>NC_063184.1:25917968-27136718 GCF_023159225.1 Perognathus longimembris pacificus
CTTGGTGATCAATTATGCGGAACTCCCCTTCCCTGTTATTAATCCTGTGTGTTCCTTACCCTAGACATCCATGCAAAATGGTTTATCTGAGCCATGTCTCCATGTACCAAAGCTCACTTCCCTGTAAGAATTCTCTTAAGAATTTTTACCATGGTCTCCATGAATGATCACATTGAAACCTCCTTATACTATCAAAGGGAGGTAATTTTTTTTTTTTTTTTTTGGCCAGTCCTGGGCCTTGGACTCAGGGCCTGAGCATTGTCCCTGGCTTCTTCCCGCTCAAGGCTAGCACTCTGCCACTTGAGCCACAGCGCTGCTTCTGGCCGTTTTCTGTATATGTGGTGCTGGGGAATCGAACCTAGGGCCTTGTGTATCCAAGGCAGGCACTCTTGCCACTAGGCTATATCCCCAGCCCAAAGGGAGGTAATTTTAAAAAATCTTTTTTATTATTATAAAGGTGATGTGCAGTTACTTAAGTCAGGTAAAGAATACACTTTTGTTGGACTTCCTTTGGTCTCTCTGAGTTCCCCATCCCCATCCTCACCCATTAATAATTTTTTAAAAAGAAATTTTACCTGCATCGTGGCCAAGGGACTAGTGTTCTTTTGCTGTTACAAGTAGACTGTCCCTTGGAAAATTGTAAATTCATTGGCAAAGAGAAACATTAGAATGATCTGGCAAGTTTTTATTTTGTTTTCTTGGTTTTTGGAGAGTAATATATATATTTTTTAAATACTTAACATTCTTAGGCTTCTAGACCCTTATATTCTCCTAGTGTTTGCTCCCTGGTACGCAAGCTAAATCTGGTTCACAAATCCCACTTATACAGCATGACGAGTCATAGTTCTACTTTTTAATATCTTCAGATGAATAAGTGCACACATTCTCGGCAGGTGGGGAGCCCACCTCTCGAGTTTGCCAATGTTGCACATGGTGAACAGCTTAGGCAGCCTGCTGTTCTTGAAACTTGTGCCAGAAGAGCACCGAGTTCTCTGGCACCTAGTCAACTCTGAGTTTTAAGAGCCAGGATTATCGTTTGATTTGATCTTCCACACAGTTGTTTTCTTTTCCTTTTTTTTTTTTGTGCTTGGCAGCAGAATAGGTTGTTTGCTGAAAGAAAAAAAAATGAGGGGGAAAAAATATGACCCCGTCTCCCACTGTATTCTGCCAGATCAACGTTGTAAGCAGGTCAACGTGAATCTCCCTTTAAAGTAGGCCTTCTGCTCTCTCTCTCTCTCTCTCTCTCGTTCCAGATTAATAAATAATAATGAAATCAGTAGGTGGGTTACACCTGAACATTAGGGACTGGACCCCAAGGGGGTGGGAAGGCCTCTAGGAGCGTAATGAGGGGGCCTCAGGGGCATTTTGACCTCTGCACATTTGAGTTCCTGTTTCCAACAAGGAGCAGACCCTGCCTGTAGCCATGCACCACCTCCTCACACATTTCCTCAGGTGGACCCACAGTGGAGATGGAGGAGGCGGCTGCACCCTGTCTATGCGGAAGGATTTGACAGGCAGAACATTTCCTCCTTTCCTCCTCCTCCTCTGCCCAGGGGATCGATCGTGTCTCCCACAGGTCGGTGACAGCACCAGCCTCCTCTTCTTTTTTTTAGACGTGTCTCTTTCTCCTGAGATGCTTCAGTGGGAGACCTTGGTCAGTCGATGTGAATGGCGCCGCCCCCCCCCCCCCCCCCAGTTCCTGGCGGCCCTTTGGGTCACCAGTGTGCACGCCAGCACCGGAAATGGTCTCTGGAGAGATGGGCGAGGTGAGTCATCTTTGCACAGACCCAGCATGGTGCTCAGCACGACTGATGGAACCTGAGCTGAGGCCATTGTGTCTGAGGAGTGGTGGTGGAGATGAATGAGGGACCAGCTTGCTCCTCCACTGGAGCTTCTTTCCAGGGCATTCCAGAGCAGGGTAGGTTCCTGTAGTGATGAACTCTGGGAAGAAGTTTGATGGCATCTGTGAGGGCTACTGGTCTGGTTTTGGGAACCGGAAGTGATCCTCCTACCTCAGCCTTCCAAGTCGCATAAGAAGGTTTTAGTGGTTTTCCCTCCCAGCATCCTCTCACTCTTTAAAGCATGTGAGAAAGACCAGAAAGAGGAAGGTACTGAAAGGGACAAAGAGTTGATGGCACACAGTCTTTCCTATGGTCCTAGGATTCAGGAGGTGGGAAAAAAAAAAAAAAAGAAGGAGGATCCTAAGTCTTAGGAAGCAACTGGAGATTTCCCATCTTTTCCACTTGGGGAATAGACAAGCTGGTCATCCCTCCTCTTCCTCCTGACACTGGTAGCTCAGGGTGGTGACAATGATATCACTGCCTTGAATTCAAGCCAGTCACCCCCGTCTCTATTCCTTCCACATTGTTAGGTCCTCTCCCTGAGGGCTCCATGTAGAGGCCTCCACCTCATTAAGTCTCCACCCAGTTACCTGGGTAACCTGCAGACCTGGAGGCAGTTACCTCCCCTTTCCCTGAGCTCACCTCCTAATCCACCTGGCCACACCCCTTGCCCCTGCCCTAGATATAAGGCAGGGCTGGGTGGGGGTCTCTCTCTCTCTCTCTCTCTCTCTCTCTCTCTCTCTCTCTCTCTCTCTGTCTCTCTCTGTCTCTCTCTGTCTCTGTCTCTTCTCTCTCTCTCTCTCTCTCTCTCTCTCTCTCTCTCTCTCTCTCTCTCTCTCTCTCTCTGTGGTAAACTTTTCTCTCCTGCCTGAATACCACGTGGCGTTCTCCTTTACCAGCTACCTACTTTAAAAACCTAACACACATCATTAGAAACTTCTTCTTACATCTTTCTCATTGCGAGCAGAAATTCTTCTCTTGAAACACACTGTTTTCAATAGGGACAGGAAAAAACTTATGCAAAGAAGACTTAAAAAATAACCTTTTTTTTTTCTCAAAAATAGGCAATGAGAGGCAGAGGAGGATGGTCCCTGGGGCCCAGTGCTCTTGCAAGGACCCAAAGCTTGCAAAAAGTCATTCTTTTTTTTTTTGTTGTTGTTTTTTAAGGAAAAGAAAAGTGGGAGTGTCTGAGCCAGTTTTTCCATGTGTGTTGGAAGCTCTGGCTGTTTGATTTTTCTAAGAATATTCTTTGAAGACGCATGGGGAGCGAGGTAAGGCTGTCCAGATGCACGCAAGCTGTGAGTCCCAGCTCCCGACCACAGCAGCAGAGAAGCAGAGAAGTGGTTTTGCCTTTGAGGTAGGAAATGAAAGCCTTGGGGGGAAGGGGGGACTGACAGTGCTGGAGTCAGAATGATGAGCTGCTCCCAGAAGACCCACAAAATGAGACTGTGGCCTGTCCCCAATCCAAGAGGACATATTTAAAATAGCAGCCAAGGAGATATTGAGCTGGGCAGTCAATCAAGTCATCAGATAAGTTGTCCAGACTTTCTGCCAGTTTTTCTCACTTGATCACAAAGTCATTAAGTGACATTGCTTGGGAAGAATTCAAAGAAAATAGGAATGAATGTTTACCTTCTCTTGAGTTAGAGAAAGCCTTTCTAAGCATGACACTGAAAAATTGAACATAAAAGGAGAAAGATCTATGAATTTGACAAAGTGAAAAAATGTGGGTAGGTTTTTCAAAAACCATTATAAACAATAGTAGGGGCAAGTAATAACCTTGAATAATGTTTTCATCATACATAACAAAGGATTGAAAACCTTAACAGAGGGCTGGAGATATAGTTCAAAGGGGTAGAGTACCTGCCTGCAAAGAGCATGGCCCTGAGTTCAAACCCCAGTATTACAAGAAAAATGCAAATAGTCTCTAATTCTCTGAAATAAAAGTACATGAAACTAGTCAATAAGGAAATGTACATCACAAAATTCCCAGGGACCATTTTTACTAAATAAACCACAAAGGGGAAAAAAAAACAAAACCCTGAGTATTGGTAAGTGTTCACTTGTTAAGTAATATTTTCATATATTTAGAACATAATTGATATGTTTCTCAAATTTGGTAATATATGTGTCAAAAGCTATAAAGTTAATTTCCCTTTGGCCTTGCCTTTGGCAGTAGGGTAGGGAAATCATTAAGCACATTCACCGGAGCATGTATTCAGGGTGGTTAGCTCCATATTGTCAAGGATAGCAAAATGTCCCTGAGGGAAGACGGGATCCAGCGCCAGAGAATTGGTTAGGAGAACTGTACTGCAGAATGGGCCTGCAGCTTAGAGTGAGAAGGCTGACACTACCTGGGTTCTCTCCACGTTGGGCTTTAGTTTCCTCATTGTGAGAAACGAGTTACTTTATTTTAATTGTCTGACTTACTCTAAGTGTTATCTTCTTTCCACAGATATACCATGGCCATTCATGTTGTAAAAGAACACCCGAAAACAGAGGGAAACAGCTGAGTATAGCCACTGATGCCAGTTAGTGAGGAGGTAGCGATCAGGATGATCTTCGTTTGAGGCCAGCCCAAGGAAAAACAGCAAGACTGCAACCAAACCAGACACAATGCCTGTAATCTACCAGGGGGCATAGGTAGGTAGGAGGATAGACGTTTGAGGCCGACCTTTACAGGGCAAAGAAGTGAGACCCTATCTAAAAACAAAAACAAAACCCTAAAACAAAAGGACTATGATGTGTCTTAAGTGGCATAGCTCTTGTCTAGCAAGTGCGAGATGCTGAGTTCAATCCCCAAGTACTACCTATGAGCATGACTTAGTTATGAGTCTACTGTAGGTTCCCCTGTTTGACAGTGACAGAATTAGATAGTGTTACCTTCTAACTAATCCAAGTCAGAAAAAGACATCCTGAATCCTGAAGTTCCCCACCAAGGCACCAAATGTGCTACCGGAAATGTAGGGCAGCTAAGTTGACCTTGGTCCTTGTGTTTGGCAAGAGAAGAATTCATGGAAGACACAAGCGTCCTAAAGGTGATAGGAGAGTTTATTAGGGGAGATGTGTGGCAGGGAAAGAATGGGGCACGTCACACAGGAAGACAGTACTTCAGTCCATCTCAGCCATCTTGTACTGGGCTCCTCCTCACAGAACTTGGTCTTGGGTCAAATAAGAATTGGAGTCCTTGGAGATGGCTTTCCAGTTGGTGGCTCTCCTTTCTATTTCCTGTAAGGTCCCGGAGACAAAAGTCCACTGCCCCATCCTTATTTCATTCTTTTGTCCTTCTTACTTCCTCATTCTTCAGTAGCTTTCTCCCCCTCAGTTGCTGCCAGGCAGGTTTTGGCTGATCAGCTGATCCTTCCATCTGCAAGCTGTTTCGGCTGACATTCTCTGACCACCTGTTGTTCTACTAACTCATATTAGTAGGACTATGGATTTTTTTTTGTTTGTTTTTTAGACAGAATCTTGAAACTCACTGGAACACCTCATCCTCCTACCACTGCATCCCTAGTACTAGAATTACAGGTATGCTCTTTTGCACCTGGCTGGGGTGGGGCTTTTGTCCTTATCTTTGATTTTAATTCAAAGATTTGATTTCACTGGGTGCCTAACTGCTGAGAAGCCTCTGGCCATGCACTATTGCCCAAGTAGGATCTGGATGGTAAGGTATGTATTTCAAATGCTGTAAACCCCTCATTTTCTGTTGTCATGCTGGATTACAAGAGTATGCAGGTAACCCTCATGGCCAGCTCTAGGTTTAGCATCCCAGGTAAAGTCTTTAAGTGATCTGAGATCCTGTTGCCTAGCATTGCGAGATGGTGGCCTTACTCCCACCTCCTAGTGAGAGCGCTGGAGTGGGAAAGAGAGGTTTGAGAGTCAGTGGTTAAAGGGAGATCTGGCAGTGAGGTGTGTGAAACTTGTTTTGGAGTCTCTCTCTCTCTCTCTCTCTCTCTCTCTCTCTCTCTCTCTCTCTCTCTCTCTGGCAGAAAGCAAGAGAGAACATAGGCATGTGTAGGCTTCTGAGTCACCAATGGGCTAATTTCAGTTTTTTGCAGCGCTCTTGGTGTTTCTGCCCCTTGTTTTTGGATGCTGGCACAGTGTGTGTAAGCCCTCAGTTTGGTTGACTGGATGAACAGGTAATGAATGATTAAGAGGATGAAATGGGGAAGTGGTAGATGGAGGGTGGTTAGCTGGAGCATGGGGGCTTGAGGCTGGCCTGCTTGAGTTCCCTAATCTTTCCCACCTTTAAACTTGCTAGGTGGAAAGAGAGGAGTGAGTGTTCCTACTCACCCTTTAGCAAAACCCCACCTCCTCTCAACGCAGACATAGTTGACGCTATTTGGTGCAAATAAAGCCAAGTCTTCATAGTGGTAACTTAAAAGGTCTTTCAAAGGTCTTTCATATGCAGAAATTCCGAGAGAAGGTCAACTAACAACAGTCTCCAACCCAGTTCCAAATCCTGAGCGTCAATGTAGGCAATGTAAACCATGCTAGAGTTCAGTAGAGCTCTAGGCAGACAAATGACCAGCACTTGGAGGAGTCCTCATCCTCTAACAGGGAAGTCTGGCGTTCAGGACTAGGAAAACCAGTTTCCTGAGATCTTTGCATCTGCCTGGAAGCTTATTTACAAGTCAGAACACAGAAATCGCCTCTAGGAAACTGGGCATTCGGCCACTGTTTCACACTTGCAAATGGAGCCCCAGAGCTGATCTGCGCTGACCAGAGCTGAGTGGACCAGAGGTGCTGACCTGGGGCTCTATGACCGCCCACCTCCAGGGCTTTAGCTCCTAGGGATTATTCAGTGACTACCAGCTAGGGAGCAGGTGCAGACAGCAGACTTTAGGCTCTTTCACTGGGTCTATTCCACTAACTGGAATGGGGGGGGGGGTGCGGGTAAGCTATGAGGAAGGGTGGTAGGAAATTGAACCCAGGGCCTCCTGCCACTCTTAACCACTGAGCTGCATTCTAAGCCCTTTGACCATCTCCACTCCAATGTTTGCTTTTCCCTCTTGACACCCACATGATTCTGGCACTCTCTCTCTCCCCCCCCCTTTAGAAAATCTAGTTTATATTAATTATTCAGGTGGGGAGGGACTTCTATTGCCACACTTCTACATATCTTTATAACATATTCCAATCAATCACACCTCCTCCTCGATCACCACCCCTTCCAAAACAATTTCAAACAGGTTTCATTGTTCTATTTTCATAGTTGTAAACAATCAACTTTGACCAAATCCACCAAATTCCTCTTCCTTGTTAGCCATTTCCCTCCCACTAATGCCATCCCCAATAGAACCTGTTCCTCTTTCCCCTTCCCCCCCTCCCCTAGTGATTAAAACAGTTTTCACTGAGATTCTTCATACTGTTTTCATACCTATTTGCAATGTATTTTGAAAAATATTTACTCTCCTTTCAGGCTCTCTTATCTTTAAAAATATCCCAAAACATTCTCACCTCGAACTGCTCAGGTTTCCTTTCACTATCAACATTCTCAAACCAAAGAACCAAAACACTCAAGGTCTGTACCATTCCTTGTGTCCCTCATTCCTTCCTCCCTCACAATAGGGAGGTAAGCCTAGGAACTTCCATTCTCTCCTTCCTCTCTCTCCTCTGCTTACAGAACAGAAGCATTTCTGAGTGGGACAGCCTAGCACACAGGTCACACATGTCTATTTGGCCAAGCTCACGGATACATCCTAAGCATTAAAGACAAATGCATGTGTTTATAGGTCCCCGTCTCCCCCAATCCTATTACTCATGCCAAGGGTTTCCTCACTATTAAATAAAATTCAAAGAAGGCTGTCAGCGGTTTAGACAGGGCACCTGCCCTGGGACCCATGAAATCTAGAGTTTTGTCAGAGTTATTGAGCTTCGGTTGGTTGCAGGAGGCATTGTAGACAAGTCACTGGTTGACTGAGCAAATTGTCATCACAGCAGTCATTTTCTGGGCCTCGTTTCCACTTTCTCGTAAGTGATTGTATTGTGGGCTAGGGTTCTCAGAACAGTGTGGTTCTAGAAGCTGCCTGATTCACACACAGGCTTCTTCTTTGCTCAGTGAAACTCTTACTTGGCATGATGGGTCTGAGCCGTTTCCCATTTAACAGCTGCAAAGCCCTCTGCCCACAGCTGCAGCTCAGGACTCTTTGGATAGAGGTATGTCAGAGTCTTTCAGAAAAACGAAACAGTATGGTGCTGAACACTAGAGCCCCACATCTCTGTCTGCTCGTGTGCAGAGTGGATGCAGAAACGCCACGGGGCGGACCTTCCTGAATGCCTTCCGGAGGCTCTTGCTTCTAAAGCTGCCTGCTGCTCATTCTCACAAAAAACATCTCAGTTTCAGTCATGATTGGGAGCTGTCGCTCTCTCAGGAAGCCTCAACACTGTGGTGCAATCACTACTTCCCCCATCACTACTTAATCCTGGGTTTTGTTTCCTCACTCACCCCTTCTACTCCATCAAAGAACACCGCAGGGCTGATGGCGGTAGCTCAGGCCTGTAATCCCAGCTACGTGGACAATGGAGGTCAAGGGAAGAGAAAGGTTTGAGGCAAGACTGGGCAGAAGGTTAGTGAGAGTACATGTCAACAAACAAGCTGGGCATGGTGACATGTGGCTGTAATCTCAGCCATGGAGATACATAGGCAGGATTGTGCTCTCAGGCCTATACCAAGCAACAAGGCAAGGCCCTATGCGAAAAAGTTATTAAAGTAAAAGGGGTCTAGGCATGTGCATCCAGTGGGAGAACATCTGCCCAGCAAGTGTGAGACTCTGAACTCAGAGCCTAGCACCCTAGAGAAAAAGGTTGCTGCAGTCAGGCTCAAACCTATAATGCAAGCTACTCAGGAAGCTAAGACCTGAGGATTGCAGTTCAAAGGCCAGGCGAGAAAGTGCATGAGACTCTTAGCTTCAATAAATTACCCCAAAACGCTGGCAATGGAGTTGTAGCCTTGAGCAAAGGAAGCTCAAGGACAGCACCCAGGACTTGAGTTCAAGCCCCAGGACTGCCACCAAACATGAAAGAAAGAAAATGAACATTGCAACCAAGTCATCTTTCAAACACTATTTTGTTCCTTGCAAATATTACAGGAAATAAGTATCCATTTGCATCCAGGCATAAATGAATGAATGGCTATGAATGACTTTATGAAACGCTTACATTGACATTTAATTGCTACACATATCATTATCAAGGGCAGATGATCCCTATGGAAAACACATTCCCTTCCCATTAAGCTGTAGGTGAGCAGTATATACAGCCTAGGGTATAAATCAAACAAACGCAGCTATCCCTCCCACACAGGAATTATTGGGAGCCAAGGAAGAGGAGGGGAGGAGTAGTTAATGGCATCACGAGGCAGGCAAGGCCTTTTGGAGAAAGTGTTCCTTGGAATCTAGATTTTTAACTATCCAGTGCATCTCAGATTCAACATTTACTCCCGGTGCCCCTACAAGATCAACTTTGATATCACAACTAGGAATCCTTCCTCCCTTTCTCACTAGTGTCCTCAATTCCCTTTCTTCCGTCTGCTCGCCAAGCCCATCCAGAGCATATTTCTGCAGTGTCAGTTCTAGAACTCAATGTTCCCCAGGTGCCCAAGTGCAAGGCAGGAAACGAAAGGTGTGTGTGCCACCATGCGGCCAGGCTTCTGGGGCACCAGGGTATGTATGGGGTAGGAGGCCAGGGCAGTTCAGAATAGCCAGAGGGACACTCCATTAGAAGGAAGACACGCATGAACCGACACTTAGGAGTTTTATAGGTAGTGATTAAGCACTTGTTCAAAAGCAATTATTCAGTGATTAAATACCTGTGGCTGGGACCTTGCAAGAGCACGGTCTGACAACCAAATCACCTGGGAATCTTGCTAGGAATGCAGAGTCTCAGGCCCTGTGATGATTTTACTTAGAATTTGTCTTATATATGATTTTTTTGGAGTGATTTGGACTCTCACTAGAGTTTAAAAACTGTGCCATAAACATCCTCGATTTGGTTCTTGAAAACATATTTTAAGGGTTAAGTTATGGAACTGTCAGTGATCTACCACAGCAGAGGGTTGCCTTCCTCTCAAAGGGCAAACAGCACAAACTATCAAGCAAGCAGAACATGTCACTGCTGAGTGGTTCCCTTCCAGCCCACACCTGCCCCATCCTCCCGGTTCCTGTTAAGGGGCCACTGGAATGGAGGTGGAGGAGAGGAGGAGAGGAGGCGAGGAGGAAGGAGGGAGGGAGGGAAGAGAGCTATGGAGATGCAAAGCCAGTTCTGTCCATAGCTCCTTCCATACTCTGCAAAGGACACCCCCAGTGCGCAGGTCAGAAGCCATAGGAGTAGGGAGTCCTGACAGTCAGGAAGGTTGCCCCCACACCCGGGACTCTTCAAAGGTGCCACCAGCAGCTGAATAGATCAATGGACTGTGGTCAGGCATTTGATGGATACCACTGGTCAATAGGAAGGGAAGAATAGTAGGTGCCCATGACAACAAAGAGGAGGAGAGCCCACCTCCTTTGCGTCCGCCCGAGCCACCTCGTCCCCGCGCCTTCCCCACGCCTCAGCAGCCAGCGGAACACCTCCGCCCTGACGGAGCGGACATGGGCACAGTGATGGTGGCCAGGCTGGGGCTGTTGCTTTTGGCACTGCTCCTACCCACGCAAATTTATTCAAACCAAACAGTTGTGCCACTTTCAACTAACTCCTCCCAGAGTACCACTGCTGTCCCCAATTCAACCATCACCACCCCCAGGGGAGGCGGCAGCACCCTGCAGTCCACAGCTGGTCTTCTCGTGGTTTCGCTCTCTCTTCTACATCTCTACTGTTAGAGACTCAGGCCAAGCAACGTCTCTACCTCCCCATCTTCTCCACCCAACCCAAATGGCAACCACAAGTCCAATGGGGCGAGGAAGAAAAAGGTCTGCATCAAATCAACTGATTCCAGGGCTTATTTTCTGGACACAGAAAGGGTTGAAGGTTCCAAATCTGATTCATTTGAAGAACATGTGAAGGGTTTGACAGAGGATGAATGCCAATATTGAATCTGCTGGAGTTTCATGTACCAGATGATGAGAGATAACATCCAAAGTTGAGATGATTTTCTCAAGGAACCCTTAAGTCTGCCTTGAAAACAACCCTAGGTTTTTGTCTAGAGATAAGAATGGAATATGGAGATACCATTTTAATTTTTTGGCTCATTAAATCAATTACCTAGGCCGTACAACAATTAGATAATATGGAAGGCTTCCATGATTCTATTTATATGTACACTAGCAGGAACTACCAGGTGTTATGATAAGTCCTCAATGTATCGTTTCAGTAGTACTAATTTAATGGCCATATACTCGAGGAAAAGTTTCACATTGTTAGACTATTACTGTTCTAAACTGAACTCTTTTGTTGTTTTGTTTTTGTTTTCCTTCCCGTTTGTGACTCTGGATTGGACCTTACATCCCATCTTCTATGTATGTGCCAGGCCAGTGAGGGCTTGGGATTCACCCATCTGAGCATCCTGAATAAATCTTATCCTTACAAAAAAATAAAAACAAACAAACAAAAAAAAAAAAAACAAAGAGGAGGAGAGAAGCTTCGATTATCATACTAAGCAAAGGTAAATAAGCAAGTGGCATCACTGGAATTTGTAAAGCCTGATCAAAGATAGACTCCAGCACTGACTCCATACTTCATGATTAAGAATAAGCATGAAGACTAATTTACATAGGGTCAAATTCACCCAGAAAATATAGTTGGGTAAGTCTTGATAAATATGTACAGTACTACAGTAGCATGACCATTCATATAATTAAGATACAGAAGAATTCTGTCACTCCATGACTTTCTCTCTCTCCACCTGCAGGCTCTGACATCCACCGACATCCATCTGACACCTAAAGCTTTCCTATGGAGAATATTCTATGAATGCAAATTAGTAGTATTTAGAACATTCAGCCCAGCTTCTCTCATTTGGCATAATGTCTTCCAGGTTTATCTATGTTGTAGCAGATATCAGGCACTCATACCTTCTTGTTGCAGAGTAATTATTATTTCATTGTTTAAGTGGACCACAGTCTGTGTATCCCTTCCCAAGTGAAGAAGATTGGGCTGCTTATTGCTTTGGGCATTTTCTTTCTTGGTGCCGGGACGGGGGGCTTCTTGAGGAGAGGAAGGAAGCAAATTGGCAACCTTGAAACCAACATGAAACATGAACTGTGGGAAATTGGAGATTGTGGCCAGAAAATGGTGGCGTTCCCACCATATTAAGTTTCGTGTCTAGTGCCTTCTATCTTCCTGAGTTCCCTACCTGATACCTGATGTTTCTGCTTCCCTCTACTCTTGAATTGGTCCTGAAGCACTGGCAGTGCTATTAGAAGACATCAGGGCAGTGCCAAGGAATAATACTAGAAGTACTGACCAGAGACGGCCTGCTAGACCCATCATGTTGCTGCTGGCCTGCCTGCTCACCTTTCTGTGGCTTTCATCACACAGAAGGAATGGCAGAAGGAGCAAAGACATGTTTTACATTCTTTCATGTGGTGATTAGCAACCACAAGAGGAGACACAGGACAAAAGTTTATTGTCCTCAAAGGAGGCCTGGCCCACCGTGTAGACCTCACAAGAAAGCGCTGGGCAGTCAGGAGGCAGGAGCCATGGGGATCATTAGGTCAGCAGGTGAGCACTTGGAACTGCCTCGTTTGGATGGCTTCCGTAGGCTCTGGGTGGTGGGCTCTAGTTGCCCGCCTCTGCCCTTGGGCTGAATAGAGCAGTGGAATATTGTCTCCCGGGGCACACAGTTCAGATGAGGGAGACTGGCTCTGGATCTGTTGGTTTACCTTTGAAAGCAATGCCCCCAGCTTTCCCCCCCCCCCCCCCGCCCACCTCTAAGTACTAGCTGCTCCCCAGAGGGGCCGTCTCTCCCCCGCCAGAAGGATTAAGTCATCAAAACATCACAATGCACAGAAAAATTTAAAGATCCATCCACCATGGAAAACTTACTCTGCTGCCAAAGGCTTGAATGTAAATATGACTTTAATTCCCAGTAGGAAGGCAAGCTGAGGCAGAGGGCAGAGAAAACCTAACACACACAAACGTATTTCCAAAAGACTGTCTCAAAGAAGAAACGAGGCTGGGACAGTGTGTTCAGCTGTGGGGCCAAGACCCTTTGCGGGAGAACTGTCTACAAGGAGGCCCCAATGGAAACAAGAGCAACGATGCCTTGCTCTTAGCCAGCAGCAGCTGCTGCACTACACGGCAGGGAAAGAGCTGAGAACCTGTTGTTCCTTGCATGCCTGACTCACACAGGACCTAATGGTGACAGGCTAGGCTCAGAAAAGCCCAGAATGTGGGAGTTGGCTCTCCCAGATGGAGCTCTCGGGCTGCCCCATCAGTTCTTCACAAAGAATGACTCCTTTGTTTTTCTTAGGATGGTTTTCTGGGTGAAGCGCTCAGTTAGGGTCCGGACTGAGGCCAGAGATTGCTTGAACTCCTGTGCTTCTGGTCTGAAGAAGTATGGAATTCCACTTGAAGGTGTAGGCATGTTCCACAGGCTCTCAAGAGACAAGACAGACCTTCCCTTTCTGGCTCAAGGGCACTAGAGGTCACAGGGTCTGTGTTCTTAGGGACACAGGAAAGGCCATCACTCCCTTAACACGGGGCGTATGGTTTGGTGAAGGACACCAGGTATGACGGAGGTTTCCTCCAAGAGACCCTTCTGCCTCCAAACCGGTACAGTCTGGAGCCTCTACCCTGCAGCAGACTGACCTGGGTAGAGAATTGCTACACAATTTACCACTCTATGGAGGGTTCCAAAGCCCAGCTATTAATTTCAGAGTGTTGTTTAGGCACTGCTGCAACATATAAGTTTTGTCCATTGATTTCTTTAAGCATTTATTATGCTCTGTATGCTGTTGTGATAAATCATTGAGATTTATGAGTCAGTATATTCCGTTCTTACACACACCCTGCAGAGCTCAAGAATCCTGAAAGAAATCATTATTATATACACTCAGTTCTTACATGTCCTTGAATGGGACTCTCACCAGGCATACAAAATGTGAGGCCTGCGGGAGCTCTCCTCGCCAGCTTGTTCTCTCCTTGAACTGGACATGAAAAGGAGGCTGCGTTTTCTTGCTGTTCCCAAAGAGCCCCTCGTCTTTCTGGCATAGAGAAGAACATAGAGCTAAATATTTAATATGGGGAACAGACACCAGGAACACACAAATAAGCTGGTGTGAATTGAGAAAGAAATGTAAGAGGAGGAAATGAAGTCTTTCTTAACCAAAATAACATGTACTCATGAAGACAAAAAAAATCATAACATGTAGAAAAGCAAAATGGAAAAAAAGTCAAAGTCAATGTATTATAATAACCATCCCACTGTTCAGAGTTTATCATTGCTAAGATGTTGAGATTCTTCCAGTGTGTTTGTAGGGTGCATACATTTTTATATGTATGTGTGTTTGTGTATAACTGTAGAATCAAAACAGATTATGTATATTTTTCTTTTGAATATTTAAATATGTTATAACAATGTTTCATGTCTCTCTCTCTCTCTATATATATATAGTCACATATTTACATAGGTCCTCATAGTTAAGTCATAGTCATGGTTTTGGCAGTAGAGTTCAGAAAACAGCATTATGAATATGAAAGAATTCAAACTTAATATCTTAGGCTGAGAGAGTGAGGAGGACAAGTAACCCCAAATAGTGAGGGAAGAAATACTGCCTATAGGCACAGGGTCTAACACAAATTATGGTGACTATAAATGGAAAACAGGTAATGAGTCTAGAATACTTGAATCAACATTAACAAGTGATATATGCAAGCTGTGTATTCTAATTTCTTTCTTTTTTACTTTTCATTGTAGAGGTGCTGAACCCCTGGGTTACATTTACAAAAGTAAGGTAATGAGTACACTTCTTTTGAAACACTGTTACCCTGTCCCTCATTTTCTCCCCATTACCCCTCCCTTCCCGCCCTATCCCAGTTGTATAGTTCATTTGCAACATAGTGTCAAGTGAGTATCATTGTTGCATTAGTTCATCCTTTGTCCTTTTGTTTCTGTGATTCCTTTTCCCTTCCACAGATCAGATAAGCTTAGATACAAGAAAAGAACAGAAAGAAAAAAATAGAAATAACTGCATATAGGACATAAAAAGAACCTTATGTCCAATCCTTGGAGTTCATTTTGATACACTTCATTATACATGGTCATATGCCTTAGTAACTGGGCGATTGTGATACCCTGCTAAGGATATCATAGAGATGTTCTATTTATCACAAATAAGGGAAACCATGCAATCTACATTTCTTTGGGCCTGGCTTGCTTCACTTAATATTTTCCCGATCTTCCCATTTCCTTACAAATGGGACAATGCCATTCTTTCTGATGGAAGCACAGAACTCCATTGTGTATATATACCACATCTTCTTGATCCATTTCTTTGGCAATTTGTAAGTGAGCCTCCATTTCTTAATCTGTAAAATGGGAATCATTGTGTCTCTATCAGAGTGACTACAAACGTAACAGAAAGTCTGACTAGTGTCTATCGTGGACGAATTGCTCAGTATTTCTTACTTTTTCCTGTTCCACTTCTTCCCATTTGGATTATAGTGTTCAGGGAAGGGGGGGGGGTGTTTTGAAAGCAGAGTTGGACCCCACCTGTGTGCAGACCTGTGGCCTTTTTTTTTTTTTATGAGGGGGGAGTAATGTGGTCAGAGGTTCATGAATTCTATGGAGATGAACCTCCAAGTTCAACGAACCTTCAGTGGATCCAAAGCCAGTATGAAGTTTCCACCAGTGCTGATTGATCTAGGGGGCCAGGAGGCATGGCACACCCCAGTGGTCCTCAAAGTGTGGCACCTGGGAATGTGTCAGAAGTGCAAGTGATCAGGCCCCACCCTTACCTGTGGACTCAGGCACTGGGGGTGTGGATCCAGCCAGCCTGTTGCAACAAGGCTTCTAGGGGATTCTCTCTGTGAGAAAGTGAGGAAGGCCGAGGATGAGGCAAGAGGCTGAAAGCAAGAAGGGCTAGCCTGGAACACGGCCTCGCTCCCTGACAAAGTTACTTCCCTTCTCGAAACCTCTACTTTCTCATCTGGGAAATGGGAAGGTGGTATCTTTCTGTGGCCTCGACTGATGGTTCTATTGACCAAATAAATTTAGAGAGGTGAAAGACAGATATTCAAATTGTAAATTATGCAAATTAAAATGATACTTTTCAATTCCTGTCCTGGGGAATAACAGTGTGCTAAAGGCATTGCAAAAATTAGGGTTCGTGTGACAGAAATTTTGCAAGTGGATCTAAAATAGTTGGATTTATGATGTCAAGGAAAAAAACTAAGTGTGTGTGTGTGTGTGTGTGTGTGTGTGTGTGTGTGTGTTGATAAACACCGAACCTAGGGCCTGTAACTGAGTGCCAGCCTGAGAAATAAAGCCTTTGAAGGCTGGAGGTAGATAGATAGAGAACTGTAAAAATAATATGTTAGAAGAGAATTGGTTCTGTTCTTATTGATCCTTGAAAGAAGGGTCTCTCCTGAAGTGCCAGAACTGCTATCATGGCATCTTCTCCTGGGTAAATCAAAATCTCTACTCAAAAACAATCTGTGTTTCAGACCTGGGAGGATGAGATTAACCAATGGAAATGAAATTTTTCTGGCAGAGTTAAAAGGACACGTGAGGAGACATAAGTATTGGTTCTCTTTTTTCAAGTCTTAGCAAAAATGGAGACTAGCAGATCACCACCCTATGCATACACATCCCTCATCTCCAGGGGAGTCATTAAGTTGTCTTCCAGGCTGAACAACCCTGCTTTCTTTCATCTCCACTCAAAGGCCTCATTGTGCTCCCCTTCAGTCATCTTAGCGTCTCCTCTGTGAACTTTTTCCAGATTCTTCAGCCATAGCCTTAGTGATGTCCAGGGCCCTGGGTTCTAGAGCTCAGCATGTGCACAGAGCCCTAGTCTCTGTCAGAGTTTAGAAAGGATGTCAAGAGGAAGAAGGCCTCAGAGGTCAACGCCTCAACAAAGCTCTGCTGTTTCCTCAGGTCAGGGCTGTGGTTCCTGGCAAGGCTCAGGTGTTTGTCAATCTTACACCAACTTCCCTAGCTGTTCATGTTTAGCCTTTGATATCCTTCATGCCTCATGGTCTTTTCTGTTCTTCCAACTTCTCATATTTCTCCAGTAGAAAGTAAAGTTAACACATTTATATATACAACAGAAATTCAGAATATAGGTGCAGGATCAAAAGTAATTTTCTCTGGGAAGTAAAATCATAAATGGTTTTAGTTTACTCTTTTGTGCTCCTCTAAATATGCGTTTTGCTGGGCTTGACATACCCATTGTTTCACTCATGCAGAAGTAAAAAGTAAAAGTGGAAAATCAACGTCCTGTGTGCTCACAGGACGACACATAAAATACGAAATATTGGTGTGATATAAGATGTCATGCCACTCCAACATTCTAGTCCAAAAGTACAGAGCGCTGTGGTTGGCTGAGGGTTTGTCCAGGACTGTCTCTGTGTGACAGGAACTGGGCAAACCAGAATAGTGAGTCACCTCTCCCAGCTCTCTGTCCCAGATGAGCAACCGGCATTGTCCTCTGCTCTCGGTTTCAGCACTTCCCTCCAGCGTCTTGCATTGTCATTGCCCAGGAAGGACAGCTCATCTGACCTTGAAGAGGAGAAGATGCTCAGAGGTGTCCTCTGTGTGTTGGCTCACTTGAACCATATGAAAACCTGCTGGAGAAAAGGCAAGTGGTCTCCTTGTCTTTCCTCAGAATTCACAGCCTGGCTGGCCCCCGGCAATGAATAGCAAATGTGACACCAGTGCAACTGTGAAGAGCAAGATGCTTGTCTGACGCTCAGCTCGGAGTCGAAGCTCCAAGCAATGGTTCACAACTATGTTTCTACACAGAAATCATCTAAAGATTTCTTAGCAATACAGTTCCACACTGCCAGGGGTTCTGACTTTATGTGAGAGTGGAAAAGATGGCTCAGAAGACCAGTCGACCAGCAAGTCCCAAGTTATGTCGGTGTTTGCTGGGTCGAGAGCCATTCTTTGAGAAGTGCTGGTCTTAGCTTATTTTATCATTTCATCCTCTTAACAGTGGGATCTAGGGCCATGGATACAATGGAAGGGAAATCCAGCCACATCAACAAACAGCACAGGTGAGGCTACTTTATTGGGACATTCGGCTGAGCCAGCGGACTTATGCCCAAGGGAATTTACAGTGACCACATGTGACCAGGCTGCTCATTGAACAAAGAGCTTTTTATTGATTTTGTAGGTGGGCTACAGTTTGGTAATTGTCCATTATTCATGGTCACAGAGGTTTTTTCCTTGTGCACAAATATCCCTGCTGGCTAGCAGATGTCCAGCTTCACTCGAGAACTGTTAAGTTACAAGTGGTAGCATCATCTTGAATACATGTCCTGGCTTTATGGTTTGGTCTGGGTTTATGATAGGGCTGAGAGGCTGTAGATGCTCAGGCTGCTGAGAAAGCACAAGGCAGTGGAGATCAAACATGTATTTGCTGCAATGGGCAATAGACAGTCTCAAACATTTCTCAGAGGGCCAGTATGTCAACATGCAGATTTGTGTAGAGCTGACACAAAGGTTGAGGCTGCAAAGGGGACAGACCCAGAGTGAAGAGAGAGCTACCTGGCCTCTCGTCTAGTTTTAGTCACCCACCAGATACCTTTAGGCATTAGGGAAGAGTCAATGTTCTTAGCAAAAACTTCCTCCAAGTCTTGGAAAGTAACCTAGGCAACTTAGCAAAACCCACATGTCAGAGGTGTTACTTGCAGTGGAAACTAGTGGAAGACTAAGAAGTGATGACTCCATAATTAGTAAGTTTTGAGTCAAGAACAAGGGAAGTTAGAATTTTGTCATTTTGTAGCCACTTCAAACCTCACTATTTTAGCTTGCTCTAGTTGGTAGGGTTTCTGTGATCATTCTGGTATCTTGGCCTGACATGGTGTTTTAGGAAAAGCTGTTGAAAGCATGGTTTTTCTTTGTAATGAGTTAAGGTCCTTGGGTTTACTTGCCTTTTGTCCCCTTGGGGTGACCCCTACCTCTCTTGGAATTCTAGTTTTCAGTTCAATCTCTATTTTCCTCGCTTTTGTTTCCCTCTTCTCACTAACATACATTTAAAATGTTTTCTTAATCTATACTTTTATCTAGCATTTTCTTAACCACCTTAAACTCCTGATTGCTTTTTTTTACTGCATTTTGTTTCACCAGGACCCCCTCTACTGTCTTTTTACAAGCAACTTTTAAGAACACTGTAAATTGGCATTAACTATACTCTGTTGTATAATAATTCATTCTACTTAGTCCTCTTATCTAACTGAAATTCCATATCCTTTGGTCAAATCTCCCCTATACCACCATTAGTAGGTTTTTTTTGTTTTTGTTTTTGTTTTGCTGTTGTTGTAGTTGGTTGTGGGGCTTGAACTCAGGGCCTGGGTGCTGTCCCTGAGCTCTTCAGCTTATGGCTAATGCTTTCCCACTTTGAGCCACATTGCCCTTCCACTTTTCTGGTGTTTAATTGGAGATTAGAGTCTCATGGACTTTTCTGCCCTGGCTGGTTTTGAACCTCGATCCTCAGATCTCAGCCTCCTGAGTAGCTAGGATTACAGGTATGAGCCACTGGCACTGGCAGTAGCTGGTTTTTTCTGCTGTTTGTTTTTATATGACAGACATTCTCAGTTACCCACTCAAAAGTCACTTTGCTCTTCTGATAATCCCCACTGATGGATTTATTGAGATACTGGGAGTTACATGCGTCATAAACTCCAATGAAGGCCAGCTTACTCTTTTCCCTCTTTTTTTTTTTCCTTTAGGGCTGGCCCCAAACTCTCAGACTAAAGCAATACTTGCTTCAGCCTCCTGGCTGAACTCCTGGTTCAGAAGAGATTTTAGAGAAGATTATTCCAGTCAAGGTAATGCCCTTGCTCTTGTCAGTGACTGGCTTTAGAATGACAGTGAAATGTAAATGGAAGCCAGACAGAACTCTCTGGAAAGTATTCCTTATAATAAGACTCAGGAACATCGTTCCCCTCAGATTTCTGACCTTGTTGTCTGAGTGCTTGATTTTTTTTTTAAAAAAAGCAATAGTTATCTGGAATCTATGATGCCTCAGGACCCAAACCATTCTGAGAGGTCAGAATGGAAAGCTAAAAAAACCCCACATCTTTGGTGATGCTATTCAGTTCCTAGACCAACCAACCCTGCAACTACCTTACCTACAGACTTCCAATATGTGAATCTCTCTAAGCACTTAAGTTGGGTCTTCTACTACTTGAAGCCAAAAGCATCCTAATGATACATACCATTTTAACCATAAAAATAAGCTTATTTTTTGTAATTACTTGTGGGTATTTCTCATTATAATAATTTGAAATCCCTTGAAATTTTATTCAGAGTTTTCTGAGGATCCCAAATATCTTGTGGGGAGACCAAATGTATGATTTCATTTTCATAAACATTCAGCTTTGCTTGGAATCAGATTTCTGCCAATCACTGGCGACATTAAAATACATTTTGAACATGCAATACTTGTAATTATTCAAACCCAAAGAATATCCGATTCTCTTAAGAAACGGGAGCTGTGTTATAAAGATTTCCTCCCATTCCCCTCAGAGGGCCTCGTGCTGTCTCCGTGCTTGTTATTTCTGCCTTCCTTTCACCACCGACTGGCCAAAGGGCTGAAAATCCTTCAGTCCACACTTCAGATGAATTAGATCTGTTTATTGCCCAAAGCCCTTTGGTCCAAACAGGGGCCACCACAGGACATCCTGGTGCATCTTCCCGGAGACTGACAGGAAGCTAGGGAGGAAAGGCACGATGGCCAGCATGTGTGTGGTGACTTAGGAAGTCACTCTACTAGGAATGCATTTGAGTAAGGTAGTGGATGACCCTTTTACTTTCTCTCATCTACTTTATATACATTTTTCTATTTATTTTTTTCCTGGGGAGGATACAGTACCTGAAAATACTAAAATACAAATTGCACAGGGGGTGTACTTGGGCAGTACATTAAAATTATTACTTAAAAATTAATCTCTCTCTCTCGCCACACACACACACACACACACACACACACACACACACACACACACACACACCCCAAATGAAGGATAAAAGATGAATAAGGAAAGACATAGATTGGCTATAGGACCCCGCCATATAACCATAAGCTGCTTCCCCTCCCATGCCTTTTGGGGTGGTGATGGGCACCCAGCCTTGACTGTAGGCACACATCGCAGGCTATTTTGGTGATATGAATGAGGACTTGTAGTAATAAACCTATTTGGGTTAGTGTCAGGTGATGAGTACTCCTCTGAGTGTTTGTGCTATGACTTCACTCAGTATACACTTAAATAGACAGCTGAGAGGACAGCCTGTGCACGATGCTATTTTCATCTGCTTCTAGCTCTCAGTAGGCTGTGTCATCCAAATTAGCAAAGCTGACAGTCCTTACTGAAAATCTACCAACTTGAATGCCTTTAAAAGCAATCTATTTTGTAACACAGGCAGGAAGAATAAATGTTATTAAAAGAAAATGTTCTGCATCGAGTGGATGTCTTAAAACATGGTCAAGTCTTGTTGTTACTGCCCTTAAAATACCAGGGATGGTTGCAGTCATGGCTGAGGGGTAGAGTGTCTGTTTATCAGGCCTGCTGTTGCCAGTAGAGTCCTGATCTTTGTCCCTCCCTCCAGCACTTTGTCCTTTCTGCCTTTTTTTTTTTTTTGCTGGTCCTGGGGCTTGAACTCAAGGTCTGGGCACTGACCCTGAGCCTCTTTGGGCTCAAGGCTAGCACTCTACCACTGGAGCCACAGCTCCACTCTGGCTTTTTCTGAGTAGCTTATTGGAGGTAAGAGTCTCGCAGATTTTTCTGCCTGGCCTGGCTTTCAATCATGATCCTCAGATCGCAGCCTTCTGAGTATCTAGGGTTATAGGCAAGAGCCACCAGCGTCTGGCTCCTTCTGTCTTTTTAACCTTCTTATCTCTTTAACCATGTCTCTTTCTATAGCCCCATCTAACCCCTGAGGTTGTCCTTCTGCAAACAAGCCAAGCACTTTCAGATCTCTGCATATCAACCCCCCGCCCCCACCATGGCTGCAGGATGAAAATATGACCATGAGCCACCACCAGAGAGAAAACACTGTTTTACTAATGCTTGAATTGTTTCCCACACGTTTCCTCTGATTACTATGGCTTAGAATTGTGGCTTTCTGCTTTTGCATTGGCACACCCCTTTCCCTGTCAGTCCAGCACACATTTATCCTACCACGGAGTTCATGGGAGGTGGTGGTAGTGATTCACAGGAAAATGCCCACAACATGAAGTGAGGGCCGAAGCGCTGGATCCACATGCTGTATGCCTGTCGCTCAGTTCCCCCTAAACCGTGTGAGGAGATTGAGATACCCACCCTACCCACTGTAAGGTTTCCCGCGAGAAGCAAACGGATGTGAAAATTCCTTGTATGCTGTAACATACTCACGAGGTATACAGCCTTCAGTACATTGCATTATTCACTCTAGTTTGGCCTAGGGTTTCTAGACCTCAGCACTTGACATTTCTGGCTAGACAATGCTTTGTTGTATGGGTCTAGCCTGGGTGTTGCAAGATGACTTCCGCCAGGTGCCAGAGGCACTATGGAATTCTGGCAACCAGAATTTGCCAAATAGCTCCTGGAGGCTCCAGGTCAGAACCGTTGGTTTCCTGTTCAAGAGTTATCATTCTCTGATCACCTATCCACCTCCCGGCCACCCCCTCCCCTAATTGTTCCTCCTGTTCCAGACACAGTCTTTCATGGGTGTCAAAAGAACAAGGCTTATTTTGATCGGGAGCTGGCATGCCTTGCTACACTCCCGCCAAGACTTCCCAAAGATGTGTTTGCGGTTGGTTATCCACAGACTTAGGCAGTAGCTTCTCCGCAGGTGGTCCAGTCTACTGGAACAAAAGTTGGTCTCCTCACACTGAACTAAAGAATGTTTCCTCTTTCCTAACACCCCTTCCACCAGCCAATCCTACGTCTGACATTCAATTTCTGATTTTGACATACCATTTCTTTTAAAAGTCCAAGACTTTTTTTCTTCATTGAGTCATGTCTCTTTTCTTGGTACTGCCAACCTACCTTTGGGCCTAAAAGCAATTCCATAATTGTCAATTTCCTCTTTTGTCTTTGCATATCTTATTCAACTTTTACTATTAAGAAAGTAGGGGGGCTGGGAATATGGCCTAGTGGCAAGAGTGCTTGCCTCCTACACATGAAGCTCTTGGTTCGATTCCCCAGCACCACATATATGGAAAACGGCCAGAAGGGGCGCTGTGGCTCAGGTGGCAGAGTGCTAGCCTTGAGCGGGAAGAAGCCAGGGACAGTGCTCAGGCCCTGAGTCCAAGGCCCAGGACTGGCAAAAAAAAAAAAAAAAAAAAAAGAAAGTAGGGGGGCTGGGCATATAGCCTAGTGGCAAGAGTGCCTGCCTCGGATACACGAGGCCCTAGGTTCGATTCCCCAGCACCACATATACAGAAAACGGCCAGAAGTGGCGCTGTGGCTCAAGTGGCAGAGTGCTAGCCTTGAGCGGGAAGAAGCCAGGGACAGTGCACAGGCCCTGAGTCCAAGGCCCAGGACTGGCAAAAAAAAAAAAAGAAAGTAGGGGCTGGGTATGTATAGCACTTGCCTGGCATCCCAAGGCCCTAGATTCACTCAATAGCACAAAAGAAAAAAAAAAAGGAAAGAAAGAAAAAAAAATAGGAAAAGGAAAAAGCGTTCCCTTCTCCCTGTCCTCAAGCTTTCAGTCTCCTCCTGCATAGATATGTTCTTCAGTCTCGGTGAGTCCCAGCCTTCCAGAGAATTTTCACTTGCCTTTTCAGCATGAAAATGTCAGCTTTTCTTTACTCTGTCCCCAACTAAAGTAACTGCAGCTCTGAAGATGGCACACAGTGTTCTGCAAGTGTCTCAGACAACCACTCCTGCCACCGCCCCCAGCGTCTCTGCCTGTAGAGCGGAGGATGGCAGCCACCTATGACCGTGCAGCTTTGCAAACCTCCAGACCTCCGACCTATTGGGTATGATTTAAAAAAAGAGAGAGAGAGATGGGGCTGGGAATGTGGCCTAGTGGCAAGAGTGCTTGCCTCCTATGAAGCCCTGGGTTTGATTCCTCAGCACCACATATACAGAAAAAGCCAGAAGTGGTGCTGTGGCTCAAATGGCAGAGTGCTAGCCTTGAGCAAAAAGAAGCCAGGGAGAGTGCTCAGGCCCTGAGTTCAAACCCCAGGACTGGCAAAAAAAAAAAAAAAGAGGCAGTGTGTTTTGCACAGGATCCTGGAAGAGAAGACCAATAGGTTTATGCACTGAAAAGAAACAACTCTATGCCAGGGGAAGGAAAATGCAGGTAGGATGTGTATCAACATTGTAGTGAAAATAATTCCTAATGAAGGTTCAGGAATTAAAACTATAGCCAAGAAGATGATAAGTATTTTTTGTTTTCTGATTCAACAACTGTGACCATTTATAAATTCAAGTGCCCAAACACAAAGAAGAGAGTTTTTAAAATTCACTTGAATAAAGACCAGAGTTAGGTTTTCCTTTATTTCTTCAGTGCTGAGGCTAGAACTCAGAGCCTTGCCCATAGTGGACAAGTGCCCTACCATTAAGCTACATCTCCAGGCCTCTCTAGCTCTTGTTCATTCAACATGTATGAATTGGCTCTGGGCTTTCTTGTTGGGCTTGAGTAGAAGGAAGTCATAAAGTTAATCAGATAAGGATCCTGTTTTCTAAAAGCATGTGGTCAATTAGTGCAGAAAGTGTTTGTGGCAAATTACATAATTGGAATATAATGTGATAAAGGTCATTAAAAGCAGCTCACATGGTCCAACATCCATTCCCTTCAATGCCCGTGTAAAGCTGTGAACTCGGTTCTAACAGGAACCCAGGACTGTTGCGTTACTGCTGCATGGCTTAGGACCAAGCACGACTGGGCTGTAGGCCCAGAGGCGGGACAAAAGTGACAGTGTGGCATGTGATTGGTCCCAGCTTCCCCAGGGCACCATCATTAGATAACTAGGCAGCTTACTGCTTACCAAAAACAGTTCTAATTTCCCTCTCTGTTTTTTCCATCCAGTATTTACAACTCTGGATGAAGAATCAGTCCTAAGGGGGACATGCTTGCTGCACTAATGTTATATAATGTAGAAGCCTAAACTCTCCCCCCCCCCGCCAACTTGTAATCCTAGCATCTGTTTCCATGCTCACACTCTTGTCAGTCAGCTGACGTGTGGAGGCTGAACTAGGCTGGATTCTGGTTTCTCCACCTGGGAGTCTTCATCACACTTGGGCTCACTAGTGAATCACAGGATGTGGTACAACAGGCCAGTGTGGGATGACTCTTAAGGGCTTTTGCCCACAACTGCCCCCCTCTTGCATCTATATTTCAATAAGTCAGAAGTAAACTTTACCTACTCCAGTGGAA
The DNA here is from genome assembly GCF_023159225.1 of Perognathus longimembris pacificus. Classification (NCBI taxonomy): domain Eukaryota; kingdom Metazoa; phylum Chordata; class Mammalia; order Rodentia; family Heteromyidae; genus Perognathus; species Perognathus longimembris. Next base: position 25,943,277 of record NC_063184.1, read on the forward strand.
GAAACCACTGAGTCACAAGGAAATGGATGAGCAACTCGCATCCAGAGAGGGTGCGAAGAACTGGGAAAGAGGATCCACAGGCAGAGCCCTTTCTCATCAAGAGACAGCATAACCATGAGGTATATTAGGTGAGAGACCTCTTAACCATGTAGGAGAGTTGCTACTGCCCTTTGGTTCTAATGTTGTGTGTATGTGTGTGTGTGGCAGGGGGGGTTGTCCTAGGGCTTGAACTCAGGGCTTGGATGCTGTCCCTGAGCTTATTTTTGTCCAAGGTTTGTGCTCTACCTACTGAGCCATGGTTCCATTTCCAACTCCTGGTGGTTAACTGGAGTCTCACAAACTTTTCTACCCAGGCTGGCTTTGAACCCAGATCTTCAGATCTCAGCCTCCCAAGTAGCAAGGGTTACAGGTATGAGCCACCAGTGCCTGGCTTGGTTCGGTTTTTTAAGTATATGTGCTGCTGCTCTTTGGGCGAAGTACAGTTGCAGCGGCCAGTGCTTGGTGTGGTATGGGGTTGCAGTGAGAAGCTCTCACTACAGACTTGCAGGCTTTTGTCTCTGCTTCAGAGTAGCTCTTACCTGCTGCTTCACAGACAGGAAGGGAACCACTGAATGTGTTGTCTGTTTACTTCCTTCCTCCAGCCCTAATTTCACAATTACCAACACACTGTAACCTACCACCTTGTTTATGGCTGTTTCACTTCTTTTTGTTTCCCATTAGGATAGGAGGTGGTGGGGGGACTGAGAACTGAACCTATAACCAGTAGTTCTAGGCCACAGGTCCAACTCTTGGACTCTGAAATCAAGAGGCAAGCCACAATGAAGAGATTTGCTACATGGCCTAGGAATGTAGTGGGAAGGCAAAAGCAAACCCTTTAGCTGGATCTCAGCAATGATGGGAAGGTTTAAGAACCTGGCTGGACTGCCCGCAGTAGACTGTGTCTCCAGTAGCAAAGGTCTACCTGCTCTCTGAAAATCTTATCCTCACAGGAATTCAATGGACACCCGGAATATGAGTGACAGAACTCAAAAGGTCTTCTAGCTAGCCCCACTGCTTTACAGCCAGAGGAAATGAAGACAAGAGAATCTAGTGATCGAGACTAGAAACATGGACCTCTGATTCTTAGCTCAGTGGACCAACTCCTTCTCTAGTAGCAGTTTGTTGCATTGCTATTGAAATTATTATTTCTTCCGTGGTGCTGGAGACTGAACTTAGGCCCTTAAGCATGCTAGGCAAGTACTTTACCATTGAGCTACACCCCAGCCCTATTTTAAAATAAAAAAGATTTGCCAAGCTAGGCACCAACTGATCAGGCCTATAATTCTAGCTACTTGGGAGGCTGAGATTAGGTGTCCAGCCTAGGCTGAAAAATGTTGGGGAAAACCCTTCTCCACTGAGACCTGCACACGGTAGTTAGTGCACAGCGGTTACCCTCCCCGTGACAGGATGCCTGAAATAGGCAATTCATGGCCAGGAAGCAGAACTTGCCTGAAAAATAACCAGTACAGAAGAGAGTAGGAGGCATGGCTTAGTGGCAATATCTGCCCAACAAGCATGAGAGCCCCAGTTCAAAACTCCAGCATCGCCAGGAAAGGAAAGGAAAGAAAAACCAAAACACTTGAATTTCTACCTGAAAAAAACTACAGTCAAAAGAGTCAGAAGTATGGCTCAAGTGATTGAGCACCTGCCTACTAAGTAGGAGGTTCTGCATTCAAAACCCTAGTACCCCCCAAAAAATTACCTCTTCTACTGCTCATTCACCTCATTCCTCTTCTGTTTGGCTTGTTTGTGGCATTACCCAGGTAGATGCCATGGCACTGGGATTGTTACATCTTTCCTATTTGCCATATCCCCAAACCTCTGTGCTTTTGTATGTTCTAGCTTCATTGGCATTGGGGATTTTGACTAGGACATCAACAACTATGAATATGGAAAGCGGAATTCAACAGAAACCTAAGGGCTGGGGCAGAGAGCTTGCCTAGCATGTACAAGGCCTCAGGTTCCATCCCCAGCACTACAGGACAAAAAGAAACCAGGAAAGCAAAGGCAAACCCATTGAGACCACAAAGCTGCATTTGTCTTTCTAGAGTGGACTGGGTATAGCTTCTATGCAGAGCTTGCTTGCAAGGTTATTTTAAGCCACTTAGGGGAAAAACAGATAAGAACTGAAACAGCAGTGGAAGGCGGATCTGTTCCCCTTAACAGGTGTGGAAAGTCACGGTGGGTGGGGCTGGAGGGCAGAGATAGAGATACAAGCAGATCTCCTTGATACGCTCCAGTAGGTGTGACTTGGCTCCACCTGGCTGGGGGCGGGGGGGGGGGGGGGGGAGGGACTTCTTAGGTCTCTTGAACTAAGTCCTGAAAGGTTGAGTTACCCAGGCGAAGAAACATTTCTAGAAATGCCAAAGAAATGACACAAGAAGCTTTACTTTTCGTTTCCAAGCTCCTGGAAGTTAAGGCCCAAAGGGGGAACTCTGATGTGCTATTTATTTCGTCCTTTTTGAGAAAAGGGCCATACATTCCATGAGCTAAAAATAAAAATGTCTACCACAGTGATTTTCAGTTTTATTGTGTATTAAAAAAAAATCCCCTGAAACATCATTAAACCTAATAGTTCTGGGGGAAGGCCTAGAACTTTACATTTCTACAAATTTCCGCCAAATAAGCTGATGTAAGATGTCCCTACTAATGTCCATTTCAAAAAAATACCTCCATAAAAGGCACTTCATTCAAACACACATTGGGCACTGAATGCTGTCTGCCCTGGAGAACAGACAGCGAAGCCGCTCCCCGTGGTCAGCCGGAGGTCAGTGACTCCCCTAGGTTTCTGTTGAATTCCACTTTCCATTCTCATAGTTGCTCATGTCCCAGCCAACTAAACCCCCAACGCCGATGAAGCTGACACTATGCCTCTTTGAGGTGCTGCCCAAAGTGTCCTCCACACCTCTGTACTGTTTCCCACACACACCCACCGTCTGCTTACACTTGACTAGTCACAAGCCTTTCCCTTCCTTCTGTGCTGTCCTGGCCCTGGGTGTGTCTCTTGTGGTGGAGGCGTGGGCCAAGGTGGAAGCTGGGACGATCACCAAAGCCTGTGGCAGCTTCTCTACATGACTAGCCAACCAGCGTGTGACCAGGCTGGCAACCCGAGTGTGGGGAGCCAGACCCCCTAAGGCTGCAGCCAGGCTGCTCAGAAGGAAGCCAGCTGTGCAAGCTGAGCTGCCACCGCTTCACTGCCTGGCTTCACCTTGTCCTCCTGTCCAGCCCTGACCTACTAGTCTCACTGGGACCTACTGGTCCCACTTCAGCACCTGAGGCCTCTCTGCCTTCCCACGCCTTCCTCACTGCGTTTGGAGGGACTGACAGCCCCTTGTGATGTCACCTCACCTTAGCTGAGGGAGCCCACATGACAGGAGAGCAGCAGCAAGCTCCTGTGTGTGTGTGTGTGTGTGTGTGTGTGTGTGTGTGTGTGCTATGTTGGTGTGCACATTTCATGAGTAGTGGGCATCCAAAGACTAATATACAGATGAACATCGAACCCACGGTCTGCCACAGCCAGCGCAGGAACCCCCCCCCCCGCCCCCGCCCCAGGATCTGCAGTACACAGCTGAGGAAGGCAGCCTGTAGAATCCAGAGCTGCGTGCAGTCCGGTGAGCCTCGGAGAGTGCGTCTTGTTTCCAACCCACTTCTCATGGAATCACCAGACTCCACAGCAGCACTTGCTGCTATTCCCTTCCCCGGCCCTCCTCCCCTTCCTTTCTCTCCTCCCTACCCAGAAGCCAAACGCAAACAATGGAGGCCACTTAGCCACACCTCAAAGCTTTGTTTTCTTTACACTGGTTATTCAGAGACAGGCTCTCTTTCCATCCTAGTTGGAATGACAGGTGCATACTACCGCCCAGCTTCTTCTGCTGAGCTGGACGTCCTCTCAAGAACGGCTTTGCCCAGGCTGGCCTGCCCCGGTTTTCCTGATCTTAGCTTCCTATGTAGGCAAGAGCCATTGATGCCTGTCTTCTTTTGTCACCGTTCTAGAAGATTTATGCTCATACAATTCAAGGCAACACAGAGTGGGCTGTCTCCTTGCAGTCTCTCCTCTTTTATAGCCTATGGAGGGCTGGGCATGGGGAGGGGACAGGAGGAAGAGAGAAGGAATGGGGAAGAGTCATTTCCGGTGTTCAGACAGTTGACTGTCAAAGCCAGGTTTCTTCATGAAAGGTGATAAACGTCCCTCGGACCTGTAACAGGTGGCATCTCACCTGTCCTCCCGGGCATGGCAGGACCTCTCTAAGGCACCTCACCCCTTTCCTGACTAGGCTCTGAGGCTCAGCAGGGGGCTGTGCAAGACAGCCTTGGTGTGGTCCAGTCCTGGATAGCAGACTGCAAGAGCCATGCCCTCTCTTCCGACAAACTGGAGTTTACATGAAGGACCCAGGGTGGACAACCTCGCCCTTACCAAATGTAGGCCTCAAGTTGTTGGGGATATGGAGGGGAGGCAATGATGGTTGAAAAAAGGTAGAAAATAAGTAAATAGATTCCCAAGTCCTGGGTCTTTTTTCTTGCATGTGTGTCACTGCTGGGGAAATGCTCACACACACAGGAATAGTCGCTACCTGAACTCAGCTCCACAGGATGGTGGAGCCAGCAGCCTACTCGCGTGCTCAGCAACTCTGAAGGTGAGTTTGTTCTCTGTTGTTTTCAAACAGCACATCCCATTTTCAACACATGCTCTTTCTTCTGCTGTTCCGTATTGTCCCTTAAGATAGAAAAGCACAGTGTGTACAGAGTTGACTGAAGTGCCAGTTTAACACACTGAAGTACATACTGTAAACGCATGGGCAGACCCATCACGGCACGACTCACTGACCTAGTTGTTGTAGATAAGAGCCGAGACACACATGACTAAGGATGCTGAAAAAGCAACAAGGCACTGAAGCAAAAGCTGCCGGCCCTTGTCTGAGGCTGAGGAGTCCACACACCTTGTGGGTTTGTACCACCCAGGTCGTGGGAGGTGAAGGTCAAGAGCAGATACTCTTCTAGCTGCAGGCAAGGGCCCAGAGCCAGATGTGTCTGATGTGTCACCTCTGCTCCTCTCTCTGCCTCTGGACACCACAGCAACCATGACCAGGAAGCTGCCAGCAGGAGTGTTGAAGCCTAAACTTGACCCAAAGAAAGGGCTTCAAATAGCATTCAGAACCCAACTTTGAGAACACTCCAGTGTTCTCCTCTTCAGACATTGATTGGTACAGCTTTTCTCTGTGTCTGTCTCACTATCATACAATCTGTGTGTGTGTGTGGGGGGGGGAGAGAGAGAGAGAGAGAGAGAGACAGAGTCCTGGGGCTTGAACTCAGGGCCTGGGCCAGCCCTCAGCATTTTTGCTCAAGATTGGTGCTCTACCACTTGAGCCACAGTTCCACTTCTGGCTTTTGGGTGGTTCATTGGAGATAAGACTCTCATGGGCTTTCCTGCTTGGATTGGCTTCAAATTGTGCTCCTCAGATCTCTGTCTCCTGGGTAACTAGGATTACAGGCACGACCCATCTGCACTGAGCCCCTCCCTCCTTCTTGCCATTCTTTTCACTCTCACACAGAGTTGCATCCAGTCCTGCTGTGCTCCAGGTTAACACGTTCCAAGAAACTTGCTGTCACACGAAGGAAAGGCCAGGCCCGGCCTGGCATAGCCTGCTTTGGGAACGGATCTTTGGGTTTGTCATCATTTCTCTGCAGAGGCGGGGTCTCTTCTGGAGGAGCTGTGTAAGGACTGAGGGCAGGTGAGGGTCCTGACTGGCTGCAGAGGTTGGGTTTCTGCTAGTAGTTTTTCTCTATTTCCTAGGCCCCAGTGACCCAACATCACAGCTACCAATCGCACACAACCACTCCAGTTTAATAGAAAATAAAACAAAGCATTGTTTTGGCACTAGGCTCATTTCAAGGGTGCACTAGCCAATGCGGCTACTGGCTTCTGGATTGGAGAGTGCTGGTGTAGTGCATTTCCATCAGCGGCCAGTTCTCCTGGACAGCGCCGTCCTGCCCTAGGTTCTGGGCAGCCCCAGACACTCACCTAGGCAATGCACAAAATCACCAAGCCTACATGCCTGTGGTGCAGGCACCCCCAACCCCGGGTCCCGAATGCCACTGGAGCAACGGAGAGTGTTTGGAAGGTGAGGCTGGGCCTTGCCAGGGCTGGGAAGGCATGCTAAGCGAATCAGTTCTCTGTTGCAATCCTTGCTGGTCTGACAGGCTCCTGCAGTTACATCACTTCCTAAAAAACGCAAACACCTCTCCTTCAAGTGAGCACCGACCCAAACAAGCAGGAAACAGGAAATGTGAGCGTTTGAGGCAGGCTGGAGAGCAGCTCCGCACAGGCGGCATCCTGAGCCAGCCCACGGGCTGACATGACCTCTCCCGCTGCCCTGGTCTGGGCCCTGGGACTCACGCTCCTCCACTCTGGCCAGGGTAAGCGATCTCCAGCTGGGAAGGAAGCCCTCAAAGGCTTGTGGGTACTTGTGGCTACAGGACTCTGCCTGAGATAGTGGGGAGAGGGGAGAGAGAGGAGAGAGACAGGAGGAGGGAGAGAGAGGGAGGGAGGGAGGGAGAGAGGCAGAAAGGGAGAGAGGGAGGGAGGGAGGGGAGGGGAGGAGAGGAAAGGAGGAGAAAGAGAGAGAGAGAGAGAGAGAGAGAGAGAGAGTCACACCCAGAAAATCTAATCCTTCCTGGGAGAAAGAAGTGGAGAAAATTAACCATCTTTTTACAGGCTGGGGTGGACTTTGCTTTCGTTCCAACTGTCTCTCTCTCTCTCTCTCTCTCTCTCTCTCTCTCCTCTCTCTCTCTCTCTCTCTCTCCCTCCAAGCCTTCTTCAGTCTGTGTTCTAAGATGTGAAGATCCCTGTAATTTACCAGCTCTAATGGGCATATTAAGAAAACCATAAACTTTTTGGCAGGTTGTGGAAAAGAACTGTTTCAATCCGTTGAAACAGAAATCCCGAGTTCACTTTTAAATTGCGTGGGCTGAGAAGTCTGCTGGCTCCAAAGAATTCTTGGAAAAACTGGGGTATGGAAATCTACTACTGGAAAGCATAACTAAAGAGAAGGGCTATGTTGGAAAAAAAAATGTAAACAGGAAATTATTGGAGGAGTTACCAGACATTTGCTCTCTAACATCCAGAAAGTTCTTTTATCTGCTTTGCTTTGGTTTTTAACTTGGGGGGATATTTTCTCTGCATGGTTACTAATGTAGGTTTGTTTGAAAAATGAATCTGAATGTTGTGAATTTAAGACAATGAAAAAGTGCTGGGCGCTTAGGCTTAGTGTCTCAGGCTTGGAATCCTAGCTACTCAGGAGGAGACCTGAAGATCAAGGGTTGAACCCAGCTCAGGCAGGAAATCCATGAGATTCTTACCTCCGGGGTAACTGCCAAAAAGCTGGAAGTGGAGCCGTGGCTCAAGCGTAGGGTATTCCCTTTGCACACAAAAAAGCTAAGAGATAGTACCCACGTCTTCAGTTCAAGCCCCAGGACTGCCACAAAAACAAATGTGTCTTTCTTTTAGACTAACAATAGCCACTGATTCATTTTCTTGACAGTTGCTACAACAAGCCAAATCACCCTCCCTTGCCTCTTGGGGTTTGTTGACTTGACCCGGGTAAACAGATTTGCCAGCATGCTTGCTGTCAGTGAGCATTGCCCGTGCTTCCCCTGTAGGGCAGGACTTGAAACAGTTCTTTAAATGTCATGGGGGCACCAGCACTGAACTCACAGAGGGGGCCGCTTCCCAGGTGAGCAATCCCCACCCAACCTCCCCAGCCCACCATGTTACTTCCCCTAGGTGCCCTCCAGGGGGTATCCCCTGGCCTTTAGAGGACATGTGTGCGCATGCGTGTGTCCATCAGAAAGGGGAAAGTGAAAGATGATTGGCTGGAACTGAGATGACAATGGACCTGTTGACAATGAGTTGGGCATCGAGGTGATGCGTGTGCACGATGGAGCTGAGCTGGGAGGGATGTGGCAGGGCTCACGAGCCCCAGGGGAAATCCTCTTTATTTAGCTCAGCTCTACCTTCCTCAGATCCTGTAGGAGCTCAGCATAAATCAGAGCTTAGTGATCACTGGCAAATACCAGAATCATTCCTAGAACGGGGGTGAGGCTGATCTCTAAAGACTGAGGTGCTCTTGCAGACAGGTAGTGCTGGCGTGCAAGCAGAACTCCTGCCCTGGGCAGGGATGGTCTATGCATCTGTGTGACTGCGACCAGCCTGGATTTTCCATGTGTGAAAGAGGCAAACATGCTCACTTTTAAAACACCACTCAATAAAAGATTATTACTTGGACATTTGCCATGGGAAAAGCTATTCCAAACCAAGGCTTTACTTTTAAATTGATTAATATCTATCCTTTGGAGCTAGTGCAGCTTAAGACGTCAGGATATAAGTTTGATTATAGCTATCACACTGTATTCCCTAGACTTCCCCCACAATGCATCTGAGGATGTTTGGTAGAAGCAGCCAATCTCAGAACGGTCTGACCCTCTTCCTTGAAAGCAGATTCTGAGGTCTATTTCAAATCAAGCATTTACAAACAGCAGTCAATATTTTGTAATACCTGCAGTTGCAGGAGGCTGGCATCTCTTCCTCTGAGTCAGCACCTCATCTTACAGACGGCCTAAAGCAAGACTGAGCAGAATACCAAGTGAAATCATCTGCTTGGAAGTCACCAGGAGACCAATGCAAATACAGCAGGATTTCCACCAAATAGAGGCTCATGCTTTGAAATAATTTGGACTATCATGTCTCAGCCCAGTGTAGGATCTTCAGAAAGTTCAAATTCAAGGCAACAATCTGAGGTGGCATGAAGGGAGGCACCAAGTTTCTTTCTTTACCTGTCAGTGTCAAGCTTTATGCTGTCCAAAAAGCAGGACATAGCAGGGGTAGGAGGAGACAGAAATGGCAGCAAAGAGAAGCAAGGGGCTAGCCCTTGGTTTGGTAGTCAAACTCTAGGTTTAATCAAGAGGATTAGAAAATGTTCTGGGATGTTTTAGAAGAATAAGACCCATATAATGATTGGACGAATCTTGAGGAGGAAAGAAGAAGCTGCTACTTGCAAAGCTTTCTGGCACCTCTCAGTTGACTATGACTGCCATTTACTAGTTCTTGCAGCAGTCCACCCTTTCAGTACCAATAGTGTACTGAAGTTGCTCGTTATAAGCCAGGCACTGTTCTAAGCACTTACAGATTGCACGTCATTCATTCTGCAGAACAACCTTATAAGGTGAAGACTAATATCCCTGTTTTGTGTATGAGGAAACCTGAGGCCCAGCGAGGCTATGGGAGTTGCTAACTAAGTAGATATTAATGGGATTTCTCCTCAGAATTCCAATACCCTATAGTTCCCTGGGTCAGGCTCTGCCAGGGTCTATGTGTAGTTTACAGTTTAGAAAGCTATGGCTCTGGTTCCTGCTCTTCTCCAGGCCTGTCATCGAATGCTTAGTGTCTTGAAGGTCACTGCATGAGACACAGAGAGCTGTATTTGTTTGCATTGTGCTGAAACTGGCTCAGAGAAAAGGGATGATGAGGGGAGGGTTAAAACCAGAGAGCTCCTGAGCTGCCTTAGGGGAAGGAGGAGCTGCAGGAGGGAGCCAGGAGCTTTGTGAGGCTCCGGGGATTAGCACAGTTAAGACAAGAAGCAGGAACAGCAGTGTGTGGCCACTGGATGAGTGGCTTCAGGTGTGAGAACCAGCCAGGCAAAGGAATGGCGTGTGTCAGCTGGAGTCATTGTGAAAGTTCTGCCAAGAACGAATCCCAAGGACCAAACGACCTCAGGGGGACTCAGACATGGACAGTTGAGGACACACACACACACACACACACACACACGCATGTGCACACATTTACACATGCATGCACTCACACGCATACCAAAAGAAAAAAAATACGCATTCTCCAAAAAATACAAGAACAAAACCCCAGACAGGCAGAGGGATTCATTGAACAGCCTCTGTTTCTGCCATTCCAAATCCCCAAAGACCTGGCCTGGGGTGAGCTCAGTTCCATAAAGAAGCTATAGAACCTGCAGTCTGCAGCACCCTCACCTGCTGGCAGAGACGTGGAGAAACAGGCACGGGGTGGGGCTGGTGGTTGGGTGGATCAGCTCCATCTGGCCGCCTAGCCCACCCACTGCACTTTGGATTTGCATGATCACAGCTGGCGTTTCTAGGACCTATAGCATGTGTTAATATCTGTACTGTCTTGGGCCTTTTTACTTTGGCTTGGTTATTTATTATGTCGACTTTAAGCCTATGATGACCTATGTGCTTTTATGTAAAGTTTGTGAGGCTGTAATCTTGCTGCTCTTTGTGTCCGTTGGCTCCCAGTCCTGATGAAAGTCTCATGGGCACTAAGGAAAGAACATGGCACATGCAGGATGGTCATTCCCATTGCCAAGTTACAGGACTCCAGTGTCCAGTACTTTGCCTGTACCACCCGTCTGGACATCACAAATCGGCTTTGGAAGAGGAAGAGACAGGGAGGAGAGCTCATGATTGAACCTCAGGCTTAGCACCAGCGCAGGGATGGGGAAAGGGTGGCATCAGAGATCAGCTTCCAAGAATTGTATCAGGAGGCACCAGAACCTCAGGAAAAGTATAAGCCAGCAAAGCAGCCAGGCCAAGCCAGTAGCCAGGAAAAGACAACCAACTGAGGGGCAGAAGTGATTGCTAGTCAGAAAGAGCATGCATGTGGATTATTGAAAGTCGGAGCTCGGCTAGGTTCCAGGGATGGCAGCACTAACGCACCTTATTGAAACTTTTGTGGGGGCTGGGAATATGGCCTAGTGGCAAGAGTGCTTGCCTCATATACATGAAGCCCTGGGTTCGATTCCTCAGCACCACATACATAGAAAACAGCCAGAGGTGGCACTGTGGCTCAAGTGGTAGAGTGCTAGCCTTGAGCAAAAAGAAGCCAGGGACAGTGCTCAGGCCCTGAGTTCAAGACCCAGGACTGGCCAAAAAAAAAAAAAAAAGAATAGAAAGAAAGAAAAAAGAAACTGTTTGTGTTCTGTTTTAGCTTCAACTTCTGACCCAGTGGCTGGACAATAGCCCTCCGAAAGCCTTTTATGAACTCTTCCATCTCTTGGAGCCTAAATCTTTGCGTTAGGAAATCCCATTGCCAGGCATGGCTTTGGATTTTCATACTTCTACAATTTAAAAACAAACATTTTCAGGGCCCTCTGGATTTCCTTGCATTCTTGAGATTTCTTCACTACTCAGCAGGTTGATTCTTATATTTCATCCAGCGTTTCTAGGTTGTGCATTAGGAGAGTTTTCAAGTTCCCAGGTGTATCAGATTACTGGAAATGGAGTTTTTTTTTCCTCTTTACCATTCTGGAGAGTAATTTGGAAATATTCAGTACACTGATAATGTTCTAAGTATACAATTCTAACACCTTACCCTTAGTACACTCACAAATGTACAGCCAGGAGACACAGAAAACAATGTTAATTGCAGAAATGTTTGAAGAAATGGAAAAAGAAATGAAGCAATTTAAATATTCATTAACAGAAGAAGAAAACATGCAGTAATAGTATAAGAGAACACAAAGCAGGTTGAATGAATTAACTGGAGCCACATGTATGAAAAGGAATGACCCACACAAGTAGTGTTGGCTCAAAGAGCCAGTTGAAGATGAATGAGTGCATGCTGGGTGCTCACAGGTACCCAGGGGGCTGGGGCAAGAGAATCACCAGAGCCCAGGAATTTGGGACCAGTCTGAGCCACTCAGCAAGACCTTTATTTCAAAATTTCACTGCCCCCCCCCAACAAAATACTCAAAGCAATATTATGTGAAGAGTAACTGCATTTATTTAAAGTTTCAAAAACATCTAAACTATGCTTTGGGACATAGGCCTTGTGAAGAGTGGGGGAAATGATATACCCTAAAAGCGAATAAGAAAGACAAAGGGGTTTGATGAGGCTACAGTAAGTCAGGTACCGTAAGTACCTTTCCTTTTGGGCAATGTTGCCCTTCCCTCGCTCTCTCCCACTTTTTCCTTCCTGTCCCCACCCAAAAGTTGTATAATTGCTTTTCGACATAGTGTGTAGTGAGTACCACTGCTGTGTTTGTTCACCCTTTCTTGGGGAATTTTTGAGAAAGGTAGTTTGATGCTGTCTCAATACTGTCTCGCTGGGCTGGGAATATGGCCTAGAGGCAAGAGTGTTTGCCTTATATACATGAAGCCCTGGGTTTGATTCCCCAGCACCACATACATAGAAAATGGCCAGAAGTGGCACTGTGGCTCAAGTGGCAGAGCAAAAAGAAGCAGGGACAGTGCTCAGGCCCTGAGTTCAAGGCCCAGGACTGGCAAAACAAAAAATACTATCTCGCTTACCCTCCTCACTTTGGGGGTACATTAACCATGCCAACATGCACACCAAAGGATATAATGTTTATGAAAGCATTGTTGGAAATACAAAAGGAACAACCTCAATTTAGTTCATGGGAATGAGAGGAGTGTGGGTAGAAGTGGGAGGTGGGAGCAGGGAGAGCCAACAGAGAGGGTGGAAGGTGAATATGGTCATAATAATTGGTGTGAAAACGGAACAGTGAAGTTTGTTGGCTTGGGAAGAGGAGGGAATAAGGGACAAGACAGTGAATCTGAACAATGTACGTTGTATGTATATACATGTATGTCAAAATGAATTCCCCCTGGGCAATTAATTGACACCAATAAAAATATTTTTATAAGATCCAGGTGCTGATGGCATATGCCTCTAGTCCTCACTACTTAGGGGGCTGAGACTTGAGGATCATGGTTTAAATCCAGCCCAGCGGTTAGAGTCTTACCTCTAACTAGCCACCAAAAAAAAAAACAAAACAAAAACAAAACAAAAACATAAGGGGAGGTGTGGCTCAAATGGTAGCATACTTAGTCTTGAGCAAAAAGCTAAGCAAGAGTGTCAGGCCCTGAGTTCAAGCCCCTGTGCTGGCATCTCCTTTCTGCAGTTAGCACCAGGTGTATATTCCCTGCTCAAATTTTTAAATTAAAAACAGGGTAAATTGCCAGGCACCTGTGGCTCATGCCTGTAACCCCAGCTACTCAGGAGGCTGAGATCTAAGGATTGAGGTTTGAAGCCAGCCTGGGTAGGAAAGTGCATGAGATTCTTACCTCCAATAACCAGCCAAAAAAGTCAGAAATGGTGCTGTGCCTCAAGTGTTCATGTGCTAGCCTTGAATGAAAATACAAAGGGACAATGCTTAGGCCCTGAGTTCAAGCCCTAGTAAGGGGGGCGGGGGAGTCAACAAAGGTAAACCATATGGAATCAACATAAAGATGTGAACCTTCAGGATCACTTGTCCATTGTATAGATTAGAGTATTAAGCTATGAACAGAATCCTGTGTTGTTGCAGTGCTTGGGAGAAAGCAGCTTCAAAATCTTACACATGACAAGACTGCACCCCAGGCAAAGACATTTACATTCAGTTTCTTCATCTACAACATGTATCCAAGAAAGCTGTTGTAAAGATCAAATTAGATAACTCATGGTTATCCTAGTACTTAGCACCTGATAAGCATTTGGTCAATGCCAGTAATACTTGTTATTTGGGGGGTATCACAGAGTTGGAGTTGATTGTCGCAAGGAGATCTGTTAGGATGGGTGCCATGGGAGTTTCATTAAAGGATAAAGAAAAGTAAAATGGTGGGGGGGGAGATTTTCATTTTTTAGAAAATCAGTGCAGTGCAAATGATGCTTAATATAATACCTATGTGAGGATGGGCATTGGTAGAAAGAACTTCCAGCCCCTCTGTGTTCACATTGCAACCATAGTAGTATGAAATGAATAGTGAAAATGAATCCCCTCCTCTTCCCCAAAGGACACTTCTTTCCCATCCTCTTTCCTTCCTGGTTATGGAAATCCTCACTATTCTTGCTGGGTTTTGTCCTCTATTTTCTCTTCTCTGGGGCCTGTCGGTGGAGTGGGGACTCAGAACTCAATGTTCTACCGGGAACTTCGCCCGCCTCCCTTGGAGAGATGCTGTGAAGGCCCCTGAGTTCCTGGCAGCTTTGCTTGCAGTGCATCTGCAGTGAGGAGCCTGAGCAAGAGGCTGGCCGATGCCAGGGCTTCTGGGAACCGCTCTCTCCTTGGGCTTTGTTCCAGAAGCCACCTCCTGTACTGCGGTGGCTGAGGGTTCAAGACCATGAGCTCCCCTCTCTTGCTGACCACATTCTGACTACACTCTCTAAAGTATTGCATACCATCCAGTTTGGAGGGCCAGTAGAGTGGGAGGTTAAGAGCTTGGGATCCCATGTGAGCTCTCTAGGGTCCAGATGTTCAGCCTTATATGTAGTTCATTGATCCCAAGAACCTTCTCTGACCTCTTTGCCCCAGTGTCTATCCAAAAACACATAGGAACACAGTGGGCCACTTCAGGTAAACACAGCCCAGGGCTGGGCTCTTAGTGCTGCAGGTTTACCTTACTGAGAATTTTCGAACAGCATCCTCCACAGCAGAACTAAGCAGAAGAAAGAAAAGCAGGGGCAAGGGGATAGCTCTCCACGAGAGGGTAAGCTTAGAATGTGTGAGGCCCTCGGTTAATCCCTAATATGCAAAAATAAGAGAGAGTGACAAATAATAAAAAAGAGGGATCTGAATATTCCAGGAAGGTTCTTAAGGGCTGGGGATATGGCCTAGTGGCAAGAGTGCTCGCCTCGTATACAGGAAGGTTCTTAAATACTGACCTTCAGAAACAAAGGTCACCACTATCAAAGACATTGTGTGTGTGGTGTCTCCATCCAGCCACCCCTTCATTTATACTCAGCCTGGCCGTCACTGGTGGGGGAGGCTTAGGCTACTCTCAGTAGTTCTTCAAGCAGGATGGCTTGAACGAGGTTGTCCTGGTGGACAAATGCCTTTTCCTGTCCAGAGTGATGGGTGATCTTGCCAAGGTTTTACACTCATGTGGCTACGTTGTTGACTTACCTTATTTGAAGGTCTTGGAAATAAGGAGATACCGGACAAAGTTGGTCATTCTAAAAGGCACAGATCAATAAATGGTAGATGTACTTGTTTTGATCACAGGTGTAGCTTTTCATCATGGTTTTGTAATATGCAATTGACTCTGGTAGAGTGACATTCACCAACGTAATTATCAAATGGATTCCCTCGTCCTGTGGGAGACGGAAATGTTCATCCACATAATCAACATAATGAGACTGTGACTGTCTCAGTCAGTTCAGCTACCACAACAAAATACCACACAGCCTGGGAGCTTTAAGCAGCAGACAGTTCTGGAAGAACTCTTCAGATTTGAGTAGAGTGAGGTCTCTCCTTCTGGCCATCTTTGTGTATCCTTAAGTAGAAAAAAGAGGGGAACTTGGTTTTGTCCCCTTAGAAAGCCACCAGCCTCATCAAGGGGCCTCATCTCTTAGTTCTATCGCATTGGAGATAAGGGCTCAACATAGAAATAGGGCCGGAAAAAAACAATGACCAAATATTTTTATTGCTCTAACTCGAATCAGGGGAACTTGTTATTATACAATCACAAAGAAAGATAAAGTATGGATGTGGGCCTGCAGTGCCCAGTCTAGTCGTTCTAGGGAGATGTGACTTACTCAGTACTGGCAGAGGAGTGCGGCTTAAAGCAGCTTACTTCTCCATTTGCATCACACTGTTCACCTTAGAGGGAACTTTTGTGTTCCTTATCTCATTTGGTATGACTTCTGTTGCCTGAATAGATGTGATCTTTTACTCAGTGGGCCCATGATAGGCCAGAAAGACCCTCAACCACGTTACCATAGCCACTATCAGGTCAGGTGATCAATCATATGTTTTCCCAATGGTCATCTAGCCAGCAGTCCTTCCCTATTTATTTTTTCTCTTTCCTTTACTATAGTACCTATACATATGTGTATATATACACATATATACATATATATGTAGATGTATATATTATGTATATATACTATGTATTTCTATTAGTGTATATATAATACACATACACACATATGTATATACATATCAGGGCCTGGGTGCTGTCCCTGAGCTCTTTTTACTCAAAGCTGGACCCACAAGAAGGTAAGGGGGGAGGCACAGAAATGGAGGGACAAAGGGTGAACTAATGCAGCAGTGGTACTCACTAGACACTATGTTGAAAATGAACTCTACACTTTTGGGAGGGGATGGGAGGGAAAATCTGGGAGAGAGTGAAGGAAAGAGTGACATTGATCAAAAAGAAATGTCCTTATTATCTGACTTATGTGACCATAACCCCTCTGTGCATCACCTTTATAATAACAATGAAACATTAAAATAAAAATAGGGCACATGGGCCAGGCATCGTGGCTCATATCTGTAATCCCAGCCATATCAAAGGCAAGGACAGAGGTTCACCCCAGCCCAGGCAAAAATGCAAGATGATATCTGAAAAATAACGCCAGTAAAAAAAAAAAAAAGCTGGGAGGTATGGCTCAAGTGATAGTTCCCGCCTAGCAAGAGTAAGGCTCTCTGGGCTGGGGATATAGCCTAGTGGCAAGAGTGCCTGCCTCGGATACACGAGGCCCTAGGTTCGATTCCCCAGCACCACATATACAGAAAACGGCCAGAAGCGGCGGTGTGGCTCAAGTGGCAGAGTGCTAGCCTTGAGTGGGAAGAAGCCAGGGACAGTGCTCAGGCCCTGAGTCCAAGGCCCAGGACTGGCCAAAAAAAAAAAAAAAAAAAAAAAAGAGTAAGGCTCTGAGTTCAAACACCAATCCTACAAAAAAAAAAAAATAGGCCACACAGTTCATTCCTTTGCATTGATTTCTATTTACTTGTTTATGTTGGCACTGAACATAGGCCTTGCACTTGCGAGACAAGTGAGCTTTCTATCTAAATGTATCATGTGGCACGAACTGAACTTTCAGCCAGTATAGACTTAAATTTATTCAGAGACTTTATTTTAAAAAAAAAAAAAACCTCTAATACCCTATGAGCAAGAATGTGGAATATTCCAGAAGTTGGGAAATCACTTATGACATGACTGTGTTTCCGGTGTCCTCTGCTTAAGCCGGTCCAAAATGTCTGGTCAAGACCAAACCACCTGCCTTTGTGGGAATTCTATCTCTGTGCTCTGACTGCATGTTCGATAGTCTACTGTCAGCTTGAGCCCCGTTTATGTTAAATCAATACTCGGTGTCCCATTGAGCCAGAAGGCCAAGTACGGTGGATCAGGTTTATCACCGAATGCATCTCGGATAAATTAAAAAATCATTGGAACCCTAACACACTAGCTTTGTCTCCATGGCGATGATAACTTACTGGGTGATTCCACAGGTACCGAAGAGGAGTCAGAGCTGTCGGGAGACTCAGTTCCAGAAGAAGAAGAAACACCCAGCCAAGGCACCACATTGGCTGCCTTCACTACGGTAGCCACAGATGCGTTCACTGAACAGAGCAACTCCACAGACCTGGTTGCTGATGACAACCAGTTAGAGTTTCTATTGATGGTGTTGGTTCCCTTGATTTTGATAGTCCTTCTCCTTCTATCCGTGGTCTTCCTTGCAATGTATTTTAAAAGAAAGACAACAAAGCAAGGCAAGTATTTGTCACATTCTTGTTTTCTGATCATTGCTCCACATGCTTTAAGAAACAATCACACATACTTTTTGTTTCTCACAGAGCCGTCCAGCCAAGGATCTCAAAGTGCTTTGCAGACATGTGAGTGTTGCCTGGACATCTGTTTGTAGAATCGGGGATGGGCTGGAAGGACTGAGATGTTTAAACTTAAGCAACATGGTTGGCTGAACGTAGATAGCCACTTGCATGCTATGTCAAGGAAGATTTCAAGAAGTTCATAAGAGACTCACTGTGAAGTCTCTAACAAGAGACTTGCTCCATGTTCTTTACGCCTACTAACAGTGTACCTGTGGCTTTGAAGTGGCCTTGTGGCCTTGCCCCTCAAGCCTGGCTCACCTGCCACCAGGCAGCAAGGCCTGAGCAGGAGTGGTAAAGGCTAGCTAAGTGATGCCTAGCAAGTAGGGAATACTTGTTTCTGTAGGGCTCCAAATTTCAGGGTGACCTAGGAAGAGAGGTCACATGGGAGCTCCTTTGTAAGCTAAAGATAGAACAAGAGTCAACAGAGTTGCCTAGACTCCACACGTCCTTTCTTTTTTCCTGGTGAGAGTCTCCGTGTGTTGCCTAGGCCAACCTTGAACTCAATGAGGTGATGGAAGAATGTTCCATTCATTCATTCATTCATTCATTCATTTTTGCTGGTACTGGGGTTTGAACTCCAGGCCTGGGTGCTGTCCCTGAGCTTTTGCTTAAGGGTAGTGTTCTTGAGCCAAAGCAGCACTTGTGGCTTTTTCCGAGTGGTTTATTGGAGATGGGAGTCTCATGGACTTTCCTGCCACGGCTGGCTTTGAGCGGTGCTCCTCAGATCTCAGCTTCTTGAGTAGTTAGGATTGCAGGCGTGAGCCACCGATGCCCAGCTTGTTTAATTATTTCAAAAGAACACCTTTTACTCTCAAAGGAAACAAATTTGCACAGTATTTCCTTACTACACTTTAAAAAATGCAATGCAGAAAGTGGATTGGAAATTACTTTTTCGTTTTTCTTTTTTGGTGTGTGCGCTCATCTCATGGGTAGACCGCTGAACTACCCACCCCTAGCCCCTAAATTATCTTTTCTCTTTCCATGTTCAGGAAAAGGGGGAAAAAACACACCCAACCTTGTGTAGTTGAACATTCTGCTCTTCTCCTTACTGGAACTGCAGACATTAAACTTGCAGTTGGTGCTATTTAACATTTCCTAAGTGTTTTCATGTGCTGGGTGCCTGAAAGAACTGCAGGGAAAACAGTTGGCAGGAAATCATTGCTCAAAACAGACTGGCTGCCCTGCGCTTGGCTGTGCTCAGAACATCTCTGGGAAGGCAGACTTGTGTGCACTTGCCAGCAAGGAGCCAGCGCCTCCTGCCCCAGCCCCAGCCCCAGCCCAGCCCAAGAACCCTGCCACCCAGGCAGGGAGCAGAAGAGCTGGGGGAAGGTGTTCTCAGGCAAAGGAGGTGGGGCAGGGGCTATGAACCAGGACCGGAAGAGGCAACGCGGAATCTGTGGGGAGGGGGCTGCATAGAGCCGCCTTTGCCTCGAGTTGCCAAGGGAGTAGGTGGCAGTTAAAGCCATGTGGGCCAGGTGGAGTGGAGTGGCAGGGCCTGATTGCTGAGAACAAGTAATTGGTCTCCCTCCTGGCTTAATGCTCTGCTCTGTGTGCTCTCCCAGATGTTTTTCTGTTGCCATGGTGGCTGGGCCAGGGGGTAATAGCCTTGGAGCAGGGAAGATGAGGCCACAGAAGGCTTTTTGCTCTCTTTTAATGCTGATTACAGGAGCTCCCATTTGGTACATCTGGAGCACTTTGGTAATGGGCTTTTAAACTTCCATCATCTGCATGCAGGCTCGCTCTCGCTCACCTCCAAGCCGGCGGGGACTCAGATTATAGAGATAAATCCATGCCCACCGTGGTGGGTTTGTGCAGCCCTTGCTCTCTGGGAAATTGGAGGTGGGGAGGGCAAGGAGGAAGGAATGACAACAGAAGGGTCACCTGTAGGGAGGTCTAATTGTGTGTGGGTTTTGTTTATAGTAGAA
The DNA here is from genome assembly GCF_023159225.1 of Perognathus longimembris pacificus. Classification (NCBI taxonomy): domain Eukaryota; kingdom Metazoa; phylum Chordata; class Mammalia; order Rodentia; family Heteromyidae; genus Perognathus; species Perognathus longimembris. The sequence goes on from NC_063184.1 coordinate 25,962,877, forward strand.
TCCCTTAAGGATATAGCCTATAAGTTTTAGATTAAAGCCATATATATATATATATGTATATGTACATAATAAAAGGATAGCTCTTCCTTGGGCTTCCCACCGTTCAGTCTAAGTTGTGAGGACTCAAGCAGCTTCAGAAATGGCTGTCTTCTCTCGGGGTAGGGGAAGAGGGCATTGTTTACAGCCTCCCAGGGGGACAGCAGCACTCAGATGTTAAGAGCTGTCACCTCATAAGGCGTTCAGGGGCCCTGCGGCACCCGCCCACTGGACATCAACGGTGTCGCTTCCCTTGTACGTTCCTCTTCCCACCAAACAAAACAGCTGGAGCCAGGGTGCCAGGCTCTCGTTCTTTCCACATGTTTGTCTGGAGTCTGATTTACACGCGAGTCATTGTGTCAGCGGCTACCTGACTCAGACTCCGATCCACAACAGCAGGCTGTTGGAAACTTTGTTAAAATAACACTAACTTTGAGTCCCCATCCCTCCCCCCCCCCCCAACAGTGAATTTAACCCCAGGGCTGGACCATTGAGATGATGAACAATAGTTCTTTTATTTAGTAAATATTGACGTGGCATTTGCCAGGGACTGTGCTAGCAAGGGTGGGGAGTGGGGAGGGCACGGAGGACAGCACCGACGTGGTCCCTGCCCTCCAGGAAGTCTGGACCAGTGGGAGCCACGCAGCAAACACCATCCGACAGGGAAGTTGTGGCCAATACCCTGAAGGAAGCCAGCAAGCTGGGGAACAATGGAAAAGAAGTCGTCCTTGAATGGGGGGGGGGGGGGCGGCTGGAGGATTGAAACGGAGACCCCTGGGTGTAAGAGGTCCAGCCACGCAAAGAGCAGGACTCAATGCAGATCCCAGGGGTGGGGCTCCTGGGCGCCTCCTGCTCCAGGACGAGAGGATGCTGGCACAGTGGTCAGCACCCTATGTGGTAAGGGGGTGAAGCAGGGACAGTGGAGACTTTTTGTTCATTTCTGTTGGTCCTGGAGCTTGAACTCAGGTCAGGGACTAGGTGCTGTCCCTGAGCTTTTGTGCCCAAGGCTGGTGTTGTACCACTTGGGCCATAGCTCCACTTCCAGCATTTCTGTAGGAGAGAAAAATCTCACAGACTTTCTTGCGCAGGTGGGCTTCGAACCGTGATCTCACATCTCAGCCTCCTGAGAAGCCAGGATTATAGGTCTGAGGCACCCAGTGCCCAACCAGTTTAGAAATTTTTGTTGGCAAAGCAAAAGCACTCTGGTTTAACCCTTTCTCTCCCCTACGACTCCTTACCTCCTCCTGCGGATGTGCAGTGCTCTTGGAGGCCCCCCCTCCACCCCCCCTCCACCGGACTCTACGACAGACATTGCAATTTGGCAGTCAGCACCTGGGTGTTAATTCTGACTCCATTTAAAAATGTGACTCACTTAAGCCATTTCATTCTCTTTGCAAAGGAGGCTTCAACTGCTAATGAAACACAGTGTTGCAGACGCAGGAAGCTAACATGACCTTTGCGTTTATTCCTTTTTAGATGAACTGGGAAGCGAAACCCTGAAAGTGTGAGTCCTACCTCCCACCGCCCACCCTGCTCCCTGTTTCCTGGGTTCCTGGGACTTTGGGTCACTGGGGCTGCTGGCTTGCTGAGTGGTGGACAAGCATAAGTGAGGGGATTGGAGGGGAACCCCTGCCTGGGCTCCCCAGTCTTTTCCTGACTGCTACCAAGGCCCAGTAGCTAAAAGTGGTTAAATATTCCATCCCTGGATGTATGTGTCCAAAGTTGGTTTATATATAATGATTAGAACTTAGCTAAGCAGGAAAGATACGTTAGCTATTGCAGGAAGATTGCACTGTGTGAACCAACAAGAGAAAAGAGAATAGAGGAGAGAGGGGAGGGCGAGGGGGAGGGACCGAAGAAGGTAGAGGGAGGAGGAGGCGGGGAGGAGTTGAGATTCATGGAAGACTCCACCCTGATCTGTTCTGGGGTCATGCCAACCGCCCCTCCCAGTAGCCCCAGGTTTAGAAACTGCCCACTTCCTTTCCCCAGTGAACCTCCTGTGCGGTGCTCAAAGCCCATGGCCATTTCCCCCCTCCTCCACCTTCACTTCTATCCCTGCCTGGAGACCCTGAGGTGTATGTGTGTGTGTGTGTGGGGGGGGATTTCTGAAAACAATTGCTCCAGGCCTTCTGCTTAGAAAAGTCTGTGATGGAAAGATGAGACCAAGGTTATCTGTTGGGGTGGGGCGGGGTGGGGGGGAGGGTTCTTGATCTGGGGTGCTGATCAAAAACCCCAAGAAAAGAGAAGTGAAATTAAGCAAGGCTAAAATGCTCAATGTGGCCACTCCCCAGAATGGCCTAGCCCTCTTCACACCTCCAACGCAGCATCCTGGGCTCCTGGGCTCCTTTTTCACCCACTGCCTCGCAGACTAGTTAGGAATTCCTGATAGATGTGGGCTTGTGGTGGGTCCACTTTTCCTTCTGTTAGAGGCTGGTACTCTTCCGAGTAGGACAACCCCCCTCCACCCTGCTTATCCGCTAGCCTGTGGTGTCCAATACTAAGTCAAGTCCAGTTTCCTCCCAGTCAGCATGCTCGAATCTCCCAATGAAGCTCTGCACATTGCACTTTAAAAAAAAAGAAACAGAAAACCATGCCTTTTGTTCTTTGTGTAGGCCTATTTTTGAGGAGGATACACCCTCAGTCATGGAAATCGAGATGGAAGAGCTTGATAAATGGATGCCCACCATGAATAGAAGTGGTGAGTGGAAACTGAAGGCATTTTGCTTTCCTCTGTAGCAATCAGAGGCTGCAACCATGTCATAAGTAAATTCCTCACTGGAGCAGGACGAGGCCCAGTTCATATTCCATTTAGTGACAATAACCTGAGGTCTGCCTGGTCCTTGTAGATCTATGTTAGTGATTGCTGTTTCTATTGGGGACCAAGTTGTTAAATGACCCCCCCCCTTTTTTTTTAAAGCAAAAAGTGATTTATCTTTCTCCTTCCTTTTCTCTTCCCTTCCCCTCCCCTTCCCTTTCTTCCTTTTCTACATTGTTGTAGGGCTCAAGCTCAGCACTTCTCATATGCTAGCCAAGAACTCTACTTCTGAACTTCATCCCTAGCCTGGATCTTTTTTCTTCTTCTTCTTCTGAGCAAGGAAATCTGAGGCCAAATTTTTTAGATAAAGCATCTGGCATTACCATATATATATATATATATATATATATTATAGAATTTAGTGATCTATCATTTCAATCTGCGTATGGGTATATGCTATCCAATATAATAGATACTGACCCTGCATGGCTATTTAAACTAATCGAATGAAAATAGAATTTAGATTTAGCCATGTTTTCCTCGCTTCTAATCAGTGGTTACTATATCAGACAGGATGAATCTAGAACATTTTCCTCACTGCAGGTGTTGGACAGGCTAATGTAGATGGAAATACAAGTATTCTCACATAATGATTTCCAGTAATTTGCAGTAATTGTAATATATGTCTCCCTGCTTTCCATTAAATCAATGGTTGGTCTTTAAAATAATGACATCTATGCTTTCTTTAAAAATCAATAAATTATTTTTTATGATCAGATCCACCGTTTATATAAACATATTTGTATTTTTCACATTTATCTTAAATACTCTAAGAAACTTGTAGGCTCAAAGCTCTCAAATGCAACATTCTAAAATTCACATTTTTTTATTAGAAGAGTGTTACCATGAACTTGTCAAGATGAGCTTTCCTAAGCATTAGAACCTGTCGATCAGCTTGTGCCATCTCCTATTTATTTTTTTACTATTATGTATTTATTTTGTCCATCTTGGGGCTTGAACTCTGAGCCTGGGCACTGTCCTGGGCTCTTTTGCTCAAGGCCAGTTCTCTACCACTTGTGCTACAGCACCACTTCTGGTTTTCAGGTGGTTAATTGGAGGTAAGAGTTTCATGAACTTTCTGGTCTGGGCTGGCTCTGAACCACTATTCTCAGATCTCAGCCTCCTGAGTAGCTAGGATTACAGGTGTGAGCCACCAGTGCCAGGAACCTATTTATTCTTCATAGGGAGGTAAAATGCATCATATTGAGCATTTAAAGATAGGGCAAGTCACTGAGTTAGGGCTTAGAGTTGCATGTTATCATTTCCAGTTGTCATATGCATACACAGTACAAATCAGAGCATGAGAAACACTAGAAAGAAGAGACAAATTCTATCACCCGAAGACAATCTTTTGGTCAATTTCCTTTCAAGCTTGAGATTTTGTGTAACACACAATCATGAACTTGTCATGCTCACTAAAGCCAGAAAAATCACCAAAGGCATTTCTATATGACAACGAATACAGAGAACTGCTTTGACACTTAGGGGATAGACCCAATGGAACTGTTTATTCCTTAAAAGTAACAGGTAATGTGACGGAGACCTCGGCTTCCTGTAAGATGGTCTCTGCCTGGCTTCCCACTTCTCTTTGTGTGACCTGACACTCCAGGACTGCAGAGGCAGACATTTTTCTCCCAGTGCCTGGCCTGAAAGAAGCAGGTTCTGTCTCTAAAGCAATGCTGGGCTCCCAGGGGGATGGAACCCGCATGCAGTGATAAATTGTGCCCTTCCCAATGGGAGACAGAGGCAAGCCCAGCTCTTGTAGCTGCATTACTAGTGCATTCTCCATTTCTAGAACCTTGCCATTACGAATCTTTTAACCTCTAGGATCCCCAGCAAGGCTCTTTCTGTGCAGGTCCCCACAGACTAGAGAAAGCCGATGCTCAATGAGGTCTGTTTTGTGGATAGAAAAGAGAATTTCAGTGACTAATGATGAGTTTGCTTTTATTCTGTCCTAGCTGACTATGAATGTTTACCTACTCTGAAGGAAGAAAAGGAATCAAACCACAACCCCAGGTACCTTTAATTTCTGCCACAGATTATCTGAAGCTGGTGGGGAGTGGGAATCATTACAGAATGCTTTTTGCTCGTTTTTCCATGCCAGTTGACACGGAGGTATGTTTGTGTTGGCTGGAGGAGAGGAAGTGTGCATTGTAAATGCAAAAATAAATATTCTAGTGGCTCTCTGTATTTAGGAGTCAATTAATATCAGCATTTTCTTGCCCTTCCAAAGAGACAAGCTGGCTTGTTTTAGTCATAGACTTTTCATGCTAACACACTGGATTTGTTTACCTTGGCTAGATGGATGTTTGGTAAGGAAACAGAGGGAAATGATGATTTCAAAGAGTGCAATTGTAAATAAGAATGAAAAGTAAACGTTAAAAGAACAGCAATAATTATCAAAACTGTAACCCACCTGGATGGAATTATCACAGGAAAAAAAAAAAAAGAAATTAAAAGATACCTTTTCCATTCGACCACTAGGTGGCTCTGCTTGATAGAAAATTTCAGTCTATTGGGGCTTGGGTATAATTTATCACCACTCCACAGTCGTGTTCCACCTCTATTATCTTTGGCGAGGCTAGAAATGGCCATGTCTAGGGTCAGAATATTTTGGTCAAGAGCCTTGAAGGAAAAACAGGAGCGATGCTATAACAAGTTGAGGACCTGCTCTGCCGAGCACTGCTATGAGCTTGGGGAGCACTGAGTTACTGGCAGGGATGAGACATGGAGGAGCAGAGCCCGTGAGTCTGTGATGGGACTCCTACACTGCAGTGAGAACAGAGAGAGGAAGGGTTCCAAGCAGGATAAACATCGCCCGCCTCCTCCTCCTCTTCTGTGATCATGAGAGTTGTATGTCAAGTCATCTTCAAGGTTCCCAGAATGCAGTTGGGTCACCAGGCAGCCCCTGAGGCCCATCGCTGTCGAGAAGACTGGTTATGTATGAGGCAGCTGAATGGGGCCTGCCTCTTTCCTGATTCTCACCTAAGAGCTGACACCCCACACTTCTCTCCTGATGACAACATCACAGAATACTCCGGCAAGCCTCAGTTTTAATGAGAAGGCTATATCTCCTTGAAGGTTTAAACCGGTGTTAGTTCCCTGGAGTTTTTGTTTTGTTTGTTTGTTTTTAGTTTTGTCAGTGGTGGGGCTTGAACTCAGGGCCTGGGCGCTACCCCCGAGCTTTTGCATTCAAGGCTAGCACTCTTCCACTTTGAGCTACAGATTCACTTCTGGTTTTCTAGTGGCTAGTTGGAGATAAAAGTTTCATAGACGCTCCTGCCCAGGCTGGCTTTGAACCAAATCTCAGACTCCCAAGTAGCTAGGATTACAGACACGAGCCATCAGCTCCCGGCACCTCTAGGTTTTTTTATAAATGTTAAGATTTAACAGTAGTTCAGAAAAGACTTGATCCATTTAAACGAGTACAAAGAATTTCCTATATCCTCTTCCCCCCACATGTATCGTCTCCCCTGTTCGTGGCATTGCCCACCACAGTGTCACCTTTTTACAATCAATAAACCTGCCTTGACATGTCATTATTACCTAGAGTCTGCCACTCCCATTCACCTTGGGCACTCATCTGTCCTCTAGCGCTTACGCAGCGCACAGGTGAATTTAATGCTTCAGAAAGTAGGTAACGGTCACTGAAGATTGAATTTAGTGACAACATGCTTATCCATCCTCCTGATGAGCACAGAGTTCCAGAATCCAGTTCTAGGGTTCCGCCCTCTTGGATCTCTAACATGGAACCTGGGTCTGAACAGTAAGTCCCCTTTACTTGGGGAAGATGAGGGCCTCCGATGCTCACTCTGCACTTCAGGGGCTATGTGTGTGCACAGTCGACCTCTGTGCCAGTCCTTTGTTAGGGCTGAGAATGTCCAGTCTTTCAGAACTTCTTGTGTCTATCCTGTCAGTCCTCCCTGCCCTTGTGGAAAGGAGGTTTGGTACTGTTCTTTTTGTTTTGTGGTATTGTCGTTTTGAGTCAGGATCTTACTATGTATGTAGTCCTGGCTGGTTTTGAACTTGATATTCTCCAACCTCAGCCTTCAGTGTACTGGGATTACAGCTATCTACCACCATATATGAGTTGACATTTTAAAATTATGTGTTATTGTCATATATTAATTGTACAGTAGAATAGGTTCCATTGTGACATTTTCATACATGCATGTAGGACAATATACTTTGATCATACTCCCCTCTCCCATTACCCTCTCTTATGCCCCCTTCCCCCTGAATGGACATTTTTCTTGAGCTATAGACTCTAAAATTCAACACAAGATTTCTTTTTCTTTTTTTTTTGCCAGTCCTGGGCCTTGGACTCAGGGCCTGAGCACTGTCCCTGGCTTCTTTTTGCTCAAGGCTAGCACTCTGCCACTTGAGCCACAGCGCCGCTTCTGGCCGTTTTCTGTATATGTGGTGCTTGGGAATCGAACCTAGGGCCTCGTGTATCCGAGGCAGGCACTCTTGCCACTAGGCCATATCCCCAGCCCAACACAAGATTTCTTAATTGGTGCAGAGGCTAGAAGTCAGGGCCCTGCACATACTAGGCAAGTATTCTACCATTGAGCACACACCCACCACTAGCACAACACTTCAATAAGGACCAGATGAATACAGAATACCATGGGAAATTTACACGGAAGTTCTCATGCTTTAAAGGAAAACAATAGGACAAGATAACAAAGGGATTATGGGGGAGGGGATAAGTTTCTATTCTTACTTCTCACCTTAGCATGTTTTTCCCTATACAATCCCTGTTACAGGGCTTGCATAGGACAAAGGAATAGCATTCTCATGGGTGGGAGAACAGTGGGAGAAAGCTGTCCCAGAGCTGAGGAGGATTTCATCACTGACATGGCTAACATATGATGAGAACCAAGAAAGAAAATCCATTTCGTTAGGTTTTTGATTGACTGTTCAAGTTCTCCACAGAAACTTTATTTCTCACTCTGCCTTCCCAACACCCTCCTAAATGTCACTTGACGTGGCACAAACAAGGAAGAGAGCTGCCTTTTATCCAGGCTCCCTATGGGCTAGGCAGCCTCTTCCTTTTCCTTGAGACATTGCTAGTTAGAAACTTTCTGGAGCACTTGGTATTTCTCTCTGCACTCTAGATAAATAAGCACAGGCAAACAGTTGTGATCACTAGCAAGCTCTCATCTTCTCCTTTCTATCTCTTGGCTACAGTAATGATTTTATAGTGAGGAATAATGTCAGGAAAGGAGGAGTTTGCTTATAAACCATTCTGGTGGTTTTATGATTCTGTATAGTACAGTAGTAGTAGTAGTAATAATAACAATAATGAGATATTCACATAATGTTTTCTATAGCCTAGATGCCCAGGTACTACTACCTAAGAAATTAACTCAGAGAAGGTACGAAAGACCATACTTATTCTTATAGGGTAGTAATTCTTTTATTTATCCTGTCATTCATGTTTCTTAGTTCAACGGCATATTACAAATGGGGTTCTCCAGAAAAGTCCAGGCTAGTTTAATAGATAATTTAGAAGAGATTTCTTCCCTATTTTTGTCTTCTTTTGTGTGTGTATGTGTTTGTGGGTGAAAAAAATGTTATTTGACATAGTTTTTAAAAAGGTTTTATTGAGGGCTGGGGATATAGCCTAGTGGCAAGAGTGCCTGCCTCGGATACACGAGGCCCTAGGTTCGATTCCCCAGCACCACATATACAGAAAACGGCCAGAAGCGGCGCTGTGGCTCAAGTGGCAGAGTGCTAGCCTTGAGCGGGAAGAAGCCAGGGACAGTGCTCAGGCCCTGAGTCCAAGGCCCAGGACTGGCCAAAAAAAAAAAAAAAAAAAAAAGGTTTTATTGAGCACCTACAACACGCTTGACACTATCAAGACAACCATTATAAAAAACTACTTGGGAGACATGACGTGACTGGTTCAAGTTCACCTGGCAGATTTGTAATAGCTCCAATCTAGAGTGTCTCATAAAATTACACTTTTTCTTCTTTTCCTAATTCATGAAGGCAAAAGAGATATTACACACATTAAGGAAAAAATTCCAGATTAAAAACCATAACACTTAGTGTCAAGGAAGTGAACCACCAGGCAGCAAATGACAGAATTTGGTGAATGAATGAAGTATCTCCTACCCAGTGCCATTACTGACAAGAAAACAGCAACTTTGTATAAATTGGCTGTTGTTGTTTGGCAGATCTCTGTGGCCAACATTCATTGTTTTCTTCTTTGTTTTTTTTAGGGTTCTTTTTTCCCTTTCCCTTCCTAGTCCCTCAAAAGTCCTTTAAAAGTGTACTTTAACAAATATTAAGTGCCCCCCCCCCAAATCTGGGCTTGTTCTCATGAGAGATACAAAGTAGCACTTTATAATCCTGCAGATAATGTCAAATAATGTGGTTGAATGTAGGTGTGTGGGCCCTTGTATTTGTGCAACTGTGGGGGTGTGCCCATGCAAGGAGTAAGGGAAGGTGTGCTTTACTGTAAAAAACACAGCATTGCTTCACTACGGGCATGATATATGTGCCTTGGACCAACTAGCAAGCCTGGCCCTGGTGTTTGCCAGATACGTGATCTCTAGAACTCCACCCAGCACAGGCCTCTAGTGGGTAGGGAGGGCAAGAGACAGTATAATGATGACTTAATTGTTACGTGACTTCGTGCCCCAACACTGAGTCTGAGAGCATCATGACGGGAGAAAGGTTTAGTGCAGGCTTACTGCCTTCTTTGGAGGCAGGCTGCGCTAGCTGTGGTCATATAATGAGGGATTGTGGCCAGATAGACTGGCCAGGAGAGCAGATGACATACCTGACCCCTGTACAACAGACGCACAGACGTGACACCAGGGATTCGAGTGGCATCGTCCTCATTCCGTGGGTAGCAGGCCAATTAAGGGCCTTCTTAAGGATTCTATGGTGATGCTTTTTAGTCACTGCAATTTGTTTTTACAGTTAGTCAGCCTGTTGTTAATGTACAGGCTTTGGGGAAAGGTGTTCCACTGTCTTAATGTAGCCCTGTAACACTTCTAGACAAATTACTCATTAATGCCTCTGTCATAGATAAGTTGCTAAAATTACACTCATTCACATTGAGACAAGCCTTAGAGGTTTTAAGGAAGAGCCCTTATTTTATTTGTTGCAATTCAGTGGCAGTTTGCCAAGGTTTATTTTTTTTTTTAAACAGGAACTCTAGGTTTTGCTAGAATTAGAATTGTCTGGGCTTTTTTGATCATTTCACAGAGATGATATACAACCACAGACAGCAGAGAATACATCTCACCAAACAAAAGAAAGAGAAAATGCCTACAGGCTCAGGTGCCAGCCACATCCAGGCTGCTTACTCACCAGCCTGGAAGCCCCCAGGGAGAGCTGCCCTTGGGGGTGACCTGAAGTCCCACCATGGCCATGAGTGTCCTCAGATGGTCCCAGAGCCAGCCTGCCTGCCTGCCCGCCTCCCTCCCTCCCGCCTCCCTCCCTCCAGGACCTTGTGCATTAACATACACAAGTGCTTTACCACCTAGCAGCCCCTCCCTGGAGGAGGATTTCTTAAAGCCTTTGAATATCTGAAACAACGTTCAAGCTAGTGTTTTGCTCACCAATATTTGCTAGTGTACAGACTGCAAAGTAAGAATCACTAACTCTCATGTGCCTGTAGCATTGGGTTCTATCTATATTTTCTCCTTTGGTCTATGTGTGTGTGTGTGTGTGTGTGTGTGTGTGTGTGTGTGTGTGTGTATGGTGCTGGGCATGGAACCTAGGGTTCATTCATACTAAGAAAGGCCTTTCTCACCAAAGCTGCACCCCACTCCTTGTTTTTCTTTTGACAACAACCCTGAGAGGCACATGGTATTACTAGGTGTGCTTTGTAGATTTGGTGACTCAAGAACACTAAGGCTGCTGGGCGCTGGTGGCTCACACCTGTAATCCTAGTTACATAGGAGGCTGAGATCTGAGGACCTGGGTTGGAAGCCAGCCCTGGCAGGAAAGCCCGTGAGACTCTTATTGCCAATGAACTACCCCAAAGTAGGAAGAGGAGCTATGGCTCAAGTAGTGAACCACTACCCTTGAGCCAAAAAGCTCAGAGACAGCACCTAGAGTTCAAAACCCAGGACCCACACCAAAAAGAGAGACAGAGAGAGAGAAAGAACACTGCACTGAGGCTAAGAAAGGTTAACTTGCCCAAGGTCATACAGCAAAAAGAAGTGAATCCTGATTCAAACCATATCTGTGCTCTAATACTATGCTAGAAAAGGCCACTTGTGAAGATAGCCACCATTATGATTATCATCCAAGTCAAAGAAAATTAGAATTACCCAGATACTAACAAAAACTAAATGCATGGGACAATCCATTTAAAGGTTCCAATATTGTTTGTTAGTGGGTATGGACCGTAGCCTCTCACACAGGCTAAGCATGTGCTCTGCTATGGAGCTTTGTCTCTCACCCTCGGGTTTTCATCGAGGACATAAAAGATTTGAACAATTAGTCCCTGAATGAAAAGCAACAATGTGAAAATTACCATTTTGATAGTCAAACCAGTCTCTTAAAAAAAAAACCTCAATGAACATTTCACTGGGAAAAAGGTCTGTGCACAGATAGCCAGGATGACTCTGAAGTTGTGAGAGGGGAAAGAACCTGTTAATCATGAGAACAATGTATATCTGGAACCAAATCAAAATTATTAAAGGGGGGCTGGGGATATAGCCTAGTGGCAAGAGTGCCTGCCTCGGATACACGAGGCCCTAGGTTCGATTCCCCAGCACCACATATACAGAAAACGGCCAGAAGCGGCGCTGTGGCTCAAGTGGCAGAGTGCTAGCCTTGAGCGGGAAGAAGCCAGGGACAGTGCTCAGGCCCTGAGTCCAAGGCCCAGGACTGGCAAAAAAAAAAAAAAAAAAAAAAAAATTATTAAAGGAGCAGAATAGAAAATTCCCAAGCAGTTCTCAAGTATAGGTAAAGCTTTTACATCTCAGAACAATTACATTTTGAAGCAAGTAGATTATTCAGTGGTCTTGAAACAAATTATCCTAGGGAGGAATCCATCATATTTACATACTGCAATATCAGGTACATTTAAATGGCAGAAGGAAAAATGCAGAACATATATATATGTCAGTAATCTATAACCTTTTTTTGTTGTTGTTTTTTGGTGCTGGTACTGGCGCTTGAACTGTGGGCCTGGGCACTGGTCCCTTAGCTGTTTCACTCAAGATTAGTGCTCTACCACTTGAGCCACACCTCCACTTCCAGCTTTTGTGCTGCTTTATTGGAGATAAGCATCTCACAGACTTTCCTGCCTGGGCTGGCTTCGAACCATGAGTGCCTGAAATGTGGAGATAAGGGCACATAAGCAAAAGTGGGCAGTTTGGAGACTTCTGCTCTGTAGCGATGGATCTTAGAAAGACTATCTCTCTGCCACCCAATTTTCAAGAACTGTAACTTCCCTCCCCAGGTTGCTGCAAGGAAAGGGTGTGGTAGCACCTACTCTTCAGATCAAATAGTTCTTTCTGCTTCGAGGGGGTGAAGCACAGAACCCCCTGAGGCAAATGGAAGGCAAGCAGTCTACCAGGGAGCCACGTCCCCAGCCCTCAGCATTTATTCAGTTGCCATCAGACAGACACCCATGCTAAGTTGAGGTTCTTGTGTTCACTTCCTGGCTGTACGCAAAGTCCTGCCCTCCTCTTCCTCCTCCAATTCTGTGGTTTCCCCACTGTCTTCACAACACGTATACCAACCAGCACCACACACAGACACACACATGATGTCCCCTCCCCTGCCACGGACAAATCTATCTATAGACTTCGCACCTAAAGCAGGACTTTGTGGAAACCCATTGGAGTTTGTTTTGTTTCTTTATGCTTTTGAGACAGAGGCTCTCTATGTTGTCCAAGGTGACCTCCAGGAAAATCAGTCAGGCTGACTCTCGTCTCTAGGGTAGCAGGGATTAAAGGCCTGGGCCACTGCTCCTGGCTAGCATACAATGTTTTACTGAGCGGAACCCTGAAGTAGGAGTTAGAAGACTAGGTGCTCTGAGCGCCCATGCACACCTATGAGCCAATCATTCATTCAAGCACTTCTTGGAGACAGAATTCACTGAAGTAGAGATGAAGGAGTGTTAAACTGAAACAAGAAACGGGGAAGGTCCTGCAGCCTGCTCTCTAAGAAACTGGATAAAGGTGTAGGGGGGCAGTGGGGGGGTGGGGTAGCAGTTGCACTGGGAGAAAAAGCTGCGAAGCCAGGAATATGGCAGAGGTAGCTGAGCTCAAAACAAAAGCCCAAGTTAGCTAACAGCACAGCCATATTCAAATACTAGGTGTGTCGTTTATGTCAACCCACACGACTGCATCTCAATTCTATGAATTCAAAAATGACACGGAAAAGGTACCCCTGATCCTCTGTGGGTATGTACAACATGGGCTTTTGAACAGAAACTACACAAGAATCACAAACTCTTGAGGGAAAACACACGGAGTAATAATCAAAGACATATTGGCATCTATTCATAAAGAATTGGATTAGAGTTAATTAAAGGAGGGAACCCCCAATCCATCTGGGTCTCTGGGGAGAGGCATTAGAAGGAGAGCTGCGGATTATCGCTTGGCATCTGTGGATTTTCCTCCTCAAGGATGGAATATGAAATTCAAACTGACCTTTGTTTCAGAAATTGGAAGCCGGGCAGCGTTAGTGATCTGACCTTCCACGCCCCTGGAGTCACCTCTGCCAGGGGGTGGCCCCCTCGCCTTTGCTTCTTGGAGATTCACGATTGTTCTTTTCTATTTCCTTCTACAGTGACACTGAATCCTAACACCGTGTGTGTTGCTGATGTTTTCCAAAAGAAGCAACCCTGCGGGAGCTGCGACGCTTGCCAACAGAGAATGGAGAGGATATGAATTTAATTAATTTCAAATCAACAGAGACACAGAACCTTTCGCTGTTTCTTCCAACGCCCACGCCTGCCCCGATGCCATTACCTGTGTTTGGAAGAATGAGCCATTGAGAAGGACCAGGCGAGGCCTGGCAGCCCGCCTGGGCTCTGAAGGTGGAAAACGAAGCAAGGGAGCCGCTAGCTGCTGACCAGTCAGGATTCCCACCTCAACCAACTCACATCTGAACACGCTCACTCTGGCCACCCCAAGTCCCCAGTCCGCTTTCTGCTTTGTTCTCAGGGTTCACACCAGGAAGCTGTTTCCCCTGGGGTCTCCTGAGTTCATTTATTGCCTAGCCAACTTTGGGTAATTTCCTCTCCTCATACAAGTCCTCCGATGGCTCAGTTCCTTCAGCAAGAACTTTCCTGAAGGCTGGGAACGTATGGAAATGTATGGAAAAAAGGCGCCAAACAAAGCACACATTGCCGTGTCTATACCATCCTAGTGGCTTCCTAAGTCCTAGCTTCTCCCAAGAAGACAAAAGCCAGAGAGTAGGCAGTCCCGAGACGAGGCGGATGATTTAGAGACTTGAACTTGGTCCCACCCCAGTCTCCCTTTGGGTTCTTCCTGAAGGAAGGAGGACTCTTTAAAGAAAGATCCAGCCTTTTCCTTCTTGGCTACATCCTCCCACTTGTCTGGTACCCTGGAGCTCAACACATCCCTCGGGCCTGTGATATGTGGGTGGGGCATTTGCCACCCTACCGCCTCTCAGAGACCCTGAAGGTCCTTTGCAAGGAGGACAATGAGAGCGGGCGATGACTGGTGACAGGTGTCCCGGGTGTGCTCTGCATTCTTTCCTGCCACTCTGGAATAAGTCTCCTGTCCTCAGCCCAGCAGTCCAGGCCCCCTCAGTCTAGCTCAGATGACAGTCCCTGTGATATTTCATTGTCATCCTTGTACTGAAAGCAATGACCCAAAAAGCAGACGGGCTGTGGAACCTCCACCGCCCCCCCCCCCCAATCACATATGTTCAGACTCCATTTATGCCTTCGTTTTCTAGTTCTGACCTTTCAAAAGCAATCTAGTAAATTGAGAGTCCTCAGTTCTCCTAGGACACTTGATATTGTGTTCCAGGAAAGGAACAAAAAAAAAAAAAAAAAGAGAAAAACTCTTATTTATTTTGCTAACCACATATAAACGGAGGGGAGATGAGGTTAACCAAACTTTTGCTGCTGGGTTTTGTGTTTGAAAGGCTGCCTTAATGCATGACAGAACCCCCTAATCCTGCCTTTCTGGGCTCCTTTAATTTTAAAGGCAGAGCTCCAAGCCAGGGAGGTCTGTCTCTGTCCGGTGGAAGATGCAGCTATGTGGTTGTATGAAACCACCACTCCCAGCACTACCTAAAGCTTTGACAAAAGACCGTCTTCATGGATTTCAGCTTCACCAGATCATCCGTCATGCCATTAGCACGGTCTAACCGGGCCTCCTTGTTTTCATTGTTATTTTGCATACTCATAATCAACTTAGGGTCTACATTGATCCTTAGATATTTATGCCCAAATTGCCATTTTCTGAATCATCCTAACTTGCCTATTCTTCGGGCCATGTTTGTTACTTTAAGTTTGAACTTCAATTTGCTTCTTTCTCTCTCTATTAGGTATTGAAGCTTTTTCTTCTTTTTCTGAACATTCAAGTCTTTAACCTTGACTCCTATCAAATAAATAGTGGTAGATCTTCTCAGAAGTATAGGAGTCATAGACTCTCACTCTGGTGAAGCAATATTGTATCCTTATTCAATATGTCAGATAACTTCAGATTCCAGAAAACACAAACTTTATCCATATGCCATTGAGTTTATATCTGAGAAATGTATTGGCTCTTTAATTGTCCAATACACAAGCAGACTTTTTTTTTGTTTATTCTGGCAATATGTATGGAGTTACTATGGGTCAAATCAAGCATGTATCTTAGCACCTGCATTTTTTTATTACTACCCAATGTATATCATATTTGTATGGCAAGTCCAACAATGACTCTTAAACCCAAACTTAATTTTGTGTTCCAGATTACTGTTAGAAAGAAGAAAATCTTATTAACTTGCCCAAATTGGAGAGCCCATCTAAGTACATTATAACTTTAAAATATTTGGAAGCTATAAGGCTTACTATAATTTTTTTGGGTCATTTTAAGCCCACGAGATTAACATAAGATTAGTTGAACTCCTCAGGAAACTTGCTTTGATAAATGTGTAAAAATATCCACCGGAACTTCTAACCCAGTGCTGTGGCCCCCCTCTGGGAAGGGTGTTTGTATCATAGTCGAACACGCAGCCTGGATGAGCTCGAAACCCACAGGGTGCCAATGCTTCCTCTGACTTCTATAGTTCTGGCAATGGAATTGATGTCGATGTAAATGGATGCTTAAAAAAAATACTTCTGTCTATTCTTTTATTTGATCGTATAAGCATCCATTTTTACCATCTCTGCAAAAGGGTCTTACATTGAGTAAACATAAAATGTAGACATTAGTTTCATCTGCTGCCAGAGTTAGTGCAAATTCGGAACCTAGTGGAGTGATAAGACAGAGTTTCCCACTGGGAAGACAATACTAAAATTCTCATAGTGGGGAAACATTGAAATTTTATGCTGAATTCAATCAACACATGTGACTTTTTTTTCCCACACTCAGCAGACACACAGGATAAATTCTGGGGTTCTGTTTTCATAGTTTGCTACCATAATAGTCCAGAGCATCATCCTTACTTACAAATGCATCTCTACATGACTTCAGCCCAGAACACTGGGTATTACTGAGGATTGAGGTTTTATTCTGTTTGATTGTCAATAATGGTGTATCAATCAAGTTATACAACTGATTGTTTCAGTCATTTATTTTTCCAGCCTCTCTTTGGCATTGTCTGATAGCATCTTATTTGTTATCCTAATTTAATTTTCCTTGTAGTCCTCTTAAAGCTATTTGGTTTTGGCTTTTGCCCTAGATAACATGTCACACTTATGAAATAGTAATTTATATAATTACATAAAATTGAACTTTTAGTGAACTCTATGCATGCTGTAAGTTCTTTTTGAGATGATATTTTAACAGGTCAAATTCCTAAAAGTGAATAAGAAGAGAGGAGGATTTTCACACAAGCTTTGTACAAGTGTCAAGTGCAGTGTTGAAAGCTTAGGGAAATCAAGGTGGGTAGGTGTTTTTGTTTGTTTGTGATGGAGCAACAAAAATCACAGTGGGCTAAGTTCACATGACATTGTCATCATGGCCTTTGGTACTTTGTCAATAAATAATTGGACTTTTGCAAAAAAATTCCTCAGTTTCAATTTCTTTGGCCTACATATGAAGAAGTGAATGAAATGTCTCCATTAGAAATTGTATGAAGCTTTCTTTTTCCAGGCTAAAAATCAGTTGAGAATAATGATCATATTACTCTGACTTACATGAAACACCTAAAACTATAAATAAATATCAGGAACACATGAAAACTCTGCAAATTAATGAGTGTCAGCTTTCAGAAAGAAAAAAAAAGAATCGGGTAGATCAATAATAAATTAATACATGTGTATCTCTTTATTTAAAGATGGCAGGTAATGCCATCTCCTGGGATCCCAGCTAGGTAAGTAACATAGGTAAGAGGATCATAGTTCAAGACCCATCTGAGAAATAATGAAGTAAAAAAACAAGGCTAGAGGCATGATTGAAGTATACAGCACTTTTTTTTTTTTAAGAGCACTTTCTTACAAAGCATGAGGACCTGAAATGAAAACGAAGTATGGCTGGAAAACCAAAACAAACAAAAACTGTGTTCAGCTCCTTCCTTCCTTCCTTCCTTCCTTCCTTCCTTCCTTCCTTCCTTCCTTCCTTCCTTCCTTCCTTCCTTCCTTCCCTCCTTCCTTTCCTCCTCCCTTCCTTCTCCTCTTCTTCCTCCTCCTTACCCTTTTCCTCCTTTCTTGCCTTTCTTTTCTTGAGGCAGGGTTTTGCTTTATAACCCTGGCTGGCCTCTAACTCTATGCTGCCCAGGCTGGTCTTGAACTCACTATTGTCTTGCCTTAGCATCCTAAGTGCTGGAATTACAAGTCTTTTTTATTTTATTTTATAAGCAATGTAAAGTCTTTAGTAGGTCAGTTAGATCATCAAGTGTCATATTTATCATCTTCTTTTATTCTAGCACTGTATAAATTCTGGCCTGTAAGCTTCATATAAAAATTGTCAATGTCAGGTACACATGTATGCATAAATTATTCTATTCTCAGCTACATGGCTTTTTAAATAGCATGTGCATGTTTATATTCTAAAATGATTACCTTGTAATGATAAATTGAAAAGCACTTCTGAATTTAATTGAAACTACAGCACTAAAAGGAGAAAGAATAGCTCACATACTAGTTTCTATATAAGTAAGGAATCTCAATATTTAGAATAAAACTTATTTGAAGGTAAGATTCTTTCTGAAAAATCTTGTTTACTTAGAGTAAAGAGTTATGCATTTTTCTAATGGAAAATTCTTTAGCGTCTAGGACTATAAAAAGAACTGTTACATTCCTGGTTTTTTAAATTCGTACATTTTTAAAATAAATGGAACAATACCAAATCATAAATTTCCCATAAAATTGAAATTGCTTTATTCAAAATTGGTGAGCCTAAAAATTAAATGGGTTTTCCTCATATCTCAAAATTAGTTTTGTCTTTCTTGAGCTTCCTTTGAAAGAATTTTAAAAGAATGAAACATGGTTCATGGAATGTAATTGTTTAAAAAGAATCTTAGAAATACTTCTTTCTCTTAGAGATGGTCCCTCCTGGCAGGCATTCTGATCTCCTCTGCCACAGGTTGA
Source organism: Perognathus longimembris pacificus (assembly GCF_023159225.1). Lineage (NCBI taxonomy): Eukaryota > Metazoa > Chordata > Mammalia > Rodentia > Heteromyidae > Perognathus > Perognathus longimembris. Next base: position 25,981,425 of record NC_063184.1, read on the forward strand.
CATTAGACAGCGCATGCCCGAAGGGCAGTCAGAACATGTAGGTAACAAGAAGACCCCAGCATAGGTGGCTTCTTAGGGATTTTCCCTAAAGTTCCCTAAAGTAAAGCCTGGTCGATTACAGCACTGGTAACCCGCTTCCTGTTTCAACCAGGATTTGGTCAGTGGTTGAATAGATGAGCCTTGATGGCTCAGACAGCACCCCACGTCCCAGTCAAGGTGTCGATCAAGATAGAATAATCATGGTGAGTTGCATGCTGGTGGCCCACGCCTAGAATCCTAGCTACTCAGGAGGCTGAGATCTGAAGATCTAGTTCAAAGCCAGCCCAGGCTGGAAAGTCCACAAGACGCATATCTCCAATGAACCACCAGAAAACCGGAAGTGGCTCTGTGGCCCAAAGTGGTAGAGCAGTAGCCTTGGGCAAGGGAGCTCTGGGAGAGTGCCCACCTTGATCATCTTTCTATTGTGTGCTTCAATCAAGAATTAAGTTCTGCTTCTAATACTGGAGACATCAAGTAGTTTTTTTTTTAAACATTGCATTGTTATTATTAAGGTTATGTACTGAAGGGTTACCATCTTACATTACAAGTCTGGTAATGAGTACGTGTTTTTTTTTGGACACTGCCACTTCTTCCTTCTCTTTCCCTGTTCTACCCTTCTGTCCCTGTCCACAGTCACATGGGTCATTTTCCACACAGTCCATACTGAACAGCATGAATGCATATGTTCATGCTTCCTCCCTCTTTTTCTGCACCTCTAAGTAGTTGTTTTAATGTAAGACATTTGTGCCTTGCCCACAAAAGTGTACCTGAGTGAGCTTCTCTGTTAGCTCCAAGGACAGTAGTGCCTTCCTACCCCTTCACCAGTGCAGGGATTCCTCCCGGTGGCCACACCATCCAAAATGGCGGCGTAGCTCCAGAACTAATATTCACAAGAAGGAGGAGGCAGAGGGAACTGGCTCAAGGCTAAGTCTCCCAACCAGGTCAAGTGCTGTAGAGGGCCTTTCTTCCACCCCAGTGGGGCAACTCTGTCCACATCCCATTGGCCAACCTGTCAGTGAGGCTGCTGGGAACAGAGGGCTCTGTGTTGGCGCCTTATCATGTCTAACAATGGGGAGTTGTCTATCACAAAGCAGGTATCTGATGAGCTAGCACTCCTCAGCAGGAAGTGCTAAGCGCCCACACCTATCAGTACATTTAAACCCTCATAGTCTATCAATTGGGTAGTTTCGGGAACTTATCAGCTTGTCCCATGCGTCCTCAGCTTTGAAGCACATGCTTTTAATCAAGGCATTTCCTTGCTCCCTCCCCACCAGTGATTAGCACTAGGAAAATGTACAATAAGGCAAAGGTCCAGTCAAGGAGGCCTGCCTGGAGGTAGGCACAGCCTGAAATGAGAACCAGCAAAGGCTGCAGGATGACAGTGAAGGAGGGACTCCAAGCTCAGAAGAAATGGTAGATTGTACCATGAAAAGAATCAGGATTTGCAATAGCAGGGATAAGGGGAAAGTTCTTGTTCTTGAATCTAGGTGCTGGTAGAGGTGTGGGAATTGGGCTCTGGGGGCAGGGGAGTGTGGGGGGGGGATCCCTTTTCCCAGAGAAGACGTTAAGTCTGCAATGCAGACAGCATGCCAAGATACCCTCAAAAACAGGTGTTCAGTGCTCGAATTTGCAAGAATTTAAAGTAGCATGAAATAGCACCTCTTTTACAGCCACAGTTATTTTGGCTTTCAGAATTCCCAAGCCTGACTTGCAGACAGGAGTTCTGGAGAGCAAGACAAGCTTGGGATTCAGACTGATCTCAAGTAGCTCACCTCTGTGTACAGTTAGCATTCATACGTCCCATGAGAGCAAGCTGATTGAATTGGGGTTTTGGCCATCTGTTGCTGCCTAACAAACCATCTCAAAACTTAGCAGTTTAAAACAACAACTGTCATTTATTTTGCTCGTGTCTCTGCAGTTTGGGTGGGGCTGGGTAGAAATGGCTCATTTTCTTCCTCACAGAATTGGAATGGAGCTGAGAAGCTCCATCGGGGCTGATGTGGTACTACCAGATGGCTCACTTGCCTGGCTGGCGAGTTTGGCAGGGTATCAGATGGGAGCCCAGCTAGGTCTGTGTGCCGGGGACCTTCACTCCTACCACACGGACCTCTCCATGGAACTTGGTCTTCTTTCGAGTATGGTTGCCAGATTCCAAGAGGAGAAGAGCAATGGAATGAGGGGGCTGTTGCAAGCATCTTTGGAAAATATGACCTGCCAAAATTGGTATGTCTCCATGCAAGGAAATGTATTAGGTAATCTCCTGTCAAGTAACCTCAGCAGTATTTGGCCTACCCTGAATCCAGTGCCTCTGTGGCTGCCTTTGGCTTGGACCTAGAAGCCTGGTCCAATAATCTGTGGTAAGTGGTTAAACTAGTTTTGCCAGCTGCGTGGGGGTATGAACCAAGCACAGAATGGGTTGTCAGTGGATCAGACACAGAAATTCTTGTCCGGGCTCCCCACATGGGGTGGAGGTGGCAGTGGATTTGATTGTGAGTATCTTGAGGGGATGGACCAAGTCATACTCACTCCAGAGTCTGGGAACCATGTAGCCTTTAAAGATCAAAGAGTTGCTGTTCCTTAAGTACCTAATCAGTGTTCGTCATTAGTGTTAGCAGATCCCAGGTATGAGATCATTCATTGTCTACCACAATTTTCTTCCCAAGTTGTCTGGTTCAATTGTGTTGCCCTTATCTTTCTTCTAATGGATTCCGATACCATTATTTACCTTTTTAAATTTTAGCACAATATCTGAGGTTAGTTATTAAAACCACTGGACAGAAGAGAACCAAAATATGAGACAGAAGAAGTTATAGTGTGTGGGAGCTAACTGGATCACTGAAGAAAAGGGGCAATGCCACTACTCCCTGGGTCACATTCAGAGCTGGACACGAGGCCCACACTTCCTTTTGAATGAAATAAATAAAATTAAAAAAAGAAGAAATTAGAAATCCAAATTTTCTCTCCTTAAATTCAATGTTGGGGTGGTCTTTTAAATAAGATTCCTTCTTTCAGTGAGAAAATAGTAACTACAGAGCACAAGGACAATTTTTTTTTTTTATGTAACCAAATTGGGAAAGGACAAGAAGTTGTTGGTTCTTGGGAAGGCCCGAGCTAGGCATAACTGAAACAAGGAGTAACCAGGCTAGGGATTCAAGCACAAGGCTTCTCCCATTTTTGTCTCCCATTTATGCCCTAAGACCAACTTCTTTCAATTATTAGGGAGCCCTGACGCCCTGCTCACTCTGCTTTGCCTCCTGGCTATGAGAAGAACAGATTTTCTCTGCCTCACGTCCCAGCTCAGGGGAGCACTCCATCTTTACCACCAGAGTAGAAGGGAATAGTTTTTCTGGGATCAAATCAACAAAATCCCACAGGAAGATTCTAGACAGATGATCCGAGTTTTAGGTCTGCAGTGGTGTGTCCCCATCAAAATTCAGGTTGAGGTTTATTCTTCAATATAGAAGCAATGGGAGATGGAGTCTAGTAGGAAGTGTCTAATGATAGAACCGAAGCCCTCATGAATGAATGAATGATTTTCTCTTATGAATGAATTCTTGGGACTGAATTCACTAGTTAAGAGCAAGTTGACATAAAGCAAATATGTTCCTCCTGCTTTGTCTCATTCACACCCAACTACTTATTATCAGAAGCCACGTAGATGTTGGTACCATATTTTTGACTTCCCAGAACCATAAGACAAAACAAACCTCCTTTATTTATAAATTACCCATTTGTAGGTACTTTGTTTTAGCAATAGAAAATGCAGGAAGACATTGCCTAACCCTATGATACACAATATTGGACTGATCAGAACTGTCAGCTCCCGGTATTCCATGGTAGGTAGGCGGTGGGATGGCTAGCTAGGGTGATGGTTGTTTGGTTAAGTGATTGGCTGGTTGGATGAGTTGGAGGATGATTGGACAGCTGGGTAGTTGGTTGTGGGGAAACTGTGTTTAAAGGGAATCTGATTCCTATGACCAGAAGCTTGGTATTCAGACACACCCAGAAGTAGCCTCACGATGGGCTTCTCCTTCCTTTTACACTTAACTATCCTCAGAACTTGAGGATGGTTCTGGTGCTCTGAGTGATCTAGTTACTGATGTTTTTCATTCACTGTGTGCATTTTAAACACTTTTCTAAATGTTTGAATGACCTGTTATCTCTATAATAGAAGTTCTTTTAAATAGTTGAAGAACATGAATAGGTAAATCAGTTTTCATTAGCCAAGGCATAAGTATTAAGGATTAAAACAGAAAAACTCTAATTATAGGTCTAAATTTCTTCTAACACCAATGTCCTCTGAAATATACTTACAAAGTTTAATGAAGGTAGTTAGATAGAGGGGAGGGAGGTAGAAACCCCTCGGATTTGCTTTGTATGTGGGGTGTGTAGTTCTTTTACAGTCATTCCTGTCGAGCAGTCTGAACACACACCTGGCCCATGTCCTCCTGGAGACTACAGGAGACTCAAAATTTCTGGGCTTCTGTGTTTACCTGGGTTCCTTTCAACATTTAGGACGAGAGGGAAGGGTACAAAGGCAGTTGTCAAGACTGAGAAGCTAAATGGGAACAAAAAAAAACATGGCAAGATTTTTCTCCCTCTGTAACATATAATGTCTAGTCATTTGGGTTCCTTCCTTCCTGTTTTTTTTACTATAACAATCATTGGACATTTATTAATATTTTAAGTAGTGAGCAAAAACGTCCTTCATTTAAAATTCTTTTCCTTATGCATTTCCATGGTGCCAAAATGTCTACCATGAACGTGTATATTTTCCATAGAATAAGAGTGTTGAAAACAATCCAGTTAATTAATTTTAAAAATATTTAAAGGGCCAGACTAGAATATTTGTAAAGGGCACAGTTGACCCAAGCAGTAGTTTCTGGCTTTTCAATGACTCAGAAGCAAAACAGTCATTCTCAACATGGTACGTAAGTGACTAAGGGAACAGCCTGCAGTTCAATAATGGATGGAAAAAGACTTGGAGACATGGAGACCCTGACTAGTAGACGGAGGGTAGGAAGAACATACCGGCACTGGGCCCTGGCTGGCAGTACAGCAGAGGGAAAGAGAGAAAGAGGAGTGGGAAAACAGAAATAAACTCTGAGCCTAGGGGATTGGGCTATGATAGTGTGCTGTGTAGCCAGAGACCCTACCTACTATAGGGGTTCCAACATGTCAGTTCTGGTCACATGTCCCTACAATCCAACTAAAGAGACCATGAAGGGTACAGAAAGAATGATTTTACAAGGTACTATTTCAGCCCATCTTCCAAGTATGAATTTAAACTTTAGGAAGAAAGAGAAAGAAAGAAGGAAAGAAAGAAAGAAAGAAAGAAAGAAAGAAAGAAAGAAAGAAAGAAAGAAAGAAAGAAAGAAAGAAAGAAAGAAAGAAAGAAAGAAAGGAAGAAAGGAAGGAAGGAAGGAAGGAAGGAAGGAAGGAGAAAGAAAGAAGGAAGGAAGAAAGAAAGGAAGGAAGGAAGGAAGGAAGGAAGGAAGAAAGAAAGAAAGAAAGGAAGGAAGGAAGGAAGGAAGAAAGAGTGTATAATTAAACAGTTCTGGTCAAAGTGTAGTCCTGGTACAGCCCTTTTGTTTGTTATTTCAGGATTAGGCAGGCTGGGCTTTGTTATGATAAGAAAATCATTGTTGCCTGGGATTGGGTGGGTGTTTGTATATCAGTCCTGTTTTTCCTGGAATTCAAGATGGCAGCAAAGAGAGAAGGCTCAGGACAAATACATACAAAAAGAAAGTGAGGGTGCCAAGCTTTTCTTCGCTGAAAGCTAACTTATGAGTCCAAGCAAGGAGTCAGTGCCACAGCAAAAGCAGTTTCTAAGGGCCTGTTATACTGGTGCTTAAGAAGTGCTCTGTACGTCTCAACATACAAACTGGATGGTGATAGTGTGACAAGAAGCCATCTTGGGAAGGTCCTGCCCAAGCTTGCTCCCTTTGAGAACAATTCACAGAAAGTATTGCCAGGCTGTCCTAGCAAGTGTCTCCCTTGTGACCTAGTGTGGTCCTGGTCAGACACCAGTGAGGCAAGCTCATGGAAAAATATACACAACAGCATTCAGGTCATGGGACTCAGGCCAGAGACATTACCCAGTAGAGCACACATTCCCTTTCCAGACTAGCCTCCAGAACAGCCAGCTAAAGACAGTCAGGAGACTGAGCAGGTGCCCACGATTGTATGCAGGGGCTGGGCCTCAGAAAACCATAGTCTGGAGCAGTGAAAGACTGTCCCCTCCACCTAGAACACAGAAGTCTGTTTTCCTGCCTTCCATGTGGGTAAGGGAGTTGGTGTCAGCAGGACCTGAGTGTATATTAATCTGATTCTTCTTTTGCTAACTCTAGCTGAGTGAACTTGGTCCCCTGCTACCTTATACTTATAAGCAAGCATCCCCTCCAGATACCAGAGTCCCCTCTCTAGACGCACTGATGCTATAAGAAAGTTGCTGGACCTGGGCTTCCTCTTTCCTCACCATTCCTTTCTCTCCCTTATCCATCCTCTTACATGGCCTGTCCCAACCTTCTTCTTCAGCATCCCCTTCCTCTCCCTTTCATGAGCTGTGAGTGTTTAGTGTGACACAAGACTCAGCTTACTGAAGGGTTGTCTGCAGAAGACAGGGGCTGTGGGCTCTGACTTTGGATTACTTGTGCTATGATAACGAATGTAGTAGCTGTCATGTCCCTTTATAAGACATTATGATTGCGAGTAAGATATCGATATCTAACGTTGCCCATCTTCCCCCTTTAACTCAGATATCTTTGTGTCTCTCCACTACTATCTATTCTTTGTTTCTGTACCTGATTTTATACTGTCACCAGGAATTCTTACGGACTTTCCAAGGCTAAGAAATAGTTATATTTATGATCTTTTCCTTATTGTCTTAAAAGAAGACTCCATCTAATCAAGATCAACACTCAAGCATCAAATTACCAGATGAAACATGCAAAAATCTGTAAATACTCTAAGTGAGATACTCGTTAAAATTAATTGATTTTTATTAGGTATGAACTAGATCCTCGTTACATTGGGAAATGTAAAATTTATGTCTGTTGTAAAATATGGCAAGAATTCCTATGTTGCTGTAGCCAGGACTAAATGCCAGCTGGAGAGGAAATGGAACTCAATATTTGCTTGTCTGTGAAGGTTTCACATCCAGAAAAGCCTGAAGCCCTATCTGCTATAATAATCCTTCTGTGCTTCCATTAGCTAGCTGGCTGACTTTGGAAAAGCCACTTCTCTTCTCTGGGACTCAGTTTCACCATCTGCAAAGTAAAGATTCAAGGTTAAATTATTTCTAGGTCAACAGGTCTCCCACTGAAATGTATATATATAAAACATCAAAAGAACTCCTTCAGGGCTGGGCATATGGCCTAGTGGCAAGAGAGCTTGCCACGTATACATGAAGCCCAGGGTTCAATTCCCCAGCACCACATATATAGAAAAGGCTGGAAGTGGTGCTGTGGCTCAAGGGGCAGAGTGCTAGCCTTGAGCAAAAAGAAGCCAGGGACAGTGCGTAGGCCCTGAGTCCAAGGCCCAGGACTGGCAAACAACAACAACAATAACAACAACAAAAGAACTCCTTCAAAAGGTGGGAGCTGGGCATGGTGGCACATGCCCGGAACCCTAGCTACTTGAGAGAGGAAGATCAGGGGGATTCTGGACAAAAAGAAGTTTGTGAGACCCCATCTCAAACCAGGGCACACACCTGTTATTTCAGCAACAAGAGGAACACCGTGGATGGACACAATGGTGTGCGCCTGTCATCCACTGTGACATGGGGAAGCCCAAGTAAGAGTATTACAGTCCAGGCCTGCCTAGGCATAAACCAAGACCCTGGATAGAATGGGATAGGTTGAAATAAACAACACAACAAGGGACTGGAGGTGTGGTTCAAGTACAACAATGTCTGTGTGCAAGTGTGAGGCCCTGAGTTCAATCTTCACTCTCCCCTGTGTCCCAAAAAAGTGGAATCCCATATCACCATCCCAGAAGGTAATACATTAATCTGCATTTTGGCTCAGGAGTCAGCCTGTTTAAATGAGAACTCTCAGATAATTCTCTTATCATTGAGTATGAGAATCGTACTTTCTAAAGCACTTTAAGCTCTTATCCAGCCTCACTATTCTAAAACATAAATTCTTGATGAAGAGAGAAGAGGAGGAAGTAGAGGAGAGGAAAGAGGAGGAACATCTACCTATGAGAAAAGAAGACCGAAGTCCAGGGGCATGGCTTACACAGGCTGAGCTAAACAGCTCAGTTGACCTCTGTCCACCTCTGAACATAGTCCCATCTCGGCCACACACCAGCGAGTTTGATCAGAAGTTGCATTGTAGATGATCCTACCGTACCCATGAATGTCTGTCTTAACCCCTTAAATGTGAGTTTTTCCAGTAGTGAAGACCTATTGAGCATTTTGAGGAGCCCTTTGCAGTGCTAAGCAGGCCCACAGGGCTCACTATAACACAAAAACAAGTAGGGGCCACAGCTACTCTTGAGACTTGGAGAGGAGCTCTTTTCAATTTTCCACCAGTGGGAAAAATTTCCATATGTATTTCTCCCTCTGTATTTAGGAGCAATTACCTTCAGTGGCACCTCCTTTCATTATAGATCTAAAAGGGTGAGCAGACATGTTTAACTTCCCCTCCTGAGATCTTCTTGTTGCTAGCAAAATTTAGACGATAGGCTCAATGGGCATTTTTTTGATCCTTTGGTGTAGGAGATTGAAATAACAGTAGGTAGACCTTAGTTTATGCCAGGAATCTTAGACAGTGCCTTTCCTCAGTGTCCTTGTATGGCAGAAGGGGCTAGCTAGATTTCTGGAGTGTCTTTTATAAGGCGCTGGGTTAGTCATTTTGCCATCACTGTGAAAAAAACACCTAGAAGAATCAATTTTTAAAGGCTCATGGTTTCAATCCATGTTTACTTGGTCTTGTTGCTTTGGGCCTGAGGCAACACAATGCATTATGGTGATAGCATGTGATAAAGAAGACCTGTTTATCTATGGCAGCTAAAAAGGAGAGACAAGCAGAAAAGGAGAGAAGGAGGGAGAGAGATAGAATAGTGAGGGCGGACTGGAGAATGGAAGAAGGGAGGAAGGAAGGAAGGAAGGAAGGAAGGAAGGAAGGAAGGAAGGAAGGAAGGAAGGAAGGAGGAAGGGAGAAAAAAGGAAGGAAGACAGGGAAGGAGGGAGAGAGGAAAGGAAGGAAGGAAGGAAGGAAGAAATGAAGGAAGGAGGGGAGAGAGAGAGAGAGAGAAAAGAAAGCAAAGAAGGAAGGAAGGAAGGAGCTAGAATCTGATATCCCTTTGAATGCTCCCAATGACCTAACTTCCTCCCACTAGGCCCAACCTCCTAAAAGTTCTACCACCTCTCAATAGAACCACAGGCTAGGAACTAAGCTTTCAACACATGAGCCTCTGTGATATATTCAAGATTCAACCTATAGCATTCTTCCCTTTACCCCACGCAAAGGCTCATGTCCATCTTACAATGCCAAATACATTTGGTCCGTCTCCAAAAGTTCCTAAAGCCAGCAGTTTTAACATCGCTTCAAAGTTCACAACCAGAGCCTCGTGAGGCTCAAGACAAACTGAACTGTAAGTTAAACTCAAAATAACAAGTACCAAGCTCCCAAGAGACGATGGCCCTGCGTAAAACATTCCCAGCTTAAAAAAAAAAAAGAATAGGAAAAGAATAAGGAAGAAGCCAACAAAGCAATACCAAAACCCAGCAGGGCAAACATTGAGTCCTGTAGCTCCATCTCTGGGGCCCGGGAGAGCACGGTGAGAAACCCCCGGAGGTGGACATTCCTGCCCCAATAGCCTCGATGGCGGAGCCCAGTGTCACAGCTTCACAAGCTGGCGTCTCAGGGGCTGCCGCTTGCTGCCGCTGCCTGGAAGCCCAGGCCTTGCTAGGAAATCTCTATGGACCCTTCCACTCCTCCATAAGCTTTGTGTTCTGCTAGCGTGTGAGTGGATTCTCATGCTGGAGGGCAGAGCCGCTGTGGCCTAATCATTCTCCGAAGCCCCCCCTGCTAGTCCTGTTCATTGGCGGTTACCTATCCACCTATGAGCTTACTGGGGAAGAGAAGGCTCAAGTCATAGCACCAGAGAAGGCTCTAGGTAATTTCCCATGCAAGCCTTGAAGTCCATCCTTGAAGAGAGGGCCCTGCATTACGATTGTACTCACTTCCCAGAAGCTGAAGCACAAAGAGGTGGAGCAACATTTTGCCAGCTGGAAACCCAGGATCCCAGGCAAGGCAGTTTGCCCTGAGAGGTTTTGACACGTGTCAGGACTACAACTTGACCTGTGGCCTGTGACCCCAAGAGTGCTCTACCCACCCCATTCCCAGTTTTCCCATGTGGATCTTTGATCCTCAGAAAAGTTGTACTAAGTGTGTGTTGTGGGGGGAGGCAAGCAATACAAAGCAAGTTCTCTGGAGAATCACGGAGAGCAAGCTCAGTGGCCCATTGCTCTGTATCGTTCAGAAGTCTTGGGGCAACGGAAGGTTTGGCAGACAGAGAAAAAACAGGAACTGCTCAGCAGGCGTGACCAGACTCCTTGGGCCACTGCAGCAACCACGCCACTGTGAGAGGCTGCAGAGATGGACAAACTGCGCACTCCACTCCAATGTTGTTTCAAGACAAAGATTTCAGTTTTCTACTGTTTGGACCTTTGTCTTGAAGCGTACACCTATGTTTCCAGGAGTGGGGTGCTGATTGGAGGTGGGGGGCGATGAATAGCTAAGAGGAGGAGGAGGTGAATATAATCATAATATTCCACGTACACATGAGAACATGGAAGTAGGTAATTTGGGGGATGGATGGGATATTGGGGAGAACAATGAAGGGATGACATTGATCCAGGTGCATCGTACTCATAAACTGATCAGTTGAATTGAAGCCCTTTTGTACAACTACTTAAAGATTACTAAAAAATGAATTAATTTTTAAAAAGGCAAAGGTCTACAGAGATAGGGGTGTAGCGCAGTAGTAGGGTACTTTATCATACAAGACACCTGGTTCCAATCCCAGCACACACACACACACACACACACACACACACACGCACACACATAAAAATCTCATGCTTTTTCCTTTGAGGAGTGGATTTTTTTTTTTTTTGCTCATGTGTGTATGCTCTTATTCTTTGCTTGACTATAAAAAGAATATAAAATGCCTTGTGCATATAAAATTTGGAGTCACTGCCTGGATTGGAAACAAATGCACGATGAAAAAAACTCGGGGTGTAGATTCAGTAACCAGCTGACTGGCACCTCTGGAATGAGGCTCCACCTTCTTTCCTCAGGCTTCTTCTCCTCTGCTTTCACCCCTGTGGAGCACGCCACTCCCCTTCCTCCCCACCTTCCTCCTCCTGCGCACCGGACTCCATGCAGAGATGAGAAATGAGGGCAGGGCTAAAGAGGAGCGCATAAAAAATAAATGAGCCATTCATAAAAATGAATATTATCACCCAAAGAGGCCGTCTGCCAGCATCTCCACGCATAGATTAACTCAGCTGTTCTCCTGTAACACGGAATGAAGCCAAGGCATCGTCTTTTTCGAGGCTGCTCAGCTGATTTACCATTAACTTTGAGAACAACCAATTGGGAAATGAGCGCTTCGCTTTTTTGGCCATAAGGATGATGAGATTTTTGTTGTTGTTGTTGTCCAGTACCATTTTATTTTATCATGGAAGTCTCAAAATGGGTAAAAAAAAAAAAATCAATAATTTCCACTGTGCTTAGTCCACTCGTTTTCAATTTTTATTGTTATTATAAAGGTGATGTACAGAGGGTGACAGTTACACAAATCAGGACATGAGCACATTTCTTGGTGGACAATGTCACCTCCTCCCCTCCCCCCCCCCCCACAGTTGTAGAGTTCATTTTCAACATAGTGCGCAGCGGGTGCCACGGCTGTCTTGGCTCACCCTTTGTCCCTTCATTTCTGTGCCTCCCCTGACACAAAGACAAAAGAAAACAAAAACAGCTAAAATGAAAAGAAAAAAAAAAAAAACCAAACCTCTTGTTTTCATTTCCCGGGGTTCATTTCGATAAGTATTAGTTTGTCTGATCAGCTCTGAGGACACTCTTTCAACCTCAGAAGGAATGAGAGGTTCAAGGAGGGAGAAAACTCCTTCACGTCGCCAGTCTCTGAAAATCATTCCCACAAGTGCTAAAAGTTGCCTTTCCCTCCTCGAATACTTTTCCCCCTTAGCATACCTTTCCCCGAAAGCCTGCAATGCAATTCACTGGACTTTTTTTGGTATCTCCAGGAGCAAAGCATGATTGCTCTCTCTTCACTTTGGAACATGCACCTGTTGGACCCCTTCTGCCCTCTGCAAGCACCTAAGCGCCAACATGAAAGAAATCCCAGGGCCTTCACACTGACAGCTCTCTCGCCTGCGGGCCCCTCTGGGCACCTGTTTCTTATTGCTGGGTGTTTTCTGGGGTGCACGTGTGGGTTTGTTCTTTGTCTTCCACCCTCGGTGTTGGGCTCTGCCCCTCCTGTAAGTTGGGACTATAAAAGGTGACTGATTTCCACATGTGGCTGGGGAATGAGTGTCATTACTTTGCAGCCACCCCTTGTAAATCTCCACAGGCTACAAGCCTGTGTGTGTCCCCTGCGGCTCCCGGAACAATCCCCAGCGCACACTGACAGGAAGGGCCATTATGGTCACTGATGTTCTCACCATCTGGAATGGTTACAGTTGTCGGGATCTGAGATGAGGCACTGTGCTGAGGAATCATTTCTCTAATGGCAGCGCTAATCAGGAGGGATGGAGCTGTTGCTAAGCGCTGCTGTGTGAAGAAAATACCCTGCCAGATGAAAAGGAAGGGCTGCGGATTTGCCTGCGTGCATGTGGAAGTGAAGTGGCTTGGAATGGCATCCCAGCTTCTAAAAGGCCATCCTTCACACCAGGAGCGTGTGCCCCAGGCCAGCCTTCGGGAGGCTTGTGCTGGTTTTATGGGTAGAGCACCTAGACAGGGCTCTTTGTCTTTCCTCAAGGATCAGCTGTGCCCTGTAGAGACTGGGCGCTTGTCTGGTAGCCACTGGGCAGGGTTTGGTGGCGAGAGCAGGTGTGGATGCAGGTTTCATTCCACCCCTTCAGCATTGGTCCCACGCTGTTCAGGACCATGCGACTCAAAGCTGAAACTGTGAACCAAAAAGGAGCCTTCCTTCTTATAAGCTGTTTATTTCAGGCATTTATTACAGTCATGGAAAGCTGACAAACACCACATCCTTGATTGCCTTTCCCTTACCCAGCTGTTCACCCAATGGTCTTATGAACTCTGTGGTAAGGAAATCCACCAGGAGCCTTAATCGTAAAATAAAAGCGAACGCTTGCATAGATTGTACATGCTACCAAATGAACTCATCTGATCTTCACAAATAGCCTCAGTTACTATCTTTCCTAGACAACCAAATTGAGATCCAAACAGGCTGTGTGCTTTTCTCAAGGTTAACAGCCAATAGTAGACAGGACAGAGACACAAACCTACAAAGCCTGGCCAAGTCCCCAGCAGTTTACTGTGCAAATAGCTTGCAAGCTGGGCCACAGCGGGACCGGCGCCACTGGGGCTGGCAGCCAGAGGCCTGACCTCCGCGTCCCATTGTGCCCTGTCCCTTTGGAACTCTCCTACTTGGGACTGAAGCTCAGCCTTGTCACTCATCAAGCCAGGTGAAGACCTGCACTCTGCCTTCAGCTCCTCACAGCACGGGCCCCGCCCGGGCGGCAAACGGTTAAAGCAAGCCTGAACAAAACTCAGAGAGCTGCAGCGGGCTATGAGGTCATCTGGCTCAGGAGTAGGAGCCTTGCTCCAGAGACTACCTCTAAAACAGAGGCAGTGGGTTCTCTCCCCTTGTTAATCCCAGCCTGGGGCCTAGGGAGGACAGGAGAAGAACGTGTTTGTTGCCTACACTGCCTCCCTGCCCTTCCTTCCCACATCTACTTTACTTCCCACTCGGGAGTGACCACATAACACATGGACACACACACAGGGCATCGGCCTCCTCCTCCATCTTGGGCCCTTCTGGGATTGCATGAAGGGCCTCGTGCTTGCAGATTCTCAGATCACTTGAGCCACACTCCCCTCTTAGTCTGAAGCTTCAGAATCCAACACCATACACCTGGCAATCACCCAAGACTTTCTAGGCCAGGAGTAAAAAAACGAAAGGGTGTTTCTCATATCCCCCCCTGCCATGGACTGGTCAGTTTCTGGTCAGCGGAATAGGTGTTCCACCTTTTTACAACTGTTCACCTGAGATCATTCTTATTTCTGTAAGCTATTATTCACTACAGTAATCCAAAGGGCATTCCACAGAAGAGGTGAAGAAGTAGAGGAAAGGAGCTGAATTTGCTGAGTCTGAGGAATGTGTGGGGTTGTTACTGGAGGGATTCATAATCACGAGAGGCTGCTGGGATTTCTGTGGGATCACAGTGTCGCTCAATTAGACCCAAACGCTTAGGAAGGGAACCTAACACTGTTCTTGGCAGGAAGAGTTAACATCTGGCTCTCGGCAGGCTGGCCCGCGCCTACCTGCTTTATCTCACCTGATCCACACTACCAGAAACCAGGCTTTGCAGTGTCCCCTGATGTCTGTAGGACCGGGGACACCAACAGTTAACTCAGTGCCAGGGTGTGGTACGTCAGAAAATGATTTCAAATTTAGTGACACATCAGTGCTGGCCCAGGCCGCAAGCAGTGCAGAAGTAAAGTATGGTGTGTGCTCTGAGGATTTTCTTCAACGACTGCCAGGTGAGCAAGAGAAGATGGCATTTTTGTTTTGTTTGTTTTTCTTCCCTCAATGGAAACCTGTTTCTGAGTTTGAAGTGCAAGTAGTATGTCATATGGCAAAACGGATTTATCTGTTATCCTTACTCACTTCTGGCTTTGAACAACAACTTGCTATTGTGATTATGATAGCGTTTTTGGCTTAAGCTCTTCAAAAGACAAATAAGATCTTCCTAAATGTTATTATGTTGAAATATTAAACATTAAAAGCTCATTTTACCTACAGTTTGTAGTCCAGGATGTTATGAAAGCAATTTAGTCAACAGCAGGGCAGCTTTCTGCAGATTTAAGAAGGATGCTCAGAAAATGAAGGCTATGCCAGGTGCTGGTGACTCATGCCTGGAATTCTAGCTACTTAGGACACTGAGATCCGAGGGTTGTTGTTTGAAGCCAGCCCAGGCAGGAAAGTCTGTGAGACTCTTAACTCCAATTAACTACCAAAAAGCCAGCAGTGGAGGTGTGGCTCAAGTGGTAGAGCACCAGCAGAAAACTTCAAGTGAGAGCCCAAGACTTGGAGACAAAAGAACTTTACTGGCAAATTTGAGGGATAAAAGCATCAGCCCTTAGGAGGACAGGTTTTGATTCCTGTGAACGATTCACACCTGGTGTTTGGACAGCCCAGACTGCACATAGAACCATGACTTATTTCTGGGGATTGCCTTAAAACTGCAGAGCACCGTGAGCCAGTTAATGGCCTGCTGCTGGTCGTTGTGACACCTTAGTTCACTTGAAGTTGCACACTGTTCACTTTTCGCTTTTGAAACCTCAAGCAAAGTAGTTCTGCTCAGTCTTGCCAGTGATGGTCCAGCATTCCCAGCATCCCTTCTGCTCTCTCTCTCTCTCATTGCTTTGGTTTTGTTTTCTTGCTGATTAAATTCCACAGAACTCACTGTCTGTCCGTATTTGGGCCAAGCTAAGAAGCCGGCGGCCTCTATGTGAAGCTGTAATTCAGTGTGTATCACGCTGCCATTGCAACGAGCTGGCAACTTGGGGCTGTCATCTAAACCCCTTCACATCTCATTTCCTCTTCTGCAATATAGGACTCATGTACCAAAGATTTTGAAATTTGATGAGATTCTTGAAGCTTCTGAGTATAGCACAATATTTTCCATCTGTCTCTTTTTCTCTGTCTTGAAATTACACATCTGAGATGTTAAAAGAATTGCCCTAAATGTCCACCTCCCAGGGCTGATAATATGAATAAGGGCATATTCCAGGATTATGTGAATTCAGAACTGCCTTTGGCAAAATATTGAAGTAGACAAAGCCTGCTTTCTTACCTTGCCTTTCAGCTCCCGTCTAATCTCTGAATACCATTGCAATTTGCAGCCATTGTTGGCTAGCAGGGCTCCATAATATAATCATAGCAATTGCAATGTGGCTTTTGACACCATACGTAAGGACAGCTGTATTTGTCCGTCTTAGGAAATACGCCACAAGAAGTATTGTGAGTTAAGCAGCTTTCACAAGTATGAAAGTTATGCTGCTAGCTCCTCAGCCTTGGCCTTTTCCTGCTGTGGTAGGATTTTTTTTTTTCTTTACTTCGTACTGGAGATTGAATCCATACCTTAAACACTTGACTTGTATTCTGTTTTTGAGATAGAATCTCAATAACTTTCCTTGGGCTGGCCTTAAATTCACAGTCCTCCTGTCTCTGCTTCCCAAGTAGTGAGATTAGAGGTATGTAGTACCACAACAAGCCTTACTATAGAATCTTAAAGGTAAAAATATTAGTGTACAAACAGTGGTGCCTTGAGATACATGGACAAAATGGTAGAAGCTTAGAAGGCAATTTATGGGCATAAGAATCATTTTCTAGTCTTTTCAAAGGCTCAATGAAGCATAGTTAATTTAGAAAAGTATGTGAATAAACTGTGATTAATTTTCAAATTCTTTCACTTGCAAAAAAAAAATGTTGGCATAAAATCTTGAAGCAGAGCTAGAGCCACACCTTGTTTCTGGGCTGCAAGCAAGATGGTCCATGTCAAGGATAGACCTTGAACTAACCATATTAGAATTCCCAGGGAACTCTTTAACTGAATATTTTCCAGGTCTCAACATAAGATATTTTGAATTGAGTGTGGTAGAATAGGGCTTGAGCACAGTCCCAATATTTGTCAATATCTGTCCATGGAATGCACTGGCCGTTTGCCCAGGTGTTTCTTGAGAGATATGCAATTGTTTCAGGCCTAAAGTGGAGTGAGTTTACAGCAAAGGTTTTGGAAAGTATTGTGGCAGTTTACACACTCACAATGGGGAACTTGAAGAAATGAATACAGAGAATGACAACTAACGAAGGCATGTTTAGGGTTAGAGAGACGCACAGGGATGGTATAAGCTAACCACAACAGGGAGCCACCATTAGATTAGTTCTCAAGGGCCAGGCAAAGGAGTGGCTATTGAAACCATACAGGGTACAGCTGTATGGAAAAGGCTATCCAACAGGATTTACAGCCTTAGTAAATGATGCAGCCACCATATACCAGCAACATGCACAAAAACTAAAGGGCAGAGCAATCCAGATGTCCATCAACAGATCAATGGATTAACCAAGTGAAGTATATAAACACAATGGAATATAATTCAGCCTTAAACTGTGATGAAATTCTGATACATGCCACAACATGGATATACTAAGTGAAAAACACCAGATACTAAGGAACAAATAGTGCATGAGTCTTCCTCTATGAGTACACATAATAGGCAAATTCATAGAATAAGGGAAAGACTGGAGGCTGGAAAGAGTGGTTATGGAGAGCAATTGTTGGGTAAGTATGCATTTCTGATTAAGATGATGAGAAAGTTTAAGAAATAGAATGATGGTTGCAGGCACTGAAGCTACTTAATCTCACTGAATTACGCACCTATAAGTAGTTAAGATGGTAAAAGAGATGTGTATTTTGTCACGCACGAATGCAGATTAAAAAGATAAGAGGGGCTGAGAATGTGGCTTAGTGGTAGAGCGCTAGCCTAGCATGCATGAAGCCCTGGGTTCGATTCCTCAGCACCACATACACAGAAAAGGCCAGAAATGGTGCTGTGGCTGAAGTGGTACAGTGCTAGCCTTGAACACAGAGAGGATCAGGGATAGAGCCCAGACCCTGAGTTCAAACCTCAGGACCTGTAAAAAACAAAGTACCAATAGAAATAAAGCTGCAGCCAACCAAGAGCATACTCTTATTTAATTTTTTAAATATCTATATTTATATATATACTGCTGATCCTGGGACTTGAACTCAGAGCCTGGACGCTGTCCCTGAGCATCTTCATGCTCAAGGCTAGCGCTCTGCTACTTGAGCCACAGCACCACTTCTGGCTTTTTCTGAGTAGTTTATTGGAGATAAGAGTCTCACAACTCTCCTGCCTAGGCTGGCTTTAAACTGCGATCCTCAGATTTCAGCCTCCTGGGTAGCTAGCTTTATAGGCATGAGCCACCAGTGCCTGGCTTACAGAGCATATTCTTCAGGGAGTAGTCTGAGGGATGAAGGCCTTAACTTCATCCTTATACCCCAAATCCTCAGCCAGAGTCCCTCACTGGTTGGACCCAGTTAAGAATGGATGGAACAATGGAGCCCTTTGGTGTGATTGATGAAAATCAGCCATTCATTGCACAAAGCAAGGTGGATTTATTAGCCCACTTCTGAAATAGCTTGGGTGGCTCATAGTACAGCTTCTTGTGATAGAATTTCTCCAGAGCAGCAGAACCAATAGAATGTACAGAATTGGAAGGGAGGGTTTGTTAGACTGGCTCACAGGAACAGAAGCAGAATGGTCCCACCATGACCATCAGCATACTGGAGAGCCAGGAAAAACATCAGCTGCTCACTTCAAGACACGGGAAGCCTCAGACCAGGAGTGACCAATGACACAGACCTGGTCCTAACTGAAGGTCTGGAAGCTTCCTGCAGGGTCGCTGGTGCGAGTCTATATTCAAAGGTTGAAGGATCTGGAGTCTAATGGCCACAGATTAAGACAGCAGCAAAGACCACAGCTGCTCAGGAACTCAAGCCTGGGCTCCCTGAGAACTTCCAATTCACCTTCTGTTGCTTTTAGACCCTCCACCTCTTGGATGATGAGTCTACCTTCAGGGCAGGTCTCCGCTCAGTCTGCTGTCCAAAAGCCAGTCTTCTCTGGAAACACTCTCTCACACCCAGAAGTGCAATTTACCAGTTTTCTAGGTGTGTGTAAATCAACCAAGCTGACAACCAGCCCGAACCATCCCAGTGGGGAAGAGAGGGGGAGCTGAGGCGAGAGAAGGCTGCTGGAGGGGGCAGGTTGGGTTCTAGCTTTTGCTCTCTAGAGGAAGAAGCACTGAACCTATGACTTTAACTCCCCCAAAGTGCTGGTAAACCAGGTGCTGGTGGCTCAAACCTATATTCCTAGCTAGTCAGGAGGCTGAGACCTGAGGATCACAGTTCAAAGCCAGCCTAGGCAGGAAAGTTTGTGAAACTCTTATCTCCAATGAATCACCAAAAAGCTGAAAGTCTCTAGAGGGGTGACTCAAGTGGTGAGACACCAGGCTTGAGTGAAAAAGCAAAGGGATAGTAAGTTCCTAGGCCCTGAGTTCAAGCCCCAGGATTGGCACAGACATTTTTTGGGGGGGGGCACAGACATTTTTTAAAGTGCTGATATGAGAACAGGTACCTGATGGCAGGCCATTTTGTTTTTGTTTCTCAGAAACAGTGGTACACAACAGTACACAACCAGTAAATAAAGTGGGATGTTTTCCAATTAACCCAGAAAATCTCAAAATGCCATAATGTTCATTTATGGACATCCTTTGATCTAGAAATCCTTTTCCTTGGAATCTGCCTGGAAGGAAATAATTATAAATGTCGACTAAAAGGATATTAACAGAATCATCACTTCTAAACACAAAAAAAGGATAACTAAAACAGCCAGCATGTGCTATTTAATATTGAGAAAGTGGCATTCATACTGAATAGACAGCATGTTGTCATTTGTGTGAAAGTGTGATCAAACACATCGAAATGTTAGTGATGACCTTTGAATGACTGGAATAAATATTTTTTTTCCTAGAGTTCTTATTTTCCACTAATTCCTTTTGAAACTTGATTTTGTTTGATAAGCAAGACAAACCAACCCATGTTACTTTGTAAAACCTCGTGGCTGGCTTGCATGGGAAATATTTCCAATCAAGGACCTATAACACTCTCTCTGCCACCCTGTATAAAAAGCATTGATTTACCTGCTGGCTTTCTATTAATTTGAAGGGAAGCAGCCTGGGGAAGGGCACTGCCCCCCCTGAAATAGACCGTGTGCGGCTGAGGGCGCAGCTTCCTTTGATGGAATATTGCTAAAGGACGAAATTCTATCTCCCACAAGAAATGATTTCTGCTGGCTGTGCAATCGTCAGGCTGGAGCCTGCCCTTGGAGAGGCGGCTGCATTACTGAGTATTTGTAAAATCAGCAGAGCCTATGCATGAACGGTCACAGTGGCTGGTTTTACAAGCTACTCACGACAGGCATCTGCAACTGTAGCTCAGAGCGTCGTTAACCTATTGTTATTCCTTCTTATTTTGTGTTTTGCTGTTTTGAATTGATGTCATTTTTACCCAAGGGAGCTGGCTCTTTGTGTAAAATGGCTTCATAGACATATAATAAGACTGTATATTAACCTGACCTTGCTATAATCTTGAATGCTTTTTCTGGCTTGTATTGAACCATTTCTCACCATTGTACCTCCCATGGTGGCTTCTCTCAGCAAGGTGTGTCTGTGTGTGTGTGTGGGGGGGGGTGTTTCTAGAAGGAATTGAGCACAGCTGGGCATGAGCTTTGAAAAGCCTGTTCCCTTGATACCTAGTTTGGTTCTTCCCAAAGTTTTAGGGGCCCTCCCCATAAAAGGGACTACCTGCACAGGTAACAGGCTCTGATGGGTCTGTTCCGTGCTAGGCCTCAAGGGTCCCATCTCCAAGATTCCAACCTAGTAGGTCTTGGTGGTAATCACCCATCTGTGTGTTGAAGATGTTCTATGAGCTGCATGCTGGTGGCTCACTCCTGTAATCCTAGCTACTCAGGAGGCAGAGATCTAAGTAAGGATTGTGGTTCAAAGACAGCCTAGATAAGAACGTCCTTGAGATTTTTATCTGCAATTAACCACCAAAAAGCTGGAAGTAGAGCTGTGGCTCAAATGGTAGAGTGCCAGCCTTGAGCAAAAAAACCTCAAGGATAATGTTCAGGCCTTGAGTTCAAGCCCCGGGACCAGCACAACAACAATAAAAGACAGGCAGATAGACAGACAGACAGACAAACAGAAAGAAAATGCTCTATTACACAGTGATTGCATTAGAAAAATCTCTAGAAAAATGAAGTAGTTCTAGTAGCATTCATTATTAGTAGAATACTTTCTCAACTTTAGAATCTATAGGATGCTACTTTTGTTTTATACTTAGTTGTTGCTATAGCTTAGATTCCCCCCTCCCCGCCTCCACACTTGGCCTTGTGCATGTTAGAAGGGGACACTACCACTGTCATCTGATCTTGAATGTCCCTCAAAGGCCCCTGTGTTCAAGAATTAGTCACTAGCCTGTGGTGTTACTGGGAGATGAGGGAACCTTTAAGAGGCAGGCTTAGAGGAAGGAAGTGAGGTGATGCGGGCCACTCCCTTGGAGATGATGTAAGTACCACGGGCTCTCTTCCCTTTCAGCTTTCTAGCCAGCAGGAGGGAAAGATGCCTCCTCCACCAGCGTCCCACTGTGATGTGCTTCACTCATAGGCCAAAGCAATGGGGCAAAGTGACCACCTGCTGAAGCTTCCGAAGTCTTGGAGCCACAATAACCTTTTCCTGCTTTAAGTTGATCATCTCAGCTATTTTGTCACAGGGATAGAAAGTTGACTAACCCAGTTGCATTAAGATAAAGGAGATTTTGCTGACTCTGACATATTTCTATTTGAGTGAAGGCTGAGAGGGTAGCTCAGTAGTAGAAGTCTGGCCCAGAGTACGTAACATCCTCTGTTAGGTTCCTAGCTCTGAATTTTTAAAAAGTCTGGGTGAGGCCCAAGAAGATAGCCTCTCAACATTAGTAAGGATTTTCTCCTTTGTTAATAATATCTTTCATACACGAGAGCTTACTTTGCCCATGATTTTCCAAGTTGTAGCTGAATGCTTTCTGATCTCCAGCCAGGGTAAGAGGGAATTCACATTTCTTAATGACTAGCCTGGCATTATTTCTAGAGTGAAATTAAGTGTGAGTATAAATAACTTAGCCAAGTATACAAAAGACAAAGGCAAACATATCTGAAGATGCCCAGAGGTGCAGATCTGTGGTTGCATTTGAGTCTAAATATAATGCAGCGATTCTGAGGAAGGCGGAAGGTGTTTTAAATCAGTACTGGGCACAAATCAACCTTCTTCTCCTTCTTCCCTTCCCTATTTCCTTCCCTCTCCTTTCTTTCTGTTGCCCTCCCTCCCTTCTTTCTCTCTCCCTCTCCCTCCCTTCCGTTCCCTTCCCTCCTTCCTTCCTTTCTCTCTATCTTTTCTTGTTCTGCATAGAAGTATCATGCTATCAAATTTATCAAAACGCCATCATACAAGGGCAATGGGAAGGAGGCAAGGCTGCCTAGGTTTTTTTATATATGAGAGCAGAGTTATGAAAAAGTTGTTAACCTCCCATGTCAGGTGGCGAGTGTTCAGTGAACACAAAGGAAAGTGTTGCAATCAAAGAGCCATTTCTTCATTAACCTAAACACACAGAGCAGCAATTGTATGTTACTATTACTTCATGACCACTGATGCCCTCCATTTGCTTGGAACCCTCGGAAAAGGTCTGCAGAGCGCCCACTGCGAGGGACAGGACATAGATTCATTTTCAAGCAGCATTGCTTTCAAAAACAACAATGCTTTGTGTGCCTTCTGCAAATACAAAGCGATCCATACAGAAGACGTCACAAAGTTATGCCCCCATATGATTGCCTTGAATAAGCCCTTGAAAATTTCTCAGGTGCTGTGCATTTTCTATCTCTTATCTTAGGAAGGATAGAAGAATAGGCTCCCAAACATTACCACCACCACCAAAGGACAAGGAATTCCCTGGAAGATGAGACTGAGCTGTGTGCACACACAGAGCTGCTGCTCTCAGCTTGAGGGTTGGAAGAGCCCATCACCATTACCAAGCAGTTCCATGGGCCAGGGGCATGCACGGTGCCGTCCATGCCATCATCCACACTTGAACTTGGTGTGATGAGCGCATTTGTTTGTCCTCATTAAGTGCAGTGTTGCAGGCACTACCTGACGTGTGGAGGCAGTGTACTGGCCCAGGGCCAGGGGGCCCAGAGACCGGAGCCAGATGAGGAGCTCGAGTAGAACCTGGCTTTGTTGGGGGGGCCTCTATCCCAGACAAACTCACAGCCTTGGGAATCCAGCTGTTTCTCTGAGGTCCCAGGTAACTCATCAATTGCAAGAGACGTTTAGGCAGAGGTTCCCCAGATGTGATTTCCAACATCTGCCTCCCTCTAGAAGTGTCCAGGGTCACTCCAAGGGTCAGGAAGAAGTGCTACTAATGCCTACAGGCCCTCTTCCTGTTTCTAACAGAGCTTCTCTGATTGGATCCTTCATATACACTGAGTTCTAAGCAACAGAGGTTAAAGGTATGAAAACCATGAGATCAACAAACCTTTACATTTGGTTTTCTTCATAAGTATGGACTCAAGGGCTGGCATGCGTGGGTTCACCCTCAATCTCTCTTGACTAGAGGCATGTGACTTTGGGCCAGTTTCTTTTATTTGGCTTTCTTTCCTTTTTTCTCTTTTTCTTTTCTCTCTCCTTCTTTCCTCCCTCCCTCTCTCCCTCCCTCTTCTTTCTCCTCCTCCTTCTCCTCTTCCTCTTCCTTCTGCTCTCTCTCTCTCTCTCTCTCTCTCTCTCTCTCTCTCTCTCTCTCTCTTTCCTTTTGAGCCGCTTCTGGGGCTCAGTCAGGCCTAGACACTGCCCCTTGGTTTTTTCAGTCAAGGCTGGTGCTCTACCACTTGAACTATACTTCCAGTTCCAGGAGTTTTGGTGGTTAATTGGAGATAAGTCTCAAGAACTTAACTGCCTCGGCTGACTTTGCACTGTGATCCTCATATCTTAGCCTCCCGTGTAGCTAAGATTACAGATCTCAGTCACTCACTTATGTTCGGCCTTGGACCAGCTTTGTAACTTCTCGATGCCTCTGTTTCCTCATCTGTAACATGGGAGTACAACAAGACTGATCTCAAAGGACAGTCACGAGGATTAAGTGAGTTAATATATATGAAGCCCTTAGAGCAGTGTCTGGCACAGAAACAAGGATTTCTTATTATTATTGGCCCAAGCTAGCAGCGAGCTTAGGGCCAGCATCAATAATAAAGCCACAGAGGGGAATGTGGAAGAGCTCACAGGCTGCGTGTAAAGGTGTTTGGGAGTGTAATTGGATTTGCTGAAAGTGCCTTTTTAAGCAGTACTGTGAGCTTCGGATTCACATTTGGGAAGAAAAGCAGAACAGAAGGTGATAAATTCCTTTATGGGAGAGCTTGGCAGGAGAGGCAGATGTAACTGTAAAGTTAATTGGTGACTGGGAGGCGGAACTCCTGGGCAGAGGAGACCCAGGCACGAGCATGTTCCGCGCCCACTCCAGTTTATGGTGATTGCTTCATTAGGGATTCTGCAAGGCCCTTCTTGGGAGGCCTCTGGTCTTGTCTTTGCCCAGACAGGGATGATGTCAGCATCTAGTTTATGGAGTTCTGCAGGCCTCTGGAGGATTCCGGGAGCTCACAGAGCTGTCTCCAGGCTGCTTGCCAACACTCCGAAAACTGAATCCCACCGGAACCTTCTGCATCCCAACTTGCTTGTCTCTGTCATGATAGTTACTGTCTTTTCTGTAAGCACCGGGACATGTGGATCGCCTCAACAGATTCACAGGCAGCTCTTATTTCTCTGACCCTCTTGACTTGGGTCTTTGAGCATTTGGCTGTATTTCTCCTCCCTTCTCAGCACTGCAGAGGGTATAAAATGAGATAACATGCCAGGGATATATACTAGTTGGAAGAGGCCAAACTTAAGAGAGTAAAAGGTATCATTATTTTATGTAGAGAGAAACAGATACCTGCTAATTAACCTAGCTGTTTTTTTCTCTTTGTAATCAGTTTGTAAATGTTTCTTCAAACTCTGCAGATCCTTTAAAGAACAATATTTCACTCTTGTTGCATGCATAAAAAAGAAGAAAATATTGGGGCTGGGGATATGGCCTAGTGGCTAGAGTGCCTGCCTCGTATTCATGAGGCCCTGGGTTCAATTCCCCAGCACCACATATACAGAAAATGGCCCGAAGTGGCGCTGTGGCTCAAGTGGCACAGTGTTAGCCTTGAGCAAAAAGAAGCCAGGGACAGTGCTCAGGCCCTGAGTCCAAGCCCCAGGACTGGCAAAAAAAAAAAAAAAAGGAAGAAAATATTGAAGACTAGGGTACTCCTAAAACTTTTAAATGTGAAGAGTCTTTTCAGAATCACTTCTGTACCCACAGCCAATAATCTGGGTGTTTCTTTACATAAGGGCATGGACAAGGTCAATGTCAAGTCACAGGGATCTTGTTCAGAAGTCGTGGTAAATGGTCTGGGAACTTACAGAGGTGGTGCCACCGCACGGGAACAGCTATGACATGTTTGGGATTTTGCCAACCACGGCAAGTTCTAGGTGACTGCTGGAAGGCCTGTAACCACTGTAAGATGCACCTCGATTGATGGAGCATTTGAGTGTGAAAAAAAGTGCTTATCTTAGACTCTGTGATGTTGATGATTAAGGCTTGATGCTTGTTACTTTAAGCGGATAGGTTTAATCTCAGACAACTTCTCAAAAGTCATGGCGGAGCTTTCCTTTATTCTGTAAATGAGAAGGTACAGCATGAATTTGGGGTGTGTTCAAGAACAGGCCTGAGGAGGGTCAGGAGAATTCAGAAGGGAGAGGTAGTCTAGGGAGGGGATGACTGTTCCACAATCTGCTTTATATTCTACCCAAGTATGCCCTTAAACGTGACTTATTTATTTCTAGGCTGGCATTGTTATTCCCTATTAAAATACAAATACTCTTTAAAAGGTCGCTCAGTACTCCTCCTCCTTTGATTGATCGCTTTTCTCTTCCATAGTGGATTTCATGAGAGAGATTTTATTTAAAGGAGACAAACTTTCAAGAAGAACAACTCAGAATGTTTCTTAGGTCATAAAAGACCACATAACCTATAATTCTAAAATATCCAGAATAAACAAATTGACAGAGATACAAAGTAGACTTATGGTGGTCAGAATCTAAGGGAAGAGGGAGGGAGAAATACACAGGGATTGCTAATAGAGACTGGATTTCTTTTGGAGACAAATTTATTTTAAAGTTAGTTTTTCAGAAGTGGTTGTGCAATCCTGATTTGTACTTTGTACGCTTTTAATAAATTGTATAGCATGTGAATCACAATGATTTTTTAAAATTAGAATGTTACCTAAACAGAAATTCTTTCACAATCATCCCAATGATATGTAATTGTAATAAAATCCTAATAAGAATTATTTTGTGAAAAGTAATTCAACAACAATGGCCAACAAAATGCTAGGCATTGTGGCCCAGAAGATAAGGCCCATCTTTTTTTTTTTTTTTTGGTTCCCACATCGGGAGTCGAACCCAGGTTGCCTGGGTGAAAACCAGGAATCTTAACCACTAGACTATGTGGGAAAGGCCCCATCTTTGAGGAGCCCTACATTAAGGAGAAGCAGTGAAGAAGGTCAAATATAAAGAATAGTAAAGGCAATTGTTTGGGAGGCCGAGAGACAACTCTTGGTGAGTATGGGATTTGGTTTGGCCTCGAAGACATTGACTTGAAAGGTAGTTGGGAAAGGGGAAGCTGGGAGAGGGGACGGAGAAGAGCAGAGAATGATCTTAGTTTCTACGCAAGCTGACAGTGGCTTTCTGGGAAGGAGCCCAGGTTGGTTTCTGGGCCTAGCCAGGGAGCATAGCTCCAGGCAGAATTTAAGAATGGATAGGATTTAGTGAGTGGAAATAAGTGGAGCCAGGCCAGAGAAGGCCTTGAGTTTCAGGGGACAGTAGTCAGCAGGAAACAGAACAAAACAACAACAACAAAAAGCCAGGCGACATGGGCAGGGCTGCTCAGCCAGCTACTAATCCATACTAAGGTCTTGGGCTCAGCGTTCCTGACTCACAGCTCATTCATGACTCTCTGCAAGGAGGGGGACAGTAGTAAATACCGCCCCAACCATGGCTGCCAGAGGTCTTGGAGATTGGAGTTTGGTTCCTTAGAACAACACATACTTTGAAAGGATGAAAGATGGAAGTCAGACATGGGAGTCACTAAAGGAAGAAACTACACTTAGTTCCTTTCCTTATTTCTTCAGCCTGTCACCCCATGATCAGAAGCTCTTCTGTCCCCACAAAACCCACTGAGACTGCAGCAAACCCCTCAAATTCCTGCAAAGCAGGACCTGACCTGACTGCCCACCTGGGATCTGGGTTGCACTTAGCTGTCCGGCTCACAAAGGGTAGCTAGTTTTTGCTTACTCCAGCAAAGCCTCTCTGTCTCTCTGTCTCTCTCTCTGTCTCTCTCTCTCTCTCTCTCTCTCTCTCTCTCTCTCTCTCTCTCTCTATATATATATATATATATATATATATATATATTTAACTCAACACTCTATAATCCCCATTCCCATCAAATAAGTCGAGACTGATGAAATCGAATTGGCACCGAGCAATATGGAGTGGACCAAATCATTCACCTATTCAAAATGCATGGATGTGCAAAGCAGAAACCTACAGCGTGCAGAACAGCCTTTGGTTCCCCTTCGCTGAGGATTTAATGTGATTCTTAAGCAGACTTCTCCGAGGTCCCTGCGTCTGTGTTGGCCTCTCAGGATCTGTTCATCTCTCTTTGGATATTTCCATTACGAGCCCCCTACTAGGCCTCCCGCTGTTCTGCATCCATGCTTGCTGTCACCAAGATGGGTCTTTCCTTGCATGAAAGCTTTTTGTTAATTTTCTTTCTCCATCTGCAGTCGCCCAAAGTGCTCCGTTGGAGAACAGAAGCTTTGTCAACTGTGTTTCTGTCACAGGCCAGAAATGAATGTGTGGGGAGCACAGGGTGACTGATCTCTCCATCAACATACACACTGCAAGTGTTACCAGCAACCACCTGTAACCCAGGAGCTCTCTCTGTCTCTCTCATTTGATTCTTTGGGCTGGCTCTCAGAGAGGATGATTATTATGTACTGTTTTAGTACTACCATTAAAATAAAAACAGTTTTCAATCTTTCCCAGACAGCATGGGTGCTATAAACATCCTGGTTATGCGGTTCAATCTTTCTTTGCATGCTGGAGGTGGAACCTAGGGCCTTGTTTTGGGTATGCTAGGTGAGTACTCTATCACCACACCAAGCTACCCCCATAGCTCCTGTTCAGACCTCCATGTGTCAGCTCTACTCTGTATCTAGACTTTGGGTGGTGTGTTTGCTCCCCTGATACTAAGTAACTTTGCAATCCTTTGAATCATTTGGTTTGGGGATAGAGTCTTACTGCGTTGCCCAGGTTGGTCTTGAACATGTGAGCTTCAGAAGATGTGCTATCTTGGCTATTCAAGTAGCTGGGAATGCAGAGACTGAGTACAGGCAGCTCAGTTAACCTTGAGTCCTAACAAGTCCCACTGCCCCCAGGAACACACCCCACTTCTGTTATGCAGAAGGAAAAGCTGAAAGGCTCTGAGAGGACCCACTTATCTCTCAGCCCAGCTGCCCTGAGCCCTGAATATGAATCTGAGCTATTTCTTTCCTTGATCGTGTGGCACATGCTAATAAACTGCAGTAGCCAAAGATACACCCATAGCTAATTCAAACAACATGTACTATCGCACCTTTCCACATAATGCAGGATTATCAAGAATTAACACACCTATATTTTCCAGAAAATAAGGGAGTTTTATAAATTAACTTGTTCTATAAGGTTTATAAATTAATATTGTTTTATAATATCTCCCACTGGACATGATTTCCCTTTTCAAAACATTTTCTGGCTAATCCACACTGTGCTATTTGAAGCTGCCTTCCGAATGAACAAAATGGAGGAAATTCAAGACAGAACTTTGAATCTGCTTCTGGAGACTGATCCGAGGCCATTACACAGGTTAGGCAAGTACTCCACCGCTGAATACACAGACCTTAAACCAGACATTGTCCAAAAATACATTCTTCGTGAACCAGTAATGATCCATACTCAAGAGAAGTACAGATGTTTGATAATTTGGTGTGAACAAGGTCCATGATGATAAAACACTTTTACTACATATTTTGTCACCTCAAGTGACTTCTTTATTGCTACTGCTAATTGATCAAGAGCAGCATTGGCTAGCAACATTATTGACATTATCCCTTGCCATAAATGCCTGCAGAGGGATGCTCTGAATTCTTAAAGATGGTCTTACTCTGCTGTGATTATTTCCACCAGCATTCTCACTTTTCAGTGGACAACAGAAAATGGAGGAGGCAGTTTGATAAGTAGGGGGAATAGATGGGGTATATAAGCTTCGGCGAGGTCTAGGGAAGTGTTTATAGCCGTGAGAATAAATGAAGGCTACCACAGAGAGAATCTTATGAAAAAAAACAAAGAAATGAGAGAGCTAGATGGGGTCAGTTCCAAGAACACTGAATAACCTTGCTGTGAAGGAGAGGCCAGTGAAGAAGCCAGATGAGAAATGGCTAATGGATAGGTCACAGGCACCAGGGCTTGAAGACAGCAGGAGAGCATCCTCAGAAGTAGACACAGTTGCTCCTTTCATGGTGAGAAACTTTAATGAGGGGTAGAAGCAGTAGTCGCACAGAGCCTGCTAGAACCCAAAGGTCACCGTGGTTTTCAGGGCTCTGTCTAGTCCAAGTGTGCATAAAGTTTAGTTTACAAGAAAAATCCCATTGATAGCTCTACTTCCACAGTGGAGCAAAATGTCTTATGTTCTGTATTAGCTTTCATTCTTAGAAGGAGAATAATAAAAGAACTTCTGCAGGACTCATCACATAAAGGATTGGGCAATAGATGTGGCAACTTTCAGAAAAGAGATCAAAGAACAGGTTTTTGTTCATGTGAGTGGATTTATTTGCTGTTAACTATTTCCTTACAAAATGAATGCATAGGGGCTGGGAATATGGCCTAGTGGTAAAGTGCTTGTCTCGTATACATGAAGCTCTAGGTTCAATTCCTCAGCACCACATATATAGAAAAAGCCAGAAGTGGCGCTGTGGCTCAAGGGGCAGAGCGCTAGCCTTGAGCAAAAAGAAGCCAGGGACAGTGCTCAGGCCCTGAGTTCAAGCCCCAGAACTGGCAGGAAAAAAAACAAACCCAAAAAACAAAGAAAAGGAAATATGACCTTCCATAATAACTCTGAGTAGAAAAAAAACTCCAAAATGAATGCATACTCTAAGTGGAACTATATGTGAACTAGGTATATGATAAGCAACAAGCAAAATTTCTTAGACTTACAATACATACATGGTGAAAAAATTATGTTTATATTGCTACCCCATTTTCTTGTTCTACAATGAATTCTTATGGTCTAGATCTTAAATGCCCTCCAAAAGCCCAGGTACTACAGCTGTCTTGTTGGTCTAGTGGCAGGTGGTGGAGTTTTAGGAGATGAAGTCTTAGGGAAGGAAGTTAGGTCATGGAGATGTATCCTCGAAGGGGAAGTTAGGAACCCAGCCCCTTCCTAACCACCCGCCTCTTTCTCTGCTTCCTGGCTTACATGGGGTGAACAGCTTTTCTTTACAATGTGTTTTTTGCATGCTGTTTTGTCTCACCATGAGCCCAAAAGCAAAGGACCAATTAACCATGGATAGAAACTTCTGAAACCATAAACCGAGTTAACCTTTTCTTCACTGTAAGTGGGTTAGCTCAAGAATTTTGTCACAGCTATGGTAAACCAATGGACATGGGAATGAAAAGAAAAACATTATTTTACATGACCTAGAAAGAAAGGAACTCAAGTATCTATAGTTTCTGCTCAACACACACACACACACACACACACACACACACACACACACACACAGAGCAGAGGAGAAATCCTTTGATCATTTAGGGAATAAATTACTTCAGGTCACATGATGAGTCAATGTGGTAAGATCAGTAACAGGTCCCAATCAACATAGTGTATAATTTCTCTACTGTTGCTTTGTGTTACAAAATAACCAGCCCTCCTTGTTAGGGAAATGGAGGAGCATGGAAAAGGAATAGATTGGACTCGATTGTCAACATGTGAGGACTGTTTACTGAGGAACAGTGAGGGGCAGACCTTCCCATGGGATTGGACGCGGTGCGCGGGGCTGGATTTTGGATTGTGCTTATATAGGGTTTAACAAGGAAACAAAAAAATAAAAATGGGCTATGGTCTCTTGGGGGCCCAGGGAGATGTCCTTGGCCAGGCACAGAGTGGAATGCTCCACCTGGAGGGAGGGGCTGTCTCCTGAGGACCAAGGAGGGTGTTCATGGCCAGGCCGAGATTGGGATAACCTGCCTGCGGACAGGCATGTGATCCAACCTGTTCGTGTGTGCCTGTTGTCTTGTTGACCTGGAGGAATAAGGCAGGAATCAATCCCTCCCCAGTAGCTCTACAATCTGTTTCTTTCCTTCGTTCCTAGCTGCTTCTTCATGAGAAGACCAGAGTTGACTATCAAAGGATCATGAATTCTGTGAATAATTGGTTCTTTCATGTAAGCTTGATTTCATGGGCTTGCTTCAGGTGGCTCGACCACCATGGCTAACCTGACAGGTAGGTGTTCACACCTCAACTGCACTAGGTAGGAGAGAAGTAAGGAGGCAATTACCTTTATATAATCAAAGAAGTCCCTGACTTACTTTTTTCAAATTATTTTCAAACAGTTTCCTACTTAACAATGATTCAACCAAATGACTTTTCAGCTGTACAATGATATGAAAGTGATAAACCCATTCTGTAGAAACTCTCCTTGGAGTTTTGGATTTTGATCTCTTTGCTACTCTGTGGTAAGGCTGAGCAGAGGCACACAGACAGCCAGAGCCGCAACTGGTACTCCACAGTGTGTGATGTTGCTAAATTATGACTTTTGCAAAGCTATGGGTCATGAATGTTTCTTTTTGTTGTTGTTTTGTTTTATTTTTGTGCCAGTACTAGAGCTTGAACTCATGGACTCACACACTTGATCAGCTTTTATACTCTTGTATGGCATTCTACCTCTTGACCTTGGCATCTATCCAGTATATTTGCTGGTTAATTGGAGATGGAGTCTTATCTCATCTGGAGTCCCATTTCTGCCTAACACCTCGGCCTCAGATCTCAGCCTCCAGAGTTGTTAGGATTACAATGTGTTTTTGACTTGTGTTTTGATAATCCTGTTGTAAATGCCCCAAACAAGGTCCTTGTAAGTCAAGGAACACTTCTACGGGCATCTTTCCAAGGTGAAGCTACAGAAGGAATGTCGATTTAGTCCCTGCAGGCAGAGGTAGGGCTGGGCCAGGGGAGGGAAGGGTGAGAGGTAGGGCTGGGCACTGGAAGAGCCAACGGCCCAACATCACTGACCTCTTAGTGTCGCAAAGGGTAGCCTTAGCTTTGTGATTGCTGAGGTCCTTCCTAACATCCATTCAAAAACAAAAAGCTCATGGGGCTGGGAATATGGCCTAGTGGCAAGAGTGCTCGCCTCATATACATGAAGCCCAGGGTTTGATTCCTCAGCACCACATATACAGAAAATGGCCAGAAGTGGCGCTGTGGCTCAAGTGGCAGAGTGCTAGCCTTGAGCAAAAAGAAGCCAGGGACAGTGCTCAGGCCCTGAGTTCACGGCCTAGGACTGGCCAAAAAAAAAAAATCTCATAATCATTTTGAGTACTTTGAGTGATCACTTTGTTGTTGCTGGGAAGTCTTAGAGGAAATTACTCCATTATCATTTATGACAGAAAAAACAACCCATACTGTCAAGAAATGAGAGTAACTCTGAGGAAAAGGAATACACATTGCCAGAGCTGTTATTAGATTCAGAAAACGCAGCCCAAACTGCTCTTTAACACCTTTGTCCACTCCGTCCACTCACTTAGAGGAAGTTGGTGAGATGAATGGCACAAGGATTTCAGATCAAAATAAATTTCGAGAATTCCTTGATGCTCCACAATATGGGAATTATTCTTAGAATTCTAAATTCTCTGCTAATTTTTTTTTGTTTGTTTGGATGTTTTGCTGGTACTGGAATTTGAACTCATGACCTCATGCTTTCTTGGCTGGTGTTCTGTTAGGAAAGATCCAGCAGATGAAAGGGAACGGGACAGAGACCTCAACAGACCAGATCAGAGTTTAACAGTCACTGTAGAGGAACGCCAAGTACCACCAAGCAGAGTGGGAGATAGAAGAAGCACAGAAAGTTGGGGGGTAGGGGAGGCCCTAGGGTTTGAGTATAGTCAAACAAGGAAGTCAAATCAGGCAATTGCAGCAGAAAGTTCCGCTCAGGCAAGGCGCACTTTCTGACAGGTGCATTGCTCCAAGGAGGGGACTTCTGAGAATGAGCCTGGAGGCCTGGGTCAAGTGGGCTGGGAAGGCAGCATTGAGTTATGAGAACAATGCAGAGTCCCATGGCTCTCCCTCTTCAGCCACACCTCTCAATGAAGTTTCTACTACTTACGAGGTTAACATCTGGTGGATCACAGTTTAAAAGCACACACACACACACACACACACACACACACACACACAGTAGTTTAAAGTAAAAATGTCTAGAATAGAGAGTTCTAGAGTAACCCTTTCTGAGTTCTCACTTTCCTCTTCCCTAAAATGGAAAGTAGGTAGCAAGACTTCCCACCTCCTAGAGCTCTTGCGAGGTACGTAAGTGGCAGCCGGCAGCTGGGTGAGACCTGAAGCTTGGATGGTTGTGACATGGTTGTGGGACTACCACAACTCCACTGGATCCTAGAACTGACTCATAGCTGTAGGATCCTACATGTACTTCTAGATCCAAGGTCCAATCACATTCAGTGTTCTGGTTATAGGACATGAGAGAAAGGCCAAATTCTGGGTAGGAAGTCTTTTGTTTTTGAAAGAGAACCTTTCCTTCTTCATTCAGCAAATATTTATGGCAACCTACTATGTACCAAGAATGCTAGACGCTGGCTGGGAGGAGGGAAACAGTCTCCGACTCCACTGAACTTAGATTAGGAGAGGAGACTCTGACTAACCAAACAGTCTCAAGTCAGTAATGCACACTGTAATAAAAAAAAAGTTTTGAATTACAAATAATTGACTCTTAAAAATAAGTATGGAGAAAAAATACCTTTAAGAGACTTGAACAGATATCAAAATGTTACTTTTGGAAAGTACAATTTTTAAAATTTTCTCAGTCTCAATGTCTTTTATAAGGATAGTTATGGAAGCGGGTAGCCAGATTGACTTGTGTCAGGGGCTATTTAAGAGACACTGTCGTGAACACCGCTTGAACTTTCATAGTTGGATGAAAACTTGGAATCATTGACAGGACTCGCTGGTGAAGCTCTGAACCTACACTTTCACATCATGAACAAGCACATTTACAGGGGCCAGAAACTCTGCACAGGAAACCGCGGGTGGAGCTGGGCGGTGGAGGCTGAGGACAGTAAAGACAAAGGCCCAAGGTAGCTAGGAAGCCCAGGGTCATGGAAATCCGGGTCACTTGTGACAAAAGGAGGGAAGCAGGACCAGGGGACAAGGCCATCACATCCAGGAAGGAGCGTCTCCTGGGGATCCACTTTCATAAGCTTTTCTTTGAATTCAAAGACTTTATCCAGAACACTTTCTCCCACATCCTCCCCATGAAGCAGTCATTTTCGGATTGTCTGCCCCGATCCATTCATGGGTCATAAAGCTACTGAGTCAACACCAGCACTTTATTAATGAAAGAGAAAAGGTTAGAATGGAAAATGTGTGCTTGGCAGAAGGGGTGAGGCAGTCTGTGGTTTGGGGACGTGTGTGTATGCTAAGTGGTTCTGTGAGCCTGCGCAGTGGAGGGAATTCCACAAGGCCCATCCTAACCTATACTCTCCCCTCCCTAACATGCAAACCCTCTCCCAAGGACTGCACTAAACTGTAGAGCACCTGCCCAGGCTGAAATTCAGGAATCAAGCTAAAGATATTCTGATAGCTTGGTTTACAAAACCTCCCAAAGACATATCTGGTATAGATTTGATTCTGCCTGAGGTGGCGTTAGGAGGTGGTGGAATTTTTAAGAGGTGGAGCCTAATGGGAGGAAGTTAGGTTCTTGGAGGTGACCCCTTAAGGAAAATCTGAAAAAACAGGACCCTGGCCCTTTTCTCAGTTTCTTTCCTCCCTTCCTAACTCCTTCCCTCCTTCCTTTACACCTGTCTTCCTCCCTCCCTCCCTCCCTCCCTCCCTCCCTCCCTCCCTCCCTCCCTCCCTCCCTCCCTCCCTCCCTCCCTCCCTCCCTCCCTCCCTCCCTCCCTCCCTCCCTCCCTCCCTCCCTTCCTGCTGCCAACCAGGGGAACAGCTTCCTCTGTCATGATATACAGGCCCAAACCAATGAGAACCAAACCATCACGGACTGAAACCTCTGGACCCATGAACCAAATAATCTTCCTTCAGGTATTTATCTCCAAAATTGTGTGGTAGAAATAAAAAGCTGACTAACACAGATGGCATCTAGATGAGTTGAGACTGCAGAGGAACCATCTAGATGGGATACGCTAAATGAAGTGAAGGGGATGGAGAGCAAGTATAAGCTCAAGGTGCCCTGCCCGTGGCCTGTGATGAAGAGGAGGTGGACAGGTTCCAGCTGCTGGGATCTACAAATGTTGCTGTCTCATGTTCTGGTTTTCTGAGGACTACAGGGGATAGCAGTGGTACATCCTTCTATGAGTGAGCAAAGAACCAGTAACAGAGACCCTTGGTCACAGGCTTTAGCCAAGGTTCACACCTGCTTTTTCTTTGCTGGACTCTTTGCCCTTGGGCCACGACTCTGCACTGTTGGTTGTCTCTAACTGAAGACACTGTGTTTTAAATAGGGTACGCCCATAGGTAGCTTCCCCTCATTCCAGCTTCTTTGTGACCAGGACTGCTTTCAAATACCATAAAATACTGTTCGTTTTATTTCCCCACTTGATACAATGCTTCTTACACTCTTGTTTAGAAAAAAAAAATAAACTTGCCAGGCATAATGGTGTATACCTATAACCCTAGTACACGGGAGCTGGAGGCAGGTGAGCCTGAATCAAATGAAAGGCAGGAGAGAGAGAGAGAGAGAGAGAGAGAGAGAGAGAGAGAGAGAGAGAGAGAGAGAGAGAGAGCACGCAATGAAGTAAAACAAAACTCTAAAAATAACTCAAACACACACAAAAACTTAATTTATTTAAAACTTTTGTGTTTGGCCAAAGATCAAACGTTTGATCTCTCTATTTGCAGATACAACTCCTCACTTCCCACCTTGCTTTTGGATGACAGAGAATTCTCAAAGGAAAGGGGAATGGCTGGCCGGCTTTTCTTTGAATTTGAGAGAATTCCCATGAAGACTCTTGATGAGAAATATGAGTGTTATAGTTTGAATCTTGAATGCCTCCCAAAGACCCAGATGCTCAAGGCTTGGCTGTCAGTCTATATGGTTGTTGGGAGGTGGGAGAACACGAGAGAGGAAGGGCCAGCCGGGCATGCCCTTGAACGGAGTCCTGGGACTCCACCGCCTCCTTTTCCTTTCTCTTTCCTTCCTTGGCTAGCAGGAGATCCACTGTCTTCCTCCTCCAGGTGCCCTCAGCTCTGTTACACAATGCCATCACAGGCCCAAGACAACAGGGTCACATGACCGTGGGCTGCCCCAAACCTGTAAGCCCCGAAGAGCTTTTCCTCTTTCAAAGTTGGTTATCTCAGGTATTTGTACCGCAGTGGTAGAAAGCTGATTAACCCCGAGAGGCAAGGTCAAGGCGTGGCCATGCACCTTTACAAACAGGATGGCCACTTTGTGTTAAAAGCCAACATTCATAGAGTGGGCAGTGAGACTGGACTGGGTAGATGAGAACAGGGATAGATAAGCTATGGGGGAGGGAGAAGCTATGCAGTAATGAACAATGCCTGCTCTCTCCCTGGGCAGGGCTGGTTATCTACAGCGGCAGAGTCTCAATCCAGGGCCCCCAGGATGTGTTATCAATGGTGAAGGCAGAAGAAGTTTCTTTGAAATAACCCACCCTGTAGTTAACTACTTAAGCCTAAGTCTCTCATTCTTTAAGAATTTTGAAGTGGCCCTGGGGTTCAAGGGGTAGAGTGCTGGCTCTGAGCTGAAGAGTAGAGGGACAGTGCCCAAGCCCAGAGTTCAAGGCCCACAACCAACAACATAAAAAAATGAAAAAAAAAATGAGAAGAATTTTTGAGTTCTTAAATGCTTTCCATTTTCTATGGAGTGGGAGCGGTGTCTCTATAAAACTCTTAAATAATATTTTGGTGTTGGAGGGAAAAAAAATGAGTGCTTACAAATTTGACAGACCTGGATAGCATTTTCTTTTCTTTTTCTAATGCGTACCATTGAGCCCTTAGGTAAGATAGTTAGCAAGTTAGGAAATTCATAGAATTGCAGTGTCTTAACTGGAAAATTGGGGAAATAATGGGCCTTTTGTTGTACTATTGTGAGGATTATATAAACTAGTTTATAAAGTGTGAGGCAATTGCTGGGCATTCAATTAATGAAATTAGCATGTATCATAATATCAAGTGCCACCCTGCCCACAAGGAGCCAGAGGACAAGAAGAATAGGATTTGTAATGTTAGCTGGGTACCAGTGGTTCACACCTATAATCTTAAGTACTCAGGAGGCTGAGATCTGAATATTGAAGCCAGCCCACACAGAAAAGTCTATGCAATTCTTATCACCAATTAACCACCAAAAATGCCAGAGTGGAGCAGTACTCAAGTGGTTGAATGCTAGCCTTGATCACAACAGCAGAGGGACAGGGCCCAGGCCATGAGTTCAAGTCCCAGGACTGGTACAAATGTACACCCATGTTTGCACAGGCACACATATAAATTTGCAACTCTTTTAGAAGACCAACTGGAATGTATTTACAGAGTGTCTAAACCAAGAGGGCATTTTAAAGAAGCTTTTTATGAAAGTGACACATGAAGTTAATTGCTTAGACAACTGCATGAACATTCCATGTCAAAATCAAAGGAAATCCTGCACATACAATTTTAATTCTTGTGGGATTTATTAAGTCTCAGAGTTATCCCAGCATCCCCCCCATTTTATTCCTTTCCACTTTACTATTTAAACTTCATCTGTTTTATTTAATTTTGACTTGTCTATTGAGGTTAATGTGAGCAAGGTTTAGAAGAAAAGCTTTAAGTTTTATAAACATTTGAGACTTTGGAGCTAAAATATACCTTAGGGCTCACCAGTCTAATATGTTTTTGTTGTTGTTGGTTTTGCTTTTGCCCTAGTCTAATGTTTTCCAAATGTTACTCACTTAAAAAAACATATCCCAGTTGTTATATGCTTGTGACATTTATTGATATTTTATTTTATGGGGATTTGGCTCTTTTTTTATAGTTTAAGAGTTTGAACTAGGACCTCGGACTTGCTTAAATAGATGCTGGATCACGGGAGCCATCTCCTATTCCCTTTTTCACATTGGTTATTTTCAAGACAGCGTTCTGATACATATACCTGGCTAGCCTCGCCTGCAGTCCTCCTCTTTATACTTCTATTGTTTTTCAGGGTGTGCCACTGCACGCAGCCATTGTACTTACCTCTTAGCTTGCGATGACAAGTGCACATCAGCATGCCCAGCCAGGTGAGACTCCATCTCACACAATGGCTGGGGTGGCTTCAAACCATAGTCCTCTATCTCTACCTCCCAAGTAGCTTTATGATTGGCTTTAAAAGACAAACAAAGAAACCAACTAGTTACCCAATTTATTTCTAAGCAGACATATGCAGAAATATCACAGGTTTAATACACCAGTAAAATACATACATAACTTAAGGCAACTGTTCATGTGACCTCTCGAAAGCCATCTCCTATGCTACCAGGGACATACTACCAGGTTTGCACACGCCCCTCAGTTTACAAATGTCGACAATGACACCCAGCGAAGTGAGGCCGTTTTCCCTAGAGTTTGCAAGCATGGTAGAAGTCTGGTATATTGAAGAATTCAGTACTTGAAAAAAACATTTATGCAGGCTAGAGATGTAATCTAGTGGTAGGTCATGTGCTCAGTATGGGTAATTTTCTGGGCCCCATACCCAGCTCCCCAAAATTAAAACTACAAAAACACCATAAAACCATTGTGCCAACTCTTCATTTTCCAGTTTCCTCTATAATCCCAGAAATCCAAGAGGACAAGCCAAGTAACAATTGACCTTAATGAAAAATAAAACATTACTCATTATGAGTCCTTTCCCAAAAGAAACATTGAGATGGTTCAAAGGACAAACAACTAGTTTGGGTAATTTGTTTCTGGATGTGTTCGTATGATTAATTATAATCACGGGCAGAAGTCAAAACACATTTACCTTCTTGCTTGTACTGTTTCTTGAGCTTGTTCGTACTGACCCGATTAAGGTCAGCCACGTTGGCCTCCTTCTGACCCTGCATGCCTTATGCATTGAAACCCGAGTGTTAGTTCCTGTTTGCACCATTGTACCTTGTTAGAGAAGGTATTTCTATTCTCCAGAGAGTGAACAATAAGCTACTGTATATTTGGTCTCTAGAGTTCATTTCTTCATGTTTTCATTAGTTTTATTCATAAGATTCTATTAGAGTCAATTGTTAAATAGCTGGAAACGTCCCCAACAAAGGACAAAAAGGTTCTTCTATAATACAAGAACAGTCCATCCCCTGCCCAGACTTGAAGAGCCATAAATTACTGTAATAAATTACAGAATATAACTAAGTAGATTTTCTTCTTACTCTTTCAGGGACCTGGGATTTGTGAGTCCATGTCTGAAACTAGGTCAGTTAACATAGTTAAAAAAAAATCAAATCTTGCTAAACACAGCTTTGAAAAATTATAGTCCCACGTAGTGAAATTATAATTCACTTTGTTCATTTTTATGGATGTAGGTTATTTTGCAATACCTGAAATTTTTGTGAATGTCATTAATTGTATCTAACTTGAGATATTCCTCTATTAAAAAAACTTCCATTTTGGAGTTTATGGTAAGAAGAATATTCTTCAGTCAGTTCTGGAGATTTTTTTGGACAATCCCATCATAAAATCACATTTCTTTAGTGCTTTAAAAAAAATCCTAGAATTCCTTCCTCTATACTTTGAGGTCAAGAAAGCATTTAAATATAAATTTATTTTGATTTGTTATGACAAAAAAAAGCACACTCGCTGGAAACTGAAGAATTTCAGAATATGCCTGGCTATGTAATTTGCAGCTAAGCACATAAAAGCAATTTCATCACTTAGTATTTATTAAGAATTAAGTACTCTGAGGGGGCTAGTCTCTGAAGAAGACAGAGGTACATGCAATTCTCTGTCAAGTGAGAAATTTGGCCATATACATTGGAGCAGGATCTAATTTTTTTTGAATGGTATAATTTGAAATAAAGCAAGCTGGAGGTAATCACAAAGGGCTGAACAAAAGGCTTCTTAGGGCTTGGGTGGAATTCTAATGTATTAAAAACACATGCTAAATACTTCCTTGAATACTGCAAAAGGGATCAAGCTGTACTCTATGCTTTGCATTATATTATTAATCCTACTTTTTAATACAGTATGAAAACATCCAGATAAGGAGATCGAGACAGGAGTCCTTCAAAAATACGGCCTTTAAAGCATAAGGGATGGTTACTTTGTTTTAAGTTAAATATTCCTGAACATATGCTCTTCATACATTTCCCCTCCCTCTCCTCTCTTGTAATGTTTACCCCTAGCTATCCCCCCTGGAAAGAAAACAAAAAACTTCTTGAGCAGCGTCTCTGAATTCTTTAAACAAATGACAGTCATTTCTATAAGGCACCGGAAGAATGCTTCTGGAACAGTTGGACACCTTTCCATGATACACCATGATACGCCTCGCTTATTCCAGAAATGTCAAGACAATGTCCCAACCATTCATTTGCTTTTAGCACTTTCCCCCTGCAAACTCAGAAACCACTTGCCATTCACTCTGTACCCTGAAAATTAGGTAGGACGTGTGAAACCATGGATGATATCAGGAAAAAACGTTCTGCTTTCCATGACGCTTGCAGAGGAACTGTTCTAGAAGTGGTGGGCCTCTCCAGGCAAGGCTGCCCCTTGCAGAGACCCCACTTGGTGTAGATGAGGACACACCAAACGGGGTATGCCAGCCTTCATCACTTGCACTAAAAACATAAGACAGAAGAATGAGACGTCTGATGGAGGACCAAGAGTCCCGCTCTAGCATGGCCTCTGTGAATTACACAATTTTAAATAAAGCAGCATGGAGATTTTATAATATGGTGGAGGAAAAAGGACACTTTTCAGGCAATATAATATATTGAACATACATGGTACATATTTTTTCACCATGCCTGGAATCAAGCCTATCTTCTTTTCCTTCTTGACCCTTGGGCTGGACTATATTTTTCATTAACTCCCACAACACCTAAATATTCAGAGCCCATCATGCCTGCTTCTCACTCCATGCTTAGCCAGAAGCTTGAGTTCAATAGTCAGTTTTGCCTGCTTGGGACTACACTTTAATTGTTTCTTCTAGGTCAGCTGGATGCTTCTGACTTTTCTGTTAGTTAATATATATCACTTTCCGTTCTCTTTCATCTGTCCCTAACCTGGGTCAAACTACGACCTCCCCGTGTCCTAATAATCAGGCATACCAAGATGAGCTCATATATATATATATGTATATATATACACATATATATACATATACATATATATACATATATACATATATATATACATATATATACATATATACATATATATATACATATATATATATATATTTTTTTTTTTGGCCAGTCCTGGGCTTGGACTCAGGGCCTGAGCACTGTTCCTGGCTTCTTTTTGCTCAAGGCTAGCACTCTGCCACTTGAGCCACAGCACCACTTCTGGCCATTTTCTGTATATGTGGTGCTGGGGAATTGAACCCAGGGCCTCATGTATACAAGCACTCTTGCCACTAGGCCATATCCCCAGCCCCTGAACTCATATTTTTAATCTTTTTATTATTGGGGGGGGGGGTACTTGTGTTTCAGCAATACTCAACCTTGGCTCTTGAATCTTTCTGTCTTTTTCTCTACTTCCTGTGAGCGAATACTAACTCTGGTCCAATTTGTGAATTAAGGAACCCAAAAGTAGATTAAAATTCTGAATCTGATCACAAAAGAACAATGTAATTTCATTTAAAAAAATAAAGTCCTTAGGTAATCAATATCATTCAAAGTTATCATCTACTCAGAGGAATTAGTAGCTCATGCTGATCTGCTATTTCTTTGTATTATATTCTAGAAAGGAAGTCTTCAGATCCTCAATCCAAAGAGAGAAAATAGAGAGAAAGCAGAGGCCAGAAAAGCATTTAGAAGACTTGAAAAAGTAGGTCTGATGGAGTGAGAATGTAGGGTATTTGAAATTTCATAACTCCCTTTAAGAATATGAAATTACTCCATAAGCATTGCACTGGCTTGTTTTCCTTTCCTCTGTTCAATAAATACGAATGAAGGAACAAATAAAATGTGGAAAGAACATATTCCTTCTAGTATTTACTTAGCTGAGAAGAGGCATGACTTACAAAGGCGTATATTGGAGATAAAGGAGACTTTCTTGAGAGAAGAGATAAGGAAGAATTTATTGAGAGCTGTTAGACCAGTATTTCCCAATGCCCTTACTTCATCTTATGTCCTCAGCTCTCACAGTCTAAAGAATAAGTCATGATAATTTTCCATATCAGAGACCCAATAAATCCACTTTGAGGAACAGAAGAAAAGAGGTATCTTCTGCATTCTTGGTCATAGAAGTATTACTCAAAATGCAATGTCATCTTTTAGGGGTCAGCCTAACTCACAAGTCGTTCTTCTCCTCTGTATCTCTCTCCTTTTCTCCATCCAAAGGACTGGATGTAAAAGATGTAGATGGATGTAGATCCCTGGCAGCCAAACTTGATCTTTAGCACCATTTTTGAAAAAGTTTAAATTGTTATTATAAGGATGATGTACAAAGGGGTTACAGTTATATAAGTTAGATATAAAGTGCATTCCCTTTTGGACAATGTCACCCCTTCCCTTGCTCTCTTCCAGTTTCTTTCTTTTTTTTTTTTTTTAACTTGTTCATTTCCTTAGCACCAGTTTAGAAAAGGATATAATAATGTTTCAAAAAAATCTCACAAACTTAGTAATAGTTTACTTCATGTATTCTTCTAGCTTTTGCTAACTACATCTACAAACTAACAATTCTAAGTAATATAGCATAATGGTCGATATTTTTTCATGTGGAAAAATTATAACTTGCTTAAAAATATTCAACCATTCTAACATGCACTAATTTATGTAATCCTTTTATTATTGGAGGGAGGTATTTGAATTGCTTCAATTTTTAAATTGAAATTAACTCATAGTTAAGAGTTGGTTTTAAGCAACACAAAGTATTTCTTAATACAACCCAAGCTGTGTTAAGTTGAAAAGAGTGATTTATTATAAAAATAGAGTCAAAGGATAGAAAAACTTTGGGGGTCTGGGAAGAGCCA
The DNA here is from genome assembly GCF_023159225.1 of Perognathus longimembris pacificus. Lineage (NCBI taxonomy): Eukaryota > Metazoa > Chordata > Mammalia > Rodentia > Heteromyidae > Perognathus > Perognathus longimembris. The sequence continues at coordinate 26,024,930 of NC_063184.1, forward strand.
GAAATTGTCAGCCTATTCTGTATTCACCGCCGCCCCCCCCACTCCCCCTGCCCAGCTTTTTTTTTTTTTTTTTGCCAGTCCTGGGGCTTGAATGCAGGTCCTGAGCACTGTCTCTGAGCTTCTTTTGCTCAAGGCTAGCACTCTGCCACTTGAACCACAGCACCACTTTTAACTTTTTCTGTTTATGTGGTACGGAGGAATTGAACCCAGGGCTTCATGCATGCTAGGCAAGCACTCTACCACTAAGCCACCTTCCCAGCTCTATTCTGTATTTCTTATTTGCTTCTTATGGCGAACTTGGTTGATTTTACTTTGCCTTACCCTGATTGTGTTTCCTTGTGGGGTTTATCCCTTCAGCATAGAGGTGTACTGTCTTGATGGCACACGGAGATCCCCATGCCTGTTTGTGTTAGAGCCACTCTGGGTATTGAGGATCAGGAAGTGGGATTGTACAATCTAAACATGGCGCATGCTGAACATGTGTTCTTCCACTGAGCTCCTCTCCTCCCCACCAATATCTCTAAAATTTAGGCCCCTGGGGTTTAGAAATAGTGATTTAATATTGCACTTTGAATCTTTCCTAGCATATTCATTATTCTGATAATGGCTATAAGGTTATTCTGATAATTCCTCATCAGTCTTCCTTTTATGCATGAAAGTTGTCCTTGGGTTCTCTCTCTCTCTCTCTCTCTCTCTCTCTCTCTCTCTCTATTCCACACATGTAATCCAACAGCATTTTTAGAAGACTGTGACATGGAAATCTATTTTCCAATCAACCATTTCACTCTGAATCCTTTGTCAGTATCTCAATACAAATGCCACCTTCTCTCAACTGGACCTCCACACACCTCCTAACCAGTTTCTCCAGTTCCGCTCAGTTCTCCTTTGTTCCAGTCTCCACCCAAAAGCAAGGATACTTTTAAACATCACCTAGAACTGCGACTTCCAAATGCTGCTATCCAATTAAAAAAAATAAAAAACAATGAGGGCTCCTTGGAGATTAAAGTCTTTACAGTTCTGGGGCAATAATTTTTTTTTAAAAGACTAGAGGTTAAGGGAAGCGTTATAAAAGATTAGCCCAAAATATCTTGTCATATCAGATAGCAATGAAGCAATTCAAGACTACCAAGATCATTTCAAAGGTAACACATAGAGGCTTCTATTAACAAAGAACAACTTAAGTACTGATAAAAAATAACAATTGCAACAGGTTGAAACAGATATAAATATTTGAATCCCTACATTGATGATGTATGAAAGAAAACTGGAAAGGCATTAAATGATGATTGTAGCAAAGATGTAGGCTATAAGGTCAATATATACAAGGTTTATGATTAGTTTTTTTATGTATAAACTTAAAATTTAAAACACAATTCCATTTGCACATGTATATTAGTACCAACTATAACAACATCACCAACAAAACTCTCCAAAACCCAAACAAAAATATCTGAGTATATATTTAACAAAATATTTTCAAGATCAGGATGAGGAAACCTACAAGGTTCCAGCAGACCCAGCATCTAAACAAGGGATAATCTGCTTCTAAGATAGCACATGTGTTGAACTCTTCTAAGACTTTTAAGTCAATTATAGAAAAATCTATCCTTCCTTTGATCAGTTAAAATCTACAGAGTGATGTTATAGTGCCACACTAGTGGCACTAGTGGCCCACTATAGTGGGCCATGTGCTTGCCTATTGGCAGAGATAAAGGTGAACCCTTAGGACTTACAGCCCTGTTACGGTTACCAAATATGGGAAGGAATCCTCCAAAGGAAAAGGCTGCCATTTTAGGAGATTGGTAAGCATGCTGTACAGAGGAAAAAAAAGCCTAAAACCATAGCTACAGTGCTCGTTCAATATGCATAGGTTATTTTGAAGCATATAATATATTATATGTATTATATATGTATGTATTATATATGTATTATATGTATTATAATATATAATATAATATATTTTGAAGCATATATATTATATGCTTCCTTTTTTTTTGATCATTCTCAGTGATCACTATGCTTTACTGAACCAAATTCCAGTTGTTACATAATTTTATTTCTTCTAATATTTCCTACTCATCCTGATATGACTATGACTATTTTTTTGTTTTTGTTTTGTCTTGCTTTTTGGGCTGGGAACTAGACCCAAGGCCTTACACATATTAAACATATGCTCCACCACTGAGCTACACCCAAGCCCTTTTGATATGACTTTTACTATGTATTTCATAGCTAATATAATCCATTCACAGGCTATTATGTTCCACATGTCATTTTGATTTGCATACTTGTGACACAAAAGTTTTAATTAACAGGGCTTTATAACCTGTCTTAATATGTGATAGAGCTAGCTCCTTGCCTTATTTCTCTTTGGAATATCTGTTTTCATTTGTTCATTCTCCCAGAGGAAAAGCATGATATATTTCTAATTGAAAAAGTAATCCTTTTGAACTGTTGATTGTAATTTCATATATTTTGGGTAAGGAAATTTCTTGGAAAATATCCAAATGCAAGGATCAGAGTTTACTGCTGTGACCAAACCTTGGTACCATCTTCTCTCTCTTTCTCTTTTTTTTTTTTTTGTCAGTCCTGGGGCTTGGACTCAGGGCCTGAGCACTGTCCCTGGCTTCTTTTTGCTCAAGGCTAGCACTCTGCCACTTGAGCCACAGCGCCACTTCTGGCCATTTTCTGTATATGTGGTGCTGGGGAATCGAACCAAGGGCTTCATGTATATGAGACAAGCGCTTTTGCCACTAGGCCATATCCCCAGCCCCCAGCTTCTCTTTGTTTTTTTTTGGCCGGTCCTGGGCCTTGGACTCCGGGCCTGAGCACTGTCCCTGGCTTCTTCCCGCTCAAGGCTAGCACTCCGCCACTTGAGCCACAGCGCCGCTTCTGGCCGTTTTCTGTATATGTGGTGCTGGGGAATCGAACCTAGGGCCTCGTGTATCCGAGGCAGGCACTCTTGCCACTAGGCTATATCCCCAGCCCACCCCAGCTTCTCTTTGGTTCCATCTTCTCTTTCCAGTTCAAGGCCTCTCTGAGAGTGAGAGCCATTTGCATGAGAACAAACTTCCTGTTCCCTCAGAGCTATCATTTAGAATTTGTACTTTAGGAGATGATTCTATTGTGGCTGATCTTAAAAGTTAAAGGTAGAACTTAATTTGGCTTAGGATGTTCTTTGTAGCAAAATCAGGATTGCACACATTTCAAAATGAAGTTTTTGGCTAAAATGCCTGCATTTTACATATTTTTAAAAATCACTTAAAGAAGGCTTAGTGAAAGTTTGCAGGGCAACCCTGCTTGCTAATGAGATATATTGTACTTGTGAAATGTATTTAAAATAGGGAGACCATATTTTACATAGCCATTTATTTAACCATTTATTATGCAAAGTGGGATGTGAAATCTTGACCTATGAGTCCTTAGTTTCCAGTCACAGATTCTGAGTTCCAGGAAGGATGCTACCTGCAGAGGTGCAGTATACAACCAGCATGTCTGTATTCTGCAGCCCCGGTGATAACCATCTGCTGAAATCAAAAGCATATCCGTGGCTTCCCGTCTTCCAAGGTCACTTCCAAGGTTGAACTAGACCCTGAAATGACTTCACTCTCCTGGATACCTCTTGGGCAATATATGCATTTTCCTTGGGAGGAAAGGAATAAAGATGATTTATAAATCACTTTTCCTTTTATGAATCTCATTTTATCTTCATTCTATATACCTGTTGTGAAGGACAGACACTGTTCCAACCCTTACTCTGTATAGAGATGAACAAAAGGACATACTGTGGGATTTTCCTGGCTGGTAAATAGCAAAACCAAGCCTAACTTCCATGCTGTTAAGAAGCCTTGCCAAATGTTTATAGAGATTCTCTCTCTCTCTCTCTCTCTCTCTCTCTCTCTCTCTCTCTCTCTCTCTCTGTGTGTGTGTGTGTGTGTGTGTGTGTGTGTATGTGTGAATCAGTCTCGAGTAGGCTATAAAACTGGCAAACTCTGAATTCAGGTTTAGACTTTCCTTATGTGGTAAAACTCATATTGCTTTCTCAACTGATGTACAGATAAAACTGGCTTCAAATCTCCATCCAGCCTAGACTGGAAGAATAAAGGAAGTTGGGAAAGGTCAGCCAGAGGAGTAGGTGTGGAAGCTGGAAGGGGCAGAACTACCTCTCAGCCTTTGGGGTGATGAGAAAGATGTCCTCTTTGTATAGAATGTTTGGCTTTACACACCAGATGAGACAACTCCTTCTTCCGTACCGGTTTCCTCCCCTGGCTGTATTTCAACTGTCTGTAACTTGGAGATCCTCAGAAAGTACAGCTTGTACACGCCACCCCCCACCTCCTCCCCGTGTATGTGTGTGCTGGAGTTGGGGCTGTGGTGGACAATTGTGTGTGATGGAGGACAAGGGATCTCTGATGAGTTAGGAATTCATACATACATAAGCTCCCCACTGCTTCCCCCTCACTCTACCCGTAGGCAGCATGGGAAATTTCATCTTCATTTTATTTTATTTTTGTGCCAGTACTGGGGCTTGAACTTAGGGCCTAAGTGCTGACTCTTAGGCTTTTTTTTTTTTTTTTTTTTTTTTTTGCTTAAGGCTGTTCTACTATTTGAGCAATAGCTCCACTTCTAGCTTTTTGATGGTTGATTGGAGATAAGAGTCTCAGGCTTTTCTGCCTGGGCTGGCTTCGAACCTCAATCCTTACATCTCACCCTCCTGAGTAGCTGGGATCATAGGCATGAGCCATTAGTACCTAGCGCTCACCTTTAATTAATTTATTTTGCCAGTCCTGGGGTTTGAACTCAGGGACTGAGCACTGTCCCTGGCTTCTTTTTTGCTCAAGGCTAGCACTCTGCCACTTGAGCCTCAGCGCCACTTGTGGCTTTTTGTGTTTATGTGGTACTGAGGATTTGAACCCAGGGCTTCATGTGTGCAAGGCAAGCACTCTACCACTAAGCCACATTCCCAGCCCTCATCTTTATTTTTTAATGTAGACACTTTCCCTGTCTTCATGTGGTTAGCTAATTTTGAATCTCTCTTTTTGTCCCAATCAATGCTATTTGAAGCCTACTTAATTGTCACATCTGTGAAGTGTTTCTTTTTCCTTCTTTGGCAGGTAAATATTTTACCTCCTGAAGAATCTTGTGATCAAGAGAATAAAACAATTCTGCTTTAAAGTTCTCAGAACAAGGAGCAGTTTCTTTTCTTTCTACACCATCATTACCTAGTGATCTTTTAATTATTATATTTTTTCAGTACTGGGGTTTGAACTTAGGGGCTCATGCTATGCCGGTGCTCTACCACCGAGCCACTTCTTCTAGCCCTCCTTTGCAGTCCTCTGGTGGGCATTCAACGGTTTTATTGTTGTTTGGCTGTCTTTTTGCTTTTCAGTGCTGGGAATTGAGCTTTGTACATGCTAAGCCCACCTAGCACTGAGCATTTATTTGCTTCGTTTTATTATCTTCTTTTTAAAACATGGTTCTAAAATATGGTCATTTATTTAGTTAATTAAATTGTCATGATTTTTACAAAACGGACTACACTTATAGCAATTTTAGGTTTACAAAAAAAAAGGAGCAGAAAGCAGAGTTCCCGTACAACCCCTGAACATCACAGCTCTCCTTACAAGTAAGTGCCTTTTGCATGAATTAGCCTGACACATGTGTTCACAGTGATGAACCAAAATTGATAGACTATTACTAACTAAAGACCATAGCTACATTAGGATTCAGTCTCAATGTTGTGCCTACAATGGCTTTTGAAAAATAGGCAATATCACATATCCAGAATCTTAAGAAACTTGCACAGTGCTCCACTGAAGGCCCCTACCTTCTTCCCTTCTCCAAGCTCAGGGCAGCCATGGAGTTTGTACTGTCTGTACAGTTCTCCAGAATGTCACATAACTCAAATCATATGTACCCTTTGCAAATTGGATCCTTTAACTTAGCAATCAACTATTAAGGTTCCTTGGGCTGAGGATATGGCCTAGTGGCAAGAGAGCTTGCCTGGTATACATGAGGCCCTGGGTTCAATTCCCCAGCACCACATATACAGGAAACAGCCAGAAGTGGTGCTGTGGCTCAAGTGGCAGAGTGCTAGCCTTGAGCAAAAGGAAGCCAGGGACAGTGCTCAGGCCCTGAGTTCAAGGCCCAGGACTGGCCAAAAAAAAAAAAAAGTTCCTTATGTACTTGTACAGCTCTGTGGATTCTTAAAAATTTATCAACAATATATATTGAACATCTGCTATGTGTCATATATAGTTTAGGTGCCAAGTAGTCAATACAAATTACGTTTGCTGTTCTTGATTTAAGCTTCAAAACTGTCCAGTATTCAGTAACAATGGAATTCCCAAGGCAATGAGCATAATATCCCTGTTATGTTGAAGGCCTCTTCTTATCCCTGAGGAAATCCCATGTTTACATTACCTACCCTGAGGAGATCACAGTATCCACACTGATTGACCACTTTCCAGACTCACCAGCTCCCTCTCCTAGTGTAATGAAAATGAAAATGAGGCCTCCTGCCTTAGCATGCACATCCTGTTCCAATGCTCCACTGAAAAACTTCATGAAGCAAGAGAAAGGCAACTGCTCTAGAGGGGTGGTCAGTAGTACAGCAAGTGCTCAGCATGCCTGAGAATCCTGGGTTCAATCTCTGCCCTCCACCTGGTACATACACAAAGAGGGAGAGAGCTGGAGGCCTGGCTCAAGTGATAGAACACCTGCCTAGCAAACATGAGGCCCTGAGTTCAAACCCTAGTACTGCTAATAAATGAATAAATATATAATATAAATGATGCTACAGTTGTCAATTTACAACATCCCCCAAAAGAAGTCAGACAATGAGTGAGAAAGGGAGAGGCAATTGACCTCAAAAGTTGTTTCTGCTTATTATTTTTTAAGCCTGGATCTTCCTTCCTAGCAAATAATTCACACCAATTCATTCCTGCCTATCCACAGCAGCAACAAAATCAGTAATTTGTACTTACATTTTTCAAAAGGCAATTTATGAAGCACTAGTAATGATGATACAAATAAAAATATGTCATTGGGTGGCTTCTACTGCCAAGATAATCAAGTCACATTTGATATGTGTGAGGTATAGGATCAACAAAACCAGAAATTTATAAAATAGTTCACATTTTATATGCTTCTTGTTCCTTTATTTTCTCACTTCACATGGAACTAAAGAGAGGGACCTCTGTTTAGTTACTGACAGTTTTAACTTTGTAGTGAGTGTGGGACATAATTTATGTCAAGGAACAAAAGTTTTTTCTTTTATATTGGACATTTAAGCCATTTGAACTTTGCTTGTGCTTATTTTCTGATAAGATTAGCTAATGCTAACAAGAGAATATATTACCTAATAAAGCCATCTAACTGTGCATATACAATTAGAAGAAAATACCGGAGAGAATAGGAATCATGTACAAATCATGACTTTGTCCTAGAGTTCTGTTTTTCTCTCTTGAAGCACCATGGTTTGTGTACTATACATGTATTTAGAGTCAGGATCATCAAACCGGTTTTAACCAGATTAGAAAATAGACTACATATGATGATGTCTCGATGCCCAAAGAAATGAAGTGAATAATTAAATCTCTGATTAATACATGAACACAAAGGAAATTCTAAGATACTGTACTCATTGTTGAATACTTCCATGGTTTTTATTTTAAAGTCTTAGGCTTACAAAGAAGGACTGTCAAAATGGTTATTAAATCACAAAGAATGTGAACACCCACAAACAATTCTTTTTATTCAAGCTGTAAGAACGAAATCCATAAGTGAAAGATAAAGAAAAGCTGGAGAGGGGCTATGTGTATTCATTTTTGTGTCAAGCATATGCATGTGTTTACGGCGAAAAAAAAGTCTATACTAAGGATAAGAAGTGGGCACAATGAGTTCAGTTACTTAGGATGATTTATTATTGATATAACAAAGAATATGCTCAAATAAGGAATAGATTCAATAAAATAATCCCCCCTCCTCGTTCTCCTCTTCCCACTTCCTGGGAGAGGCCTGTCTTCACATTTAGGATACAGTTGAAATCATTTGTCTCAAACATTGTCCTTATTCTTTTTATGTGCAAAACTATGGTACATTTTCTTTCTTCTATTTATCTTAGATGCCTTTCTTAATCACAATCATAATCTTCTTTGCATCTTTTTTGGGGTGGGGGAGGAGGTATCTTGTACTAGATTCTGACTTTTTAGGGCCGGGGCACTGTCCCTTAGCTTTTTCTGCTCAAGACATTTTCCTGCCTCATGTCTCCCGGTAGCTGGGACTACAGCCAGTCTGGTCCTTGACGTTTGCATGTCAGGTTAGTGCTTCCCAGGGCTTTACCTGGTCAACCATGAAGACAACTGAGTCAGGATAAAGACTTGTAAGAAGTGTACAAAGGAGATGGGGCAGGAGGGAAAGAGGATGGGCGTTAGGTGAAACGTGTTAAATTTTTGGTGAAAACATAGAGCAACTTGAATTCTGATATACGACTAGGGTCATGTGAAATGATACAGTGACATGACTCTTTGCAAAACATAAAACAATTTCTTTTTTTTTTTTTTTGGCCAGTCCTGGGCCTTGGACTCAGGGCCTGAGCACTGTCCCTGGCTTCTTCCCGCTCAAGGCTAGCACTCTGTCACTTGAGCCACAGCGCCGCTTCTGGCCATTTTCTGTATATGTGGTGCTGGGGAATCGAACCTAGGGCCTCGTGTATCTGAGGCAGGCACTCTTGCCGCTAGGCTATATCCCCAGCCCTAAAACAATTTCTTAAAAAATTAAATATATATGCATTAGACAACACAGACATTCAGCCTTTATATATTTACCCAAGAGAATGAAATCAAATGTTCACAAAAACACATCTACATTTGTTCATGGTAGCTTTGTAGAAGTCCCAAACTAGTAACTTACCTATTAACAAGATAAATTGTAGTATATTCACACTGTGGAACACAGCAATGAAAAAAGAACCAATTTCTGTCATGGGAGAAGGAAGAACCCTCAAAATAATTAGCTAGGTGAAATAAGCCAGACAAGAGAGATTACCTGGGTATTTCCCTATTATAGTGTTTAATTTATATCTTGATGCTTTGGAAGTGATACGCAAAGGCTTGATTCAGACATCGGTCATACTGTGATTTGTATTGCATTTTGTAAGGAAGGAAGTGGCCTGATCACTGGATGATGCTAGATTTGGTCATAATGTTAAAGAAATGATTGCCAGATCTCTTCTCCAGGAAGCTATAGTTTTGCTTTTGCAAGTCATCTGCAGGCTGTATGTCAGCCAGGAAGTGAATGTCTTGTTTGATGTCCACCTTTTACTAGTTTTAGGGTCTGTTGTAATTGTTTAACTGATAATCTTTGACTATTTCATGATGTTTTTAAAAAGCACTCATTTATAAATTCCATGATGCAGCTGTTTTCTTAGTCAGTTGAGACTGAAAAGCTTGTGAATGGTGCCATGCCTTCCTTTTTATTCCTTTGGCAAACTCACATTCATCCTTCAAGGCTCTGTTGGATGAGCCCTCTCCTCAGATATCACTCTCCTTCTCCTTCCTAACCTTATAACCATAGAGGCTAAATGTTTTTAAACCACATGGAAAATATTGGTTACTTCGTGCATCCAGTCAAAAATATTGATCATGCTCATCCTCTGTTTCAGGCAAAGGGCTTCTGTGATGAATAAACCAGATGAAGTCTCTGGCCTACATTCTAGTAGGGGTGGAGGGACTTTAAGTAAATAAATATAAATAGGACAGAATGCCAGGTAGAAATAACTACCGTGAAGAAGAAGGAAGTGGCTAAGGAGGAGTGAGTGGTGACTGAGTCTGTGCTATTTTAGACATGTAGTCTTGGAGTGTGACACCAGACGGACAGCCTTCAGTGCCCTGAATGTGTCCTCTGTGCGCTCTGGAAGGATTTTGTATAGACCAACCTTGCTACTCTCACAGGAACCACTCTCTACTCTGTGGTCTGATGCTTTCTCTTTGACTCTTTACAGAACAGGTCCAGGCTGGAAGATCAACCATGAGCCAAGGACAAATGAGAGCTGAAGGACAGACAACCTCCGTGTGTATGTGTGTGTGTGTGTGTGTGTGTGTGTACATGCACACACATGCTTGCTCACGCACATGCATGAGCCACAGAGTCTCCCAGACCTTCCCTGTGGCATTGATCCCCAGTGGTTTTCAGAGGTCACTAGGTCATTACAGTGGTCTGAATTGGGTCCTTGTCACCACTGACTCTCAGCTCTCTACAACCTTCAGTGGTTCTTCTTGTTACTACAGTAGGAAAAACCTACCAAACTGTACCCAAATTCTTTGTTTTAAAGGAAACTAGCCTACAGTGGGTCCAGGGAAGTGGTTCAAGAGAAAGGAGCTCCTCAGAATGAGATTCTAGAAATGGATCACTGGCTAGTCAGCAAAGATTCGGTGACTGTTGATAAGCAGGGGCAGTGTGTATCTGACATTCAGTGGCATTGACATAACCAACAGTCTTACCTGGGATGACTGGGAGATAGTGCTCACACAGAAGAAAGTGCACCAGTGGATGAAAAACCTACTGCAGCATTGGATAGCAATAGACCTCAGAGACTTGGGGAGTTGGTTGGTTGTTAACAGGTAGAAAAGCCATGCCAGAAGAATATCATATGCTCAGGAAATCATGACCTTACAACATGGGTTGAAAGCCAGAAATTTTCCATGATATCATTTAAAGGAGTCTCTTCTCTAGCTAGCAAGTATAGTCAGCTGAAAAATAAGATCCAATTTGATGGTATGTACAACTATAAAGCAAGTTGAATTCACAGCCCACCATATTTCTTATGCTGAAGTCAGTGAGTTGTTCGGTAGCTCTAACCCCTTGGATAGGAATATTTGGGTGGATGGGCCTGATGACATCAAATCTCTAGCTCCTCTTAAGGTTCTGAATCAGGATATTCTGGAGCTTTCCCTTTGCTGTTGGAAACCAGACTCTCATTTGCCTGGAGATCATGCTGCAAGATGATGCTTGCCTGTTTCCCTGCCTCTCTTTCTCTACTTCTAGACCAGTAATTAGAAGTCTTATCATGAGCCAAGAAGGGAAATATTGTTACATGAAGAAAGGGATTATTCATCAAAAGTACTGCAGCACTGGCAAGGATGTACAAACAGAAACTGGAAGGTGCTTAGACATGGATCTTAAAGGTGCTGGATCACGGTGGCTTCATAGGGAAGAGAGTATGAACATAGATATACCACCACTTAACCTAGGACTTAATATCCTGGTAGAAATTCCTAGAACTGTGCCTAACACATGGAAGGTATTTGAGAAACCTGAAAGTAGCAGTGAGACGGAGGGGCTGGAACTCCTTTAGAGGAGGAAGGGATCAAAAACTGCAAAGGATTTAGAAGTAAGAAGGTATTTACTATGTCATACCAGAAAATTCACCAGCTAACAATGACCCCTGGTAGGGCCTAGAGGACACTCCCCTTAGTGAAGTGATAAAAGCGTGTGTTGATGCTGACAAGCTCAGAACTTCTTGGCCGAAGAGCAACATTGGTGGTGAGAGTTGCCCCGGAGTTCAAGGAATACAGGCCAGGATGGGATGCGATTATAGCTACGTTTCAACCGATTGTTGAAGGGGTTGGGGATGAATGAGTCTCAGAAGAACACAGGAAGTGTGCGCGCGCGCGCGCGCGCGCGTGTGTGTGTGTGTGTGTGTGTGTGTGTGTGTGTTGGTCCTGAGACTTTAATTTTGTTGCTTTCCCTGAGCTTTTTTTTTTTTTTCAAGGTAATGCTCTATCACTTGTGTCACAGCCCCACTTCTAGCCCTTTTGGTGCTTAATTAGGATAACATTCTCGTGGATTTTCCCACCTAGGCTGGCTCTGAACCGTGATTCTCATATCTCAGCCTCCTGAGTGGCTAGGATTACAGGTATGAGCCACCTGTGCCCGGCTAGCATTTAGATTTTTAAAACAAGAAAAAATTCAAAGTGTGTGTGTAAGTGTGTGTGTGTGTGAATATGTGTGTATAACAGGTGGATGGGCACAAAACTCCAATAAAGATTACTTCCGGGAGGAAGAAAGAAGAGAAGGGGAATAAGGAGGATGCATAAAGGGACTTGTAAGGTATTGGTAATATTCCCTTTCTCAACCCAGCTGGTGAGTAGACAGGTGTTCTTTTACTACCATTCTCTATGCACATGAACTAGTTTTTAAAAATGTACTTAATATTTAACAAAAATAATTTAAAGAAATAGAGCATCACCATAATTCTTTGGCGACACTAACATTAGGTAGATCCAAAATGTATACCATCTGAGAAGGTGAGTCTCTGAGTTTTCTCACTAATTAAAATGGTTTCCGTCACACCTGTCCAGCATGGCAAATAGTAAGGAGTGGATGAATGTTTGTGTGAATCTTCTAGACAGTGCCTAGCAAGAACTTATGAAATATTTGCAATTCTATAAGTTTGCCTATATTTCTGATTTTTCTCACTCTAAGAATTTTTCCATCTTCCTCATTTGACTGTACTCAATTTAATTATGTCCTTCAATCATAGTATTATGTGGGTGGGCTAGGCTTTCATTTTTAAGAATACCTATTTTAAGTTCTAAGTATCAATTTTGAGTTAGTTCTTAATAGGGAATTATTTCATCCTGATCTCAATTTCAATTCTTAGTTCCTAGTGCAGGTTGGGTCATAGGTTGGGTCAATCAATCTTAGGAAATTAATGAATTTAAAGGGGCCTCTCCTAGTAAAATATGGGCCAATTTAAGAACTGAAACAAGTAAATAATACTAATAACCCATAAAATCGGAGATCTAATTCTTACTGATAAAAAATGGGCTATACATATCCAGATCTAAAGTTTCTCTTCACAAAATACTTAATTCCAAACACCAAAAACAAATTCATTGTGGAAGAACTTGGCAGACATAATTTTAGTCAAGTGATTAAAGTTAATGTCATCAATAATAGCATGGCTTGAAATTGTTACCTGATATGATACAAAAACAATATAGTATTCCTTTGGTGACGACATTCCTGCTTAACAGAACACACTGAAGCGGAGGGATATCCCACAAAATAACCAGATGTCACCTTCAAAGGTATCAAAATCGTGACAATAAAAGATGAAAGAAGCATTGCACACAGAAAGATGCTAAGAAGTGACAACGAAATGCTACACAGTCTAAAGTAGATCTTTTATTTTTGCTATAAGAAATATGATAGGAACAATTAATTTGATGAGGTCTCAGATAGGTAATTAGTGTTGATAACAGGTACTATTATCAACATTAATGTCCTGATTTTGATACTTATGATTATTTAGAACAATGCACTGTACAGATCTCAAAATATGTGGGGGTTATAAGGCATAAAATTGACAGTTTAGACTCAAGTGATTCAAGATAAAGTTACATGTATTTGATTTGGAACTTTGTAGTAAGTGTCAAATTGTTTTGAAATAAAAGTTTGCTTTTTTTTTTTTTGCCAGTCCTGGGCCTTGGACTCAGGGCCTGAGCACTGTCCCTGGCTTCTTCCCGCTCAAGGCTAGCACTCTGCCACTTGAGCCACAGTGCCGCTTCTGGCCGTTTTCTGTATATGTGGTGCTGGGGAATCGAACCTAGGGCCTCGTGTATCCGAGGCAGGCACTCTTGCCACTAGGCTATATCCCCAGCCCTGCTTTTGTTTTAAAAGGAAAGAAATATTTAGTAATTCATATACCAGTCTAAAAAAGAGTTTAAAAATCAATGCTTTGTAATGACGATGTAAAAGACTAAAGTTGACCCTTTGAGGAATCCATAACTTATTGAAAATGATCTTGAAATTAAATTGCTACTATGTAAACTACAGAAAGAAAAAAATGTGTTCATATTACTGATATTTATGTATGTAATACCAGAAGAAAACTGCTCTGCAGAAGAAAACCCAATGGCAGCCATTTCTGGGGTTTAAGATATAGACAATGGCATTTCATCTCCAGGAGAGACGGTCCTTTTAAGGAACAGATCTCTAAATGTGTCAGAAATGGATATTCCTCCTTTCCTCATAAACAGATTGCTGCCTCACTTTAAGCTACAATGCCTAGATAAAGTACTTACTATCCTCAGGCAAAACTCAAAGATTTCACCCTGTCAATAAGGCCTAATAGAAGTGTTCTGGAAGTACTGGAAAAAGAATGGTGTGGCTGACTCTTGAGGCAACAGGACTGATGATAAAAGTCAAAACCCTGGGAATGGGGGAAGGCAAAGGAAGAGACTAGCCTGGGTACTTGACGGTATCTTTGGGCTACTCCACTAACCTTGGGATCCCTACCAGCTGAATTTTTATTAAGGTGAGCAGTGGTTTTTCTAAGTGCTTATGCTATTTGCATTTTCTTTTATTTGTACCTTCATGCTCTGTTAGCAAGTTGGGACTTCTTTTGTGTGTGTGTGAAAGGTAGAAACCCAGTGTTGAATTGCTTGCTCAATAAAGTAAAATGAATCTATTGTGTTCATGAAGAATGTCAAGAGATGTGAAGACCACTGGGGATTAGAAAAAGTTGCAAGGAGAGACATCATCAGTGAGAAATTCCCTAAGACTATAATTGACCAAGAGTTTGACATTGATTTTGAAATTGCTTCCTGTGCTATAAGTTGTTTTTAATACTATAATAGGTATGTTATCTCTAAACCTAAAAGTCTGCTATGTAGAGAAAAGTCTTGTGTTAATGAAATAAAAGAATAATAGTAACCTAAGTGGATAAGGCACTGGAATAATCTGAGGACAGGGCTTGCAGGGCAGATGGCTGGCTTTGTACTTCTAATATGGATTGCTCATAAAGGATGATAGAGGATGACTTTTTGATTAGTAAGAGATGTCAGCTCTGGAGAGAAATCTTGAAGTTGCTGAATGTCTTCATCTTTGCAAAGGGAGCCTACTGATGGAAAAAACAGCCTTGAAAACATACCTACTAGGATAGGTTCTGGTGTGCCAACACATGGCACTTCTTTGACAAAACAGTCTCTCAGGTTTTGTTTTTCTTTTTTCTCTACAAGTGGATAGTTAGTATTGGAGCTTAGAAGTCATGTTTCTATAAAAATAGTATAACCAAATTCTGGCCACAAAAATCCGTATAACTAACCTATATAATTTCTTGATATTCTCTTTATTAAGTTTTTAAATAAAAACGAGGTGGCAACCTTAGCAATTTAATGCAATACAACTTTATAATTTCCTCCTATCACGGTCAGACTGAGGTCAAGTCATAGCACGCCAAGCAAGGAGGGCCTAGGTTCTTTGCATCATGTATGTCCCACTATCTTAACACTTTTGTTTTTCAAATTCAAGATTACAGATTATTTCATGGGAAGATGTTATTCTGGGAGGAAAAAAAAAAGTGGGCATCTTGTACTTTTTTTTTTTTTTTTCCTGAGGTGGAGAATAGCAGTCTGGTGGCCCCAAAGGTGGGTAGGGTAAGAGACAACAGAAACTGTGACATTCAAAGGTGCTCTGGAAAAGATTTCTAGGAAGTCTGGAAAAGTTCAAGGAGAGGTCAGAGTTTGGGCTGGAAGCAAGGTCAAGGTCATCTACAGGAGGGATGTTGGGCAGAGGTGGAAGAAGCAGTACCTAAGAAACATAAAGCTCGATAGACCTTGGGAATTAATTTGGCTTACTGCTCTAGAAGACTGAGCCAATGTGAAATAAAGGCAAATGTACTGTATTTGAAGATATGGGGGTGGAGTCCAGGCTTCCTATTTATTTGTTTTTCTGACTCTGAGTAAGTCACTTAATTTCTCTGGGTCTCAGCTTCCTCCAGTTTTAAAATATCATTCTCTAAACAAAGAACTGAGAGATAAGAAAATAATCAAATGGAGTATGCTGGGAAAAATGGGCCAGGCAATGTTAATCAGTGGTTTTATACTAATATTGAAATTAAATAACAACATTTATTTTAACAGCAAACTCTAGAAGAGAGAAAAAGGAACCAATGTGACTTCTATAAAAATCAATAAGCTTGGGAATTAAAATAACTGTGGTAGGAAAAGGTTTTTACATACTTGCCTGTGAGCAAAATGCAAATAAAGGCATCAGTTATATAGCTTCAAGAGAATACAAATGGTTTTTAGATACCTCGGTGAAATTAAAATACAACAAAACTATCATGAGGGATTCCAGTAGTTGAAAGATCAGTATTTTGGAAGATAAAGAACTTAAAAAGTTACTCTAAGTAAAACCTGTTAAGAAGCTACAGTCATATTCAAGATCATTTGATAAATTATAACTATTATTTTGGAAAGCCATGTGTCAAACATGCCTTATTTGAGAGCATTACTTTACCTGAATTTCATGGTTCAAACGTGGACTACAAAAGGATACTGAAAACGTGGTATCAAAGAGTTCAGGTATTCAAAAATAACAATATGCTCCACAAATGGCTAGCTGACATACGAAAAGATCCTCAATATTGTCAGTAGCTGGGAAAATGCAATTTAACACCAAAGTGAGACACTACTGCACATCACTAGGCTGGCAAAAATGAAGCATGGACAATACTGAGTGTTGTGAGGAGTGGAGCAGAGGGATTCATACACGGCTAGTGTTGTGAGGGTGTTACCTTAGAAGATAGTATGGTATTATTTATTCAAGTTTATGATACACATTCCCAAGTATAGACCATACAGAAACTGATGTAGATAGGGGATGGATACATTTCTGAGGAATGTTCACACATTTATTAGAACTCCAAACTGAAAAGCAGACATCAGTAACAGAATTCCTAAATAGTCACACATTGCTACATGGAATACTGTAATAGATGGCGATTCAAGTGTATGAATTACAGCTATATGAACAACCTAAACAGCCTATGGATTAAAACAATGTTAAGCAAATGCAGCAAACAATAGATTATACATCTACATACAGTTCAAGAAAAAGAGTAAAACTAGGCAATATATTGCTTAGGATTGAATGTTTGTGATAAAACAAAGAAAAACAAGGAAATGGTTATCATGAAAGTTAGAATAATGGCTACATCCAGGGTAGAGGGAAAGGCCAAGGACATTACAGGGTTTCTGGGGAGCTAACAATATTCTATTTTTTTTACCTTATTAGTTTCTTTCAGCATAATACTATAGTCACTTTATGCATTTAAAATACTTGACAATAAAATATTAAAAGTAATTTGATACACTGTAATTAACATTTCTAGAAAGGAAAGAAAATTTGCCAAATTATGTAATCTTTGATAGTAGAAACCACTGGTATGGGATAACCAAGCGTAGGCATGCTGAACCCTATACAAATACTCTTTAGGTAAAGAACTGTTGGCTGAAAGTTGTTTCTTTTGAATTAACTAGTTGATTTGTCCTCTAGATTTATAAGCAATGTAAGATTAAGAACAAGACGTAGAACAATTTAGAAATCTATGCACTTCCTTCTTCCCAGTGGCTAATTTCAGCTGTTTCCCTGAGTTAGCAGGCTGGGTGGGAGGTGGGTGGATCTTGCCAGGTAAGCTTAGTGCAGCTGGCACTTCACAAGTAGGTGGCTCAGGGCTCTCCTGAGTGTCATTCTGTCCCTCAGTGTTAAGGTTCTAAGGTGGAACTACTGAAGGTTCTAAGTTCAAGACACGGTTCTGAGAATTCTAGTCCTTTAAAATTTCTATTCCTAGAAAAACTATACTTACAGGCCTTTGAAAAACTCTTTGTGGGGCATACTTTTTGGAGATGTTCACTAGGGAACACAGCTCTGCTGTTTGCATTCTTTCCATTCAAAGCTCACAAAGTTAAAGTATGTGATCTTCAGCTTCACAAAAGTCTAAATTTGTGTCTTATTCCTTTAATTTCTCCTCAGTGTCAAGACAGGAGCAAAACTGGAAGACTGTCAAAAGCAAAAAGAAAAAAAGTTTCTGCTGCCATTGACTGTTGATCTGATTCCCTGTGAATATAATTCGGGGTGATGGTCACATAGAGACAGTCAAGCCTAGGGCAATTAAGGTAGAATGTTCAGCTTGGCTCTTGGAACTTTAGGTGGAACGAAATAGGGTCAGGGGCAACTATTGGTCTCTTACTTTTGCAGCAGCCTTCTCTCCCTTCCCATTACACTTTTCCTGCAGCACTTTAATTAAAAAAAAAAACGAATTGCTAAATTATTCATCAGAAGTTTCCTGGGCCTACTGCTTGCACATACATGATGGTGGGAGTGCAGAAACCCCCGAGCTTCCAGACTTTGTCTATTATATACACTTGTTCCTATTCCCCTACCTCAAGTGTGTGTGTGTGAGCGGTCCACTACAGCAGCTTCCAAGCCAACTTCCAAGCTTCCAACTGTGGAAACTGTTTTTGTTTACCTTCATTGCTGCTGCTTTCGTCTCAGGCTCACATTACTCAGCAGGACAGGTTCAACACATAATTTTGAGGGTTGTAGTCCTCTCAAAATATCCAGTCCTAGAGAACTACAGAGCATACCATGAGGTTTTTTTTTTTTTTTTTAAAAACTTGAATTTATTTTCCAGGGCAACAACACAGCTAGTAAACTTGCAAACTGTAAAAATATTTCACAAGTAGTCAAGTCAGGCCAAAACTTCTGGGCGACTGCAAGGGACAAATGAATGACGAACTACCAAGATCCCGCTCTCCAAAGCTCCAAACCCGTAAACAAGAGTGACTCTTCAATGTGGGGCACTATTAAATTCTCTCTCGGATACCCAGGAGGAGGGCTCTTCCTCCAGACCTCCCTCCCCTCCCCCGCCCCGACAATTCCCTTTCCCTCGGAACCCCAAGGTGGTGACTCGGTACTCAAGCCGCACTCGATTCCTTTGCACGGCTAGGGGGGTTTGGGGGAGGGGCTCCCTCACAGCTCTCATCTTGGCCTTGCGCTTGCACCTCCATCATTTCCGAGAGGCATTCATTCACTCATTCATTCATTCATTCGCCAAATGTCTGTTCGGCCGACCCCAAGTGTCCCGCCGCCAGGTCTCGCGTGCACCCGCCCGGGCTTGTGAGGCAACTTCTCTCCATCGGTCCGGCGTTTCGAAGGTCCCGGTGGTGGCCGAACGCCTCAGCTCTCGGGGGTGCGCGACCGAGGCCGGCCGCGCGGCCCGGGGCCTCCCGCTCGCAGGTGGCGCGGCCCCCACCTGCCCCGGAGGAAACGGCCGCGGAGCCAGCCCTCGCCGCCGCCCTCGGGTCAGGGGCGAGGTCGGGCGGCGGCTCCGGCTCCGCTGGGCTCCTCCCCTTCCTCTCTTCAGTTCTGACGCGGCCGAGGAGGAGGAGGAGGAGGAGGCGGCGGCGGCGCCGGCAGCAGCAGCGGCGGCCGTGGCGGCGGCGGAGCCGGCAGCAGCAGCAGCAGCAGCGAGTCCCGCGGCCCGAGGCGCACCCACCCGCTCGCCGATCTTCGACTTCCTCTTCCCTTCAAACGTCATCAGGAAGCGCCGGAGTCGCCCAGGGCGGGGTGGCTGGAGAGGAGGGAAAAAAAAGGCCAGCAGTGGAAGCCTCGGAGCGGAAAGAGAAGGGAGGGGGCGGAGAGCGGTTGCTAGGCGACTTGCGTCATCGGCCTGCGCCGCTCTCCTCCCGCCCCTCTCTCTGGAGTGAGGCGAGAGCTCCGCACCGAGCGAGGCAGACAGCGAACGGAGCTCCGGGCGCCGCCGCCGCCGCCGCCGCCGAGATAGTGAGCGCGAGAGGGCATCTGAGGGATCCGGCCACCGTGCACTGGCCGCCGCCGAGACCTCTGCCCCAACCCGGGCCAACGGGAGCTGCGGCCGCCCTCCTCTTTCCCCCCCTTCACCTTCCCGGCCGGCAGCGGCGGCTGCACACGCCGGAGCCGGAGCCAGAGCCCGAGCCGGAGCCGGAGCCGGAGCCGGCGGCAGGGGGGCAGGGAGGCGGCTGCCGCGCTCGGGCCGGGACTGATAGCTGCTCCGCGGTGAGAGGACGCTGAGGCGGGGCTGGAATCGCTGCCTCGTCCCGGGGCTCGGGGCGAAGGACTCCCAAGGTGTAGGGAGGGGGGTCCCAGCCGCGGCGACACATGCGGGAGCCGGGAGCGGGGGCGGCGCCGAGCGGAGCCGGCCGGGTCCCCAGCCTCGCCGCTACCTCAGCCAGCCGCCCGGGGCCGTAGCATCGCGCCCCGAAGTGTATGAGCCGGAGCCCCAAGCCCGGCAGCCACCCCCCGCCCTGGGGGGCGGGGACCCCAATGTGAAGCGGCGGCGGGGAGAGCCGGACCGGCGCCGCCGTCCTTCCCTTCCCTCCCCCTCCCCTCCCCTCCCCTCCACCCCCTCGGGGGGTCTTCTCCCGCTGCCAGCCGCCGGCCCCCCGGCTCCTCGGCAGGACTCCGGGAGTTCTTAGAGCCCCCTCCCCCGCCCCAGCCCTCCGGGCGGCGGGGCCGGGGGGGACCCGGGGGGCCGGCTGCAGCCTCCGCCCAGAGGAAACTTTATAAAAACAAAATCCGGAGCTTTCCCAAACGTGACTGTCCCGGGACAAGTGGCCCTGGACGGGCAGGAGCCCCAGCCTGAGACCCAGGAAGAGGAAAAGAGGAGGTGAGAGGGACCGCCACCACCTCCGCGGGCCGCGCGGAAGAGACCCGGGTGGCTGGCTGAGCGACAGCGGCACCGCTTCTTGCACAGTTCCGCGCCCAGCCTTCCCCAGCTGCCCCCCGCGGTCCCAAGAAGGAAGGGACTCACGCTACTTTCTTGGCGCTGCGGCTCCTCTCTACAGCGTGAGTAGCCTCGGGTGTGTGTGTGTGTGGGGGGGGGGGGGGGGGTAATGGCGGGATGGAAAGTGAGAACTGCCGCGGCTGGTTATGAGGTTTTTTTTTTTTTTTGCAGGGGGTGGCTGGAGTGTGTTGCCGTAGGGTTGGTGTGTAGAGGTGAGAAGATCCCCTGTGTCCCTTTCTTTACCGGAGAAAAGACAGTAGGTAGCCCTGTGCTTTGTAAAGCTTGTAGCTTGCACAGTACAGGGTGATCTTTGAGGAGTTGGGACTGCCTCCCGAGTGGGGAATCTGCACCTTTCTTTTGGCAAGCAATTGGCGAAGGGAAATTGAGGAAGCCGTAGCCTCCGTGCGCACAAAGGATATCTCTGTACTGTACCTTTTTCCTGCTACACCGGCTGTGATATAGCGCGGCAGTTGTTTCTGGGCAACTCTCTTGGAATCCCACGTGGGAACCACTTACCGTGTGAACCCTCGAAAGTAAAAGAAAAACACTTATTTTTGGTTTTCCTTGAGAGCATAACTGATTTTTTTTTTAACATATTAGTACCTATTGGTGCAGAGTTTTCTTTCCCCATTTCCTTACTCCACCGTTCCTCTTTAAAGGAGGGCACAGTTGCTCAGGAAATTAAGTTCTTGATGAATCGCTACTGATTGAGCACTTATCACAGGGACAGCACTTAACTGTCTTTATCATCTTATAAAAGTTGCTACATCTTCCCTTTCATCCAACAACTTTTTTTGAGTGATGTTTTACTTGACAGCACTTTTTTTCTTGTGAGCATGGTATAAGATTATTTTATCTTTACCTCTCTATTAAGAATTTTTTTGTCCTATTATTTTAAAGTTGAAGACCATAAAAATTGTAACTTGTATTCTGGGCATTTTCTCAGGGAACCAAAGTAAAAGTACCTAAAAATAATTACTGCTGACTACCAATGGCTCCTACCTGTAATCCTAGCTACTCTGGAGCATCCTTTAGAAGCCAGCCCAGGGGGGAATGTGTGGCTCAACTGGTAGAAGACCAACCTTGAGTGAAAGAGCTAAGGGACACTGCCCAGGCCCTGAGTTCAAGCCCTAGAGCCATTGCACACACAAAGCTACTACCACTTCACATATATTACCTTTAGGGTTAAATGCTGAGTGGAATTATTTTGTAACAAGGCATAGGTAGTATAGGTGGAGAATTCTGGTCCATCGGAACAACTAAAATGTGGACTTGCTAACCCTGCTTCAGGATTAGGGTTAGAGATGCTTTATAGGAATGAATAGAAATAGGGGTTATCTATTCAAATTTCTTCATTCCTTATCATGATTGAATTGATTTAAACTTTCTTAAATGCAATTGTCCAAAACTTTACCTCTTTAAAATAATAATTCTGTAAATTTATAAGCTTTTATATTATCTTAGACTTGCCTCCTTCCAAGATGAATTCAGTTTGTGTTTTGTGAAATGCTAAATCAAGTCTGACCTTATCTCTTCCTGGTTTTGTAGATGTTGATGATTTCTCTACTGTCATCTTTCTCAGTACTTTTTTAGAATAAGTTTTTTTGATCATTTTGCTTTCCCCTGTGACTTCTGTTTTGTTTAGTTTAGGTGTTCTGTTATTCTTTTTTTTTTTTTTTCTCCCCAATCCTGGGGCTTGGACTCAGAGCCTGAGCACTGTCCCTGGCTTCTTTTTGCTCAAGGCCAGCACTCTACCACTTGAGCCACAGCGCCACTTCTGGCTTTTTCTGTTTATCTGGTGCTGAGGAATTGAACCCAGGGCTTCATGCATGCAAGGCAAGCACTTTACCACTAGGCCATATTCCCAGCCCAGTGTTCTGTTATTCTTATGCTTTTGTAAGAACTGTAAATTGTATTTTAAATGAGAACGAATGAGAATATCAGATAGTGGGATGTAAGGTTAAATATAGACTTAGAAAAATAGTTTTTGGTTATGTTTCCTTATTTTATGACATTGAAAAAGTTGTATATTCCATTTTTCCCAAAGGTGATGGAGAAGTCTAATCTTTATAGGCTGATATTTGGGAAGGAGTGGAGCATAAGCTATAAAACTACAGTTTGAATGTAGATTGTACCTGTTCAAAATTGCTTACTCAGTTTAGGACTTGTATTGCTTTACTATAATTTGGTTAACAGTCATGGTAATACTTTTTTGAGTATTTGGGTAGAAATGACAATATTTGGTGTGTTTATGTTTGATAAGCTTTTATAAACTTATGGATGGCAGAAGCAATCAAATGCAAATTGCTCAAAACTGTAGGAAAGGAGATATGAACCAATACTAATTAAGGCCATGAGGTGCCAGGTCCTGTGTTTGATTGGTGTTTTATAGTTGTGAATGTAGTTGTACATTTTCATTAGGGAAATGATGACTTCGCCCTACACAGAATTAGTTGGAGCTGAACCTGAAAAAGTATGTTTCAGGAAGAAAAAAATCACATGGAGACAACAAAAAACCTTAAGACTTTTGGAATTTAAAGGCATAGGAGACAGATCTTATTAGGAAGTTAGTTTGATGGGATGGAAATACATATAGAGGAAGGTTATTGAATGGAGTTTAGGCCAGTTTGTGTTTGTATAGACTGTAGATGGTCTCTTACAAGTCAACAAGCAATTTACAACAATGTTCCTGAGAGGGTAGTTTTAGATGTAAAAGGGCAGTTTTAGATGATTGGGAAGAAATTATGCCAAAGACATTATGCTTAGATTAGGATTTTTTTAAAAGAGAACTGACATTATTCTAGGGGCTATCAGAAGGAGGGATGGACCAGGATGTCTAGTATTTTATTGTGCCAGTAGTTTCTTGTTAAGAAAGAATTCATAAACAGGGCAGTGCACTTTGTTTTGGACATTAAGTTTTGAATTAAGAGTTAGATATTGATAATTCAAGACATTAAAATAGTTAAATGAGTGATAGGCTGACAGTATAGAGTTTGGAGTAATTTTCTTTTTTTTTTTTTTTGTCAGTTGTGGGTCTTGAGCTCTGGGCCTGGGTGCTGTCCCTGGGCTCTTCAGGTCAAGGCTAGCATTCTACAACTTGAGCCACAGCGCTGCTTTCAGTTTTCTGGTGGTTAATGGGAGGTAAGAGTCTTATGGACTTTCTTGCCCTGGCTGGCTTTGAACCTCAATCCTCAGATCTTAGCTTCCTGAGTTGTTAGGATTATAGGCGTGAGCCACTGGTGCCTGGCTGGAGTGATTTTCAAAACATGTGTTTCTGAGACTGTTAGTAGGGAGTAAAGAACTGAGAAATGGGTATTTCGAGAGATAGGATTTACATTAGATTAAGCAAAGGAATAGTAAGAGCAGAGACTAGATGAGACTTCCTCAACAAAAAAGAAAAAGGTGGGCTGGGGATATAGCCTAGTGGCAAGAGTGCCTGCCTCGGATACACGAGGCCCTAGGTTCGATTCCCCAGCACCACATATACAGAAAACGGCCAGAAGCGGCGCTGTGGCTCAAGTGGCAGAGTGCTAGCCTTGAGCCGGAAGAAGCCAGGGACAGTGCTCAGGCCCTGAGTCCAAGGCCCAGGACTGGCCAAAAAAAAAAAAAAAAAAGAAAAAGGTATTTTGTAAGTGAATGATACTTGAAAAATATTTGAAAAGGGAGGAATAGCCTTTAAACATGACCACCAATTTAGTCCTGTGGCATATGATTTTGTATTTTTGGAACAGCTACAGATTCTTAATCTGGTATTTAGTTTTTGGGATTAAGTTAATAAAACAGAATTTCATTGTTAAAGAATTTATAAATGAATAGGCAGATTTGCTTCTCCAAATTCATATTTTTAAAGTTTACCTTGTGTTAATGATCATCTTAAGTGTGGTCTTATTAATATCAATTGGGTCTAAAAATAGCTGACAGGGAATGCTATTTCCCTTGCTTGCAGTTGGTGTGTGTCTTTGTGTCCCATACAATGGAGGGGATATCCCTGTGTTGGCAAAGCAGTGCTTTAATTTTTTTGTTTTTAAGAAAGCCTTTTTATTAAAAAACAAAATCTAGCATTAAAATATTTAGACTTTTTGTGGCTAGCATCTGGTATTGACTTTAACAAGGATTAAAGATTGGGAACAGATAGTTGGCAGGGAGACAGGTCACAATGATTCTAGGGTGAGGGTATAGGAATTAGAATACATACTCTGTTGGGACCATTTCTCTTCCACTTTCCACAACATTTTCTTCTGTTGGTGGAATCCTTTAAGTGGACTGAAAAGGTAGCCTTTTAATAACTGGGAGAAAGGTTGGATTTTGATAGTAGGGGAGTGGTAACTTCAGCATTTTGCCTTGCAACTTTGGGATTAATAATATGAGATGGTTAGTCAGTCTTGGAGAGTATGTTTGTATGTGTCTCAGCTAGATGACATCAAAGTCTATGTGTAGGCTAGCAGCTGCCCATTCACTCCATTGTCCTTTGGAGATGGTTACTGAAGTCTTGTGCTCCCTTTGACATAATACAGAGGAAGGATTGGCAAACAGTTTTTGTTATAGACCAGTTAATATTTTAGGTTTTGTAGTCACATGTTCTGTTACAACTTTCACCTCTTTTGCAGTGTGAAAGCAACTGTATACAATAGGGAAGGGAATGTGTAACTGTGACCAGTGGAATTTGCATGAAGATAAAAGTGGGAGGTAGTTGGATTTGACTTGTAGGTCAATACTTACAGATCTCTGCTATAGAGGATTGCAGATCTACAAACATAGAATATTGGCTTCATTATATTACAAAGCCAAAGCTGGCTATTTTGGTGGTCTATTTTTTTCTAGGTGAGATGTACTCCTCTGGGCTGTATTAAAATGGTTATTCATTAAGCAGAGTGTCTTGTATGAAGGCAAGGCAACATTTTGCCTTCATAACGATGAATATGGATTGAAGAACAAGGGTGATATTATTGATAAAGACTTGCAGATAGAAAGTAGAGGAGGCCTCTCACATTTATCCAAAGATGGCATATAGTGATAGATATATTGGTTTTATATCATGGCCAAAAGTACTTATGAGGAGGCTTGTTGTGTATAATTTTGAAAGGTTCTAAAAATATGTTGTGAAGTATTTACTCTGAAGGTAAATTAAAGGTATTTATGGTTAGTTTGAATCAGACAAAAATTAGTCAAACTATAAGAACATTAAAGTTTAATATTACTTAAATTCTTATTTATATTTGTAGGGACTAATTTGATATATGGAATTATTGGGTCCACATTTTGTTTTTGTTTAGGTAATTTCAGGTATTGTATTGTACTGTATTTTTCTTTTTTGCCAGTCCTGGTACTTGGACTCAGGGCCTGAGCACTGTCCCTGGCTTCTTTTTGCTCAAGGCTAGCACTCTGCCACTTGAGCCACAGCGCCTCTTCTGGCTTTTATACATATGTGGTGCTAAGGAATTGAACCCAGAACTTCATGTATACAAGGCAAGCACTCTTTCCACTAGGCCATATTCCCAGCCCAGGTACTGTATTTTGATAGATCACTTAAATGACTACAAACAGCTTTTCTGTACTCGAGATTAAATGTTTTCCGAAGTATTTTATCTAGAAAAGAGTTTACTTTGTGTAAGTTTTTTGGGGGTGGTGGTAAGGGGAGGATATGCCAGTCCTGGAACTTGATATCAGGGTCTTGGTGCTGTCCCTGAGCTTTTTTACTTAAGGCTAGCGTTCTACCATTTGAGCCACAGCTCCACTTGTGGCTTTTTGGTGATTACTTAGAGATGAGAGTCTCATGGATTTTTCTACCCAGTCTGGCTTCAAACTATGATCCTTAAATCTCACCCACTAGCACCCTGCCACACTGTATGCAGTTTTTATATGACAATTAACATCAAACCATTTGTTTCATGTGGATGATACTTTACCCTGGTTTCATAAATCTTATCTCAGGATTCCCTGTTTGTTGCAAGGGAGAAAACACTTATAATAGTGATTTTCCTTTTTTTTTTTTTTTAAAGCTTCAACTGCTTTTACTTTATATAGTTTAGTTATTCCTCTGTGTCTGGGGGATTGGTTGCCATAAGAATGTCCAAATTCCTTCTACAAAATGAAGTAGTATTGGCATATAACCCATACATATCCTCTTGTATGCTTTAAATTATCCATTAGTTCCTAGTACAGTGTAAATGTCATGTAAATATTTCTACTGTATTATGTAGAATGAGAATAAAAAAGATCGGCACATATATGGAAGTCACTGGTTTGGAAGGCCAGTTGTCTTTCGGTATGCATAACTGTTACTTGAGTTTCTCTTCTCCCCTCCCTCCCTCCCTCCCTCCCTTCCTTCCTTCCTTTCTTCCTTCCTTCCCCCACCCTCCCCTCCCCTCCTCTTCCCTCTTTTTCCTCTTTTGTAGCAGCTCAGAATGGTTGGATCTCAATCCTTTAACCTTAAGTTCCCTCTCTCTCTCCCCCTTTCCCCTTCCCTCCATCCTTTCTTTTCTGAGACAGTCTCACCGTGCAGCTTAGAATAGCTGGACCTCAGTTCTCTAACCTTAGCTTCCCAAGTACCAGGAGTGCTGGGGTTTAGTGGAGTTACCCTACCATGCCTGGCTTGCTTCCAGATTTCTTGAGTTTTGAACCCACTAACATACGCATCATAGATGAAGTCACAAGGCAAATTGCTAGTTTGTTTTTTAGAAGAATGCATAATTTGTCAGTCTTTTAGTATGACATGCTTTTAGGGGACTCTGGGGGGAATAACTTTTCATGGCCTTCTAAGGTCTCAGAAGGGTTAGCTTCATCCACAGTTGTAATTTATAATTACCCAGGGCTTGAAATCATGCACACCTGGAAACATCAATGAGTTGCTGGTTCTTGTCTCATTTACTTAATAAGATACATTCATACTTTCAAGGCAGAAGACTTAGGTAGAGAGTACATTTTTTTTAGCTACATGGCCTTGGACAAACTACTTATCTTTTTAATATTGGCTTTAGCACCTGTTGATGGGGAAAACATGTCCTTCACAAGGTTGTTATGAGAATTAAATGACATAAGACAATATGCAAAGCTTTTAGTCTAGTACCCACTGGGTTTTATATGACCTCTCATTTTATTGAGTCTCATAAACCTATGTGTTGTAAATAAAAGAGCAAAAAGGCTTTTATATTGTTAGATGTGTAAATTCAGGTCTTGGTTTGAAAAATATTATTGAATTACATAGTGTTTACAAAAGTATCTGAAGTAAGTGATTCATTAACATTTTGTTAAATAGTCTTAAAAACTTTCTCTAGTTTTTAAGAGAAAACTGTTGTCTTTATAAAGAAATAAAAGATTGGTTTGAATCTAACTATATTGGAGTTCATTTCTAAAGACTTCAGAAGTGCATGGATGGAATGAATAGGAAGGAGTCCCGGCCCTCCCCCCCCCCCCCCCAACATCATTGATTATCATTGATAGTAACTTTGGTTTAATTGTCCATTGGGAAATATCAGAATATAATTCAGCTGTTCCTTTAATTTTTCAGTCTGTTTATCTGTTGTAGATAAAAAGCTTTTAAAGACCATGGAAATGATGACTTAACTATTATTTATATCTCAAACTAAGATCAAAAGAATTTTATTTAGAAATAATATAATTTTTGTTTTTTTCACAAAATAACTAATATGCATTTCTTTTTAAATATTCTTTGAATAGTGTATCAGTTTTCAGAAAATACTTTTGCTTCAAGCTTGGATAATTAGTGTTTTACTGGCCAATACAAGGAATAAATGCTTTATTGTTTTAGTATTTGGAAGGTATTTTCTGTTTTGAGAACAATTTAGCTCTGCTTAATGTAATCTGTTTTATTTAATAAAAGTGTATATTTAAGGTGAATATATTAAAAATCCAGCTAGCCTTCATGCCCGTAGTCCTAGCTACTCAGGAAACTGAGATCTAGGATTGTGGTTCGAAGCTAGCCTGGGCAGGAAAGTCTATGAGACTTCATTTCTACTAAACTCCCAAGAAAGATGGAAGCAGAGCTGTGGCTCAAATAGTTGAGCACTAGCCTTGAGCTAAGTGAATGAATGAACAAATGAATGAATGAAAGGCCAGAGACAGTGCCCAGGCCCTGAGTTCATGCCCCAGCACTACCCCCTCCCCCCCAAAAAAATCCATAGGCATTATAAAAAAATTGAGACCTGTTTCTTAGTATTAGATATCTTCTAAGCTCCTATGTTTAATCTCTTAACTTTATTTACTTATTTTTTTCTGATGCTGGCTCAGCCTTTTCCACTCAAGGTTGACTACCACTTGAGCCACACCCTCACTTTCAGCTTCTTGCTGGTTATTTAGGATCTTCTGGAATTGTGAGCCCCAGCTGGCTTCAAACCTAAATCTTCATTCACGTCTCAGCTTCTGAGCACCTAGGATTATAAATCTGGTCACCAGTGCTGGAGTTAATTTTTCCTCCTAAGGCAAGTTTTCTTTGGATTTTTGGTTAAATGAAAAATTAGGTTGGGTTATCTGTCAATGGTTCTGGTTAATATTTTTCAATTTAATTTTATTGTCAAGGTGATATACAAAGGAGTTAGTTACATAGTAATGAGTACATTTCTTGGTGAACATTGTTACTCCCCCCCCCCCCCCCGCCTCCAGTCTGGTTAATTTACTGAGTATTTTAGTTTTTTAAAATATTTTAGTATTTGACATTTTTCTTCTTTGGTAGCAATTGGCTTGTGTCTCTAGGGATCTTAACGTTTCAGAATTTTTCGGAAAGTTGTAATTATGACTAGATTCTGAATAGTTGTGGGAAAAGCATGTTTGATATCTTCCTGATTAGTTGTAAGTGCATACTACCAGAATGCTGTTGCTGTATGGGTAAGAATTTGGGCCATTTTATGTCATTGGTAAGTCTCCTAATTGACTTCCATGTGAATTTGGGAATATAAACTTCGGGAGCTGGGTACTGGTGGTGGTGGCTCATGCCTGTAAGCTTAGCTACTTGGGAGGCTGATATCTGAGGATTGTACTTCAAAGCCCGTCTAGGCAGGAAAATCCATAAGATTCTTATTTCCAATTAACCATCAGAAAACTGGAAGTGGTGCTGTAGCTCAGGTGGTTGTGGGAGGACTTTTCCAATGAGTATTTTTAAGCCGATTTATTTTGTTTGTTTATGTGGTACCAAGGAATTGAACCCAGGGTCTTATGCATGCTAGGCAAACACTCTACCACTAAGCCACATTCCCAGGCAAGCCGAATTTTTTAAATTAAGAGAAATATAAAATTTTAATGTACTGGATTTAGAAATTTATAGCAGGAAACACAGTTCTTTCTTTTTTTTTTTTTTTAAACAAGAACCATCCAGTAGACTAGAGATGGAGTGAACAAGGGATTGGTGAGACAAAGAGGGAGGGACTACTAGACGCATATACCACAGGAATGGCTCCGGAAGTTTTGAGGTCTGTTTTAGTCAGTGGTCACACCCTGTTATTTTTTCGTGCTGTAGTCTGGGGTATTAGCACTTGTTATCTGCTACCTTTTGAATTGTTGACTCAATGATTGATTATTGTTCCTGGCTTTTCAACATCTGGATTCTTTAAATTATTGAATTTTCATTTTGTATTGGATGAACAGTGTTTTCGAGGGTGGGAGAATTTATTTCCTCTGTATCCTATAGGAGAAGGGCTTGGACAAAAGCTTTTTGACTAAACACTGGAGTTTGTTTTGTCTTTATTTCTTGTTGGCCAGGGTTCCCCAGCTTTGCCTAAGAAGGATACTTGTAATTCTGTATGTGACCTAGTAGCTGAGAGGCAACTTCTGAGTTGATAGACCCAGTTTCCAGCTTGGCTACTTTGTGACCATGGGCTAGCTAGTTACTCCATGTATTTCCTGTGAAACTGGGACGATAATAATAGTACCTACCTCCCTCATAGGGTAATTAAGAGGATTGAGCAGATAAAGCTGTGTTCCTCTCAGCAATACGTAAATGCTAACTGCTGCACTAATAATAAATATTGCAGTATTAAGTTACCATGAGTTATTTCTGCGAGGTTGCTGTGTTCTTTTAAATGCTGAAGGCATATGTGATCTCTGTTCTTGAATGTCATTATTTTGAATACTGCTTTTATTTTGCAGCACTACTTACTGATTACCAGGCATTAATATATAAGTGAACACAACATAAAAATATCTGCTTGATCTAATATCTTAACTTTCTGGTTGAAGGAGTCAAAGTCTACAAAATAATGCAAAAATAGATGATTTACTATCTTATGAAATTTAGTTGTACTTTGTATGGTGAAGCTACCATTAACTACTATTATTTGCCTTTAAATGTATTGATCTATTTATTCATTTATTCTTTCTGTTGCTATGCTTTAGAGTGTTTGGTGGTGGGAACACATGCAATGCATTGACTAAATGTCTCCAACTACAGCTAGATCTTATTTTAAGGCAACCGTAGTCTTGTTTCTCTGATTTCCTCACAACTTAGATCAGCTGTTTCAAAACTTTTATTCCTGCAACTTATGTTTAATTATCCCAGAAACTTTAAACCTCCTCAGCTTCTCAACTTTTGTTAATCTTTATCATTTTCTTGAGAGGAGATGCTAGTGACGCTTTTTAAGGTGTTTTCCTTTCTTCCCCATTTTGTATTTTCTACCTTCTAGATATTATTAACTGAGTTGGTTAATCTTTTTAAAATAAAGTATATTTTTCTTGTCCCTTTATTGAACTGTGAACCTTTAAAGGAGAGGGGTCACTTTTCCATTAGGAGCCAGTGCTTTCTCACCTGAAAAATCAAACCAAACCAAAACAAAACAACAAAAAAAACCAAAATAAAAGATGGTGCCGGGCGCTGGTGGCTCATGCCTGTAATCCTATAGTTACTCAGCCGGCTGAGATCTGAGGATTGTGGTTCAAAGCCAGCCCTGGCAGGAAAGTCCCAGAGACTTATCTACAATTAAGTTCCAGAAAATTAGAAGTGGCACTGTGGCTCTAAGTGGTAGAGTGCTAGCCAAGATAGTATCTTCTCCCAGGATGTTGTGAGATTTCCCAGACATAATATAGAAAATAAGTTTTGGTAGCCAGATCCTTCATAAATGGGGATTGAACTTTGGGCCTGAGCGCTGTCCTTGAACTCCACAGCTCGAGGCTTGAGCTCTACCATTTTGAGCCACAGTGAGCCACAGTGCCACGTCCAGTTTTCTGGTGGCTAATTGGAGATAAGAGTCTCATGGACTTCAGGCTGGCTTTGAACCCAGATCCTCAGATCTCAGCCTCTTGAGTAGCTAGTATTATAGGTATAAGCCTCTGGTGTCCGATTAGGTATTTTTTTTTTTTTCTCCCAATCCTGGGGCTTGAATTCAGGGCCTGGACACTGTCCTGGAGCTTCTTTCGTTCAAGGCTAGGCATTCTACCATTTGAGCCACGGGGCCACATCCAGCTTTTTCTGTGTATGTGGTACTGAGGAATGGAACCCAGGACTTGATGTATGCTAGGCAAGCTCTCTACTACTTAGCTACCTTCCCAGCCCCTGATTTTGTGTTTTGACTTCTGTTTTATTGCCTAGACCTTAAGTTCATTTAGTGTGATTAAGCTCTTTTCCATCTCTTTTGAATTCCTCTCATCTTTTTGTCAGTTTTTAAAATGATCCTTAAGTAGTTTTACAGATGTGTTTCAAGTCAACATATTAGTTTGAGTACTGTGCATCTTGGTATATGTCATCCTTTCTGTTCTCTTATCTGTTCCAATCCCTCCCTTCTCAAACACCTAGTTCCATTTTTACATATGCACATCGACTATTAGACTATATTCACCCGCCCTTCCTCTCTCCATTTGTCAGCTCTGCTTTCTCTTGCCATCTCTCAATCTTGATTTTTATCTGTGGGTTGTCTTTACCAGTGGTTCTCAAAATGTGGTACTGTCATCATTAACAATCAGCCAATTTGGTAGAAATACAGATTGCTCAGTCCCCACCTGGATTCAGCAGTTTATTTTAATCTACCTTCTAGGTGCTTAGATGCATGTTAAAAGTTTGTGTAAGTAGGGAATCAAAGTATCAATTTACTCATGTTTTGTGGAACTTTCTATTCTACCTAACTCTCAAATAGACTTAAGATTCTAAAGAAATGTGTCAGTTAAGCATTTAAGAAAATTCTATACTTTTATTGGGTATGGTTCCTGGGGCATGACCTCAGGGCCAGCCTTGGCACTGTCCCTGAGCTTTTTTCTTTTTCCCTCAAGGGTAGTGCTCTACCAGCAGAGCCACAGCTCTACTTTTTGTTGGAAACTTGGAGATAGGAGTCTCTTCTTCTCAAAGCTGGCTTTGAACTGCAATCTGCTGCCTCCTGAGTAGCTAGGATTACAAGTGTGAGCCAGCATTTGGTGTTTACACGTTTTTATATTTCTATTTAATTGCTTATTGACTCCCAGTAATTAGTTAGTATAAATTTTTAAAAAGTTGATGACATGATTTATTAAGACAACTTCTGGGACACATGAGTTATTTTGTAACTTAGCAATTTCTTAGCAAGAGGACTTAATACTACAGATCAGTGTAATTTAACTTGGAAGATACCAGGGACAGTACTTAATACAGAATTTTATTTGGTGGTTTGGTGTTTGAATGCAAGGCCTCACATTTGCTAGGCAGGTGTTCTATCACTTAAGCTGTGCACTTCAATCCTTAATTGTTCAGTTGTTTTTGAGATGGAAGTAAGAAAACAAAGAATGATGCTGTTTTTTTGCTTTTGACTACTGATTATTGAAAAACATTACTTTCTTGAATCAGATTTAATTCTGGAGTAAATTTGTGAAATTCTTCCAGTATTCAACCAGTGAGCAAAGAGCACAAGATTTTCAAATGAAAAGATTTTAACTTCTGTTATTTTCAACATTCCTATGAACTGGTTTCAGTTCTTATCATTGGATTGTCCATATTAAACAATTTTAACAACTTGATAGCCAGGCTGCCTTTTTTTTTTTTTTTAAATCTGCTTCAGAAAGCTAAACTGAAATATTTTCAGTGTGTATCTTACAGTGGGATAAAAACACCAGTATCTTTTGAAATTCCTGGCATAGCTGGAGCAATCTGCTATAATAGCAATAAATTTCTAATACCTATTTGATATTCGTTGGCAGATAGGAACTCAAGACTTGTGTTGTACCACTTGAGCCACAGCTTTACTTCCAGCTTTTTTTTTTTTTTTTTTTGTAATTTCTTGAAGATAATGAGTCTGTGGACTTTCTTTGCTTCATCTGGCTTTCAGCTGTGATCTTTCGGCCGTGATCTTCAGATCTCAGCCCTCTGAGTAGTAGCTAGGATGACAGGTGTGAGTCAACAGTGTGGTGATAAAAAGCTTAACCTTGAGAGAATTTGTCTGCTGGTTTGTTTCCAAAGTGCATTCTGTGGCAGTAGTCACTGGAAGTGGTTGGTACTTTGAAGAAAAGCGTTCTGTGATTAAGTTTAAGAAAGTATATGTATACTGTAATAATGGCCTCTTGAAGATTCACAATGTATGTTAGCATATGAAAGATTTTTATAAGACACTTTCATCCTGCATTTCTTGTTTCTTAAGACAGTTCTGTTTCAGACTTGTCTGTCCTGTGAGAAATGCTGCCCTCTTGAGGTATAAGTTTAATTGCTCTTAAATTTGAGTTGCTATAATGCTATTTGATCTTAGCAGAAGTTGCTAAGTGCACAGTACTAAAATAGCCAAACAGAAAAGTTTGGTTATAATTTTTAGACTATTCCAGGAGATAGAATATTTACTTAAAATTACACTTAAAAATTGGACCTGTTATATTTATTACTCCCCTCCCCCCTTTTTTTTGGTTTGTTTTGTTTTCTCCTCTCAAGGCTAGCTAGCACTTTACCACTTGAGCCACAGCTCTTCTTCTGGCTTTTTTTGGTGGTTAATTGGAAATGACTCTCATGTATGTTCCTACCCTGGCTACCTTTGAACCACAATCCTTAGATCTCACCTTGAATAGGTAGGAATACAGGCGTGAGCCACCAGCAGAAATCTACAGACACGCGTGCTAGGGTTTTTTTTTTTTTTTTAATTAGTTGCATTAGTATATGCTCTTGTTTGGAATTGCTTCCTAATAAGGATTTGGGGTGGTGAAACATTGGCTTTTTCAGAAGTTTTGGCAGAGGTGCCAGTGAGTTCTAAGCTTGTCCTAGGCTGTCAACAGTGGTTTAAGAGAGCAGTTAATTTTAATCTTAATTAAAATGGGGTTAACTCTCCTTAAACTATGCTTTTTGGTCTTCACCAGTAGTAGCACTTCATCATGTTCTACCTTGCTGAGTACTATAAAAGTTAACAAAGTTTATACATATAAAGCATTGAGAACAATGTCATTCCTTGCATCTCTGGTAGATTGTATTTAGTTGTCGGAAGCAGCAGCATACAGGTTCTAATCTCAAGATTGCATGACCTACAGTAATTTTTTCTGATATTTTTCATCTGTGTGGCTGGCTTGCCAGCATCCTGTCTTAATGTTTTGTTTTGCTTTTTCCTCCCTTCAGGCTATCCTACACATTGACTTGAGAATTTCCAAGTTAGTAACTATTCTAACTAGTAAATCATTACTATAAATACCTGTATCCTTCTAGGATGCTAGATTAGCTATTCTCATTATAACTACTCACAGACTTTTTTATTTTCAGACATCAGCTTTCTGATTTTCATAGTTTTTGTCTCTTCCACTTCCTAAATTCCTTTTATACATTTATCCCACTTGACTGGCAATACCTTTCTCCTTCTGTATTAACCTAATTATATTTTTCTATTCCTCTATCAGTTGGAGGCTGCAGTAATAAATATCTGGTTACATATGATTACAAATTCATGTAATTACAAATATATATGATACATTTATGGTCATCAGCCACAATTGAATACTAAAATTGCTTGGAGCCTATGTTAGTCAACAAGTTTTCTCATCTTCCCCATGACTCTTTCATTCATTCTTTTCAGACCTCCAACAGTGTATGTTCTCTTTCTATGCAGAACTGTTCCTCTTACTTTCCAGTGACAATTGCACCCAGTGGTACTTCTCAGTTGTTCACTTGTTCCTGTTTTTTTTCTTCCACCTTAATTTTACAATAGAGAGTGCTCTGGGTTACTTACACTGTGCATACATGCTTACATGCCTCTTGCTTTGCTTTTTCATTCAAGGCTGGTGCTCTGCTTCACCTCCACTTCCACC
Organism: Perognathus longimembris pacificus; assembly: GCF_023159225.1. Classification (NCBI taxonomy): domain Eukaryota; kingdom Metazoa; phylum Chordata; class Mammalia; order Rodentia; family Heteromyidae; genus Perognathus; species Perognathus longimembris. Next base: position 26,060,721 of record NC_063184.1, read on the forward strand.
TTAAGTTGAGTGTCTCCTTTTGTTGTATGTATAAGATTCTTATAGTCATCAATATTTTAACATACTTAATTCTTTAAAACAGAACAACATTGATCAAGACACATTGTATTTATTATAAACAGACATATTAAGTTGAAACCCTTTTGTGGAATTACTTAAAGACAGTAGTGAAAAAAAAGCAGAACAACAGCACAGTGGCTCAAAATAGAAGATTTTACAGGTGCCATATTACTTATTTGTTCTAGATGCTTGAAATCATTATTTGTTTGTTTCTCATTTTTTACTTCCCTCTGTTGTTAATTCTAGTAGGATAGTATTTGCTAGTGATTCCAATGGCTTCTGTGCCATTAGCAGTAAGTATAGTTTAGATTTGCTCTTGTTTTATGTCTGAGTCACTGTGGGACTGCCACCAGAGACCATTTACTGTGTGGCTTTCACAGTAGCAAGTCATTTCTCACAATCTGGGTGTTGGTAGGTATGATTTCTTCTGCAGCCCTTCCTCGACTTGTAGAATCCTTCATTCTCAGTCTGTCTTCACATGGTCTTTCCTTGGAGATATGTTCATTCATGGTATCACATTGTATCATTTCTTTTATAAGAATACCACTTATCTTGGATTATTCATATTTTTAAAAGCCCTGTGTCCAAATACAGTGGATTTGGGGCCAAGGGAACATAGTTTGATTCATAACAGCCTTTCATCAGGCTGTAACATTGTTACAAATGTTTCCTTTTACCTTTTAGCTTTCTGTCCCTAACATAGTACTCTTCAACTTTTTCAATTGGCTTCTCTTCATTGGCCTAGTCATTACATTGAAAATAAAAATTTCTCTAGGCTTGACTTAATCTACTTTCTTCTTTTTTTTTTTCTGCAAGCATTGTTGCCCCCTGATGTTCTTTATTTCATATGTAGGTAGATAAATTGATATAGATGTGAACCGCCAGAAAGGCTAAAAAGAAGACGACTAACAACAAATTTTCCAGGTGTAGATAATAAAATGGTAGAGCCACTCTGGGCAACCTCTGAGCTTATAAGTTTAAGCATACCTTTAGACCCAATAATTCTACTTCTTAGTGTTTCCCCAAGAGAACTGAAAATATATGTTCACAAAGAGATTTTTTTTTTTCCAGGCAGAAGAGAATGTATTGGGGGGAGAGAGCACACGATGGCAGCGTGGGGAGACAGGGAGAAGGAAGAAGAGACAAAGAGAAAGGAGAGTAAGAGAGAAAAGAGATCCAGAGCACAAACATTTTTTAAAAAGAAGTGTTTATGGCATTCATAGTTAACTACTGGAAGTAGCCCAGGTGTTAGTAGGTTACTGTATTACAGAGTTGGCATACAAAGAAATACTACTTAGTAATAAGTATAGGTGTACTCAAAATGACATAGATGAATCTTATAGACAAACTCAGCAGAAGTTGGATGCAATACTTGATGACTCCACTTATATATACCAAGTTCTAGGACAAAGACTAATCTGTGGTTAAAAAAAATAGAAGTTGTAAACAATGATGGCTTTTTGATTATGGAGAATATTGATGCTAAATGTGTATACATGTGTATTTCAGGGTATATAAGTTTTATCTTAAAATTATAAAAATAGTTGAATTGGGTGAGAAGGGTGGTAGATACAGGGGGAATCGAGAATGGTAGAATGCTGATGGTTGTTCACACTGGGTAGGATACTCAGTATTTATTCTGCTTACTTTGTTTGAAATTGTCCACATAAAATTTTGTTCAAGACTAAGTTGTAAAGACAATAGTTGTGCTCTCTTGATCAGGTTAATATGATTTCCTTCTTGTGACCCACATGCTGATTACATATTATTTACCCTGCCTAGTCTTAACTTGACCTATATTCCCTCCCTGTTTTTCTGACACAAGAGTTTACTGTGTAGCTAAGGCTGTCCTTGAAACTTGAGATCCTCCTGTCTCAGTCTCTTGAGTACTGGGATTATAGGAATGAACTACCATGAACTACCTGGCTTCCTCCTTCCTCTTAAACATCTCCCACATGTCAGTGTAAAGATTATTCAAGCAGAGAAACCCTTTCTTGAGTCAGAATATACACTAGGGTTAATTACCCTAGTATGTGTCCTCTCATAGTTGATCCCTGTTATGATATTTAACTAATATCAATCTCTACAGTAGAAAGTTTTCAGAGTGCACAGTCTAATCCTGTTGTGTCATAGTGTCTAAAACAATATGGTAGTGCATAATTATTTTGTTAAAAAAATTTAGGATATTGCCGGGTGCTGGTGGCACACATCTGTAATTCTAGCTACTCAGGACGCTAAGGTCCGAGGATCTCAGTTTAAAGCTAGCCTGGGCAGGAAACTCTGAGACTCTTATCTCCAGTTAGCCACCAGAAAACTGGAAGGGGCCCTGTGGTTGCTGGCCTTGAGCAAAAGAGCTCAGGGACAGTGCTCAGGCCCGGAGTTCAAACCCCACGACCAACTCCACCCCCACTCTCTCCCCCCACCCCCCAAAAGAGAAAGTTATAAAAATACCTAAATTTAAAAGCTACTCAACAGATCATTTTTGTTTTAGCAGAAGTCGGGGGGGGGGGTGATTTAGTGCCTTGCGCTTGCCAAGAAGGTGCTCTGCCACTTGGTGCTTTGTTTCTTGAATAGAGTCTTGCAGATGGCCTGGGCTGACCTGGATTCTGATGATCCTATTGTACTTGCAGTGTAGTTCTAGGATGACAGGCACATACCACTACATCCAGCTTTTGGTTTGAGATAGATAGGGTCTTGTGAGCTTTTTGCCTGGGCTGGCCTCAAATGGCAGTTCTCCAGATCTCAGCCTCCTCAGTTCAGAATTACAGGCCTGAATAATCGTGCCTGTCTTTTGCTAACCTGTATTGGGACTATATTAGTAAAGGCCATAATTTAAATGTTTTCTTTCTGATTTTATTGGCATCTTTTTTTTGGGGGGGGCAGTCCTGGGCCTTGGACTCAGGGCCTGAGCACTGTCCCTGGCTTCTTTTTGCTCAAGGCTAGCACTCTGCCACTTGAGCCAAAGCGCCACTTCTGGCCATTTTCTGTATATGTGGTGCTGGGAATCGAACCCAGGGCCTCATGTATATGAGGCAGGCACTCTTGCCACTAGGCCATATCCCCAGCCCCTATTGGCATCTTATTAAAAAGAAAAGGGACATTTTAATGTCATTAGAGCTGAAACTGTGTATGAAAGGTGTTGATTCTCAAATGCTCTGGAGCTTTATTATTTTATCCTTTTTTTTTCTTATTTAAAAGCTATGTAATTAAGACTTCTTTTCTGCTTACGAGAGTATTCTAAAAAGATTATTCTAAATACCTCCTTTTCTTCCATTGCTTTCTGCTTTGCCTGTTAGTTTTGGCCTTAGAATAATCTTTTTTTTTTTTTTTTTTTGCCAGTCCTGGGCCTTGGACTCAGGGCCTGAGCACTGTCCCTGGCTTCTTTTTGCTCAAGGCTAGCACTCTGCCACTTGAGCCGAAGCGCCACTTCTGGCCATTTTCTGTATATGTGGTGCTGGGGAATTGAACCGAGGGCTTCATGTATACTAGGCAAGCGCTCTTGCCACTAGGCCATATCCCCAGCCCCTAGAATAATCTTTTTAAGGGCTTGTTTTCTTATTTTTTTATACTGATGGCTAAAAATTAAAATGGAAAAATAAAATTGTGGAAAATGTTAAACATAGAATAACTAGGGAAGTATAATAAATGCCTGTGCACCCAGCAAACCATCAACATTTTAAAACTTTGTTACAGTTGCCAAGTGTAGGTATAAGCTGTAAGTAATAAAGATAAAAAATTGTTTTGCTAATAATCATGCTATTAAAGGTGTTATATTGAAATGTGCATCAGAGCACTGGAGTTGGGGGATTATCTTTTTGAGTTTTGCTATTTCATATTTCCATGAAGTACTTGAGCAACTTGAACAGTGTGCGAATTCTTTAACTTTTGCTGCTTGAAAGAATATATTGGAGTGGTCATAAGTGGGGGTCTGGAAGAGTCAGACTGCTTCTGTTTCCTTTCGCCACTTTGACCAAGTGACTGAATTGCTTGTCCTTAGCAAATGTTAGGTACTCATTATTTTCTGGGTTCTAGGGAGCTCAGTCACTTTTCTAAAGGATCTTTTTCTAAAGTATATGTAAGATTTACGATTTTAACCATTTTTAAATGTATAATTTAGTAGCAATAAGCCTAGTTATTTCCAGAATTTTTCATCTCACAGAAGCATAAAAACTCTTTACTCATTAATAGTAACACACTCTTCTCTCTTCACACACACACACACGCACGCACCCAACCCTAGGCAACCTGTTCTACTTTCTCTAAATTTGACTATCTCTCTTCACACACACACGCACGCACGCACCCAACCCTAGGCAACCTGTTCTACTTTCTCTAAATTTGACTATTCTGGGTACTGGATGTAAATGGAATTGTCCAATATTTGTCTTTTTGTGACTAGCTTATTTCATTTGTATTTTCAGATTTAATCCATGTTGTAGCTGTTGGGTTTTCTAGAGTCAGTAGCTGTGATTGGAGAAAATAATTTTACCATGAAAATGAAAACACGGATCTACAAAACTTATTTCAAGAATATTGTAGATTTATTCATAATAGCTAACCACTGGAAATGCTGATATGCCTGGGTCATGTTAGACTGACTTACTGTAGCCTGGAGTCATGTTAGAGCTGAATTTTCCTTTGTAGCTTTGGGGGTGTGTGTGCTTAGGTGGGTAGAAGACTAAGAGAGAGTGCTTGAAAGGACACCAGCCAAACTGCATTGGAGATGTCCATAATAAGGATTACAATGAGGGAACATGATTCTCTAACATGATTTTCCAATTCATGGAAACTGATGTTTACTTGATACTTTTTTCTTTGATTTTTTTAAAAAAAATTCTTCTTTTAATTGAAAATTATAGCAATTCTTTATTTTTTAGGTACCTTAACTCCCAAAGGCTTTATGTATTCTGATGTTACTGAAAATTGGAGGTTTTGGTATTTCTGGTAGCTCAGAAGTAATCTGAAACGGAGAAATAAGATGGGTGTGGCTCTAAGTGGTCTAGTACCTGCCTAGCAAGCAGGAGGCCCTGAGTTTAAAAAAAGCACTGCAAAATAAAGAAAACAACAATGAAAACCCCCCCAACAACCTAAGTACCATCTACTTACTATAAGCTTTTAATGACTGCCATTGCCCGGGGTAAAGTGGAGATTTTTAAAGCAATACAAACGTGATCTTTCATGAACTGAAAGACATTTTTTACATGCATAACCTATTATAACCTTTAATTACAAATATATTAATTTTTAAAATGAATTAGAAATCTTTGAATTCACCAAGGTGTTAGAACCATTTGTCTTTGTATATGTTATTTATTTGACTTATATACATTACTCTTCATTCAGCCTCAGAAGTCTCTAACCTCCCAAGCTTAATTTTATCCTTCATGCTATTATATTTAGTAGTTAAGAATATTACAGATTCATTAAAGCAATTTTTCTAGATGCCCATCTTGCTCCCTAAGATTTGCTTGGCTGTAGGAGTTACATATTAGTCACATTAATCTTTGCAGTGTCATTTGTGCCTAGCTTGCTGAAATGGGATCAATTAGTGCTGATTGGATAAATGAGCATTAATGCTTTTCATTTTGAATATTATAAGCATTTTTGTTTAGTTGCTCAATCGAAGATGGCACAGAATATCTATATAAATACAGATAGATCCAAGTGGGGAAACAGGAAAACAACAGAATAATTAAAGTATCAGTTTTATCTAGGAATAATTTTCTGTGGTTAAAATGTTATTAAATTACTTAAACTAAGAGGTTAAATTTCTGAATAATAATGTTTTAACTGTTAAAATTATGGCATATAAGAAAACTTTGACAGTTCCTACGGTGAAAACTGGGGGAAAATGCAGAGAGAGTCTATGAGGTTTCTGATGTTTTTATTGCCCAACAAAAGGTTGCATTATCACCAGCTTTAGTGAACAAATGGCTCTGTTGACTATGGGATACTGGTAGCTTTGTCAGTCCAAAGAGCTAAGAGTTCTTATTTCAATTCATGATTATGTTAAAATAGTGAACTGAAAGAAGTTGACCTTCTCTAAAACAGAGAAGAAAGTTTTTACAAATAGATCAAAACATTTCAAGGATGTGAAGAAGTAAATTACTGCCAAGTCACATAAAAATTGTTTCATGTCTTTTAAAATACCAATCTGAAAACAATAGGTCCTCCATACCTATTAATTGATACTTAAAATAATGTCTAATAGGTGGTTTCGTAGAGTTAAATCCACCAGATTGATAAAACCCAGTTGTTAGAATGGCTGAGCCTTCAGTTCTCCAAATGCTGTAGATATTTTTTTTTCAAATTTTTATTATCAAACTGATGTACAGAGAGGTTACAGTTTCATACATTAGGCATTGGATACATTTCTTGTACTGTTTGTTACCTTGTCCCTCATACCCCCTCCCTCCTCCCCAAATGCTGTAGATATTATGAGCAATTTGATATGTAGATGTTACTGAAGTCAAGAAGAGATAATGCCTTTTAAATTTTTGGCTGAAGGAGGAGAATACTGAGGATTTGAACTCAGGGTCTGTGTACTTGCTAGGAAGGCTCTTACTGAGCTACTTATAGCCCTCTAAATTATTTAAGTGAAAGGCATTTTAGAATCTATTTTAGAAGTGCTGATTTGCTTCTCTTTATTTACACCAGAGGTTCAAGTAGAGGGAGTCATTGGGGAACTGCTTCTACATTGAAGTTCTTAAACAGTATAGCTCTTTAAAGTTGAGAAATATATAGCAACAATGCATTTAAGATTTTAAACAAAATGATGAGCTATTTAAGAGTTTGAATTGCGAACTAGATGAAGGAATAACAGCCACCTATACCATGTTATTTATGTTATCTCTTAACAAAACATGATTTATATTTCTTTCCTTGGCTTCTCATTTTTTTTCAAGTCTGTGTTTCAAATATGCTTGACCAGATATCATTTGATTTCACGTTTTACTTGGACTACTTCTGTTTCTTCAATTAAAAAAAAAGTGAGGTGTTGCTTTTATTACCTCACCCAAATAGGGAATTTAAATATTTGGCTGTTCAGATATAGTGTTTGTCACTTGGCTACATTACTGTCTGTTTGGTTTATATTGCTTTTCATGTATGCTACCCTTGTATTCAGTAGTATGATCTGGTCTGTCTAAAGGGAGAGGAACACTGCCAGATTAAGCACTATTTATCAGAGCATCAGTTTTAGAGGAAAAGAAAGTCAAACAATTAAATGGCTAAGTCACTGAAGAATGAATTAAAAACCTTATAGCCCTTCAACTGACAAAAAAATCTTACAAAGTTGAATGAAAATGTATTAAATCTCTAAGGTAAGCCAAGTGTCTCAAACAATTAGGATTTTGTCATTTAGGCTGTTAAAGGCTGTACTCTTCATTGTCACAGGTTAGCTGGTAGTGGTGGGTGGGGTGGGGTGGGGCGGGGTGGGGCGGGGTTGGGTTGGGAGGGATGAAAGAGTAATGTGTTCAGAATGTTGTGAGAGGTATTGTTCTAAGTTACTTACTCTAGACTCCCCAGATCCCTGTCAAGATAGCTTCTTAATAGCTAGGATATCTTCTTAGGAAATTATGCAGGGATCGCTTATCAGGGGCAAGGCTTGTGTGTGGGTTGGCATATCTGTAAAACCTTACTCATTTGCGTTACAGGCCAATTTTGGCTTCCTTTTTGTAGATCTTTAGAATTTTGGCTTTAGCTATAGTCTTAGTCCTTTCATAATTGTGTTGCCATTACAATGCTTAGTTTTAACTGGAATTTGTTTTCAACATACCATTCCTTGGGTTGGGCCTTTGACTTGACAAATCTTGTGTCCTGAGGAAAATTTTCACCTGAAAATTATTAAGTCATTATGAATAGACTTATTTTATATGAATAATATGTATTTTATATGAGCAGTATATACATTTTAGAATATAATTGTGTACTATAATTGTACTGTGTAATTGTAGAATAATTGGTTTTTCCTTTCTGTGGCGATTTTAGGATATTGCTGGTATTTTTGTTTGTCCTCTCTTCCTTTTATGTGAATGACAAGTAATATACTCCCCTCCTCAAAACCCTCCCCCACTCTTTGCTTTATTTGTGCTTTAAAAAAAAACACCTTTAAATGGCTTTTGTACATTTGGACTGCAAAAATGGGATTTCTTAAATTTTCTCTTAAAGGCAATGGCTGATAACTTTTAAGTATTTTCTTTTTTCTTTCTCTCTTTTTTTTTTCTTTCTTAAATTAGGGTTTGAACTCAGCCTTTCATGTTTACTTAGCTTGCTTGCTTTGCTGGCATTCTACCACATCAGCCATGCCCCTAACTATTTTGGTTTCATGGATATATTTGCTCAGGTTGGCTTTGAAACCTGATTTTTTTGGGTCTCAGTCTGTAGAGTAGCTACCATTACAGGCATAAGCCCTGCCCAGCTGGTTTAAAACTTTTTTATTAGCATATATTAGTTATTCAAGTTATTCATTAGTTATTTCATTGTGACATTTCCACATATACCCAGTACATTCTAATCATTCTGTTGGCTCACACTCTTACCTTTCTCCCTTTCTTAACAATTTTAAGAAGCTTCATTGTTCTTTTTATATTTGTCTTACAACCTTATATCCATCTTCTTTTCCCACATTAGCCCAACTCCCTTTCCCTAATACTCCTCCCCACAAAGCCTGTTTCTTCTCCCTCAGCGGCTTTCATTGAAATTCTTTGTACTGCTTTCGTATGTAGTTGTAGTATATCTCAAAATAATTCACTGTCTTTTTCTCTTCACTTTCCGTTTTCCAGTAGTCTCTTCTTTATGTAGTCTGTTTAGTCAAATTTGTACATATATAATGTTGTCCATATGTGTGCACACTATGTAGTATATGTGTGTTCATGACTATGAATATGTATGTCTTATAAGTCTAGCTTTCATAAGCAAGTAAAAACATGATACCTCGGCTGGGAATATGGCCTAGTGGCAAGACTGCTTGCCTCGTATACACGAAGCCCTGGGTTTGATTCCTCAGCACCACATATATAGAAAACGGCCAGAAAGTGGGTGCTGTGGCTCAAGTGGCAGAGTGCTAGCCTTGAACAAAAAGAAGCCAGGGACAGTGCTCAGGCCCCGAGTTCAATGCCCAGGACTGGCAAACAACAACAACAAAAATACAAACATGATACCTGTGTTTTGAGCTTGTATTTTCTACACAATTTGAACTCCTTCAGTTCCATTCATTTTTGTTGCAAATAACATGATTGAGGATTGTGCTTAGGTCCTGACACTTGCTAGCAGGGTCTCTACCACTTGAGTTATACCTCCAGTCCCCTTATTTTTTCTTAATGGGAATCTTGATTTTTATTATATATATATATATTTGATATTATGAAAAAATTATCTAAAAAGGTATAGTAAGTGAAATATTCTACAGATGCTGAAATAAGACTGCAGAAGTAATCTAAAAAAGAAATTTCTACATGTATATATGCACATGAGCATGAGGAATTTTGCTTTTTTGGCATAAAGAACTACATAGCTGAAAAGAGAAACATGACTTTGAAATGAAGACATAACAAGATCTGACTAGTACAAAATGTTACATGTAACAGAATTAATAAGCATAATAAAGAACTTGTATAAATTAGAAAATTTATGAATAATAAAGGCAAGTAATTCAAAGAATTTACACGAATAATTTTACAGAAATACACATAAGGGAGTATTATAAGAACGTTAATCATTTGGAATAGCAAAATCTTGGAAATAGATTGTTCAGCAGTAGAGATATGGCTAAATAAATTACGATACATCCGTATTTTAACATGTAGGCACACTGATGAAAAGAAATTGTGTCTCTGTGTCTGCCTATGGAAAAATTGCCAAGACATTTTATTGATGAGAATATAGAATGAGTTCTAGAGTGTGATATTTAACATAGTATCCCTGTTGTTCATGGTACTCTTTTACATAAAATTTTACAGTATCTTATAGGAACAAGGACGTGTGTTAACCTTATTAATATTATTAGGAACCAGAAAATTCATTGTAGCAGAATAAAGACGTAAATGTAGAATTTAAGAAGTAAAACTGTTAAATTAATTAGAAACACCATTATGAATCCAACTCCTTCTCCCCTCCCTTCTTTCTTCTCCTTCCCTCCCATCTAATTCTGTCTTGGAAGGGCTTGGTGGCAAGGACAGTCTCAAGCAGCAGTGATTTATACCCACCATGCACATCATGGTTTCTAAATAGTTCCCCACTGTAAGACTCCAAGGCTTCTTGGAAAAGGAAGTGACTCCAGTTTTAGGGAATACACACAGCAAGTGAGAAAACAAGTACCTAAAAATGTTATTGGTTATATTATAAGAACCCAATAACTTCTAAGTGGCCAAATTAACTCATGTGCCAATATTCATAGCAGTATTATTTACAATAACCAAAAGGTAGCAATAATCTAAATGTCTTTAAACAAATGGACAAATACACTGTATATAAAATGTATATTTATATATTATTTAGCTGTGAAAATGAATGGGATCTTGGTACATGCTACGATAGATGAAACTTGAAACCATTATGTTAAGTGAAGTAATCTAGAATGAAAAGAACAAATACTGCATGATTCTACTTATATGAAGTACCTGTGGTAGGTGAGTTCAAATGTCAGGAGTTTCATGGAGGTATAATTGAGCGGGAGGAGTGATGAGAAGTTTTGCTTTTCTGTCGTACAATTAAAATGGTTAAGATAACAGATATTGTGTTGATATATCTTACTGTAACAAACAATTCTAAAAAGTATTTGTGAAGAAAATTCTCCTTGGAGTGATTAACAGTTTTATTCTTTGCTGTGGATTTGAATATGTATTAAATAAAAATAGTGCATTTGCAAATATTACAGCTATATAAATGAAAATGATATCAAAGGAGAATCCAAATCCCCATGATACTTTACATGTTCAAAAGAGAGTAGAAAAGAAACAAAAAACATGACTGGTGAGGCATGATTCTTACAACTGCTGATAGTTTTCCAAATAGCCTCTTTTGGGGCTTTTATCTTTCTTTCATAGTGACTCTACCTTTTTATTTGGAATTACACTTCCACTGCCAAGAATTTAAGAATCTGAGATTTTTACCCTTGCTTGCAAGCTAGCAAATTACCCAGCCCATAATTACAGGGGTCATGGTAGAAGATACAGGACTCCTGAGTTGTTAGTGAAGTTTTTATTACAAATTGCAATCCCAGTAGCCAAAATGTATCTTCTCTCTTCTTCCTCATTGCTCTGCTCCTTGTTTTGCTGTGCAGACTGGATTGGCTTGAAACTCTTGATCCATTTGCTTTCACTTTCCAAGGGTAGGATTAAAGGCAAGCTCCATAACAAACACAGAGTGTAGAAACAGTGTTTATAAGGTCGTTAGTGATAATAGGAATATCATTTCTATATCACTTCAATCCTCAAGTTTATTTTACTATTTGTGCCTTTTCTCCTTTTTTTTCATTTTATGAGTTGGTTAGTCTGGTTAGAGGGATTGTTGATTTTTTTTGGAAAGCTTTTCCAGCTATCGTATTTATTATTTTTTGCTGTTTTCAGTTCCATTGTAATCCATTTCTTTCTTTATCATTTGGCTCTTCTGATGCTTGCTTTGAGTTTGTCATAGTCATCTTTGGTCCAGTTTGTGAGATAGAAACTGATTAAGACCACTTCCCTCCTCTTTCTTGCCTCTTCTTCTTTCCCCATTTCTCCCTTCCCACCCCCACTTCCCCCCTCTACTTCTTTCCCATCTCAGCCCTTTATCCTTCTCCCCTCTTCTCTCCTTCCTTTTGTGCCTGCTGGTTGGGGAGACTGGAAGCATAGCCTCAGACTGGCCTTGAACTTGCAGTGCTGATCTTACTGGGATTACTGTCACGGGCCATTTCTTTTTCTTTTATATGTGGGCATTCAGTGCTATAAATTTCCTTATGAGCACTTCCTTGACTTCATCATGAACATTTTGATATGTTACACTTTTTATTTAGTTCAGAATATTTTCTAATTCCTCTTGGGATTTGGGTGTGTTGTTGAATTCCTGTATTTGAGGTTATTTGAGATTTTTAAAAATCTTACTCATTTCTAGTTCAACTCTGATATAAGCGGAGAATATATATTTGGTATTATTTCCATTCTTTCATTTCAGTTCTTTCAGGTGGATGTTTCTGTTTATGTAATCTTGGAGAAAAAGTATATTCCTAGAATAATTTGTTTTTGAATGGAAAATCTTTTTTTTTGTAAGATTAGGTCTTAAGTTCTAATTGTAGTCAATGGGACTTAGAATGCAATCATGTATTGTTAAATGTTGATTTTTTTTCTGGTACATTTTTGGTAGGCAGTTTTATCACTGTGTGAAATTATAGTGTATACTTTTGACAAACTTAGATGGCATGTAGATTAATCATTCCATGTGGCCTCAATGCAGTTAAGAGAGATGATGATTTAAGGCTGTAGGAAGAGCAGGAGTATACTTTAAAATGATGACAAAACTATATAGTACTATATAAACCAATAATGTAGTTCTTACCATTTTCAAGCAGTATGTATTGTATATAATTGTGTTGTTGTTGCTGTTTTTTTTTGTCAGTTGTAGGACGGCCTGAACTCAGGGCCTGAATATAGGGCCTGCGGCTCAGCCATTCCTGAGCCTCTTTTTGTTCAAGGCTAGCGCTCTACCATTTGAACCACAGTGCCACTTCTGGTTTTGGAGTGATTTATTGGAAATAAGAGTCTCAGGGAGACTTTTCTGCCTGGGCTGGTTTTGAACCACAATCTCAGCCTCCTGAGTAGTTAGGATTACAGATGTCTGAGTCATGGGTACCCAGCTTATAGTTGTGTTTTATACTTCTATGTATCAGCAGCACAGTAGGTTTGCTGATACCAGCACCGCCACAAAGTGAGTAAGGTAATATTCACTGCTAAAACTGCTAATGTTTCACTAGTAGTTGGAATTTTTCAGCTCCATTATACTATATGGGATCACTTTTATATATGGAACCTGTCATTGACCAAAACATTGTGGTCATAATGGTGATTTAAACACATGGAGTTGTCCAGTCAAATGCAGCTACCACATATAAGTGGGTGTCTTAGGCACTATAAGGCGTGCAGTGATTAAGAATAAAAGAAAGTGTTCAGTTTTTTCAAGTCCAGGGTAAAGTGAAAGAGCTTCATAAATATTTTGTTCTTTTATTCTTGAAATTTTGGACTTTGACTTGCAACTTGACTGAAAGATTTATACTACAGATTTATTATAAAATATTTAGAACTGGGGCTGGGAATATGGCCTAGTGGCAAGAGTGCTTGCCTCTTATACATGAAGCCCTGGGTTCGAGTCCCCAGCACCACATATATAGAAAATGGCCAGAAGTGGCGCTGAGGCTCCAGTGGCAGAGTGCTAGCCTTGAGCAAAAAGAAGCCAGGGACAGTGCTCAGGCCCTGAGTCCAAGGCCCAGGACTGGCAAAAATAAATAAACAAATAAAATAATGTACAACTAACATTTAAGTACTAAAATTCATTTGACAGCTTACACATTTTTTATTATGGCTTTAATTATAAATTTAAAGTTTTTACTGCTAACAATGCTAATAAAATGTTTCTCATCTTAATGTTTTAATAAAAGGAATGAATACCTTAGATTTTCCCACTTCATTGTATCTCCTTTAACTCTATAGATACTGTATTTAGATAGTTCAGGTGCTTCATAAGAGCTAATAGATAGAAGAATGTGGAGTAATGGCACTGTATAATTATCAGAAAAAAGTGAACCTCTGAAGGCTACTCTGAGAGATACTGTTAGTATTCTGTAGTTTTGATCATTATAATGCTTTAAGTCTGATTTGTGATCTTATTCTTTGTGTGGTCTAATAGACTTTGCTCAAGTCCTAATAATTAGCTTCTCTATATATTACAGTATAGTTTAATTTTTTTTTAAGATAATGCAAAGTGTATTTATGCTAAGGTTTCAATGTGTGCTCTACTACTTGAGCCATGTCCTCCTTCCCCTCTACCACCATGACCCGTCATAATGCTCAGATTAAATGTTATTCTTGGGTGGATTTTACAGAGTAGGTGTAACTCTGAAATTAAAGGGTTATTATTGTGTTTATTTTTTTTATTAGGGAGTCTGAATCAACGAGATTTTTTTTAAAAGGCTGTCTAAATACTTGGTAAGTACTTTCTATGTAACTGTTTTGCATGTTACATAAATTTTCATGTTTGCTACATGGATGTCATTTATAATAGTAAAATAGCAAATTGTTGTAACTTTTGCCTAGAATTTCTTCTTTTTATAACAATTCTGATCCATTCTTTACACTCTACCCAGAAAATTGTTTTGGTATACAGCTTAAATATTAAGTGGCTAGTGTTTAGGGATGGTAATTTATGAATTAAACATCCCTACCTGAGTGTTTGTAATGATTGTCTATTAATTGCTGAGGCTTATACAGATTTCTTTGGTCATCTAGTCCTTAATTAACTTTTTTTTTTTTAATACTAGGTCTTGTTTGCTACAACATGGCAATATAAATTCTATTAATCTAGTCAGACTGTTATTTCTTATTTGGATTACACTGGTGTTTTTCTACTTAGATTAAAATATAAAAAGTTCTGTAGACTGAAATATGCAAAGTTTTCTAGACATCTAGTAAAGAATGTCATAAGCTTGTAATTTTACTAGGTAAGCTGCTACTTTTTAATGTTTGAGTAAAGGTGAGTTAATATCAATTGATTTTACTTCATTTATGCATATTTCATATTTGTCTGCTATAGTAATTATATAGATATAAAATGTTTTAATTCATGGCAGATTTTTAAGGTGATACAGTTAAAAAATGTTCGTTGTTTGTAGTTTAAAGTGTTGAAATGTCTCATAATCAGACGTCATAATTTGTGGTTGTTTTAAACATACTCATAAAATTAAAGACATTTATTTGATTAGCTAAGGGAGATTTTCTAGAAATACGAGGATACTATTTTATTATAATTTTTCTGTGTTTAAAACTTTCACCAAGTGATGTTTCTAAAAATCTATAGTATTTATGGCAGATGCTTAATATTCAGAAATTATACTATACTATTTAGTATATACTTAAAACTAAGGTAATAGTTTCTAGAGCTAATGCCATAGCAAAGTTAAGCAGAGTTTTTTTTACTATTTTAAAATTCAGTAACTGATTGCTGGAGATGTATTAAATAGGAAAGAGTATACTGTCATTTTTCTCTCACCGATGGATATATTTGCGCTACAACTAATTGTCTTTGCATTGCATATGCTTGTCATGTGTATTTCATTGAGTGACTTTGGTTACTGAGATACAGGTCACATACCCTAAACTTCATTCTTTAGTGTACAGTTCAGTGCTATTGTAGTATATCCACATTGTGCAGTCATTGCTACAGCTTTAGGATGCTTTTCATTGCCCTTCTCACTCTGTATATTTGATAAAGATGACACCACACAGTACTTGCCCTTTTGTGATTTCTTTTACTTTGCATAATATTTTCAGAATGTAGGATGTATCAGTATTTTCATTAATTTTTATGACTGAATAAAATTCATTTTGTTGATACAATCCATAGATTGTATCCACTTTTTTGTTATTAGGAATGATCCTTCTGTGAACTGTTTTTAGTCATATATCATCATATTATAATTACATATAATATCATTCTTTTATAATATTCATATATGTGTGTATACATGAATGCGGTAGAATTGTTGAATAATGTAATTCTTTTTTTTTTTTTTTGCCAGTCCTGGGGCTTGGACTCAGGGCCTGAGCACTGTCCCTGGCTTCTTTTTGCTCAAGGCTAGCACTCTGCCACTTGAGCCACAGTACCCCTTCTGGCCATTTTCTGTATATGTGGTGCTGGGGAATTGAACCAAGGGCCTCATGTATAGGAGGCAAGCACTCTTGCCACTAGGCCATATCCCCAGCCCTGAATAATGTAATTCTTTGTGTACCTTGTTAGAATGATACAGAATGGCTGTTTTATAAAAGTCACACGAGCACAGTATTTTTATTTCCTCAAGGACATTAGCTATACTTTCGCCCAGTTGGTATAGAGTGATATTGTACCGTGGTTTTGCTTTTTTATTTCCTTGATGATGGAGGATAAACATCATGCCGTGTGCTTATTGTCCATTAACTTGTTTTCTTTGAAGAAATAGCTGTTTAAATTATTTGTCTAGTTTTAGATTATGTTATCTTTTTAAGTGTTGCATAATCTAGATACTGAACCTTTAGCTATTTTCTCTTGTTTTGGGGATTATCACTACCTTCTTGATGGGATCATTTAAAGTGTGAAAGTTTTTAATTTGATCAATTTAACTTTTCTTACACTTTTGGTGAAATAATCTTTAAGCAAATGTTCATTGCTAGTCTAGGATTATGACAAGGTTTTAATTATCACAGGACCATAAATAAGCATTGGCATTTCCTGTGTTTGACAGCCAAACCCCAAAGGAAGCAATTATTCTTGTATTTGTGCTTCAGTTCTTCAGCTAATTGTTTCCAACAAAATCTTATCTTTGATCCCTTGTGTTACAATGAAAATGCTACTTGTTTATTGTTGTTTTATTAATACTAGTCTTGTGAATTCACTGTTAGCTTTTTGGATTGGAGTAGGGAGGTCTTCTAATGGTTTGGTTTATCCTGATGACATTGCACAGTTGATTTTATACCTTAAGAAATTGTTGCAGTAGACTACTATGTTCATTCTACTTAATTTGAAACATTCCCTCACATACATACATACATACATACATAAATACATTTTGAAGATGATGTACAGAGGGGTTACAGTTATACTTAAGGTAGTGAATACATTTCTTGTCCTGTTACCCCCTTCTTCTTTTTCTCCTTCCTTCACTTCCCCCAACCCATCCCCCCTTGCTTTCATCATTTTTTTTTTTAACCTTCCCAGTGATGGACATCGTCATCCTATTTTACAGTGCTTATGAACTCTGTGAATATTAACAATAAAACAATTCCTTCCAGGTAGGGTGGTATGTGCATTTCTTTCCTTTTGCTTAGTGTAATTGGTTCCTTCTTTTTCTCTCATACCACCCCTCCCCCTCCCCACTGCCCTTGAGTTGCTTAGTTTGCTTTCATCAATGCAGCCATTGGGCCCCTCTCTATTGCATTTTTTCCCACTCGCTTTCTACCATTCTGTGCCCTCCTCCCAACTTCCCTTGGATGTGCTTGTGGATACACCACATGTGAGGTAAAGACCATAGGGTCCTCTAAATACTGTAAGACTAACGAAGGAGAAGTCCTTTGCTTCCTTATCTTTGGAGTTCTTTTCAGTCTGAATTATTTTAGGTACATTTGAAATAGTGTTTTCACCTTTATATTTTATGGCATTGACCTTTCCTTTTTTTTTTTTTTTAAGTGCTGGGCCTGGGGCTTGAACTCTGGACCTGGGCACTGTCCATGAGCTTTTGTGCTCAAGGCTGGTGCTCTTGCACCTGAGAACCATAGCTTTACTTGTGGCTTTTTGTAGTTAATTGGAGACAAAAAGAGTCTCATGGACTTTCTCACCCCGGAAGCCTTCAAATCATGATCTTCAGATATCAGCCTCCTGAGGAGCTAGGATTGCAGGTGTGAGCCACTGGTGCCACCGGCTTTCCTGGGATGTGTTCTTCTTAAATTTAATACTTTTCTACTAAAAATTTTACTTAAAACTAGTAATTTGTATAGACAAACATTTACAAACCTTCTACAGTTTTGTATATTAAAATATATAATTTCACATTTTACCTTACCAGATTTTCTTTTTCAGTGGATATATATTTACAAGTTAGACATGGCAGTTACCATTTTTCTCCCACTTGAAAGGCCAATGCAAGTCCATAGAACTACTGTGAAATACCACTGACAAGTAATTTTACTCATTTATTGAAAGCAACATCAGTGACAGTTCAGAAATGTTTTATATTTCATATCATAAAGTGAACAATTTTGGGATCATAGTTTTTAATATTTTTATTGAAATAATTGTTGTAACCAAAACTGTTAAGCCTGATTGAAGGAAAATACAAGCAAAATTCGTAGTGAGTATCAACTTGTTTTGGTTTCAGGACTTTAAAAAACTCTTAAAAATTATGAAAGAAGGCTGAGAGTGTGGCTTGGTGGTAGAATGCTTGACTAGCATGCATGTCTGGGTTTGATTCCTTGGTACCACATAAACAAAAATAAATAAAAAATTATCAAAGAATTTGGGTGCTGATGGCTCACGCCTGTAATCCTAGCTACTTAGGAGGCAGGCTGAGATCTGAGGATTGCAGTATAAAGCCCTGATAAAGTCTCTGAGACTCTTAATTCCAATTAACTAGCAGAAAACCAAAAGTGGACCTGTGGCTCAAAGCCTTGAGCAAAACAGCTCAGGGATAGCACCCAGGCTTGGATTTCAAGCCGACAAAAAATATATATATAAAAAGGAAATTATTACCAAAGACTACAAAAGGCTTTGATTTTCACATCTTTTTTTTTTTTGCCAGTTCTGGGCCTTGGACTCAGGGCCTGAGCACTGTCCCTGACTTCTTTTTGCTCAAGGCTAGCACTCTACCACTTGAGCCACAGTGCCACTTCTGGCCGTTTTCTATATATGTGGTGCTGGGGAATCGAACCCAGGGCTTCACGTATACAAGGCAAGGACTCTTGCCACTAGGCCATATTCCCAGCCCTGATTTTCACATCTTAATGTTTACCCTATTGGAAAATAAAAGAAATTTTGAATGATTCATTTCTTAAATTCACATAAAAGTGGTATGCTTACACAATAATCTATGGGGGGGCTGGATAGCTATGTTTTCTGAAACAAGCAAACAAAAAAAATGAATGAAAACTAATACTGTTTTTAAAATTTCTGCCAATACATTTTAAACGTGGCTTAATGGAAGACATTGGATTCTCCTATTAAATTCTGTATTCATCAAGAATATTACAGGGTTGGGAAGGTGGCTTAGTGGTAGAGTGCCTGCCTAGCATGCACAAAATCCTGGGTTCAATTCCTCAGCACTACATAAACAGAAAAGGCCAGAAGTGGCGCTGTGGCTCAAGAGGTAGAGTGCTACCTTGAGCAAAAAGAAGCCAGGGACAGTGCTCATGCCCTGAGTCCCAGCCCCAGGACTGGCAAAAAAAAAAAAAAAGAAAAAAAAAAAGAATATTACGTGCCATGCAGTCTTCGGTAAACTTGTATGTATATTTACTGCGTGTGTGTATGTGTATATGTATAAGTATATACATCTGTATGCCATATACAACATTCATAAATAAATACATGGATGAGATTGAACTAAGTAACATCTTAGTATTATTTTAAATAGATAACATCTAAGGGTCCCAGAAACACCCAGTGTCCACATTTTAGAATAATAAAATTTATCTGTCACTGAGACTATTTCTGAGGATATACACCATTTTAAGATGAAAAAAAAATCTTAAAATTATGGCAGATTACTTTATGTGCTACATTTTTACTTGAGGGGAACTGTTGACATTAGTTTGTTAGCTCATGTAATAAATTTGGTCATTGTGACCTGTTTCAGAGTTGTTTATACATCTCACTTCTTTCACTTATTCATTCATGCAATGTTGTGCTAAAGATTAAGTCCAGAGCCTTGTGCTCGCTAGACAAGCATAATTTCATATCTTTTTAAGCTGCCGTTTGTCTGCTGCTCCCTGTTTTTTGTTTTTGAAAAGTGCAAACTAATATGAGAAGGTTGTTAAATTTTAAAGCAAGTTCTTGGCACTTAGTTATTTGAAGGAAGAAAGCAACCTTGAAAAGTAATTTAGTTTATTGAAGAGTAATTGTGGTACTTTAATACTAGTGAACAAATACTGTTCCTTCTAGTTTTTAAGTCTGTCTATAGTAGATAGTTAAATATTGTTTTTTCCAAGCAATATTTTTCTGATGATTTTAAAAGTTTATCTTTGGTTTGCCCTCAAGCTCTGTCTATATACAACCTACAAATCAATAGTGTGTTAAATTAGCTGACATGGAAAGAAAATGATAAATAATGAAACTAGCCATTATTGCTTACATTGTTTTTATAGAACTAATTTAAGAGCCAAGGGATATTAAAGTATTGTGAGTCAAGCTATTTCAGAAGTATTCTATACTTTTTTTTTTTTTTTTCCAGTCTTGGAGCTTGGACTCAGGGCCTGAGCATTTTCCCTGGCTTCTTTTTGCTCAAGGCTAGCACTCGCCACTTGAGCCACAGCGCCACTTCTGGCTTTTTCTGTTTATGTGGTGCTGAGGAATCGAACCCAGGGCTTTGTCAAGCACTCTACCACTTAGCCACCTTCCCAGCCTATTATATACTTTTGAATCTTTTATTTCATGGTTTTTATTTAGAAGCAATGGTGATGCTTAGGGGCTAGTAAAATAAGATTCTTTCATTAGAAGTTGTATGCATTTGGTAGGAGGTTTTAAGTGATATTTATCTGCATATATTAGATACAATGACTTATTCATAGGCTTATGTTAATTAAGAAATTCATAAAATTCTTAAATTATTCTGATCATGTTATATATTTTTCAGCAGTTTCAGGGTTTAGTACTTAGTGCCTGTCCTTGATGAATTAATTTTTTCATTCTAGGTTCCATATCTTTCCTCTTTGCTAGTAGTTCATGAGTAATAGTAAGACCTTTTTCCCTAACATATTTGACATACATCTGAAAATGTGTAGCACAGAGCCGTAGCTAGAGTTTAGAAGTTCATTTGTTAAATCATATAAGAAACTTAAATGGATACTTCATGTTTTCCATATAATGTGTTCTTTCAATGAAATAGCTTATGTAGCAGCAGCACAGGAAAAGCAGACTTCTTGGCAATACCAACTCCATTGCATCTGCAGATGAGGATTTAACATTCTGTGCAGCAGACAGTACCTCTAGCAGGCGAGTAAAAGGTTACTGCATTATTTTGTTTGTTTTCGTGGCCCTATCTACAAAAGGATTTTCTCTTCTTTAATTCAGTGTGAAATGCATGCCTGCATTTAGATACTCTGGAAAAATTGATTTAAGTATAACATGAATATCAAAAGGGCAGTGTAAGGTGAAGACAGTCAGTACTAGCTTTTTAAGCATTAAACCAGGGACAGTATTGAGCATGACACAGACACAAATAAGGAACCTTTCAATGCCACAGAAAACAGGAAGTTTTAAAGATACTCACTTAGCTTGAAGGTATTTTATTACTCACTTAGATTTAAAGTATTTTATTGCAATTTCTAGACTGTCTTCCCCAAAATGGAGCTTTTAACAAGAGTTGACAGTTACTGTGTAGATGTTCGTTAGGTTAAGTTATTGAAGTATGATTATTTGTCTTTTATCCTGGGAGTTGTAAAGTGGGTTATACTTACATGGCATTATAAATAATGATCTGTACTTATTATTGGGAGAGGTACAATGCTTAACTATAAAAGATAGTGGAGCATGGATGGCTGTTGCTCATATTTTCAATGTGATTTTTAGGGTTAAAAAAAATCTCTAACGAAATGAAAATAACCAAGTAGGAAAAAATTCATCAAGACTCACAATAGCTTTTCTTTTATTGCCAGTGTCTATATAGCCACTTGCTCTTTTCTTCCTCAGCAAAACTCTTCTAACATTTATCATACCAGAGGCGTTCTTGGGTTTTCTTGCTGTTTATTCCATTATTATAACTTGCATCGGTATTGTTTTGCTATGGACTTATAATGCTCATTACCTACTAAGTCTTAAGTACAGTATTCAGATGGATTTTTTTACTTTCTAAATCGTCAGTCACCCTCCTGCCCTCTCCCACCAAACCTCAAAGTTTTGCATTAGCTACTAAGTCATGTTTGTTTAAGGAACAAACAGGCCTATGTTTCTGTTTTCCTACTCAATTTCAGATTGAATAATCAGTTTGGAAGCAGCTTTATAAATTAACCTATAGCATAGAAGTAAAATTAGTTGATTATTCTTACTGTGAGTGTTTGACAGGCTTCTTGAATTGTAGAATCATAAAAGGTCAGCAGTTCTGATTGGTAACTTAAAAGAATCCATCCAGTAATTTTCTCCCTGTTGTTCTCAGAGCATTGCTGCAGCAGTTCTTTTCCAGATATTGAGCGGTTCTTGAACAGTGTATGGAGGAAGCAAGGGGTGGGGCTCATTCCTGTTGGTTGTTGAAATAATGTGCATTTACAGAGGGAACAGGTTGGATAGGATGAGCTGAGGAGTAGGCAAACAGAACTAAACTGATGGGAAACAGATTGATAATTTTGGCATGTCTCGACTTTGTTCCTTTGGGCTTTAATATAAAACAGTTTGAAATATTAAAGCACCTTACCTTCTTTCTAAAGAGTAGCCTGGAGACTTCCGTTTTTAATATCCAGATTTTCTTGGCGATGAGTTTGTGGATATCTTCTGTAGGGAAGCTGCTGTTTTACTCTTTTTTTAGCAGAGTTTCAGCCAGAGAGCTGCAGAATGAAGCAGTTAGCCAATTCTAGGTATATATGGGACATTACCAGTTCTTATTTTTTAAGTCAAGTTCTCATCTAATGAGCAAGTCAATGTGTGGCTGTGGCTGCAGCTTTATTTCTTCTTTAATGAAGAGATTGGGCCGTTCGACCTGCTGCTCCGATCTGTTCTCTTGTAGTCACACATCAGACCAGTTGCAGAGATTATCCATCGAATGTCCCAGGCAACCAAAGGTAACTACAGAGATTTATTTCAAATAAAAATGTACAGTTGAAATAGCTGCATTATAAGTAGGACCAAATGATTAAAAATAAAAAAGACCAGTTAAAGATGTTCTTAGCAGTTTTCTTGACCTTGCAGTAGCTATCCAATATCATTTTGTCATCATCAGATTGTGTAGCAATGGAAGTGCACTGCAGTAATTGATTTTGTAATAGGATCAGGTGATTTACTAGCTGCACTGACAACCACTTGCTTGCTTGCGCTGAGTGGTGGAGCACTCTAATGGATGTTGTGATTGCAGACTGGAGTTGATGTGAGACTGCTGGCCACTTAAAGCGGCAGCAGCATTTATTTTTAAAATCAGAAGAGTAGTTTTTCTTGTAAGTTTTGAGTAGCTCCAGTAATTTCATATTTGAGTGACTCTGAAATTTTAGAGATTATCTGTTATTTCACTTATCGGTTCTTTGCAAGTTAATTGGTTTGACCAGCTTTGAATTTAACAATATAATCTGTTTACTTGCTGTTCAGAGCTCAGCATCAGTAAACTGTTAGTAGTAAATCAAGAGTATGTGCCAAAAATGCCAGCTTGTTAATTATTCTCTGTTATCTCAACAAAGTAAAATATTCCTAGCACTGTAAATTTTAACAGTTTCATACTCTAATTATAATTACAGTATTCAGATTATAGGAATTTCTTGATCTAGTGCATTGTCGATGAAAATTATTTTGTATCCCTTTTGATCTTCTGACTTCTTAATGTCATGGATACAACACTTAAATTGGAGTTGCATTATTTCTAAGAACAGTGATGAAAAAATTAGCTATTTTAGAGTCATGTTTAAGGATATAGTAAATTGATACTTTCATATCCAGGCTTAACATTTATTAATTTCCAGTGATTATATCTTTATAATTTTGTTCTCATCTTTCTCTGTTCTTTTTAAACAAATAATTGATGTCAAATGTAGATGTCAATACAAGCACCTGGCACTGATGCATGCTTTAAAGATAAGGAAAGAGTTTTTTTTTGGGGGGGGCGGAAATAAGGAAAGTTTTTTTAAGGGGGAAGGGAGGAGTTGGTCATGGGGCTTGAACTCAGCCTGGGTGTGTTTTTGAGTGGTTAATTGGAGATACAAGTCTCACAGGGACTTTTCTGCCTGGACTTGCTTCAAATCATGATCCTCAGATCTCAGCCTCCTGGAGTAGCTAACATTACAGGCATGAGCCACACCTGTTATAGGACAGGTTGCTGTTCCTTGCCCAAAACCATACAGCTAGGAAATAGTAGAATCAGTGTGAAAGCTGTACTTGAAAATTATAAAATATTGCCACGCACTGATAGCTCATGCTTATAATCCCAGCTACTCAGGAGGCTAAGATCTGAGGATCACGGTTTGAAGCCAACCAGGGCAGGAAAATCCATAAGACTTGTATCTCCAGTAAACTACTCAGAAAAAGCTGGCAGTGGTGCTGTATCTCAGGGTTTAAAAAAGCTTATGGGCAGTACTCAGGTACAGAGTTGAAGCTCCAGCACTGGCATCTTCCCCCCCTCCCCCCCCCAAAAAAAAGTAAGATAACTTACTTTCAAGTATTGACTTTTTCTTTTTGAGATAGTCTTTGGTCTTGATCTCAGGGCATGGATGCTATCCCTAAACTTTTGTACTCAAGGCTAGTGGTTCTACCACCTGAGCCACTCTTTTTTTTTTTTTTTTTTTTTTTGGTTAGAGTTATACAAAGTGTTTACTTGTGGTGTTATCATTCTTTGGTAGTGAAAGGAAGAAGTTTTGTAGTAGGCAGACTTGTGATTGAATCAAATTTAATAGTTTAGTTTTGGTTATGTGATGATTATACTGCTTACCTGGTAGGATTGTTTTGAACATTGCGATAATTTTTGTAACACACCTAGTTAATGGAATAGAATAAATACTCAGCATATATTTTCCTTCCCAATGGCAAAAGTGAATTGCCCAGGATTAACTCTGTGGTAAAAGTCAGATTCACTGACCACCATATTTTTTATCCTTAGTTTTGTTTGTTTGTTTGTTTTTTTGTCAATTGTGGGGCTTGAAATCAGGGCCTGGGCACTGTCCCTAAGCTCATTTGCTCAAGGCTAGTGCTCTGTCACTTTGAGCCACAGCTTCATGTCTGGTTTTTGCGTGGTTAACTGGAGATGAGTCTCATGGGGGCTTCTTGGGTACTTTTCTGCCCCGCTGGCTTTGAACCATGCTCCTTAGATTCAGCCTTCTGACTAGCTAGAATTACAGGCGTGAGCCACCTGCATCTGGCTTATCTTTAGTTTTATGTGGAGAAAATGAAGCCAGATCTAATCAGATACACATGAGAGCACATTCTCTTACTGATTCGTTAATTCTTAGTTGATTAATAAGTTTCACTTCTTCGTATTCTTTTGTATTCAGATGGCGATGGTGATGGTATGGTAAGGGAGCTCTTTACTCTGTGTGAGTTATTGCTGTTACTAGACTGCTGCTATTTCAGAGTGAAGGCTACTGTGTGTAAAGGTTCTTTCAGCAATTTCATTTATACCTGTTTGTAGTTTTCCAGTACTTCAAAAATTGTTTTTCTTTTCAATTATTTTATAACATGTCTTTATAAGTAAGCCAGGTGCGGGTGGCCTTTTCAGGATTATGCCTGTAATCCTAACTACGTAGGAGGCTGAGATTTGAGGCTCATGGTTCAGTGCCAGCTCTAGCAAGAAAGCTCATGAGACTATATTTCCAGTTAACTAACAAAAAGCTGAAGTGGAGCTGTGGCTCAAGAGGTAGAGCTCTAGCTTTGAGCAAAAAAAGCTCAGGGATCATGCCCAGTCCCTGAGTTCAAGCCCAAGGGCTAGTGCACACACACACAATTTTTAAAAAAAAATCTAAACTGTAGTTCTCAGGAAATGGCAATGGCAAATTTATTATTTACTTTTTTTTAAAACAACATTTCTCCAAAAGAAATACAATAGGTTACTTTTTAAAAATCCTACATTATTATGGTCATGAGTTTTCTTTTATAGTAACTTAGAAACTAATGTGAAATTATTTTGGTTGATATGAAATTAATCCCTGTTTTTATATAAAATTTTACTCCTTAAATGGTCATTTTATTGTTAAAAATAAAATATAGTAACAAAAATTATTATTTTTTTCTTTGCCAAGCATCTTAACCTTTTACAGAAGGAAGAAGAAATAGCTTCATTATATCTGTGACTTGAGATTTTTTTACATTATCTTCAGTTATTTTATCTCACAATACTGTTTCTAGTTTTGTTACAGAACATAACTAGGTTTCTAGAGGTTGTAATTTCTTTGGCAATTTGAAAAAAAAAAAATATGTATTTTTTGCCAGTTCTAGGGCTTGGGACTCAGGGCCTGAGCACTGTTCCTGGCTTCTCTTTGCTCAAGGCTAGCATTCTACCACTTAAGCCACAGCGCCCCTTCTGGCCGTTTTCTCTCTCTCTCTCTCTCTATATATACATATATATATAAATAAACTTTGAAAAATTTTAAGCCTTTAGATTCTTAGATCTTTTTACTTCATTACTAAACAGGAAATGGGCTGATTGTTCCCCACCTTTAATACCTTTTAGCTCCTGGTGAGTTACCACAAATGTAACAGTGAGTGGAAAACCAAAAATCCACTTAAATTCTGAAATTCTGAACAGTAGTTGGGGTTGCTAAGTGTTTCATTCTTAGACAACAACACAAGGAATTCAAATTTATGTCATCTAAATTACAGATTACTGCATATCATAGGTTGATAGAGCCAAAACCTCAAGTATTAACAGTGTTACGGATCTAGAATATTAAAAAGTCAGCTAGTTATCAGCAAATAAAGCAAAATTATAAAAATTAGAAATGTCATATAGTCAAGAAAAATTGCTTTCTTGAAATGTAAAATAAAACCAGTGTTCATTGCCGTTGCAGATTGTTGACTCTGACATCAATTGACTGACTATGCATAAGATACATCTAGGAGTCTTGTTAAAACTGCAGATGATGACTGGGTAGATCTGGAGTGGGACCTGAGACTCTGCATTTCTGACAAGTTTCCAGGTGATGATAGTAGTGCTAATTGAAGACTAGATTTTTTTTTTAATAGCAAGGCTCTACTCTCTTTTTAATTAGTTGTTGTCCAATTACTGCTGAAACAATTTGTATAGTAGATTGCTATGATAGTGTCACCTCCCTGATGTGACTCTATTATAGAGTCCCAGTCTCAAGTTCATCTTCATGCGTATTTTCAAGTTAGACCTTGTTTGTCTTGAGTCATATCTCAAGTGTCTCGGCTTCATTTCCCACAATTTCATAACCCACAATTCAGTTTTAAGCCCAGAAAAGCTAAAAATCCTACGACAGGGACCATGGACAATTAAAATGTCTGCATGAGTTTTGGGGTGTGGTACAAGTTACCTAGACATGTTAATTTTGGGCCACAGTCCAGACTCATTGTCCATGACATCATGATTGTCATTTTGTGACTTCTGTTTTTTCTTGCTAACACAAGATCCGAAGCTACTCCACAGCTAAAGACTACTTTGCTAAGTGAAATGTCTCAAGTAATCTGAGTTTAAACATGACATTACTAGCTGTGGCAAATGACCTTAATCTGAGTTTGTTTCCAGTCTTGTAAAAATAGGAATCATGATTTTAGAGCGTTGGATTAAATGATTAATAGTTAGCATGATATCTATAATGAGCAATCTAGCTTTTTTTTGTTTAAATGGATACAATAGAAGAATCACTGAATATAAAATGGCTCTATACAGTTAAGCTTTTTCACTTGTATTTTGGTTTCTGTAGCTTGAGTAGCTGAATCTGTAGCTGAAAGGAGTGCATGATTTTTGTGTCTCTATTTCTTCTTGTTTTGAATTAGCTCTTTTGATTTTGTCTAGGCAAGAGGAGTAACTTGGGAATGAAGAAAACCTTCCCAGAAACTTAAAGATCTAAGAAATAGTCTTTTGAGTAGCTCTGTAAACCAGTGGTTTGGGAAAGCAGTGATCATCATCCTTATAGTCTTCCTAGTTATTTGAATGGCTTTGAGTTTAGTGGTAAAATCCTTCAGCAGCCCTCATTGTGATAAGGAATTTGAGTTGTGACCAATCCACAATGCTTCCTCTTAGTTTTAGATGAGTGTACAACACTGCATTGTTTGTACTAAAATTGAGGGTGTTTTGAAGTTTGAAAGTGTTTTACAACTGCTGCCTTGTTAAGTTTGTCCAGAAATACTGTTCTATAACCTGAAAAATTTTAAAAATTTCTTGTGTGGAAAACTACATATCGGTACATAAGTGATCTATTTTACTGATTTAATCATTGTGACAGGGTTGCATTATTTCTAACAAATAGACATGTTTGTAAGAAAGGCGTGGTGTTTCTATCTAAAAAATAATAGCCCTTAGTCTGTACTCAAAAGAATGGGAAAAAAGACCAGTCTTAAGTGGATTATAATGTATCTTTTTAGAATCACTCCTTTTGGCATTGTGGAATTTTGTGGTGGTGATGACTTTTGATTTTTGTTGTTGTTGTTGTTGTTAGATGAAGTCATCACTCAATAGGGATGGAGCCAGGCTGAAACGAAGTTCATTTAGCCAGGTTGCCAGGTTTCTTCTATACTTAGATAACTTCTAGAAAGTTTTAATATCCATACATTTCACAAAAGTTTAACTAGTATGTACTTTTCCTAATGGTTTAAAAATTATATTTATAGTTATTATGTCCCTGTGTCTGAGGGTACAGCTCCCTTTCTCTCCCCCATACACGCTTTCTGAAACCTATGGGCAGGACAATCTGGCAGTATCTTTCCCCATATGTCTGCTCAGTCTTCTAGCCAAGAATTTGAAGAGGAAGATTGAATGATTGTTTCTGGGAGTTTGTGAATAGTGAAGGTCTGGCATATTCATGTAAATGAGGTTATTGCTTAACTTCAGCAAGGGAAGAAATCTAGGCAGGAGTTTTTGAAGGAGTTGTTCACCTGCATTCAAATCGCATACTTTCCAAATGAAATCTCCTAAATGAGAATTAGAAATTTCTAATTTTCTTTTCCTTACCCCTTTCTACCTTCTTTTTCCTCCTCCTTTCCCCTTCCTCTTTCTTTCCTCTGTCACTCCCCCACCCCCACCCCATTCATTAGTTCTCATACTTTGAGTTGGTGATTGTGCAGCTAAAAATGACAACCATGCCTGTACTGGATTGCCCTGTAATGTTTTTGAGTGCTGAAAGCCTGTGATGATGATGTATATATGGATATACCTTATGGAGAAAGTAACGTTGTTAGATTAAGCTTCATTCTGGCATGAGTTATATATATTAAATAACCTGTAATCAGAATTGCACATAAAATTATCCATCAAGCTGTTTTTGTTTGTTTAGGTGTTTTTTTTTTTTTTTTGTCTTTTTTCTGTGGCTTTGGTGCTATTGTCTTGCTTGGACTTAAGATTCTTGGCTTTTTTGCTCATGTCTGGCACGCTAACATTTGAGCTACTCTTCTAGTCCAGCATTTTGGACTCTTGACATAACTGTCCTTGAGCCATGTTCTTCTAGGTCTCAGACTCCTGAGTATTCAGAATTGAAGACCAGCCGTGAGAGCTTGGTTTACAGTAACCTATGGATGAAAAATTTTGCAACCAGAAGCTTATAGGAACTTTATTTTCCCTAGGATGTGGAGTTCAGTATTTCTGCATTCAGTGGTTATAGCATCTTCATGAATATAATATTACAAAAAGAGGAAACTGATTTTTAATTTTTTTGGGGGCCAGTGGGCCTTGGACCTCAGGGCCTGAGCACTGTCCCTGGCTTCCTTTTGCTTAAGGCTAGCACTCTGCCACTTGAGCCACAGCGCCTCTTCTGGCCGTTTTCTGTATATGTGGTTCTGGGGAATCGAACCCAGGGCAAGCTCTCTTGCCACTAGGCCATATCCCCAGCCCGAGGAAACTGATTTTTAATCATGGTTATTTCTAGAGATTTTGGGTGTTGGGAATATTTTAAAGACCCTTGCCTCACCCCAAACTCTTGTTTCTGCTTGATTTAAATACTTGCTTTGGAATATTATATTGAGAAACCTAATTTTATTGTGGGTTCTGGTCAAGAAAGGTTAAGTGACATTAGCTAGTGTTAAGAAAAATGTCATACATTTTTGTTTGAAGATTGTTTGAATTTGCTGGTGATTAAAGAAACATCCAGTTTTCCTCCAGAATAATAAGTATCTGAGGCATATTGAGTGCTCAGTGAATATTTGTTTTAGAGTAATGATTTAAAAAAATTGGGGGCGGTCCTCCAGGAGTTTGAACTCAGGCCCTCATAGTTGTTCAGTTTGCTTGCTTTGCTGGTACTACCAGTGAATCATCTCTTCACTTCACTTTTTTGATGATTTTTATAGATGGAGTCTCACGAACTTTTTTGCCTGGACTGGCCCCAAATTGTGATCTTCTAGATTTTAGCCTGTGGATAACTAGGATTACATGCGTGAGCCAACAGAGCCTGGCTTGAATAATATTTCAATACTATAGTGATCCTGTTTTTGGAAAAGAAAGCAGTATTCATGTTACAGAATAATCTTTTAGGATTTTATTATGTTGTTATTGTAGACTGACATACATGAAAGATTCAGTTAGGTGTCAGTTCTTGCCTGCATTTTGCTTGAAGCTAGCAGTCCTGATCTCTTTGAGCCTGAAGTATACCTCAGTTGCTTTGTCTGTGAAGTGAGGAACATTTTCAACTTAAAGATTCCTTGGATTTCTTTTATTGATATTATTCCTGCCCTGAGTCATTCCCATTTTCATCATGTCCATTTGCCAAGAATTCTCACCAGTTTTTTCAGAATTGTGCAATATATCAAAATACATTACCTATCAGATTTTATAAGTTCAGTGTCAGTTATTGTTAAAATATGAGTTATATATTTGAGATGGTGAATTATGTATTTGACATGGCTTGACATTTTATCTATCTGTTAGAAATAAGAATATCCTGTTTCTGTTTTTCTAACTTTTTAGGGCATGGAATACTATTTATTGATGTATTTTTATATGACATAATGTTCTAAATCACACCAAGTTTTCTTTAATGAGGGGTGTGTGTGTGTGTGTGTGTGTGTGTGTGTGTGACTTTACTGTCTGGGCTGGCTTTGAGCTGGCTTTGGACCTTGATCTCAGCCTCCTGAGTATTTAGGATTACAGGTGTGAGCCACTGGCACCTGGTGAGAATTCGTTTTAAAAGCAAAACAAAATTTAAAATATGAAATATGTTCTGTCTGTATGTGTTTTAATTTTAAGGCCATGGTGTTTTAATTTTTTTAATGTGTATAATATGTTAGCATTATGTTAGGTAACCTTGAACTGTCCACTTAAGATACCATCCAAAGGTGAAGTTTAGCAATGAACCTTCTGAAAAGATGCTTTATCAGATTTTTGAGCTGAGCCTATGTTAAAGAACAAAAGTAAATATTCCTGGTATATAGA
This sequence comes from Perognathus longimembris pacificus, assembly GCF_023159225.1. Taxonomy (NCBI): domain Eukaryota; kingdom Metazoa; phylum Chordata; class Mammalia; order Rodentia; family Heteromyidae; genus Perognathus; species Perognathus longimembris. Next base: position 26,091,925 of record NC_063184.1, read on the forward strand.
ATTTGAGCAATATGGCTAGAAAGAAATACGTTTAAAGCATCTATCGTATTACTGCTTTAAAGGAAATTTGAAATACTGTCTTGCAGTTGATATAAAAATCATATTGTACTTACATAATTTCTTAAATGACATCCATGTTTTCACAAATTTTTATAAACATCATATTTGAGAGTACACACACATACTCTATCTCATGAATTCTTTCATCTTGGATATCTGGCTTTCAGTTTTTATTTATATTTATTTTTATCTTTGTCTTGTTTTTATGTTTTTGTGGATGAAGCTGCAGTGAGCATTTTCTGTATAATTTTTGTTTTGTTTTTTTGTTTTAGGATTGCTTCCTTAGGATAGATTGCCAGAAGTGGAGTTACTGGGTCAGAGGGTATGGACTTAAGAAATTTTTCTTTCTTTTTATTTAAAAATACAATTTCTAATTCTGCTGTCCAGTTATTATATTCACTGAGAAAAGGGAAAATTAGAACGATTGTTTGTTATAGGACTGTATCTGATAGCTAGATTCTGTGATCAGAAAAGTTTTGGGGAAATTTCCCAGATACGTAAACTTTCTGAATATGATTTACTTCGGCATTTCCCAGACTTCAGTGGGCATTGAATAATTTTTTTGTGATATACTTCTTGTTGTTGTTGTTTTGTTTTTGTTGGTCATGGGGCTTGGGCGCTGTCCCTGAGCTCTTCAGCTCAAGGCTAGCACTCTACCACTTTGAGTTCCACTTCCTGTGATATACTTCTTAATATTTTATAAAGTATTATACAGGGTAAGGGTTCTGAACTGATCCAAAACTTACTTGTTTTATTGGTTAAACTATATTTATGGATCAAAGCAGCTATATTAAACTAGGAATTATTAAAAAGGATATTAAAGCTGTTAGTAAGAGTCTTAAAAAGGCCCCAAACTTCCATAATTTATACTTCCTATGTTGATTACTAAAGACTATCATAATACCTAGAGAACATCAAATACTTTCACAGTCTTTAATGATACTTTGAATGTAGATTTACAACATGAGAGTAGAGATAATATTAATATATCAACATTTTTCCTCCCCTTTTCTCACAGAATGTGAAAACCTTTGCATCTTCTGATAGTCTAGCCAAGGTCCAAGAAGTAGCAAGCTGGCTTTTGGAAATGAATCAAGAACTGCTCTCTGTGGGCAGCAAAAGACGACGAACTGGAGGCCCTTTGAGAGGTAACTCTTCCTCAAGCCAGGTAGATGAGGAACAGATGAATCGTGTGGTAGAGGAGGAACAGCAGCAGCAACTAAGACACCAAGAGGAGGAGCTCACTGCAAGGAATGGTGACGTCGTCCGAGCAGAACCTAGGCCTGGAGACCAAAATGATTCCCAGCAAGGACAAGTGGAAGAAAACAACAATCGATTTATTTCAGTAGAAGAGGACTCCTCTGGAAACCAAGAAGAACAAGAGGAAGATGAAGAACATGGTGGTGAACAAGATGAGGAAGATGAAGAGGAGGAGGAAATGGACCAGGAGAGTGATGATTTTGATCAGTCGGATGACAGTAGCAGAGAAGATGAACACACACATAGCAACAGTGTCACAAACTCTAGTAGTATGGTGGACCTACCCATTCATCAACTCTCCTCCCCATTCTACACAAAGACTACAAAAGTGAGTATATTCAATTTACTGTAAACTTGACCTACTTTTATACCTCTATCTTAATTGAGGTAACATTATTTTCACAGTCTTTGTATTGCTGCTAAGTCTTCATATTCGTATTAAGACAGTGAGCTAATACTTGTTTTATAGACAGTATTACAAAGTATCACAGATAGCAGTGCTGATCATGGGTAATCAAAAAAGAAAAGGAAATTGATCTTGTTTACAATGAAAAATTATTCACATCAAGTTTTCTACTCTTTGTGCTGGGGCAAAAAGGGATTAGTAGTTTGTGTGGGGTATAGAATCTTTGGGTGAAATGTGATTTGTGTAAAGAGGTGAGGGAGCTTTACAAAATATGGCCAGCATGTTACTAAACATAAGTTATTGGAAATTGCCTCAAATTAGTTTGCTCCTTATCATTTGAAAATTAAGTAGGAATCATAAATATCCATGTAGAATTGATTAACAGGTTAATGATAGTTTGGAGCAGAATTTTTTATTTTGAATAATAATAAGGGATATTCTTGGGTCATATGATGTTAACTCTGTGGTTTCAAAAAAGTTATAACTTGGAATTATTAGTTGCTTAAGGTCTAAGCAAGTGAATGACAAAGCTAGTGATGCAGTGTATCTTGCTTAAGTATCAGCGTTCTGTCCCATAGACCGCAAGTATGAATACATTCAAATACTTTTTAACGTATAACAAGTTTAGGGCCCTTTCAAAATTCTACAAGCATATCAGTTTTACAATCATTTTGCCAGTGATGGCTCATATGTATGGTGGCTTATGTCTAATCACAGCCACTCAGGAGGTGATAGGATGGATATTTGAAGCCTGCCTGGACAAAAATCAGGAGACCTTATATAAAACAATAATTAAAAGCAAAAAGGACTAGGGACACTGCTCAAAGTTGTAAAGTGATTGTCTATAAGCCCGGTGTTCAAACCTCTGTACTACCAAAAAAGGAAAAGCTGTCCTTACCATACCCATTTAGCATTGGGATCTTTTTGTAGGAAAAATTTAAAGAATCCTGGAATTCTTTCATTGAGTAGTGCTGCAAAACAAAGTTTGTAAATCCATGAAAGATATAAAATAGCTTTTAGAAGTATATTTTGCATATTTATTATTTTTGTTGTAATTTCTCTACTGAACACTAGAGGGCCCTATAGTACCTTATTTCTATGATAGAGCTGCTTTTCATGGGTTTAAAAATAGTATGTGCTTGTCTCATTCAGAACTTGGAATTTTTGGATTAATTATATGCACTATCTTATATCTACAGAGGATTTTTATTTTATTTTAAATAACCCAATAGGTTTTTTTTTGGTGTTGTTGATTTGTTTGATTTTTGTTACAAAAATAGCAAAAAAAAAAAAGTGATGCTTGGAATAAAAGTCTACAAACTTACTGTGAGTTGGAAATTTAAGTATACATTTTGAAAAAGTATCAAGGATCTGCCTAAAATAAAAACTCTGCATGATTAATTGCTCTGGGTTTTCTGAGCATATATAGTAAGAAAAGAATGGCCTATACAGTCATTCATTCTTTTTTAAAAAATATATTTTTTAAACTTATTGTCAAAGTGATGTACAGAGAGGTTACAGTTTTCATTCTTTTTTTTCCTGATACCAGGATTTGATTCAGGACCTTGTGCTTGCTTAGCTGTTTTGGCTGGCTTGTTCACTCAGTTAGCTGGTAGACTACTTGTTGATCCATATTACCGGCCTAGAATTTTGCTGGTTGTTTTGGATATGGAGTCTCATAGACTTCTAACCACCATCTTACAGATCTCAGTGTCGTGAGTAGCTAGGATTATAGGCGTGAGCCACCAGCACTCACAGACAGTTTCATTTATGTCCAAACTAACCTTAGTGTTAGCATAGATTAGATTGTGAGGCCTACCCACAGAGGAACTAAAGAATATTTGAGCAGTTAAGTTGATGTTCTTCATTTGCTTCTGGCATCTTTTGGGGAAAGAAATGAGGTTTGTAGCCACAGGCCATAAGCATGTAGTTATGATGAAGTAAGCTGGTAGTAGAACATATAGGCCATTTCTAAGAAGCTATTCCAGTATTATTCAAAGTAGGACACTGGACTGGCTTACTGAGAAACATTTGGAGTGCTAATTAAAAATGCAGTTTGGGAAGAGGTAGGAACATAACTTGAGTGTTAGTGTTAGAGTACTTATCTAGCATGGCACAGGCCCTAGGTTCAATCCTAGTACTACAGGATACTTCAGTAAAACTTAAATACAGTAAAAAAGAATAGAGGAGAGGACAGAGAGAACAATAGATAGAATTTATGTGTGCACATATTATCTAATTTTATGTGGGGAAAAAAAAGAAAGTGAGTATGGTCCACAATTACTTAACCAGACTCTAGGATTAAGATGGTCATTTTTAATAAGTTCTCACATGATTCTTGTGTAGACGAAAGTTTGCAGAACATTGGCCCATAATTTAATGTCATAGCTAATTTGTGATAACAGTAAAAAGATAGTCTATTGAGTCATCTCAGAGAATAGTACATGTCATTCTCATACACACAGAACAACATACACATCCTTTTACATAGAAAGTTTTCACATTAGGTTTTTAATAGCTTATCTATAACAAGTATATTAGAGTGGTGAATAGTGGTAGTCAAAGGGTGTGATCTCTGAAGGCACACGGGGGGTGGGGGTCGGGGTGGTGTTCAAATACTCTTATCGCTGATTGTAAGTTGATCTTGAGCAAAGATTTAACCTCTTCATGGTGTACAGAAAAGGATGGTGGTAGTAGTATCGGTCACACTGTGTAATTAAGGAGTCAATGAAATAATATATGCAAGTTACTCGGGTGAGCGATTGACAGTCTTACAGTGTTAGTTTATTATATATTTCATAAGGGGAGTTAATTCTGTGGATCTATGCTAAAGTTAGTTTAACTAGTTCAGCATAAATAAATACTAGTTTCACTTGTTTAGCATAAATAACATATGCCAAAATGTTTTTCTTTCTTAAGGTACCCTTGTAAGTGAGTTGTAATTGTCCTACTGGCTTTTGCCTAAGTTAGTATGGCTTTTAACATAAGAATTTTAGCTCTTTGTTTTGTTAGTGCTAACTTTGGTCCCTAGCAATGAACTATTTATTAATGCTGAGATTATTGAAGGATTTTGGAAAAGAAACCTAAAAGAAAACTTCGATAATCTTGGAGTATTGAATCACGACATGAAAATGGTCAGAAGGACCTGATCTACTCCTAGCTACTCAGGAGGCTGAAACCTGGAGGATAGTGACTGAAGCCAGCCTGAGCAGAGGAGTCCTCAAGACGTCATCTCCAACTAACCCGTAAACTGCTGCCTGGAAGTGTGGCTCAAGTGGTTAGTGTGCCAGCCATGTGTGAGATTTTTGAGGCCTTGAGTTCAAGTCCCGGTGCCAGCATAAAAGAATAAAAGAAAATATTTGGGAGGGATGAAATACCTGGAAATACATGTTGTTTCTTAAGGTACGTGGGTGTTCTTGAGTAAGTAGCTGACACAGGAATAAATGAAAGGAAGGGAAGACTGGCACCTCTGTAAAATTTTTACAACTACACAGTGAAGAGATGATTATGTAGAACAATGAAGCATTAGTTTCTTGCAGTGTGAAATTCTCTGTTTAGAATGCATTTTAGAGAACACATCTTGTAAATGTTGTAACTAATAACTTTAACATAGGATATTAACTTCTTCCTTCTAAAAGTATTGTCAGTGAATCATCTTGCGTGTAAAATGTTAACCTCTAAATAGAAGAATGATGACTGTTTGCAAGGATCATGAGTGTTAACAATGACATTTAAGATTGTTTTAAAACTTTCTTCCTGCTTTATAAAAATGTGCTTTGCCATGTTGTCAGGTGATCTTTGCTGAAGCAGTTAATCAAGGTGGCCTCCATTAGAAACAGAAGTTGTTTTTAGGAGAGTTTGCTTTCAAAGTAAAAACATTTTTGTAGGTTTCTGTTTGGTCTTAAATGGCAGTTCCTGGCCACTGAAATCACATGCGAATAAGGATGAAGGTGCTGGTGAATCTGGACAGTGCTAAGAGTTATTTGCTATAGGTGTTGGTTCTGTATGTATGCATTATACATCTAATTTTCTATATAATGAGTAAAAGATTTAAATACGCTTAGGGACATCTGTGTTAAGTTTAATTTGGGTATTTATTTCTGATAATTTCATTCAGTTATCTTGTTCAGAAAAGAGTAAAACTCTTTTTTTTTTTTTTTTTTTGGCCAGTCCTGGGCCTTGGACTCAGGGCCTGAGCACTGTCCCTGGCTTCTTCCTGCTCAAGGCTAGCACTCCGCCACTTGAGCCACAGCGCCGCTTCTGGCCGTTTTCTGTGTATGTGGTGCTGGGGAATCGAACCTAGGGCCTCATGTATCTGAGGCAGGCACTCTTGCCACTAGGCTATATCCCCAGCCCCAAGAGTAAAACTCTTAAGAGTTTTTATTCTCTTATCAGTTAATTATCAAGTCTTTCATTTCATTTCTGTAGTATTTTTATGGTAGGTTTCTTTACCCCAGAAGGGTATTACAACAGAGCTTGCAAATTAATGTCTTAGAGAATTTTTACAAGTGCATTTAAAAATATGTTTACAGATGTTTGTTATCTGTTGTCCCTTTGTAAACCATCCAAAGCTTTGCCAATTACAACAAAAAGAAATATTTACTAAGCCCAGTAGCTTCAAAGGTCCTTATAGCTCCTGTTAATCTGCTAGTATTCTTGGACTACTTCTCCATCTTTGTGTTTCATGAACACTCAAATTGAGTATTGAGGTCTGTCTTAGCATTTCTTTTCTTTTTTTTTTTAGTTTCCTTTAAAAAAATTTTATTGTCAAGGTGATGTACAGAGGGCTTACAGTTATATATGTAACGTAGTGAGTACTTTTTTTTTTGTCAAACTTGTTATGTCTTTTAACATTTTCTTGTTTCCTTAACATTTTCTTGATAGTGTTTTACTTAATGAGAAAGAATGAAAACTTAGACTTCAGTTATAAAATAATATTGGTGTTTATCAGACAGTGCATATTGTTGAATATGTAGTGATATTAGCCACAGCCCATTCAGGAATGAGCCGTATGTATATGTGTATATATATATCCTTATTCTATATTTAATGTAAATAATGCTATGTTTAAGTTCTGTGCTAAAGTACTTTTATGAATATTAGTTTCATGTTTTTGTAGTATGCTACTGAAATATATGAAGTTGTGTTGTTTTCTGGCTTGAAATAATTGGTTTTTATTTATAATTGTATGAAAGCCTCAACAGTATTGAGAAAATTATCTAGCTAGCCCTTTAGTTTGTTACATTGTTACATTATCAACACACCATTTGATATTTTGTATTTCTATAAATTCAGCTTTGTAGTTTTCTTGGAGAAACCCATACAAAGTGTAGAATCATCAATTTGCTAAACCTTCTAAAGTATAGCTCAGCATACTTTTAGTTAAATTTTGAATAATATAATAAAACCACCTATATTAGTTATTGTTGACTCTTAAGGGAATTACTAATACTGTGTCCTCATTTATGGTTCTCTGGCTTGCAATAGTGTACTGAATTTTTACAAGAGAAATAAATAATTGAGAAATAATACTTAATTTAAAGATTGAGCTCTTTACATTTAAAACTTGTCTATAGTGATGGACCTTAATAACTACATAGTAAAGACATTTAATGATAGACTTTAAAGGCTTAAATAGTAAAGACCTTTTGTTTTTTACATTTGCATTTTGAGAATTGTTAAAAATTAAGTTTCAATAACTCAGTTTATTATTGTGAGGTTTTCGCATGACTGAAATACCTGTAATTACTGTCATTTCTGTCATACTTGACTTAAAGGTATTACTATAATAATCATCAACTAAATTCTTGGCGAGCAGCTGTTTAAGGCCAGTTTAACAGCTGGGATAACCCAGCCTAGACTGGAGAAGTTAAACTTAATTGTGAGGTAACTTATGTTGTACTCATTGAGGATTTGACACTGTACATTGTTGAAATATTTACAGAGTTTAATCTGGTGGTTGGATTTTTGTTTGAATTTAAACCTCTTTAAATGCCTAAGGAAAGAATGAGGAAAATGTTCCATTTCAAAGGTAACAACGGAAAGTTTTAGATAACAGCTATAGGAGTAAAACTCAAAAGTTCTTATTTAAAAAGTAAAATATTGTTTGAATATCACTATTTTAGACCCTTTAGTGAGTGAAAGAACATAATAGAAATACACAAATGATTATAGAATCAGAAAAAGCCTGTTTTTTCATCAATCAGCTTAAAGGATTATGCCTATGATTTTTTTTTTTGTCTCCTGGTAAGTGTTTTCTTATTTTACAGTGCAAACAAGGTGGCCTTGAACGCAGGCAGGATAGGTAACCTGAATTCAGAAGGCATGCTCAATACAAGGAGTTGGTGGGTGACTCCTCTAACTACTTAGAAGGTTGAGATATGATGATGGAGGTTCAAAATCAGCTCAGGCAGACAAGTCGGAGAGCCTCTCATCTCCATTTAAACAGCAAAAAGCCAGAAGTGGAGGTCTGGTTCAAGTGGTAGAGCACCTGCCTTAAGTGAAAAAGCGGAGCAAGGAAATATAGCCCCAAGTTCAAGCCCCAGTAGTAATAAAGAAAAAAAACTAAAGAGGAAAAAAGTATGTGTACATGCACGCATGTACAAACACACACGGTAACATTGAGGTTTTACCGATACTGGTGTTGGAACTTAGGGCCTCATACTCAATTAGCTTTCTTGCTCAGCATTTTGCTCGTTGTTTTGAAGATAGATTCTTCTGGACTTTGCTCTGTGGGTTGGCTTTAAACCACCATCCTCTGGATCTCCAGCTTCTCCATAGGTAGAATTGCAGATGAGAGCCACTTGGCATCTTGGAATCTTATTTGGATATATTATGTGGCAATGTTTCCCCTGTTCACTAAAGGAAGGCTTACCATACTAACAATCCAGGATACAAGAAGCTCTATGGTGCTGTTAGAGCTGTAATATTTACTTCAAGCTGAAAAGGACTTCTCAGTCATCTGCTCATGACTTGTCATTATGGAAAAGAAACTTTGACAAGTCTGCAGAAGTGTTGGTGTAAAATGAGGTGTGGTGCTACATGCCTTGGGCCCTGGACTCAGAGGTTGAGATATGAGGATTCTCTTTGACCCTTGGAGTTTGAGGCCAGGCTTGGAAACTCAGTGAGGCTGTCTCTCCTGGATCCCCCCAAATAATTTGTACGTGTACATAAACCTATATCTCCAAGTGCTTTGTTTTCCATGATTTAGGAATACTTTTTGTGAAAAATTGATAATCTTCTGCTCTTATGCTAATTGTCTTTGCTCAGCCTAGCCTTCTGTTTAATGATTTGAAAGAAAAGGTAGAAATCCGTTGATGTCATTACTCGTTAATGTCATTACAAGAGAACTAGAGTGCTTGGATATGTGCTGTACTTTTTTTTTTTTTGGCCAGTCCTAGGCCTTGAACTCAGGGCCTGAACACTGTCCCTGGCTTCTTTTTTGCTCAAGGCTAGCACTCTGCCACTTGAGCCACAGCGCCACTTCTGGCCATTTTCTGTATATGTGGTGCTGAGGAATCAAACCCAGGAACTCATGTATAGGAGGTAAGCACTCTTACCACTAGGCCATATTCCCAGCCCCTGTGCTGTACTTTTACAAATACTCATTTGGTCATTATTGTGTTGTTATATATAACATTTGTATATAGTTTTTTACCTGTATAAACTTTCAGAAGTAAGAAAATCAGGAAGTGTTTATTGGGCAAAATATATTTGTTGCTTTATAGAGATCATGTTTGAATAGGTTCTCTCTAGTTGTGAACAAGTTCTCTCTAGCTGTAGGCTTTCTAGATAGTCTTGGGAGTTTAAGACTTTAGTTCTCAAAAATGCTAAGATTCTACAATACTTCTAGCTTCATTTTTAGATGAATGTTTTGACAGAATTAGTGCAAGTCTTTTCTGAAATATGTAGATACTGTATTTGTTCCAGTGTTATGTGTATATATTAGAATCCCTTTCCTAGGGGCTTTAGAAACTAAATATAATAAAGTGTAGATGACTTTTTAAAATCCTATTTAAGCAGTAGTAGTAATCATAATGACAGTGGAAGTTAGTATTCATTTTGTTCAGATTCTACCTTTTTTATATAAATGAATTGTTGGGACACAGAATTCCATTTAGGGTTAGGTTTGCTGGGGTTGCAATGCCTCGTATCGTCCAGTTGAGGGCAGCTGTTTACCAATTTATAAAGCAGAATTAGACCACTTTGTGCTTACCAAAACCTAGGATTTAGTGTAAAACAATCTTCATTTTTTTTTTTTTGCTTCCACTATTTCTGGTAAATTATTTCTATTATGAAGGAAATCTAGATTTAGGAAAACTAAGAATTTTTTAGTTCTTTAGAAAATGAAAAAGTAAAGTGTAAAATCAGATGTTTTAATTTTCTCAGTCCAAGTTCTTTTCCAATTCCTAATCTCTCCAAGATCAGTCGCCAATGATACCAAGATTTACACTTATTAATACACATGACTTTAACTTTTATTAATTCATGTGTCTTTAAAGTTCCTTGAGGGCGTTTAAGCTTATATATTTGGTATTTTTTAAATGTAGAATGAATATTAAACTTAACACAATACCCTCCAAGTTCTGTTCATTTAAGTATCATTTAGGTTAGATTTTGTTAAAGTAGATATGATAATAACTAGGAGGCAGCTATATTCCATATGAGATTTTTAAAATGACATAAACTATGAGTAAGGTATGGCATACAAACAAAAAGATTAGTTCTATATTAGAAAGTAAAGTGAATGTCAAAGGAGATGCTTAGGCTCAGATGAGGTTAGTTCATATTTACCTTAAAGAATATTAATACTATTAATACTCTGGTCTCCCAGATCATTCTAATTTTTTCCCCAATTTTAAGAATTTATAGATTTCCTGTACCCTTATACTATCTCTTCTTAACCCTTAGTATCTGATGGGATTCTTTAGCAGTGAGATTTCTATTATCATTTACTTTCAATTACTAAATTACTAAAAAAAGAAAAGCTATTGTGGTTGAATACTTCTAACAAAAATTTAATGTTTTAATCTTGTTTAATGCCATTCACTAAATTCAGAATACCGTGTGGCCATTACCATTTTCTGTTTCCAGAACCTTTTCGTTTTTGTAACTGAAAATCAGTGCCAATTAAATATTAGCATTTTCCTACTCTACCTATTCCTGACAAGCACCTTTCTATTCTTTACCACAATGAATTTTACTATTCTGAGTTATGTATATGGCATTATGTAATACATCTTTTTGAAATTGACCTATTTTGAATAGCATAATGTCTTAATTTTCATTCATTGAGACATGGTTAGAATTTGCTCCTTTGGGAAGGCTGGATAATACTCTGTTGTTTGGATATGCCACAGGTTATCTGTTCATTCTATCAATGTGTTAAGTTGCTTCTACCCTTTGGTTATTGTAAATAATGCTGTTAGGATTATGGCTGTACAGATATCTTCTCAGGTCCCTGCTTTGATCTCCTATGCGCGTATATACAATGTTGGGTTTATCATTGCGCGTATATACAATGCTGGGTTTGCCATGTGATTTTGTGTATATTTCTTTTTGGACTTTGTTACTGGTTTTTACAGCAGCAACAGCCATTTTACGCTCCCACCAATGATGCAGAAGGATTCTAATTTACCATGTCTTGGCCTCTGCTTGTTACCATTTTTGTTTCCTTTTCTTTTAAAAAATAGCTGTTGTAAGCTGGGTGACAGTGGCTCGTGCCTGCAACACTAACTACTCCAGAAGCTGAGATCTGAGGATTGTGATTTGAAACCAGCCTGGGCAGGGAATTCCATGAGACTCTTATCTCCAGTTAAACACTAAAAAAGCTGGAAGTGGAGTTTGGCTCAAGTGGTAGAGTACTACCTTTGAGCTCAAAGATGAGGGGCAGTGCCCAGGCCCTGAGTTCAAGTTCCACTAGCACCACCCCCCCGCCCCATACATAAGCCATTGTAATGTATATGAAATGTTAGGTAGCTCATCATGGTTTTCACTGTCCTCTGCCCAATAACTTTCATCTTTTCATGTATTTATTAGCCATTTCTTTGGAGAAATTATTTTTATGTGACTAAAAATACCACCCCTGCCAATGATTTTTCACTTTCCTACTTTTATTTCAAGTTGTGATACCAGAGAAAGGTCTACTTGAACATAACATCCGAGTATGATTGGGAGTTTGATTGGGTATGGATTTGTTTTCCCAGTGATGCATTCCTTATTTAGTAAGATAAATCTCTCAAGTAAAAAAGAGGTCACTTCTAATGTTTTCTTTTCTAATTCTCTCTCCCTATTACCTTTTGAGTTCTGTAGAGGAAATAGTTCTATGGTTTGTTGTTTTTGGGAAGGAAAATACACAAGGAGAGAACATAGGAGAGGACAAACGAGTTCACTAAGTTTTGTGAACAGATAGTCCATACACATAATCTGCTAATTCCCATACTCAGCTTTTATCCACTGTCATCATTTTTAATCAGCCAGCTAGGTATCTATTGTACTATAGAATCATGTACTGTGTGACATTTTGTTAGTGAAGAAGTGGTACATAAATGAGAGTGGTCCCCTAGCATTCTATCACTTAGATGGGGGAGAGTATACAGTAAGAGAGGATATCCTTGTCTTTCAGAGGCATATGACTATGATTACTGCCCATCAAAGGTTATTTTATAAATATGTTCATACACACACATGCACATGATATCCTGAGGTTTGACCTTGGGGGTCTCATACTTGATAGGCAGGTACTTTACTACTGAGTTCACATACCTCCAGACCTCCTTTTTATAAGCCTTTATAACCAGTTATGTGGCTATTCTACTTTCCAGAGAACAAGTGAATGATTCAGAATTCTGGAGAAACACAGTTTCTGGTAGAAAGATTAAGGGCTATGAATAGCTAGAAGAGAGGGCATTTACTATCTCACTGTGAGATAAAGAATGTTATGTATGGAATAGGAAAGGGCACACTTTAGATGAAAACTTGAGAAGAGCTCTAACCAATGTTCAGCTGAGCCTGAACAAATGTGTTTGTAATTTTTAACATGTGTAATCACTATCCCTGAAATCGAAATGTAATAAAAATATTAATAGATGTTGATATAGTGTAGGTCAGGGAAAAAAGGTTGAATCTGATATGCTAGAGAAGCTAGAGGGCAGGTATTTTTCAGTTTCGGAAGGGAAGTTTTACTTTCGCTTTCTAGGGAACACCTAGGCTAGCTGGTTGAAGAAGTACAAAAAAGGGACTGGAGCGCAGCCCTGCTTCGGTTGTATCTGTGCTACTGACTTTGTATGGGAGCTCACCAGCTGTTTGACTGGCAGGAGCAGGAGCTCTCACTTGAGGAGTTTATAATTCCTGGCTATTCTAGGCTAGTTTGCACTTCACCAAGCCTCAGACAGGTCAGGACATCCAGTAGGAGAAGGCTGAAAGACAAAAGCAGCAGGCCTTGGGTTCTCAGGCTTTAAACGTTATTAAGATAGAGATGATTTTAATTTGATGATTAGAGCTTTTAGTAATGTGCCTGTATTACATGTAGAGAGTATTCATCAACCAAGAGGAGTTTTAAAATGTCAAAACCGGGAAAAGCTACTCTAAACCATGGCTTGGTTCCTGTTGATCTTAAAAGTGCAAAAGAGCCTCTACCACATCAAACTGTGATGAAGATATTTAGCATTAGCATCATTGCCCAAGGCCTCCCCTTTTGTCGAAGACGGGTAAGTCTTACATGTTTGAAAACTATGAGTGCTTATTTAAGTGATATACCTCTGTCTCCTTTAGTGAAGAAATGCTTCATATTTCAATTAATATTTATAACTAAAGCTAACAATGGGTTGTATAGCTAGGGAAAATTCATATAAGTGGTAGTTTTATCATGTAATACAGATCCCAGAGGTTACCCAATCTGCTCTTTTGTCTCATTTATTTTTCATGAGATTAGAATCCTGTAAACTTAGTTAAAACCAGTAATGTGAAAGATATATTTTCAAATGCGTGAATAAATATTAAGACCTCAAATTTGTAGCTTTTATTTGGCATAAGCCAAAAGCTGCTTGTGATACTCTCCTTGTCCATGGGAATTACAGCATGTGGCTTAGTTAGACAGGCTTCCTTGGCCCTTTAAGCTTGGTTATTTTTAAAGGCTTTTTCTTAAATTAAAATTTAATTTTTTTGCTGTTACATACATGAAAGGGCACATGCTGTTGAGTAGCAGTTATGATACAATTTATTTTTAGAAAGTCCTAAACATCCCAAAATGTTTGTTAACCTGTGTTAATGTATAATTGAGTTATGATCTCCCACCAACTTGTGAAGGTGTTAGTGCTGTATTTTCTGAGTTAGGATTGGAATTTTAAATTATTTACTTGTGGTATTTTTAGATCTAAGATATGTTTATGATCCGAAACACATTTTAAGCTTAGCACATGTGTAGACACATGCACTCACAGACACATACACATGAAGACATGTGTGAACACAATGTACTCACACAGAGACACCCACAGATACACACACACACACACACACACACACACACAATCTCTTTGAAATTCAGTGAGTGCTGTGTAATCATTGCTGTTAGTGTCCTCTTTCTCTTTTTCCCCTGTTAGCAAAAGGGGAACATTCTCTTTAAAACAAGAACAAATTTACTAGAAACATAGTTTTGCTCTTTGGTGGACTGATAATCTTGTATGTAGTAAGACTTAGGTAACCTTTGGGAAATTGGGAAATACGCTTTCTAATGAGCTTTAGTTCCTGTGAATCTCCAAATAAGTGGCAGCCATGTTGAAATATTTTGAGTGAGGTTAAAATGTTATATCAGTTGAATATTGAAAGAAGAGTACAGATATCCTTGTTTATTTTTCTCATTTTCTCTGTCTTCCAAAAGCATTGTTTCATTTTTCACTATGTCAATGTATAGCTTCTGCTGAATGAGTCACTGATCTCAGTGATCCTTTGATAGTTTTGAAAGTCATTATTTTTGTAAATTTAAAAGTTGTTAAGGAAGATGTCAAATTATAGGTAAGTTTAAAATCAGGAGCACAAGTATGAGGCCTGTTTTAAAGGGTTAAGGTATTAACAACCGAATTAATTTCTCATACAAAATATTTTTAACAAACAAGTTCAGTTTCATTGTGGAAATTTACTTAATTATGTCACAGTGTACTTTTTTGGCTTTTATTTTCTAACATGGTTATTAATTTCAAAACTTAAGAGAAAAGGTTCCCTAGGCAAATATTATAAAAATAACTTGGAAGCTTTTCCCTCTATGCCTCCTAAGGTTAGTATTCAATCCGACTTTTCTAGGTTACTGTGTTATGTTAAAATACAGCTTTGCAATTGTAATAACATGAGAGAATTAAATAGGAAATTCATGCTAGGACATTTAGAACTTTTCTAAATTGTAGAAAAATCTTAAAAGGCGTTAAAAAATTAATGAATTTGGTTTTGCCTGCCTGCTACTAGTTTACTATTGCATAACTCATTGACTTTGGCTCTTGGAAATATTAGAGGGATTATGAAACTATATCCTCCCTCCTTTCTTACTACTGGTTAATTTAGGTAGGTTTAAATGAACTTACGTTTTCTGTTACCTTAATTTATTAACTTTTCCTTAGTAAAGTTTAGGATAAGCATTTAAATATATATCTGTCTTTATCAAAGCTTTGAAAAAGATTTTTGATGTCATAGGATATTTTGTGCCAGACATCTTGTATAGCTCTTATAGTAGATATACTTAGCTACTTACAAGTGGGTTGCTATATGCTTTAACATTTTTTTCTTAAAATAGTGACCTGAATGTAATGTAAGCTATTATGTACAATAATATATGCAGTCTTAATTCACTAAAGTTTGTAAAACATGATTTTGGCTGTCTTTCCATTATGGGTGTTGAGTTAATGTTTACATGGTTAATGTCTTGACTAAGATTAAAGTAAAATGCTTGAAACTTAAAGATATCCTATAAAACTATAGCCATAACTCAACTATATATCTCTTCTAGATTTGAGGGACAACTATTTACTTTACTAGCAAGTTTTATAGTAATACTTGTGGTCTAACTTGTGATTATTGTAAATTTTTTTTGAGCAGTGGATTTACTGTAATGGCAAATAAAGAGTGAACCTAGCTAATTATCAATTATTTTTGAAAGAGAAATGTTTTTAGTGTTTGACTTCTCACAATTTCCATTTAAGACTTATTTGGTCTTTATAGGCTGGAATGCTTATTAATAGTAACTTCTATACTGATATACTTCTAAACTTCTATACTGATATACAGGAAATTTGGGGGTATAACTTGTAACTGAGAAAACCTTCAAGCATCATTTAATACAAGAGAAATTTTGAAGAAATAATTTAATTTTTCCTTTGAAATTGGAAGGCCTTCATTTATACTAATGCTGTTTCTTAAACTGTTGCATAACTTTGTGCATTTGAAGCATCTAAAATAAGAACACAGCATTTTTTCCTTGTATGAAAAATGATGGTATACCTTAGAATTAATAGCAGTAGTATGTTGAAACAGAGTCACTTAGTGGCAAATCTCATCTCTTCAACTCATTTTGTTTTAACTTACAATGCTTTTAAATACTTAGACTACTGTCTTTAAATTATTCTTCAGTGTAACTATTTTGGTAGAAATTTCCAAGTGACAAGAAATAATGTGGGCCTTTTTATTTTAGTATTTTGAGACAGAGTGTTGCTCTATATCCCAGATTGGCCTGAAAACGACCTTGCTTCTGTTTTCTGAGTGTGCTTGGATTACAGATGTATACCACCACACATGGCCCAATTGTTGGATCGTATAGGACTTTTTTTTTTTTCTGACATCTGTGGAGTCTGCTAATTTTAGACAGATTTATTTTTAGAGTTTGTATACAATAGACATCAGCAACTATAATAGAATGGAGTAGAGCTTTGGTGGGAAGGATGGTGTAGATACAGAAGGACTTGTATATCTAGAACATGCATGTGATGAGGATTTCTGATAGTTGAAGATACTTTCACAGTGATTACATTCAATATCAAGTTCTTTTTCAAATAACATTTATTTTACTTTGAAATCCCTACTATGTTGGGTTTAATATTTTTTCTTCATTATTCATTTCCTAATTGTAATAGACAAACCTGCATTCTCGTCTTTTTGTTTTTGTTTTTCCCTTTTCTTCTTTTTTTGGTGCTGGGGTTCGAACTCTGAGCTAGGGTGCTGTCCCCGAGCTTTTTTTTGTGCAAGGCTAGCTAGCACACAGCTCCACTTTCTGTTTTTTTTTTTTTTGTTGTTGTTGTTGTTTTTTGTTTTTGTTTTTTTTGGTGGTTAATTGGAGATGAGAGACTCATGACTTTACTGCTTGGGCTGGCTTTGAACTTTATTAATCCTCAGGTTTCAGCATTCTTTTTTTTTGGCCAGTCCTGGGGCTTAGACTCAGGGCCTGAGCACTGTCCCTGGCTTCTTTCTGCTCAAGGCTGACACTCTGCCACTTGAGCCACAGCGCCACTTCTGGCCATTTTCTGTATATGTGGTGCTGGGGAATTGAACCCAGGGCCTCATATATATGAGGCAAGCACTCTTGCCACTAGGCCATATTCCCAGCCCCACGTTTCAGCATTCTTAGTAGCTGAGATTTATAGCTGTGAGCCACTGGTGCTTGGCTGCATTCACAGTTTTAATGTTCTCACTCAGACATAACCAAATTTATTGTTTTTTGTGTGTATATCATTTTTATCTAACAGGCACATTCAGTGGGCTTTTTAGCAGGGATTACTAATTTATGAACCCAAATTCAGACTTTTAGTAGCTTTATTAAGAGTTACTACCCTCCTGAATTTATTAGTTATTTAGTATCGCCCAAACTCTAAGTTGAATGGTTTTTTATTTCACTAATTTTGATATTTTAACTTCTCTTTTCAAAACTAGGACATGCTCATTATATCAAACATAATTTTTATTTTTTTACAATTTCCTATGTTGTTAGTTATTCCAGTGCTTGGAAATGACCACAATAATAGTTTTAAATGTTATTTTTAAACAAAATGAGCACTTAAATCCATTTTAAATGCATGGTTAATGTCTCCATGGCTGTAGGTATTCCAAAGTATAAAGTCTGCATTTGGGAGTATATAATCTGCCATATGAATATACCATAACTTCTACAGTTACTGATTTGGATAGTGACACACTTTGAACGTTTTGTACAGATGTCTTTTACCACCTCCTATGCACAGATTTGTGGAAATAGAATTATTGAGCTAAGAGGTATGAATTTCACTAGATTTTTAGTAAATATTGTTAAATTAGGTTTCCAGAAAATTGTACCAGTTAAAAATAAGGACCACTTAATATTAACAAATTACTTTAAAGCAAGTCTATTCCTATCCTGTTCCTTAATTATATACTGTATTATTGTACTTTCATGATTAATGTAGGCTTTTCTATCAAATGAATTTCTTCCATGTTGATTGTAGGGTTTTTTTAATCAAACAATTTTTTTTCTGTTTGAAAAAGATTGGAAAATATGAAAAAAATTTCATATGTGTGAAACATATCACGTAATTATACGCTTCATGAAGGAAAAGTGTAAGTAGATCAAAAAGTATTTGCTTGAAGTGGTCTTATTTTTCATTCATATAGAAAATAATTTTTGACATAGACCTGTTACCTGTATTACTTCAAATTACATTTTTTCTACTCATGCTTTGTTCTTTCTATAAAAAGGTAGCCTATATGTATTTTGAAAAAATATTAATTTAACGTAATTTTTACTAGTCTTACAGCTGGCGGTTTTTTAAGTCACATTATGCATGTTTGTTTCTGAATTTTAGTGAGATAGTTTTACATTATAAATGACAGCCTCTCCCAAAGTGTATTGCTATTAATAATCTCGACTATAAGAGTACTTCTCATGGTAGTAGAAACAGCTGCCAGATACTTGCCTGTTAGTCTAAAATTTCTATCATAGCTTTGCCAGCCCAACCTAGTTTACTTTGCTCTAGCCATGATTCTTATTTTAAAGTAGTTGTAAAAAATCTAATTGAGCATTAACAAAGTTGAATGAGGAGGAGTACCTTTCTTAAGGAGGCCACAAGGTACCTATCTGTCTCTGATACTTGGATCGCATTGTTATCGTTCTGTGTTCAAGGAACACACTGGGTTTAATGGCACATACTTGTAATCCTAGCACTTGGCCGTTTAGTTGGTAGCAACTCTTTAAGCGTAGATATTATTTAATACTAACAGCACTATATTGGTCCATTATACCTTTTTAATGTATAATTAACTTGAAATGTAAGTTTATGGTGGAATTTCATGCATACATTATTTGAAATCTCCTTTTCAAACAAAAGGTAGGAATAAAGGAACCAAGACACAAGAGTTTTAATATTGCCAAGCAGTGGATCACATCAATAATCCAGCTACTTGGGGAGGCTAAGATCTGAGAACCAAGGTTTAGAGCCAATCCAAGGGACAAAACCTTGACTCTCATGTCAGTTAACCAGCAAAAAAAGGGCTCAAGTGGTAGCATGACAGAAAAAGCCAAGTAAGAGCATGAGGCCCTGAGTTCAAGCCCAGTACTGGCATGCCTATGTTTGACCTCCCACCCCCCCCAACCCGTAAAGGTTAAGTATCGATCCCAGAAGCACAGGACTAGTTAGCTATTTGATTTTGGTTATGGAGATGAGAGGATAGCATTTGAGAGGGAAAATATTTGAATAAAATTTAAATTTCTTTTGAGTCTTGATGTGAAAATTAACATTCTGAGGGTCTGGGAACTGTCCTTGATTTTGTGCTCAAGTAGAGTACTCCACCACTAGAGCCACAGCTCCACTTCTGGCTTTAGTTAGTTAGTTATGGTGGTTAACTGGAGATGAAAGGCTTGCTGATTGTTCCTGCCTGGGCTGTCTTTGAACCACCATCCTCAGATCTCAGCCTCCTGAGTAGCTAAGATTACAGGCATGAACCATCAGCCCCCAGCTTTAATGACATTTTTATGTGTGAGTAATTAAAGCAGTTTACTTAGGAACAGTTTAAACTTAAACAGCTTTTCAACAATCCATAGAAATGTCTTCATTATCACTTTAGATTTTAAAATGTCACTGTTACTACAGTTATGAACATGTAGGGGCAGTATAGTACCATTTTTGTGAATCTCTTCTGCAATTTTGGGTTTTAGACTTAAATGTTACATGTAAGAGTTTGCTCTTCGCGATACAGTTACCTTTTTAAAAGATAATTAATACTGCCTTAAGTTCATTTCTTATGTGTATTTACAGAATGTATTGCATTAAGAAAATTTATGGCCTTGGTTTATATTTCAAGTCAAGGAATATGTTTACTATGAGAAGAAAATGCATTTTGTCGTTAAGCAATAACGAACTAAGTATGAGGATAAGTGCTAGCTAGTGTGTACTTCACTATCTTTTCAATGTTGAATGTTTCACTAGTGATTCTTTTAAACTATGGCAAATAAGACTTAGTTTTATTTTAGGATTATTTAATGTGTAAATACTATTTTTCAGTATCAAAATAATTAAGGTTATGACACATTTGATTACAAAACATAGTCTGTTTTTTGTTCTGATTTACACTAAAAAGCAAACAACCAGGCAGCCATTGCTGTTTATTCAGTACCTCCAGTGTTCTGACAGTGAAGAGTGTAGACCTAAACAGCATGGATGGTAGAGCTGAGGAGACCAGTTATGAACTTGGATGATTGCTTCATAGAGTTCTTGTAAAGGCAAAAATGAAACAAACTATAGAAATTAGGTAATACAGTATCATAAAGCCCATATAGGCTTTACAATTAATTCACTTAATAAATAATATTTTCTTTTGTTTAAGGCTAGTATTTTGAAATTGTTTTTACTTAGTCTTTTCAGATTGGGAAAGAAAATACCTAGCACCAGTTTTGAATAGTTTCCTTAAACAGTTTCTGGAATGATTAATCTTCCCTAAATGGAACGCTAATGCACATGAAAAGTTAATGTGATTTAGTTTTACATACATTGTGTAGATTCATTCAGTGTAACTGTTGTATATTAAAAAATAACCCCATTATGTCCACATCAGTGAAGAAAATGACACATGACATCTCGGAGATTCTCAGATGTTGAGAGTAAATGTGTTGGCTTCAAATTAGAATTTTTAAAGTACTATTACAGAATTAAAAGCAGAATTTATGGGTTAGCTTCTAAAATGGCTAATCATTTTTTTTAAATAGTTTTAAGTTTTGGCATCTTTTTTCTCCCCACAGTCCCGTAAGTTGGTAATTAAGAAATAGAACATACTTGTTAATGTCTGTAAGACTATCTTACGAAAATGGTATCCACTACTATATAAGAATTGAAACTTTAAAACATTTGAAAAACTGATACAGACTTTCACAATCATGGTTAGGGATTTCAATCTTGCTTTGGTACCCTTTGCTCTCAGCCTTTTCTATTCGTGTTTACATACCCAACCCCAAATACACACAGATGCCCCGCACAAATAAGATTCTAGCCTCAACTCCTATTTAATAGCTTATCAACTATGTTCATACTGCAACTGCTTCCTCCGAGGGAAGTGTTGCTCTGTGGTTTTCATATTAGCTTTGTTATCATGCAGTATTTTTCAGCTGCTCATACTCATTACCATACAGCTGGTGTGTTAGAGAAGAGAAGGAAGCAGGCAGGAGTTACACTGGCTACAAGAATAAGAAGCTCGCTTGCAGATGGGGTGCTGGCAGATGGGGCATGTGTTTGAACAGGTTTTACTAATAAGAGTGCATTAAAAATCATTCTGAAAAAGTCCAAGGTCAGTGTTCTGAATTCAGAGCTCGAGAGGATGTTCAGCTTTCTGTAGACCTTTTTAGAATATTAATTAATATGAAAAAATAATAAATGGTAAACAAAAACTACCTCCAGAGCATCAAATGAGCTTGTTTCTGATTTTAGTAGATGTTTCTCTTTAATGTAATTTAGAAACCACCAGTGCAGTTAGCGTCACCAACTTGTGCTGTCATAATCTAAAATACATGTACTTAAAATTCCCGAGCTATGGTTATATAATACAGACGTGTACATGCTAAGATACTTACTATCAGATGAAAGCCAATGGTGATTTAACCATCTATACATAGAAGATTTATGACATTGAAGATGAAGTTGAGCTGTATAGTATGTGTCCAAAGTTAGAAGCGAGTGTGTGTGTGTGTGTGTGTGTGCGTGCATGCTCAATCATGGCTCAGTAATAGCTCACTTGTCTAGCAAGCATAAGACCTTACAATCAAACCTCAGAACCATCAAAGATAAAAACCAGAAAGGAAGAAATCCAAACAAGTAATATTCTCTGTTGTTAAAACTATTCCTTACTTATTTTGCGAACCTACAAAAATCAAAGAAAATTAAATGTAGTTGAGGTAACTGTCATTGGGAGCCTGGGAGCCTGTCCTGTGCCCTTCCCCTCCATAACTAATGTAGTGATACATGCTGTCTAAATGGTAAATGTTATAAAATGTAATACCTTAAATGAGATCTTTAAATCCTCTGACCTTTTTGTTTGTTGAGGGTTTTTTTTTGTTTTTGTTTTTGTTTTTTGTTTTTTGGGTGCCAGTCCTGGGGCTTGGACTCAGGGCCTGCGCACTGTCCCTGGCTTCTTTTTGCTCAAGGCTAGCACTCTACCATTTGCGCCATAGCGCTGCTTCTGGATTTTTCTGTTTATGTGGTGCTGAGGAATAGAACCCAGCTTCATGCATGCTAGGCAAGGCAAGCACTCTACTGCTAAGCCACATTCCCACCCCCCCCTTGTAAAAAAAATAGTTTTTGTACCAGTCCTGGGGCTTGAACTTGGGGCCTGTGAGCTGTCCCTGAGCCATTTTGCTCAAGACTAGTGCTCTACCACTTGAGTCACACCTCCACATTTTTTTTTTTGTGGCTAATTTGAGATGAGTCTCATGGGCTTTCCTGCTCCAGCTGAGTTTGAACTGTGAGCCTCAGAACTCAGCCTCCTGAGTAGCTGAAATTACAGGCATGAGCCACCTGTAACTGGCTACCCATTCCTTCCTTTTTTTTTTTTTAATACCAGGACTAGAGCTTGAATTGAGGGCCTTGTGCTCTCATTTGGCTTTTTTTTGCTCACTGCTGGTACTCTACCACTAGACCCACACCTCCACTTCCTGCTTTTTGCTGGGTAATTGTAGGTTAGTGTGTCTTGGAGTTTTTCTGCCGATCCAGGCTGCCTTCAAGCTTAGCCTTTTGAGTAGCTAGGAGTACTGGCATGAGCCATATATTCTTTTTCTGCTTGGCATTTTAAAGGTACAGAAAGCCCCAAACAATAGAATTACATTGTTATTACCCAGCAAATTATTTTCTTTCAACTTAATTTATTAGACATGTAAAATTACAAATAATGTAATGCTAAATAATAACAGTTAAAATATAAAATGTATTCACACTTATTAACTCTTACTCTGATTCTTAAAAGTTTTTCAAATAATTTTGAAGATCAGTATTTTGAAATCATTTTTATAGTTTTGTTACTGTTTTTTAGAATATGTTGTATTACTAATATCTTACAAATCTTACTTTTTGATACCTTAGTAAGTATAGAAAGCAGGTGAGGAACTGAGATGCGGAAGTGATCACTGATCTCTTGGAATTTGGTATAATGGGGAAGACAGACAAATAATTGATGTGGTCATCTTGTGACAAGGTTTTGGCTTTACTGTTACTAACATCTTTAGGAAGGAGGCAAGAAGAAGTCAAAGATGATCTGTATCAGTGATTCACATGTTTCCCTCTCTAATCCAGACTTTTCTTCCAAGCTTTAGAGCCAGGTGCAACATATTCTCACCTGAAGGTCTCACAGGTATTTTAAGATCTGGCTTGTCCCTGTATTGTAGAAAACAAAAATAAAACACCAATCTTGATTCATATTGACATCTTTTATCCAGTCATACAAACAAGAAACCCAGTGTGTGTTGTATATCTTTCTCTTCTAATTCCCATTAGTCTCTTCAATCTGTCCTATCAGGATTTTGGGGCATGGTAGTATGGGGAGTTGGCCAGTATGTGTGTTTGAATTTGGGGTCTTGGGCTTGTTTACCAGGCAGGTTTTCTATAAGTGATGTTTCTAGATTGCCTTTTTGCTGGTTATTTTGGAGTTTCGCAGACTTTTCTGCCTGGGCTAGCTTTGAACCATGCATGATATTCTGGATCTTGGTCTCCTGAGGAGCTAGGGCTACAGGAGTAAGCCATGGGTTGTCCTATCAGTTTTATGCCCTACATATCTTTAATTTTTGACTCATGTGCATCTCTGTTGCTGCCTAATCAGTCCAGGATGCCATTGGTCTTCCTTAGTCTAGTGGAATATTTGTTTATACAGTCTTTCCATGTTCATTACTTCCATTCTGCTTCAAGAGTGCAATCAGAATGATTTTCCAAGAGATAGTGTCTTGGGATTTTGCTTTGTTGTATTGTCTTTGTTCCCTCCAACCCATAATCTCAGTGATTAAATTATGACTCATACTTGGTTGATCTAATATATAATAAAAAACACCTTAGTAAACATTATAGTAAATGAATATCACAGATTAGAATATAATCTTTGTCATAATGTATATTAAGCAAAATAAACAGTTAAGACAATAGGACATCAAGACAAAATCAGAGAACACACACACACATATGCTGATAGTTACTTTGAGGAAGTAGTAACCACACAGGGATCATATTGATACTTATTTAATAGATGGATTGGCTCTTACAAGGGTCAGAGCCAGCCATGATAGCTCACATCTGTAATCCCAACAGTTGGACACAAGTCCAGCAGGATTTCAAGTTCTAAGCCTTCCTTCATAGCAAGTCTCTCTCTTAAAAAAGAAAAGAAAAGAAAAAGGCCAAAAATAGAAGAAAAAACAGGCCAAAGTGACAACCATATTATATATTCTATGTATGTAAATATATATAAACATGCCCATATGGAAAGTAGTGTGAATATGTGCTACTTAATTAATGAGGTAACTATTTTCATAGCTTTTAGGCTTGTATAAGAAACTAAAAATATTGAAAATCAAATTGAAGTGTTATAAAGTTTTTTCAAGTGTATTTAGGTTGTAGTAACCAAAGTTTCTTCAATTAAGTGTTAGAGAGATATATGACTTCTATCAGTTTTCTACAAGGTTCAGCATTTGGGTAAAGTTTTGTAGCTTATTTGAAGAATTTCATTTGTGATCCTTTGGTATGTTTTGATCTTTTTCATTATTTCATGCTGTAAGGAAATAAAGCCTAACACCATGAAGGATGTGAGACATAAAAGTTTCTAGAGGATCTAGAAAAAGATGTAAAGCCCATGTGCTGTGAGTACCTTCCATCAGATTTTGTCCACTCTGCCCATCATCAGTATACATAGTGTTAAAAACAGGGTGCAATTTTTTACTAGGAGGCATTGGGGGTGGCTTATCAACTCCTTGTCTG
Source organism: Perognathus longimembris pacificus (assembly GCF_023159225.1). Lineage (NCBI taxonomy): Eukaryota > Metazoa > Chordata > Mammalia > Rodentia > Heteromyidae > Perognathus > Perognathus longimembris. Next base: position 26,117,095 of record NC_063184.1, read on the forward strand.
GCTCCTTTGGTAAATTCCCAGATGTATCTGGGAAAATATTCAGCTCTCTGGTTTGTCCTGTTTCACTGTCTGCAGAGGTTCAAATACAGATTTCTTCTACATAGGCTACATTTACATACTGACGGGATTTCATTGTTACGTTTTGGCATGTGTAAAGTATATTCCACTCCTATCCCCTCTATCACTTAACCCCCCCCCCCCCCCGCCTTTTCCCAAACCAATTTTAATGGGTTAATTGTTCTATTTTCATAGATGCTATATACTTTGACCATATTTATCCTTTTTAATCTTTAACTTCCTTGTAGTTTTTTTTTTAAACTACCAGTATTTCTTGCTTTGTCTAGGAATTCTGTTTCATTTTCTATAAATTTGAGTGTAAGATGTGCCTATGTTCTATTACCTTACTTACACTTGTATGGCCCTGAGGAAGTTAAATTCTCTGTGCCTCTTATCATAAAATAGGAATAGTAGTAGCTTCTGCACAAGGTTGTTGTATGAGTTAATGTAATTACAACATTTGAAAGAAATGCCTGGTGTTACAGATTGTGTTTGCTGTCTACTTTATTTCCCTAAGAGAACATCTTTTTTTTTTTTTTTTTTTAAAGGGAGTTGCTTATTGAAACTTGAATAAAGTTTACAGCATTGTTGATACAGGGCCCTGAAAGAGCACTCAAATGAGTTGAAATAGTGTTTATTTTCTGTGTATCCTTTAGGTTTAAAAGGCTGCCGTGTGAATTTCCTGAAAATAGTTACTTCTTCCTCTTTCTGGCTTCCATGTATGCTCATTATGAATTGATATTGTCATTTACTAGTTGCATTTATTTGTTGTATTTCACTTGACTTATCTACCCTTTCCCCCCGAATTGGGAGTTTGTTCAGAATAGAGACTACCGCATCTTGCCTAATTTTACTGCTTTTTTTTTTCTTAGTGCTTGGATTTTACTAACCATGACTAAATACTTCTCAAATGTTGTACATCTAGATCCAAAAATTAATTTTAAAAAAAATTTGTTCTTAATCCCTAGTGCCTTTGTTTCATTATTTAGGAAATAGAGGATGAATATATAAACCTAGAGGATCTTTTGGATAAAACTAATAATAGTGTAATAGAATTTGGGGTTAGAAGCTCACAGTAAATTCTTCTTATATTACCTTTTCTTGTGCTACCTGTATTCAGTGACTTTCACAAAGTTAAAATCTTGGAAGTAATTACTATGCATTGATGGGAATAAATTACATCTTAGCCTTAACAGAATTGGTTTATGGCATTTGTATGATGAAGCCAGAGGAATTAAAATACCTTAGAAAATACCATTTTAATTTTAATCTTGGTGGTTCATGTTATGATCATGATCAACAGACATGTCTTCATATATTATCTCTTGAAAAACTAGTCCAAGTTTTTCTTAATATTCTATCTCTTGACAAAATAATTTCAAAGGAAAGGATTGAAATGAAAAAGAGTGTTTATATGTGTATGTATGTCTTTAAGAGCTAACCAAAATATGATTTTTAGGATTATACTAAAGTTCTATTTTATTTAACTAGTGTTGAATTTTTATTCTTGGGGTAGATTTTACTATTTCTTACTGGCCTTTTTTCATGGCGATTCTGAACATGTTTATGAGATTTAAATACTTATTTATCTAATGCTTTATATACTTAAATACTCACATACTTAAATCTCAAAAAGACTTATTCTATAGAAATGGTTCATAACATCATCTAGCATTTCTCAGTAGATGGCTATAAGCATTTGTGCAGACCCAGAGCAATTCTTAAGTCAGAATGTTCGTTTGTTTAGTAATAGTAATCATTCTGTCGTTACATACCACCCAAATGGTAGAAAACTTACAAGAACTCTGTCCTACAAAAAGGAATTTTTAGTTACATATCAAATACAACAGATTTCAAATTTAAACTTTTAGATACTTAGAGGTTTTGTGTATGTTTGTAAATATTTTAGTCATACTTAAAAAATTTATTAAAACTAATTTGTAAATTAAGATTTCTATTTCAAACATTTTATGAAAATAAAGTGTTCTTAACCATTAATCTTCTAAAAGTTCACTGCAAATTAAAGACTGTTATACCTCAGGAACATTTTAAAATTAATAGTTTTTTTGTTTTGAAACAGTATGTAGCACAGGCTGGTTTGGATTTACAGTCCTATTGCTTTCATCTCCCGAGTGCTAGGAGTATGTGCACACATCACTATGCACTGTGCAAATAAATAATTTTGAAAAGAATTCCATAGCAGGCAAAGTTAGGTCTAACACTATTCATGCCCCCCTCTCTTCCCCCCATTTCCAGCAACATTTTATTTGCCAAATCATTTGAGTCTTTGGAATCTACTGAAAAGGTAGAGGATCATGTAAGCATTATGTTAGTCATATTCTTCTTGACTTTTTTTCATAGCAAAGAATACAGTTGGCTAAATTATATGTAGAGTAATTGCTTTAAAATGTAAATTGATGTTTGTAAAATGAATATTTAGAATCTTCTTTTTCAACATAGTGGTGACATGATTACTGGGTTCTTACCTACTCCACAGCTATGTCAAATACTTGAATACTTAAAAAAGCGAGTAAGCTTACCCTAAAATAAGTAAAGAATTTGATTAAAGATTACTATAATGTACATTTCTTAGAAGAACTTGGTGTCATTCTTGTCCTACTAACCTAGAATAGATATTCAGTGTTTTCAAATAAGTTTCAAATTATAAATCAACGTATGTATAGTTGATTACCACGGTCTCTATTGCCTTTAACAGTTAGCACATAAGAGGTAGGTACTCAAAAGGTTAAATCTGTGTTTTGACATGTAAGAGAAAAAAAAGGGGGGAAATCTTTTATTAAGCCATTTAGATGACCACTGCTAACATTTTTTTTTACTATCTGTATCTTGGCTTTTTAAACTCCTTTTAATCTTTCAAATGGGCCATTATAGAATGTGAACGCATCCTTTTAGTTTGCAGTAGCCCTTCTAGTTCCATATGTGATAAACATTTTCTATAGATTCAAGATGTTCTTCTTAGAAGGAGGCTCTGAGTCTTGGGCTTGAAGACAGATTAGTAGGGGAGGGGAATGGTGGTGGAGCACAATGAAAGTTTTCCAAGAAAGCTATATATTTTTTAATGGCAAAAAACTTTGTGGCCACATATTGGTGGGAATCTATGAATTGTATCTCTGCCTGCTTACCTACTTCCACTGAGATAGACTGTCTTGAATCTTTGGAGAAGTATATTTAATAATATTTAACAATTCTTTCTTTATTCAAGAATACAACTTGCTTAGCTGTATGATTGCTGGTATGTGCGCCTGTTGAAGTAGAAAGACCTTTTATTAGTCAATGTTTGTAACTAAAATAAGAAGTCAGCATTCTTCATACCCACACAGTAAAAGTTCTTGCACAGAAAGACTCTCTGAGATCTTAAATGGACAGATGAGTCATGGCAGGAAGAAGCACTTTTGAAGAAGGCATTACTAATAAGCCAAATGACATTTTAATTCTAGTATTAAGTGTTTGAATTAGGAGAAAGAGCACCCCATAGGTTATCCTACAAAGACCCTTCCAAGACCAGTGGTGATGAGAAGTTGTATAGATGTTGTTATTCATCCTACAGTTTATCATGGCAACGTTCTACCTGTCCCCAGGTCCACAAGTGAGAATTCCTTCTTCCTCCTCAACACTTACTAAACTTACACTTCCATCTTTTAAACTCTCATGAAATCTTCATGGATTATTTAAATAATTTCTCCATTTTCTTAAGTATTCTACCCAATTTGACAATTCATGCTTAGGTTCTCTGTTGGTTTTTTGTCGTGCCAGCTAGGGGTGGAAAGTTATTGTACTTAGTGTATTCCAAAGCATTTTGTAGACATTGAGACATACATAATGGGCCATTTTCCCATATTTGCTACCTGCAAGAAAAACCAAAATATAGACCAAAATAATCTTTTCATGCAATGAACAATTAAGATTTCCCAGTAGTTTGTATGTATATTATCTACATAATGTAATACTTTTTTCATTCTTTACTTTTGTTTTCTATTTATTTGTTTGTTTGTTCGTTCATTTATTTATTTATTTATTTATTTGTTTGTTTATTTATTTATTTATTTATGTATTTATGTATTTATTTATTTATTGGCCAGTCCTGGGCTTTGGACTCAGGGCCTGAGCACTGTCCCTGGCTTCTTTTTGCTCAAGGCTAGCACTCTGCCACTTGAGCCACAGCGCCACTTCTGGCTATTTTCTATATATGTGGTGCTGGGGAATCAAACCCAGGGCTTCATGTATATGAGGCAAAGCACTCTTGCCACTAGGCCATATTCCCAGCCCTTGTTTTCTTTTTATGTCCACTTAGCCACTTCATGTCTAATAGAAATCAGAAAGATATACTGAACTTGGGAACTAGAGCATGCATAAGACCCTTAATTTTGTAAATTCTTAGTACTGTTGAGGATTTTATTGTGAGTTCTAAGTCAAAAGTATGTATAAATCACTTTCTTCTTAATTGACTATAAATTTAATAGAGGAAAAAGCCTTAAAATCATAGATTTACTCTGTGCCTGACACCTACTAGGAGCTCAGTAAATTGTTCATGAATGAGTCAGGAAACACCTTATCAGCCAATGCTGTCACCTACTTGCATCAGTGAATATGTAAATGCTGGACATACTATTTTAATTGATTGATAGAACAACTATAATAAAACAGGTTTATTAACTTGCTAGTTTTAGTCATAAGCCTTTGAATAAGAACTAACATCCCAGAAAGTTAATAACAGTGACAGTGAAATTTCAAAAAGATTCTTTTAGCCTCAACATGCTTGACATTCTTTTCTTAGATGTTGCATTTTGAATTGTCTCTAAATTCTGTGCTCAGGGCAAAATAGCTATCTGTAGGTGGTTTCCCATGACTTCCTAGATTAAAGTGTTGTTGTGAAAATAATAAAATCACTAACACAAAAATAGAAACACACCCTCTTGCTATTATAAAGTAGAAATGTATTTTTAACTATTAGCAAAGTAATGAAAACAGTAGTCCTAGTATCAATTTTAATAAAAATTTAAATACCACATATATCAAAAAGTGTAGTTTTCTTATACTTATCCAAATAACACAATGATTGGTGTTTCTTACTTGTATTGCCAAGTATTAAAAACTGACACTTGTTACATACTATTTTTCAGTATTCCCTATAAGTGAAATTAAGATGTGAACTTTTAAGGAATAGGTAACAGAGGAGAAAAATATACAAGAATAATGCCACTGAGCTGTAACAATAGAACCAGTAATAGTACTAGTAATGATAATAGAACAATAAGGGAATTGTATATGTATGACATGGAAGTAATTATCTGTCAAAGTAAGTAAAAGAACTAATTGTTTCCTTTGGGTTGACACCATGTTTATATTTCTGACCTCATTAACAAGATTTTAGGTTTTTCTCATTGTATATTGGGTTATATTTTTTTGTTTGTAATTATAACTTGCTCTTTTGACAAACTTTGATCTCAACTTTGTGCTCAGTAAGAGCCCCCTTTTACTAGCTCATGGATTTGCTCTGGGGGTAGTATATCATATTTTTGTGGTTTATTTTACTCAAGATTCTGCTGTCATACATTTTTACACAGTTGGCTCAGTGGCAGTTAAGATGAGAAAAACATTGGGTCTTAGGTGAACTGTATTTGAGGACTTCATTGTTGATCATTACCCTTGCTAGTAGATTTTCAATAGTGTTTACAGGTTGTTGTCGTCAACGTAAGAAATGATTATGTTTTTAATAGAATGGGGAGAAAGCATTGCCTGGCTGAAAATAACAAGAAAACTGAGTTGACCATTAATAAGAAAATATTTGGTACATTGAGGTATTCTAAAAATTGAGATGATGAATATCAATAGTTGACTAGATAACCCTTTCAAGGAACTTACGTAATTTTCTAGCATAAGATATATGTTATTGTTACTGTTGTACAGAGGATTTACTATTTCTTAAGTCAGGTAATGAGTACATTTCTTTCTGGACGAATGTTACCCCTTCTTTCACATTCCTCCAGTTTCCTCCTCCCATCCCTGTTCACAAGTTGCACCATTCATTCTCCACATAGAAAACACTTTAAAAAGTAACATTAATTATTGAATGACATGAGGTTTGAAATGTCTACCACAAGTGTAAGACAGGTAAATATGAATAAAAACACATTAACTTTTTTTTTTGGGGGGGGGGGCAGTCCTGGACCTTGGACTCAGGGCCTGTGCACTGTCCCTGGCTTCTTTTTGCTCAAGGCTAGCACTCTGCCACTTGAGCCCCAGCGCCACTTATGGCCATTTTCTGTATATGTGGTGCTGGGGAATTGAACCCAGGGCCTCATGTATACGAGGCAAGCACTCTTGCCACTAGGCCATGTTCCCAGCCCAAACACATGAACTTTTTAATAGCATATCACTAAAAACTTAGGAGTTTTTAAACTTTTAAACATCTGTAGTTTAATTAGCCAAGATTATTAGAAATAGGAATATGAGAATGCCTTCGTTAGCATTGTTAATGTATAGCGTTTTCTGATAATAGTAAAATGTATGACAATTTTCACTGATAGTATTTATGAGAGTGCTAAAAATCATTCTCAAATGGAAACCATTGTATATGAAGGTATTGTGGTAGTGTAAAAACTTAACATATTCTTTTTTTGTGTGTGTGTATATATATATTATTATTATTATTATTTTTTTTTTTTTTTGGCCAGTCCTGGGCGCATTGGACTCAGGGCCTGAGCACCATCCCTGGCTTCTTCCCGCTCAAGGCTAGCACTCTGCCACCTGAGCCACAGCGCCCCTCCTGGCCATTTTCCATATATGGGGTGCTGGGGAATCAAACTGAGAGCTTCATGTGTAGGAGGCAAGCATTCTTGCCACTAGGCCATATTCCCAGCCCCTGTATTTTTAAACTATTAAATATTTTACCTATTCAAAAATAAAACATAAATGTGCATGCTTACATATAAACAAATTTTTGTGGAAGAGAAATAGCATTAGTAAGAGGTAACCATGAACATATTCCTTTGAATATACAAAATTTCAGAATTTTCTTCTTTAACCTTCTAGGTTTTGAAAAAGTACTCTTTATGTTGGTTTCTGTTCTTAAATGAGTAGACATTGGAAAGGTCATTCAGCTAGAAAGAGGACAAGATTTCAGTTGAAGTCAGTGAATTTATGCTATTGTATTGTATGTATATATTGTATTCCACTTTTATGAAAATCTACTTATCACTGACAAATTCTAGAGGCGACTTCAGCCATTACAGTTCTTTCCTTCAGATGGCTTAGAACAGGGCTATTTGTTGTTCTTTCCTAAATCATGAGTGTTCTGACCCCTTTCATAATAAGGTTTTATTGGTCTATTTCTAGCAAGTAGGTTTTTTTTTTTTTTTGCTGAGAGTAATAGATTTCAATTTAAAAACACTTCCCTATGAAGTGAGCTAATTGATTATATTAAAAACTAACTTCTGCTGAGTTTGGTGTGTACATGTTGTTTCTGAGGGAAAAGTGTTTTAAGGACCATGTAGATTTTTAACAAAAGATAATAGTATCTCATTTCTAGGATGGAGCCAGGGATGTTTATCTTTATAAAAAGAATGTTATTGTCATTTTAAAGTAAGATATTACATTGGTTTTATATATTTTTTAACATTCTATTTATGCTTTTAATTCACTGAAATTTAAATGGCTATCTGCATATCATAGTAGTGTACATTTATGTTTTAAATTTAAAGCTATCTTATGCAATACTTAAAATCATTTTAGTCATTTACTCCCATTGCAAAAAGTATTAAAATGCATTGTCTATATAGTTTTTCTTTTTTTCTGAAGAAACTTTGTGAGGACTTCAACTGTAGGCACACAGTTTACTTGTAATAAAGAATGTTAATGGAGAGGGATAGAAGTTAATTAACTAGGCCCTTAATAATAGGCCTTTCTAGTCCAAGGAATCTTATAATTACATTGGAAACTAGTTGGGTAGCATGTTGCAAGATGAAATTTTTAGATTTGTGTGGTAGTCATTCTAGAAAAAAAACGCCTTCAGGCGATATTGGCACCTTTATTATTCTATTAAATGCCTTTTTAATGACAAGCAATGCATACCGTCAAAGTAATTTTGCAGATGCAAGTACAGTGCTTCCTGTTGACCCAAGATTAGCAAATAAGGACAAGGCCCCTCCTCCAAAAAGCGCATTGTTCCTTTGGACAAAATAGCCTTTCAGACAGACTTTATACATTTGTTTAGAATGTTTGTTAAATCTCCTGATTACTAAGAATTGATGAAGTCCATAGTATTTTCTTGAAAACTGAGTTTTGAAAGAATGAAATGGAAAAGCGTAGGGAATATTTTCATCAAGTTGTAATATAAGAGGACAATACAAGTTGAAATGGAACTTACTACATGTTTCTGCAAATACTCTATGTTCCAAATAGATTTACTTTATTGTCATTTTCCACAGAGTATTTAATTTTTCCTTTTTGATACTGCCATTTGGTACCATCCAAGCTACTTGAAGGATCTGACCAGACTGTGCCAGCACTACTGTGGGATGACAGTTAATAAAAATAGCATGCTTTGCCTCTTCCTTGGAAGGGGTGGCATAAAAATATATTTCATTTTCAAAATATTTCTGGAAGGAGTTATTTGTGGGAATGTTGCTTGCTCTTTAAGACTGTTAACAAATACAGATTTACAGAACACGAAAATAATCTGCTGAAAGTTTGGAAAGGGAGAGGGGCTGTGGTGTGGGGGCGGTCCTCTGCTGCCCACATCCTCCCTCTGCTGAGTGGGTTGTGTGCTTGCTTACGGGCTCCCTGGAGCGGATCACCATATAATTGATGTGCAGTCTGCATTGCTGAATCCTGGACTGCACCATTCTGTGTTCAAGGGAAGATGTAATCTGATCCTTCTGCTGCCGAGGGAGGAATCTGTTCAGTCAAGGCTTTGACAGGGCACCGTCTCCTCCAATAATCTTCTCGGTTCTCTCTCATTATTCCCTCGAGTTCTCCTCAGTCAGGCTGCATGTATGTATGTGCGTCCCGAGAAGCGGTTTGATACTGAGCTGCATTTGCCTTTACTGTGGAGTTTGGTTGCCGGTTCTGCTCCCTAATCTTCCTTTTCTGACGTGCCTGAGCATGTCCACATTAGAATCTGTGACATACCTACCTGAAAAAGGTTTATATTGTCAGAGACTGCCAAGCAGCCGGACACACGGGGGCACAGAACCACTGAAGGGGAAAAATACAGAAAATATGGGTTTCTACGGCACATTAAAAATGATTTTTTACAAAGTAAGTAATCTGTTTTCTCACTGTGCTGTGTGATTGTGTGTGTGCCTGCCTGGGAAGGAAAATCTGTATCATCAGAGATGGCTGCAGTATCCTCTAATTTTGGTGGGTGGCTGGATGTCTGGTATTCTGCTTTATTTCATTACTGTAAGCAAATGATGAAAAAGCATCATGAGCTGGGAAAAGCCTTAAATTTAAAATAAAATGTACATTTTAATCTGAGAATTTCTCATTAAAAATATAGTCAGACTTTAGAAACGTGGCTCCGTTAGATGCTGACCTGGAAATACACTCTCCTTAGTCGGCTTTTAGTGAACCATTTGCCTTCAATTTTTCTATACCTTATATGTTTCTTTTCTCATTACTTGACTCTTAACATGTAGGATTACTAGAATATTTGGGATTTATTTTTAATGAGGGATGATACTTCCCATGCCCCTAAAAAATTGCAGAATTAAATTTTGGTTATAGAAGGCAGTATTTTTCAATAAATAGTACAATATGTAAAAGAGTTCTATAGCATTCAGAAAGTGCTTTATTTTATAAAAAATTTAAATAAACCTTTTCTCAGTGGTTCCTTGGTATATATTTTGGGCATTTTCTAAAAATTCATTGAGGGGTTTCTAAGATGGAAATAAAGTTTTCCTTTACTGGCAAATGGCATTAACACCAATGTATTTACAGGATATCTAGAAGTTTTGAAAGCCAGTATTACAAACTTAATTAGAATGAACATCAAAGTTTCTTGTAACAGTTATGAAAATATTCTGTGAAAGTTATTAAAATATTGACTGACCTTCCTGATGTGTTCATTTACAAATATGATATAAATATATGTCTATGTATTTCTATAGCTTATATACATGGAAGCATGTGGCTACCTGCATGTTTTTACATTACGTTTTTAAATAAAACTAGAGAAAGAAAATAATGGCTTTTGGACCTAATCACTTTAAAACATTGTAATAAGTGCAGAAAGTTCTAAAGAAAAGAAAGCAGACAAGTTCCTTTTTTTTTTTTTTCAGTATTTCACAAACTAAGATATAAATTGTGGATAAGCTTGTACCCTCGCGTCCAGCTCTAGTGTCCTAAGTCATCCTTTATGGATAAGAAGGTTTTAAAAAATATCCTAAGTTGTCCTTTAATGGGTAAGAAGACTTTTCTTTCATGGGGATGGACGCAATCATTATCCAGTCTTAAAAAGATTTTGAGTCCTTTGGTTCTCTTTAGTATTCACATTGTATCATTCTGTTTTATGGTGTTCCCATGTGAAAGCAGTAGGCTGCTAAAAAATAGGGTTTTCAGCTACTATAAAAATGAAGATAGCTGTCTGTTTCCTGTAACTTGCAGTAAGACAGTAATTAATTAATGGGTACATATTTGAAATGGAAAAAGTTGAATCTTAACATCTTATTTTCTGGCTTTAAAATAAACGCATAGTCAGATGACCTCGATTAAACTGATAGTGAAACATGAAAACAAGTATTTCAGTATTGATAAAATATAATTCTTAATATATTAATAATGTAACACAGCATAATAAAACATGTTAAAATGTTATTTTGGGGATATCTTTAAAAGGACATAATTTAATTTCTTAGAATATTTTTGTTGGTTTAAGTTAGAATATTTGTCCTATGTAGAAGGTATACTCTGTTTTTATAGCAATTGATGACTTTTCCTTTCAGCTTTATTGTACCATCTCCAAATTTCTCTGTTGTGGTGGATTTACTCTTTTTAACTGCCCATATTAATTACTTTATTATGATTGTAATGAAGCTCTAAGATTATATACATTGCTGTCTTTATATAGTATAGTATGAGTGTTTTTACAATTCAGTTAGCTACTCCTTATTTCTGGTTTGGAAATTTTAAATTCTGTTTATCTTTTTTAAAACATGTTTTTAAAAGAAAAATGAAGAATAGTAAGGGATGGAGATTAGTAAGGAAGGCATGTTAAATATGGTTCTCTTCTATATGAACGAATGACTTTTTTAATATTGATTATTCAACTGGAAAACATAGGTATATTATTCCCAAGAATTATATATGATGAATATTAGTTTTTAAAACAAGAAATGCTGCCCTTCTGGACAAAATACCCCAGGGATAATCTACCTTCCCTAGACTGTTAAGAGTAAAACAATGTAGGACAAGTAAAAAAAAAAAAAAAGATAACATTCATTTTCTGTATTAATTACTTAGTTATTGTAATTACTTGAGAATTTAACACTTTTTAATAGGAAGAATCCTAACAAAAGACTTGATAGTTAAATAAGTGCCTTAAAAAACACTATCTTATTTTTTTTACTTTATAGATGAAAAGAAAGTTGGACCATGGTTCTGAGGTCCGCTCCTTTTCTTTGGGAAAGAAACCATGCAAAGTCTCAGAATATACAAGGTAATAATTATCATCATCTATTCTCCCAGAGTTGTCATGTCTTTTAGAGTTGATTCTGAAAGCATTTCTTTCCTCCTTTCATTCTTTTGCAGTAATGCTACTGATCATTTTGACTGTTTAACTTATTTTGAGATGACTGAAATTAGGATGTAACATCATTTACATGAGGGAAGAATGACTACCACTGTATTTTGTACTAACATACTGATGTAAGACACAAGCAAAAGTTCCTTTGTGGACCAAAATTTTTAAATGTTTTTAAGGAATTCCCAAAAAGTAAACTAAAATATGAGTATGAGCAAAAGTATCTTGTTACTATAGCAACAGCTATGATGGATATTTTTATGTATGCAGAATTGAAAGTATATTTATTTGTGAAGTAAATATCTCAAATACTAATTCTTATTTTGTGAAATTAATGTGTTAGAATTTACTTTTACTGGCTTGGTAGCTTTATGTTTTAACACATACATTTCTACAGCAGTAGAATAGTTTCCATAACAACTAAATACAATTGTAGTCTTGTTTCTTGCTTCAGTCCATCATTTTTGGATTTTGCATCAGTATAAAACTTTTCCCACTCTCACGCTAATTAGGCTAACTTAAGCACAATATCTATTCCCCAGCCAATTAAAAATGGCTTTGAATGTTACTTAGAATGCTATATTTAAAAAATTTAAATAACAAAAGTACCTTTTTGGTTCTTTTTTTTCTTTAACTGTCAATTCTTCAAGTAACTAATCAGAAGTTAGGAATAAAGACTTCATAGTTATATTTTTCCACAAAATATTTTGATTTAGTTATTTTTATTCTGTAGGTTGCAATGACATTAACATTGGTATGATTTAAAAAAAAATTATTACAGGTTACATAACACCTCTTTGCCCCAAACAGAGAAACAGTATGTTTTTCTTCAGTTATGGAAAAATGTTTTCAAATGGTTGCTTATAAACTTTAGACATCATTACTAGGATAATTTTACATACAAAAATCTGAAGAGATGACACAGACGATGAAGACAAAGCTCTTACTATTTAGGACCTGCTTTTTGTTGTGGTTCCCCCCCCCCCCCCCCCCACCTTATGTTAACTGTCTCCCTTCCTCTTAACTCTGCCTTTTGGCAATTTTGCTGTGTTTCAGCACATCACAGATGGGTGGAGGATAGAGAGAAGTAAAAACTAAACTTCATTTCTTCAGGCCTTGATAAAATATTTGAAGAGAATTTGAGTTTAATGTTAAAACTACCAATGCTAATTTTTAAATATTAACATTCCAGTCAACTATGTTATTTTGTTCTTATACTAATCAATATGACTGACTCCAGGAGAAAGATATTATGTTCAGTTTTTTTATGATAGCTTATAATTAATGAGTACTAGATTTTTATGAAGGAACACATTCAAGTAAAATTTGTTTTAGTTGCTTAGTTTTTATATTGAGAAAGTAACTAGTTTTTTTTTTAATATACCTTACTAAAACAAATTTAGACCCAATAGCAAATTGCTTCCTATTTCCTTTTGAAGATCTTGTCAGTTAGTAATGTATATATTCGATGTTTTGTTATATTTTTGACACATTTTTGGCAGGTAGGAACATGAAAATTTCATTAACATATTTTATTTTAAAGAAAAATGAATTTGAAAGGTTAGACTTGTTGAATATAAATATGAAATATATAAATGTTACCCAGTTTTAAATGGACATCTATGAAGATTTCCTATAAAATGGTGGTGGTTGAGGTTCATTTTAACAACAAAACAAAACAGGAATTAAAAATAGGAATTTGTTTCATTAGTAATTTACCGGATTTGATTGCCAGTTGATTCTCATTTATTATGATACAATTTATATGGGTTCTTTGGACTTTAAATACTTAGTAAATAGAGAACTATTTCACAAGTACAAATTTTGTTAACTAAACCTGCTCTTATTAGGTAATACCTTTAAAGCAATGATAATATTCACTAATACTTTAATTAGAGGAATTAGAAAGTATTGTAATTAATAGTCTATCTATTACTATATTCTTTCTACTGGTTGCCCTTGTTAGGACTAGACTATCTAGTTTTCATCATTTTATTATTTGAAAAATTGAATTTCGGGCTGGGAATATGGCCTAGTGGCAAGAGAGCTCGCCTCGTATACATGAAGCCCTGGGTTAATCTGATTCTCTAGCACCACGTATATAGAAAACGGCCAGAAGTGGCGCTGTGGCTCAAGTGGCAGAGTGCTAGCCTTGAGCAAAAAGAAGTCAGGGACAGTGCTCGGGCCCTGAGTCCAAGCCCCAGGACTGGCCAAAAAAAAAAAGAAAAGAAAAGAAAAATTTAATTTCTGGTTTGTTTGGCTTTTAATTTCTCAAAGCTTAAATCATTGATAAACATTTAGATGATCTTATTTAATTTTGCCTATAAGTTCCCTCTGCCTATTTTGAATAACTACATTTCTAATCGAGACTGATCTTGTCAAATGTCTAGACTAAACTAAAGAACAACAAAAGTTAAGACAGCAATAGGTAAATATTATACATTTGAAGCCATCTAGGGCAAGCTTCAGGAAGTAAGTATGCGACTAGTGATATCCAAAACATTTTTTTAATTTTGTTTCATCTGAGCTGTTGACAGCATTAGCAGTTTCATACTTTTTTAATATAGTAAAAATTTAGACTCCAGTTGTCTCACTGAAAACCAGTCATAGAACTGGGGCTTCCCTACCTGTTGTAAGAAGAAAAACTTTATTTCTTCATTTATTGGTAATTTCAGATTGAACTCAGGGTTTTTTGTTTATGCTAATTGTATGTGCTTAATACTAAGCCACACCTTTAGTCCTAGGGAAACAGGTTAACTTTATTTGTTTGTATCAACTACTTGATGTTTTGCTGTTGAGATTCTTTTCATTTGGTTTAACAGTTAGCTTTGTTGGATAGTAATAGGAGGGAGAAAACTCTTTAAGAATAGCAGAGTAGGTTTTTTGTGTACCCCTACTCTTGAGAATAATCAAATAAAAGGACTAATTGAAATATGCCAGATCATCATTCTTAATAAAAAAGAATTCATGATTCTTAATAAATATTTGTCTTTGCTTTTATTATTGTACTTCTTTTTGTAGTACCACTGGGCTTGTACCTTATTCAGCAACACCAACAACATTTGGGGACCTGAGAGCAGCCAATGGCCAAGGGCAACAACGACGCCGAATTACATCTGTCCAACCACCAACAGGCCTCCAGGAATGGCTGAAGATGTTTCAGGTGACATCTATAAACCCACTACTTGGAGTGTTGCACTTAATTGCTGCAAAAAATTGGGGATTATTCAGCCATAAAATAGAATGAAATATTGTTACTTACTATACCATAAATGAACCTTGGAAATACTGTGCTTAGTGAAAGAAGGAAGACCCAAAAGGGCACATGTTGGCTCTTTTCATTCTGTTCATGTGAAATGTCCAGAACAGGCAAATCCATAGAAATAAAGTAGATGGCTGGTTGCCAGGCACAGAAGGAAGGGATTGGAACTAACTGCTAATAGGTGTAGAGTTACTTACTTGTTGGGTGATAGGTTCTGAAACTGGATAATAGTGATGGCTACCCAGTATGATGGTTGTGCTGAGAACCACTGCAAGGTACACTTTAAAATGGTGGCTCTCCTATGACAAATATCTTCAACAAAATGCTATTAAGAATAAAACACATTTTAAGTGTAATTGTTAGGAAAGCCCAACTCTTTCATTTTGTATACATTTGTATTTTTTATTTGTAATTTTAAAGACTGTACTTTTTTCTTAATTATGTTTGGATTTCTGGGTTGTTGTGCCCTTGTTTTCTAAATCACACTGTTTATAAATAAGGAATTTAAGACTAATTTTAGAACTCGAATTAGTCACTTGGAGGTAACTTACCTGTCACTACTACCTTAGTAGAGTTGATTCAGCTTCTTCCCAACACTGCCCAGATTGTACATGGCTTAGTGTGCTAACTACTCCTTTACTAGTACTTACTACATTCTTTGACTACTTACTGGAAAGTTGCTTGAGACCAATCCTGAATATTGATTTTCTAACATATGATTGTGATACTTAATTTAGTTGATTTATCTTTTCTTCTTGTGAGATAAATGCATATAAATCCCATGGGTAAGCAAAATAGTTGGCATAGATTAAGTCACTACCACTCTAGCTACCACTCTAATGTAAAAAAGGGTACCTTGAGTGACTGCTTCAATGGTTGGATGTAAAACAGATAAATAAAGAAATAATAATTAAGATAGACCTTTGGACCTTATATGGTATTTCAGAGTTTTAAGATATCCTCTTATATTAGTTACTAGTGCTTTAAATACTTAGGCATAACTAAAAATTTTCCTCTATACCTGGAAGAACTTACTTGAAGCAGTGTTGCTTTTAAGTGGACTTAAAACTATTTTCTTCCCTTTAACTGATTTCAGAAACACTCAAGATGTCTTTTTTTTTTTTTTTAATTTTTTGCCCCCTTTGTGAGGGGAAACTAAAAGGTTAAGGCTTTGGCTCTGAAAAGGATTTGGCTTTTTCCCTGTTTGAGACATGAGTGTCTCAGTATGTCCTTGTTGAGTAGGTAGGGGGTGGGACATTGCTGGCATCTAGTGAGTAGAGGCAGTATAAAAAAACGGTCTCCCTCCCACAGGAAAGAATGGCTGCCCAGCATGGCAGTAGTACTAAGGTTAAGAATCTCTGGTTAGAGGAGTTAGTTTTATTGTTATGAAAATCTTATAAGCCCCTCCTCTCTGCTTATATTTTTTTGCCTCTGATTTATATATTTTATTTATTTTTTTTCAAATTTTTATTATCAAACTGATGTACAGAGATGATTTATATATTTTAAAATTTAGATTTCAATTTCTTTTTTTATGTATGTTCTCAGAATTTGAACTTCTTATTGTTCATCCTCCTTGAAGAAAATTGTCCATCAATAAGAGGTGAAAATAAACTCAGATACCAACTTAAAGCCAGGGAGATGGAAGTGTGTTTTGGCATGCTTGTGCATGCACTAAGTATAAGCAACATAGTACCAAGCATAGTGCAGAACTGACTTTGTGGCATTTTACCAGAATAATTGAAAAGCAAGTGATAATTTTATTATTCTAGGTAACTTAAAATGCTTATTTCATTCATAATGGTTTATTATTAGGAGGTAGTTCAGGATAAGATTTTATTTTTTATGTGGTAGAACCCATTTTTCCCAGTGTTTTAGCATACTATACTGTTTGTTTTTTGTTTTGTAAGTCAATGGTATTCACCAATTTCAAGGAAACTCTTTGTAATATTGACCTGTTGGGGCACTTGAGTGTTTTTTTTAATACAATGTTTTCTTGTCAGCTAGCTTTTGATTTCCTTGATGAAATATCCAAATGTTACCACTTACCATATTTCATCAAAGCTGAGACTCCATAGTTTCTTAGGACTATCTCAATTTCAGAAATGTTAATTATAAAATTCAAAAAAAAATACTTGTTTCTTGAGCGAGGGTTGGTGGAAAATTCATGTAATCCTAGCTAAGATGAGAGTGCAAGGTTAGCTAGGCTGTACATAGTGAATCCCAGGCCAGCGTAGGATACACATGAACTTAAAACAGCCACAATAAAACTAAACCACAAACAAACAAAAGCTTGTTTCTTACACTCAGTGGGACTCAGTAAACTAATGAACATTAGCATTTGGTCCTATGAAAGTGTTTGGTGTTTTTCACATGAGAAGTAAATGAAGAAAACTTACTTTTTTTAGTCAACAGAAATAATGTGGAATTATCACTGAAGGTATTAAACTATAATTTTTTCAGATAAATATTCTGTAGCAAACATCTATAGCCACAGAAGGTCAATTTGACAGGTAGATCAGGAACTTGGTCTTGTCTATCTCTGACATAATCCAGGTCTCGTGGTTCTGGGTTGTGCCAGAGTATCTAGGAATGAGTCACTTGCCTAAAGGCTCAAAAGTACTTTAATGTCTTAACTTGTAGGCAGATATAATTTCATAGTAAAGTGGTGGTAAGCGTGAGCTGACCTCTGGTACAACTGAGGGATAATTAAACTGATGAGATTTCTACAGATACACTGCAGGGGCATTTAACAACGTGTTTCTGTTACATAACAAGCAGAATGGGAGATCTCGTCCCCTTACTGTCCTCCTATTGCTCCTGCGGCAGTGATAGAGCATTGTTTTGGTCCAGCTCCATCTATTCTGACAAAATACTCCCGACTCAATTTGTAAATTGAATGAGAAACAAATGGTACATCCTTTTGGATAAAGGAAATTGAAACAGACTGCCACTGCAAAACAGAAGTGCAAATTAAAAAGAAAAACAAAAAAAATGAGAATTTTGTACTGTTTGGAATTTTTAGTAGCCTTTGGTTCTACTTTTCTTTTTCTTTATTTCCTGATTGTTAATTTTGAAGGGAAGTTCTTCTTTCTTTTTAGTTTATGTAATTTTGGTGTCAATATCTGCTTTCTTACTTGAAAAATTTTTAACTAGTTAAAGTCACTGATGGAATATCAACCTTCTTTCATGTTGAAATTTAGATTCCAAGGCATTTTGACAGAATGGTATGGATGAACTCCACAGCAAGAGCTTTTAGTTCAAATTTTGGATTTGCCTCTCAGTAAAAGGCAAAAGCTTGGTGTGCTCTAAAGAGAAACCAGAGTATATGGATTTGCCTCTTAGGAAGTGGATACTTTTACTAATATTATGTAAACACTCCTTTTATTTTCATACTCCATGAGACAAATATAACACTAAGAATTTGTCAAGTGGAGGAAAATGTAAATTTGCTTAAAGCTTGGAAATATAATGAAAAATCCATAAATTTTCATTTTCTTTCACTGGTCAAGAGACAGCCTTTCAGTCTTGTGTTCTCTGGTCTTAGAATGGGACTAACCCTGGCTTCACATATTACTGTGAGAATCAAAGATAAATTATGTGGAAGTGTTATGGGTGTTTTATCTTTATACTATTTTAGTAAGTGTTTAGTCTTTTATGAATATCTTTATACTATTTTAATAAGTGTGTTTACAGCAAGCCCATAAATGCCCCTTAATAGTTCAGAGTTACAATCTAAGTATTAAAAATGATAAAGTATATACAATAACTTCCTTGATAGTAAAATAAGGTGAAGCCTACTCTGTTAAAGATTTCCTCAGGTTCCATGCTAACACTTAAAAGTTGTTTTAGAAATATTTTCTACTCAATAAAAGATTAAAAACTACAGGATAGTGACAAAAGAATGAGTTTATTATTACTTTGAGATGGTATTTGTGCTGGGCTAGTCAGGAGGCTGAGAGCTTAAGGATCACAGTTCAAAGCCAGCCCAGGCAGTGAAAGCTGTGAGACGCTTACCTCAACTAAACTACCAAAAACCCGGAAGAGGATCTGTAGTTGGAGTGGTAGAGAGTTAACCTTGAGCAAAAGAAGCTCAGGGACAATGCCCACACTGAATTACAGTGTGTTTAAGAAATTTTGCTCAACTTTGTTCTGGTTGATTGCAGAAAGTCGTGTATTTACAGTAAACACAGGAAAAAAATACTGTTTCCTGTCTTTAATATTAAAACAGGAACAGAAATTCTTGGTTTCTTCAGTAAGTAAAACATAAATCATAGTCAAGTTAGACTCTGACATTGTGGAACATAACAACAATTAGAACTGGCCCATAGTAAAATGGGAGCTGTTTAAGCACATTGGATAACCATGTTGGAGGTCCTAGAGAAAGTGAGTTCTTGTCCATATGACATTCAGGTACAGTACCACCCAAGGTCTTAAAACCCTCTGTCTGGTTGGATCATTGTCACCCAAACCAATGGTCTCCGGCTACTGGTCTGTACATCACCTGTGCCAACACTATAAGTTGCTTGGATTTTTTGTTTGTTTGTGTTTTAAGTTTTAAATGTCCTCAGCCATATCCTGACTACTGAATCAGACCCTCAGGTATTAGTCAGAATTCTGCTTCTTGACCAGTATTTGGGAACCAAGCCCTTTATTACTGACTCAAGTTAAGATACTTGCAGTTCTACAGTTCCATAGTGAATCCCAGGCTCCTGATCACAGTTCAGTGCCCCTTCCACTTTTCTCCACCTGTGCATATCATTAACCCAAAACAAAATGCTGTTTCTGTGGGGAATTTTCAATTTTAAAATTTAGCCACAGATTTTAAGATTTTATTTTCCTGATTATTGCAAACCTGGAGTGTTTTTCCTAGCCTCCTCAGTATATTCCCAAAATTTTCTTTGAAAGGCCAAAAGAAGTGCTTTCTCTTTTCTTTTCCAAGACAATTTTTCAGACAAGTAAAAGAATGATCAGTTAACCCATTCTTTTCACCAAAAGAAACCCCAAACACCTAAGGCCTAAAGAGTTTGCACTGTGACCTAATTAGTGACAGTGTCTCCTTTTAAAAGTTGGGCTTTCTGATCCAATTTAATGCTGTATTCCACTATTCCTCATTAGAGGCTGTTGTAGGTTTTGTTCTTTTGTTTTAATGTGGTTCTTAACTACTGCTCTTGCTGTTCAATCATGTATGTATGTTGAAACCACTCTTGGAACCAGACCAAGCAAGCCCTAAGGATACTATAAATATAAAAAATACATTCTTTACTGTTTTGAGATAGCATGGCTGTAATAATCCCTGACTGTCTTAGGATTCATTCATTTACTCTTATTGAGTACATATTTTGTGCTGCATTCTAATTTGAGTCTGGGATACAACAGTTTAAGTAAAACAAACAAAAATGCTTTTTCACAGAACTTTCATTCTAGTCAGGAGTGTGGGGTGGGTTGGGAGATCAGAAATAGTTTAAAGTTTTTAGCACACCTGTAATCCTAGCTACTTAGGAGGCTGTGATCTGAAGACTGCCTCTGAAGAAGTAAAGCCCGTGAGACTCAGCCATCATTTAACCACCACCACTGCCAAAAAACAAAACAGGCCAGAAGTGGGGCTAAGCATTAAAACAAGCCCCCAATTCAAGCCCCAGGACTGGCAAAACAAAACAAAAAACAGATTTCCAAACCATTACCCAAAATATGAATTAGTTATGTGTCTTTTATTCTAGCTTGTTTCTTCCAGTCTACACCCCATTCTCTAAAATATTTGATCAGAGATAATTCTCTATCGGCATTTACAGTCTATTGTTCTTATATTGCTTTTTTAATAGTGACTCATTTACTGACACATTTTATGTAGTTCTGCCTTGTTTAGACATGGCTATAGGTGATAGGGATTTTTCTTTGTGAGTTTGTAATTTGAGACATCTGTTAAAATCATAAAAGTTTGTAATTCCTCTTTGGCAGAGCTGGAGTGGACCAGAGAAGTTGCTTGCTTTAGATGAGCTTATTGATAGCTGTGAACCAACACAAGTGAAGCATATGATGCAAGTGATAGAACCTCAGTTTCAACGAGACTTCATTTCCTTGCTCCCTAAAGAGGTGAGTTTCCTATTCCTGTCCTCCTGAAGTCAAAGAATGTTTATGTGACTTTCCTAAGCCAAATCTATTCAACAGACTCAGTTACAGAAAAAACTAGCAAGCATCAATATTTTTACTGAGATAACCAATAAAAAGTACAAGGCTGGAGGTATAGCTGATATGATAAAGAGTGTCAGCCATGAACAAACAAGCAAGAGGAAGAACATGAGGCCCTGAATTCAAGCCCCAGAGTGGGCAAAATAAACACCTATGTACATACATACACACATGTGTTGAGGGTTGCAGAGAAAAGGCAAGAACAGATATGTTTAGTGTGTAGTTTTTAGAAGTAAACAGAGTGGGTTATTTTTAATTTAGTTTAAATTTGTCAAGATTGATGGTATGCCTTTCATAGATTTAGAAATTATAATGTAGAATTACATTTACATATAAGTATTTTATTCTGTGGAGAACGATTAACCTTTCTATAGTTCTTTTCATATGAGTATACTATGCCCTTTCCTTTTCCACAGCTGGCGCTTTATGTGCTTTCATTCCTGGAACCCAAAGACCTGCTGCAAGCAGCTCAGACGTGTCGTTACTGGAGAATTTTGGCTGAGGACAACCTTCTCTGGAGAGAAAAATGCAAAGAAGAGGGTAAGGTTCACAATTGTAGAGAGAATTTGTACTTTGAAAAAAACAAGTAGACAAAATAAGCTTCATGAGCAGATTGAAGAATGGAACTCCATTCAAACTCATCTACTTGATTCCAACAGTGAAAGGTAGAGGAGGACTATTTAAAAGAAGCTCACAGATTATATTACCAGTTACATACCTACAGAATTTCCACCTACTGCCATTTTCTTCCTGCCATAGAGCTTATATAGTCCCTGAGCACTTTCATTTTGTTTCAGAGTCCGAGTAGGTGCCAGGTACATTAACTAAAGCGAGAACTTTTTTTCCAGCGGTTATCTAGAAAAAATATGTGTAAAAACTTTATACAGTTTTGGCAAACACATGTCAAAATACTGTTTTCTCTTAAGAAGTAAAGTTTTTGTCAAGAATCACAGAGGTAGATGTATGGTGTGAAAGTGACCACCACTTGTGGTGTAGGCAGATGGGAAGCAGTGATGGTTGGTCTAGGTTTATAGAACTTTCAAGTTTAGAACCAGTCTGGGCCTTAGTTTAATAGTGAAATCTGCAGTGAGGCTAATAGGATCACATTTTAATGTCTTTTAAAACATTATGGTAGTATGTATATTATAAAATGTATTGTTTTAATGATTCTAAGTATACAGTTCAGCGATCTTAAGTGTATTCACATTTTTACACAGCAATCACTACCATCCATCTCCAGAAATAATTCATTTTGTTTAGCTTATACTATGTTCCCCTTAAATAACTCATTCTTGTTTGCCCCAAGGCCTGGCAACAACTTTCTGTATCTGTAAATTTGATTGTTCTAGATACCTCACATGGGTAAAACCTCTATGGTATTTGACTTTATGTTTTTGTAATTAGTCTTGTTTCATTTGACTTAGTATTTTTCAAGATCCATACATATCACAGCATGTATCCAAAGTCCCTTTTTAAAGGCTGTCTACATATATCATGTTCTGTTTGTCCATTTATCTGTTAACAGACATGAGTGAGGATTTCTTCCACATTTTGACTGTTATAAATAATACTGCTACGAGTGCAAGTACCTATTTGAGTCTGTGCTTTTAATACTTTCGGAATATATATCCAGAACTGAAATTGCTAGCTCGTGTGTATTACGTTTTTGAGGAATTGTGCCACTAGTTTCCACAGTAGCTGCACCAATTTTCACTTATACAAACCAGGCAAAAGCATTCTAGGCACTACATCCTCACCAGTGTCCTGGAATTGTCATGAGAAAGGAATGGAGCAGTATGTGATGCTATTTACCTAGAAAATGGACAGGGCCATCAGTTTGCTGGTAAAGCACAAAAGAAAATAACACTGGTCCTCAGGACACTTTAGCTGGGCCTGTCACAGTGGGAGATTCAACCTCCTTGAACTCTGGTTGGGTCCAATAAACTATACAGGGGTCTAGTGAGTGTCCTCACTTGGTGGGTCCTACATCTCCTGGGGAAATGTGTGATTTTGAGATACATTATGAAGTCTGTAATTATTACTACTGGAATTCTGTTGAACTTTTGGCACTTCAGGGATTGATGAACCATTGCACATCAAGAGAAGAAAAGTAATAAAACCAGGTTTCATACACAGTCCATGGAAAAGTGCATACATCAGACAACACAGAATTGATACGAACTGGAGACGAGGAGAACTCAAATCTCCTAAGGTAACTGAATTCCTGCACAATGTAACAGAAGACAATCAGTCATAGGACCTAGTGTACTGTTTGACTTCTTGGAAAACTGTAATCTATAGCTAACTGCAGTAGCTCACACAAGTAATCTCTGCTACTTGGGAGATGGAAAGAGGAGGATTGAAAGATTAAAGAATTGTAGTTTGAACCAGTTCAGGCAAGAAGTTAGACCCCCATATCTCAACAAACAAACTGAGCATATTGGCTTACACCTGTAATACCAGCTACAAAGGAAGCGTGGGTAGGAGGATTGTGATCAGAAGCCAGCTTCAACAAAAGTAAGAAATTCTATCTGAAAAGTAAACTAATAAAAGGCTGGGGACCCGGCTCAGGTGGTAGATGGCCTGCCTAGCAAATGTAAGGCCCTGAATTCAAATTTGAATACTGGCGACCCCCCCCAACCCCCCGAAAAGAAGCTAATTGAAAGAATAATTCACAATATTCCTTTATTGCTATTTTTTTTTACTCACAAATTTCACTTGAATCAAAGATGAAAGGAATGTCATTGTATGTAAAGGAAAATCCCTATAACGAATGTTCTTACAAACTTTATTCTGTCATATACATTCTCTGTGTTTATTTGTAACCTCTCCCCACATAATTTTCTTTTCTTTTTCTTTCTTTTTTTTTTTTTCACTAGTAATGGAGTTTGAATTCATTGCTTTGTGCTTGCTCTACTTGCACTCCACCACTACTCCACACCTCCAGCTCAGCTTTTTGCTGGTTATTTTTGGTGATAGAATCTCCTTTCTCTCAAACCTTGATCCTCCAGATCTCAGCCTTCTGGCTTAGCTAGTGTTACAGGTATGAGCCACTGTTGCCTGGATCAAATAGGATTTCTTGAAGAGTATCTTTATCATGGTTTTTGGTGGCTTTTCTATATTTTATTTTTATGAACTGAAGCATAATTTTAGTTTTCTGTCTCACAGCGTTCATCAAATGGTAAAAATGCTTGAAATTCTTACATATACTTTTATAATGAGGCAAGAAGCCAGTTTGAGAAGATGCTGGTAAATTGATATGTATGTGGTGTCTCAGGTTTTTGATTCATAAGTTGAAAAAGCAGATAATTGTTACTGTTGTCTTTTGGTAAAATGATGCTTGCTTTTGTTCTTGTGTGCCCAAATTGCAAATAAAAGATACTTATTCTTTTGGTTTAAACAGATAAAATAGATGATTATAAAATTCATTTGGGTTGAACCATCTTTATAAGGTCTTGACTCAGATTGTAAAAGTGTATATTTCAGATGTAAGTCATAGAATATGGAATAATAAAATGTTTAATGCTTAATTCATCAGCCAGGGAAAGAAAGATGGTGCTTCATACCTTACATAATTTAATTCTAGAAGTAGACTACAGATTTCTGTTCCTGTTTATGACTTCATTTTTCTTCCTCACGCCAGAGTTGTAAATAACACAATGTGCTAGCTAGCATGTCTCTAATGTGTACCTCTCCCTGACAGGTGCTGAAAGGACACGATGATCATGTGATCACATGCTTACAGTTCTGTGGTAACCGAATAGTTAGTGGTTCTGATGACAACACTTTAAAAGTTTGGTCAGCAGTCACGGGCAAAGTAAGTTGACTTCTTTCTGTACTTTACCAAGTCACCATTGTGCATGTGTATCTTTGCAAGGAATAACCCATAAAAGATTCAAGCCACACTGTGTTGGTAGCAAATACCAGGGCTTCTAACTCTGCCTTTCCCTTCATATTTAGGAAACTCACCTTGGCACAATGGGAATGATATTTATCATGATAGGAGGCTATTAGGTTTTCTTTATGACTTAGATATCATAAGGATTTTCAAACGTGCCTTTTCTTTTCCTTGGCCTATTCTCAGCTTTCTCTTCTACATTATAATTGTATTATTTCCAAATGTCTTTCAAAAAGTACGGTTGACAGATACTTAGTTTTTCTTCTAAATTTCTCTGATGAGCTGCCTATAATTTAGAAGTTAAGTAAATTGTGTTAATCTAGAGTTGTCTCCAATTTTAATGATAATGGAAGTCAAGAAGACTAAATGTTTAAGTATGAGTTTGAAGGAAGAAGCAATTCAAGGAATAGCTTTACTTCACATATTAATTATGCCTTAATGATTATCCAGTAAATACTAATTTTTATCTTTCCAAAGGAGAATATTGTCATGGATTAAATAATTGGCCATCTAAAAACTAATAGAAGAAAGTGTAACAAAAGTCTGCTTTGAAAATGTCTTTTACCATGTTGCTTTTTGGACAAGAATCTTATAAATATTCCAAGTCAGATGGTATAATTTTTTAAAGCAGCTTCATATTTGCCTGGTGTAATATTAGTTTTGGATTTCTTTCAGGGTTTTAATGTCTGTCTTTACTTGTCTAGAAGTAGCTTGTCTGGCTTCTAACTACTGCCTTGGGCAGATTCATGTGAAATGTGGTGTGGAGCCACACCCAACTCTTGGCATTCTTTCATTGACTCTATTCCCAAGGAAGAAACTAAGTTGCAATTTTGCATATTATTTCATTAAGGAGGCCAGGCTGGAGCTATCATACTTTGCTTTCATCTCAGTATGTTTGTTTTCATTCACATCATATGTTTTTTATCATGTGATTCTTATCATATGTGATTCTTATCATATGTTTCATACCATGTGTGCTTTCTGTGTGTATTACTTGGGTATCCGTGTAAGTATATAATGCTGCTGAATTGACAAGACAATAGGTAGTGATAGGGGCATGTTGTATTGATCTATAGGTTTTTTTTCTTTTCTGCTGGATCAAATGGAATGAATAACTTATTGGAAATTTTAATGAGCTGTTGTTACATTGTTGGAGTTTTCTGCCCCAAATTAATCAACTTAGGTGTTTTTTCAGTGTCTGCGAACATTAGTGGGACATACAGGTGGAGTGTGGTCATCCCAGATGAGAGACAATATCATCATTAGTGGATCCACAGACCGGACTCTTAAAGTGTGGAATGCTGAGACCGGAGAATGTATACACACCTTGTATGGGCATACTTCCACTGTACGTTGTATGCATCTCCATGAGAAAAGGTAAAGAAAAAACATTCCATCATGGCTGGGATTTCTCCCTGTCACTTGCAAATTTGGGGTGTTTCTTTGTGGCATTACTGATAATAGTGGTAATGACCTCTTAAATTAGACTTTAATTATTAGACTGCAGGTATTTCTAAACTGAGTCAGACAGTATTGGCTTAAAACTAGGAAATTATCTTCAAATTTCCCTTCTTATTTGATGGTGTTATGGACTTCCTCCTTCAAACTCTCCCTAGTTATTTTTATTGTTCTTTGATGATTTATCATCTTCACATAAAATCATTTTCTGCCTCTTGGTATTCATGTCTTTGAAAGTATGAAAAATTTAGTCCCTGGGGCTTTTGAGTCTTTTGAAAAGTACTCACCTACTTTACCCTCACTCCGTTGAGACAAAAGCTGAGACCTGTGGCTTCTAATATCTTCACTCGCCACCTGTTACTGGAATTATTGGCACAGCTTTAGAACATGGTCTTTTATACCGCCAATTGGAAGCCCTCTTCTAATTATGATAGATAGCAGCACTGCCCTGTCTTTATGTTTTTTTTTTTGGCATCTACAACTGTAGGCTACTGAATTGAGGAAGAAATCCACAATCTTGTTTTCAAGATGGTTTCAGCCAAACCAGACTCTCTGCTTTGTCCTCAATGCCATTGCTGGTGCTATTATCTCCTCCTGCAGTGCTCTCTTGCTGAAATTCCATCATGTGTTTTCTATTCCATTTGTTACTAAAGTTCTCTTTAGCCAGACATAGAGTAGCATATGTCCGTAATCCCAGCACTCAGTATACTTAAGCAGGAGGATTTTGAATTCAAGGCCAGTCTGTACTATATAGTAAGAGCCCAAGTTTAAAAGAATAAAAACAA
Source organism: Perognathus longimembris pacificus (assembly GCF_023159225.1). Lineage (NCBI taxonomy): Eukaryota > Metazoa > Chordata > Mammalia > Rodentia > Heteromyidae > Perognathus > Perognathus longimembris. The sequence continues at coordinate 26,144,505 of NC_063184.1, forward strand.
AATTAAGGAAAAGTCTCTGCCTTAAAGGGTTCTTAGAGTAAATCCACAGCAATCTTTCCCTGTAAATTTGTCCATCGCACCATTATAATAATAAGATGTCCTTCCTGAGTTGTGACGTGCAGAAGAAGAACCTTTTACTCATAATTTGAATCTACTTCAGTGTGCTATACAGTTTAAATTTGGGGGTGGTTATCAGGAGATCTTGCATTTCACTTGTAGTTAGTGCTTCAGTGTCCACTTTTTCAAATGTGGAAATTGGTATTTGTCTCTTAGGAATGATAAGAATACCTGGGTTTTCAGATCTGTATGATTGAATCCCTCTGGTTTTCAGAACTTTAATCATGTTAAACCAATTTTTTTAAGGAATTTCTATAGCTTCTACAGATATATTTTTTAAAATATGTATCTTAATATCCCCATAACCTATTGGATAAATTTAAGCATTATAAGAAGCCAAACATAGTGTCCTTGAGCACATTTTGAAATCTAGTACATTTTGCCAGAATATAAGGTGTAAAGCACCATCTGTAGCTTCCTAAACCCCAATTTTGGTTATAAACTTGATTCTTTAGCGGCATCGTCATTGAATTTTTTACCTAGTCACAAAGGTAGTAAGTATTCATTCTGAAATTTAAGGAAACAGAAAACATTAAAAAATTTAAGATGTTCCAAGTAATACTCCCTAGACTTGCATTAATATTTCTGTATGTACACGTTGCCATTTTATTTCTAAAATATTGTTTATATTGAGTGGCCTTCTTTTAAAATATAATAACAGAGGTTTTTTCAAACTCTGTTCCATGGAACCTCCAGGTGCTAGAACACAAGGTCCAAGTCAAGGAACCAACCAGGTAAAATTCTTGGCTTCCCCACTTCCCATTCCAATCTGAGTAGCTCAGTATTATATTTATATATGAAAGTTTAAATAGGATTTCTTGTGAAAAACAGGTGTTGCTGCTTAAGAAAGGAAAAAAAAATCTGACTTCATCTGTTTTTTCATGTTACTAAAAATTCTAATATGTCTTTTTCTCTTTCCCCTTACAGAGTTGTTAGCGGTTCTCGAGATGCCACCCTTAGGGTTTGGGATATTGAGACAGGCCAGTGTTTACATGTCTTGATGGGTCATGTAGCAGCAGTCCGCTGTGTTCAGTATGATGGCAGGAGGGTTGTTAGTGGAGCGTATGATTTTATGGTGAAGGTGTGGGATCCAGAGACGGAGACCTGTCTACACACGTTGCAAGGGCATACTAATAGAGTCTATTCATTACAGGTAAGAGGTTTTATCTCTTCACTCCTTACATGCTCTCCTGATGAGTCATAAGATTGTTCTACTCTGTCAAATAACTACTGTCAACTTTCTGGTTCAATTCAGTACTATAAAGATGAAAGATGGATCCAGTTAATCTCCTGTTTACACATACATTTTACATATGCTAGGGGTTTGAACTCAGCCTCCCTCTTGCCTGGCTGGTATAGTACTTACTGCTCACCCATACCTCTAGCTCTGTTTTTCTAGTTAGTTTTTCAGATAGGGTCTCACTTTTTACCAAGGTATACACGACTAAATCAAAATCCTCCCACTGTTTGGCTTCTCATTGTTGTTAGGATCACTGCCATGGAGACCGAATCTCATGGACTTTTTTCTCTGATCTGACCTGGCACCATGAGCCTCCCAATCTCAACAGCTTCCTATGCTGTGAGTTGGGAAGAAATCTTGTGAATCTTCTGCCAGATTGGTCTCAAACTGTGATCCTCCTTTTCTCCACCTCCCAAGTACCTAGGATTACAGACACGAGCCACCAATGTGTAGCTTGTTTACACGTTGATAAGATTGGCGTGAACAAAGCTAAATTTGAAAACTAAGTGGTTCTAATTCTGCTATCCATTTTCCCTCCAAAGTGTGCAAATATTTGTCTTCAGAACCTGAAACATTGGGACTGTAGATTTTATTGTATAAATTAATAGTCTCATATAGTAAAATAACTTGAATGTTAATAAACTCCTTAGCAGAGGATTGCTTTGGCCAAATGCTGCCTCTTTGCCATGATCACTAAAAGTTGATGGAGCTTGCAGTTGTGATCCTGTCCCCATTTAGAGTAGCAGTGGAGCCTTTCTACACAGAGCCACTGATTGGTAGCCACGAAGGAAATCTGACTAAACTGATTTATTGTTGTTGTTCCTATTTCTTGATTGTTAACTAGACTAATAGCAAATTTAGAAAATGGATATTTTATTTCTTGAAAAGACAGCATTTTCCATTTAAATTATTTTTATTTCTTACATAGTTTCTTTACCAGTTATTGCTTGTTAATGATCAGCAAATTAGTATATAATCCCAGTGCTGACATTGCTCTTCTTAGGATATTCATTTCTTAATTGATAGGGTAACATCTATGTCATGAAATAGAGATATAAAAATTAAAATGTTGATTAAATTGGAAAGAGATGGAATTGGCTGTCACTGGCTTTTAAAATTGGGGGGGGGGGGTTGATGATAGGCTTAGAACCTAAGTGAATATAATATTCTCAGAACAAACCACTCTATTGAGAAAAGAGATGGCCACATTTTTATATATGACTAATGGGAACTGGTAGATAATTACTGACTTTTGATGTGACTAGGAAGCTACAGAAGAGACAGCTGTACTTTGTTATCAGAATGTCACCTGTTCTAATTCTATATACCATTATCCTTCTTACATTTCTAATTAGCATTAGCTTCCTGTAGACTTTTACTTAACATAAGTTTTTTTTTTTTTTTAACGGAAGTTGCTTTGAACACGATGAAAGTTACCTCTATCCCTTTTAATGCCTCAGGTGCTAGTATAAGCACACCTCTTACCTCAAGCTCAGGCATGAGTTTCAGCTTTCTGTGAGGAAGGAAGTAAAACTCAGAAGGCAATCCTCACTGAATAGTCCATGGCTACCAAGTGGGACCAGGTGATCCAGAAATGCTGTTGTTGATTCAAGATTGGGTTTCCTTGTTTCGCCCTTTAGTTTGAAACTACTGGGCATATAAAAATAGTGACATCCTAGAAAAGTACACCGTGGAGTTGCTCCTGGAACTGTGCTCCCTTCCCCTACTAGGAATAAGTCAATAACTGGTATAAGTCATATCCATACTTCTTTCTAATAACACTGTGTCTGTTGTAGTTTGATGGCATCCATGTGGTGAGCGGATCTCTTGATACATCAATTCGAGTTTGGGATGTGGAGACAGGGAATTGCATTCACACATTAACAGGGCACCAGTCCTTAACAAGTGGCATGGAACTCAAAGACAATATTCTTGTCTCTGGGAATGCAGATTCTACAGTTAAAATCTGGGATATCAAAACAGGACAGTGTTTACAAACATTGCAAGGTAAGTACTGGCCTGTCTTTGATTACAGTCATCATCAAATGCCATAATTACTCAGGAGAGAAAGCTGGACAGAGCTGTAGTCTCATAGCATTACCTCACACAAAATGCTTAATATTGAAAAGCTGATAGACATTTTTCTTTCTGAATAACAACTAGGTTACTATGAAAACTTGTTTGAAATGTCACTTTTACTAGAAAATAGTTTAATCAGTTCCTATGTGTTCACTTGACTTTGCTTAATTAACCTTAAAGAGAAGTGAGAAGAAAGATCTTCACCACCTCACAGTAGCAACATGCTCATTGTATTCTGAATTTCAGCCTTGTTGTTCAAAACCTGCTCTGGCCTTTACTCAGTCACCTGTTTAAATGGACTGGAAAGCATAATAGTACCCTCTGAGTGAAAAGAAGGCTACAGTCATTGCTGTGTCCAGGCACAGCAGTAGGACTCTTCATGGTTAACTTTTTCTGTTTTCTAGTCAGAGCTCTCTGGAACTGTTTTTAGTGAAGCCATCTGGCGGGTATCATGGCAGCTTTCTGCGTGTTGCCTCTTTACCTCTTCCTTCCTGTGAAATTTTGGAACCATGTCTGTTCAGCTTTCACCTTGACTGGTCAGTTGAGAATGACAGGCAATAAGTAGATCCCTCATGCTCATTTGTCCCTCAGCAGAATGCATGAAGTTTCTCCGACTCTGTCATTGCCAGGCAGAGCTCCCCTCACACAGCCAGAGAATAAAATGTGCGTCTGGTAGCCAACCAAGCTTCCTGGAAGATAGAACTCTAGAGAGATAATGTTTCAGTTACAAATAGCTACCAGATTTTCTTGCATCCATGCTGATCCTAAAATACTCGAGAACAAGGTTTCTAAATATGCAGCATTTTAAGTCTTGCATTTAGTGTATATTGTAATGTAACATCTACAAATTATAATGTAACGAACCCATAACTAGGATTTCTACCCAGTAATTAAATTCCTCTGGTTTTGCCTAGGTCCCAACAAGCATCAGAGTGCTGTGACCTGTTTACAGTTCAACAAGAACTTTGTAATTACCAGTTCAGATGATGGAACTGTAAAACTCTGGGACTTGAAAACGGGTGAATTTATTCGCAACCTAGTCACATTGGAGAGTGGGGGCAGTGGCGGAGTCGTGTGGCGGATCAGAGCCTCGAACACAAAGCTGGTGTGCGCAGTCGGGAGTCGAAACGGGACTGAAGAAACCAAGCTGCTGGTGCTGGACTTTGATGTGGACATGAAGTAAAGAGCAGAAGATGAATTTTGTCCAAATGTGTAGACAATATACTCCTTACCCTTCTCCCTGCGCAAAAAAAAAAAAAGAAAAAAAAGAAAAAAAAAAGAAAAAAGAATAAAAAGAAAAAAGAAAAGAAAATGAAAAAAAATCCCTTGTACTCAGTGGTGCAGGATGTTGGCTTGGGGCAACAGATTGAAAAGACCTACAGTTCAAGAAGGAAGAGAGGAACAGACAACAAATGTAACTGACAGGAAAGGCGTCCATCAGCTGTCTTCACGTGAAAGGCTTCAACTTTTGACTGAGGGCAGCTTTGCAAATTGAGACTTTCTAAATCAAACCAGGTGCAATTATCTTTATTTTCTTCTCCAGTGGTTATTGGGCAGTGTTAATGCCGAAACGTTACTGTCACCGAGCAAGGAGCTGCAATAATAGCAAAACAAGTACTGGTTGACTTTCTAACTAGAGAGCATCTGCAACAAGAAGTCATTTTTCTGAAGTGGAAAAGCTAAAAAAAAAAATTACTGTGAATTGTTTTGTACAGTTATCATGAAAAGCTTTTTCTTTTTTTTTGCCAACTATTGCCAATGTCAATCAATCACAGTATTAGCCTCTGTTAATCTATTTACTGTTGCTTCCATTTACACTCTTGAACACATATGTTGCTCGAAGGTGGCAAGTTGTCCTGGGTTCTGTGAGTCCTGAGATGGATTTAATCCTTGACGCTGGTGCTAGAAGTAGGTCTTCAAATATGGGATTGTTGTCCCACCCCTGTACTGTACTCCCAGTGGCCAAACTTATTTATGCTGCTAAATGAAAGAAAGAAAAAAAAAAGGCAAATTATTTTTTTTTATTTTTTTTTTCTGCTGTGACGTTTTAGTCCCAGACTGAATTCCAAATTTGCTCTAGTTTGGTTACAGAAAAAAGACTTTTTGCCACTGAAACTTGAACCATCTGTGCCTCTAAGAGGCTGAGAGTGGAAGAGTTTCAGATAATAAAGAGTGAAGTTTGCCTGCAAGTAAAGAATCGAGAGTGTGTGCAAAGCTTATTTTCTTTTATCTGGGCAAAAACAACAAAAAAACAACAAAAAAACACATTCCTTGGAACAGAGCTGTTATCGCCTGTTCTGCGGAGAGACTTTTCTTTTTTGAGGGCTGTGGTGAATGGATGAACATACAAAATAAAACTGACAACTATTTTAAGAATATATAAAACACAAAGTTAAAATAAAGTTGCTGGTCAGTCTTAGCGTTTTACAGTATTTGGGAAAACAACTGTTACAGTTTTCTTGCTCTGAGTAACTGACAAGAAAGGAGTGATTCAGTCTCTGTAGTGAAGGTGTCACACGCAAACCAGCGCCGTGAATGCAAAATCAGATGGTTTGCCTCATTCTCCAGGAGCCACAACTCAAGCTGAACTGTGAAAGTGGTTTAACACTGTATCCTAGGCGGTCTTTTTTCCTCCTCCAGTTTATTTTTTTTTGTTTGTTTTATTTATAGTCTGATTTAAAACAGTCAGATTCAAGTTGGTTAATTTTAGTTATGTACCAACCTGACATGATGGAGGAAAACAACCTTTAAAGGGATTGTGTCTATGGTTTGACTCACTTAGAAATTTTATTTTCTTATAACTTAAGTGCAATAAAATGTGTTTTTTCATGTTAGTATGCCTGTTTCTTCCACTGAGATAATACTATTTCATTGTAAGTGTTAAGGATATGTTTCTAATATTTCAGAGGCAAAATCTTAGCTCTTTTGCACTCTAGACCGTCCAGCTGGTGTGAAGTAAGGGCAGTGTGCTGCAGATACAAATTTTGCTTCTCTCTTTAAACAGTAAGTAAGGGAGGGGATTTGCTTTCCTCTGAATATTACACCGGGGCTCATAAGCACAACTGGCTCCTTCACAGGTCAGAAAACTTTTTATGATGATTAAAACTAGAAGTCCTGTGTGTTCATTTTAGAATTCTACAGCACTTACCAGACATTTATAGACATTATCTCTCAAACTCCCACCACCCCTGAGAAGTACTGTTATTACCTGCATTTTAAAGAAGAGCTACAAACTGCAAGTCAATCTGGTTAGGTAATTTTCCATCAAGTCCACATTGCCAAGGACTGGACAAATGCTGTCCTCTGAAGTTCTCACAGATGATTGTTTCACTCACTAAAAGCAAGGCTTGAGGGAAGTGCCATTTTGCCATTTTGGTAAGGGAGAAGAAAATAACTTATTGAAACTACATAAGCACTAAATGTATTTAGTACTTCAGTAGCGTGCACGTGTGAGTGTGTCTGTGTGTGTGTGTGGGGGGGGGGTGTGATGTGGTTTCTGAAGGTAGATATCCCCAGTAACTTCAACTATCCAGGCCATAGATGAAAACTTAAAAAACAAAAACCAAACAAACAAAAAACCAACAAGGACTCTTCTTGAGAATGAGTTTCTCATAGTCATACTCTGGGCTCTTCCCTCAAGGCTGCTAAGTCAGAGATCTAGGAGTGGGGCCCAAAAGGTGACATTAAAATGAGTTTACCAGGAAAAACATGGACACTGAATTTAGTGCCACCACCTTAGATACCATTCTGGTATGTTTGATTACTTGGTTTAGTAGGTCTCAACAAATTATAAGCACAAGAATAGCAGGAAAAAGTGAAAAACTATGATTAAAAGTAAGGCATAGAGGAGACTGTTGAAAGGGATGGTAATGATCAAGAAGCATTGTATTTACAAACTGCTTTGTTGAGCAGCAGCTCCTTTGTACTTCTACTTAAAGATAATAAAAATATATTTAAAAAGTAAGACTTGCACTAGAGGTGGTGGCACTTGCCTGTAATCTCAGCTACTTGAGAAATGGAGATGAGGATATCAGTTCAGGGAAGAGAAGCTATTGACTATTTAAAAAATCTAGGGTGTCTGACTACTACTATTCACAATGATGGTTAAATTGTCAAGAAAAAGTTGCAATCCAGTTTGATAGTTCTTGAAACCAAATTTTTATAATACCATATAAATAAAGTCTACCTATAATATAATTAAAAATTAAACATCATTGCAACTATATTTTACTTGACCCATACAAGAATGTCACACACACTAAACCTCCCCATATATATAATATTGAGTGTGCATTCTCTTAAGTAGAGTGACATAAATCCTCCTTAAGTCCAGTGAGACAGGTATTGAGTGCCTAACTGGTTTTGTGTATATTTAAGGGTTCATTAAACATTTTAGGAATTTATGAACAATTTATTACAGCAGGTCTGACCCCAAAAGACAAAATGTCAACCTGATCCTAAAGGAATTGAAATACTATAGTTGTAGTTTGAAATTTTAAAAAGTCACTAAGGGGGTGTAGCTCCGTGGCACACACAGTGGGTTCAGTCCTTATTGCACACATACCGCCCCTCCCCCCAACAGAGTCACCAAAGTAACCCCACTTTGTGATATCCTCCCTGAGTATCCATGTTTGTTTTTTTTTTTTTCCGGCCAGTCCTGGGCCTTGGACTCAGGGCCTGAGCACTGTCCCTGGCTTCCTTTTGCTCAAGGCTAGCACTCTGCCACTTGAGCCACAGCGCCACTTCTGGCCATTTTCTGTGTATGTGGTGCTGGGGAATCGAACCCAGGGCCTCATGTATACGAGGCAAGCTCTCTTGCCACTAGGCCATATCCCCAGCCCCCTGAGTATCCATGTTTAAATAATTTTTACAACACTATAGGCAGTCCCCATATGTTGATGTTACATGTTCCTAAAATTAGGACACAGAATTAACCCTTGACAGTAGGTGTCTAGTGCCATTGGTTATAGCAAAGAGATTTGACTATCATATCTCATTGGAGTTGATTATAATTTTGACACTTTGAAAAACCCCTTTACTGGGATTCAATTACCATGGCTATTTCATTAATTTGCAACAGCTAGTACCTACCAAATGGTTGAAGTAAATGTTCCAACCTGTTAGCTAGTCTGTTATAAAGTCTGTTTTTCAGAGTTGACTAGAAGCTACAATCAAACAGCAACAGTAAAGACCTGTGTCTATCTGCTCCCCGAAGTAAATGGGAGCCAGAGATGTTGGGATACAGAGGTGCCCTTCTTGGGGGCACTCAGTCTAGTTGTAAAGGAAAGTGCAGAGGGGGTGGCGACAGCAGACCTCAGGAAACCCACCCACCATATTCCTGTCCTTGCCATTCCTGTTCCATGCAGAAACCATAAGTAAGGCTTTGTGCATAGCAGAAACAGTCATCTTGCAGTTTCTTTGATTCATTCATTCCCCCTGGAGGATGGAAAATTTTTGAATTCATTTTCTTCAATCAACAGCTTCTCTTAGGCACAGCTTTCTTCATTTTTCCTTCTGTTAGTGGTATCTTATCCCAGAAAAAATCAGGATTGTAAACTATATTCCTTCAGGTTCATCAGCCAATGAACAGGGAACCACCTTCCCTTAACAGCAGCTAGAGAATATGTTGTGATTCTAAGAATAAAGAAGGCTCTGACTGCTGGTGGATGAAGTTGAACAATGGCTCTGAGTTATTTCAATGTCCACTGCCTTTCCTGAATTTTAAAAATGGTGCATATATACTCATATACATGGAAGTACACTGGAAACCAAGAATACGTCCTTGTCATAACCACATCATTCCTTAAACCCATTTTTTCACTTATCAAAAAAAAAAAAAAGAATTCTGTAAAGAAAAGGGATTGGTAGCCAAGAGGAGACTTTCCAGTGCTTTTCCCCTTGACATCAGTGGCTCTTGAGTCTGAAGAGGATGTTATGTGTCCTTACAGTGGACAGACAACTAAGATATGAAGTGGCTGCACCCAGTTACCTTGCTTGGGGCCACCTGGTCACACCTAGTTCCCTTGCTTGGGGGCACCTGGTCATTGCTATCATTAACTAGGTGACACTTCATCCGGCCCCAGTGGTACCCAAATGAGCGAGGGAGTCTTGCCATTTTGTGCCATCTCCTTTCTAGGTAGGTAAAGCAAAACACATCAGAAAGTAATTTCAAAGGTTTTTCTGGGAGAAGAAGAGCACAAAGAGTTACAAGCCTGAGAGCATACCTTCCCCCAAAGTGTAAAGTATAAATAAATTCTTGATTCAGTTCAAGAAGACTCATTGCTGATACCAAAGCCTGGCGACTCCCCAATTTACAATTAAGTATAAAAATAGTGGAGTTTCTATTTCTGATGCTTTGGTTCTCCCAGGATTCTTAAGGACAAGGAACCATGGAGTGGACATTTTGATGTTTCATTCTTTCCGTCAGTGGCAAAAACGAGGCATTCTCTTTGTCTATAGATTTTGTTTTGCTTCAGCAGTCAGGTTCTGCAAAGAGAAGTTATTTTGGAATCACTCTTACAAATCAAATATTCATTGTATTGTCAACTTAGCCTTTTTTTCCCCAAGTACTTTGAAACATCAAAATGTTCTCCACTGTAAGGAGGAAGTTACATGACTTTGTTTTCTTACCTGTGGTACTGGAGGCTGAAATCATTTAAGTCATGCCTCCAGCCTTTTTGGCTTTCATTTATTTTTCAGATAGGGTCTTTGTGCTTTCCCCAGGATTGACCTTAAGATCACAGGGCATGCATGACACCAAGCCCACTCCCTTTTTAAATTGTCTCGATGCAGATTGGCCTCCCCTGGAATTACAGGTATGTACCACTTCACCTGGCTGACTACTTACATTACTGTATTGTATTAAGATTTTCACCCTTATACTTTACTAGTCATCAGAAAAGCTGAACCTTTCAATTTGTTTTTGCTCTCCTGTAAAGAGAATTTGAGTAGCTTTTTTTTTTTTTTCCCCTAGTCCTGGGGGTTGAACTGAGCACTGTCCCTGGCTTCTTTTTGCTCAAGGCTAGCACTCTACCACTTGAGCTACAGCGCCTCTTCTGGCTTTTTCTACATAGGTGGTGCTGAGGAATCAAACCCAGGGCTTCATGTATGCAAGGCAAGCATTCTACCATTAGGCCACATTCCCAGCCTCTTGAGTAGCTTAAATGTATGTAGCAAAGACAGTACAAAGATGAGTAAAACTACCTTGCATCTATGTTAAGAACTGGGTCTGGGTTTGGAGTCCTGAAACTTATAAATTTAAGACCTCATAAAATTTAATCTGAAGTGAACACTTCATAGAAAGATTGTAACAAATCAGTGGCACCTTAGATGCACTTCCTTTTCTTCTGAGTGTGAAATTTCCAGGTTTGCTTGTTTAAAATGCTGCAGATTGCGGCCTGGTTTCTGCTTCTCTAGAGAACTACAACTCCCATCAGCCCTCCCTCTCAAAGGGGTCTGGTAAATGGGTGACCCTAAAGCTTAGCTTTGTCACTTTCAAAATGGATCCATATCTGGCTCTTCAACTTTAGTCCCCTCATCTATAAATAAAGTAATGTGATGCGGATTTCCTGAGGCTGTGTATGTCAAGCACTTTACTTTGCCTGGGACATGGTATTTATTAAAGTTGACAATGAAATACAGTTGCTAGCTACTATTTTGTGCTTAATACTTAGTGTGGTTCTAAGTATTTTCAAAGACTTCATTTAATCTCAACTGCCTAATGAAATACTGTTGTTACGAATATTCCCATTTTATATATGAGGAAACTAAAGCAGAGAGATGTTAAGAATTCACTCAAGAACACACAGTTAAAAAGAGGAAAAGAAATGGGATTGAGCCCAAGGTCTCTATGTAGTATATAAGTTCACAACTGTATGATTGAACACGTGAGGGCATGTCTTACAAGCCATGCCAGAAATCCGTGTACTCCTCAGCCTCCACCTGTCAACTTGAAGTGCACCGAAGCAAGCAAAAGCCCGGTTTTAACTGGGAAGGCTCAGAGAACAAGTATGGTTTACATTCCTGGTATGGTTTGACTGTGAATTCCTCTCACTTTTTCCAACTACAAAAACAAGGGTGAGTTGCCTAAGAATTGAAGAGATCTCCATAAGAGTGAAAATAGAGGAAAAGTGGGCAAAATGGTGCATTATTAAAAGAAAGCCTTCCCGGGTCTTTCTGGATGGGGTGCTATTTCTAAGGAAGATGGACACTTCAGTCACATAGGAAAGTAAAGGATAGATTCATCACTGATGACTAACAACAGGTAAATAAAGGAGCAGTAAGCTTTTGCACTGTGATACAGTCGTGAGGGGAAGCAGGCTAACCAGAAGATAGTGACGTACAGTAAATTCACAGTAAATGTTAGCAGCCCTTATTATCTCTATTGTCAAGAATAAGAAAGTTGAGTTCAAATTCTGTTTCAGCCGTGTGTGTGTGTGTGTGTGTGTGTGTGTGTGTGTGTGTGTGTGTGATTCTGGGAGGTTTGCTGTTTAATTCTTTGACCCTTTTTCCTCCTCCATAGGAGGGAAGGTAAAAGTTGTGACCATTATTTAAGATACTGTACAGCTGTGGTATGGCGGGGCTGATTGTGTGTTCACTATGTAGTAGTCACTCTTACCACATCACTACTGCTCATAGTGAGTGTCTTGATGACTGTTTCTGGTCACCATTACAAACTTAATCGGGAAGAGAAATCTGGGAAATTTGCGGTATGTGTGCCAGGAACTTAAGAACATTCCCTGGGTCAGAAAGTCATATGCAGTGGAATCTAAAATGGCACATTGTCTCTTTCCCCCCTAAAGAGTTTATTTAAAGGAAAGGAGAGGCATTAAAAGGGTATAGCTCCAAAAGAACAAGAGAAATAAGTAAACAAAAGGTGTAATCAACCTTGGATGTAGGAAAGCAGATGGAGGAGTTGTTTGCTGTAGATGAATAGATTACAGAAGCTATCACCTGAAATGCCCGGGAAGAAGGGGTACAAATGAGAAGTGAGCTCATTTCTGTAGAGGGCAAGTGTAAGTCCTACGCTGAGCACTGGAGTAACAGTTGAAAGGAAGGACATATATAGAAGCCAGAGCCCTGTCTCTCCCTTCTTGTAGCCTGGGTGCCACATGTGTACACACAGACACACAGCTCAGAAGTGAAAGCAGAGATTGAGTTCCAGCCTACAGCTTTAATCCTTTCCCAGAATGCCAGTAGTCTGGCATAGAACAGAATACTCTTCCCTAGAGAAGTGAACAAGAGAAAAACCTCTCTATGCTGGCTTCAGGTGGGCAGGCTGGCATTGACATTTTGCTGGGAGGTTGAAGGCAAGGCAATAGCATTGCATGTCTAAGGCAACAGCATTGCATGTCTGGCTTGCTCTGATGGACCTGCCAGCCCCACCCAGCCAAGGAGAAACTCAGTGAGCCTCAACCACATACAACTTCCCATTTGCTTTTAGTCTGCTTTTCTTAACTATGAAAGGAACACTGAAAAAAATTTTAAACATATGGAATAAGCTTTCATAGAGAATGATAATACCATCAAAAGAGCAAGATACTTATTTGGTAATATGGAAACAACTTTCGAAAGATCTCCTGGAAACTAAAATGACGGAAATTGTAAAAGAAAAGCCAATAGAAAACAAAAACTAGAGCAATAAAATAAGCTAAAGGAAAAGAGAAATTAGAAGAGAAAATATACAATATTTAGAGGATCAATTTGGCACATCTAATACCTTAGTGACAGGAATTTCAGAATTGAAAATAAAATTCTCAAAAGTAAAACAAGGGGCTGGGGATATAGCCTAGTGGCAAGAGTGCCTGCCTCGGATACATGAGGCCCTAGGTTCGATTCCCCAGCACCACATATACAGAAAACGGCCAGAAGTGGCGCTGTGGCTCAAGTGGCAGAGTGCTAACCTTGAGCGGGAAGAAGCCAGGGACAGTGCTCAGGCCCTGAGTCCAAGGCCCAGGACTGGCCAAAAAAAAAAAAAAAAAAAAAAAAAAAAAAAAAAAATGGGGCTGGGGATATAGCCTAGTGGCAAGAGTGCCTGCCTCGGATACACGAGGCCCTAGGTTCGATTCCCCAGCACCACATATACAGAAAACGGCCAGAAGCAGCGCTGTGGCTCAAGTGGCAGAGTGCTAGCCTTGAGCGGGAAGAAGCCAGGGACAGTGCTCAGGCCCTGAGTCCAAGGCCCAGGACTGGCCAAAAAAAAAAAAAAAAAAAAAAAAAAAAAAAAAAAAAAAAAAAAAAGTAAAACAAGAAAAATGAACAGAATCAGAAGACACAAAATCCCTACATTGGAAGGGCCATTGAGAGACCTTTGAATAAATCAGTGGGGGAAAAAAACAACTATGCACACTATGGTTCATAATGAAATTTTGGAATGTATGAGTTAAACAGAAGTACTTAAACTCTGCTGGGTGCCAGCGGCTCATGCCTATTAGCCTAGCTACGAAGGAGGCTAAAACCTAGAGGATCAAGATTTGAAACCAGACTGGTCAGAAAAACCTACAAAACTCTTCAGTTAGGCAGGTGCTGGTGGCTCATGCTTGTAGTCCTAGCTACTCAGAAAGCTGAGATCTGCGGATTGAAGTTCAATGCCAGTCATGGCAGGAAAGTCCACGAGCCTCTTATATCTCCAATGGACTGCCAGAAAACTGGAAGTGGCACTTGAGTGAAAAAATTCTCAGGGGACAGTACTCAGGTCCTGAGTTCAAGGCCCGTGACTGACAAAATAAAAATAAATTAAGCTTAAAAAAAAAAGATTTGGGGGGCTGGGAATATGGCCTAGTGGCAAGAGTGCTTGCCTCGTATACATGCCCTGGGTTCGATTCCTCAGCACCACATATACAGAAAATGGCCAGAAGTGGTGCTGTGGCTCAAGTGGCAGAGTGCTAGCCTTGAGCAAAAAAGAAGCCAGGGACAGTGCTCAGACCCTGAGTTCACGGCCCAGGACTGGCCAAAAAAAAAAAAAAAAAAAGACGTGGAATTTAGACACAAAATGCTAGGAAACAAACTTCTTCCAACTTCTATGAGGAAATTACTTAGTATTCAACACTTGGCTGAATTGTTCCTCCACTGAGAGGGAAAGAAAAAGATACTTTCAGATGGGAAAAGACAACACATCTACCTCTCAGGAACCTTTTCTTACAGAAGTGGTCGTCCCACAAAACAACGAAATAAACAATGAGATTTCAAGATGATGAAATATTCATGCGGAGAATCCCACAAGAGATGAGTGCAGGGAGTTCTAGATGATAGATGTGTGTGTGGACTCAATAACAAAATCTAAACAAAAGCTCCGGGTGTATGGCTTCAATGGTAGGGTGTTTGTTTGCCTAGCATACACAAGGCCCCGGGTTCAATCCCCAGTACTGTAAGAATTGAAAGATTTTGAGTCTGGCATTTGGAATGCTTTAATATTTGCCTTTATTAAGAATTATTTCCAGGGCAAGAACAAAAAAAAAAAACAGAAGGCAGATTTCAGAAAGAATTGTTTATTTCCCCATGGTATTCATCCTCCATCCAGAAGGCACGGAATCAGTCATCAATAAGTTATTTAGTCTTATGTGTTGAAGACAGGGGTTCCGGGGCTTGGTGATTCTTCTGGAGGAGTTCTGGCAAAGCAGAAGCTAGGAAGGCAGTCGCGTGGCTACAGATCACCCCAATTCTCTAGTTTTTGTTTGTAACAACGCCTTCTTGTGTAGCGCAGACTGGCCTTGAACTTGTGATCCTCTGCCTTCACATCTTAAGTACTGAGATCATAAGTGTAGGCTACCACACCCAGCTGCCAAATTCTTTTCTTTCTTTTTTTTTTTTTTTTTAACAATGATGTGACTATTACTTATCATCTGAAATTGGCTGATGAAGTGAGCAATTTAATTTTCTGAAGTCATCAGTGACCATTCATAGATGTTTCATCAGATTTGGTAAGGATGTGTGAAAAGATGGGGCTACGTATGACTACCCCCAGTATCTTTTTAAACATTAAACAGTCTTTAGAAGCCCAGGGTCTAATTTAACTAAATAACTAGGTTTCATAATCAGGGTTCCAATGAAAGACTCTATTAAGTGTTGAGTTGCTGCATTTGGACCTTGGCCAGAGTGCCCACATAGGTGTATCTCCCCGAGCCCTTGGAGAATGGATCCCAGGCGAAGGCACCAGGCTTTCTCTGGGCTTAGAATGTATGTCCCTTGCTTTGCTGATGACAAGTTTTTCTTTTCTCTGGTTTTTAAATTAGTATATGTTAATAGTACCAAGGGATTTTATGATAATTCCATAGATAGTTACAGTGTGCTTTGGACAACTTCATCCCCCCAATTATATTCCTGTAACACCTCTCTACCTCTCCCATTTTTTCAGATAGTATTTTGTGGGTTTCATTATGCTATCTTTATATATGACATATATAAAAGTATTATATACACATTCATAAATGCATGTATATGTATACTTTATATATATACATATATGCATCTGTTTGTATGTGTATATAAAACATACTTTGGTTCTTTCCATCTTTTTATTTCTAGACAGAGTCTCACTGTGTAGTCCAGGCTGGCCTGGGATTCTTGGTCGTCCTCTTGTCTCAGCCTCCTGAGTACTGGGATTACAAGCATGTACTAATACTCTTGGACTGATTATAATGCTTTAAAATTCATAAAAGAAGGGTCTGGTTCCACCCTATGCCCTACCCAACTTCCACACACACACACACACACACACATACACACACACACACATACACACACACACACATACACACACACACACACACACACACACACACACACACACATCTGCAGGCCTGAGCTTCCTTCCCATCCTCCCTGGTCCTGATCTTTCTCTTTCTACTCAGCAAAGGAGTGGTTGCAGTGGGGCAAATAAATTAGAGCTAAATGAGACTGAGGTTCAGAATCCCGGAAGCATGACTTCCGATGAGCATTACTGGTTGTTTTATGTCTCCACTGCCTGGGGTGGGGGCAGAGGAGTTGCACTTCAGTGCCTGTACCATGGTTAATCAGTGCCCAGAAGGAAATCAGGAGACAGGTCCCAGTCTATGCCCATAGTTAATATCTTCCTCCAAGTTGACTCCACCTCCAGAAAAAAAAAAAATCACCTCCCTACAGAACAGTCTCAGGCCGTTAAAAATATCTTACTTCATTCTTTCCCCTTGCTTACATTGAAAAAACCCAAATTAGAAAATTTCCCATTTAAAGTGATCAGCAGAGGAGAACAACAGATCAACTTGGGCTAATATCAGTAGCGGGGAAGACCAATTAACAGATTCACGAATTGTGCTGTTTACACTTCTATTCCTAAGGTTAATTATGCGATCAAGTAATAGCTTTTGCCTTGATTAGAGGGCTCTCAGGAAATAAAAGTGTGTTTCCACTTTATAAGTATGTTTGCCTTTCAGTCCTGTAGCAGTAGCTCTCAACACACGTGGCCTTGAACACTGTTATCATCCAAGAAGAAGGTCTTCATTTAAACAGCCCAAGACTCTGTGCACACGCACAGAAACAAACAGCACTGGAGTACACACACCTATGTATGTATTTTTTTTTTTCCTCGCTTGGCTTTGGGCTGTTTGTAATATCAATGCTTTCTAGGTGGTGGGAATGTCTCCCACTGTTCCATACTGAGAAAAATCAGTAAAATGAGTACCTTGGCCCTAAATACTATGTACAGGAAAAAGAAGCACCGCCAATGTTTCAGGGATGTCCTCGGCAAGGTTTTTTGTTTCTGTTCCTGTTAGTACTAAACACATGTGGTGTGTGTGTGTGTGTGTGTGTGTGTGTGTGTGTGTGTGTATACACGAGTACACCAATCATGGGGCTTGAATTCAAGGCCTGAGCACTGTCCCTGAGCTTTCTTGCTCAAGGCTAGGGCTCTACCATGTGAGCCACAGTTCCGCATCCACCTTTTTAGGTGATTAAATTGGACTTTACTGCCTAAGTTGGCTTTGAACCATGATGCTCCCATCTCAGCTTCCTGAGGAACTAGGATTACAGGAGGGAGCCACCAGTGAGTGCCTGGCTTGAACACATATTTTTGAAACGTAAGTCCAAGCATGCTAAGGTTCCCCCGTGGGAACTTTTACTCATGGAATGTTCCATGTTACTATCCTTCCTTCTTTCCTATAGATGAGGAAACCAAGGTGTATAAATGGCTCAAACCCATCCATAGCGGCCCCCTAAGCCAGGGGTTGACCTCAGGCAGCCTGGCTCCAGCACCTAACATAGAGCCACAGGGGCATTGCTGCACTCTCCAGGGCCACCTTTGAGGATCTGTGTTGGAGAAGAGTGGATGATTTCAACCCTAAGAAGGTCTAGTACCTGGGTGTGGTCTGTGGACTGGTGCAGGAGCTCCTCCGAAAGTCAAAGTCTCATGGTCCATCCCAGGCCTGCCGAAACAGAGTCTGTGCATCGGCCCAGGGGCCGGGGCTGAAGTTTGGGAGGCCATGGTAAGGGAAATGTATCATGTCCCTTGTTTGCTATAGTATAAATCAAGACTATCCACCATCAAGTAAACCTCAGCAATCACCAGCCTAGGCATATAGGATGAAAGGGAAGAGATCCTAAAAATGAGCTTTATGGCCCTCCTCTGCTTTCCACTGACCCTCAGTTCCTAAATTCTTAGAGTTGAAGGGAACACTGAGATACTTGGGAAACTCAAAGTCAGGGAAACAACCCACCATGAAATTATCCAACGTTCCCGCCAGGCCATGATGGAAGCCATGGAATAAACTGGAAATGCCTTTTTGCTTTTCTGGTAGCACAAGCCAAGTCTTCAGCCCGGTCATGGATTTTTCATTTTGAGTATATCGTTACTGCTCAAAGTAGTTCACAAGGCTTGAAAGAGCCATGGAGTAAAGTACCTAAGTGTTCAATCTCCCAGCTACTTAGATATTTCGCAGCAAGAACCGATGTTCATTAAACTGTAAGCAAATCAGAGTTCAAGCCAAGGCTGTAAAGGAAGACATAATTAGTGTACAAGAGCCATTCACCACCCTCAGACTTATAGTAGGTAAAAAGTCTTATATCTCACAATTCGTTTCTGGCACAAGAGAAAATTGCATCTCCGTTTTACGCAGGCTGTACGGCGGTACTTTGCTTTATCGCTCTCGATTTACAATGAAATGAGGAAGAAGCTGAAAGGCTGAATTAAAGCTTTAATTTTCTTGTTGGGTTTTACCTCTATTTTATCTTTAGAGGAACCTAGAATGGTTTGATAAGTAGAGAATTTTGCCAGTCAATAAATAAGAAAAATCTATTTTATCTTTTTCTACCAAGTGGACATTCAATTGCTGTTATACATGACAGAAATGTCCTGGGCATTCTGGAGGTGGCAGGGTACACAATCCATCAACCAAATTGATTTGAAGGAAAAAACCCTGCTCCTTAACCCCCAAATCCAGCTGCTCCCTAACATGGTTCTCAGTGATACTGCCTTGTGGATTTTTTTTTTTTTGAGGCTAAGTCTTTCTATGTCTCCCAGACTGGCCTTGAACTCATTATCCTCCTGCCTCAGCCTTCTATCCTGGGACTACCGGCATGTACTACCATGCCTCAATTCAAACAAAACTTTGGATGTCCCAGGGGAAGAAAATCTCAGCAGACCAATTGCAGACTGACTGACCTGAAGGCCCATGAGGAGCTCTGTGAAGCAAGAAATCCCCAGTTCTGGGGCTGGGAATGTGGCTTAGTGGTAGAGTGCTTGCCTAGCATGCATGAAGCCCTGGGTTCGATTCCTCAGCACCACAGAAACAGAAAAAAGCCAGAAGTGGTGCTGTGGCTCAAGTGGTAGAGTGCTAGCTAGGGACAGTGCTCAGGCCCTGAGTTCAAGCCCCAGGACTGGCAAAAAAAAGAAGAGGAGAAGGGTGGAAGGAGGAGGGAGGAGAGGA
Source organism: Perognathus longimembris pacificus (assembly GCF_023159225.1). Classification (NCBI taxonomy): domain Eukaryota; kingdom Metazoa; phylum Chordata; class Mammalia; order Rodentia; family Heteromyidae; genus Perognathus; species Perognathus longimembris. The sequence goes on from NC_063184.1 coordinate 26,163,837, forward strand.
GGAGGAGGAAGAAGAAAAGGAAATCGCCAGTTCTTTCCCCACTGCTGTAAACTTGTATTTGTAGACAGTCAAACCAGGACTTCTCTCCCTTCTCTCCTGACAACCACATCAGAGGTTTTTGAACGGTCACATGTCTGGCCTTGCACCCCTTCTGGAATTAATTGGAGCAAACTTGGGCTGAGCTTGGGGAAGGGACTCTTTCCTGGCAGAGCAACAGGTGGCACCCCGCTGGTATTTGGAATCAGATTGATGGGGGTGCCCAAATGGGAAGGCACTATGCCACAGTGTCCGGGTCACACAGAGCTTCTCTGCCTAAACACACTAGAAATTGCCTTTTGTTTGTTGTCTAAGAGGTACATTTAAGGTTTTGAACAAGTAACGTGGAGACAGTGTGGGAGGAAAATAGAGAAACAGGAAAGAAAAAGTCCTTCTCCTAGGGCTCTTCGGAAATCAGAAGCAGATACAGCATGCCCGCACCCTTCCCTGGCCTGCCGCAAACCTGGCTTCTCCCTCATTAAGTGGCATTCCTGGGGGGGCTCTCTTGCGCAGCAAAGGAGAGTGTTCAATTTGCTGTCTTAAGGATAGGCCTGGAGTTAATGCATAGGATTTTATAAAAAAGAATGCAGTTCTACTTACTGCGGAGGATCGGGCACTGTGGGAACAAATGAAGCAGAACCAAGAAAATTGAGAGTGGCTACAAACACAGGCAAGTCCCTGCTGACAACAAAACAACAGAACAACAAATGGCTGCCTACTCTACAACTGTAAACAGAAAGATCTCTCAGTGGCCCAAATGGAAGAATCAGCAACATGACTTCTCAGCCAAACCCTGTCTCCCAAAGTTTCTCCACTTGCCAGGACCCGCCCTTCTAAGCACGGGCCTTTGGGGGCCATTCAAGACCCCAAATGGAGCAAACAGCAACAGTGACAACAACAAAACCACTGGATTAGGCTATCCATGGAAACAGGAGATAAATATCCCTGAGTGCATTCTACATGAATATAGGATTCCATAAATAAATGAATGAGACAATTCTTCTCATGTCCAGGAGAACCACATAATGTATAAAAACACTTCTATCAAGGAGACTGTGTGAGTCCGCTTTCCATCGCTATAATGAAATACTTGAGATGATTAGGAGGAGTGGTTTATTTTGCTTCATAGTGTTGGAGATTCTGGTCTGTGATCCATTGCTTTGGGCTATAGGGAAGTAGCACATCATGACTGCAAATGGTGGACAAAATCCGCTCATGAGCCAAGGAGCAAAGAGAGCAAAGAAAGGGTCTGGGGTTTCAAAAACTACCTTCCAGAACATTCTCTCAATGACCTAAAGGTCTCACACCAGGCTCACCCCTAAAGCTTCCTCCACTTCTCAAGGTCTCTACACTGGGTATCTGGCCTTTGGAAGACTTTGCAGATCCAAACTATAGCAAAGGGGGAGCATGACTCCCTACTCCGTAACTGGGGGCTACACAAAGAGACATCCATCTCAAGAGTCAAATACAGAAAAGGAAGAAAAAAAATCAGAAACTTTTCAAGTGCAGAAATCTGTCAAATATTGTCTCAGCCCAGTGATCGAGGTCAACACCCACGGTGACCAGTCATGCTGATAATGTGTACCCTCGCTGTCTGACACAAATGGCATTTTTACCTCTGTGGTCTCCCTTCAAAATATCCTATAACCCAGTCTAATTATGAGAAAACAGCAGACAGATCTCAGTGGAAGGATCATACAAAATACCAGACTTGTCTTCCTCAAAGTTGCCAGCGTCATCAAAATCAAGGAAAATCAGAAAAACTGTCACAACCAAGAGGATGATTGTTGGGGTTCAGCTTTGGCCTTGAGGGGGAAGGGCAACGGAGAGTGCGCCCGAGACGCCACCCTTCCCCCAGCCCTGGGGGAATGCGGAAGCAGGCCACAATTCTCTGGGTCCGGAACCAGAAGAACTGGCTTTGCAAACAGCCCCCCAACTTTCTCGCCAGCCCATGTGCTCCCCATTCGCGGGCTTTTCGCCCCAGGGGTGTCGCTATCCAAGTGACGTTAACTCATGAGGGAGTCCTATGACAAGCTCGCCAGCCTATCGCCAGCTCTCTGGTCGATGACCCCTTCTCTCGTCGCCCTCTACTATATCAGCTGCTAGCCCCTCCCTTATTAAATCAGATTTGCTCTTGAAGCGTCTCCGAGATCCGAGTATGCCTGGCTTTCTTCACGGGTAAGGACGGAGGTAAAGCGATCTCGTACGGTCACGTGCACCTGAGGTCTTTCCTGAGCCCCCCACTCCACCCTGGCCTTACCTGCGGGTCAGGTGACCAGGGGAGAGGGTGAGAAAGGGAGAGATTAGAGTGAAGTAGAGCCTGACCCTCCGCACCAGGGGAGGCGACCCGAGCCCGGCAGATGATGACAATATAGTGTGGAATCTGGGATGGGATAAGGGAGGAAAAACATTAGACTAAAAGGAGAAAACCTAAGGAAATATAAAGAAAGCACGAGCTTTCTTTAAACATAATATATCATTTGGGGGCCATTAATTGTGACAAATGTACTATGCCAGTTTAGGTTGTTACCAATACCAGATGCTGGGTACAGAGTGTGTGGGAACCCTCTATTCGTTTTACAATTCTTTACAAATATAAATTTACAAAATATTTTTCTACAATTCTAAAACCTTTCTAGAATATTTATGAAAGAATAGGAAGAATCCTTTTGATAACGTTTGTTTGTGGGACAGGAGTTGGAATTCAGGGTCTTATGCTTGAGCCACGTGGGGTAGCATTGTTTCTTTCCTGTTCGTTTTGAGATAGGGTCTTGAGAAAGTTTCTGCCTTGGCTGGCCTCGAACCTTGAGTCTTCCTATGTTCAGTCCTTCGAGTGGCTTGGATTATGGGAGCGAGCCGTTGGCTTACCTTCTGTTACCTCGTGTAACACTCTGACAAGTTAGAATTCAGCCCAGTGGCCCAGTGGACTAAGCAAGGTGAGATGAGACGGAGCTCATGCATTGCTCCACCTCTGCTCTTCTTTATTCGTTCCCAGCCTCCTCACCTTTCCAACCTCACCATCGCTGAAAATGCTGTGGAAGCCCACATTCTTTTGCCAGTGACTTCCTTGTTTGTTGCTTTTATTAAAATATACCAAAAAAAAAAAGCTCACCCTTTAAAGTTCATAATTTAGTAGATTTCAGTATACTCTAAGAGTTGCATAACCGTCACCACTGTGTTTCTTTGTTGTTATTGTGTAGGTGATATACCCAAGGCTCACCATTACGTAAGTGAGGTAACGAGTACATTTCTTCTGGAATAGTCACTCCTTGTCTTCTACCAGTCTTTCCCTCCCCACCCTCCCTCCATATTGTATGGTTCGTTTCCCACACACTGGCTAGTGAGTTATCACTGCTGCATTTGTTCACTCTCTGTCCCGCCATTTCCATGCCCCCCCCCTCTCTCCCAAACAGATAAACTTACAAGACAAAAGGTACAGAAAACAAAAACAGCCACAAAGGAGAAAAAAAATCCCACAAAATCAGAAAAAAATAACAAAAAAAATCCCTCTTTTTTCCCTTTCTTGGAGTTTGTTTCTATAAATATCATTTTATATGATCATATGACCATAGCTATCGAGTCTTTGATAATCACCCCCCAAAAAAGAAATACCATGGCTACTAGCAGTCATGCCCTCTTACCTGGCAACTACTGATTTGTTTTCTGCCTCTATGGATCTGACTATTACTATGGGGTTTTATTTTTTGCTTCCTTTATTCTTTCTTTTTTAAATTTAATTTTATTGTCAAGGTGGTGTCCAGAGGGATTACAGTTACATACGTAAGGTAGTGAGTCCATTTCTTGTCAAACTACTATGGTTTGAATGTCCCCATCACAAGGAAAATTGAAATTTAATCCTCATTGTGAGATATTAAGATGTGGGACCAAGAAAGACCAAGGAAGAGCCCGTTGGGTATGACAGTTCTCTCATGAGTGCATTAATTTATTTGGGGATTAATGAGCTAGTGAGTCAATGAGTTATCTCAAGAGTGGCCTTGTCAGTAAAGCAAACTCTGGCTTGCTTGCTCTGTGTCATGTGACACCTTTGCCATGTCTGTGATCCAGTGGACGCCCTCTTTAGATGCCAAACCATGTGCCTGGAGCTCCTGAACCATGAGCTAAATAGCCGTTTTTCCTTTCAATTACCCAGATTGGCTGGGCACTGGTGGCTCACACCTGTAATCCTAGCTACTCAGGAGGCTGAGATCTGAGGATCGAGGTTCCAAACCATCCCGGGATGAAAAGTCTATGAGACTCTTTATCTCTTCCTAAAAAGATGGAACTGAAGGTAGGGCTCAAGTGGTAGAGCACTAGCCTTGAATGAATAAGCTAAAGGAGAGTGCTCAGGCCCTGAATTCGAGCTCTAGTACTGGCACAGTGAAATACCTTTCGTCTCTAAGCCTTATTTGGCTTGGGTTTTCTTTCCTTCACAATTAAAACAAAAATGTACTTCAAGGAAAGCTGATTTTATCTTAGTTTTCTAGTGTACCCACAGGGCCTTGGGGGAGGGCTGATGTCACATGTCACAAATGCAATTAGCAGTGGAAGAGGGCTGTGGTCTCAGCAGGCTGGGGGTACTTGTCACCACCGTATTTCAATAAAGCCTAAACAATTTCCGTAATATGATTTATAATTACGGCATAGTATTCTATTGTAGGGAATTTTTTATCCACTGACCTCATCAACCTATTTTTTTTTTACATTTCTTTCAGAAGTAATATAAATAATGCTTGGATGGACATCTTGTGCATAAATAATTGTTTGTGGGCATCTCTGACTTCTTACCCTTGTTACTGGAAGTGGAATTGCTGGTAAGAAAGATGTGGTCTGAAAGATGTTTGTACCCACTGCCAAATTGCCCTCTGGACATAGCACCGATTTATATTCCCTAGTCCCGCTCAGGAGAGGATGCTGGCTGGCCTTCCAAAGGGGACCATTTTGGCATCTCGGCCAATGGATAGCAAATGAAAGCTGGCTCTCATAACACGATGCCATTTCATTATGAATTGGCCAGTGTGGACTTTTTTTTTTTTTTTTACAGGTTATTTCCAGTCAGAACGATGACAAATGTATAGAGAAATCCCACACCCTAAAGTTAAAAACTGAGTTTAAAGATTCATATCTTTTTTTTTGTTGTTGTTCTCCTGACGATAAAGTAGAAGAGCAAAGAATAAATAAAAATTGCACAAAATTCTACCTCCAGAAATAACTGTTATTAACACGATAGTCTACGTATCTAGTGGTTTTCCTTGGCATAGATAAACATGTAATCCTTTCAAAACGTGATTTCTAAAGGAACCTATTTCCTCAGCACCCCCCACTCCCATCCTGCACTCATTTGCTCTAAATACAGTGTGTGCTGCAGACTAATGAGTTTATCAGAAAGGGAGAGAGCAATAAGATGCCTTTAGAAATTCTTAGCGGTAAACACAAAGAAATTACTACCTTAACATGCCTCTCAAAGGTTTCCTTTTGTACAAATATGACCTGTCAGAAAGCTCCTGCCTCCGAAGCTTCTGGGAGGTGGTTGCAAAAGGGATTCTTTTTGTTCCTTCTTTTTTTGTTCAACCATCATAAATGGAAAATAAGATTCTGGCTGGGTAGTCCCAGGGGCTGAGAAATGGATGGGTAATGAGATCGGAGCAGCAGCAGCCAGCCAGGTAGTAGAGGAGAGGATGTTTCCTGGTGGGAGGTGAGCAGGCGCAGAAAGTCACCACGGGACGATGCCTGACGGCCTAGGTGGTCCTTGTTCCTGGGACTCCTCCCACATCTGGGCTTAGGGGTGTCCTCAGGACAGGTGCACACCCCAGGAATCGTGCTTGCTGAAGAACTGCTTAAACCCAGGCCTCCCTTGCCCTGGTGTCACGGGGCTCACATGTGGCCCCACAGCGGGTCTTTCCCTAAGGAGGAACGTGGCTCCCTCCGAGCTGCCCCGGGGGACGCTGAGAGCGCACGGGCACTCAGGGCACCGCAGGTAGCTTGTTGAATTTGATGGGATTTCTTACAGGGAATCACATGGCTGGTGTTCTGACCCAAAGAAAGGTGGTTTTGACTTAGATTCTTACTCCATCCTCTAACTCTCTTTAAGGATGCTTTAGACCAAAGCTCTCCATGTGTGGTCCCCATCTAGCAGGGTCCGCAGGTCAGAAATGCAAATGATGGCTTTTCTTCAGACTTGAGAATCAAAAAAATCAGAAAAAAGTAGAGAGGACTGGCCACCTGTCATTTTGATTCACCTTGAGAACCTTGGGGATAGAGTTGTGGGCCTCTCTCTCTCTCTCTCTCTCTCTCTCTCTCTCTCTCTCTCTCTCTCTCTCTCTCTGTCTTTGTCTCTGTCTCTCTCTCACACACATACTCTTACTCCACCTCCCAAAGTAACTAAGATGATAGCTGTGTACCCAGTGCCCAAACCAAAATGGTGAAATGTAAAGGAAATTCCAATAACAAAGAGTAAACAAAGCAGTTTAAGCCCACAAGGTGAATTTAGGGTTTTCCTTGGTGAAAAGGACACTCCCCACCCCCACCCCAGTGCCTCCATCATGAGCCTGAGACATTATAAGCACAAGGACAGATGGTAAGACCTGTCAGCCCAGTGCCTGGAGGGGCAAGGAGGGAGAGAGAAAAGGCTCAGAGATAAATCTGCATTCAAGTGGTGATATGGTCCGCCAAGACAAATTGGACCCCAGTTTCCAGTTTAAAGATGAATTATCATGCTGATGTTACATTTTATTTAAATGGGCCCAGTTCTTCACAGCAGGCATTGGGTAAAATGCCCATGTGAACAGAACATTAAAAGATCAGAGGCCCAGGGAGTCTGGGTGGTGGGAAGGCAAAGCCACCTTCAGCAATGCAGAATCTGCATCTCGTCCCCCTAGCTGCGAAAGCACACCTCCTGGCTTTTCTGGTTATTTCGAGTTCAACTTGCCCTCCTGATAGCCCAACTCCCTAGCTTGTAACAGTGGGAGAACAATCCTGTCTGTATTCATACTCTCAGTGAATCTTTGCTGCCTGGCTGCTTTGGCTGGTTAGTTAGCTGGATGATGGATGGATGGATGGATGCATGGGTGGATGGATGGATGGATAGATGAACAAATGCAAAGACTACCCCTACCTCAGCTGAAGTTGTGTCCTCATACCTTCATGCTTGGTGAACACATGGACCATCTCTAACCTGGTCCCTCAGGCTGCTGATTCTGATGAAGAGCTTGGAGCAGCTCCCTTCTCCTCTTTCTAAGCTTTCTACCTGGACCTTGAAGTCCCTCCTTTCCCAGGAACAGGGCAAGCCCCAGTATAGGCCCAGGAAGGCGAAGGCAGGTCAATGAACTCTCTTTGCTAAGGAAGAAGTTCAGTAATGGGATATGGCTACACTATTGAGGACAGTAATCCAAAGGCTTGCTTCTCAAACCTCACTTTCATCTGAGCATCCTTTGATTTTGAACATTATCAATCAATATGTACTTAAGAGCATGTGGTTAGCATTTTACTGCTTGCTGAGAAAGGACTGTATTGTTTTGAATATAAAATAGATTTCCTTAAAAATGATGAGCTAGAATACCTGTGCCTGCCATTGGCTACTCTTGCCCCCATTCCCTGGTACACACAAACCTCATCTCCAGGAAGGGAGGTGGCAGTGGGGTGTGGAACGTATTGGAGGGTGAGGGTGTATAAACAGCCCAATTGGCTTATTCCTGTTAGCAATATCATTTTAGTGGGAAATAAGTGTATAGGTTCATATGGGATAGAACAGACTATACATTGAAACTGTTATCAGCTAAGGTTTAAAGGGGAATAGTTTCCCCTTTCTAGGTGGTTAGGCCAAATCCCAACCAAGTCCTAAGTTGGTTCATGGAACTGGGAGGTGGCAGAGGAGAATTGAAGTGCAGGACTTCCCAGGAGCTGTAGATGGGCCTTGCAGAACCTGAAGGACCTGGGTCAGCTCTGAGGCCCGGGCTCTCACTGTTCTCTTGTGTAGGAGCGGATGGATACGCTTGCCAACACTCAAGGCTGTGTTTCACTCCTGTGGTTCCTGAACTCCTTCCTCTCCCAGACGTCCTGCCTATTACTCATTGATTTTGTGTCTATTTACACATAACTTAGCCTCTCTAATGCCCCTCTTAGCAGATGAGGTGTTTTGTGTTTGGCTTCTAGTTATGTAATCAACTTTCCCTCTCTGTGCAATGCCAAGGAAGAGAGAATTTGATTGCAGCAGCTGAGCACCATTACCCCTGCTTGGGCTAAGTTCTGTGTCTTACCAACTGCCATTTCAGAGGTCACTGGCTGGCATATGGGTTAGCTGTCAGCAAAGCTCCCCTCCCCTAATAGCACCCCCTCCTCCAGTAGTACCACAGATGGAGGAGCAAGTATGGCAGCTAGAGTGAGGCCAGAAGTTACATGAGGACAGAAGACAACCTGGCCACGGTTGACATCTACCAGTGGGAGTCAGCTTCCATTACTGTCACACATCATTGAGATGGCAGCTTATTCAGACTACAGTTTTCTATCGGCTCACCGTTTCAGTGGTCTCTGGTTGTTTATCCTGTTTCCACCGAGCCTGCAGCAAGGCAGCACCTCATGGGTGGAGTAGGTGGGAGAGGAAAACAGCTCCCCTGGTTCCTGAGGCCAGGAAAGAAAGTGACCACTTATCACTTCACTTCCTTCCACTTAGAAGTTTCCACCCCACTTCTAACAGCACCACAGACTGAGGATCAACCTGTAATTCATGGCCAACACTTGTCCACACCATGGCAAGCCTAGATTTGTCACCATGACACTTGGCCTTCTAGAAAAATCTCTGTGGCTTTGTTTCCCCCTGCTGCCCTGGACCATGAACTCAACCAGGATAAAGCATAGGCCTCTGAGGTCACAGCTGGGTCTTCAGCATCTAGCATCATATACAGTTCTCAAAAGGAATACTTTTGGGCTGGGAATATGGCCTAGTGGCAAGAGTGCCTGCCTTGTATACATGAAGCCCTGGGTTCGATTCCCCAGTACCACACATACAGAAAACAGCCAGAAGTGGCACTGTGGCTCAAATGGCAGAGTGCTAGCCTTGAGCAAAAAGAAGCCAGGGGCAGTGCTCAGGCCCTGAGTCCAAGGCCCAGGACTGGCCCAAAACAAAAACAAAAAGCTAATACTTTTCAAAATGTTGCATGTCAACGGTACACTCTCTTCCTGCACTCCTTGCCCTGCCTAAATCCTACTCAGTCACGGCCCAAAGGAAGAGATGAATTATCATGATGGCTCCCTCATGCTATGTCATTAACACTCCCTGCCACCCCGCCATGTTCCGTGAATCCGTCAGCCGGGTCATTCCCACTAGATAGCGTCACTGTTCAATACTTGACACTGGACAATGGTGGACATTCCTGTCAACTCTTTCAGACAGCTTCTCCACATCCTGGTAGTTCCCATGGAAGAATTCTACCTTTTCTAGCCTCTCTGGCTGGGCTACAGATCATGACGTTGTCTGCCAGTCAGTAGACCCAGGTGGGACTTGCGTTTGGATCTAGGTTTCGTGGGAAAGAAGCAGGAGGCGAGCCAATCGTTTTGCTGGCCGTTGTTGTGATGGCAGATGGGAGGTGTCTTCTGAGCCAGTGGTGGTGGTAGCAGCTTCCTGATTCGGAGGTTCTTTTTTTTTTTTTTTTTTTTTTGGCCAGTCCTGGGGCTTGGACTCAGGGCCTGAGCACTGTCCCTGGCTTCTTTTTGCTCAAGGCTAGCACTCTGCCACTTGAGCCACAGCACCACTTCTGGCCATTTTCTGTATATGTGGTGCTGGGGAATCGAACCCAGGGCCTCATGTATATGAGGCAGGCACTCTTGCCACTAGGCCATGTCCCCAGCCCCAATTCAGAGGTTCTTGTCTGTGGCAAAGTCAGCTCATCTCTGGCAGGTTATTTTGGCAGGGTACTGGAAGCTCCAGCTAGAGCCTGTTTCTTCTGAATGGTTTCATAAGATACTTCTAAACTGTAATCAGTCCCTTTCAATGTCAAGCAGCTAGAGGGGGTTACATTGATGGTACCCTAGAACTTCGACCAATACCCATTTTTCTTAGCAGACTGAACTTCAGGAAGGTGGGAATCCCACCCTGTTTGTCTTTTTATCTCTAGCACTTGGAACAAGGTATAGCTTGTTCTAGTAGGTTGTTGATAGATATTTATAGACAATAATGCTTAGCATGTTGCTCGTCTATATACAGATCTTTCCAACTAGTTATTTTTATTGATATATACTCTTCTTTTGAGAAATCTAAGGTCTACCTGCTTTTATAGGTTATTATGCATTCTAGCCATCTTGCGGGGCACAAAACAAGCAAAATCGCATCATAGAGTCTCATTTTTCCTCAGATCAGCCAGGGAGAATCATTATTTTGCTACTGAGATGATACTTACTCATGCTTAGATGAGGTTGAGTGAATTCTAAAAATACTGTGGTATCTTTGAGGCACTTCCCATCATCATCGTTCAATGGTTAGTTTTGATAGTGAAGAAAAGAACTTGGGCCATCTTAAAGCAGCTGATAAGCATCGTGGTGCACATCTATAATCTCAGCATTCAGAAGGTAGAGGCAGGAGAACTGAGAGTTCCAGGCCAGCTTGGGCTACATAGAGACCGTGTATAAACACATACACACACACACACACACACACACACACACACACACACACCAAAACAAAATAGAACACTCTCCCCCACCTACACAAAGCTATTCAGTTAGGTGATTCTTAAATGGAGTTTGGATCCGTATTCTGAATATGGTCGAATTTTAGGTTCTGAGAACTTGAGCACTGTGATGAGCAGAACTGGGAAGATCTGAGTTGTTGGGTCTAGGAATCCAGCTGGCATCCCTAGCTTGCCCCTTGGTGCACACGTTCCCTATAACACGCCCTCACCCTGGGAACAGACGCTCTGTCCATCGGATGAATGTGGAGCGTCCCCTGCACAGAGCCAGCTGCCCGTGCGGAGGCCATTCTCCAAGTTGAAAATAGCTTAAGTGCTTCGTTTCCACAGGGTTTCCCTGTGGGGACATAGGATTTGTATAAAATGAGAGAAATACACAGTTGAGGTTATAATGAAGGAAGAAGAAAATAATCCGCGAACCTTGAAAGCACAAAAGGTGCAGTCTAATCTGCCGCTAAGCCGGGGAGAGTTTTGATGTGTTTATTTTCTCTGTTGCCTTGTTAAAAAAAAATATATATATATATATATATATATATATATTCTTATATATACTTTCCTTGAACTCACCTGGGATCCTAAGTTTCTCAAAATGATAGCCATGTCTTGCCAGGCACAGGATGGAGAGCTTTCCTAGCATTATCTAATGTAACCATGTTGCTGGCCCTCTCTGAAGGTCGCTGAAGGTCACTGTCCTCAGTGTCCCAGGCAGTGGGGAAGAAAATGAACATGAGACACATAGGCCAGAATTCACCCCCTGCTTCCGGTCCCCAAACTGTGTCCTTTACTCTTACTTTAGACTTTCCTACACCAAGGACCATGGCTTTCTAGAAACTTCTTTTTGTTCTTTGCAGCACCCTGAGCGGCTTAAAAGTGTGTTCCGCAGCCTGGTACTGTTTCAAAATTAAGTCCCTCTCTGCTCGAGCTCAGTGGCTAAGCCTCCAAGTGTAAAAGTCTGCTTGTTATCTTTTTATCCTAATCCTACTTTCCTAATGGAGAGCCACATCTCCCCTACAACTGGGAAGTCTCCCTGGGTGTTAGCACGAGGATGCCCCCCATGTGGCCCCTTACACCCTCAGGGGCACAGCGAGGACACCTGGTGTGTTCCTGGCACGTTCTTATTTGCAAAGAGATCGTGAATCTATTTTTAATTGCTACTAGCACGTTGAGCCATAGACATTAGTGCTATATCATGCACCTAAGAAAATCAAGACTCGGAGAGGGCAAACTCAGAGGACCAGACTGGGACCAATCCAGCCGGGTGAGCCTGGGCACCACTGACCTGGCTAACCCCAAGCCTCTAGATGGGGCTGGGAAAGCTCGGCCTGGACATCCCACGAGCCCCATGCAGTCCACGGCTGGGATCTCAACAGCAGCCGGCTTCACCCGCCAAACAGCAGCACTTTAGAGTAGGCAGAACGAAGCACAGCTTCCAACTTTGACCTTTGACCCTCCAGATTTTTCCAAGAGCTTCCTGGAACGTGTGTATGTATGTATCGGTGTGTGTGTGTGTGTGTGTGTGTGTGTGTGTGTGTGTGTGTGTGTGTGCCCTAAGACCTTCTGATATGGTGGTTTCCTCCATCTCTGGGAAAAGAGTTGAGAGGCTCTGGATAATTCTCCCTTCTTGGCTCATTTTGCTGCAAAACTTCCCACTCTTTGTAAATGGCAGATGACAAAACTCTCAAAGAACCTTCTCCTGGCTCTATTTGTCTGTACCAAGGGAAATTAAAATACCCACATTTACATGCTCAGAAATTTGAGACTTCATTTGCATGCTTTATTGATTCCCCACACGGTGCCGGTGTTCTGTGGAAGGAGGGAGAGGCAGCAACCTGTCAGGCTTACCTGTGTAACCAGGTGAGCGGACTGCTTGGGGAGCTCCAGAGGGGAGCGCCAGGCAGCACGACTCGGCTGAGATCATGGCAGTGTTCCCGATGCCTTCCCAGCAACTGCCCAGGAAAACCAGCCTTACACTCAAAAGCCTTCAGTGCTGCACAATGTGTTTATTTTGCAGATCTGAATGTTCTTTCAAAAATACAGAGAACACTTTGCAAAAAAAAAAAAAAAAAAAAAGAGAGAGAAAGAACAACCATGAAGGACAAGGAGGAGAGTTTATTCTATTTTTTGAGGTGGGGGGCTTGTTGCTGATAATTTAGGAGGTGGATAGTTTCAGTACGGGGCTTGGGTAGATGGAAAGACCTACGTAGGCACACACATGCGCATCTGTACGTATAAAATGCATGGTGTACATGTATGTTCGCATCTACATATGCATATTATGTTGGGTGTGACCCTGTGTGCTTACCTTGATTTACTGTACTTATCTGCACTCTTTTCCTGTCTCTGCCTTTTGCTTCCGGGTCATGCATGGCCTTGCTCTCCCACACAGTCCCACAGAGATAGACTGCCGCCCTACAGGCCCCAAAGCAGTGCAGCCAAGTGACCACTGACTGAGAACTCCAAAATGAGGACCAGAATAAACCTCTTCTCCTTCAATGCGGACACAGAATTGTCATGGAAGTCTAGCAAGAGATGCAGGGGCAGGTAAGCTTCGTTGAGCAGGAAATAGGTGCCAGGCCTTGTGGGAGGGGGCGGGGCGCTGTGTAGTCCTCTTCCGGCCATCTTCACACTCCACACAAGAGCTACCTTTCTGTTGCCTACATTGTATGGAGGAAGGAACAGAGACTGGATGAGGTGAAGATATTACTAGTGTAACCCCTCCAAAACATGAAAGCAAAATCGTGTGTAGTTTCCAGGGTTTATTAAGTCAGGCAAATGAAAGAAGGCACTTTTACACAAGGATAAACTCAAGTGCTAACACTGTCCAGCCTAGAAAGTCCAAAAAAGGTTATTCTCAGGGGCTCTACGATGAGACAAAAGCTTGTGTTTGACCACAGAGTAGCCCATCCAATCCCATGCCTCACAATAGAAGGGGGATGGTTGATGCACCCCACATGGCCAGGGTGGGTAAGGGAGTGGCTGGCGTCTTCTGCTTCTGGCGTCCTGGTCCCAACTCTCATCTTTTGAACTGTGAACGCAGGCAAACTCTACCTCAGTTTCCTCATCTGCTTGAGAAAGGATGACAACAGTGGTAGCTGTCACTCAGAGGTACTGGTCAGCCATGCACAAGGCCTTGGGTTCTAGACTTGAAGACAAAACCAAGGATGCCAGTACAAGTATTATAGGGCTTGCTATGGAGGCAGGGAAAACATAAAAAAAAAAAAAAACCACCCAAAACTACAGTGGAATATACCATAGGAAAGCTCCGATGAATACTGGTCACTGTAATAACTGATATTATAATAATTAGCCAATATGATCACAATTAGGAGTCCTCCTTTACAGCCTCAAAGAGGTAAGTATAGATTAAAAAGAATTTTACATTTTCAGGGTAGGGAGTAAACTCTCTAAACTTAGTCCACGAAGTGGCACAAACTGAAAATATAAATAGAATCAAAAGGGTTAGATCATGAGTGGGAAACCTTTTCTCTTCCACAAGCTTATGACACATGGGAAAAAGAATCCATTTCTGGCTCTATGTAAGTCAAAGATGCTATCACGGGCTATGAAGGGAATTCAATTAGTCACCGGTTGCCATGCCAATGAAAACATCACCCTTCCACCCACTCCGCCATCAACACATTTGAGTAAGTAACAATGATAATGGCATGCACTAAAAATGCTATTTTTTAAAAAGAGTTAAATGTACTTCTGTCAGAAGTCTGGTTTTCAGGAATAATTGCTGTGGACCAGATAAAGTTTTGCATAGGATTTCTCAAGTGGGTTGGGCATCATCACTGAGGAGAAATGTTCTATAGATTATGAGGGGCTCCAAAGGCTTTGGGGTAGGAAGGGAAAGTACCCCCAATATTCCAAACGTGAGTAAGTACCCCTTTATGGTGACAGCCCCCAGTTCCTTAGGCTGAAGCTGACTAGTTCCCCAGCCTCCACCAGGCCTCCTTCAAACCCTGCTTAAAGTCACGTGATGGGGCCTCACTCCTGGAATCCTAGCTACGTACGAGCCTGAGATCTGAGAATCTGGGCTTTGAAGCTAAACTGGGCAGGAAAGTCTGTGAGACGATGGCCAATTAACCATCAGAAGTGAAGCTATGGCTCAAGTGGTAGGATGCCAGCCTTGAGTGAAAAAGCTGAGAGAGAGCACAAGGCCCTGAGTTCAAACCCCACTACTAACCCAAAGACAAAGCAACAACAGTTACATCAACAACAACAACAACAACAATGAATCCTTATTTGAAATCTACTGTTGGGTGATATGTAGCTAAAACTTAAAAAGAACAAACAAAACAAAACACTTCAAGGACTCAACATTTTAACTTCTCAAAGTCAATCCTGAGAAAACCATGCACAATAATATTTATAATAGCAAAAATACAAATAAGATAAAAACAAAAAATAGTAATCCCCCAAATACTCAGATTGGATTTTTTTTTTTTTTTTTTGGCCAGTCCTGGGCCTTGGACTCAGGGCCTGAGCACTGTCCCTGGCTTCTTCTTTTTTTTTTTTTTTTTTCTTTTGCTCAAGGCTAGCACTCTGCCACTTGAGCCACAGCGCCACTTCTGGCCTTTTTCCATATATGTGGTGCTGGGGAATCAAACCCAGGGCTTCATGTACACAAGCCAAGCGCTCTTGCCACTAGGCTATATCCCCAGCCCCTCAGATTGGATTTTTGTGCATCCATATGCTGGGATATGATGAGCTATTAAAAATGAGGTTGTCAAAGAACATTTATTTGGTGATGTGGGAAAATAGTATGTATTGTTAAGTGAAGCAAGCAGGTTACTGAGGAAGGGGTGGGGGGGTGGGGGTTGGTGTAATTCGGATTTGATGTATGCAATTTTATGCAAATATATGCATAGGGAAAACTAGTAGTGTGTTACACAAAAATGTTAATAATGGTTATTTCTGGATGGTAGGATTACAGGTGGCTTTTGTTTTTCTTTTGTGCCTTTCTGTATCTTCAAAAAACACTTAGCATGATTATCTATTTCTTCTGTAATCAGAAATAAGCAGCCTATCCGTTTCTTACAAAACGTGAGGTGCATAACTGGGAAGGCCTTTGGGGGAGGCCGAGCCTTGGTCAACTGTGGTCAGGCCTCTGCCTCTGAGCACCGGGGGTCATGTGACCGGGTCAGCCAACATGACTGCAGGGAAGTCAAGCCTGAGCTCACCTGGTCTTAGCACGTTCACTCTACTTTGAATAGTGGCTCAGGGTCCCCATTTTGTCTGCACCAAATGACCAGATACCCACTGCCCTAATGCTCTGTGGTTGTCGAAAGGAAGTATGAGGGGAGAGGTCATTATTGGACTTGTACATGCTCTGTGTTACTTTTTGATGGCCAAGTGAACCCTCATCCTCAGCTTACGTATGTCCTGCATCTGCCATTTCATGTTCAAGGCCCAGGAATACCATAGGAAATTAATTTGAGAGGTTGAATCCCTAGGAGCACAGTGTTGATTACTATATTAAGACAGAACTGTGTGCTTGGTGTCGTGATTTATCCCTGTAATCCTGGCTACTTTGGAAGCAGAGATTGGGTGGGACACAGTTTAAGACCAACACAGGCAAACAGTGAGACTGCATTGCAACAATATGAGCAGGGCAGGGTGGCGTGTGTCTGTCATTCCAGCTATTGTGGTTTTATAGACTTTGTCCCAGCTATTCCTATTGACCACCCTTTTAGGGAGTTTTTAATCTACATGGGGAAAGTAGGAATCAGGAGTTCCTGGAACTCCTGAACAGAGGAGTCCTCGTACACTAACAGGATTGCAGTAGATTCCTCCATAAATCTGTTTGCAGGTATGTGGTGCAAGGTCAGATGTGCCTTCAGGGTGGACTTGTAACTAGGAGAGCTCTTGCTCCCAGCCCTTGTCATCTGCTAAAGAGGGGGCACCCAGACTCTCAGATCTCCTCCACGTGTTCCTCTAGGGGACTCCTTCTGTCCACCTTTCCAATTAACTGGCCCATGAGTGTCAGAGACACACAGATGACTACCTAGGAAGGATAACATTTTCTGGACTCCTTTGAAGCTATGATTAGTCCTATGGATAAATTCTGCCCATATAATACAGAGATGAGAAAAAAGAGAAATTGATTAGCATTGGTTTGGGGCTGCTAAAATAGAGTCAGATCTGTTTGTTTGTGTGAACTCAGAAATGCCCGTCTATAATGGAGCCATTCTTTTTTTCTTTTCTTTTCTTTTTTTCCAGTCCATCATGAGGCTTGAACTCTGGGCCTGGGTGATGTCCCTGAGCTCTTTAGCACAAGGCTAGCTCTCTACCACTTGAGCCATAGTGCTACTTCCGGTTTTCTGGTGGTTAATTGGAGATAACAGTCTCACAGACTTTCCTGCCTGGGCTGACTTTGAACCGTGATCCTCAGATCTCAGCCTCCTGAGTAGCTAGGATTATAGGCATGAGCCACTAGTGTCCAGCCAGAGCCATTCTTTGGGGCTGAACTAGATTGCATTTTCCTGAGACAGTAACTTCTGTAGCCCTTCTATACAAGGGGAACCATGTCCTCACAGACTGAAAAAAGCACCTGATCCTGCCTTACATGCCAGCTTACATTCTTCAGCACCAATGCCAACTCCCAACAAGTGATGCTCTTTCCTATGCTAGAAGTACAGCCGCCATCTTGGAAAGCTTGAGTCTGTGTTTTCTTAGATCACAATTCTAACTTGCCCCAGATAAATCTCATTTTCTTTGTTCTTGATGAGGCTGATTTGGTTTTCTCAACCCCTCAGTTCTGGTCCTGCAATATGGACACAGTGTGAGCCGTGGGAACAGTGTGAACAAAGTCCTCACCTAAGGACCGAGCAAGGGGAGAAAAGGAATGTTGGTACCAGTGATTTGGAAGAGAATATCAGTGGAAAGCCAGACTCCCACAGGAGACAAGCAAACATGGAGCTTGTTTAAGGCACCTGTTAACTGGGGGTCCCCAGGGTTGCAGTATATTGGTCAAATTGGTGCTGGACAAATGCATTGAACTGATCAAAATTTTCTCTAGGAATTTAGAACCAACACGTTGGGGGGTTTAGCTGTCCAGGGGCCCAAAGGTCATGGCCAAGGCCAGATCCTTGCCAGCCCTAAACAGAAGACTGAGGGGCAGAAGAAGGCTATTCATGGAAAGTGAAGAAGGCAGGTGGTGAAAGAGGAGTAGAGAGGAGAGTAGCTGTCCTTGGGGCTGTGCAGAGCATTGGCTGACACTGGCTTTTCCTGATCCTGGGTCAAAGAAGGGCAGCCACCAGGAAGGGTGGATTGGGCAATGTTGGAGACAGCAGTTTCAGGCTTCAGTCAACAATGCGAGCTCTTAACAGACACGGAGAGCAGTGCAGAGCCTGGGGTAAAGTCATCAGGGAAGCTGGCAAAAGAACTGGGCAGGAGTGGAGAGTGGGGGGGGGGGCGTGTGCCTAGGCACTCTCTTTGGCAGCATGACCTCATAACCTTGAGAACTGGAAGGGACTGATTTCCCCTGAGCCCTGTCACCCGGAGCCCTGTCTAGTCCTAGGAGCTGAGCTGCAGAACCAGCTCCGGGGTGAGGGATGTTTTTCTCCCTGCCCTTAGAGCTGCCCAGGCAGTTTTTCAGAGTAATTTGGGGGGGGGGGGGGGCTAGTGTGGATAGTGTTTGCATATAATTTGCATGAGATTTGCACATGAATAGTCTGCACTACCTGTTCCTAGGAAAATTTCAAGTTAAATATTAATTGTTGCTGCCCTCAGGGATTTTTATTTCTTGATTTTGCTTTCTCTGTTTCTTCTCTCCCACTCTTGGTGACTCAGATCCCCGATGGCAGGGGAGGGGGGAGGAGATGTCTCCACAGGGTGGGGGAAGGGCCACTGAGGACCAGAAGCTCAGGCTGGCCACACCCACCCCTAGTGAGGGGCAGGATGCAGGGGCTGAGTGCATAGGGAAGAGAATGCTGAGGAGAGTTGACAGGTGCCAGGGAGAATGGATGACTACTGTGTACAGAAGGCAATAGGCATGCAAAGCAAGAACCAGCCAGCCCTGGAAGAATGCTTCCCAGAATCCTCCTGGCTCTAGTCAGCATCAGAGCTCCCACAGTGATGTGAACTGCTCTGATCCCTCAGTCCCACCTCACCTCAGAAGAGTAGTGCCAGCCCCTTCCTGCCAGCCTGCCTGTCTTGGCACATAGCTACCTCCCCGGTCCCCATGCTACCATCCTCCTTGTCACCAGAGGCCCCAGTGGTAAGCAGCGCAAGGACAACACTTGGCTTGGCTGGAGTAGTAGCGGTTAACTCATAGGCTGAGGCTAATCCCAGCCCATGCCTGCATTTGAATTCTGGCTCTGTGACTGTCAAGGTTAATGCACTGGAAGCTTGATCCTCAGGGCAGTGATATTGAAAGGTGATGGGATCTTTAAGAGGCAGGGCCTAGTGAGGGGTGACTGGGTTAGGTTAGGATGGCCCTGGGGAGAAGAAGAATGCTCTTCCACAGTGGGTTAGGCCTCTGCAGGTGGGTTTGTTTCTTGGAGAGCAGGCTGTTACAGAATGACCCTGGTCTCTCCCTTGCTTCACAGGCATGGATTCTTGCACTAAGATGCCACTTGCCACAAGTGACACAGCCAGAAGTGAACATACAAGCCCACCTATCAGCCTCCCCCCCCCACCAAATGGCCAGTCAAATAAATATTTCTTTATTAAGTACTTAGCAATAGACAGCATGTAAAGAACTAAGGCAGTGACTGTCCAGGGGCCCTGGTTTCCTCCTGCAAAACAGGCCAATAACTAACACAGGGTGGCTGACTGGTGTTGCTGTCATTCAGCTATGGTGGGTTAGGCCCTTGAGCCTTGGGCCTGTCTGGCTGGGCTGCAGACATTCACAGCTTTAGCCTGGGTCCCTGGGTCCCAGCTCAGTTCTGGGAGCTTCTCGCCAGCATTTGATCATCCAGCTCCAGCCTGAACATTTCCTGAGGCCGAGACTCACTTGTTCCATTCTCCTGGGGACAGTTTCTGACACAGAAGTTCTAACCACATGAAAGGACAGCAGGGAAGGGAGCACAGAGCCCTTTCAGGAGGCTTCTTCTGTTCCTGCCTGACTCACTTTGGAGGATTGGACTTCCTTGGGCTGCCTCCTGGCTCTACCCTTAAATAGCCTTGTGGGGTATCAAGCCTGAGACTCATCAAAGATTTCAGTGTAGCTCTACCTTCCAGGCTCTCTTCTTCCCAACCTTATAGACCAAACCACTCACTCATGTCTCTAAACATGGTGGACCAGTGAGCCACTGGTGAGGTGAAAGGATTTTCCTTTGGAGTTTTTTAACCCAAGCTTGTGGAGTCTGGAGGTCTCTTGAGGGTATGAACAAAGAGCAGCCTGGTGTAGACAACAGTTACCATTTGTTAGGTACCTATGCTAGGCATCTGTTGAAAGTGTTTTACCTCATCTAAGAGAAAGGACTAGTATTCCCATTTTATACCTGTAGAAACTGAGGCTTAGCCAGGCTAAGAAATTTGCTTCCTCATGGATTCATTTTTATGTGGAGCAGCTGGGACCTGGCCCAGGCTACAGGTTATTTATTACCTGCAGCTGAGCCACCAGGCTATGTAACCCCCCCCCTCGCCCCCCCGCCGCCCCACAACAACTAGGCTTTTTTTTCTTTTTCTGTTAAGAAGTGACCGCTCAGGGCTGGGACTATGGCCTAGTGGCAAAAGTGCTTGCCTCGCATACATGAAGCCCTGGGTTTGATTCCCCAGCACCACATATATAGAAAATGGCCAGAAGTGGTGCTGTGGCTCAAGTGGTAGAGTGCTAACCTTGAGCAAAAAGAAGCTAGGGACAGTGCTCAGGCCCTGAGTCCAAGGCCCAGGACTGGCAAAAAAAAAAAAAAAAAAAAAAAAGTGACCGCTCAACATATAAGGGCTTTTAGAATCTGTTGGTCTTTTTATTTGTATTGTGAGCATTGTTTAGGTATGTGTCCATCCTAGGTGTGTATTAGTTGGCTTTTTATGACTGAAACAAAATGCCTGAGATACTCTATACACAGGAAAGGGTTGCTTGGGCTTTCAGTTTTGGAGGTTCTAGTGTGTGATCAATTGGTCTCATTGCTTTGGTTCTGTGTACAGGCAGATCATGATGGGGAGGGCGGGGTAGGCCCAAACTCTTCATTTAATCACTAAGATGTCAGGAGATCACACAGTCCTCTTTGAGGACACGCCTCCAATGACTGTAAGATTTCCCACTAGGCTCCACCTCTTAAAGGTTCCACTATCTCCCCAAAGCACCAAGCTTGTTTTCTGATCCTAACTACTGCTATCATATAGAAAGCAGTGTTCTTCCTATCTTTTGGCGTTCTTTGTAGGTTAGACTCCTCTCATGTTTCCTAGACTCTCCTCTCCATAGGATGTGTGCTCTGACCTCTCTTTTCTTCAGAGGTTGCCTCACCCTCCACTTGCGTAGCCAGGAATCTTGGCGCCTCTGAGCCAGGGGCACCAATTCCCTCACCCACAAGCTCCAAACCACATTTCTTGTCCTTCCACATGATCACCATAAAACCTGCTCACACCTGCTCTGCCTCAGGCCTGCACCTCCAACAGCTCAGGCTGGAGTCCCAACCTTCCGGAAGAATACTATGTTCCTCACATCACCAAGGACACATCTGGAGAGTGGGATTCTTGTATAAAATGCCAGGAGTTTGGCCTATGAGGAGGCTCAGACAGTTATTGGGAGTACCAAAAGAATCTTAGAATTTTTACGTTGTAAATTTAAGAGACAGCTCCACCTGGAAAGAAGTCACATGTCCTTTATTGTGTCTCTCTGGACAGGGCATGGGGACTGCCTATCCTGGTGGCTGCTGGGTAGGTTAAAAGTTGAAAATCTACTGGGTGCCAGTGGCTCACATCTGTAATCCTAGCTATTCAGGATGCTGAGATCTGGGGATCTCAGTTCAAAGCCAGCTCAGGTAGGAGAGTCCATGCAACACTTATCTCCAATTAACCACCAAAAAAACTGAGGTAGAACTGTGGCTCAGTTGGTAGAGCACCAACCTTGAGTGATAAAGCTAAGGGACAACGCTCAAGCCCTGAGTTCAAGCCCACAACTGGCACACACACATACACATGTGCATACATACACAGATACAGACACACACCACACATTGAAAACTCACTCTTTCAAGTGTGAACTTTCCCATGAGGAAAAACCTAGAGCATGGTGGAAACAGAAGACCCTGGGTTCAATTCCACAGAAAAAGTTAAAAAAAATATGTACTTTTTTCTTCAAAGGAATATCTTTTGTCAAAGTCCAAAGCATATAACAGATCAAAGAGAAGCTGGTTTGGAGGAAACATATATATTCTCTGTGGCTGAGTCTCTCAGAACCCCAGGGATTCTAGTAAGTAAATCTGGAATCCACTCTGCACTTGATCTCTGCACTTGATGCCCGTCAGCTATAGGGGAGCCAGAGGAGACTCTGTTTCTGCCAGTTTGAACTTGAACTTCACGTGCACAAAGGCAGCCCAAGGTTCTAGAAGGGAGGGCAGATGTGGGCACCCCACTTGCAAGTGTCTTTCCTCCCACTTTCCCATCCTCCTCCTTTACCTTCTTCCCCTGAAACTTGGGTCAGGGGTCCACACCAGTGATGGTTTCTATTGCTGCTAAATATCGATCTAGAAAGATCCTCCAGGCCTAGTGAGAGGAGTAAATAGCACATCTCAATGACATCTCCAGCCAACTCCACACTAAGCACAGCCAGGCTGAGGTGGGACCCTCCTTTGGGCACAGGTGGAAAAGAGGAGGGCAAAAACCATCCATTGTTTCTTGAATTTATCCCCTCTTGGACCTGAGGTTCTAAGGCCACTATTGCTGGGAGAAATGTCTTTTGATGTCCTGGATCATTAAAACCCAATAATCTCTTTGCAATGGCTTAACTGCTTCCTGCCAAGAGATAAAGTAAATAAAACTGTCATCTCTGTGTTCACTGTCATTGCATTGATTCAGTATTTCATATATATAATATATATACATATATAAATAACTGCATTCATTTTATTTCAAGCCAAGGCATTGATGTCACGCTGGTGCTGTACGAATTTGGTAATTAAATCCTGTTATCTTGCCACTGTGGGCAGAATAAGGAGATTCTCCAGAGGGGAAAAATACTGAAGGGAGAGAAGGAGATTGGTTTCATATATTTTTTAAAGTCATTTTTACCAAGCTTTTTTTTTCAGTCCTTGATAGTTGACGAATGCCCGAGTCTCAGAGAGATCCTTGTGTGCGGAAGGACGCTAATGAGTCCTGGGAAATGCGTTTGCACTTTATGACGCACCCAGCAAAGGAGAGAGGGGAAGGTACTTGTAATCTCACAGACCTTGAACTTGCTCTAAGACTTTTTTTTTTTTTTTTTTTTTTTTTTTTTTTTTTGCCAGTCCTGGGCCTTGGACTCAGGGCCTGAGCACTGTCCCTGGCTTCTTCCCGCTCAAGGCTAGCACTCTGCCACTTAAGCCACAGCGCCGCTTCTGGCCGTTTTCTGTATATGTGGTGCTGGGGAATCGAACCTAGGGCCTCGTGTATCCGAGGCAGGCACTCTTGCCACTAGGCTATATCCCCAGCCCCTGCTCTAAGACTTTTGAGCCGTGGAGCCTCCGGAAAGTTGCCTACCTTTTTTGTCAGGGTATTTTAGGTTACAATAAGAAAAATCCCAACCCCGAATGACCAAATTATTAAGCAAAATGTTTCACATTTATATGAAAAACTTGTGATTTAAGGTAACTTCAGACATGTTCAGTTCAGAAGCTCAGTAATATACATCCACACAGGGGCACGGTTCTTTCCAGTATTTTCCTCCACTTACTCAGTGGAGTGCCTGAACTCTTAGTCTAGCAGCTGTCACAATTGGAACCGGGCTGCCTAGATTTCCAGGAATCCCATGTAGATCTAACAAGATCCAGCAGCAGCAGAAGAAGGCTGATTTCTTTTATCAACAAGAAAACCTTTCCTGAGATGTTTAACTTTGGAAGATACAAGCATCACACGGTATTGGCTAGAAGTGTGTCATGTGTCTACTTCTCAACCAATCATGGTAAAGGATACTGTGATTGGCTCAGATAAGGCATAGAGTTCTCTTCCTTCTTAGGCTGACCATAGAAGTCCTGTAGTACTTGGCTATGAAAAAAAAAAAAAGTCTAGATACCAAATAAAGTCAGGGTTTTGTTGAAAAGGTGAACAAGTGGTAAATAGCTGTTAAGTCCATAGCTGATAGTATTTTCTATAGGTTTTTTGTTTTTTTTTTTTTGAGCCACAGTCTTTTCTTTGGTAAAACTGAGATGATAATAATGCTATAACTCTATTGGGAGGATTCAACAACATAACTGGTATATATTAGCTTCCAACATTTCTGTCATGGGCATTGTGTTGCTAGGCTAGACTGCTGATTTAGGGGGATAGATAGATTTTCCAGAAGTATATGATTGAGAGTTCTGTTCCCCAACCATTCTCTAGAAGGCTAGAGAATCAAGGTCCATGAAAAAGTAGCATGTAACCATTTTGCCTTGACAAGTTGCCTGGGCTCTCTTCCATGTCTGTCTGTCTTCCTTCTCTAAAATGTTTATGAGTCACATGTCTGGATTATGCAAGTGAGGCCCCTTCTTTTCTTTCTTTCTTTTTTTCTGTTTTGCCAATCCTGGAGCTTGGACTCAGGGCCTGAGCACTGTCCCTGGCTTCTTCTTTTTTTTTTTTTTGCTCAGGGCTAGCACTCTGCCACCACTTCTGGCCATTTTCTGTATATGTGGTGCTGGGGAATCGAACCTAGGGCTTCATCTATTCGAGGCAAGCACTCTTGCCACTAGGCCATATTCCCAGTCCCCCCTTCTTTTCTATATCAAGGAGCATTTCCAACAATGAGTGGTGCAGCTTGGGCTCCCATTCAGTTTCAGATCCGAATCTTCCTTGGGATGCACAGGAAGGGTGGTGGGAGGGCAGCCACTGCCCTCTCGGAACCCGCCTGTCTCATCATTCCCCCGGTCCATACCAGACACACAGGAGCCCTGGGGATGCAGAAGAAGTTCTTCCATGAGGTGTCAGAAAGTTTCCAGATTACTGAACAGCATGGGGGGGGGGGGGGGGAAGGGGCCAGAAGGTGGTCCTTCACGAACTCGGTTATCCCCTTACATAGCATAAGGGAAGTGCTTTGGAAAAAGGAGGAATGGAGGACATATGGCTGATTCCCACCATACTGCTTCTTCCTTAGTTCACCCCTGGGGAAGCAAAAGTCCTGTGGACAATGTTTCTTGGTTGTGAAAAATGCACCATCTTCACTTGAATAAAGAAAAGAGCATTGCTTCCATTAAGGATGCTTTGTTCTTGTCCTAGACGTTAACCTTAGCCTCTGCCATTATGGTGCTGAGAAGCAGTTAGCTTTTTCTTGAATCTGCTATTGAATGACATTATCACAGCCCACAGTGGCAATTAAAGGGCTCTCTCTGTGGAACCCAGGAGGGGTGTCCCTTGCATGGATAATTAACAGGAGGAAGAGGATTTCCACTTGCTTTCGCCACATGCATTTTTGCTTTTCAGTATATGTGTGAACTTTTTATTCCATGAAAGCTAGAAGTCCAGTGGATTGGGGGGTACCAGAATGAGTGGGGGACATGGGAAGATGCTGTGAGGCCTAAGAAAGAAGCACAAGATGACCCAGCAAGAAATGAATGTTTCAAATTTTAAAATTATAAGTTGTTTATAAAAAGATTATATCTGCCTAGAGGATGATTATTTAGCTGCAGAAACCCTAAGATAACCTATTAGAATTAATAAAGTTACTTCATACAAAGGCCAAGGAAAGGAAAGGTATACAGACATCAGTAACAGTCCTGTATTCTTGGTTTATTCATCAGAAATATAAGAAATGAACAAGCCAGTATTTGGTCTTAGTGCCTTCCTTTTCCTATTTTTTCTTTCTTTGTACTGGGATGGAACTCAGGACCTTGTGCTTCCTAGACTAAGCAAGTGCTCTGCCATTTGAGATTTCTGTTTTTGTTTTTTTTCAGACAGTATTTCTCACTTTTGTCCAGGCTGGTCTCTTGACTGAAATCTTCCGACTTCCCACTTCTCCAGTAGCTGGAATCACAAGCATCTTCTACTATGTCCCACCCAAAATATTGCTGAATGTCAATGGTTAACAAAAATCAAGCATTACTTTAAAAAAAATCCCTTCTCTTTAGAGAAACAAGTGTTCCATCTTGGGAGAAAACTATAAACTCGATAAAAAGATCAAAAGAAAACTTGAGATGGGATAATCAGGGCTCTTGCTCTCTGATGTGACAACCACATATAACCCTGTTGTCCTTTTTGCCCAGAAAATTGTCAAAGATGTCATGTACTGTCAATTAAGTTCCTCCCTGACATAGTGTGGAAAATATTATAAGATGATTCTAGAGGGAAGATGTCATTAAAAGAAAGTTCTGGAAAACGAAACTATGAGTTTGCTGTGGTAGGGCATTGCCCCGTCCCCCCCCCCCCACCTGCCCCATCTCTTAGCAATCTATCTCAACAGCACAGGGATCCCCCTTCCCACTTGCCTGCGGGGTTCTAGAACAGGGTTCTAGAACAGTGTTCTAGCCTCAAAGGTAGGAAGTCCTAGGACACATGAATTGCTACATCCCCATCTGCCAGTTCATGGCAGAGCAGTGAGAACTCAAGTAGATGAAGACTAGGAAAGTTCTCGAATGTTCTTTGGGAGTTTGGTGCTCACATGCCTGCCAGAATGAGGTCCCTACAGTCTGGGGCTGAGTTCACAGAGCATTGTGAGCTTGATGTGCCTACAGAGGCATAGTGCTGGGGAGTCCATCCTCCCCAGTGGTTTTTCTGGAACTATCTTTCCCTCCTCGCTATCCTCCTCTGCTTATTATTTCCAGGTCAGTGTTGTGCTTCAGAACACATTGGAGTAGTACCTCCCCGAAGGGGTAATTCTGTGTGCTGGCTCTCTGGAATCATTTAGAAGGGTCTTGCTGACCTCTGTAGAAATTCCAGGCAATTTTTGCAGTTGTATCTGAAAACCCAGACCATTTCGCTCTGTATAGAGTCCCCATCTTCCTTGGAGACATCTGGCTTCCTGGATATAGCTGGAGATCCCAAAACAATGACTCAAGAGGGAAACAAACAAACACACAAATGAGACAGTTAAATATTTTCCTCTAGGACCAAATAAGCAATGTTTGACACTGGGTTCTCTCACGTCAACCTTTCTTAAAACAAATTCTGTTTAACTTCCTATAAAAAAATGAACATGAACATCTCATCACTTTACTTTCTCTTTGAAGTCAATATGCATATTATAAGTTGTATTGAACTTTGTTCTCTGAAACACTGACTCCCATGAAAAGAACTTCCTTTGTTAAAATGAAGTTGCTATGGAGGGCATTCCCAGTGATTCTCACCCTGGATATGGAACCATTGATATTCCTACCAGCTGGAATTTTAGTAGTATTTTGGACAAGGTCAAGAAGAGAGTTTTGCCTTGTCCCATGTTGACTTCCAAATGACTCAAGCTTGAAATGGTTGATTAAATTGGGAGAAAAGGTCAGCATTTGCAAGGTACAGGACTGAAGGTCCAGGAAGGAGAAAAGAGGAGTCTAGGACAGCCTCTGAAACCAAAGTGTGGCTCAGAAGGAGAGTACAGGGAGCAGGGGGTGGAGGGAACCTGGGGAGAGGTTGGGAGCAGTTATCTGGAGTGGGGTCTGTTTGCTGCTACTGCTGGAATTTGTTACAGGTGCCTTTGGGTGGGGCTAAGAAGCCTTTCCATATCCCTAGACTAAATCTCACAGAGATTTGTTTCCTTTTTACCTCTCTTTGCAAAGTTATAACCCACCCTCTCACTCAATTATTTTCTCAAACTCTAGGCTCACTTGAACGCTATGCCTCCCGGTGCCCTTGTTCATGGAGAACATGCACTGGATCTTGGCTTGCTTCCTTCCCTCCAAACAGAAGCTTCTAGAACAGTATATGGCTGGAGTTGTGCATACCAACAACTAGTAGTAGTAACAGAATTTTGGCAGCTTGGATTTAAATCCTAGCTTTGCCATCTTCTCTGTAGGTGACCTTGAACTAGGTGAGCGCGCGGCTCCTCCAAGCTTGGAGTCTTCATCTATAAAGATGAAGTAACAACATTCCCTCCTGGGATTGCTGCATGAAGAATAAATGAGACATTGTCAAGGAAATCCACCTATCCCTCTATCAATGAATCTTCGGTGGCATTCACAGTAAATTTATAATTCCTTATAGAAAAGTCATCCTAGATTAACCTTGTGGATCATGACTGTGACTTCCTTTCTTCCCCTCGGTCCACGAGC
Source organism: Perognathus longimembris pacificus (assembly GCF_023159225.1). Classification (NCBI taxonomy): domain Eukaryota; kingdom Metazoa; phylum Chordata; class Mammalia; order Rodentia; family Heteromyidae; genus Perognathus; species Perognathus longimembris. The sequence goes on from NC_063184.1 coordinate 26,191,864, forward strand.
AGGTGAATTTACTTGCAGCAGGAACTGATGGAAACCCACAAAATCAATCTTAACATGCCTTGTCTGGGACTACCGATTCTACTCCAGCCCAGAAACTGAAGCCCACAGGAGACTCACTCACGCACCCAGGGAGATACATCGCATTCTGCCTCCATGCTGGTGCTCACAGGAGTCACAGTGCTAGCACGGTCATCCTTGAGTGAGAAAGCGACAGCAGAACTATGATCTACACACACCCACATATAGATTAAAAATATAGCCAATATCAACTTGCCAAGGAAAGGACTAAGCGCTCTCTCTTTTTAAAGAATATATTTAGATCTGACAGCAGAGCTCAGTGTTGCGGAGCTTGAAGGCCCTGGGTCTGACATCGGAGCTGTCTCACCCATGCGGGGCTCTTGTGCTCTGCAGAGCTGTGGTTTTGACAGGTGAGGGGGAGGTAGCTTCCAGGAGACCTTGTTAATTTCTGAGTTGAACTAGCAGGATTGACACTTGAGGAGATTCCCCACCATAGGGCCATTGAAACCGTGTTCCTGAAGAGGGTGAGTAGAAGCAGATTCTGACATCTCCCGTTCATGGCACTGGAAGATCACATCCAGTACCCATTTTGGGTCCATCTGTCCCCTCTCATTTGGTGGCTTATTTTCTTGAAATCCAGACATGGCTTCTATTAATCTTAAGGATAGAGAAAAAGGAATTAAGGGAAATTCAGCCTTCAAAAGGTGACTTTGACCCTTAGCATGAGCTTTTCTTGGACCTAGTAGCTGGCCAGAGAGTTTGCTAGGAGTGAACATTACTAAGTAGGTGTTTGATACAAAGGTTATTCCATGTCTAGGCACCTCAATCCCCCTCTGGGTAGCACAGAATATTTGGAGATGGATTTCCTAAACAGAGGATGGAGAAACACAAGGAAACAGAGGAAACAGTAAAGTTCTCACACCCAGCATTGTTACAAGAGGACAAACCTAACTGGACATTTCTTGCAGCTTTATTTGGCAAATAGAGAGTGTTTCTACTTGATCTGATTCCATCTTAGCATTGCTGCTAGGGTTGGATTAGGGGCTACATCCAGAATTGAGTTTATTTTGTTACTTGGCTTATTTTCTCATGTGTCATGGTTTGTCAGGAAGCGCAGAGATGCTGGATGACAAACCTAGGCTGTTAGATCAATCCTGCCTTTCCATGGCTTTATTTATCTGCTGGGAGAGTGAGCTGAGACTCAACCCTCACCCTGCTCCTAGGGGAGCAACACCATTCTGTGCTCAGGCACTGCGTGAACAAGGAGAGAGACTTTTCATCTTCAAAGTCTCTGTTTTCCAAACCTTTCTTAGTGGAACACCAACTCCTAGAAGGATCTCGGATCCACCTCTTTTCCCCTGTAGGGACTGAGGCGCAGGGCATATATCCAGAGACATAGCCAGGCCTGGGATTCGGTTCGTATGGCACCAATTTGTGTATAAGGTGTGTGTCTTGTTTCCCCTTGGTGGAAAGCATCTACACACCTTTCTGCTTTCTTTTCCTGCTCTTTTTACAAGTAGCCCAAGTGAGGAACCCCAACCCCCCCCCCCCTTTTTTTTTGCCAGTCTTAGGGCTTGAACTCAGGGCCTGGGTACTGTCCCTGAATTTTTTTTTTCTTATGTTCAAGGCTAGCACTCTACCTCATGAGCCATAGCACCATTTCCGGCTTTTTTTGTTGGTTTGTTTGTTTTAATGTGGTACCGAGGAATTGAACCTAGGGCTTCATGCATGCTAGGTAAGCACTCTACCACTAAGCCATGTTCCCAGCTCCGAGGAACCCTTTCTTGAAAGAAAACCTCTTTGTTCAAAACCCTGACATTGTCTACAGGAAAGGACGAATTCCCAAGTTACTTGCAGTCCTCGCCTCTGCGGAACAGTCTGAGCTTTGGGCTATAATCAGTCTTCCTTTTCATCCTTCATCTCTTTCCTGCTGGCGACATATGGTGTTCCCTGCCAGTTTCTACTTCCTCTAGCATTCATCTATCTCTATCTACTGGCCTATCTCTATATATCCAAGTGTCTGTCTCCATACATCTCCATCTCTGTGCTTGATGTTGACACATGCTAGCAAGATCCCTGAGAAAGAAGAGCTCATTGGGGCTAATGCAGCTTCAGTGTGCTTTAGCATCTACCTGAGATGACATACACCAGACATCCTAGGGAGAATTTGATTAGATTTTCTGACCTTCTGGGAAGAGATCAGGGAGAGAAGATTATGCCAATTTCTGCAGGATGGGCTTCTTCTTTTGAGTGGTTAAAATCTTCTGTGCTGTATTATTTTATTGAGTACTTTCCAGGTGCTACTAGGAACCTGTGCTAGGTATTAAATTCAAGGATGCAAAGGTGATAGGCTCTGACTTCTGGGGCTTCTTGAGAAGTCTAGTAGAGACTGAGCTTTGACTGGCTGCTGGAAACTGGCAGCTATTAGGCAGCTTTGCATCATGGTGACAAAATAACCTGAGGTAATCAATTTATAAAGAGGGAAGGTTTATTATGGCTCATACTTTCCCAGGTCCCAGTCCATGGTCAGTTGGCTCCATTGCTTTTGGGCCTGTGATGAGTCAGGTGGGAGCACAAGGTAGAACAAGGCTACACACATTTTGGCTGAAAAGTGAAGAGAGAAAGGGGTTTGGATCCATCGTGGGTCCTTTGAGGACACTTTCCCAATGACTTAACTTCCTTCCACTCCACTCTGAACACTGGCTTAACTTCCTTTCCCTGGACTCTGAACACTAAAGGTTCCATCATAGGCTGGTAATTAACTTTAAGCATGTGATCCTTTGAGAGAAACATGCTAAAATGATGGTGCCGTGAAAGGCTAGCTACTCTACATGGGAAATGTTACTGGGAGAATGGAGAAAGAGCAGGGGAAGAGAGAGAAGGACACGCTGGGAAAGAGAGTATACATCTCTAGCTCAGAAGCTCAAGAAATTTGCTTTTCTTCTTTATTCTTTTTTCTAGGTTCTACAATAGTACCTAGAATTACTTGTTCAATGTTTTTCAATAACTCATTTTTTTTTCTCCTTCTCTTCCCCTCCACCCCTTTCTTTATGGCTAGGCATTTGCTAGAAGGAATTCCACCCCAAGACAATGCCATTAGGTAGGTATATCTTGGGAATTTGCACCATCTGTTTGGAGCTCCATGGCAAGGGTGCACCAGATGGACCCCAGGTCTATTTTGGTCTTTACTTTGCATGTTTCCTTTTTTTTTTTTGCACCCCCATGCAGATGGATACTCTCAGGTTATTTATAGCCAGATTTAACCCATATTAATAGAACAGTTGCTCTAACTGCAATGCCAATTGAATAGTTTGGGGTTTGCATTCTTCAGAAGACATATATCAAACACAATATTAAATACCTGTGATACCAACACTGTTCCCATGTAGCATCTGCAGCCATCAATAAGGATTGTCTCCCCAAGACAGTTTTCTTTAGCATGGATTGCAGTTATTTTGTGTGCACATATTTCTCAACAAGGTTGAGAACCAGCCCATTAACAGATGCAAAACTTCTAAGTAAAACATAGTTCTGGAAACATTAATTCCACGTTGTGTTAAGTAATTAGTACATATAGCTAAGAATTCAAGGATGGTTCTTTGTGTAAAAGTATTTATGACTTTAAGACTTATAGTAGTGAGTAATTTTTTTAAGTCTACAGGTTCAACATGGGCTGATCTTGTAAACTTTGGTACAATCACTATATAGCTATCAAAACATACATTCCAGGATAGTGTTGAGTAATATGAGAAAATAGTTATGATATATTACATGAGAATGACAGATCTTTTATATGCACATATACATATACATGCTATAACCTTTAGTCCCAATAAAATGGCTGAAATGATAATGAGTAATTTCTTAGTAAGGGGATGATGAGTAATTTTCTTCCTGTTTTCCTGTTTTAAAGAGTATTTCTACAATGAACATTTTGGATTTTGTAATCTAGGGGGAAAAAAATACCATGGGTGCCATTTTGAAGAATACTCCCTCTGGTTTCTTTCCAGGCTGATGCTTTCTATCTGAAGTTAGTATTAAAGACTTGCTCAGGACATCTACTATTAGAAACGACCAAAGGGAAAATAGAACCTGTGCAATCTCATTCTTTAAAGCAGGCTTTAAAAAAGTTGCTTTTAATTTAAAGACAGAAGAAAGAGGTAGAGGGTGTCTTTCCTGCAGAGATTTATTAGTGCTGGTTTGTACTTTATCCAAAACATCCTGAACATGCCCTAAAGCTCATCTATAAAAATCCAGCAAGTGTAGGCAACACATAGGTTTTCTGTGTCCATAAATTGTGTACATTGTTGGAGGTTGGGTATCTATCAAGTCTCCCCCCAGGGACAAAGCCCAAGCTGTGGAACCTCACCTCTAAATGAATGGTAGAACAGCTCTAGGGACAGGAGTTTCTTGAAGCATAAAACTGTGGAGCCTGCTTTTGCTTCCCAATGCCTTGTCCTAGAGCTTAGCCCCAGTGAGACACTAGGCAGCAGCCTCATATCACACGACCTCATGAGTAAATCCTTCTTGGTTATATAGATTGGCTTTCTAAAGCCTGAGGGACAGATAGCCTGAACTGTGGTCACCGTTGTGACTTGAACATGGAGCTGTAATGGTGGCATGGTGCGCTGCAATGATGAGCATCGGTATTTATCTTTCCCAGTTTGCATCTACCTGATACTCTGTTATCTACACAGATACAGGAACTAGGAAGTTTGTGGGCTCACACACACTATTTTTAACCAAAAGAAGAGTCTTATCTAATGGAGTCTATGCTAGCACTATTACAAAAAAAAAAATGTCTCACATAGTGAGAGAATCTCACAAATTTCAAATGTTAAGTTTCAGAACAAACAGATGCCAGAATGCTGGTTTGATCTAAAACCTTGGATCTCCTCCAGACCAACCCCTGCAATTGAGAAATGATGCAGAGCCTTCGATGGCAAGAAAACGAGATATTTCTAACCAAAGGTGACAATCACTGTCAAGTTAGTTCACCAACATGACTTATTGGACAAAACATCTGGCAAACTGGATGAAAGGAAATGGGCTAATGATAGAACCTATGTTGACTCTATTGTGAAGCCTGATAATGTGATTTTTTTTTAAAATAATGAAACATCAGCAACAAAATCAAACACACTCTGCTCCGGGCTTTAGCGTCACCTCCGTGGCCATGGCTAATGGCCTCTTGTTGTCCTGCCCTGGAGAATGGGAGGGAACATGGCTTCCTATGGGCGTGTATCCATTTGCACTTGAAATTTGCTCCAGGGAATTCCACAGACTTTTCTGGTTTCCTTTTGTGTTTCCTACACATTCTTTAAAATAGCTCCTAAACAAAAAATAAAAAAATTTTTTTTGTCCTATGAGACTTCTCATTTTCCGGTGGAGAGAATATGGTACAAACTTTTTATTTTATTTTATTTTATTTTATTTTTTTGTCAAAAGAGAGACTAGAATATACAATAAGGTAGAAGAAGTCAAGAAGACAAGAAAATATGCAGAGACTGCTGTCTGTGCCATTTTGACTGGAAGGACTCTTGTATCTGTCATCTTGCTCAGCACGAGACCATCGGCTAGGCCTCTGCCTATGTGAGTGGGGAATTTATAGCCTGCGCTGTCCTGGTTGCAGGAGCGTCGAAGTTCTGGGCACCTCTTTCAGATCAGCATCTGGAAAACAGATCCGATTCGTTTAGCACTTCCATTTCGGAACTGTTAACAACTACAGCTAGGCACGGGGCTGAGAACTGTGCAGCCTCCATCCATCTGACTTCCACAATGCCAGATTAAACATTTATTGAATGGACTTATAAATTAATGAACTGTGGAGGGAGAAATGAGGGGAAGCATCAATGAACCCTGAGGCTGCAAAATTGCCTTTGTGTACTACTCTCCACCCTGTGCGTTTTGGCTTGTAGGTATAATCGTTAAAGCTCATAATGGCTTTTATTATAGCTTCATTGTCATTTTACTTTTTGGCATCTGAATAATCTAGAGATACACTTTTAATTTTAAAATTGGTATGTTTGAAAGTTTATTTTTTATTTTTTTTTTGAGTGATTTTTTTTTTTCACAGTACTGGGATTTGAACTCAAGGACTCAGACTTACCAGTTACTAGGCTTCCTATACTTGGACCAAACCTCCAGTACGTTTGGCTTTAGCTAAGTTTTGGCTAGGGTCTTCCATTTTTTTGCTCAGAGCCAACCTCAGACAATGATCCTCCTACCTACCTAAATCTCCCAAGTAGCTGGGATTTGGGGCGTGTAATTCCACTCCCAGATCCCTTATTAATCTTTAAGTTAATTGCAGTTAGTTATGAAATATGGCCCATAAATGTTTGAATTCTTTGAAATATGTTAAGACTTGTTTCTTGACCTCTGTTATGATTCACATATCAATTTGTACATGTTCTAAAGTAAAATTCACATATCCATCCCCTCACACAGTTAGGTAACTGTAGTGTGGCAGAGTTCAGGTATATAATGCATTCCAACTAACTAGCATCACCATGCTTTGTGTTAATTAGGTCACCAGAACTTACTCATCTTATTACTGAAAGCTGAAGCCCTTGATCTCCCACTTCCTTTTTTAACATTCCTTGGTTCCTGATAGTCAGACTTCTACTCTGCTTCTGTGACTTCAACTTTTCTAGATGCCAGGCCTCTGTGGGAGATTATACCATCTTTGACTTCTGGTGGGTGACTGCCATCACTTAGCATAATGTCCTCCAGGCTCATTTGTGGTTTCCTTTTCTTCTTTTTGTAAGGCTGAATAACTTTCCAACATACGTGAGCAAGAAGAACAAAACTGGGAGCTTCACATTTCCTGATTTGCAATTCTATTGTAAGACTAAGGTAATCATTCAATGAAAATGGTATATTGTCTGGTAAACACATACATAGGCCAATAAATCTATTTCTTTCTCTAGTCGCCTAGCTTTTTCCACACCTAGGCCTTGTGAATGGGTCCACAGTGGGTATGGCGGGCAGACACCTCTTGGAGTGACTTTTGCTTTAGATATCTGCTCAGACATGGGATGGTTGGTTCATGTGGAGGTTCTTTTTGCAAAAACTTGAGGAACCTTGATATTATTTTCCACAATGGCTCTACCAATGTTTATTACCACCAACACAGTGTGAGGTGACATCTCACTGTGGTATTGATTTTCACACTTTCTTGATGATTAAGAATATTGAATGTCTTTCCATATGTGTCTTTGGCTATTTATATGTCTTCTTTGGAAAAATGCCTGCTTAGATCCTTTGCCATTTGTTTTCCAATGTTAGGGTTTGAACTCAGGACCTCAGGCTTCTAGGTAGGTACTTTACCACTTGAATCATGGCCTTGCCCTTCTTTTGGGTTTTTAGGTTTTTTTTTTATTCTTCTTATCTTTTTCAGAGAAAGATAGGTTCTCATTCTTCTTTTGCCCAGGATTGTCTTCAGACTGTCTTCCCCTTATCTCTTTATGAATGCCTCTGGTATGCCCGGCTTATTGCTTGAGATGGGGTCATGCTACCTTTTGGCCCATGTTGGCTTTGAACTGTGACCCTCTTGATCTCTACTTCCCGAGTAGCTGGGTTAACAGATGTGAGCCACTGCACCCAGCTTGCCAATTTGTTGATCTGTTTGTGTTTTTCCTCTTAAGTTGTGTCACTCCCCTGTTTGCTACAGATACACTTCCTATTGTATATGTAGCTTTTGAATGTTGCCTCCTGTCCTATGGCTTGGGTTGCCTTTTCATATATGTTTGCTGCACAGGCATTTTTTTTTTCAGCCCAAACTTCCACCCTCTCAGGTGAAAGGCCCCTGAGAGATAGGGCAGGAGACTTGCTCAAACAATAAGGGAGCCAGACCTATACCCTAAACTTGGGAAACTCTTTGAACCCTCCAGCTATCTGTGGCCCTGCCTCTGCACTTGTTACCCCTACTTAAGTCCCTCTACTCCTGCCTCTATTATACCATGCCACTGTCTCCTGACTCTCCTCAAGTTATTTACCATCCCTCTTCAACTTTCCATTAAAGTTGATCTGGTCTGTTGAGGTTGTTTTCCATTCTTTCTTTATTCTAATACCTTCGGGATGCAGTTTCCTAACAATGTTGGAAGGAAGAGAAAGGTTTCTCTAAGAAAGGATCTGACTTAGGCCAAATGTGGGCACAAGAGAAATGGCAGGTGCCAAGGAACCCTGGCAGACATTGGCATGTGCAAAGGCTGTATAGTGGAGAAAGGAGAGAACAGGACATCGGTGCATCTGGCCTAGACAGAGGAAAGATGTGGTACAGGTGGGATGCGGGTGGGGTCTAAAGTGATAAGATGGGGAGGGACTGGGCCCTTAAGAGTCAGGTAGGGAGTTGTCTATGCTCTGAGAATGATGGCAGGGGTGGCCGGTGTTAGGCAGGGTGAGTAGCCAACTGAAGAGAAACCTCGCTGGCTTCCTAGCTGTTTGTCCTGAGCGCGGCTGACTCAGGGACTGCAGAATGACTCTGGGTTTTTCCACACAGCAGCTCCCGCCTCTGCAGTGGGGAAGTCTGGGCATGTCCGTTGCAGGGATGGGGGTGGGAGGTTGGAGGCCCAGATGTAAATGAATGGCAGAGATTTTCTATTTGTTCCTCTGCCTTGCTGTGAGTCAAAGGCTCAGAAATAACCTGCTCAGTGCCTGCAGGAAGTGAGGGGACAATGCATTAGGAGTAACCTCAACCCCCACCCCTCCATAAGTCTCTGGGGCTGGAGCTTCCCAGCTAATGGAGCCAAGGAGGGTGCACGAAGCCCACGGTGGGACAAAGGAGGAGCCAGTAGGACACTCAGGGGACATGAGGGGAGAAGGAGGCTCTGAGACATGAGGTCCTGCACTGGTCCTGGCCCCACAGTGCCTCCCCTCGCAGTCTGCACTGGACCCCAGGTCCTCATCTGTAGGGCGGGCCCCCCAAGGAGGCCCACACACCCCTGGGCTTGTGGCCTGGACAAGACACTTGGGAGTAAAGATGGAGCAATTTCTGCGGGGGGATTTTATATTTTTTATATTAAAATGAATGCTAGCACTTCTTTGGCTCAGAATGCAGTTTTATACTAAGAAGAAAAGGCGATATAAAAAAATAAAAAAGTTCCTGCTCTTTGTTCTGCCGTGGGGGGCCGTCGGAGCTGGGAGGCCATGCGTGGGGCCGGGTGTGGTGCGCTCAAGGACTCTGGCTGGCTCCTTGGCACGAGGAGCCATGTGCGGGCACTAAAGGATTTGGACGAGGAGCCTCTGGACTAGGAGAGCAGCATTGATGTGGTGTGGGTGGGGAGAAGATGGAGTTTCAGCTGTGCCCTGCCTGGCTTTCAACTCCTGTTCCTCTCCCAGGAAATCCCTCATCCTTCCTGCCTGCCCCACGCCCACTGAACTCCTGGGGCCTCAGGGCCTGGTCCTTAGGCTGTTAGCACCCCTCATTTGGCTGGGAAGGAGCCAGCTTTGCAGCGCATGCACACCCCAAGCCTGCCTGGCTGTCGTCTGCTTAGAGCTGGGTTTCTGAGAGGAAGATTCCTAGCAGTGTCACGGCAGAGAACACTGCAGGATTACCTCTCAGCTTCTACAGAAGCTACGCGAGGATTCGACAACTGATCAACCAACCTCACAAGCTGTCCCTCTGCCCTCACCTGCCCGGGAGGACACTGGTGTTTCGAGTGGAAACTCTGTGCCATTGGGTGTGGTGTCCTAGTGGCCCTGTCTTTCTGGTGATGATTTTGGATGGAGTCCCAGATCCAAATTCCATTAAGTACACATTCCAGTGAGTTGGGCTATGGGGAGGACCAAGTGGGTGGGTTTACAAATTTGTGCAAAGTCATGGGCATGGTGGGTGGAGGGGGTGTGTGTGCATGGAGGAGAGGGAGAGGAAAGTCTCAACTAGCATCAACATGATGCGGAGTTATTATTTCAGACATTTGCTCCACAAAATATCTTCTATCCTCTCCCACGGTTCTGTTTTCTGACATTTAAATAAGATCTGGGAAGATTGTTCACCAGATGAAATACCTTTGGGCAGAGTCTACTTTGTTGATATAATTTGGATGTGTTCCATTCAAAGCAAGCAGCTGGGCATTGATCTGATTAGCTGGGAGTTAGGAGAGAAGACTTACCTTTCTTCTGTCTCTTGAGTCACAGGAGCCATTTGTGATTTCTCTAAACTATTTTAGCCTTGCCTGGTTTTCCTTTTGAGTTTTGCTTTTGAACAAGTTCACACTTATCCAGAGGAACAGTAGCAGTTATTCCTTTATTGGGAAATAATGTTCTGAGTAGGTTAGGTACTATGAGAATAAAAAGATATACAAGTATAAAACCATTATTAAGGTCCACTGGGGTTCTGGCAAAAATACCATGGGTGTCCAAGAGTCTGTAATGGAAAACAAAAATATTTGGATGGTTTAATGAAAAGTCATTCAAAAGAGACATTTGGCCTTATATAGAAAGACTAGTTGTCAGCGAGAATTTTCTCCATTTCTGTCAGCTACTTGGAGTCTCCCACAATTGCCTGAGGTAAGGCGGAGCAAGATGGAATTGAATTCCAGTTCCTCTATAGGAGACCCAAGTGAAGTTATGGATTTTTGTATTTGTTTGTTTGTTTTTCCTTCTGGATTCTATCTCACCCATTCTCTTCTTTACTAGTCTCTTGCTTGGGTCTTCATCTTTGTCATTGAGAAGGAGAGGGAGAGGAAACAGGAGAAGGAAACCATTAGGGGTGAGGGCGAGGTGAGCAGAGACTGCAGATCAGAGAGCCAGGCCTTGCAACCGGAAAGGATCTGGTTGGTGGATGGGGTTGACTCTGTGGTTTGCAGCTGGAACAGCTGGATGTGGACAAGACAGGTCAGATAGAGGAGGCAGATGGTACTGGGAGGATTCTAAGTGCCCTGGAAGTCAGAATCTGAAGGAGTGAGGTGAGGAAGGGAGTGGTAGAGGTTAGACAGGGGAATGAACAGAGGGTCTTTCTTTGTTTCAACCAACTGTGTGTTCTTCCACCCATGTCCGAGGCCTGAGCGCTCTCTCAGGGAGGAAGGAACCCCGCACAACGCTCCCTTCAGGCTGTGTGCTCATGAATATCTGATGAGAAGATGTCAAATAAATGTCCGACCCTGATATATGCTGCTGGAAAAGGAAATGCATCAGCCCTTTCCCCGAGAAAATAAATTCCCATCAGAAGACTTCTGCCCAGTAATGCTTCATCTGTCAGCAGCAAGGCGGGCCAGGCCTGGCTGGCCTTGTCTACAGCGGGGCTGGGACCAGCCTGCACACAGCCAGCCATGTTTGATTGCACTTAGTTGGATGGCTCCTTCTTCATTTGCCATCTGGAGCCTTCATATTGTTAACAGAACATTCTTTAGACATTCGTCAAACTCCCCCCAAATCAAGTAGCAATGCTGTAGCTCATGACTTCCTGGAACTCAGTGCTGCCAATTTGTTACTCGTATATTAAAAATAAAAAAGCATGCCCAGCGAGGCTCTTGCTTCTCCTTCTCCTATGACCTCAACCTGATGACTGGGAAACTATGAGTCAACCTCAGGAAAAAACACTGCTGGTGTCACCAGCACAAAGAAGGCCCCTCCTAGGCTGGCCCTGGGGATATTAATAAACCCCCAGCCCGGACCATTGCTCTACCAGCTCTCTTTTCTTTAGGGAATGCGAGTTCAAGTGCTTTAAAGTGGAGATAAAACGACCCATGATTCATGTCCCTGTCTTTCTGAAGAGTTTCCTTGCAGTTACTTGAAGGTTAAAACTATTCTTTTCCAAAAAGGAGAAAACCATTTCATTTTTCTCTTCATTGTGTGTTTCTCCTTCAACACCTTGAAAAGAGGTGAAATTTTCCCCTTCTTTATTCTTAACAAGAGAGAATCTCTTTCCTACTCTCAACTGTCTGGTGATTTGAACATTATAAAAACCCAGAAAACCACACAGTAGAATGTAATTCTTCAAGTCATCCTTCATGAAGTCTTTGGGATTGCTACCCCTCTGCTGCGCTTTGTTTATATTTATTGGCTATCGGGCTAGCAAAGTTTGGATCTGGAGCGGTTCATGGCCCAGGCTAGCAGCATGAGTTCATGATACAAAGCTCACTTCTCGCCACAGAGCATACCTAGGACTGCCTGTTGCAGCACACAGAGTTTTGTAACAAAAGTCTTGGGTCTGTTTTTCTAACTAGTCACCCCTGCAACTCTCCCTCCTAGACTTCCTCAAGGTTTTGAATGGCAGGCACTAGGCAACCATTGGTTCCCTTAGAAGTGGGGTGAAACCATTCAAAACGTTGAGGATGTCTAAGAGGCTAGTGTGAGACTCAACTTCTAGTACCTAGGAAACAGGGAGAGCTTCAAAGCAAGGTACAGCCAACTTCCAAGGCACTGAAGGCCTTGTGGCTTCCCTGGGGACCAGGGTTTGGTGGCCATGCTGTCTCTGCTACTGCAAGGCTCAAGGTAAAATGAAGAACAGTTCTAGCTCCTTGGATTGCCCATGAAAAGGCATTGTGGTTTCAATTTGAGGAACTTTCTTGGAAGATTTTGGACTTGCAGTATTCCCTGGAGAAGTCCTCTTGGAAACTTCCCTCAGCTGGTGGGCTCTCTCTGAGGTCTGTGGTGCTCTCCCTGTCTTTTCTGTTAGATATACTGGAGAAAAAGCCTGAGCAGGACCTCTTGTGATGGATTCTTCATCCTCCCATCCCCTGAGAGGGCGAGGCTAGCGCTGTTATCATCCTTGCATTGCTCTCCCAAACCCTGAGGTCATCAGCTTGCAATGATTCAAGGTCTGGCTTTGGAGGCTTCCCTCTGTGATTGGTTGGCCATATTGCTTTGGGCCCGTGGTGGTCCACTATGGCGGGAGCATTTGGTGAAGGAAAACCACTCACTTCACGCTAGGATGGGAACGTGAGGGAGGAAGAAGACAGAGTTGAGTCCCAGAGTCCTTTCCATCCTGGAGATTGAACTCAGAGCCTCAACCATGGTACCACTGGTACCACTGAGCAACATCCTCAGCCCCTCTCATTCTCTTTAGATATCTTATCACTAATTCCTGGTGGTTGAACAGTTTGGATGTTTCCCAGTCTATTATAAGGCTACAGTGAGTATCCCTGAACAAATCGTTGACAGATGTAGGTGTATGTATACTTCTGAAGTCAGTCTGTGGAGATGGAATTACTGCATAAGAAAGCATGTGCAGGTAAGCACCTGTGGTGTGTATCTATAATTCTAGCTACTCAGAAGGCTGGGATCTGATCACCAAAGCCAGCCCGAACAGACAAATCTGAATCATCTCCAATTCACCAGTGAAAAAGTCAGAACTGGATGCATGGCTCAGGTGGTAGAGTACCAGCTGTAAGTGACAAAGCTAATCAAGAGCATGAAGCCCTGAGTTCAAGCCCCAATGTGCATTTAAAAATTGGATATATAATGACAAATTTGACTTCTTAAAGAGTTGTATCACATTATACATCGTTATGTAAGTGTTTCCTTATTAACATATGGTACATTATCTAACTTACTGATTTTTCTCAACCTCTTTATTAGACATTACATATTATTCTTTTTTTCTTCATTTTAACTTACTCTATTTTAGATGATAAGAGTATGTTCTTTGTGTTGGACAGCCATTTGAATTTCTTTCTCTGTGGGCTATCTTTCCTTGATTTTTGTCTATTTTTTCTATGAATTGTTGGCTTTTCTTATTGATTTGAGATCCTTCTATGTAAAGGAACTAGAATAGTGATTTATACTACATAAAGCCCTAGTTTTCTTCTAACAACTGGTTATTACTCTTTTATTATCACCTCCTTATTCTTTCTCTCTCATTTACTCTGTCTCTCCTATTACTTCCTTGTGTATTTATTTTATCTATGTGAAGAGGAAAAAAGTGAGAGGCAATCATACAAGGAAATGTACTTTTGAAGTATATATGTGTATTTATTTATGCATAATATACATATATATAGTACAAGATATATATGAAGAAAATCTGAAATGAGAAAGGCTTTTTTTTCCTGGTATTATATGGGTATCCAAACATTGTTCTTCCTCTTGATTGGTTGATGGACATTTGATTGCTTTGTATCTTGTTCATTAACTACAAATGCATGTCCCAATGTAACACCTTTCTTAAACTTATGTTTATACCTCCCTTGTCTATTCTTTTTCGCTTATCTTTCTTCCACTATTCTCTTGAGTAGTGATCACTTCTTTGGTGCACAGAATCTCAGTCCTCAAGACTTGATTTAGGATCAGGAGCCTCGGACCCCCTAGCCTGAGGGTGACTTGCTGAGGCCAGCTTGCTCTGGGGTTAGCACAGCCTTCCTCTGACGGATTCAAGGAGCCAGAGCCTCTGGTGAGATGCAGGTCCTCTTTCCACCTTTCCACATCATGACTAACAAAACCAACTCTTTAGCTAACATGGTAATGATTTGTGGGAGCAGCAGAAATTCCTCTGTAATTATGCGTGAATTGATGTGTGATTTCCTAATGAGCTGAAGTGAAGAAATCATCGTTTTGTGATAAATGCTTTATATCTTAAAATGCCAGCAACGCATATCTAATAAATTCAATCAAACCACTCTCATTTATATAACATTTGCAATTATTATTTAACATGCTGGCTTTCTTTACTGCTTTACTGATTTTGATAATTGCAGCATCTAGAAGTTCCTTTTCATAAACAAGGCCTCAGAAACTCATTATGTTGGACTTTTTCCTTAATGTGATCATAAATGAGTTCATTTAAAAAACACATTTGCATGCTGTGCAGGCCAAAACCCCCTTCTCAGAAAATGTTGTGTCTGGTTCAATGTACTTGCTCAATCGCAGACTTTTGTCTGTGGAGGAGGGTAGGTCATTCTTAGATATAGCTTGAGCTCCTACGCATGTCCAAACATGTTGAGAAAACTATTTACAGGATCAAAATAAAGTTCCTCTTTGCTGAAGATAGGATGAGGACCAGGGAAGTTCAAGGTCCACATATCTGTGGTCAAAGAGCAAGAAGGACGGAATACAGCATGGAAGAAAACAGATCATAATGATGAATAAATCAATTTGGGGTTCAGATTCAGTGTTGCTCTTAGTAGTTGGGGGGGGCCTTTAGAAAAGCCACTTGGTTCCTCTAAGCCTCGGTTTACTGGAGATCCTACTTACTCTTGTTGGACAGATTAAGTACTTCAGCATATGTAAGAGCTCCAGGCGCACCGCTTAACATAGAACAAATGTTCAGCAAACTGTGGCTAGTCAAACAATTACTGGTAGTTTGAAATATTGTAAATACCAGCAGGAACAAAACTCACACCCTTCCGGCACTTCTCCCAGTGGCCAAGATGGTAGCGTGTTCTGTTCGTATCTTCTACAGAGCAGAGAGATGTCAGGCAATGAAAGTCGGTTTAATTCTAGGACCCCAGGTTCCCTTCTGGTGGGCTGAACCGAGCTACTTGGCAAATTCTAACTGGATCCTTCTTTCTCTTGAGGTCCCTTAGAACTTGGGATTCGATGAATGGAAGCCCAAATTGTTCTTGAGACTCAAAAATTAGCAGTCGTAGACTAAGAGCTGTTAGAACCATCTTCACCCTCGGTGGCCCCTTCTGAGAGTCTCTGCCCCAGTTATAGGCCTGTTTGGGGTACACTAACTGACATCCATGTTTTATGCCATGTGACTCTGTCTACCTGTCCCCTGGATCACAGTTGGTGGGCCACGCACAGCCCTGGACCGGGGGGAGTTGATAGGATAGGACTGGAGGCAGGGAAGAGAGCCTCACAGAGTGAGAAGGGAGAATGAGGGAAATGAAAGATCTGGTCAGTTCTGGGTGTTAATTCTGGTCACAGATGGTTTTTCAGCTCTACAGCGTACCCATCTTTCCACAGGCTGCTGTCCTTGAACTTGCTTGACCTGAGGGTAATTTCCCTTCTCCCCTGTTGCCAGACACGTGGTGAGCTGATGTTAGGCAGCAAAAGTAGAATAAATAAGTAATGTGGAAGCAATGATGTGGAAATCATTGTTAATTATTCGGCAAGGAACCTTGTTATCCATTTATCTTATAGATAATAGCACAGGACCTTGTAAATCGGAAGAGAAGGTTTGGTTTCTGAACGTAAATGAAGAAAACGATGTTAAGTCTCAAGGTATTTGATTCTGATAGAATTCAAAAGACTTAAAATTCCATTCAGATAGAGAAATCTATTGTCTTTCTCAGACAATTGGCTTGTTCCTTGGTTCTTCCAAGGACATTAAATAAAAGAATCTGAATGTTCCTTTGTTGGAGTCTGCATAGATTTCACAGTGGCTTGTATCTTCTCCTCGAAAAGAAATAGCCCCGCATCTCCACACTTCCACTGCCACAATAATTCTACACAACCATTCACCAGAACGGTTTTAAAATGTTTTATTGTGTATATTTAGAGATACAACACAATATCAGATACATATAGGTAATAGATGTTTGCTACTATTTACTGAAGCAACGTATATTTCCAATTCCTCATATAATTTGAGGTGTGTGTGTGTGTGTGTGTGTGTGTGTGTGTGTGTAAGTGAAGGTAAAAGTTACTCAGATAGCAAAAACCCCAATGATTATGCATAATCCTGAATATGATACTGTTAATCATAAAACACAGATTGTACATGGAATTGCCACTTTTTGGTTCTTTGACCTATGAAATAGGAGCCCTTGGTGGTGTTACTGAGAGTTCTGTATACAGGAGGTGCTCATTAAGTGCAGGTTGCAGGCTCCCATTGTTGCAGAACTAACCAGATCTCTTTTTAAATATCCCTTTCTTCACAAAAGAAACAAAACATCTTTTTAAAAAGTGTTTTAGTACAGGAAATTTTCAAACACAAAATTAGAGAAAGCGCTGCAATGAACTGCCATATATTCACAATTTAGATTCTAGAATGATCAACTCAGGACCAATCTTGCTTCATATATTTCCCCCACCTCCTCTTCTCACTTTTCTCAAGCTGATTTTGAAACAATTCCAAGACATCACATTATTTCACTAATGAATATTGCTCTGTATATTTCTTCTCTTCCCCCCCCCCGCCCCCGCCCCAGTTGTAAAGAGCTTATTTAGTCAGGAGAACATTCGTAAAGGCCACTCAGTAGAGTAAGCTACAGACAAAAGTTGTCTACTGTGCGTGGTCAGGCACCAGCTGTTTTGTTTTGTTCCTTTTCCCTTTTTTTCCCCTCCCCTTTGGCAGTTTCTTTGATGGTGATTGGCTTGTTTGAGAAAGCAAGACCTTCCCCTGGGTGGTGGTTGATAGGAGGGCTGGCCTGGGTTATAGACAGATTCTCCCCGTGGGTATTGGCCATCAGTGGAGTCTACGGTGGGGCAAGCTGGCGTGCAAGGCTGATGTTTTCCTTCATTCCCCACCTTTGCGTTTTTCTCATGGCTGTTAAGACACAGGGGGCGTTGATTTCTGTTCTGATTACTTCCTGCCCAATGGAGGTACTGAAGGGGGGTCATGACAGCTGCCAGAGGAGCCTCGGGGAACACAGGGACTTTCAAGCGGTTGTAGTGATGCTGGTCCTCAGGTCCTCGGGTCCTTGGTGGTTAGTTTTTAGACCCAGCGTTGTTTGTAGTTTGAATGGATCTCATGGATGCAATGTCCTCCTCAGTGTTGTATGGCGTGCATACATAGTCAGCAGGTGACCATTTGAAGAACCTTTTGTTGTCTTCTTCACCCAGAGGATGCCTATGCGTGGTGGGTTCTTGTTCTCAGGTAGTGTCGAAATAAATCCAGGAACAATGAGCATCGTTTATTTAGTAAAGAGAAAGTGAAGACTATACAGTAGAGTGAGCTGCAGGACCCGGAAACTGCTTGCTCCTGCTGTGTATACTTCGAAAATAAAATAATTATTTTCAAATGAAACAAAGATATCATCACTACAAGGAGTCTAAATTAATAATTATTTTGTGTTATCAAATATTCAATGTTCAGGATTCCCCAATTATCCATGTCTCTTTATAATTTCTTAAAAAAATTGTACTTTAAATAAGATTAATCCCCATATGGTGACTGATAGGCTGATTAATTCTGCTTTGATTTTCCACCTTTCTTCCTCTCATCTACTCTCTCACTCTCTTTGCCTTGCAGCCCATTGGTTGAAGAGGATTCTTGTCCGACAGCATCCCCTATCTCTAAGATGTTATTTAAACTGTTCCTTTATCCACTGCATTTTCCTTACTACTGATTCTTAGTTGTAGGCAGAGGGTCTCAGTCAGACTGAGGACCAACTTTCCTGCAACTGTGTCCAGAGAATGTTGGGTATCTCAACAAGAGACACGGTGTGTCTCCCTGGAGTGCCGGCAGTCAGAAAAGGTCACTGACTTTTCTCTTAGCCACAGAACGATTTCCAACTTTATATCAACTGGTAATTCCAAGGTCGGCTTTGTGCAGGAGGTACAGGATAAATAAATGTTTGATTCAAAATTGTTGCTTTCCTCGGAACCATTCAAGGTGACTGATCAATTGCTCTGTGTGGAATGATTATGAACTCATGGATTTAAATCTCTGTGGTGTATTTCAATCTACTTTAGCTATTATCCTTATTAAGAATCACGTGGCTCTCCCTTTGGGCCCCGGAAGTCTCTTCAAGTTGACTCCTGACTCCTCTGATCCGGCTCTAGATGTCTCAGTTGTTTTCCATAGTGACAAGACCCTCCAGGTTCACTGCACATTCTTAGCCCAGACCTGGACCTAGCAGCATTTTCTCTAGGACCCATGCATACTCATCTCTGGTTCTTCCTGGTGGGATTGTACTGAAACACTAGGAAGGGTTGTTAGCATGGAGTTGGTTTTCATTTCTGAATCTGAAGCCAGGATCAATAAATACAGTGTTGTTTTTTTTCAAGAAGCTTTGCATTCACAGAAAACTCGAGAGGAAGGCACAGAGGTGAGGAAGAGGATGTTTATTTTTGTTAGAAACGTGCAGGCTGGATGTTGGTCCACCTCTCCTGGCCCCGGTGGGGGGTGGGGTGGGAGGGGTGGGAGGAGGGCCCCGGGGCTCCACCCCCATGCCAGGCTGGTGGTGTCCGGGTTCTGTGGCTCGTCTTCCTGACAGGTGGGCTCTGGCGCTGTTGTGGATTCGTGGTGTCCTCATGACATGTGAGCTAGAGCATGCCTTCATATACTCACTTGCCCCCCTCATGGCTTCTTTGCTGAGGTATCGTTCAAGTCTTTGGCTATTGTTTTCTTATTTTAAGGGATTTTGTATATTTTGGAACAGTCCTTTTTCAGTTCTGACTTTTGTAAATACTTTCTCCCAGTTGGTGGCTTGTCTTTTCACATCCTATCTATCTATCTACCATCCCTCTATCCCCCTACCCTGTAGCAGTAGACCAAGAGCTGGCAGAATGTATTAGAAATCTGTACAATACTACCTTCACCCTCCATGGCCCCTTCTGCCCACTTACAGGCCTATTCGGAATATATATGTGTGTATATGTGTGTGTATACATATGTAATTATATACTAATTGTATTCATATTTGCTATATTAATTATGTATGCAAATTACATTTTAAGTTCCTACTGATACTCCAAAGTCAGTACTATAGGGGTTTTCCTTAATCAATCTTATTGTTTAAATTTATTGTGAATATATTTTTCAGTTTCGGTTCTTTCTCTTTCATTTTGCTTATGATACTTTTTGCCGATTTCAATGCCTTATTTCAGACTAATAAGCAGTCAGATGTATCTGTCTTTTCCATATGGCCCTGAACTTTGAGTTATCATTTTGATAGCCTTCACCACTCCCAGGCTGAAGGACAGTTTATCCATATTTTATTCTGATATGCTCATGGCTTCGTTTTTATTTACATTTAAATTACGGATCCATTGGAGATTTATCTTATTGTGACTGGATGAAGGAAGGGCCCTAGTTTATCTTCTCTACATGACTCCTCAGTTAACCCAACATCATCACTTCTCTCTCTCCATTATTACAGTGAAATATCCCTGCTTAGGCATTTTCATGCACCAATGATACATTGGTTTCATCATAGGAGTTCCAAACTATACTCTTCTTTCCTAGAGTTTTCCAGACTTTTTTTTTTCTTCTAAAATACAACTTTTAAGCGAGGACCTCTGTTTATCTGTTCCCGCAGATCTGTGCCGACTTTCTAAGGTGGTAAGGGACAGGCATCTGATCCCAGTTAGGTGGGTTGGGAATAGAAAAAGGTGGCTGGGACAAAGGTCCACATGGACATAAATCACCTTTCTTATTCTTGCATAGGGTGGCAGATTCCAAGTCCAGCACGTGTGCGTAGACCACTTTTCCTCTCCTACTCCAGGAGGGCAGAGATCCAACCAAACAAGAACTTACATCCAGATGGAAAGGCCTTTGGCCCAGAGCATCCGCTGCTTAATGAATCAAGCCAAAGATACATCTCCTAAGAGGGAGGGGACTAGGGTCCAAATATGTAGTGCACGAATGACATTTGCTGATTTGAGAAATGAGGTTGAGACAAGGCATGAGCCTTTTCCTTAACACAGGGGTTGCAAACTATGGCCATAAGCCATTTTTTTATGTGTAAGTAAAACTTTATCGAAACCCGGTTATATGCAGGTGTGTATGTGTTATCTATGGCTGCTTTCTCACTACAGTAGAAAGCGAAGTAGTTGTAATGAACACCATATGACAGGCCAAAGCCTGAAATACAGAAGCACTCTCACCCTTTTCAGAAAACATTTGCTAACACTTAAGATACCACGTCGACCCCACATGTCTTTTAGAGCTCATGCCAACGGCGACCAGAACTGTTACATGACATGTCAGGCCCAGGGAACCTGAACGTGCAAATCGCTTGATCTTTGAACAAGACCCTTTCTTCAAAAGCAGCAAATAAAAAGCTCCTAAAATATAAAGCTTTTTCCTTTTTTCCCCCCATTTCCTCAGTTTGTCATGTTGTTCACTTATTGGCTATTGAATGTCAATCAAGTAAAGAGAAATTAAAAATTCAACTTATTAGCATGAATGTACCTTTGCATTGTGCAAAACCTCTTTTAAATGCAAATAATAGCACTTAACTTTGGAATCACTGAAATTACACAATTTGTATTTCATGGTTGTCCCTGGAGGGGCCTCTAGTAGTTAAAAGGGACTTAATACAAGCCAGACTGAGAAATAGGGGGGGAGGGGGAAGAGATGAAGAGAGAGAGTTCCCCAGGCATGGGGTGGGCAAGCACACAGCTGGGCAGAAGGACACTTGAAACAGCAGGTGTCCATCTTCCAGGGGGAGGAGGCAGGGCCCTGGAGACTTGATGAGTCTGTTTGGCTTCCCCTGTCAATGGGCCGCCATGGCTTCTCCAGACAAGAGGTGGGGCAGTCACTTGGAGCCACCACCAAGAGGATGGGTAACCCTGGAGGCTACCAGGACAGGGGTCACCTCCCTCAAGCCACACCCCGGTGCAGTATGGGACTCCCAGTCCGCTGTAGGCTGAGGATGGCAGTGGTCACTGAGTAGGGCCGGGAGATGAGGGAGCTGTAGGCCTGTGTCACAGGAGATGGGGTGACGTCGGGGAGCTGGGCTGTGTGGACACGAGGCTCCGCAGTCTCAGTGCTACTCTGTGGTCCAGTTCGATTTCACATGCATAACTCACATCCCAAATCAAATGATGAAGAATTTAACAGGCACCCCGGAAGCATGTCCTGACGGCATGCGAGGATAGGGATGTTGAGGACAGCTGTCAGTTCTGCAGCCTCCAGGGAAGGTGGGCAGGAGAGAGATGTTGGAGGACTCGATGCATACGGGGGACCTCACAGGGCAACCTTCCAGGAGCTGTCCAGCGGTGAAAACCCTGCAATTTGCATTACATGCTTTTGTCTTATGTTAAGACACATAGAGCATCCAGTTGACCATCTCAGCCCTTCCGGGGTGTGCAGTATATCCAAATTGTTGTGTGGCCGTCACCACGCTCCACCTCTACTAAGCCTGCGCGTTTTATAAAACTGAGATTCTGTGCCTACCACGGAGCAGGAACTTCCGATGTCTCTTTCCCACAGCCTCTACCAGCCACCTCTCTCTTTTCTACTCTGTGACTATGACTATTCTTCCCTAGGTAGGTGAAATTGTACAGTAATCATCCTTTAGTGCTGAGCTTATTTCATTTATTTCCTTGAGGTGTTGTATCATGTGTCACTATTTCCTGCTTTTTAAAGGCTGGGTAGTAATTCGTTGTATGATATCTATATCTATATCTATCTGTATCTATCTATGTCTGCCTCGAAATCTATCTTACCTATCTCTGTTTATACACTTACCTGTCCATGAGCACTTAGCTGACTTCCATGTTTGGGCTATTGAGAGTGATGCTGCTGGATTCCCAGCTATAGGGCGTGCTATTCTGGTATACCGGGCTCCAGTGTGGCCGAGTGGACCTTTACACAGCACAGCAATGATGCCGCAGCTGGTGTCTGGGGACCTGGGGCTTCAGAAACACACCCAGGACCACACTCAAGCCCTACCCAGGACTCTGTCTCTAACTTGTTTAATTAGCAGTGGCAGAAAAAAAAATTTATTTCCAGAAGAAAACCCACAGAAGCATAATTTTTCTTTGTTTCTGAGAAACAACTTCGGTTTATTTTCTCCCATTTGAGTCTTTGTTTTCCCCCATGTAAATGTGATTCATCTTGCAGTGCTGGAAAAAAAGGGCCCTAAATAACATAATTACTTCACCAATCATCTACTTGGCTCCTGGAAATGATCATTTTAGTGAGGTCGACTGTAGTTCTTCAGCTCAGCTCTATCTAGACCCCCCCCTCCCAATAATGAGCAAGTTTCTTTTTCTTAGCATGCTAATTATTCTGTGAAACCAGTGTTGTTTTTAAAGGATGATTTAATTGGATATTAAATCTGCAATTGAAAGATTAAATTATGAAATAAACAAACATATCCATCTAATAAATCTTTGGAAAAAAAAAGTCAGGTATTCTACTCCAGCCATTTGCTAGGTGCAGATGCTTTGGGATACATAGTTAAATCTCTGCCCATTTTGCTGTGTTCTGTAGCTCTCAACCTGAATTCTTTCCTGGGTTGATTCCAAAGGAAATCATCTCGGGGCTGAGTAAACGCAGGATTCTGTGAGCGCTGGCCCCAAAATAACCTCTTGCTTAAAGACTTTACCTGTGTAAATGAAATTCAAGAAATGTTGAGGAACCATTTTGAAATGAATAATACTGAAGCAATTCCAAGGGGTATAATTTGGGATGCATTAAAGGAGGTAGTAAGAGAATACATTCACCTCACTGTAAGCTTTAAAGGAAATCAAAGATCAAACCAGGCACATGTTCGAGAAAGAAATTAAGAAATGAGAGTACATCACAGCTAACCACAAATCCCCAATGAGGATTTCAGAAAATTATTCCAAAGCAAAAGTAATATCATTTAAAAAAAAAATAGAAAAGAAGGTGCCCCCTCCCCCTCCAAGTTTATAAAAGCATGCATCTTGGGAATAGAAAATAAAGACAAGTGGCTCTTCCACTTTACACTTAAAAAAGGTATAAGAAAGCAGAGGGTTTTTTTTTTTTCCTCCTTAAAAGAAGGTCCCACCTGGGAAAATGGCAGTAGACCACAAGATAACTGTCTCTTTAAGTACAGGTGCTCAGCCCTGAAGGAAATGAAAGGAATACACATTACCCAGCCATAGCTGTGCTGTCAGCTAGCTATCGGGGCACAGGACTCCTGGGAAACCAGGGGGTAGGGTGGGGTGGAGAGCAAGTAAGGAGGAGAGCAAGTAAGGAGTAAGCACACAGCTGGTTCTTCTCGTCCCCTCTTACAAAATCCTGGAGAACAGGGCTGGGATGTAGCTTAGTGGCAAAACACTTGCTTAGCAACCCAGCCTCCTAGGTTCAATCCTCGGTACAAGAAGAAAAGAAAAGACACACACACAAAATACAATGAAAAAATCCTGGGGAATATTATTTAGAGTGGCAAGGAAAATTAATTTTAATACATACCTTTTGCAGAGAAATGTGTTCTTTAAAGGCCCCTTTATCAAATAGCTATTGTTAACTTTGAATTGAACACATTTGCAGTTGTTTTTTTCTAAGACAGAGCCATACTGAGCAAACCCTGCAGGCCTTGTATGTTGATGCTCTTGTCTCGGCCTACCAAATGCCGGGATTACTGACATGTACCACTGTTCCTGACTTAGATGTATATTTAGCACATCATTTTCTAGATCTTAAATCTTGGTGATGTTGGTACCACATGTACTTAGCATGTGAGAGGCCTGTGTTCAACCCCCAGACCAGCATAAAATAATAAAGCAAAACAAAGCAAAAACATAGTAATGGGTCTTTCATAAAGACTTTATTCCACAAGCTGCAAATGTAGTGACATATTAATATTGGATGAGCACTCTGTCCTCATCTAATAAAATTCCATGTCTCGCCTTTATTTGTTGTCTACATTTTTTTGGTAATTGGAAACATTAAAAGTTAACAATAAGACTTTTAAGCAGGACCAAAGAGACATGGTTTGGACACAATAGCAATGTCCATTGCAAGTACAGAAAATTTGACTTCATGCTATTCATCTTTAGATGTGATAATGATACTGTAATTATACTTCAGAGTCTTTGATTTAAGACATAACCCTTGAAATGTTTTCTGATCAAATGACCCAGTGTCGCTTTTTAGGTAAGTGTGCAAAGGTGTGTGTGACAGGTGCTTGTCCACGTGCTGACAGCTGCTGAAGTTGGGGGAACCCAGGGCTCAGTAAGCTCGTGCCCATTAGGTAGATATTTGAAATTTTTTACAACTGTGTTTTTTTCTCAAAAACAAAACCCAAACAAACCCCAAACCCTATCTTTGCACTTTTCCACATTTACTGAGATGATTATGTGATTGTTGTCTTTGATTCTATTTATGTGTTGTATTACATTTATTGCTCTGTGCCTCTAGAACTATCCTTGCATTCCCAGAATGAAGCTAAGTTGATCTGTGTGTGTGTGTGTGTGTGTGTGTGTGTGTGTGTGTGTGTGTGGCATATTTGTGGATGCTTATGTGCATGCTTATTGTTTGTGTGGGGGCGTGTTTGTACATGTGCATTTATGCATGTTTCCATGCATATGTGTATACGTGTTTGTATATATGCATATGTATGCATGCATATGTGTATATGTGTTTATGTGCAGATGTGTGTATCCAGACAGATATATGTGTGCAAGCATATGCATATCTGTGAGTCTATGGACAAACATGAACACATGAACACACACTTATGCTTAATACACAGAAACATGCCGGCCATGTCTCAGTGCTGGCTCTTCCCCTGCAGGAATGGGCTGATTATCTATGAGCAGACTCGAGCCCTCAGTGAATGGATGTCGATGGCCACGGCTGGCTAGCGTTGTCATGTTTTAGCCATTTTCCCATTTCATATTTCCATGTACTCTTTTGTGCTTGGCAACCATTCTCTGGGGGAATAAAGGACACTTCCAGTTCTCTGAAATAACTTACTTTGTTTCCATTGTTGATCACAATGCAGATGTGAGTTATTTGTGAGTTTGCCTAAGTTACACAATCAGAGACAGATGATCTGTGGAGTCAGAATTGTTATGTGTGCAGCATTAAGGGAACACCTGGGCCTGGCTTGGGGCGTGGAATTGGCCTGCATTGTCTCTGGGTCAGGGTGTTACGGATGAGTGTGGCAGTGTGAGAAATGCAGCAGGCAGCATCCTGTAAGTGTATTGTGTGTCACTGTATTTTATTCTTTCTTAAGCAAAAGTACTTGAAGCTAACAATAGCTCAAATCCTGGTTGGGATTGCCCAGGAGTTTATTATCATTGATGGACTTGGATTAACATTAATAGACAAAGTGTGCCTGGGTTTCATGGAGTTTTAAAAACTTGGAAGAGATCTTAGAAAACATCTGGATCAGTGTCTAACTTACAGCGGTGGCTATGAGGCCCAGGGAGGCATGGCTTGCTGAGGGAATAGAGTGAACATAGATCAGTCCAGTTCCTGCATCCAGCTGCTTGCCCAAGGCTTGCAGGTGGCTTAGCTACACATGAAGTGCTGAAGCCTGACAGAACTAAGCTGCCGGTGACAGCCATGGGTTCGCTCTCACCGGGGTCTGCTGGTTGCAGTGGAGAGTGAGCAGTTACTCATCTTGATCGCCTACCAGCCCAAAGCAACAGGTGGCAACATGAACTGGCATCTCCATCTACTCCTTACACCAACAGATTTTCTGGGCTCTATGGCTCAGTGGTAGAGCTTGTGGCATGCTTGAGACCCTGGGTTGGAACTCCAGTACTACAAAGGTAACCTGAATTAAGGCTGTGTGGAGGTAGAGAGAGATAAGAGGCCAGCAAACTGGCCTCCCTCTGACCCATTGACCTGCAAATGAGGGGCCAGCAGCGCCAGTCAGGGGAGATTTCCATGCACTTAATTAGGTATTTCTGGTTGGTCTAAGCAGATGTGAACTTGAGTTTGATCTCTCTCTTGGCAAGCCTGAACTTGACTTTGGATCTCTGCTACCTGCTCTACCTACAGGAATATATTAAATAAATCCTGGGAATGGTTTCAGCTTGGACTACAGGCATTGCTGTCAGGGTGGGAAATTGCGTGCCGTTCATTTCAAGCACCAGTTCATTCGAGGAAGAAGATGAGTCGGTCAGACAGGGGCTGAGTCCGGAAGTGGCCAAGTTGTTTCTATGTAGACTCAATGATCTGTTTAATCACAAGCTCCCCTCCAGGCTCCGGAAGGACATGGTAGACATCGGGAAGTCCCTCTCCTCATCCACCACCCTGCAGAAAAGGAACTTTACTCTCCTCTGGCATCAGCCTCCAGTCATCCTTTCCTCTTTCCTCCAATTCTCCCAGCTCACTGCCATCCCCCCTCCATTCCCCCCTAATGCAAGGAAGCAGAGAAGCTACTGGAAGTCTGGGGTTTGGAAAGGAGGCCACAGGAAGTAGGAGCAGAGATCTAGCTCGCTCTGATTTTCGGGCGAGCGTGGCCCTGCTAGGAAATCCTATCACCAGCCAGGGAGGTTTTTTGTTTTTTGTTTTTTTTTCCAGTTTGGTATTGAAATATAAAATAGGGTGCTGGATTCACATTTCTTTCAGCCACCTTGCTTTCTAGAGTCCTATAAATTCAGCAAGAATGAGGCCCTGGTTTGCAGGAAGGGCTGGTGTGTGTGTGTGTGTGTGTGTGTGTGTGTGTGTGTGTGTGTGTACTCACATGATGATTTATGGTGAAATTTTCATCATCTAGAATTGGATTTTACTCTTCTCTAAGAAATCAAGCCACAGGGGAAAATGTGTGTGTGTGTGTGTGTGTGTGTGTGTGTGTGAACAAAATTTCAACAAATTGAGGTTTAAAGATCTAATGGGCTTTTATTAATGATTTATTAGCCAGGCCCCATCCAGTCTACAAGAGTCAGGCACTCTGCAGGGCAGAGCAGTCAGGTTTGGTGATGTAGATTAAGAGAGGAGCAGAAAGCCGACAGTGGTTACCCCCTTCTCTGCAGAGGATGCGCCCCAAGACCCTCGGTGGGTGCCTGGATTGTAGACAGTACTGAACACCACACAGACAGTTTTTTTTTCCCCTATCCATAGTTCCTCTGATAACGTTTAATATATAAATTAGACACAGTTGAGAGATTAGCAACCATCACTGAAACACAATAGAATCATAACTGTAATGAAAGCAATTCTCGTGTGATCTTTCCTCTCAAAATATCTTAATTCCGCATTGCACTGTGGAACTACTTTCTGACCTTGGAGACCTGCGGGTAATGGAACCGGGGCGGCCAGGAGAAATGGATATGGGAGGTGGGAGGGAGGGGACAGGGGGACAGAGTAACTGTACTTCTGGATGCTTCTGTGGGTGGAGGGATGGGGAGGGGCTTCCCTCCAATTTGCTGGTGCAAATGGACTGCACCCTTTTTGCTTGGCTGCGGCAAATAGCCTGTGTTTTTCTTTGGGGAGTGGATATTCATTCTTTTCTTTCTTTTTTGAGGGGATGGGGGCAGTACTGGCACTTAAACTCAGGGCCCAGGTTCTGCCTTTTAACTTTTACACTCAAGGATTACACTCTACCACATGATGTTTTGTTTTTAGTGGTAAATTGGCGATAAGAGTCTCACATACTTTTCTCTCTAGGCTGGCTTTGAACCTTGATCCTCAGATCTTCATTTGTTTACCTATCTCTCCTTGAACACCCCTTGTCCTCCCCGCCCCCAATACAGCTCAAGTTCCAGTTTCCTGGTATTCATTTTGTTGGATTGTGGATTCGTTTGTCTCAGAAATTACATTATTTGAATTCTCCCCTGCATATATCATA
Organism: Perognathus longimembris pacificus; assembly: GCF_023159225.1. NCBI lineage: Eukaryota > Metazoa > Chordata > Mammalia > Rodentia > Heteromyidae > Perognathus > Perognathus longimembris. The sequence continues at coordinate 26,220,156 of NC_063184.1, forward strand.
CATCAGTTAATATGTTCATGTACACTGCCTATGATCCCATATGTGTTTATTTGTATCTTTATAGATTAGAGCTGGCTTCTACTCCTGTCATTTGCTATGGCTCTACCTTGAGGGGAAATTCTCAGGACAAACTCCTTTAAGTGTCATGGCAAGGTTTTCCTGTGATTTCCTCTGAATTGAACCATCCTAGGAAAAGGATTCATTCTGAGACTCATCTGGATGGAAAGCTTCACTTCAAAACCAAATGTTTGCATTTCTCAACAGAACATTTAGAAAAGGTGCATTAGTCATCATGATTAAAAGGCTGAACAACTTAATTTTGTTTAGAGACAGGGAAGATCAAAACGTTCACATCATACCAGTTGTTTTCCTTGTCTGCAAGGAAAGATTGAATCTTTTCATGGCAACTTTTTTCTCTCGCTTTAGCAATGATACCGATGTTTGAACTCAGGACCTCGTGCCGGGTAGGCAGATGCTTTCCCATTTGAGCCATCCCTCCAGCCCTTCACGCTCCCGCCATTTTTCGGCTAGGATGTTGCTTACATTTCATCTGGGGTCAGTTATCAACGATGACCCTCCCTATCTCCAGCTCTTCTTTCACCCATCAGTTGGGTTACTCGTGAGAGGCCCCAAGCCCAGCTCGTTTTGTTGAGATAAGATGTTGCTAGCTTTTGCCTCAGCTAGCCACAAACCTGAATTGATTTAATATCTATCTTCTGAGTGGCTGGGATCACAAAGCGATCTACATCGGAACCCGAGTCTCTGGTGCAGTTAACTGCCAGGTAACCGCTAGTTAATCATGAAACATACGGGTTACACAACTTCTTCCGTCTGGGCACAGGACTTGTGAAAGCATTTCACGGAAGGATCTCAATGTGGGTTCATTTTATATCCTGACCCTAGCCCCAAGCTGTCCTTGTACATGCACCATCTCCTCTATGAACAAGGAATCAGCCCACAGAGGACTGTCTGCTCCCTCCTTCCCTGTGACGGGGTAGGATCCTTCCTGGCCGTGACTGTTATGTCCAGCATGTCCTCTCCCCTACCCCAGGTGGGCCTTCTCTCCCATCTGACAAGTTCTCATCTGTCTTAGAGCCAGGGCTCTAATTACCCCTGCCATTAGCCTGCTCAGCAGGACTGCAGATGTTATTAATGGTTGTGAAATGATCCACTGCCTTTCAAAACTCCAGTGCCAGGCAGTGTTGGTCCCTATAACCTCCCACAGAAACTCATCCTTTTCTTAAGTTTGCTGCTGGATCCAACTTTCCCCTTGACCACCGAATAGAAAAGATCCCTCCCCTTTCTTGCATGCGCCCTCCTTGAGGGGGTAGCTTCACATTCTGCCTCCTTCGGTTTGGCAGGCACTGCCCACCCCTCCTCTTTTGCGCAGCAATTGAAAATAACTTGTTGCTTCTCATTAGGAAATCAATATATTTTCATGGTTGGGAAAATTAGAAAAATGCAAATAAGTAAAAAGAAGCAGTAAAATCCATACTCTCACCTTCCAGAGATAAATATTGTCGAAATGTTGTGTTATGTCTTTACAGCTATTTTCTGTATAGATTGAAAGATATGATATGATACATTATAATAATATCGATCATAACAAACATTTATCAACTCCTTACTGTATAACAGACACTGTTCCGATGGCTTTTCCAGATATAAATTAATTCATCGAATCATCTCAAGAACTCAGTAGGATTGGGTTTATTTTCTATTCCCACTTTGTACATGAGGAAAACAAGTATAAAGAGGGTAAAATATTGTTTGTGCTAAGGACAGTGGTTCAGAGGGCTAAGGCTGGAACTTGTGAGTCCCAGAAGTTGGGGCCAAGCTAGACAACACAGCAAAGTCTCATGTCAAAACAGACAAAAACAAATAACCAGGCAAGCAAGCTAATGGAAATTGCTGAGACTCTCTCTGCTATTTGAATGGAAGAGGTGGAAGTTGAACCCAGAGTCTCTAGACTCTGAACTGTGAAACTGTGCATTACACTATTACCTAACTTGCTTTTTCCATTTGACAAACTCTTGATCACTTTCCATGTTACTGCTGTTTTACCGCATGATTCTGAATAATAACGAAGACTGAGTGGAATGTCAAAATATGTACATGTTGAGATTTATTTAAACGTTGGAGTCATTTTCCTTTACTTGGATTCATTTTTTGCTATGATTAAGAATGCTTGGGTTGCTTTTTCATGAGATGATCTCTTCAGGATTGGGGCAGAGGGAAAAGCAGAAGGTAAAGATGCCAGGAGAACAGTGTTCAGTTCGGTGCATGTTTACAACTTCATTCCATCCATTATTTCTAAGAAATCATTGTCTACTATAAAGGCATCTCCTATTGAGCATTTTTGTGATTCAGGCCCACTTTATTTGTGTACTCGTAAGTAATTCAGGCTTCTTTTAAGTAAGATGTTCTTGAAGTCAGAGTGGGTTTCCCTTCCCCCTTTTCCCTCCCTCCTTCTCCCTCTCTCTTTCTTCCTCCTTCCTTCCTTCCCTCCCTCCTTTCCTTCCCTCTCTCCCACCCTTCCTCTTTTCTTCCCTTCCTCCTTCCCTCTCTCCCTCCCTTCCTCTTTCCTTCTCTCCCTTTCCTTCCTTCCCTCCCCCTTCCTCTTTTCCCTTCCCCTCCCTTCCCTTCCCTTCCCTTCCCTTCCCTTCCCTTCCCTTCCCTTCCCTTCCCTTCCCTTCCCTTCCCTTCCCTTCCTTTCCCTTCCTTTCCACATTAGCTGAGATATATTTTAAAGGCACTATCATAAACCCGTGGAGATTGTACTGTAGGAACTGGAACACCAGTCCAGTCACCAAGTCCCACATCCCTGGGGAACTGGTCACAGGCAGTTGCTCCCCAAAACTACCGGGAAGAAGCTGGGTCGCCTCATGGACAGTGTTGGGGAAGCTGACACTTTCTGAGCAAAAAATAAAAATAAAATTCTTACCTCTCAACATTGGACTCAAGTAAACTCCAAATGTATTAAGGACCCAAGTCTGAAAGAGAGCGACACAGATTGTATAGGAAAGTATGTAGGAGAAGATTCTCATGGCTGCGGAGTTTGGGGCACATTTCTTAAGCAAGACCCAGATGCCATAAAGCATAAAGGCAAAACTGCTCAGCACAACAAACCTCGAAGTTAGAGGTTTCCCTTCAGAGGGGTTAACAGACCTGACAGATGGCATTGGGGAAAGAGGTTTTCAGAGCCTAAATTCAATCGGGAATTCAGATCCTAAGGAATTCTTGCAGATTTGGTTAGAAAATGAGGAGGGTCCCTCACAGGAAACCCTGGCCAAAGACAGCGGCAGTTTACAAAAGGAGGATCTTGAATTGCCAATGAGCTACTCATTTCACTAGTACTCAGAGACATGTACATTTCAATGACAACCCCATCCACTTTAAAATCCTCAGATTGATAACACTGACCGTTTTATGATCACCCAATTTTGTTTGTTTGTTTGTTTTTGCCAGTCCTGGGGCTTGGACTCAGGGCCTGAGCACAGTCCCTGGCTTCTTTTTGCTCAAGGCTACCACTCTACCGCTTGAGCCACAGCGCCACTTCTGGCTTTTTCATATATGTGGTGCTGAGGAATCGAACCCAGGGCTTCATGTATGAGAGGTAAGCACTCTACCAGTAGGCCACATTCCCAGCCCAATACTGACCATTTTATTAAGTACCAAAAAGGAATTTGGCGAATGAGGGACCCTCTGGCTCTGCTGGTGAGTGTCTAATACCCCACATTTCTGCATCCTACTCCCAGTGTAGACCCCTAGAGACAGGCTTGTACCAACCTGTGGTGAAATCTCTCCCTGGGTGGTCTGGAAGCAAAGACCTATGGTCAGGGTATTGAGCAAAACAACAGAAGCGATAGAAAGCAGGCAGCAGCCATAATTAGATTTAAATATGACAGCAAGGATGGATTTTACAAACAGAGCTGGATGAAGAAAGTAAGAGAATGGATTTGTAGTGCACTGCCTTTTGTAAATTAGACATGCATGCACAAAGCCATACCACACATTATTCAAGGATATTCATATATTTGAATAAAGATAGAGTAGAAGCGGGGGATGGGAGGGGAGTTGAACTCTTAGGAGGGGACCCAGTAAGACTGAAGAAGGGCGTGTTATGGATCCATGTGCGAAAATTGATGCAGATCTGAGAATATGCAGTTCAACATGCCCCCCCTCCCTTTTTTTTTTTAACCTGCAAGGGAAGCCAGGGAGTCGGCGGCTCATGCTTGTAATCCTAGCTACACAAGAGACTGAGATCGGAGGGTTGCGGTTCAAATCCAACCTGGGCAAGAAAGTTGGTGAAACTCTTCTCTCCAATTAACCAGCAAAAAGCTGGAAGTGGAGCTGTGGTTCAAGTGATGAAGCCCCAGCCTTGAGCAAAAAAGCTAAAGGACAGCACTAGGCACTAAGTTCAAGTATCAGCAGGGGATGGGGGAAGAGAGAGAGAGAGAGACAGACAGACAGAGAGACAGAGAGAGACAGAGAGAGACAAAGAGACAGAGAGACAGAGAGGGAGGAAGAGACGGGGGAGAGAATGAAGTTGGAATTTGGGTGGGCAAGCAGTTTGTTTATATGGTAGGAATTCTGAGATATTCTGTTTAATGACTATATAATAAATCACCAATAAACTTCAATTCTTCATTGCTCGTAATAGATGCCGTGCAAAACATACTTCTTAGCTGTCAGAACCCCAGAACTAAGAGCCACAGCATGAGCTGTTCAGGCCCTGTCTTTGCTCCCCACAATCCCACACTAGCGAATGTACCCTAGAAACTACAGGGAGGCAACCTCAATATGCAAGATGCAATTAGGACAAAAATTTGGAAAGGTTTGTAATTGCCATTCCATAAAGACAGAGTCAGAATACCTCTTTATCCATATTTTATTTCCTCATCTAATATTTAAAGTCTTTCCCCTTGTATTTGGAGACTGGAAAGCACAAAATGAAATGGTTCTAACATTATTTCCCTAATCCCCACAGCCCACACTGCTCCATATCCATCTTTAAATTTCTGATACAGCTGAGTAGAAGACAAAATCCATCGCAGGATTGGAAAGTGAAGGGTTGCAGCAGAACACAGAGCAGCAGTTACATTCTTGCAAAACCATGAAACTAGAGAGGGGGCTGTCCTCTAGCCTACCAACCAAAGACCAAGGAGACTTGTAGAGACCCCTCCCTCCTCCCACCCCTCTCCCTCCCCCTTGCTCTATCTCATCTCCCCCTCTTTCTCTCTCTCCTTCTTCCCTCTATTTGCACCAAACTCACTGGTCCATTTTTCTCAGAGAAGCTTGAATGTATTTTCTAATTTTTCCCTTGCTCCAAAGTGACCTGTTACTCAAGCTGATCTCAAGGAAGTCTTTGCTTTTTCTCCTTGGGTGTTGTGAATTTCCTTTGCTGATACCCAAGGCACACGTGGAACCGCTCACATTCCTTACTGATAGCTTAGCTTGCACACAAGTAGATGCTTTGCAATGTGCATTTGGACTTGTTAGCACTTTTGCTGAGCACACTCTACCGTTTGCATCTAGGTCAGAGTCTAATAGCTTCGGTTATTGTTTATTTACTATTTGCTCTTTTTAAATGCATAATTCTTGGGTTATATATTTGCTTTACCCGTTCACGTAACACTGATAGATACAGTGAATGCAGACGGCAGCAGTGGCTCCTATCTGTAATACTAGCTGCTTGGGAAATGGAGACTTCTAATCATTGTTTGAGGTGAGCTAGGGCAAAAAGTTAGCAAGACCTCATCTCCATCAATAAGCCACATGGTGGCTTATGTTTGTAGTCCCAGCTAGATAAGCAATATAAGTAGGAGGGTCACAATCCGAGGACAGAGCTAAGCAAAAGTAAAAGACTTACCTGAAAAAAATAACCTAAAGCAAAAAGTGCTGGAGCTGTGGCTCCATGGGAGCACCAATGTTCATCCTGAACTCAAACTCCAGAACGACAAGCAAATAAACAACAACCTCAGGCTATTTCCTGCTATGAGGCTGTATATGCGGCGCACGGCTGCGGTGTCGGCAGCGTGAGGTTACTCCTTGTACCTACAGACACAAGTGAGCATCGCTAAAGCCAGAACTGGCTTTGGAGGAAGTAAACCCGCATCCTGGGTAGCTCTGGGTGTCTCGGGGGGACTTCCTACCATTTGCAGATCATTATCTCATTAGTTCTCAAAATACCCCAATGAAGACGGGAGGAAGGAAGATGCTAATGGAGTAATGAAATGGTAGAAAGAGAGAGAGAGAGAGCACTTTGCTAATGCACTCATCACTGCTCCTTGCTGGCTCTCATCCCTGAGCCTGGATGCAGGAAAGGAGACACAGGAAGTGGGAACGGCTGCTCCAGGGTCTCTGAGCATGGGTTGGGAAGGCGGCTACCCCGGCCGCTGGGGATGATGTTGCTGTACAGGAATGCCTACCTAAGGGCTAGCTCCCTCACTAAAGCAAACGCCAACCTTTGATGGCTAAGCCAGCCCTGGGTGTGGGGGGCTGGAAGCAAAATGTGCTGAGAAGAGGGATGGGCACCTAGCCAAGACAAAGCCAGAGACGGCAATGGCGTTCAGAAGTGGCACTTGGGGTGCAGTGGGCTCTTGTGCCGACGCAGGGCTTGTTGATAAGTACCATTCAATTTGTCTCCAATCTTTACAGATGCACACAGCACACATTAAACTGACCCCATTTGGTCTAATTCATTAAGGTTTTTTTTTCTTTTCTTTCCCAAGCCTTTGAGGTTATTTCTTGAAGAATTACTTTGGTAATGACTTTCAACTTTAAATAGCAGATCTGGTTAACAGGATGAGCCTGCTTACTGGGAAGGGTTTTGAGAGTCACCTATAGGGTGTTTCTGGGCATAGAAACCATGCTGTCTACCATATTACAGGTGATATCCTCTCAGGGAGGCACCCAGAGTTTCCCAACTCAGCTCGCATGTCTTTGTGTACCAGTCTCCTGAACACAGAAATCTTTTTCTTTGAAGAAGCTGGGACTAAGATCCAGACTGCCTAAGGTACAGGTCAGAGAATAAGTGTGTCACTGTGGGATTGCAGGCATGAGGGGTGTGTGTGTGTGTGTGTGCGTGTGTGTGTGTGTGTGTGTGTGTGATTATAACATTCCTCTGGGCAGCCCACCTGGAAAGATCAAGCCTTCCTTGCAAAAGAAAAGACACAGGTGCTTTTGTTTCCGCCAAAGAACCCCTCCACTCCACGCATGGGAAGTGGGCTAGTGCAAAGGAATGCACAGAATGCCCAGGTCCCTCCCTCCCTCACGCAATGGACACAAAAGACCCTTTTAGGAAGACGCTCGAAGACATGTGATCAAGCTGTCTGGGTGCAGATGTGCAAGGCAGAAGTTTCTTTCATTCCTCTAGGACTGTTCAATGAGTTTAGACAATTCAAATTGCAGAAGACATCCACAGGACCTAAGTCCTAGGTGAAACTAGCAGGGGTGGCATTCTGTATGAAATATAATTGGTCCTGCATTCATTTCAGTGGGACAATGGAATAATGGGCGGATGGGCGACACCTCTGTGTGATCGGTGGGGAAGGACACAGCCTTTGGGACCATAGGCCCGAGGCACAGTCCTAGCTCCGTGATCCATTTGCTTCTTCTGTGATCCTGGAACCATGTCTTTACCTCCCTTAGTTTTGCAGCCCTCATCTGTAAGATAGAAATAATCAACAATAGATCCTGCCCAGAAGGACTTTTGGGAGAATGAAGTTCTTAAGAAAATTGCTGTTAAAAAATAATTTTGAAAAATCCGCACTCAGTAAGATTTAATTAAGATTATTATTACTCACAAAAGGTCCTTTTAGAAAAACAAAAAAAGAACACTCCAGGCTTCTAATGTACAGCTTTCCTGGCTGTGGTCAGTTCTCCACTGAGCTCATTGAATTGCATATTGGTCTCCCCCAAATTGAGAAGTGAGGAGCAAATCACCACTTTAGGCCTGGTCTGCTGCCCCAAAGAGGACAGTGGCCATGCTCTGCACAAGGTTATTCCAGGGCTTTCCACAGACAGGAAGAGGAAGATAAAACCATTAGGAAGGCAAAGATCAAGAGGGCTGGAGCCAAGACATGTCCGTGGTTCAGGGGATGCCTTCGAGATCTTTCACTCTGTGAGGAAGAACCTCTCCGCACAGGGACGAGCTCCCAGAAATAACCCCATCCCTCAGCCACTCTGGGCTGCAAGGAGGAGGAAACTTGCAAGTATTTCAAGAAGCCAGAGTAGCCGCGGACTTAAGGAGCTCAGGCTTTACAAAGACTTTCACAGAACATGAAGAAAAAGAAGGCAACCAAGAATGGTTACAAGAGAAGTGCCAGAACATGGAAGTGAAAAAGAAAGGGAGAGGTGCAGTCTACTCCGAAGGACAACGACAGGGACTTACCCAGGTGCTAGGCCAGGAGAGGCAGGCCAGATGGCTGCGGTGTGGATTTCCACCTAGCTTTTGGCTTGGTCCTTGGTGCTGATTGGGTGGGAAGTACAGAGAGTTCACAGCGAACATCAGCCTAGCACCACAGTCAGTGAAGTGTCCCCAAGGAGGTGGCATTAAAACTGCCGCCTGAGCCATGGGCACAGCAGGGCAAGTGGGACCCCTCAGAGGGAGGTGCAGCAAGCTAAGGGACTTAAGAAAAGTAGAAAGCAGGAGGTGGGAGTTGGTGGTCTGACCCACAGCAGGAAGCAGACATTGATCCTGGACATCAAGGGGAGGCCATTGGGGAAATGGAGGGACATCAAGATCTGGAGAGAGGAGAGGAGCCCAGAGAGAAAACAGGGAGCTGAGAGACACTCAGAAAGTAGAGCAAGCGTGTTGGAGGAGGCTGGAGGCAGGGGGACAAAGGTGACCCCTGGGTTTCTGTCTTGAGACACTGATGGCGAGGGAGCGGGAAGGGAGAGGCAGTCCCATCATGGAGCTGAGGCGCAGGGAAGAAGGAGCGATGGGTGGGGAGAAGATGAGGTCGTTTGGGGACATGGTTGCTCAAGCAGCTTCCTTAAATGTAGCCTCCTTAAAATATACCCTTCCACTTGTGGGCTGGGAAAGCACCTGCTGGTCCTCCAACACCTGCAGAGCCTTACTTTGCCTCCCTGAAGAGAAGCCCCAGGCCCCACGGGGGCATCCCTAGTGGTCTCCACAACCTTCCTTCACCCTCCGTAATGCTGGGTTTTATTCATGTGCCTTTCGTCATAATGCATGTTTTATAGACTTTACAGTAGTAACGGCGACTGAGTGTGCCCACTAGGACCTTCCCACTCATTCACCCCTTCCATAGACTTAGTGGATTCTTGGTGCTCTGCCAGGCCCTGGACTCTAACAGACCCCTTGGAAGGTCGTCTGTTGGGGTGCGTGAATGACGTGATAATGCTGTTCAGACGCTTTGACAAAACTAAGGAAGGGGTTGGTAAATTATTATTATTTTTTTCTGTGAAGCCTTGCAGACTGTGGGGTTCTGTCCCAATCAGATACTGGGTCCTGTCCACATTATGCCAAACGAGCGAGCGACAGCCCAGAAACAAGAGATATGGCTGGGTTACAATAAGACTTTATTTATGGAGGCTGAAATTTGAGTCACATGGAGTTTTCCTGTCATGAAATAGTCTTAAAATGTATAAAGGTGTTCTTTTCTCCATTTAAAATGATTTAAAGAAACAGACAAAACAACATTCTTAGCTTACAGACTGTTCTAAAACAAAGTTTTGGATTTGAAGCCATTGCTGGCATACTCCTGCTCTGAACAGCACCCAGGGGGAGGTGACTTTGGGCTCCGAGAACCCCCTCACACCCCCTCCCCACAAACCAGGCTAAAAAGGGGGCGCTGGTCAGTAGGAAGGCTGCTCCCCGCACTGGGAAGCAGTATCTGCTGGGATGGGGGGGTGGGGATGAGGGGGACACAGGCCACCTCCGCTGTCCTTTTCTCTACTTCCTAACATTCCACACGGCAGCTTCCTGAGCTTGGGAGTAAAAGCACAAGAGCAGAACTGATTGGAAGGAAGGTCATTCAGAATTAGTAAAAAAAAAAGTCTGAGTTATAAAACGGTTTATAAGAAATGATGCCTCATTGGGGCTCAAGGACATCAAGCAATCAAAGGAACACTTAACAAAGGACTGTCAATAACCCATTTGAATTGCACTTTGTAGTTTTCAAAGTGCTTTCCAGTCCATTATCGCCATTGATCTATCCAGGCACCCTAAGAGGCCGACAGCACCTTGTACCCCGGAGGTCAGAGCCCACAATGCAGGCCAAGCCCCAGGACAGGCCTGGGGGTACCCCCCTCCCCCGAGGCCCCCTGTACCCTAGTAAAAATTCTGACTTTACATTTTGGATCCAAGGTATGTTAAGGAGCTCTTTCTGAAACGTCTTTAGATTTGCATGAAGAACAAACGTTCTTAACTTGTGCTGCCTATTTATTTATTTATTTTCAGGATTTGAACTCAGGGCTTCGTACTTGCTAGGCAGACACATGCCCCCAGCCCTTGTTACTACTCCTGAGGCTGGATCTCACTGTGTCCAACAGGCTGGCCCAGAACTCTGAGCCCACCTCTGCCTCTTGAGTGCTGGGATGGCAGATATCCACCGCCTCACCCTGCTTAAAGCCTCTTTTTCATGTGAGAAGCTGCTGGAAACCTGGCCGCCTTCCCGGGTGTGCATGTAGAATGCATTGTATGGTACTCTTACATGTGGCAGGAGTTCATTGTAAGTTCTTCCGGGTCTGAAGTACCAGACATGGACCTGGAATCCCAAATTCTTCATTCTAGCGAAGTCATCATTGGGGAAAATTAGATAAACAACTTGGATACCAGAAGAAGTCTCCTCCAATTACCTCCTAGTGATTTCCTGACTATCCGAGAGAGTGGCTGGGGCGGGGGGGGGGGGGGGGATGCTGAAGCAGCCAGCCAGCAAGCCCTAGTGGTTTGGGGATGAGTTTGTTCCCCTTCCTCTCAGCTTGGGGCTCTCATCAGCGTTTTCCTGCCAAATTGGGCTTTGGCACACCTCAGGAGCCTTGGCAAACTTTGTTAATTTCCCAAGAGCAACTTCCTGGTTCTTAATTAGGCCTTTTATTCCTAGATGTCTATATTTAACTGTGCTCTGTTAGCTCCGAGCCCTTTCGGACAGGACACTGCCAAGAACTTCAGGGAGGTGGCAGTTGAGTCTAGACAGGACAATTGTTCAGATAACTAAGTTCCCCAAACCCCATTCTTAAAAGTGAGACCCTAGGAGGAAACATTCGGCCATCGAGCGGTGCCTTCCAGAATTCATTAACTAACTGCTCTGTAGGTTCCTTCATTCTGCCCAGGGAGGCCGGGAGTGAATGTTAACCCGCAGAGAGACCCAAGTGAGTGCCGGGCAGGGGAGGGGCTGGAGGGGGAAAGTGAACAGAAAGAGGAGGCTCCAGAAAGGTTCTGGGCAATACAAAGAAACTGCGAGTGTCCATTCTACCTTTGTTTGCAAAAAGGAAAAATTGAGGCTGGGCACTGGTGGTTCACACCTGGAATCCCAGCTACTTGGGAGGCAGAGATTGGGAGGCTTGGTGGAGGAGGCTAGGCCAAGCCAAAAAAAAAGAAAAAAGTTAGCAAAACTCCACCTCAACCAATAAAAGTTGAGTGTGATGGTACCTGCTTATTCTCCCCACAACCTGACCCCCAAGTTGTTCAGGCAGAGGTCCAGGCTGGCCTGGACATAAATGTGAAACTCTATCAAAAATGTACTGAAGTAAAAAGCACTAAGCGCGTGGCTCCAATGGTAGAGTGCTTGTCTAGCAAGCACAAGGCCCTGAGTTCAAACCCCAGTACTGCCAAGAGGAAAATACTGAAAGCAATGCGTCTATTGCAGGAGAAATGGTGATGTGTTCGTAGGGTGGGATGCAGCGTAACGGTGTGAAAACGAGCAAATGGGAATTACAGGCATCACCATGGAATCTTAAAACCGTACTACTGAGCCCCAAAGCAAACTTCACAAGAGATTGACATGGTGAAAACACTTGCGAAGTTGAAAAACATAATGATGACTATGCTGTATATCGTTTATGGGTAACATATATATGGTGTAACAAACATAAGGTAATCAGAAAACAACCCAACATCCTTTTTGTTTCCCCTTCCTAATGGAAAAAAGGAAATTCATGGGAATGTTCCACACAAAGTTCAGGATAGTGATTGTTTCTGGGGGAAAGAGGGAAGGAAGGGAATCTCAGGAGGCCTAAATGTTTACAATTGAGTCTGTATTTAAATTTATAAAAGCTGGATGGCAATTCGTAAGGAGTTTCCTATGCTATTATTAACGATCTTTAGTATTCCTGGAATAGTTCCTCTGACAACTAATAGGGGAAGGGGTAGGAAGGAGATCCAGGGCTACCATTTGTTGGGGATGGGTTGAGGAATGACAGGAAAAGTTTCCAAAAGGGAGAGTACTACTGTTGGGAACTTGAATGTCTCAGAGATCCCAGTGTTGAAGGCTGGATACCCAGCCTAGGGCACTGTTGGGAGGCAATAGAACCATTGGGGAAGGAAGTTAGGTGATTGAGGCTGTGCTCATGAAGGCGACATTGGGACCCCAGCCTCAGTTGTGAGGTGAGCTGCTCAGTCGACCACAGGTGGTGGGGAAGTGCTGCCTTACCAGAGGCCCCAAAGCACCTGTGCCTACCAACCATGGACCGAAACCTCTGAGGGTAGCAGGGCGCTGGTGGCTCATGCTTACAACCTAGCTACTCAGGAGGCTGAGATCTGAGGATCATGGTTCGAAGCCAGCCTGGGCAGGAAAAGCTCTGACAATTTTATCTCCAATGAACCACCAGAAAACTGGAAGTGGCGCTGTGGCTCAAAGTGGTAGAGCTCTGGCCTCGAGCAAAAGAGCTCAGGGACAGCGCCCAAGGCCTTGAGTTTAAACTTCATGACCAGCAAAAGCAAAACAAACAAAACAAACCACCAAAAACCCTATGTGAGCCAAGATCTATTTTTTTTTTTTTTTTGTCGGTTGTGGGGCTTGAACTCTGGGCCTTGGCACTATGCCTGAGCTCTTCAGCTCAAGGCTAGCAATCAACCACTTTGAGCCACAGCACCACTTCCAGTTTTCTGGTGGTTCATTGGAGATAAGAGTCTCACGGACTTTCCTGCCCGGGATAGCTCTGAATCACGATCCTCCTATCTCAGCCTCCTGAGTAGGTTGGATTACAAGCGTGAGCCACCGGCACTCGGCAACCTTTACTCTTCTTAAACTGATAGCTCAGGTATTTTGTAACAGTAGTGGAAAGCTAATTGATACAGGGTGACTATGGGTTTTCAGTTCTCTTTGGACTGTGATCCAATGACCTTTCCATGGAGACAAAAATGCTCAGGGGTCCGCACCGGCCGGAGTTCACAGAACAAGGTTTTGGAGCCAGCTGAGCCTCTTTCAGAGCTGAGTAATTTGTCGTGCGCTCCTGTCTTTCTCGGTGATTAGGCCCTTCTCCTCAAGTGGAAGGTCCTCCCAGATCTCACAGAAGTGCAGCTGACTTATTTCTTCAGTCATCGTAGGAGGCCCTGGAAGGCGGCCACGGTGTGGAGTTCGCTCCTCAGAGGGTGGTGTCACGGTGGTGAGACTGAGCAGGGCAGGCAGCCCGCCCTTGGGCTCCAGTGCGAGCACGGGGGGAGCCGACTGTGGAGGGGAAGGCTTAGCAATACTGGACAGAGCTATGTTAAAGTTTGCTTCCATAACCTTGGTATCTTGCACATAACTGTAGGCATAATCATCCTAAGGGTAATGGGTCAAGAGTTTCCTGTTTGTTTTTTTTGTTAATCTTTTATTATGGAAAAATTTGAAATGTACAAAATTAGACCATACTTTTGGAAGTATCCATGTTTCGGACCCACCATCTGTAAACTCAAGGTCAGTCTCCTGCTGTCCACCTTCCCAAGTGTTCTCCTCCACTTCTCTTCCTTTGAAGGAAACCTCCGATTGAAGGTAGCATGCCAGGGCTCTGCAGAGAAACAGAGCCAATAGGCTCTAGCTAGTGATGGCCTGACCCATCAATTTATTATAAGGAAATATGTCCTGCACTTGTAAGGGCTTGGACTTTGACTGGCGTTGCAGTTGGAGGCAGAATTGTCTCCTCTAGACACTGGTCTTTGGTTGTAAGGTTTTCATCGGATTGGACAAGGCCCAGCCACATTATAAAAGATGATGTGCTTTACTTAGTCGTCTGATTTAAATGGGGGTTACATTTGAAAACTTCCCCTGCAGTAGTATCTACACTGTTGTTTGACCAAACCATTAGGCACACAGCCTAGTCAGGTAGATGCACAAAAGCAACCACCATAAGTCATCATATTAGTAAATACTTCCGTTTGTGCATCTAAAATAAGGACTCTTTTTCAAACATCAGATTTCCAATGAAATTAAGGTTTAGCTTTCCAATTGTCTCATGTATGGTGCAGTTTTGCAATTTGTTAATTTTAGTTAGGACCCATATCTTGGGATTAAATGCATTTAAAAATATCTTTTAATGTACAGATGCTCCCCAGATTTCTATCTCGCAAATAATTTAAAAATATATTGCCCTGTGCCGATTCTCACACCTATAATCATAGCTACTCAGAAAGCTGAGATCTGAGGACCGCGGTTCGAAGTCATCTGGAGCAGGAAAGTCCCGGAAACTCTTATCCTCAATAAACTACTCACAAAAGTGGGAATGGTGCTGTGGCTCAAGTGGTAGAGCACTAGCCTTGAGCAAAAGAAGCTCAGAGACAGCACCCAGGCTCAGAGTTCAAGCCCCAGGACTAACAAAAAATAAATAAATAAAATAAAAGCTAGATGCCAATGACTCATACTTATAATCCTAGCTTCTCATGAGGCTGAGATATTGATATTAGTTTTAAACCAGCCCAAGCAGGGGACTTTTAGTTCCAATAAAATACCACCAAACAAACAAACAAAATGGAGCTGGAGCTGTGGCTCAAGTGGTAGAGTGCTAGCCTTGACACTATATATATGTTCTTATAGTGTGGATTTTTTCTCTTAATTTTAATTTAAAAAGATAATTGACTAGATTAGTTGTACAATGGTGTTTAATGTGACATACATGCATAACATGTACTTTGATCAAATTCCTCCCCACTATTACTTTCGCATCACCTCTCCACTCTTTCAAAATAACTTACCAGGCTCCTTTCTTCTGTTTTCATGCATGTGTATAAAGCACTTGGACCGTATCTACTCACCCCTACTCCACAAGCAAGGTCTTGGAGTTGCTGGCTACATTTTCTCAATGTCTTTACCCTTGTTCCTCTGTCCTCTATTTTCTGTGAACTCTTATATTCAGAGACTTAGCCTGATATTTAAAAAGATGTTTGTCTGCATGATTTGAAGGGCCATTGGAGTATTCCTTATTCACAAATGAACAGCAAACAGAATCCACTTGTCTGTTTATAACCTGTCCTACACTTAACGAGACATTTCTGAAAGAATTCTTTTCAATCCCCAGTTAATACGCCAACATTCAGTCCAGGGCCAGTGTCCCGTGCCTGTAATCCCAGCTACTTAGCAGGCTGAGATCTGAGGAGCCAAGCCAAGCCTGGGCAGATAAATCCAGAAGGTTCTTATCTCCAATTCAAACAAAAAGCTGGAACTGGAGTAGTAGAGTCTGTCTGGAGTGGTAGAGTACTGGCCCCAAGCAAAGCCAAGTGAGAGCCTGAGGCCCTGAGTTCAAGCCCCAGTCTCACCGTAAAAATGCAAATATTCCCCAGAAAAGAAAAAACCTACTAGATATCCTTTCCTGGATGGATGCTTTGCAGGGAAGGAAAGCAAAGCATCTCTTCCCCATCCTTCACAAGGATCATGGGTGACATCCCTGTAAGACAAGAAATAAGCAAGATGAACATGTGACAAATTTATTTAACAAAGCTTAAGGAGACCAGAAACCGGAAGAGAAGACAGAAGGCCCAGAGAAGATGCTACTTTTAAAGCGGAAGGAAGCAGTGGGTCTTCCTTCTTCTTGGATAGAGCACCGAGCCTCTCTTATGACCTAGCTTTCCCACAAAAGGTCAGTGGGTGATCTTCAAGGTGCCAGTCGGTGGTGTGCTGTCCTGTATCCAGCCAGCTGCTGCATAATCCCACCCTGAGCCCCTTTCTGGAAGTGGGGGAAGAAAAGAAAATGGTTGTGTGTGTGTGTGTGTGTGTGTGTGTGTGTGTGTATGTGTGTGTGGAGCAGGCCTCTGTACCCTAGGGTGAGATCATGCGGGCACCATGGGAGGTACAGAATCAGGGGAGCTAGAGCTCTTTGCCAAAGCCCCCTTTGCTCGGAGCACTTACAGCGCGACGGCCACTCTGGTGATTTTGAACCATTATTTCATTTCGCTCTGATAACCCTGGAAGCGAACATCCTTGATAGCCCTTTGACAGCCGAAGGTACCCAGGCTCCTCCGGGTAGAAACGCCTCAGCAATGGCCACTGGCTAATTAGTGCGGGCCCCCAGACTCCTGCCCACCCCTCTGGCTTCTTGCTCTTTCCACTGACATAGCTATTTTATCCCTGTGCCCCGGTATCCCTTTCCTCACTGTCACCCTGACAGAGATGAGAGATGAGTCCCTGCATGGGTGGTCGCTCGCCAGTGTCGCCTGCTCCCAGACACTTTCTGGGGCTGGTGCCCGGCACTGACTGCCTCAGAGGGTAGTGAGCAATCGGCCTGCCCTGTGGCCTCCCAGTAACAAGAGTTGTCTGTGTGTTTTGTTTGTTCCTCAGTTCCCTTAAAAAAAAATTTCCCCTCTTTCCCCTTCTCTGGGAAAGAAGATGAGAACATTATCTCTGCAACTCATCCTGCTGATGAGACAGGAAAGACGCCCGGGACTGCTGCTGTGTGCTCGCAAGTCGGCGGGGTTTGTAAAAGAAGTTCATCTCTTGAACAGGTGGAATGGTGAGGGGGAGCCGGGCACTGGCGCGCACACCTGTAATCCCTGCTACTCAGGAGGCTGAGGTCTGAGGATTTGAGGTTAAAGTCAGCCCTGGCAGGAAAACCTTTGAGGCTCTTAACCTCCAATTAATGAGCAAAAGGCTGGAAGTGGAGCTGTGGCTCAAGTGGTAGAGCACCAAGCCTTGACTGAAAAAGCTAAGGGACAGTGTCCAGGCCCTGGGTTCAAGCCTCAGTACTGATACACACACACACACACACACACACACACACACACACACACACACTGCAAAACTAACACAAGAGGAAGAAAAGGAATTGGAAGAGAAGAAGGAGGGAGGTCATCTTCAAGCATTCCTCCATTCTACCTTGGATGATAATGAATGCCTCTTGCTGCGTGTTATTCGTCCAAACTCTTCCAATTACAGAGTTTTCCACCACAGAATCGGGTCTCCCCAGTTTCTGGTGGTCCTGGTTCCTGGCTGGCTGCATATGTGCTTCTCCCAGTTCGATTTGCTTCATCCCCGAGCTCGCAAACACCGTCAGAGGAGACGGGAACGGCACGGGTCAATCTGTCTCCTCCTCAGATTCAGGGTTAGTTTGAAGTCGCTCAATTTGAAGCATTAACCTGCAGGACTCTGCACCCAGGAGTCAGCTAGAGGGCCAGCGGAGCCTTATTAACTTACAATTTCAGCATTTTCTTCTGCTAGCCTCTTTGAGAACACAGCCATGAACCTTGGTGGGGGAGCTCTTTCTTTTAAAGTGAGAAGGGGAAGATGGGAACTAGCAAAGGTAATTGAGACAGAAGAAGCAGAAAGAAACCAACTCTAATGCATGAACAGTTCCCATTTTCCTTGACACTGAGATCACACAAGGCTGCAACTCCTCTCTCTCTCCCTCCCTTTCTCTCCAACACTCCCACATGCACACGCGCGTGCACACACACACACACACACAGACCCCTAGGTGTCTAAAAACTTCATTATTTAAAAAATATGTATTTTGTTGTTGTTGTCTTTCTGGTACTGGGTTTGAACTCAGAACCTAGGCATTGCCCTTAGCTTTTTCACTTAGGGCTGGTGCTCTACCACTTGAGCCACAACTCCATTTCTGACTTCTTGCTCACTAATTAGAGAGAGATAAGAGTCTCATGAGCTTTTCTGCCCTGGCTTGGCCTTAAATTGTAATCCTCATATCTCAGCCTTCTGAGTAGCTAAGATTACGGGCATGGACCACCAGCACCCTGCTTAGAAAAAAAAAAGTGTTTTGTAGACAAATTTCAATAGAGAAGACAAATTCTAAAACAGAGGCATGTGGAACTGGTTGAAGCACGAGTAACGGAGCTGTTCATTCAGCCGGTTTGCTCAGTGCATGCCTGCATGCCTGACTTGGGTCGTGGCTTACCTTAAGCAGTTTTGTGCATCTTTAGCAGAGAAGTTGTTCTAGGTACAGGCTCTTACACTTGCTCTTCTTTTTTTTCTGTTGAGAGAAAGGTGGAGTACCTTTGCTATCATTATCTATGTACAATAACAAACCTTTGTAGCATCCCTTAAGATAATACAACCAGAAAAAAAATTAAATTTCAGAAAGAAGTCATTTGTCTTTAGCTGAATTCATTGGGGGGTATGATGCGGGTTGCTGCAGACAGAAAACTGTCTAGAGTCTGGCTTCAGGGTTTAAAATTATAAAATATTCATAGCATATAATTTTGCATAATTTGTTTAGCTACCAAGTTATAATTTAGTTATTTGGTGCATGAATCCATCTGAAAGTTTAAGGAAGAGGAAAACACACTTTATTGTAGCTAGATGTAGCTTTGATGCAGATACAGGCTAAGATGAACACTTTGTAGCTGGGCGCCAGTGGCTCAGGCCTGTAATCACAGCTACTCAGGAGGCTGAGATCTGAGGACGGTGGTTTGAAGCTGGGCAGGAAAGTCCATGAGATTCTTATCTCCAGTTGACCAGCAAAAGAAAAATTGGGAAATAGAGCTGTGGCTCAAGTGGTAGAACAATAGCCTTGGGTGAAAAAGTTCAGGGACCATGCCCAGGCCCTGAGTTCAAGCCCCAGTACCAGCACACATACACCCAAAAGATGAATACTTTGTACAGAGACTTGTGCAATGAGTAGATGTGATGGTAAACATACACATGCATATGGTTAACTTATATTAATATCATAATTAATTCATAATACATAATTACAATTTCCTGAACTAACTCTCTGTGCTGGGCAATATATATATATATTCTATATTCTATATAGATATAATATTATATATAATTATATAATATATTCTATATAGAATATAGAATATATATTCTACACATATAGTCTCTATATATGCATATATATGTGTGTATATATATGTATGTGTATATATATATATTCTCACCTAGCTCTGCTCTGCATGTAATTACATATAAACCCAAAGGAAAGAGTTAAAGTCTTTGATTTCCGCCGGATGCATTTAGATGATAAAGCTCCTTGCTGGTAGGATCGATATGATAACAAACATGATAATTTATTTATTCGGAGCACAGCAATGGCTCATCCCTGTGTCCATCCCTATGCTGAGGACTAACGGGTACATTTGTCAAAAGTGGTTCTTGTCCCTGGGGGAGCTGCCGTCTAGCTGAGAGAAGACACACAAATAGAAACAACGGGAAAACAAGACATTACTTAGGTAAGGACAAGCTAGCCTGGCGGAGCCCTGAAAGCCAGACACAGAAGAAATGTAAATACGCGAAGATGCAATTGTTCCCCTCTTTGTTGCTGCCACCCTGGGTAAAGCTACCACATTAGGATCAGGTTCAAATGCTTGCTTGTATCTAGAACATTCATTATACTAGAATGTCTATATAGCACATATACATGTTGTAGGTGATATAATAATGTTGGCTATTGCTATGGTTAGCAGATCCTTCAAAACAGAAGCCTCTCTTCCTCAACCACGTCTAGGCTTGCTCAAGACCCCTCCAGACAGATTGTCCCAGAGATGTGTTCTCAGCTAGAGAAGACAGAGCCCAAGCAGGTTTCTGGCTGTCACCCTGGACCTAGTGAGTAGACAGTGCCTTGAGCTGTGTTGGCATCTTACGGGAACCAAAGTTTAGAAAGGAAAGAAGGATTTCTTGGAGTTCAAAGAGGGAGCAGTAGATTCTACTGCTGCGACAAGCAGGAAGAAGCTCAGAAGGCTTAGGGCATCTGGGGTGGAGAGCAGGCCCTGGCGTGGTGCAGGGCGAACGCTTTGCATGGTGCGATTTGTTTCGGTGCCTGGCTGGAAGGGACAGCTAGCCCATCGGGGCCTTAAAAATCCTTGTTCATAGGAACAAGAACTCCACGTGTAAGCAAAAGAGATTTTCTTGCAAATTGACTCCCATAAACTACCATTTCACATGCATTTTAAAACCAACCCTTTACAGATTAGCATGGTGATACATATTCATTGCAGAAAATTGAGCTATGCAGAAAAGCAGACCAAAAAAAAAGAAAAGAAAAGCGCTCGCAATCCCACTGCCCAGAATAACCACACTGAGGCTGCCTCTCGCTTTCTGCCTGCGCAGTGCTCATTATGGAACACACAATTTGACATCATTATCCCAGTGTTGCCAGAGATGGACGAGTCTAAGCCCCACAGCCTCTGCTCCGCTTTGTGGCCTGGGACCTGGGCTTCAAGACATGTTATTACAAGGGGGGTAGGAGCTGGGGGAAGAGAAAAGGGACTGTGCACTCGTGCGGTGCCTTTAATGGCTGGTGACTTGTGTCTCCCTGCTCGTACTAGGGCTATCTGAGGCCTGGCGCTAAGCCGAAGGCTGCTGGCCACTGTCAAGTCTCAGAACTATTTCCAGGCAGCCCCTGGCTGGCACCCCGTTGTTGATCCTGGGACATGGCTCTTGCTGCCAGGGACCACTGCGGCTCTGCCTCTCAGCTCCGGCCTTCTGGCCACTGGGCGCAACTGTGCCGCTTTAGAATTGGGTCCTGCTAGGGGCTCGGTGAGGGTGTAGACCCTCCCTGAGATTTCAAGTTTGCACAGCCAGGGGCCTGAACCGAAGCACCAGGCAGTTAGACTTGTGTGTGTGTGTGTGTGTGTGTGTGTGTGTGTGTGTGTGTGTGTGTGTGTGTGCGCGTACGCGCTAGTGACTCAGTTTTACTAGCTCTGGCCTGTTGCCTGGGGTGAATTAAAAGCACCTGCCTTCCCCTCGCTCCCTGTACAGAAGATGAAATAGGAATGAGAGGGAGGTGCCAAGCCCAGCAACCAGGGGTCAGGAGGGTGACACAATTTCAGAAAGCAGGGAGCATCCCAGGTGACACAACTGGGCCACCAAGGCTGCCCAGGCCAGGGTGCTGCGCTCAAGCTTCCAACCCCTCTCAGTTGAGGTCATCTGCCCTGCAGCCCAGGCCAGGACCCAGCCCAAGGAGGAAGCCGCCATGTGAGTCAGCCCGAGTCAGCGATTGTAGGACTGAGAGCCCAGAGGCCTCTGGGGCAGGGAATCAGAGAATCGGGCCATTCTTAGCCAGGAGAGGTTTTAGAAGTCCTTACCAATCGCTTCTGTCAACCTCCTGAGATCGCACTGCATCTATTGCATATGTCCAGTAGATGAGTGAGTCCAATGAGGCGCAGGAACTCACTCAGCCCCTTGGAATGATGGGAAGCTCACCCATGTTAAGGAGACCGTGTTTGTAGGGAGCAGTACCCAGAGCAGCCTGTGTGGAGGCCCAACCTGCAGTGGTACGGACAGCCCAGCGAGCTCCCTTCCTCCTTCCAGAGCCCAGCCAGAGGGACAGAGGCTGAGAAGTAAGGCTGGAGCCCTCCGGGCTCTCTTGCATGGCATCTAGCGACCGTGTGATTCTGTTAGCAACTCGGGCACTGGGCGCTGCCAGGGAGGGCTTTGCTTTGTGGGAAGCAGAGGCAGAAATGTGGGGTGAAGCTCCAAGCCAGAAGCCAGGCACACCCAGAAAGACAGACGCACTCAACCTACGGGGGCCTCAGCAGCCTGACTGGACTAGACTCATGCTAAAATGTCCATGAATTTCTTTCTCTACATGCACCTCAACACTCTGTTCCTTTTCAAATAAGTCATAATTAAGAAATTTTAGGATTCCAGGAGGCCAATTGAGGTAGACTTTCTTTTCTAGCAAAATAAAATGGTAAAACTAATTTTGACATTACTTTATTTGTTCTAGCATGCCAATTTCAACCTTTTGTCCCAATTTTAACCTTCTCCTTCTTTTGAGGAAGTGGACCCAGATTTTGGACACAATAGGACATTGGCTTCAAGGCAAGCAGCCCCCTCCCCTTTTCACCTCCAAATCAGAAATAATTGGCAGGTGTAGCATTCAATCAAAACCCATTACCGCAATTAAGGATTTCTCAGGCAGGTCACTTTCTGTTCTTTTGTGGAAACATTAAACAGAAAGCAGTTTTCCAACTGTGATTTCTTACATGGACTTCGTAAGCCCTATAGGTTCTCCTTACTGAAATAGCACAAAAATCAGACCGGAGAAATAGGTGTGTACAAATGCTGGTCTGACTCAGAACAATAAACGGTTTCAGCCATTTATTTTGATCCCATAAAACATGACCTGGAACTTTACCAAAATCTGACTATGGGTGGGAAACCATGATAATAATATTCTGTAAAGGATCAAGTGGGTTATTTGTTCTTGTGGTACTAGGAATTGAACACCAAGGCCTTGGGCTTGCTAGGCAAATGCTCTACCACTTGAGCTATGGCTCCCTCCCAGCCCTTATAGTTTTCAGCTTGTATTGAGATAACATCTCTCATTTTTTGCTCGGGACCAACTACCTTGTGGTCCTTCTACCTCTGCCTCCTGAGTAACTAGGATTTCAGGTGTGAGCCACAATGCTTGGCCAGGCAGGTTAATTTTGATATGAGGAGCAAATGCTTTAGAGACCTTCAGCAGGATTGCAGAATATGTAAGTTGGCTGTCCAGGCATCTCTCCTTGGAATGACATTAGAGCTGGGGACAGAGACCATTTACAAGCTGTATGAGTCATGTTTCAGGTTAAGCTGGTGTAACAAAGAGTTCCCACTACAATGGCTTGGTAGTAACATAAATGCAGTTGTCTAGATCTTGTTTGGTATGATGGTCATAAAACTGTTAAAACTAACTGAAGGGAACAAGTAAGGTCTGTGCATTTGGGGGATGTTAACTATCCCTTAAAAAACACAGAGAGCCCCTTCTTTCTCGTGTCACATGCCAAAGGCGGGTAGGTAGGTAGCTTTACTTTGTGCCTTGTTGACTCGGTGCTGTATCATCAACTCCATCTCCACTGCGGCATAAAGGGGAAGAGGGAACAGGACAGCCAAGGCAAGGTGCTTGGATTTAGGTTAGGATCACTTGAATCTGACACATCACATCCACTTTGCTGCTTTGGGTGGAGAAGAGAGAGAATCCAGACTTGAGCCGAAACACCATGTGTCCAGACGAGATTCTGGAGGGGAAGGGCTCTACGGTGCAAGTAAACCATGAGAGAACCATGCTGCAAAGAGTTGGGGGATCTCACCACTGGAGATGATCATGGTGGCCCATGACCCCTGACAGCCGCAGAAGAGGGAAGGGGAAGGGGAGCAGAGCAATTGACGTACAGAAGGTCCCCCCTCTGTGTCATAGCTTGCTCCTGGGGAAAGAGATCAAGAATCCCAAGGTTGGAGTGCAGTGGGTAGGGAAGTGAGATCCGGACAGGGAAGGGTAAACCTGCAGAAGACAGCTGGTGTGCAGGGCAGAGCGGGCAGGAGAGGTGGTTAAGGACGTCTTAGAATCTCTATCTTGGACATGTTTAATAATAGAGGAAGCAGCTGTCACTGTTGGTCAGGGCGTGGCTCCATCTTAAATCAGGAAGCCTGGGGAAATCGTTTCTTCCTGAGCAGAAGGTGGGAACATTTTGAAGGTAAAAGAAGGCAGGAGGTGGGTGGCAAAGCGACGGTGGCTGGAAGATGCATGTGGCAAGGTATCCTCATGGCAGTTCTCCCCCCCGCCCACCCCCCCAATCACCTTCCCAGGCCTCCTTTCTGGTAAAACCCACATCTCTCCCTTTTCTAGAGCTGTGTGTTTCAAACTGCTGGCTACAACATCCCTCAAGATGCACTGATGCTTACCTCCATTATCACACAAAAGATCCAGCTGGTGACAGACACAAGATATGTTCTCTTAATTGTATTTGTTTGAAGAGAAGACCTATTTCAAAACAGGTCATTTCGGATTATGGTGGGAAAATAAGGTAAAATTGACTACTAAAGTAAATAATGCTGTTCTTACTCTTCTAAGAAAAAAAGAAAAAATGATCAAAAGATCCTGGATTTGGTTTCTAAGCCTGCTGGGAGTTGAGGAGTTGAGGGTAGGATAGCTGGGGGGGGGGGGTCCTAATGTCTAGCACACCTGTGGGTTGTGTGTCCGCCATCGCTGTCCAATCTCCGTGGGGGTCACCTTGCCAGCAAGTTGCTGCCCAATGAGGAGATTAGGAACTCCTAGAGGCAGAGGCCATGAGGCGACTTCCTGTTGCTCACTGGCTCCTAAGGATGCTCAGGAGACAGACGTTGTTACATGAACCACTATTTGATTCCTGCAGCACTGGTGGATGGCATATCGACTCCTCAAGCGAAGACTGGCTGTTTCTAGCCAGCCTCCTCCTGCTTCCCCACCTCCACCCATCGCCCCAAACAGACACTCTTTCTGAAGGTCAAGAATCCCTTTTGCAGGTCACAGCTGTGGGAAAGTATGATTCCTCCGGATGTAGGGCCTTGCGCGAATCTAGTAACCCTCTGGGCCTCGGTTTCCTCATCTGAAAATGGGAGTGGGGATCTAGCCTCATTCGACCACATCTGAATTACAGGACTGATTCTTAGGTCAAGTTACTCATTCCCCAAGCAAGCTCTTTCTTTCTTTCTTTCTTTCTTTCTTTCTTTCTTTCTTTCTTTCTTTCTTTCTTTCTTTCTTTCTTTTTTGGTTGAGATTTTTGAGTTTGCAATTTCTTTTGGGGCTGTATAGAGTGTCTTTGTGTCTTCATAGGCTGGAAGTTGAGAACAAAATCCCTTGGACCTCTTTTATTAGGGCACGGATCCCAATCACAAGGGTTCCACCCTCATGGCCTAACCTAAACTTAGTCCTCACTGTAGAGTATTAAGAGGTAGAGCCCCTGGAAAGAGACGAGGCCGTAAAGAATTGGCTCTTGTGAATGGAATTAATGTCTTTATAAAAGGGAAGCGGTGCTGATGGCTCACACCTGAAATCCTTAGCTACTCGGGAAGCTGAGATCTGAGAATCTTGCTTCAAGACAGCCCAGGAAAGAACGTCTATGAGACTGTTGAGTACAATTAACCTTCCCAAATCTGGAAGTGGAGGTGTGGCTTAAGTGGTAGAGCACCAGCCTTGAGTGAAAAAGTTTAGGGATAGTGCCCAGGTCCTGAGTTCAATCCCTAGTACTGGCATAAAAAATGAAAGAGAGAGAGAGGGAAGGAGGGAGAGAGGGAAGGAGGGAAGGAGGGAAGGAGGGAGGAAAAGAGGGAGGGAGGGAGGGAGGAAGAGAGGGAGAGGGGGAGAGAGAGGAAGAGGAAGAGGCTTGAGGAAGCTTGGTGGTCACTTCCACTACTTCAGAGCACAGACATACCATCTTTGAAACAGAGGGAGCCCTCACCAGACACTGAATTTGCCTCCAGAACTGTGAACAATGAGTTTCTATTGTTTATAAATTACCTAGTCTAACTTCTTCAGTAAAACTGACAGGAGCCCACGACTTTAGACTAAGCTTCTGCACTCATCTGCCGTAGACTAGACCAAAACGTAATGGAGTCACTCATGTTAAGTGTGGGTGATCACACAGAAACAGTAGGAAATAAGTTGTTTTCCAAACAATGCATTTCAGAGTACCCAATCAAAAGCGGCCATTCCACCTGAGCCCACAAGATAAGAAAGTCCCTTGCTCCAACTCACATAAGGAAAGTAACTTCAAAATGTCCAATCTGGTTTTTTATTACTTTTTTTTTTTTTGCTTTCTCCAGCATTTTTCTGCCTAAAGCCCTCGCTTCCCACATCTGCTCAGCTGGGCAGAACTCCTCTTTTGTGGACAGGGTATTTTCTGATTCATGAATCACTAACGGAAGCCACTGTGTTCTTCGCAACTCAATTTGTTGGAATGTTGTTCCTTGACAAAGGTATTTTGCACCTGTGTCTGAGGCTTGGTTCTGCCTCTAAATTCAGTCAGGTTATTGGCAACAATCGGTGCCATATGAGCGTAAGACTGTAGCCCTTATTTTCACCGTGTTGTGGTCCTAGGACCCTCCCTGGAATGAGCCTGCAGGCCCTACCATGCCGCCCTTTCATAGTGGGGCAGCTCTCTTCTCCCAGCCAGCAGCAGATAATCTGTGGGTGCTTCCTCCTTAGCTCAGGCTCACCCAGCATCCTTTCCCTTTCATTAGCTCAGTGTCTACTGCTTAGGGACCTTGATGGCATCTGCAAAATCCCTTTGCATGAACCGGAGCAATGTACTCACCTGCATCCCCAGATCTGGTTTGCAACCGAGGGGAAAGGATTTCGACAGTCTGTATGTCAAGAGGCAGGGATCTTGGGGGCAGGGGTCTGAGGATTCTGCCTAGCCTAATGTGGATGTCAGGGGTCACGATCTTGGTACCTCTGAGAACAGACAGGCACAATGGCCCAGAAAGGTGGTATGGCCAATAGTCATAGTTGTCAAGAGAATCTGGAAGTCTTGAGATTTTTTTAAATGTGAAAATTCCTGCA
Organism: Perognathus longimembris pacificus; assembly: GCF_023159225.1. Classification (NCBI taxonomy): domain Eukaryota; kingdom Metazoa; phylum Chordata; class Mammalia; order Rodentia; family Heteromyidae; genus Perognathus; species Perognathus longimembris. Next base: position 26,246,799 of record NC_063184.1, read on the forward strand.
TTTTAAATGAGTACATCCATTTTTTAAAATGGTTTAAATATTCAAAATGAAAAAAAAAAGATGCAGAGGATGAGGAGGAAAGGATGAGTGACATTTCTACAAGCTACCATGATGACAAATACATCTTATTCTACATTTGTCTAAGCCCACAGACTACACATCACCAAGAAGGAACCCCCGTGGAAACTATGGGCCCTGATGGCAGTGATGTGTCCTTGCACATAGTTCATCACTGGGAGGCGTTAGTGCAAGGGCACTGGGGCGTATGGGAACTCAGTGTCTTTAGCTCCGTTTTGTTCTAAACCTGAAAGTGCTCTAAAAAAAGTAAGTTCACTAGAGCTAATGCTTACATCGTTTTTAATTTAAAAAATTAAGACCTCAGATATGAATGATTATAAATTCTATGCACACCTCATATCAGAGCACCCAGATTTATCAAACAAGCATTATTATGCAGAGAGTAGGAGAGAGAGAAAAGAGAAAGACTGCAATAGCAACACTAATAGGTCTTCAATATTTTCATCAATAAATACCTCATGCACACACAGAAATCAACAATGAAACAGGTAAGCCATATTGTAGATCAAATAGACTTAATAGACATAGACTATTTCACCCAACAGCTGAGTAATACATATTCTTTTAGGCTACAAAATCAAGGCTCAAGAAATCTTCTTAAACCAATGAAATAGATCTGTATAACTTTTCAGATCACAACTGAAAGAAAACAAAGACGAGTGACAAACTAAATTTTAGAAATTATACAAAGGCAGGGAGGTGATCAAAGGTGTCAAAAGGGAAACTTGAACTTTTCGCAAAGCAAATGAAAATAGAAACAAGACACACCAAAAACGTATAGGATCCAGAAAAAGCCATATTGAGAGGCAAGTTTATGGCTATAAGTAACTAAAAAAACAAAACAAAAGTAGGTTTCAAATAAATGATCAAAAAAAGCCCTCACCTATGCGGTTTTGCGAGATAATCTGCTGACTGCGTGGGTTGTGTTTCAGGGAAATGCAAACGCCATTTGCTTGTATGACCTGGCCTATGGGGAATCCAGCTGCAAGGGCCAGGAGCTTCGGGAAGAAGGTGATCCCACCGGACTGCAAGGCCCTTGTTTGTGGCGATGCTTCTTGCTCACCACAGTGGATTTGTATGTGGGATCCTGCAGCTGGCTGAGCTGGGCAGAAGGGGACGTGTGGATTCCCTCAGGGTTACTAGGCTAAAACACTATTTATTCCCCCCCCAAAGGCTCTCAGCCTTGCAATGCAGTTTCAGAACCTCCCGTTTGCAAGGCAATACCTTCGGTGGCTTGCTAGAAAATAGCTCCCCCAATTACACTTCTGCAGAGTCTACAGTAATAACTCACCACAAGGGCAGAGAAAAATGCCTTGCAATTGGATACATTGAATAATGTAATGTTTCAACAATACCAGAAAGAATGTTGTATTATTAAAATACCACAGTAGTTTTAAAAAAGCAGCATTAAAATCACTATGAGCAGGCATTAAGATCTGAGAATAACAAATATTGAGTTTTTCTCCAAGCTACAGTAGGGAAAATTTTTTTTCCCCTCAATCTGCTTAAATTTTCAGAGAATAGAAGGCATTTATAGGAAAGGATGACTGGAGTGGAGAAGAAATTGCCCTAGCTCTCATTCAACAGAGTGGTAACAATCAAGGAGTTTTAAGATCTCTTTAAGCAAGCCACAGGGTTATAGGGCAGTGAGTTGCTGAGCAATTAGCCAGAAGATGTGATTAGGGCTGAGGGCTTCTAGAGAATTCCATCTCCAGAATGCCTACCTTTTCTCAAATCGTCATAGTTTGGGGGTAAAACAGCAAAGCTTTCAGTCCCCCTAACAATGCAACCATGAACATTTTCTGGAGACCTGACTGACATCTAGATGTGCTGTGAATTCTGTGAAGTTTAACTTGAATAAATCAAATCTGCTCCCATGGTCCTCTTCCCTGATATCATTCTCTCTGGCTCCCGGTTCTCAGTTCTTAGACAATTTTCCTTTCTGGTCAGTCACCCAACCTGTGTTGCATGCTGTGGGTATCAGCCTCCTAATCCACCAGCACAACTGACCTTCTAGAAAATGCCAAGATTTCCTGGTCAAGATCACTTAACTTCAGAAGGAGGGAATATACTAAAACTAGCTGATGGGGAAAGAGAAATTAAATGAAGGACAGAGGCAATTTCATAGTCTCCATGACAGAAAGTACACATGGGTTTCATGTGGCCCCCAAAGAAGACTGGAAATGCCCTCCAAAGATACTGACCCTCTCTTCTCTCACCAAGTGACTGTTCTGTTTACTGGCTGTACCTATCCATCTGAAAGGAATGGGCAGGCTTTCTGACGCCAGCTCTGTGTGTCTGTCTCAAACTCCTATTGGCCAATGTGGAAAATGACCACCAAGTGAGGGAAATGCTTACCCTCAGAAATGAGGTTTAAATACCCAGAAGAGACCGGATCAAAGTTCAAGGGTGTAATGAGAGGTCAGATGAACATATTTCCATCCACAATAGAGCCTCTAGTCCAGTGGTTCCTTTTCTGTCAGTCACTTATTCAACTTTTCGGTGTTTTAACACTGTACAGTGAGGGTGGAGTGGGGGGCAGGGCTGGGAGATGCCAGTGAATGAAATGAAATTGAAGACCCAAAGACCAAACATCCAGTGGATGGGATTGGCCATCTGCCAACAGGACAGGAAGTCCAGTGCAGACCTAACATCCAGTGGTTGGGATTGGCCATCTGCCAACAGGACAGGCAGTCCAGTGCAGACCTAACATCCAGTGGATGGGATTGGCCATCTGCCAACAGGACAGGAAGTCCAGTGCAGACCTACCATCCAGTGGTTGGGATTGGCCATCTGCCAACAGGACAGGAAGTCCAGGGTAGACCTGCTGAGTCTCTCCAGACTCCATCACTAAGACCTGGACTGAACGCAGTTCCAGCCAAGGTAAATAGTTATCATGGCAACAATGCCACAGTCATGATAGAAATGACTCAGTGTTAAAAGGAAACTGAAGAATGCATTGAAGAGTTACCTCGTGTCTCTGGCCCTGTCTGGGGGTGGGTGGGGTGCCTTGGGCAGCTCCAGGGGGCTTCTGGCCCCATGGCTAGGTTGTCTCAGCAGGACAGAGGAGTGATGGCACCCGCCATTAAAAGCCTTCCTCAGCTCTGCTCTATGACCTTGCCTGGAGTCAGTCACTGGGTTTTTCAAAAATTCTTTCCACTTCAGGAAAATGAAAATGCTCATCAGCTGCCAGCGCCTCCCGAGTTTGATTAGTGAGTCAGTGATCCAGAACATCACCAATCTCTGGAACCCCAAGATCTCAAGACCTTCATGAGCTTGTCAAGATGCCAGCCCTGCAGCCCTGATGCCACTTGAATTTCTCCTGGTGACCTAGGAAGCACAGCCAGCCTCCTGTAACAAGGAGAGCCTGTCTCCGGGCCTGTGGGCAAGTGCAGTGGGAGAATTCCCTTCCAGCGAGAAGAGGGGGTGACCCTGGGACTGCATGGAGACATGTAGGAGGTGGGCTGAATTCGGAGTCCTTTACAGCACCTGCTAAGGACTGCAGCTTCTGCTTATATGCATGGATGGTCTTCCTTGAGGACGACTCAGGAGAAGGGAGAGGATGCCAGTCATCTGCCCTCTGGTGAGCATCTCAACCTGTTGCTGAATGCTGACTTCAATTTCCTTCCTTCGGCTCCCATATTATTAGTTGGGGGCTGCCATAACGTGGACCAAGGGGGCTTAAACAACAGGAACTAAATTTTAGCTTCATCTGACTGTTTTTTAGTTCTTATACATCAAAAAATAATGTTATTATTATGAAGGTGTTGTACAATGAGGCTAGCATTTCATAGGTCAGGCAATAAGTACATTTTGTTTTTGGATAATGTTACCCCTTCTTTCACTTTCCCCTGGTTTCCCCTCCCATCCCTGCCCATAAGGTACATAGGTCATTTTCCACATAGTGCATACTGAATAACATGATTGCATTCGTTGACCTTTCCTCCCTCACTTTCATCAGCTCTCCCCTTTACCTCTCTCCCAGAAGAAGAAAAAGTAAAGAGCAAAAAGCACCACGACCACCACCACCACCATGACCACCAAACCCCCATGTTTCCATTTCCTCGAGTTTGTTTCAATAATTACTATTTTAAATGTTCAGAGAAGCTGTGCCTTTGTGTTCTTCCCTAAAGACAGCTTTCTTTAGTTTGTTTGTATGTGGATGTCTAGAGTCCTGTTCAGTTACATTTTAGCTCTAGCTTTCACATATGAGAGAAAACATGCCCTGTTGTCTTTCTTCAGCTTGGCTCACCTCACTTATGATTTGTTCTAGGTCCATCTGTTTTCCTGCAGATGACATAATCTTATTCTTTCTAATGGATGAGTAAGATTCCATTGTATATATGTACCACATTTTTTGTTGATCCACTCATCTATTGTAGTGCATCTGGGTTTTTTCCACAACTTGGCGATTGTGAATAGTGCAGCAATGAACATGGGTGTGCAGGTGTCTTTACCGTATTCTGACTTGTGATGTTTGGGTTAGATGCCATGGAGTGGTATGGCTAGATTGTAGAGAAAAACCAATGTTTAATTTTTTTTTGAGGGATCTCCAAACAGCCTTCCAGAGTGGCTATACTAGTTAACATTCCCACCGACAGAGCAATAGGGTTCCTCTGTTTTCAAATCCCTGCCAGCATTGGTTGTTGTATGAATTCTTGATGTTGGCTAATCTAACTGGGATGAGATAGAATGTCAGAGTTGTTTTTATTTACATTTCCAGGGATGTTGAGCGTTTTCTTGTGTGTCTGTTTGCCAGTCTTACTTCTTTGGAGAAGTTTCTCTTTAGTTCCTTTGCACATTTATTGATTAGTTTATTAGTTTCGTGGGGCTTAATTTCTTGAGCTCCTTGTATATTGTGGATATTAGGCCTGTGTTAGATGTATTGCTGGTAAAACAATACATATGTTGGCTATTTTCTAATTTGGTAACTATATCTTTTGCTGTGTAGAAACTTTATTTTGATGTAATCCCATTTGCTAAGTCTCTGTCCTATCTGCTGGGCTCCTGGGACTCTTCAAAAACTTCTGACCTATGCCTATACATTCTAATGTTTCTCCTGCCCCATCTTGCTGTAGTTTCAAAATTTCAGGTCTGATGTTGAGGTCTTTAATGCACTTTGAAGTGGTATTGGTCCATGGTGACAAACAGGGATCTAATTTTTTTTCTACATATGAATGTCCAATTTCCCAAACACCAATTATTGAAGAGACTGTCTTTTTCCCACCATACAGTTTTGGCTTCCTCATCAAATATCAGATAACTGTATATCTTTATTTCTGGGTCTTCTAGTCTGTTCCATTGATCTTCAGGCCCATTTTTGTGCCAGTATCAAACTTTTTTTTTTATTACAGCTGTGTAATAGAGTTTGAGGTCTGGGCTCGTGATACCACCAGTGTTGTTTGGCTGTTCAAGGTCTTCTGTTACAACCAGATCTTCTGATTCAATGGTACTCATGGGCTATGTAGAGCTGGGTGGCATCCACAAGAAAAGAGCCCTATGTGTCGCTGGATTTTCATACCTTTCACATAGGAATAGGGACAATCTCTAGAATATTTTACTTAATCAAAATGCTTCTGTCTTTGATCCTCCCTTGTTTCCTTATTCGTTCCCTCATTCTATCTGTATTTCTATCTATGCATTTCTCTCCCTCTCTCACTCACACACACATACACACATATACACACACATTTATTTTTATGATTTCTACAATGACAGCTATCTTTGGAGCATCCCACTGTTAAAGTCAGTTATTTAGCACTGTATCTGCCCAGCCAACCAAGCCAGATCTTCCTGCCCCGAAGTGAGGTCAAGAAATGGGCCTGGGTTGGATGACTAGCAGTGAGGGGGCAGAGCAACACAACCTGGCTGTAAGTAGGAGTCTTGAATCCAGAGAGACCCGAGCTCAAAGTCCAGCTCTCTACTACCTGATGGCTTTCTTTTTTCCCCTAGAGCTGAGAACCAAACTTGGGGCCTTGCGCTTGCCAGGCAGGCACTGTTCCATTGAGTTAAATCCCCAGCTCCTCTCTACTACCTTAATGTGACTTTGGAGAAGGGACTTAACTATTGTCCCAACCTTCCAATTATGTGGCAATTAGTAATAACTCCTGAAAGATTCTTGAGATTTGTTATTGCATTTAATGGACAGATGAAACACAGTGGTAGGGATACCATGACTGGGCAGGTAGACTGTCCTTTTTAGGATTATCAGGGAAGTAAAATTCAGCAATCACACTAAGTTCATGATAGTATGTTAGTCTCAGAAGGAGTGGTGAGGACAGCCAGAGCCCCAGGTCCTAGAACTAGAAAAATTGACATAGGCAGGAATCCCATTCAAGAATGGAGAGCACAGCCAGTCATCAGGGCTACAAAGGTGAATGCGACCTCAAATCCTGGACAGAGATTACTTCTCATGGCCAGGTCTGACTCTTGGGAGCCGGAGTGTGGAGGAAGTGGATGGGAGCCCCAGCCAGATCATCTGAGTATGGAAAGCTTAAAGGGTGACTTGGGCTTGGTGTTTGGATGAGAGGAACGCACTGTGTGAATTTCCTTTGGCCAAATTCTGAGCACACATCTTTGGCCTGTATGCCCCTGAGAGGGAGTTTTAGCTACAACCCAAATTGCTTGTTTATTAGCAAATGTGAATAATGTACAAATTAAGCCACCTGCTCCTGTTGAATTAATTTAGGTTATACCGGGCTTGGAATGGAGTGGCTGACTTTAGTTAACACAATCATGCAAATTAACACACGCTTGACTCCTAGGCAGATCCCCACTGTCCACAGCAGGGGCCCTACGGGAAATCAGGCAACAGACCTTAAAGAAAGCAATAATCTATGCTTTATCTCTTCTGACAGTTTTTGCTACTGTCTACGGGAGTCTTTGGGGGGAGAATATTCAGTGCCTGTTTTGTTTTTGTTTCCCATAGCCCAGTGATGCAGGAAGTAGCAAATGAAACGTGGAAGGAGTAGCTCAACAACCCATGTCTGAGGCCTGTGTCCTCCTATGAGCTGGTGATGCTATTTAAGTGTGAGTCTCCTTTCTCTTCAGGCCCAAACTTCTTAAGTGAAATCATTCTTCATCAGGTGGATTACGTAGGATTGCTAAGAAATGACTTGCCCAGAACTCCTTTAACAAAGGTCGTGTGTGCGTTTGCATGCGTGTGTGCATGCACGTGCACGCACCAATCCTGAGGTTTGAACTCAGAGCCTGGGCTGAACTTTTTTTGCTCAAGACTAGGGCTCTACCACTTAAGCCACAGCTCCACTTCTAGCTTTTTTGGTGGTTAGTCGGAGAGAAGAATCTCACCAACTCTCCTCCTGGGCTGGCTTTGAACGTCAAAGATCCACTGATTTTAGCCTTCTGAGTAGTAAAGGTAACAGGAATGAACCACCAGTACCTGGTGTGAAGGTAAGAGAGAGAGGCAGAGGGTGCATGTTTGTTTGGAAGCCACAGGTGCTGTGGATCTCAACCTGGAAGACTGAGGACCTAAGTCACTGGAGTTACTGCCTGAGTGCCCACTCCAGCAACAGTACACATCAAGAGAGACCTCTAACGAGGTCTATTTGTTACCTACCGTGTAATCTACAGCATCTCTGTTGGTGAGCATCTATAACCAGTCTGTGCTAGTTGGGACACCAATCCAGGGTATAGCCAGTGCTAGCCCAGGTAGCACGAAGAGTCCATCATACTTACAAAGCCTGACACACAAGCTTGTGTGTTGATTTTCCTTAGTACGGAGCTGAGGACACAGCAGACCCTTATTGTGCCATAGACCCTAACTCAAAATTCCTTTGGTATTTCCCAAATATAATGAAGGCAAGCATCAGGAGAGATGCTATTCTGAGTCTGGATGCGAGAGGCATATGGGAAAGACTGCAGATGATGCAGGGTTAATCCCAACTCCTCTCACTTCTGACTCTTTGATTTATGGATGGATTCTGGAATGTGATATCATTATGCTGCCAGGAAAAAGAAAACAGGAAAAGTCTAAGGTTGAAATTTCCATTGTACATAAAGGCTAAAATAGAAAGACAACGAAGTGGATACTGTTTATCCTTTCTTTTAACTAAATAGTCACCATTTCTTAGTAGGTGATAACTGCCAAGGACTGGGATCAAACAGGAACTCTTAGGACAAGGGGTATGAGGGAGCTATGTCAGAAACAGATGGACATGCTAGCTGTGTCTTCCCATGATGTCAGAATTCACTGACTAACAACACATTCACAAGCTGCATCAAGTCCGTTGGCGTTAGTTAGCCAAGTTCTAGTGAGGTCACTTGATTGCAGTTAGCAAATAGGTTCTTTGTTCCCATCTTAATTACTAATATCAACTCTCAGATCACTCACAGTAATGTAGAGATGCTACAGGATGGCTAAGAAAAGGTTAAAAGGGAGTCACAAGTCTCAAAGAAGTTTTGCCTAAGCAAGAGCAGACAGCAGAGCAGGAGGCGCGATACTAGCTCAAGGTACAGATTTGATTTCAGGCAGGGTTGAGTTCAGGTGCTGAGTTGATTATCCGGCTTAGTGGATCTGGACAGATGGCACTTGAATAGGTTACGTCAGGCAGGGGCTGGAGCTAAAGCCCCAGAGACAGAGGCAGGAGTTCATCGCCGTTTGATCCTTGATGCGTACACTGGATGTTCCGATTACAGGCTGCGGTGTGTCCCCGTGCTAGTAGTCCCTGCTGTCATGTGATTCAGGACATGGAGTTTGCATTAATCCTGGGTCTGGAGTGTTTGATAAATTCATGGGCCTGGCTTTTCTGGTATAGGTTTGCTATACTCAGGCGTCCGTGTGTTTTTTTTTAAATTTACATTGATAAGTTTATAGGTGATAACATTGTATTTGCCTAATTAAATTATTTGTCATTTTTTCCAGATGTAGCTGCATAAACAAGATATAGAGCATTCTGTTTTGGCATGGATACTTAACACAGAGTAGCTTAGATCCAAACTATTGCTTTACGAAATGGAGCTAGTCAACGTTAGGCAGAGCCTTAAGGATGTCGTAATGTTGACCTGGAGTAACTCAGAACATTCCATTCTCTTCAATAAGCATGTCACCTTTTTGGTGTGAATGTGCTAGTCCTGTGCTACTTGAACTCGTGGCCTGGGTGCTGTCCCTGAGGATTTTGTGCTCAAGGGTACTTGTGCTCTGCCACTTGGGCCACAGCGCCACCTCTGGCTTTTCGGAGATTAATTATTGGACATAAGGGTCTTACAGACTTCCCTGCCCAGGCTGGCTTCCAATGGAAGTCCTCAGACCTCAATCTCCTGAGTAGCTAGAATTACAGGCATGGGCCACGGGTGCCTGACTGAAAATGTCACTTTGATTTCAAGTTCGCATCGAATTCTCTGTGTGTTGTCGCATGTTCTGCTGCGCATATGGTAGGCTGCATGTAGCACAAATTAATTTTTGTTAAACACCTTGAAGAGAGCCAACTCCATGACCAGCTGCTAAATCTATATAGCATGTCTGTGTAAACTCTATACCCAATCTGTGTAAACAAAACTGATCTAATTTAGAGTTGACGTAGAGAATTGGCAATGGATGTCACAGCAGAGTATCAGTGGAGGCAAATGATTCCTGAAACACTTTCTGAACGTGCCGTCCTTCCTCATGGGTAATTTGCCTGTCACTTTCTGATGTTCTCCATTGCCTGGCCCCCACCCCCAGCCTCCAGCTCTGTTCCGTGAGGGGTTTCAAAGCCCTATTTCCCTGCAGGCAAAGTCATGGAATGAGCAATAATCCTCTGTGAAAACAGCTGCTTTGTTACGCTTGAGGTAAAAGTGGTGGTGATGGGCAACATGAACTAAAAAAGAATCTCCTGCTTGATTTGAAGAAATCTTGACAGTCTGTCTCATAGGCCTGGGGTTCACTGTGAAGCAGCCACAAGCTGAAGGTGTTGGTGTGCTGGGGTTGTCATGACAAAGTACCACAGGTTGAGGGCATAAACAACAGAGATATATTGTCTCATGGTTCTGCAGCAAGATGAGCAATGTCCAGCCCCTGAAATCACTTGATCCATGACAGGATAGGCACATTGGATTTTTGTAGCATCTCATTGGATGCCTGACATATTGACCTTATGATGGAAATCCAAGCTCAAGCTAGGCAGGGCTAGATTCTCCTAAGGCATCTCTCTTTGGCTAATAGGGCGTTTCTCTATGCCTTCATGTAGTTGTCACTCGGTACAGACCTGACTTGTAATCCCTTCTTCCAACAACAATTATATTGGATCAGGGCTCATCTTACTAGCTCATTTGTTTACTTAATTATTTCTTTTAAGAGGTCATCTCCAAATACAGTTACATTCTGAAGTGTTGAGGATTAGTACTACACCTTTTAATTTTACTTTGGATCTGAAATGTCCCCCAAATGCCCAGGTGTTAAAGGCTTAGTCCCTAGTTTGGTAGTATTTTGAGGGGAGAAAACTAGGGCCCAGAGGAAGAGCTTTAAGTGATGGGAGGGGCTAGTAGGACCCTACCCTACCTTTCCTGCCTCCCCCACCAACTTCTTGGCTATGAGGTGAATAGATTTTCTTTACCATGTTCTCCCAACATCTATTCCTTCCTTCCTTCCTTCCTTCCTTCCTTCCTTCCTTCCTTCCTTCCTTCCTTCCTTCCTTCCTTCCTTCCTTTTCTTTTTCCTTCCCTCTCTGTCCCTCCCTCCCTTCCTCCCCTCTCTCCTTTTTCCTTTCCTTTCCTTTCCTTACCTTACCCTCCCCTCCTCTCCCCCCTCCCTCCCTCCCTCCCCCTCCCTCCCTCCCTCCCTCCCTCCCTCCCTCCCTCCCTCCCTCCCTCCCTCCCTCCCTCCCTTCCTTCCTTCCTTTCTTGTGTTTGAATCTAAAGATCAAATAACTCCCTTGCACATGATGAATAAGTGCTCCACCACTGGGCTATAACCTTAGTTCCTTTTTGCTTTATAATTTGATTTATCTCAGAAATTTGTTACAGTAACAGAATACTGACTGACACTGGGGAGACATATTTCAGCCAGTAATTGTGGGGGAGTTTGCTCTAGGTATAGGGCATCCATTCAATCTCTTCAGCTGGAAACCCCTTTCCCCCCAAGTTTCCCAAATACCCGATTTATACTGAAGCTTCCATTTTTCATTTTTACTTCTTATTTTCTGAAACCAGTTGTGAGTTTTCCCTGAGTTTGATTCTGGTATGATAGAAGAGACTTATTTTGACCTAAAGACCATGAGGAAGCCATATGGCCCCAATTCACACTGTCAGGCTCCTGTAATGGCTACCAGGTTCCTGGAACTGAGTGGCAACTAGGACAGCCATATTAGTGTGTCCAAAAGAAGGTTCTCTTGACAGTGGGAATGTTCTGTACCTGTCCAATATCTTAACTTCTCCCTTTAGGCAGCGATTAGCTACTTGAAAGGTGACTAGGTATGTCAAAATTTAAATTTTCAGTCATTTCGATTTTAATTGCCACCATTTTGGACTGCTGGGCCCTGGACTGTGGGTAAGCAGATCTAGGCCTGGTTATCGGTGGGATCCCACAAGATGAGAGAACATACACTCAGCACTCTGTTGCCAATTTGAACTGGCCTTTGGAGAAAAAAAGCTATTGCAAAAGCTGGCTCCGATATCCACTCTCTGCCACTAGCTTCAAGTTGAGGGTCCCATAAAATGCTAGCTTGGTTTATTGCTTTGCATACAAAAGTCTCCAAGAGACCAGATGAGCATAGATAGGAATGTTCCCCGGCCACAGTAGAAAAGTTCCTTACTAAGAAATAAACCTCTCTGGAACCATTCACCTGGCAGATTGGTTGAAAGCAATTTTGAGTGCCTTGTGGCTTCCTGTGCAACAACTTTCTCTGAGAACTCAAACTAGAAAGCTTAGTCAGAATAAGCCTTGGGTTAAAATAGACAATGTTCACATTGCCTATTAGTTTTTAGCATGAGCTAGTCATGTCCCAGACTGTAAGCAGTTAAGTTATTTGGAAAATCCCCTCACTTTTGCTCACTCTTATGCCTCAGGCTCTGCGGAGTTCAGGTAAGTACCAATTTGGAGTGCTACCATTTTTATTTGTTATTTCACAGAGGTAGGCAGGATGGGAGTTGCCGAAGACAATGAAGGTGGCCATTACCCTTAGTCAGGCTAAGTATATAATTTCCCCAGTGATCCTCTGAGCAATAACAAAAACTTATGTGAGGTACATGTAGTGTTATATTCCCCGGGGCTTAATATGGCTCTCAGTAAAATTGATTTTCCTGAAATCTTGCAATATACCTCATCAAACTAAATGAAACCTGCACTGGTTTTATACGAAGTGATTGGATTCCGTGTGATAAATTAACCCTCACCGTCAGAGAGGTACTGGGTAATAGGCTGGTTCATTTCAGCCCCCACAGCTGCCATCCAGGGTTTTAATTTTTCCATAGGTCTTTATTTAATTCCCTCTGGGATCCGGAGGAGGTATTCTCCAACCGAGAGACATGGAGGGTATAGCTGATCATAATTTCTACCACGGTGGAGATTTAGCTTGTCTCCGTGAAAAGGAAGCTTGCTGACCTTGGAGGCCAGAGGACAAAGGTGAAGCCAGACATGGGGATTGTGGGCCATAGGGTGGTGAGTTTTTGTGAGTGGGCAGGAGGAGGCATAATCTGAAAGCAAGATCACTTCTGAGCTTCTGTGTCTCTCCCCTAGCAGCAATTGTGAGGCCCTCATGACCTGATTTTTAAGCATGTGTATACGTTGTATATATTTATAATGCTTTTTGTGTGGCTGAAATGAGCATCTTTGGGAGAAAGTGACTGGCCATCTGAAACTGAGACTTCTTGCTGTAAATAAACATGAGTCGTGCCTTAAGCGACCCAAGGGGGACATCTTCCTTTGGAAGGGAAAAGTAGTATGATTGGGCTTTGATTTAATCCATCCCTAGGAGACAGTTCCTAAGGTAATAGCTGGAAAGAAATCACACAGAGCAAATCTGTGTGGGAGTAACCAAACTCCATTGTTAAGGGGGACCTACACAAGCATTCCTCAAAGACTACCATTTACCATGACAATTTTGAAATCAGATGAGCAGTCAGTACCAAGTGCCGGGGAGAATCGATAGCAAGATTGCTTACAGTGCAGAGAGGTGCCCAAGGTGCAGACATTGATTGCATTGCACAAACTCCAACTCTCTTAACTCTGGTGGATTTGGAAAGAGAAGACAGAGCCTCTTGCCCCCAAAAAGATAAAATTGGAAGAAATTTAATCAAAACAACTGCCAGGTACTGCCATGAAGACTAGCTCTAGCTCAGGACTTACTCATTCCTGGTCTCTTCTTCCTTTTCTTAAGGTCTTGTCCAAGTTAACAGTCTTAGAAAACCACCAAACAGCTAATTCTCTTCAAGAAGACTGTGCAGTCCCTTGCTTAGCTAGAGGGAAACCAGAGTGAGAGAGGAAGCTTTGGTATTTTGTGAGTGATTTGGGGAGATGGCGGTGAGAACAAACAGCAGAGATACTTTCTGTTTGTAAGGATAATGAGAATCAGAGTCTTTCAGCTGAAGAAGGCAAATTATTTTATTTTATCCAATAGAACAGACTCCAGGGGACAATGAATAAAAGCTGCCTGACATGACAGAAGAGAAGTAAGCTTAAGAGCAACTAAGTATCACAGAGGAAAATGTCTGCAATGTCAAGATACAATGGGTCCATTTTATTTTCAGCAATAATTGAGCCCATCATGGTGGCTCATACCTGTAATCCAAGCAAATCAGGACACTGAGATGGAGAGGATTTGGTTGGAGGCCAGCTGAGGGAAAGTACCACCAATGAAAGCTGGGCTGGGTGGCCCGTGCTGGCCATCCCAGCTAGTTGGGAAGCAGAAATAGGAGGATAGCAGGCCACAAAAAGCAAAACTCTATTTGAAATATTACTAAAGCTAAATGGGATAAGGGTTTGGCTCAAGTGGTAGATTACCCTCATAGCAAGCACAGGGCCTGTGTTTAACACCCAGTACTATTAAAAATAATTTTTAAAAATATCACTGTAACTTATTTTGGTACCCTGGATATTGTATATATGTGTATTGGAACTAGGGAAGGGAAAGGAAATACCAAAATCAAGAGACAAAGGATGAAAAGACCAATGAATGCGACAGCAATACTTACAAAACTATATGGTGTAAACCAACTGTACAACTCATGGGCGGGGGGAGAGGGAAATGGGGAGGGGAAGGCAGGTGTGGGGGGAAATGAGAGAAGAGGTAGGAAGTTGGATAAGAAATGTACATACTACCTTACATATGAAACTGTAACCCCTCTTTACATCACTTTTACAATAAAGAAATTAAAAAAACAACAACAACAGCAACAAAGAAAAAAGATGGAGGCATACAGTTATTTAAGCATTTAAGTCTACTTTTTCTTTCTCAGTGCTATACTGGTGGCTTGGTACATGCTTAATGCTCAAGAAACACTGACTGAAAGAGCAAGGTTGCAGAGTTCTTCACTGTGAAATTGTCCAAGCAGATGGAAGGTTCTATCCAAACAGCCTGCCAGCTCTGTGGGTGAGTCACAGGGCCAATTGCTGTCTAGGTTCCCAGGCAATGGTCATGGGAAGTGTGACCTTGTTTTATGCTCTCAAGATCTGAGCTATCATCTTTGTCACCTGATGTCTTGATAGATTTTATGTGGGTTCTGGATTCAGTTGAATCTCATATTTCATTTCATCTTTCAAATGGAGAAAATGGATACAGTGAGTGCTGGGGTTAGTAGGACCTGTTCACTGTCATTTTCCTCTGACTTTAATGTTCTGAGTATCCTGAAGGGTGTGTGTGTGTGTGTGTGTGTGTGTGTGTGAGAGAGAGAGAGAGACAGAGAGAGACAGAGAGAGAGTGCTTGCAAGAGGAAAGAGGTTGGGGAGAGGAAGAGAAGGGAGAAGAAGGGGAGGAAAGACAGAGAAGGAGAAGGGGAGCGAGACTATGACTAACTCAGGAAGAGAATAATCCCTCTGTGGTGTAACCTCCTTGTGTTTGTGAAGGTCACCTTCAAAAGCAGCCCTGGCCCTTTGATAGCATGCTAAAATGTTCAGTTTTAATTAGTTCCTACTTTCTTCATGTTGCAGCAATTAATCCTGCTCTCTAACTCTCGTTTCTATAAATAAAGGTATTTCACAGAATCTCAGGGTATTTATATCCTCTGTACCTTCTGTTCTAGCTCACAAGAGCACATTATTCCAGGAGATGCTTGTGCTCTGACCTTATGCAGAAGGTGCAGGGAAGAAGCAAGCTTCCTGCCTCTTGGAGCTTCTTGAGAGTTCAGTGTGTATCTTCACGATGCTAGTGTGGCCAGGGAGGAGGCTTTTTGTTGTATGCTATGTCTTACTGTCTCACAGATACACCATGGTGTGATGGAGCTGGCACAGTAAGGGGACGAGGGCCAGAATCGGGGTGGGGTGGCTATCATGGCAACTGAGGGACTGGCAGAGGGGCTCAGCCACCCACTTCCCAAATCAGCAGTCACCAGCTGCAGAGTCAGGTTCACTGGGAGACACCCAAAGGAGAAGGGAAAAACTCCGTGCGTTTGACAGGTTCCATCTCCGACTCAGGAAGCCTTTGCAATAATAATTGGATATCCATGGAAGATCACTGCTGCTTATAAATCCAGCCTTGTTTTTATTTCTAAAATCCTCTTCCTCCAGACACACGTGTCACGTGATTAACAGGAGCGAAGCTTGTGCAAGGAAGGGATGGGCAGCAGTGACAAGGTTAGCAAGGGGACCACTGTCCTTGGTCCTGAACACAACACCATCCCTGATGAGACAGTCACACTGACATCTCCTCCCCTTGACCTTTTCCAGAAAGCTCCAGGGTGGGAAGGAAAGACGGTGGTAGCAAAGAACGAGAGAGAATGTCAAAATGACAAGATGGGCAAAAGCATAATCAAAAGATTCCAGTTAGACAAAAGTGTTCGTAGATGCTGTTCTTAAAAAATGATTCGTAAGGAGGAGGAAAAAGCAGTTGCTATTGGAGAAACTTGGATGTAGCTTGTGCTTTCCGGTGTGGCTTGTGCTACAGGATGTCTGATTGATTTCATGTAAATCTGACAGGTACAAATAGCTTCCCCTTTTGGAGGACCCGTGTGTGGGAGCCACAAGCTCCTCCCCAAGCTCCATCAGCTCAACACAGTGGTGGTCGAGTCTCTCCCTAACAGGTGTGCTCTGCCCGTATCGCAGGGATGCTCATCAACAAATGTCAGTTCTTAGTCGATATGAAAGATTCACCTAAAAACTCAGATATACTCTCTGTCCTCCCTCATGTCTCCTGAAAGCCTTCCCTTCAGCTCTCAGAAGCATTTTTTTTTTCACCTCTATACAATTCAACCCACAATCTCCTGGCCTTGGAAAGAGCTCAGTCCAGAGGAGAGGAACCAAGAATAGCATTTGGTAGTCGCATGTGATGGCTGACACAATGTAAGAAGGTTTCTAAGGGCTGCGCCTTTTCAGATGGAAACTTGGGAGGTTTTTAGTTCTCTGC
This sequence comes from Perognathus longimembris pacificus, assembly GCF_023159225.1. NCBI lineage: Eukaryota > Metazoa > Chordata > Mammalia > Rodentia > Heteromyidae > Perognathus > Perognathus longimembris. The sequence goes on from NC_063184.1 coordinate 26,263,367, forward strand.
CCATCTCTACCTTGACTTTCTCATGCAAGGAGATGCAAAAAGTCTATTTTGCAACTGTTGTGTAATGTAAAGACAAATGATTTTGTTGCTGTGTTTATTCCTGGTTAATTGAGAAAATTATCCCACTTAGCCAATAGTGAAACCTCTGAGATTTTTCTTCTCATTTCTCTGCCTGTCTAGGGAAACAGGCAGAAGTAAACAATCATGCCCTATTCTATTCCTAGTCAAGTGGATTATTACCATAATAATTAAGACTAAAAAACATCTGGTTTTTGTACAACTTGACACAGGAATTTCCTCGGCTTTCTTACCTTCTCTCTGGCTTTCCAGCTCCTTGGACTGACCTCCCAATACTATCTGAACCCATGTCTTTGAATCTCATGGGCTGTAAATGTCTGAGGGAAGCTAGAGTAGAAACCATAGACCCATTTCTATACTTTCACTTTATAGATTTGGAAACTGAGGCTATGGTAAAAAACATGGCCATGGTCAAGGTTGAGCATTTGATTACAGAACCAAGCTCCTGACCCATGATGAATAAGCATTTCCCTCAGAGGCTCAGAGTCCATGAGATTCAAGAGGCACAAAGGAGGCTGGATTAGCAGTTCAAGGTCTGCCATGTCTACTGCAACTAGACACACTCAGCTTGTGTTTCTTTTCTATCTCACATTTTCACAGAGTTTTTTTTTTTTGGAAACAGAACTGCTGATAAAAGGGGAGGAAATAAAGGAAAAAAAGGAAGAATATAAAGAAAACCATCAGACTAGGTGATCTATAAGAGTTCCCCTAGCATGATGATTTTAAGACCCTTTTTTAGAAGCAGGGTTAGAAAAAAATACATTTTCCCCTCTTTAAAGCAGGCTTGTGTAAGATTACACCAAGTATTTTGCGTGTCAGAACCATTTTACAAAATGTTAATTTGACATTTGCAATTTAAAAATAAATCAAGGATATATAGAAGTTCCATTTTTTCCCCACAAAAACATGCATAAACTTTTAGAGTGTTTCTACCAAACAGAAGTTTAGGCTTTCCCAACCCAAGATATTTTGTGAATAGTTAGAGGTAATAGATAAATTCCTAGCACTACTAAGCTTTCTTTTTTCTCAAAGGAAATCAGCAGGGATGGATGAATTCTGAAGTGTGTAAGCAGACTGACACGGATGGAGCATATGTAGATTTCAGTTTTCTGCATGGGTCCAAGGACTGTAGTAATAATAAATAATCAAGAGTTGGTTCTCTTTGTTCCAAGCCCTTGGTGCTAGATGGACAACTATAATCCCATAGCTAAGTGAGAGGATGGTGCTAAACCTCATCCATTCATCTGGGGGTGAGTTGAGAGACCGAGGCAAAGACCTACCCAACTGGAAAGAAGAGAAAGGATTTATAACCAAGTAAACCCTCTATATTTGGGAATACTTTAAAAGCTCACAGGTTGCCATAGCAAAGTGTCCCAGACCAAATGGCTTCAATAGCACTTAAATATCAGAAAATTAGATTCTCATCATAGAGGGGGATAAGAGAACCATAGTCCGGCAAGGCATTGCATTGTTACTTCCTCCCAAGGCCTTCACGTGGGTCTGTGCGCATGCTTCTACCTGTTTGTCCTGATCCATTCTTTTTATGAGGATACCAGTCAAACTACGTGAGGATACAGCTTACTGTCCTCATTTTAACTTAATTAAAATGACCTCGTTAACGGCATTATCTTCACCTACAGACACAGCTGAGGTAGGTCCTGGTTGTTCAGACTTCTTCATAGGAATTTGAGGGGAAACAGGGGTCAGCTCAAAACACTGTGCTGATAGGCTCAGAGAATTTTGTACTAGAGAATTATTAACCATCGTTACCAGGCTGCTCTCACTTGGGGTGCATTTTGTTCTGAATGACTAATTTCTAGCCCGGCCATCTGGAATGCTAGTCTCTGGGTTTCCTTCATAGAACTGACCATTTCTGGCCAAAATCTGTCATGAGGGCTTTCTTAGTGTATCCAGATCCTGGAAGGATGGCTTACTTGGTTTTCTAGGTTGCTGGTCTTGTCCATTTTCCACCCACTGATATGATTTACTTCAGTCCTTTCAGCATAAGGTATGTAATGATGAGATAATTTAGGTTTTTATTTCAAGGTGGAGGAACAACCTGTAACATTTTTAAAAGATTCCAAATAAACAAACAGTTATGGCTTTTGCCAGAATAGGATTTTTAATAGTGGGACAGTATGTCACATTTCGATTCATACATGAATGATAAAAATAGCCCAACAACAATGGGAAATTATGAAAAGTGCCTATTGAGCGCTTGCTGAAGGCCCAGTAGGGCTTTAAAGGGAAACAAATGCATATCTAGAGGCTGCCTTCCGTGCTCATTTGCAAATGCATCACTTCTGGCATGGACGTCTCCCGGTGAGCCATAAATACTGGGTGATTGATTAATAGAAAAAAAAAAAAGATAAACTGGATGTGGAACTGCCGTCCTAGACTGTGGCTTTTAATATTTAAAGAGGTCTGAAGGGAAGCCTTCCTGTGTCGTAAGGGCTTAACGCTGGTGCTGGAATGAGAGAGTCCCTCCCCATGCCACCTCCCAGGCGGGAGTGGATTCAGAGCTCATGCCAAGCATGGCTGCTTTGCAGCTCCAGCCTTAGGAGGTCTAGACACATGTCTAGAACACGTCCAACTCTCACAGTGGGGGGGCTGGGGATATAGCCTAGTGGCAAGAGTGCCTGCCTCGGATACACGAGGCCCTAGGTTCGATTCCCCAGCACCACATATACAGAAAATGGCCAGAAGCGGCGCTGTGGCTCAAGTGGCGGAGTGCTAGCCTTGAGCGGGAAGAAGCCAGGGACAGTGCTCAGGCCCTGAGTCCAAGGCCCAGGACTGGCCAAAAAAAAACAAAACAAAACAAAAAAAAACCTCTCACAGTGGGATTTTCTTGGGTGGGCATATTAGTGAATTAACTTGTATAGTGAGAAGACTTTGAGCCATTTTAGCAGGGTGGAGTTGGAGCAATGAGCTTCCCCCCCACCCTTTCCACGGTTGTGATATGCATAGAAAATGATGCTTCTATTGTATATCAGGATGGCCAGGTGTGCTAATCAAACACCACTCACGTGACTGTAACAGAGAGAACTGAGCATGGGGAGTTGGTTAAACAGACATTGGAAGTTAGAGGGGAGAGAACCCCAAAGGAGGACTTGGGGTTGCCATTTCTAAGTTAGAAAAAAAGAAGAGAAGAAGATGGGAAACAAAACTGGGAACTTGGAAGGAAGTCTTGGGAGCTAGTACCAGCTCTCAGACAACTGGGTGGGGGGGGGGAGGAGAGAGACAGAGACACACAGAGAGAGAGACAGAGAGAGACACAGAGGGAGAGAACCAGAGGTTGGAGAAGGTGCGCAGGACTTCCAGGCCTCCTTCTGGGAGGTCCATTACTTGGATGCCCCTGAGCCTCTAAGGAAAAGACCCAACACCACAGGTTCTGGGAGGACAGCAAGAAGCTAAGAATGGAACAGCCAGCAAACAGGGAGGAATGTACCCCTTTTCCTTCTTCCTGTTTTCTAGCCTCCCTTTCATGCCTTTCCTAGGCCCTTCTGAGGGATGACCTATAAAAGAACTCTACTGGCAGTTCTTTGATTCCAGCCTCTCAAAGGGACACAGAGCTCCCTCCGTGGTACGCAGGACTAAGCCTAAGCTGGCTGCCCTCACGTCTGGTCCTAGCCTACCACCTCTTGGGTTGGTAGAGGCCTCATAGCTCAGCTTCCCTGGAACTCACTAGGTAGAAGAGCCATTGGTAAGTGTTGAGTTTGGGACATAACTAGCAGCCAAAGAGATGAGCTGGTATCCTGGGAGAAGACCAGAATGGGGAGGGACGAGCAGTGGCTAGGTGGGGGACACTGAGAATTCAGTGGATGAAGGTGGGCTCCAGGGACAGACCGCGGGATCTGAAGGCCCATTCTGCCCCCTCAAAGCTACCCTGACCTGAGGGTGAGCTACTTAACCTTCCTGAGCCTCGTGAAACCGCTGTGAGGATTAAATGAGATAATCCGAGTAAAGTGTTTAGCCTGTGGAAAGCATTCGATAAACCTTAGTCCCTATTATCGAGAAATGCGCGGAGCTCGGCACCAGTGGCTCCTGGGAATATAACAACTCACTTCCCATCCTGACAGGTCTCTGCTCCCCACGGGCTGCACGCAGCAATGGGGGTCTTTGCTGGCTGGTTAGCTCCTTGCATGCCCATTGCAAAGCTGGAAAGCAGAATGGGATTGGCTTGCTCTAATGACCAGTAGGGCCCAGGCCAGTGTTTTGTCTTCCTGCCCCCCACAGAACGTCCATATTCTTGGTCTCCGAGAGCCGCCTGTCAGCAGATCACTGGAGCCCTCAAGGCCTGGGGAAGGAGTCTGAGGAGGGGCATCTGTGGAGATGGGTTTCCTGGGGTTTCCATCTCTGTCCTTGGCACCCCTCTTTCTTGGTCCTAACTGACCCAGTCAAAATTACTTTCCCTGGTTCCTCGCCACGCAAGCAAGAGAAGCTGGAACTTTCCCCAGGAAAGACTTCAACATGAAAGGAGATCAAAAGGAAGGCATGTCACGAACACCAACCACCCAAGCAGGTCCCCTCGCTCAACGACCACAAGGAGACAACTAGAAGATCTACGTGTTGTTGTCTTCCCAAAACTCTCCTGATTGTCTGGTTCCAGACTCTGTGTTCCAGGTGGGATCCCTGGGGTCAGGGGCAAGATGAGCTACTTCTTGCTGACAGTGACACTGGTCGTTCTGAGAGGACCTGACACATTATTGATTTAAAAAAGAAGCCAGCGGGGCTGGGAATATGACCTAGTGGTAGAGTGCTTGCCTAGCATACATGAAGCCCTGGGTTCAATTCCTCAGCACCACACATACAGAAAAATCCAGAAGTGGCGCTGTGGCTCAAGTGGTAGAGTGCTAGCCTTGAACAAAAAAGAAGCCAGGGACAGTGCTCAGGCCCTGAGTTCAAGGCCCTAGGACTGGCAAAAAGAAGAAGCCAGCCATATAAAGGGGTTCATCTGGATAGGATCCTAGGCCAAGACACACCCAAATAGCCTTTGAAATTCTCCTGCAAGGACGCTGTCCTGGCACTCTGTGGGTCCGTGTTTGCTCTCAGTGCACCCCCTTTCTGGAGGTCCCCAGAACCTAGGACACCCCACAGCTCCTCCTGTTAGCCCAAGACTCTGATTCTCTGGCTTCATTTCCTTGGAGGCAGCTTCTTCTTACTTGCTTGCCACCATGGCTTTTGTGTGACTCTGGAGTCCCTGACCTGTTAAAGGACCTAGCTATAGAAGATTGGCCCCCTGCTCTGGTCTAGGCACGCAGGACGCTGCCCTACCGCCTGACGCTCTGACGGGAACACGGGACAGAACCGCGGCTGGTAGCAGCTATTTGTCAAGTCCTCCAAATGACTAAGCAAAGGCCGTCTCTCTGGCTGAAAAAGCCCAAAAAGTTGAGGTACAAGTTTGCAAAGGGGGGAAGGACAAAAGGACTCTCGACAGAGCAAAGCAACTAAGCTGTTTGAGTGCCGGTGAACTTATTAATCATTTCAACCGTGTTGACCACTGACCTCATGCTAATGGAAGGAGCACTAACGACATGTGTGATACTGACAGTTTAAGGTGCTGGGATGTGTTCATAGATGCGACAAAATCTCTATTTTTATCTTCATGGGGCTTATGACCAGTGGGGAAAGAACAGACAATAAATACAATAAAGTTGCCTTTTTTGTGGATTTATTACTTGTGGTTTAGACCAAGCATGGTTTAAAAAAAAACCCAAACAAAACAAATTTTAAAACTGAACATGTCATATTCCCACGTGTGTATTGATGATGCTCAGAAGCTTGCAATCGTTCTGTGTTATTTTCGGTTGTGTTTAAATCCAGGGTAATTGGCTGAGTGCTTTGCTGCCTTTAATTTTGTCAAAATTCTACCTCCCCTACCAAAAGAAAAAAATCCCAAAGTACAAGTCAATGTGCTTAATTGAAATGATAAGGTGAAAGTTTCGTTAAAAGCTGAGCAGTGTTACGGGAAAAATGAATCAAACACCCGCAGTACCCCACCTGACCCAGAATGTGCAGTGTGCCTCGTTACCGTCTCTTTGGAGCCTCAGGCTCACAGGTACCTGGGCTTTACTGTACAGTGAATAAGAAAGGAATTAGTAGATGAGTGGATCAGGAAAATGTGGTACATATACACAGTGGAATTTTATGCCTCTATCAGAAAGAATGACGTTGCCCCATTTGTAAGGAAATGGAAGGACTTGGAAAAAGTTATACTAAGTGAAGTGAGCCAGACCCAAAGAAACATGGACTGTATGGTCTCCCTTATTGGGAATAATTAGTACAGGTTTTGACAAGTCATAGCAGAGGATCACAGGAGCCCAATAGCTATACCCTTATGAGCACATAAGATGATGCTAAGTGAAATGAACTCCATGTTATGGGAATGATTGTTATATCACAGTTGTAACTACTTTCAACGTGCCATATGTAACTGTAGCCTCTATTATTGATGATATTCCTGTATCACCTTCCTGTGGTTGTACCTACATTATCTCTGTATCTTATCTGAGTATACTGGTATTAGAACTAGGAAATTGGAAGGGAATACCAAAATCGAAAGACACAGGGTAAAAAAAGACAAACAACTACCAAAGCAATACTTGCAAAACTGTTTGGTGTAAATGAACTGAACAACTGAACAACTCATGGGGGGGGAGAGAAAGGGGGAGGGGGGAGGGGGGAATGAGGGATGAGGTAACAAACAGTACAAGAAATATATCCAATGCCTAATGTATGAAACTGTAACCTCTCTGTAATTCAGTTTGATAATAATTTATAATAATATATAATATATTATATATGTATTAGTTGGCAGGAAGGCAAAGTGCATGTGAAAGGAGAGAGATGTTTTACACTGGGTGGAATAGGGGAGGCATTGCAGTTTTGAACAAACAAATGTAATCTGATTTCTACGATGAAAGAGAGGCACCTTTAATTTTCTGAGCATTTAGGACAGCGCTGAGGATTTTGCTAAAGATTACTCACAAACTTTCTCTAGGAATCTTTATAGCAGCTTTCAGGGGGGGAAAGAAAAATCTGTCACCAGAAAGGCAAGCAACTGAACCTCATAAAAAGTTACCGAAAATGTATGCTGCATACAGCTGATTCTTCCCCCTTGCTGGATAATTCAAGACAGGAAACGTAATGAAAATGATCGGAAAGTTCATGAAAGAGCAAGTAAGAACATTGTAAGAGAGCGTGGTATGCTTAAGCCAGTCTCCAGAGCCCTGAGGCCTTGTTTAGGAGGGATTTAAAAACAAACAAACAAACAATTCTAGGATAAGTGTAGGCTTTGGTTTGTTTGGCAGGAACTTTGATGGGTAGGTTGGATGGACAGGTGTGACTTACGTAACAAACGTCTATCTACACAGGCCCAGATTTGTGGAAACCCTGCACACAGACTCCCTGTAGAGAAACTCTGAGACCCCCGTGGACACCTTAGGGCCCAGAAGTTGTGATGGCGTCATGGTTCTCACCTTCTGCACAGGTAGGCTGGGGCGGGGACTCTACCTGGCACCAGATCACGTGACTTAACGAACTTTACCAGCAGCTCTTTAGGACACTAGTGGAGATCCTCTTGGGGTGGGGTACACTTTGTGGGTTGAGCCCTGGTCAGTGCCTCTGGTCTTGTTGCCGGGGCAACTGGGACCCTAATCTTACTGCTTGCCTCAATTCCATTATTACATCTAAACAGTAAGATGTGAGCAAAAACTGAGGCTCAGAGAAACCAAGATGCACCCAGTCAACTCACAACATGAGGGTCTCAGTGCACCTAACTCCCGAGTTAGGCCTTGTAGTTGGGGGTGCTGGGCTGGCCTTTGTTGGACCCTCAGACCTGCCCGTCCCTCGGAGGCTGTCTCTATAGTGTGCAGTCTTGAGCAGGAAGAGAGCCTGACCTCTCCCCTCCTTCAGCAGTCTGCAGAGCCAGTATTTCACCCCGGGATTTGCTGAATTTAAATCTTTCTCCACATTTGACATGCCACAGTTTGAAGTTCATGCTCATAAACACTGAGCCCAGGAAAGTCAGTGCACTGGGAAGGCACTAATTAAAGCTGAATGTGTGGACATTGCTTAATGAAACGCCTCTTCAAATCTCAGGGTCAATAGAGTTACGCCCGTGAGTCAGGCACGCAGTTCCCCCCGCCCCCATCTAAACAATGACAAGGCCCAGGTCTCAGGCCTTTGGGAAGAGCACCCTCCCACACTCCCTACATTTCTGGGTACCCTTCCGATTCAAAAAAAAAAAAAAAAGAACCTCCCCGGCCCCCGCATCCATGTCACGTGGCCTAAACCAGTCAGAATCGAAAACACAACCCACTCAGAGAGGCTTGGCCTATCCGCACCATCTGTGTGTGCCTGTGTCGTGTGGGTGGAAGGAGGGGGGGGTGGAGTCGATGCAAAAATAAAAGACAGTTCTGCCATGGAAGGCACGTGGCCGTCTCTGTCTAAATGCACTCAGAACAACCCGAAGGATTTAAGTTGAGGCTTTCTCTGCTGGTGAGCCCTGGGCTTTAAGCAGTTAAGAGAGTAAAATCTCCATCTCTCAGTTACAGTTTATGGACCAGAGGTGGGGTGTTGGAAGTGAGGGTGGATTCTCTGGGAGCACAGGGTGGAGTGCTCTCTAATTTGGGGTGTGTATTCATGAGCTGTGCCTCGAGTTCTCCTAACAACCGCCCACCGTGGCCCCTGCAAGAAGCCCCACCTGTGGAGTCGAGGGGCTGCAGATGCTTGGGCAGGAGTCTGGGGGGGATGTGTGACCTTTCCTTCCGCACAGGGCTTCGTTCCAAGTGCACGGCCTCCCCCTGAGCCGAGGCCAGGTCAGGGGCGCTGCCGATGAGCTGTTCTTGGCAGCAGCCCAGATGCCAGCTTGGTGTGGGCAGCGTTGCCCCTGCCCCTGGCTGCCAGGCAGGGCTGGAAGCCCACCCTGTCTGGCTGGGGGAGCTGCTTCTGTCTACACCCTGGGGCAGACATGATCAAATGGTTCTTTCATTATGTCTGCCCCTTTCAGGGGAGAGGTGGACGGATGGGCGCGGGCTTTGGAGCTCTCGGGTAAGGCTGGAAACAGTCAGATTTCTGGAGATGGTGGTAAGACGTGAAAGGGAACAGATGGAAGGGGGCCCTGGAAAGACTGGGGGGAACTGTAGGAAGGTGGGGAGGGCCTGTGAGTTGGTGACTATGAGCACAGACATTGCCACCTACCTCAGCTAGAAGCCCCTAGGGGAACAGGTACACTCCCCTTGAAAAATCAGCCCAAATCTAGGAGGGTCTGTTCCTTAGAATAAGTAGATGACATCAAGACCATTTTTCCCTTTTATTTAAAGCATTTTTTCTTTATCTTTTTGTCGTTGTCATGCTGATTTACTAGGAATCAAGAAGAAAATGATCTAGTTTTCGTTTTTGAGGACTTGGTAATTTGGAGCAATGCCATCAATTCAACCTTCTGAGGGTGGGAATTGTTCTCTGGTCTATGCAAGGGGGTTCCTAACCCCACAGAGTACTGTGGTGCGAGTGTGACCAGTACCTGAATTTTAAATTACGTGAACTCTCTACATGGTACACACCACAATAAAACACAGATTATCTGGTAGTGACGCTGTCACCTGTGGCAAGTGGGTGTGGATTGAACAGCTCCGAGGTAGGGAGATGCACCAACTCAGGTTCTTTGGACTGGGAGCTTCAGAAAACACAACCCTCTCTCCCCCAACCCCGAAGAAGTCTAGAGCTGTGACTGCTGGGTAGACCCAAGGACATCTAGGATTCAGCCTCTTTTCATGTTTGGATTCTGCCTCAGTCTGTTGACCTTTGCCCTCCCTCTGGACTCTCGTGGCCACAAGGTAGTGGCAGTATCTCAGGACATTGATATTCCCACATCAGGATAACCTTCCCTTAGACAGCTGCATCCAAAGATTCTTTCCCTCCAGCCTCATAGATGGGACTCACATATCACACACACACACACACACACGCACACGCACACGCACACGCACACACACACGCTACATGATTGAGATTGGAGAAGGCAAATGGGGCTCACCTTGTGGGGATAAGAAGCATTAGACTGCTGGTCCTGAACCATTCCAGGCTGTGGTACCAGAAGAAAGGAGCAGTGGGGAGTGTTAGGTAGCAATCTTCTGATGGGGACCCGTGCAGATTCCAACACACAAGCGATTAGAAAACTGAAACCCCAAGAGCTATGGATGAAGAGCTGTGGGAATACAGAGCAGGAAGTAATAAGTCTTCCTGGGAACCGTAGAGAAAGTGTCATAGAAAAGAGAACTTTTGAGATGGGATTTGAAGAAAAGGATCAAGAACAGTCCCTCGACACACGGTGGCCAATATCTACTTTGCCAGTGGGGTGAGCAGGCTTTCCAGACTTTTCTAATGGAGGTGAAATTCTTCAGACTCCTATGTCTTCAGACAGATGGCCATCCCCATGGCTTTCTCAAGTTTGCCATTCTTCCTCTCTTGTCTCCCTCACCCCCCTCTTCGTGTGTGTGTGTGTGTGTGTGTGCGTGTGTGTGTGTGTTCCTCCCTTTATCCTTCTTAAAGATATCAATAAAAGGTCAGTTGAGCCAACAACAAACAGACTCCTATTTTTATTCTTAGAGCTACAGTCCATCTATCCATCCATCCACCTACTTGCACATTCAACCCTGCTCTGCTTTATCTTCCTTCTCATGGAAAGACAGATGGAGGAGAATCTTGCAAGTGAGAGACAGCATAGGAAATAAGCATGATACCTGTGAGACGCACACTATCTAAGACTCGATGCCTTTAAGTGGTCGCTGTTAGATAGTCGCTCTGCTGTGGCTGGAAAGTATGATTAGGTCACAGACATGGCTCAATTAAGCTGATGACTAGGCAGATCCTCAGAGAGTCAGGAAGGCGAGTGAAGGAAAACCCTAGCAATTAACATGATGTCATGTCCCAGGACACTCATCATTATCTTCCTTCTGGTTCCTGCCATCACTTGCTGGTTGGATGTCCCCTGGTGTGTGTGTGGGGGGGGCACACACGCACACAACCGTGTGGTATACTGGGTGGGGCTCAGTCTGCTAGGAGACAGGAACATCTATTGTCTCCCCAGAGAGGTTGGCCAGGGAAATGATTGCATGCGGATCTAAGCTTGCATCCCACAAGCTCCATCGTACTGAAGATCGGCATGAGAGACCTCCTCTTGATTAGTGAGATGTTCCAGAGCGAAGGGGACATTTATATAGGAGACATTTGCCCTCTGCAGCACACCAATGTGTGTGTGCGCGCACACACAGACACACACAAAGCACAGATACTATGAGCTGTTGGAGGATCTTTCCCGCTATTGCTTTGTTCCCCAGTCATTCTCCTTTGCTGAGAAAATGGAGATGACTGCAAAAGAAGATTTAAGTAGCCTGGTAGGAAATAGTGTGTGTAGGTGAAGCTATTATTCCAATGCTATGTTAGTAGTTTTCTAATTTTTAGCCAATGATTGAAAAGGTGGCAGATTGCAATGTTCATGAGATGTATAATTCAAGGCAAATCTGTCTTGATAAGAGGATAAAACAACATTAACATGGCTAACAAATGTTGAACTGTATTCAGATACATAATGCCAAGTGAACTCAACACTATTGCTATGGAGAGATGGAAAACAACTTTCTAAAAATGAGGGAGAGAGAAAAAGAAAGGAAAAGGAAAGAGAAAGAGGAAAGAAATGAAAAGAGAGAAAGCAGAGAAGAGAGAAAAATGAAGTATGTAGGCTAAAAAGTTGGTTTTTTTTTCAGTCCTTCAGTGCTGATTAGATAGATATATTATCAGTCACAGACAAAAACAGGATGGATCCCAAGTCTTGGATATTTGAGACTTGCCTTTTCTCTCCAAGGTCACACTGTGTGCCAGTTTTTTGATTCTCTTAACTTTTTGTTTTGAGCCAAATAACACGATCTTTGTTTCATTAATATTTAAGAGTAATTTAGATTGTGCCAGATGATCCTAAAGCTCATTTAAATCAGCTTGAAGATAATATTAAGCTTTCTCTCAGCATAATCTACTACCATAAGTGATAGTGTTATCTGCATATAAATGATGGCTGAATATGATAATGAATAACAAAGATGATCAATATAGAATGACAACTGCATTTGATTTCAGATAAATCTTCTTGAGACCCATTCATCTGTCTTCAGAGTTAAAGATGCATTATGTTTGTCCAAATCTCCTAAAAGAAAAGCAAAAAAAAAAGAGGGCTTATGAGATGAATTCTTTATTGTGCTGGAAAGAGCAAAGGGAGTCTACAAAGTATACACATATTGTTTTGCAAATGCAATAATTAGAGATTGCACAGATCAGTGCATTATTGGATTGAGCAACTGTCTCTTGTCAGTTGCTTCTCTTCTTTTTTCGCCTTTTTCCGCCTCCTTCTTCTTTCTCCTTCTGCTTCATCAGGTATCCATGGACACTTTCAAACATTGTTTGATTTGGCACCAGACTGAACACCTAGTTAAGTTATCATCAGCTTCTGGAAGTCCTGTTCATGCTACTTAATAGAGGACATCATTTTATAATCTACAAGCATTTGATTTTTTTAAGCATTTGATTTTAATAAACCATATCTTCTTTTTTTCCCCCACTAAGCGAGGACTTAATGATGGCTCTTACTTGGATGAAAATTAAAACTTTGGATAATCATGTATTAAATAGGATTTGTACGAATTAAATTATGGACATACTCTTCTCTCCTAGGAGAAGAGAATTTTCAGTCAGAAGAAAAGAAAAGTATAATGAGGAGAAATAAACAAAAAGAGAAGTCAGTGCCAGTAAACACATATTGATCTGTGTGCAATAGAAGGCAGAGACCAAGGCTGAAAATTCAGCTATTTTTCATTTTCTTACCAAATGCTGGGCAGCTTTACAAGATGGTGGTTATTATTTCTCTTCTTCCTGCCCTTCCCCTCCTCCTTTCATCTCTAGTATCCTATTCAGACTCTTCCGAAGCACCTTCAGGAGTTGTGGGAGGTGGAGAGTAAAGATTGCTCTTGAGTTGGAAAAGAATTCCCCCCTACCCATTTTTCAGATCCAATAGCTCTTCTATGTCCAGGCAGATGGGTCCCCAGAGAGACCAACTGTGGGTCATGGGTTGGGTGCCCCCTCCCCAAAGTCCATGTGGTTGCTACTTGATCCCCATTGGAATGTGCCTAGAGGGCAGGCCCTTTAAGAGGCGGGGCCTGGTGGGAGAGAAGTAGGTCCCCAGAGGTCCCTCCCTCAGAAGGGATTTAAAGCCTCCTGATTGGTTACAGCATAATCCACTCCTGTGCACAGGCAGCTCCTTAGAGTGTTCCCACAGGGGCCCACGGTGTGATGTCACTGCTTATCAGCTTGTCTTCAAGCCTTGCCATCGCCTGTGGCTTCTATCCAATGTTATTGTTTATCTAGGGAACTTTCTTTTTCTTGGCAGAACTGAAGATTGAATTTAAGGCTTTGCATTGGACAGGCAAGGTCTCTACTACTGAAGCCATGCCCCCTCACTTCTTTAGTTATTCAGAGGGTCTTGTGCTTTTGTCCCAGCCAGTCTTGGACTATGATCTTTCTCCCTCCCTCTTCTGAGCACCTGGGACCACAGGGGTGTACTCCCAGGCCCCGCCCCCCCCCCCAGACTCCCAGGCTTTTTCTTGAAGCATCATCTTCTTTTGGAAGTTTTAGGGTACTTCTCAGCAGCATTGCACCTTCTCTCTCTGCGTGTACATGGTGTGTGTGTGTGTGTGTGTGTGTGTGTGTGTGTGTGTGTGTGTGTGTCCCTTTATTAGTACTGGGTATATAATCTATAGGAGTATGGATTCCATTTGTCCTGAGCCTGGCGCAGTGCCTGGACACAGTAGGTGTTTCCATAGGGAGATTCAAGGGAGAGAGGGGGCCCACGGGCTCGCCCAGTACCTCTGTTTGCAGTGGCTGCCATCTCTTTCTTAGAAGAAACCATTAAGAGAGCCCATAGTTAATGAGTGTGGAATTAGATCCCACCTTTTAAAGGGACCGCAAAGGATTTGTGGGACTGATGTTTTTCAAGGATTCATGACTTTTCTTTCTGATTGGGCTTTTTTTGAGATAGTGGTGTGGGCCCTGGATTTCAGAGATGTGTCATGAAGCCAGACACGCAGCTGACAGTGGCTCCTAGGCTAGATACTTTATTCTCTCTCTCTCTCTCTTTCTCTCTTTCTCTCTCAATTCTGGTTCTTCATTCCTTTGCCTCAACAGCCACACAGTTATCTGTTCAGTGTCTCCTGTTAAGGATTGAATTATGATTCTCACAAATTCATATGGTGAACCCCTATCCCCCAATGCAATGGTGTTATAAAGTAGGGTTCTCGGGGGATGGTCAGGATTAGTTGTGGTCCTAAGAGCGGAGCCCCTACAGAGGGACTAGTGCCCTTGCTGAAGTCAGGAAAGAGCTCGCTTCATCGTGGTGCTTTCCACCACCTGAAGACACAATCGGAAGTCAACAGTTACTGGAGTCCAAACCTGCGGGCCCCTGATCTGACTTTGAGCCTTGGGAACCGTGAGAAATGAGCTCATGTTGCTTTTTAACCACCCAACCCATGGCAATTTGTTGGTGATGCCAGAATTAGCTAAGGTACTTGCTTTCTCGTGCCTGGTGTCTGTTGGTCTCAGCCCCATGAGGTCCCACAGCTGGATGGGCACAGGAATGGGGTATGCTTACAGAATATATAGGGGTCAGTACTTTCGGTAGCTTCAAGCATCCTCTGAGGGTCTGGGATACGTGGAGGCAACTTACGTTAAAGGAATGTTTGTCTCATTTCCAGAACTGAAAACATTATACAAAGACTAGATTTGAACTCTAGGGGACTGGAGTTACCATAGAAGGCAAGGATCTTATTTGTCATATTGTAAATCTAGAGTTGAAATTAATTCTACATAATTAACATAAGTTAATTATACATAAGGCAGAGAGGTTTGTAAAAGTGTGTTCTGAAGAACCTGAGACTCTGTGGCAACCTTTTGGGTATTTTGCAAATGTCTGATTTAAAATACTATGTATTATTAAATGTAAATGAATAATGTATTATGTATCAACTTCTAACAATTCTCACATTGGCTAGTGCCTGCCAACCTAGCTTTGTGTGTGTGAGCACAGATATTGGAATGAACCTTTCCTACTGTCAGGAGTAAGTAAGGAGTATCTTGAGTTTGTAATAAAAAAAATTAAGTTGTTACCATTTGTAGCTACTCACCTGTGGGAATAGAACTTTCTTCACTTGCATAAGATCAAAATCAAACACTACACAAATTCAATGCTTAGACTGATATGGCTTCAATTTATATCTCCAAGTCCCCATTTAAAGTTGCATGGCTCAGCGACTCTCCATTATCTTCCTGTTTGACTTCCCATAAATAATAGTTATGATTTCAGGGCTATAAAGCAAATGTTTAAGAATAATATGTCAACAATAATGATTTGTCTGTTTCAGTCCATTTTATATAATGGTGTATCAGAATGCTGGTTCAAAGTATAGACATACACCTCCAAATGGCTTACACACAAAAAAACAGAGGGTTTATCAAGTCTCTCATAAAAAGAGATTCCAGGGCTGGTTAATTGCTGCCTGAATAACATTAGAAAAGACCTAAATTCCTCTGGCTTTCTGTTTTTCCTTCTCCTGGAATCATCTTTTGGATCCCTCTGCAAGATGGCTGACATAGTTCCCAGCATCCTATGTGCACACGGAAGTAGCCTATGGGGCGAAGGGGTGAAAGTTTTCAGCTGCAAAGGAAAACTTTCCCAGAAGCCCTTGAGCCCTCTTCACCTGGCATTTTATTACACAGAACTGTGGTTTTTTTTGTTTTGTTTTGTTTTTTGTCTACACCCGTCAGGGTGAAAAGAACCTCTGTTATCCTTAATCATAGAGACATGGGCTCTGAACAAAATCCGGGCTCAGCCAGAAGAACATAAGAGAGAAAGCCTACTGATACTCACAACCTGTGATGTTTTTTAGAACTTGGGTTCCTTCATAAATCACTTGATTGCTTATTAAAAAATAAAACAAGTCGAGAAAACCCTGGATGCTTATGGACTTTACTCTGGTTAAACTGCAAGGCTGCTTTTCCTGCTCGTCAGTTTTGCTGGAAAGCAAGGGCGAATTCCTACCTGTAGAGAGCCGGCGCTGTAGCCTGAGCCTCCAGCACCAACCATCCTGTCCTGGTCTCACTGGCTGACATCTGCATTTGACTGACTGGCACAGTGGCTTATTCACTTAATTGTCAAACCATGAAGCAGTCTTGGACTCCAAAACCTACTTGACTACTGGGTCACCTCGGGAATAATTTTTTAGGAAAAAAATGCGTAGCTCTTTCTCTCAACCCACTGGCCCAGAATCTCCTGAGGTAGCATCTAGAATTCAGGCTTTCAAGAAAGCTCTCTTAGTGTGTCTGCTTCTCTGAAAATGGAAGCATGTTTGCCATGTTTGGAGAAATGATGTAGCTGCAGATGCAGGTAGGTCGGGGGACTCAGGGACTTCACGTTTAGGACTTAGACTTTGGCCTTTGATGCATAATCCCATGAGCATTGTTGCAATGGCTCTGGCAGAATGTAGTTGATTGACAGGTGATGGGCACTGAGCCAAGGCAGCAGGGACAGAAAGCATGGGGCCAGAGAGAGGCCCAGGAAACACAGTGGATAGGACTTGGTTTCTAAAGACAGAGACCTCCCAGGCTTTCCTAGGCTCACAGGTGCCTAGCTTGGATGATTTTCTCTCCATAGATTGCTGTTCTCAGCCACTCACTTTCCAGCTCAGGCTACCGTCCTCTTTGAGAGAATGGACGACTCCACTGTATCACCCCAGACTTTCCTGCCAGATGCTTCCACTCCCTCCTTGTTCCTTCTGTTCTTGAACTTCTCAATGTTGCTCTGTCTTGTAGTTTCCTGGTCTTGCCTTCATTACCAGGATTGTCATCAAGCACTAGGCATCCAGTGAACTTGATCCTTTTTGCTTGCAGGAAAGAGGAATAAAGCAAGCCATGCAAGTTGGACAGAATACATCATTCACAACCAGAGCCAGGAAAGAGACCTGTGGGGATGATTTTGATTCGAAGAAAATGTAAATGGTTAAACGAGGAAACAGATGAAGGCAAGCACTGGTGGATAGATGGAAGGCCTGGGATCCTTGCTGCTCAGAGGCTGAAATCTGAAGGATGGCAGGCCCAGGCCATTCTGGGCAGAAAAGTCTGCTAGACTCTATCTCCAAAATGACTAGCAAAAACATGGATGGAGGCATGGCTCAAGTGGTAGAGCACCAGCCTAGCATGAGGCCCTGAGTTGAAATCCTAGTACTGACAAAGAAAAAAAAAGAAAAGAACGAGAACTATATACTAAGGAGCCTGGACTCTACCAGAAGACATTTGAATTCTCAAATTATATTCTTGCTACTAATACTCTTCCTGTTGCCTTGAGTTCTAAGTAAAATGAATCCTAATGTTTACCTGAAATGCTCATGGAAACCAAGTGAAGGAGAGTCATTTGTCAGTAAAATAAAATCCACGAAAAGCAATCACTCTACAAGAGTGAAGAAGTATTGGTGACTAGAGATCATTAATCAGAAAGAAGGTAGGAGCAAGAACAATGTTTTAAAGGAAACATGTTTTCAGAATGATTTTTAAATATGGTAGACCTGTGCAGTGGATTTTTTTTTTGTTTTACTTTGTTTAGTGCTCCTGGGATTTGAACTCAGAGCCTCATGCTCGTTAGGCAGGTGCTTTACTACTTGAGCCACACCTCCAGCCCCTTTATATATTCCTTATTTTCAAGGCAGGGTCTCCCTTTGTACCTGGGTGGCCTGGGCTGGGATCTTTAACTCATGTTTCCGGAAGTCACTGGAAATAACAGATGCGCACCATGGCACCTAGCCATTGAGATAGATTTTTTTTTCCCAGGCTGGCTACGAACCATGATCCCCCCAATCTCTGCTACCTAAGTAGCTATAATTTCAGGCTTGAGCCACTGCACCTAACTTGTTAAGTGGATATTTGATCAACAACAACAAGAAATAAACTACTGTACTGATGCCCCCAAACCTATGAATAGATTTCAAAGTAATTTTGTTGAGGAAAAGAAACAAGGTACTCCCAAAGGAAGGTACATAGTTTGTGGTTCCATTTTTACAAAATTCTGTAAAATGTAAACTAATCTATCATGACAAAACAAAAAACAACCCCAAACGTGATCAGTTGCAGAGCCGGCTGGATAGGAAAAACAAATCACAAAGGAGTGGAAGGGAGTTTTAGGGGTGACGGACACATTCATAATCTTGATGGCGGAGAGGGCTTTCCAAGAGCCCGCATATATCATATCTCATCAAATTTACACTTTAAATTTGTGCAATTTATTGCATTTCAATTCTATGTAGATAAAGCAGTATTAAAAAAAAGAAAAGAAATAGAGAAAGCAAAGAGATTGATTTCTTTCCCAATGTAAACTTTCAACACATGAATACTAATCATGTTCCTTAGAGTAATTTTTCTTTGTAATTTTTTTTCCAGGTTTCAGTTTTCACACTCACCCTGCAAGTCATGTCAAAAGGTTCTTTCTATTTACCAGACACTTGGGAATAAGGAAGCTTCTAGAAGAGGCACAGGCTGATGGAGATGTGAAATGTGTCTTTTTTGAGCTCACTGGGAGCTCTTGGTGGTTTCAATAATTTTAGTCAGTGAACCAGTATCTGAGCCGGGGACCTTTCTACCTGCGCTGTACCCTGTCTAGCTGCCCTTTCTCCTGCCCTTTCTCTTGCTTGTGTGCTTGAAGTTCTATTGAAGATGGTGGCTGGCAGCTGTGCTTGCAAAGCAGAGGAGAGGAGTTCAGGTGGAGGGGAGGAGACTTGGTAGAGGAGAAAGCTACATGCAGCCCGGGGCCCCGGATGAAGAGAACCACGAAAGAGAAGTCAGAACAGCAAGGGCGGCCTACAGAAAGGAGGGGCGGCCTACAGAAAGGAGGGGCGGCCTACAGAGAGAAGGGGCTGCCTGTGTTGCTCGCCTGAGACAGAAGGCTTGTGGAGGTGGGGTCCCAGAGACCCTCTTTCTTCCTTTGTGCCGTTGTTGTCTGCATTTTCCAGGAACGGTTGTGGCTGTGGCATTTGTGGTAATGATCCCACAGATCTTCAGAAACGATCCTACTCAATGCTGACCCCACGATTGATTTACAAGTGACTCCCCCATCCTCAGGATCTCCTATTCTGTAGACTCAGAGATGTGGGGTCACACATATCTGAAAATACTGAATTAAATAAACCAGTTCATAAGTTTGAAGTTGCCCACTGTTTTGAGTAGCATGATGAAATCGTTTGGGTTTGTTCATTTGTGTTTGAGACAGAGTCTCACTATGTGCCTGAAACAGGCCTTGAACTTGTGATTCTTTTGCCTCAACCTCCCAAGAAGTAGGAGGTTGTGTGTAGGTGTAGGGGTGTGTACTACCAAGCCTAACACAGAGTGAGATCGTAGCATGCTCACCGCATCTGACACAGGACATGAGTCATTCCTTTGTCCAGCGTCCCTACCCACATGCCAGTCACTTTGTGACTTTCTTACACACGAAGCTGACTGTCTTGGCTGTGGTAATGCTTGTGCTCATTAATATTACCCTTCATTAATATTACCCCTGAAGTGTATGAGTAGCAGCAATTTTATTACAGTGTATGGTTATAATTATTCTTTTTTTAATTAGTAGCAATCATTGCTGAACTCTTACAGTGCCTAATTTATCAATTAGATTTTACCTAGAAATGTATAGAGAAATGCCCAGTTTTATAGGATTTAGTGCTAGCTACACTTTCAGGCATCCAATGGAGATCTTATAATGTATCCTGCTCCTGACAAGGGGAGATTTTGTACTTAGACTTTAGTGAAAAAGCTTATTTTATGTCTTAACAACAGTAGGCATCTTCCTACTGCTGTGCCTCAAGGAGACGAGAAATTAGAGCTAGAAGCACTCTCTTTTGCATAAAATTGAAGGAGGAGACAGAGAAGATAGAAAGGGAGAGACTGAAGCTTCTTAGCTGACATTTGACTCCAATGGCATTGTAGGAATTGAAAATATTTGCTGTGCTTCATTGAGTCCACACTTCATACTCATGAACATCCACTAAACACTGCCAGGAAGCGGTGAGCCACCTGTAAATGAGAAAACCGAAGCTCATGGAAGCACAGAGACTTTCCCAGGACCACAGAATGACAAGCTGAAGCATTAAGGTTTGGATCTAGGTGCATCTAGCTCTCCACCTTGTTCTCTTTCCTCTAGAGCTGACCAATTCCCCATTCCCTGGCAAGATTAGGTCCACTCCCACCCAAACCCCTGTCTCCCCAGTTTCCTAATAGATTGTCAGAAGCGAGGTTGGCCAATAGAGAATTTAGATATAGCCCTTTTGTTTTTCAGAACAAAAAGCAGCCTTGGCTTCAGCAAAGGAATCTGCAAGAGTCAGAGGGGTAAGCTGCATTTCCTCCATCCTCCCCAAATCCCCCCTCTGCCCGCCCCCCCCACCCCCATGCTGCAGACTTTCCCTCTCTCCCTTAAAGCTATGTCATAACCCAGGAGACAGTGTGCGGCAGGACAAGCCAGGGATGGCCAAGAACAGGGTACCTCAGGGGTTGGAAGGTAGACAGATGTTCATCTTTTGCCATAAAATGCAGGGCGAGAGGGACTATAGAACATGGAATGAGAAAATGACAGCTTTTACAGGAAAAGTAATGGCAGCCAATTAAAAGGATGGAGGAAATCCTAGCATGCATGAAAGAGAGAGAGTGTCTGAGAGTGTGTGTGTGTGTGTGTGTGTGTGTGTGTGTGTGTGTGTGTGTGTCTGAGAGAGAATGAGCAAGTCTGTCTCCAGCCTTGGCCCAGCAGAGCACCGATTTGTTTTATATTAAAAAAGATAGGTTATCCTCACACTCCCTCCCCTTACAAAGAAGACTCGTGGTGGAGATTGCTGAAACAGAATAGTCTGCAGGGGTATTCAGAGTGGGTGAAATGTGCTCTCCGATGTCTTATCGAGTTCCCCATCAACTTGTTTTTTATTTCCAGTGGCCTACAACAGGTGCCAGGGTCTGGGTGAAGTATAATATCGTACCTTGCAACAGCTGGGTGCAGAGTAGCCGAAGAACGAGTCCAAGAAGGTTCTACAACGTGACTGGTCTCACATGGCTCGGAGCAGCTCTAGAATGTAAAACATTTCCTTGTCCTCCAGTTAAATGGGGCCCTGTGGTATGTGTTCTGTAACTTAATATCAAAGACTGCTGATGGATGGCTTGATACGATGACTACCCAAGCTGGCAGCAGGCACCCGCAGGGTCCACAGGTGCCCAGAGCGGCCCAGCTCTGCAAAGACAGCCTCCCCGTGCAGGGGCGCTTAGGCCCTTGTCCTCCTTTCTCCCCGTGGAAAGCCTTGGTCAGGCAGTTCAAGGCAGGTGTCAGCCACATCTCCAATGGCTCAAGCCACAGACCAAATAGAATAAACTGTATTTTATTTTTTTTAAAAAAGCAAAACACAACACAGAACAAAACATTTTCAGCACCTCATTTCACTCTTTTCCTCCCACTCCTGAAAGTATATATGAACACAAGTGAGTGACAGCAGCGCCATTAAATCTGTTCCAATCGGATAGAAAAACAAAATGCCTCCATTTCAGTTCTTTATTTGCCCCAGGCTCAGAGATACTGCCCACAGTTGCTCATGACTCATCCGTTTGAACGAGTCCTGCAGCTGAGACCCACTGGCTGAAGAGACTTCTCTTAATCTGATAAAAGATGTCCTTGTCATAGAAAATATATTCCATTTTATGTTCCCCAGTTTATTTTCCCATATGAGGCGGAAGAGAACACACTCAAGGGGCAGAAAGCTACCCATGCGTCTCAGTCAAGATTCTGAACTGCGAGCCACAGAAAGAGTCAGATTGTAGCAGAGAAGGGATGTATTAAAGGGATCACACAGAACTCACAGAGTCGCTAAGGCCTTACAGGGCCTGCAGGTTGGGGATAATATCCCACTGCGATCACCTCAGCTGCAGTGCTTGCCTGGTGAGGACCCCCAGGTTGCTGGGCTGCTCTGGAGTCATTCCTGCTGGCCAGCCCTACCCAGTTACCCACAGGGGCTCTGCTGGCCTCCCAGCTCTACCTGCAAACCAGAGGACATCCCTTTGTGACCCCTGGGCTTCAGAAGCAGCTCTAGATAATTGGCCTGGTGGAGAGAATGGATTGAATTCCTAGCATATAGTTTGGGAGTGATATTGGGTGAGGAAATCAGTGGGGGGAAAAAAAATCCTTAATTCTGACCTTCTGCTTAGGCTGCGGGTAGGGTCATGAGTTCCTTGTTCTCTCCCCGGGCCCTCAAATAATACCTAGCGCTCAGGAAGGGTTCAATAAGCATTTGTTGAAATGAATTAAAATTGAATTTTAAATTTAGAAGCACCCTTTCCAAGGGCAGATTGCCAGTCACTATTGCAAATTAGGTCTAGTAAATCAAAGTAAATTAGAAATGCAATCAAAAATAGACTCTTTAAGTCTAGTGCTTATATGCTATACTTATCTACCACAGTATTTGCCCTTAGGCCTCTGGGAGAATGGCTTGTTTTTAAGCTCGGTGACAGACTTGCTTTTTTCAAGTAATAACCGTGTATGCATGGGTATACATGTGTATGTGTGTGGATTTGTGTGTGTCCAATGCAGTGAAAGATTCTTTTCCAATCAAGAAATGAAATGACCATTTGCTTTCATCTGTCCAGGGTGTCTACTTCTGTGTTGTGCATCTTGTCTCCTTGATGAGGGAGAGGAGAGAGCAGGAGTATCTTTTCCTGGAGGAAGGGGACTTTCAAAGACCTATTTTCAGTGGACATTATGTCAATGACTCAAGCCCATCTTATTCCTACTGGATGATCACAGATTATCGGACCTGTTCACATCTTCATGGTCATTTGTAGAATTCCCTAGGTCAGGACTGGAGAGTAGAGGGCACTATAGATCATTCCTCCAGCATTCGGCAAGATGGCCGGTGTCAACACATAACTGCCTTGTGACAGTGTGGAATGGACTCTTTCCCATAGTGTCCAGGCTCAAGATGCTTTTAATTGATTCTGCATGAGTCATGCATTTTTATGCATTTGATTTAGAAAAATGAATTCCAAAGTTTAAAGGTCCAAAATGTCAAGCCAACAGATTCAGAGAATTCTTCTTCAGCTCATACGTCCATCTTTGCCCTGTGGTATCAGAGACCTGGTTCTTTGGCCTTCCATAACCACATCTACCCCGGACTGGTTCTGAGGGCTTTGTACTCCACAGAGCCACACTATGGGCTGCCTTGGCTCTCTAGCTTGCAGATGGCACATCCATCATGGGATCTTTTGGTCCTCCGCAAGTATGTGAGCCAATTCCTATAATAAATTTCCTCTTATAGATCTCTGCACATCCTACTGAAGCACTTTCTCTGGAGAATCTGTATTTTCTGGTGCTTAAAAGTGATCACAAACTAGGTTCCATCTGTTTCAACTTCAATTAGATTATAGTCTGATTATAGCCCATTCTTGGGCATAAGGAGTTGGGTTCTCAGGGTGAGGCAACTCTGTGTGTATGCATATGTGTGTGTGTGTGTGTGTGTGTGTGTGTGTGTGTGTGTGTTCCTAAGTTATATGTGTATATAGTTTCCTAAGTATAGTTTGCCTTTCACTAATGCAGAGATTTTTTCAATGATTCACCTCTTTTCCTGTTTTGAGGAGTATAACATTTTGATTCCTTTTATGCATAAGTATATGAGAACTGGGGAGGAATGTAAAATCTGGAGGTTCACACCTATAATCCTAGCTACTCAGGAGGCCAAGATCTGAAGATCAAGGGTTGGGGTCATCCCAAGCAGACAAATCTGAGAATTTCTTATCTCAGCAAAAAAATCCAGAAGTGGAGGTATAGCTTAAGTGGAAGGGTACCAGCTGTGAGGAAAATTGTTGAGTTAGAGCTGGAGGGCCTATACTGAATCCTCAGTACCAGAACACACACACACACACACACACACACACACACACACACACACACACACACATTCTGGTAAGGTATTAAAAATATTTCTGAGTAGAATAATTATTGGCTCCTGAATTTTTCCTTTTCCTTTTCTTGTAGTTTTTCATTTTTCAATAATAAGCATATAGGCATTCATAATGAGAAGAAAACACATGTTAAAAGCATTTTTTCTAAATTACCATTCTTGCACCCAGAAAAACTCATGCAACAAAAATAATAGAGCTTATGGGAATAATGTGATGGGGACAAATCAGCTGAATCTTTGGAAGTTTGAAAACACAGCACCAAGAAAAATCATCAGCAATCTTCATTTTAAAGTATGGGCAAAAGCAAATACTAGGCCTAGGATGCCTGGAGCTAATGCTCTCTCTTTTGAAATATATCTTGGAGGGCATTTGTTTCAGATAGGGAATAGGCTCATTAATATTGAAATGTATATTCTTTATTCCATTGTTGCTTTAATGCAGGGCATAATGTCTTTGCAGTTTGATTATCTCTTAGTCTGCTCAGACAACTTCAGATAATGACACCACAGAGTACTAGGAACCACTGAACCTGTTGCCCTTGTGCTGAAGAAAAACAAGATGGTAGAGCTTTGGGTATTTTCACTCAGGTATTTTTCCTCCCTGAAGTTTGGCATAGCTTTTTTATATTTCTGAATTTAAATTCTGAGAAAGCTTGCTTCAGATTGCTCCAAAGTATTAATATACTGGGAGACGCTGCCTAAGAACCAGCATGACTTCTGAATTACCCTGACCTCTTCCCCTATTTGCTGATCCTTGTGAGCTAATTTGTACTAAAGAAAAATCCATTGCCACAAAACAAACTGTGATCAAACTTAATGCCCAAGTTCAGATGCCCAGAATGTAGTGTTGTAGAAAGAACAAGAAGAAGAAAAATGTTAGACCAAAAATTAAATTTTTTCTTGAGCCATGAGAAAGCCAAAGTTGCAAATGTTAAAAAGAAAAGAAAAGATGGGCACAAACATTGACTAAGCTTTGGCACCACATGTGGGCAATAGATGTCCTGTGCCTTGTCTCTGAGTACAGAATTTAGGTAGGACTCCACTGGATTGCAAAACAAAGGAACAAAACCAAAAGGATTCAAGCCAGTGTGGTGTACAGAGCCCGCAGCCATAAAAGGTCTATGTCCACTTTATGGCTCTTATCTAAGTATTCACAAGTAAGATTCAGAGCAACTACTTTCAGTGAAGGCACAAAGCCTGCGCTCTAACAGACCAAAGTCCTAGAGGTCTCAAAGGCGGGCAGCAAGCCCTGATGCCCACAGGACACTGGGAAAAATCTAAAGAAAGAAACCCTCTCTAGCTCTAGATAAGGGGGAAGAAGCGCTACTGGGCCATGAGCCTGTTCTCGTGCCCTGAGAGGCCTCCTACTGCTGGTAGGGCGCCAAAGCTATCTTCCACACAGGATCGATCACAGATTCAAGACAGAATTTAACTGCCAGAGGGAGGAAGGGGCAGGATCGCTGCGAAAGCCACATGACTGAGATCCAGACTTCAGAGCCTATCCCCAGCTGATAGTTAGCCAGGGAAAACAGACACCATTTGCTAAAACCAGGTGAGGGGACCCCAACTGACAAGCACCTGTTGCCTGCTGCTGCTGGACGAGAGAAAGAACATTCGAGGAGACCTCTTGGGGTCTAGGCACATATAGGGAAGGCTGAGAAATGACAGTGGACTAGAATCACTGAGAACTAACCTCCAAATCCCAGCCCATCCTAACTTAGGCCAGCGCTGCTCAGTCATACAGACATTGAAAGTCAATAACGACTATTATGAACATTTTAATGTCTAAACTTAATAACTTGGTTAGAAGGATTAATTTCTTAAAATTTATATTCAAGAAGCCAGTGATAACCTAAGTGGCCCTGTCTTATTTAAGAAATATAATTTATGATTAAAAACATTTCTACAAAGGAAACTCATGATTAAGGTGGCTTCATTGAGAAATTCTGCCAGATAATTTAGAAAAAAATACCAATTCTCCATGAAAATTTTCAGAAAATAGAGTTGCTTTTTCCTAATTTATTTTATGATGCTAACAATACCATGATAGC
This sequence comes from Perognathus longimembris pacificus, assembly GCF_023159225.1. NCBI lineage: Eukaryota > Metazoa > Chordata > Mammalia > Rodentia > Heteromyidae > Perognathus > Perognathus longimembris. The sequence continues at coordinate 26,289,555 of NC_063184.1, forward strand.
AAAACCCAAGGTGTTGCATAATGAGAAAGTTATAAGTCAACATCCTTCATAAACACAAAGCACAATCCATCAACTCAATATTGGAAATTTGAAGCCAACAAAATATTAAAAAGATGGTACAACATGGTCCTCTGAGATTTATTCTGGGAATGTAACCTTAGCTCAATGTTTTAAAAACTCGACAATGAAATTCACCACATAAACAGTCTACAGCAGAAAAACTATGTGATCATCTGCATAAATACAGAAAAAAGCACTTGCTAAAATTTTATGTCCATTCATGATAAAACAAATGTACAAACAAAACTTTGGCAAAACAGTATTCCCAGTCTGACAAAGGTATCTTCAGGAAGTGTACAGCTGAAGATGTTTATTCTTGCTGCTTGTATTCCACCTGCTATGGAAGTCCTAGACAGTGCAATGAGATAAGAAAAAAGAAATAAATGGCATAGAGTTTAGAAAAAAAGTACAAGACTATCTCCTTTTGAAGACATCATGTCAATTGACATAGAAAAACCCAAAGAACCTAGTTTTGAAAGCCATTATAATTAGTAAGGTTAACAAAGACATAGAGCATAATATGAGCACACCAAAAGCAATTCTATTTCTATGCACTAGCAATGAATACTGTAAATTCAAATTAAGTAAATTCCATTTCAATTAAAGTTTCATTTCACACAACTCAAAATCTTGAATATGCAAGTTCATTTTCAAATGTACAAGGCCTGTATTACTTAAATGATAAACTAATGAAAACAAAGATCTATATAGAAGGAGAGATATACTTTGTTTATGCACTGTGAGATTTACTGATGTTAAGGGGTCAGATCTCACTTTAATCTACAGAGTTAATGAAGTCATAGCTCACAGCAAGATTTGTTTTTGTTCTGTTTTGTAGATCAACAAGGTGATTCTATACATGTATGGAAACTAGCATAGGCAAATTATTAGAAGAAAATCTGAGGACCTAGTCTTATTTCAGGCTTATAGCCACAGTAACTAAAATAGTCTTATACTAGTCAAAGAAAGAATAAGCATCTAGACCAACTGAGCAGGGCAAATCAGCTAAAAAAATTATATAACCATATGTGAGTCATCTGTTGATTTTGGATATAGAAAGGGATGAACCATTCGTAAGTGGTGCTGGAAAAATTAGGTACTCACATAAATAACAAAAAGGAGGAGAACAACATTGATCCATACTTCTATAAAACTTACAGGAGAAAAATGGTTGTGGTCCTGAGTTAATCAATGATAAACTGTGCTTCTCCAAAATGGAAAGCTTTCCGGCTGGGAATATGGCCTAGTGGCAAGAGTGCTCGCTCGTATACATGAGGCCCTGGGTTCAATTCCCCAGCACCACTTACATAGAAAACAGCCAGAAGTGGTGCTGTGGCTCAAGTGGTAGAGTGCAGCCTTGAGCAAAGAGCAAAGGGACAGTGCTAAGGCCCTGAGTCCAAGGCCCAGGACTGGCAAAAAAAAAATAAAGAGAGATAAATCTGATTGAGAATAGGAAGACCATTCAACAAATAAATAAAACTAAAAGCTGGTTCTTTGAGAGAATAAATAAAATTGACAGACCCCTTGCAAAAATAAATAAGTAAAAAAAATTTTTTTTAAAAGGAAAGCTTTTGCTCTTTTGAAAGACATTGTTAAGAACAAAAGTTTAAAAAAAGTACCAGGAGAAAATATCTGCAAAACACATATCTGGTAAATGGTTTATAAGCAGAATGTATAGAACTCTTATAATGCAATAAGAAAGCAAGTATCTCCAGGGAACATGGGCAAACAATTTTAACAGATATATTATCAAAGAATCTACATAGGTGGTAAATAAGTGTTGGAAAAATGTTTGGTAGCATTAGTCACTAGGGTGCAAGTAAAAACTACACTGACATACAACTAATTTCCTATTAAAACAGTGAAAAATTGGAAAGCAAGCAAACCTGATAATATGAAGCAGATGTGGACAACTGAAATGATGATCCATCCTAGTTTGGAAAAAAAAAAGATTGTCATCTTGGAAAACACTTTGGAAGTTTCTTATAGGTTAAACATGTGCTTATCAGATACCAAACAATCTCAGTCTTAGAGTTTTATCTTATTAAAGGGAAACAAAGACACACAATAAAATGCAGTTGGATGTTTATAGCAATTTTATTCATAATCACCCAAAATGGAAATAATCAAAATGTCCTTACACTTATAAATGGATAAATAAAGCACAATAAAAAAAGAACAAGCTACAGATAAGGGCCGCAACACACACACACACACACACACACACACACACACACACACACACACACACACACACCATGCTAAGTGAAAGAAGCCAGAATTCTAGGACTACATAATATATGATTCTACTTATGTGAGTGTCTAGAAAAGGCAAAACTGTAGGGACAGAAAATATAAATAGAGGCTTGGGGTATGGGTTAAGGGGTCAGGATTGATTATGAGGGGCAGGAAGAAATTCTAGGGACCACAGGGAACATTTTTATCCTGATTATGGTGTCTACATGGCCGCAGGTGTTTATTAGAACTCAGACATCAGCCTGGTGCTGGTGGCTCACCTCTGTAATCCTAGCTACTCAGGAGGCTGAGATCTAAGGATTCCAGTTCAAAGCCAGCTCAGGGTGAAAAGTCCTTGTGAGACTCTTATCTCCAAGTAACCACTAGAAAACCAGAAGTGGCGCTGTGGCTCAACGTGGTAGAGCGCTAGCCTTGAGCAAAAGAGCTCAGGGACAGCGCCCAGGCCGTGATGAGTTGAAGCCCCGTGACCAAACAAACAAACAACTAGATGAAATTCAGACATCTGTACACAGAAAGGCTGAATTTCAAAGTAATACATAAATCATATCCTATAAAATTCAAGTCTGAAAAACCAATCTAAAATGTTGATCATCACAAGTGAATTCAAGCTGGTCTCCAGTCCCGGACGTAATCCAATGTCCACAGCTCAGGAAGAGGGTGTGCTGCTTTATGGAAGAGAAAAATACTTGGAATGCAAAGCTCTCAGGGTTTCCCACAGTGTCTACACAGCTGGCTTTCAGTGTAAGGGGCGCATTTTTGCTGCTGGATCCTGCTGTGTCTGGACCGATGGCACATGCGTCCTCAGCTCCGGCTCACACATCCCCAGAGGTCTGTCCAGTGGGACGGGTGAGTGGGGCTCAGGGAGCCCAGATCGAGGGTCAGTAGGAGGGTGTGCTGTATCCCCGACCAGTGTCAGGCTGAGCCTCCAGTCCGCTCCCCATGGGTCCCTCAGGCAAACTCTTCGGAAGCCAAAGGCTTTCCTGGAAGGGTTCAAGCTGTGGTCAGGGCTGCACTGGGGGCAGCCTAAGCTGCTTGGCCACCTTTGCTTCCAGGGCGCAGGCCAGGTGTTGAGACAACTGTTGTCTATCACTTTATCCTCTCTGCCCACTCCTCAGAGCCCAGCCGGAAGGCCGCGCAGAGCAGCAGGTGAACAGTTGCATAGGGCTTACTGGGCAGAGCCTGGGCAGGGAGGATTAAGGTAGTGGAGGAGCCATTCTGCCCAGTCTTTGAATCTCTGAATCTCCTGGGTCCTTGGGGCTAGGTATAACCCTTATATATGCTCAATGGTGTCCTTCTTCCTTTTAGAAACGTTAACTCATGTCCTGATTGCAACAAACTGCCAGGTAGCTAGCTATATCCAAAAATGGTACCTCTCATTGGAAGGCTTGTACTTGCAGAAATCACTCATCTGCATGGCTGGGGTCTGGGCAGGTAGCAATGAGAAGGGGAGAAGACAGTACAGCCAGCAATGAAAAGAAAGTCACCCCAAAGAGGAGAAGCTAGTACTTCCGTGTTCTGTAAAGCGTCATCTCCCCTTTCCACAACAACCGAGCTCTGACTTGGCTGAAGTTATTTGGCTCTTTCCATTCACATTATTTCTTCTTTAAACCCATTTATTTTCTTTTAAAGATGTATTTATTTATTTCTTATATCTTTAAGTAGCTATACAAAAGGGGATTCCTGTCAGCTTAGGAGAACAACGCATCTTGATTAATGTCACTTCTTTCATTGTTCTCCCCCAAGTCACTAGGCTCCATTTTCATAGATGCACGCTGAATATGATGACCACAGAGGTCCACCCTTCCTCTCTCCATTCATCTGCCCTCGCCCTCTTCCCTTTGACCTTCCCCATCTATGCTTTTTTTTTTTTTTTGCCAGTCCTGGGCCTTGGACTCTGGGCCTGAGCGCTGTCCCTGGCTTCTTTTTGCTGAAGGCTAGCACTCTACCACTTGAGCCACAGCGCCCTTCTGGCCATTTTCTGTATACGTGGTGCTGGGGAATCGAACCTAGGGCTTCATGTATGGGAGGCAAGCTCTCTTGCCACTAGGCCATATCCCCAGACCCCATCTATGCTTTTTTTAAAGCTACTTGGACAGGATACTTTTGATTGAGCTGAAGGGGAAAATGGATTCTTTAAGAAAGCTGAACTTTGAAAAATCAGGTGTGGTTATTCCTCCAAGCCTGCCCCATCGAGTGATGGAGAAAAAAAGATTTCCTGAGTGCTCTACAGCAGAAATGTCTTGGCAAAGCCAGAATCAGCTGGCCCTGGGCCAAGCAGAGGAGAAGAGACACTGCCTTGGAGAAACACGCCAGGAAGCGATTGTGCAGGCTCTGGTACCTGGAACCAAAATATGCTGAGCAGCAAATTACAGCTTTCAGATGTCACCGTTGCCATCTGACACCGCGTTTCAGCAGTTCATGTCTTTATTACCAAGCTGCAGCCTCCCATGCAGGCCGGTGGCAGTATGGGAGACAGAGTTATGCTATGTGGTTACTATATACTCAAGCCACAGTGCACAGCAAGGGCCAGAAGGCTGATGGCCAAAGTCCTGAGGTGCAGAAACACTGGACGTATTGGTGGCTTTGTGGGTGCCTGTGGGTATGTGAGCAAGTGTGTGTTCATGTGTGCACATGTGTGTAAGCATCTTGACCTCCGTGTCCCTTGAAAAAATAATTGTTTTGCCAGTCCTGGGGCTTAAACTCAGGGCCTGGGTACTATCCCTGAACTTTTGTACTCAAGGCTGGTGCTCTACCACTTGAACCACAGCCCTACTTCTGGCTTTTTGCGGTTCATTGGAGATAAGAGTCTCACGGACTTTCCTTCATGGGCTGGCTTTGAATCACAATCTTGAGATCTCATCCTCCAGAGTAGTTACATTCACAGGCGTGAGCCACCAGTGCGTGGCTAATTTTTCTTTTAATTATCGTTAAGTAGTTATACAGAGGGGTTGTTAGTTTATGGGTACAATGCATCTTGATCAATGCCACCCCTTCCATCATTCTCTCCCATCTCTCCCAACCCTACCCAACCCCTCACTTTTCTTAGTTCCATTTTCACATGCATACACACATATTATTAATATTATGACTGTATCCTCCCCTCCTTTCTCCCTTCATTTGTCTACCCCCTCCCCTTACCACCCTGAAGTTCCACCTTCTTAGTATTCATTTTGTTAGACTGTAAGTTAGTTGTTCAAAGGAGTTAAACTACTGGAATTCTCCCCTGATTATACCATACTTGAGCTAATATGTTTGTGTATAGATATGCATATGTTATGTGATATGTTTACATATCTATGTCTATGTTTACATGTTTTTATAAGTGAGATCTAACTCCCACCTATGGGAGACATGAGTCCTCCGTCTCTCTGGAACAGCTGAAAGGATCAGGCCTGCTAGCTTCAGGAACCTGCTCGGTGTGTTTTCCTCATCTTCCTTTGCTTCTCTCAAGCCCCCTCTGGGCCCAGCTGCCAGATTCTTCCTCCCTACTCCCCACCTCGCTTCTCTTTGAGGTGGTAACTAGACCTACACCCCAGTGCCCTGGTGGCTGGATTTTCAGTTCCTCAGCCTCACTCTGACTAATGGAACAGAAGCTTGCGCTTGCATCTGATGCCAGCAATCATATCCTGAGTGACCACAGCGTAGGCAGAGGCACAGGCCAGGCTCCCTGGGGATTCGGTTACAGGAAGAAAGTCTTGTTTGTGGCACTGCTTGGACTCCCTTCTGCTTGCCCCCTCCACCTTCTCTAGGCTTGCCTAAGCCCCTTGAATATTTTCTGTAAGGTTAATTAGGATCTATTCAGCAATAGTTCAAATCTGGATTTTGAACTCGATTTTGATTTGTACTTGTGGATATGAGCAGAACATATTTCTATATATTTGTGTGTGTATGGGAAGGGGGTAATGTGCGTAGGGTGTGCGTGCCAATACTGGGGCTTAAACGCAAGGCCTGGGTGCTACCTCTTAGCTTTTTCACTTGAGGCTGGCGTTCTATACCACTTGACACTCTACCACAAAAAGCCACAGCTCTGTGTCTAGCTTTTTGATGGTTAATTGGAGGTCCTATTTCATGATTATTCTTGCCTGGGCTACCTCTGAACCATGATCCTCAGATCTCAGCCTCCTGAGTAGTTAGGATTCCAGGCAGGAGCTACCACAGGCCCCTCAGCCATCTCCACATTCTTTGCTCTGATAATGATATGGAGGACATGCGTCTCCAAAGAGTGCAATGTCAACAAGGCTTGGTTATCTAGGCCCTCTGGCGGGAGGGTAGTAGCCTTTGCAAGGGACCGGAGTAGAACAAGGAGGACATGCTCGCGTTGCTGTGGTCTGTGGTCTTGGAGAATGAGTATGGAGAGAAACACAGTGGGCCCAGGGAGGAGGGGAAGCAGTCCTAGCATAGGAAACCAGGAAAGGCTTCAGGGAAGAAGTAGGATTTTAAGACAAGCCTTGAAGAAAAAGGAGGATGCTGATGATAGATGCAAATAAAGAGAAAAGGAATTCAAGGGAGAGGTCCAACTTGAATAAAAGCCTGGGATGGGGAGAGGGACTGAGTGAAGCTGAGTGGGAACTTCAGTGGAACTTGCAGAAATGTGAACATCAAGGGGAGTGATCTAGACACACTTGAATTGTGGCGAGTTCAAGGCCAGGCTGGGCAGTTGGAAATTTATCCTAGCATCCATTGAAGGCTTTAGGGCAGGGAAGGCATAAAATTGTGTCTACGTAGGAAAGCTTGTAGAATACCCCGGAGAGCGCGGGAGACAGGCTAGGGAGGCGGGGGGGGGGGGGGGCGGCTGGGAGCGGGAGAGGGAGAGGACATGTGGCCAAAATGATCTGAAAGATTCGGAATGGAAAGAGAGCCATGTGGGAACAATTTTGTAGTTATTTTGGGGATGGCTGAATTGGGGCGCAAAGGCCAGTGGGGTGGCCAATGATGAAGTGAGGATTTTGACAGAAGATACATAGAAGAGCAGACAGTGACTACAGCGTGTCTTTTTGAGATTGTCAGAGGAGGCACTGGGAAGATAAACTCTGGACCTTAGAGCTGGTGTGGACCAAAGTCAGATGTGAGAATCACTTCGTGGGAGGTCCTGGCCAGGAGCCCGAAGAGGGGGCAAGAGGAAGGGGGTAGCGCACAGAGGAGGTGAGCGAATTGCATGTCCTTGGGTAAGAGAGACACATTGGAAAGAGAAGAGGAGGACAGCTTCCTGCCATGGGAGGAGAGATTTCCTGTGAAGCAGCTAGGGCTCAGCGCTGGGATTTGAGGCTGAAGGGGAGGCCTCCCCCATCCTGACCCCGTCTCCGGGGTCCTTCCTGAGTCTCCAACAGGAGAGACATAGGGCGGAATAGATCAGAAGCCTGCAAAGATGGAGTAGGTGGGAAGGAAGCGTAGGCTGCACTGTGTTTCCTGGAGAGCTGTTAAAAATAGGATGCAAGCTGCTCATTTGGGGGCAGTTGAGGGGCCACCTGCGCGCACGGAGGCAGGGAGGGGCCCAGAGCCAAGGGTCCTGTGGGTGTTTGCTTCCCTCCAGCCAGAAACCTTGCAGTCTCTGCAACAGGTGAGGTGTTGGTGACATTTGTTCATCAAGGGTGCTCGTTAGTGTCGCAAATCTGAGTGTTCCTTTGACAGCCTCCCCCCTCTCCCAGGGACACATCTTGATGGCTTCTAGGCTGTTTTGCATCTCCTTTTAGAGTCCACCATGAGGTGATTGTGAAGGAAGCATGGCCTTCCCCCGCCCCCCCCCACCCCGTGCTGAGGGGGACACGTGAAGGATAAATAAGGACATGACAGCTCCCCCAGAAGAAAAGAACCCGTCCTTCTGAAGTCAGACTTGAGCGTCATTGATCTTTCCTCAGCACAGGCTGTCACTGGGAAAAACAAATCCCCTACGTGGTGTGATAGTGTGGTAGGCAGGCAGCCAGACAGCGTGGCTCTAGAAAAGCAGCGTCTTGATGGCTTCTGATGGAAATATCCACATCACATGACCCCGATGACCTTCTACCGCAACTAGTCATTACGGGCCTGCCAGATGTTAGCCAGTTCTTCCTCTGTGTGGTTGCAAGACGTGTGCCCTGGCTTTGATCAGCTCTGGGTAGGAGGAAGCATGTCTGGAACTGGGCGCGTGGACAAGTTAACCTGTTAGCAAAGGCACGGTCCCTCAGCCTATATCGAAATGGTAGCTCCTTCTGACCAGTAGGTCTCGTAGCCAGGCGTGGAGTGTCTATGCTTTCCTTCAGGAGAAATGCCCGCTATCTGGTCTGCCACACTGGTCTGTGCACTGCTTCCCACTCTCGAAGCTGAAGCTGAGGTGGGAAAGCTGGGTGTGTGGGGCTCAGGGGTGCCAAGGCGCACAGGAGAGCAGAAAGAAGGTGTGGTTTATGAATTATTGACACTTACTGGAAGGTGAGAGGTGAGCATCGAGTGTCCAGCATAATGATACTATACTGTACTGTCCCCTTGTGCCATGGTCACCCGGGCTCCTGACCGCCCTTGCTGTCTGAGAGCTTCCTCCATCCAGTGTGTCTCCCAATGGATGTACCCATTTTCCTGTCACAGGGTACCCGAAGTGGTTAGCTGTGGCTTTTGAGACAGAATCTCATAGATTTGGGACAGCTATGTGGTGTGATATGGGGACCTGTGAAATGGGCTCCCCTGGACCAGAGATGAATGTGTTATATAAGTTATCCTCCTCCAGAGCGCTCAGAATAGCCCTCTGAGAGAGAGAGAGAGAGAGAGAGAGAGAGAGAGAGAGAGAGAGAGTAAACAGATGTCTATACATAAATATGCACACCCATGTGTATCATATGGTGGAAGAGAAAATCTAGAGTGAGTGGGCTTGTTTCACTTGGGGAGGTCCAGGAGGACCCCCATGAAGGCAGGGTGGGTTACTGACTTGTCTGGGGATCCCCACCATGAACAGCATGTGGGGGTCGTAGGGATTCAGTTCGGTGGCATCTGTAGAGGCATCTTAGCAGCAAGGACAGAGACAAGGCACTAGCCGTGGTCTGCTGTTCCTTTGTTGCTCTGATGAACCAACGACACACTATACATCCACGTCTATGTCCACTTGAACTTGGCCTGTTCTTTCTTTGTATTGAATTTACAAGCCACGGAGCAGATATTCATGGCACCTATCTATCTACCCAGGAACAAATATAGGCTGTCTCAGCCACAGCACTGTTCTGTTGTAGTTTGTCAGGTGAGTCACCGCCCCCCCCCCACCCCTAAACCTCCAACCTCCTTTCTAGATGCTTGGAGAAGATGGTATCTGACCCCTCAGGCCCTTGCCTAAGGAGAAGGAATTCGAATCCAGCATAGGATTCCTTCTGCTTCCTTCTTCCTCCTCCTTTCTCCTTATTCCTTCTAGTTAAATCTACAAAGCCATGTAGGAAGCAGCCTTCATGGACCAGATTTCTATGAGCCTTCAGTTCCAGGCCTGGATGTAGTCTTTTCCTCCTTCCCTTCCTTCTCCTCCATCTTCCTCTTCCTCTTTGTGTTCCTCTTCTTCCTTCCTTTTCTCCTTCTCTCCCTGCTGTTACCCTAGCTTGTCCTGCCTTCTCATTTACACCCCAGTACTGGCTGAAATGACTCCCCAAAGAAATGACCCCAGGAAGAAGCCTTGTATGACATCTCCTCTTGTTTATTTGCCCTTACAGAGATGAGGTCAAAGGAAACCAAACTCGCCACAGGGCCCCTGTCCTTACTGCCCTCTGTCAGACGCTCCAGTTGACCTTCAAGTGAACTGACTCCGTGGTTCTTTTCTGTGTGGACAACAAGGTCAGTTTTCATGCCTCAAGAGGTGTGGCCTTTCACAGCTATGGGTCTCCATGGCCACCTGGGTGCTGAAGGTTTCTTCCCTGCAGGGTTTGTTCCCATGCAGGTGGCCATCTTGCCTTATCGTGGATTAACTAGCAAGTTCTCCCTCCCCATATTGGCTGGTCCCTATGCATTGCTTGTGGAATTTAAATTGGTATAACAGTGTTTGGGAGGGGTATGTGGTGATAAGTATGAAAAGTCTAAAAGAATGTAAATTCCCCTGACCCAGTAATGCTAGCCCAGGGAATTTTTCCTGAGAAAGTAATCAGAGATGAAACCCCAAAGTGTGTGTGTAAGAATATTTCCTACAGTGCTATTTATAACAAGCAAAGTAAAAAAAAACACAGAAATAATGCACAATATCATGGTTCAATAATTTATGGTTCTTTTAGGTGTACTTCAAGCATGTTTGATGATGATGATGATGATGATGATGTGTGTGTGTGTGTGTGTGTGTGTGTGTGCATGTAAACTAGCTTTCTGTTAAAAAAAATCTCTGAGATTATCAACTTACAATGAGAAAAAGGCTTATTTTGGCCGTGGTTCTGGAGGTTTCTTTCAGGACTGTGTGGCTGTGCTGTTTTGCCTGTGGGCAGCACATCATAGCTGGATCAAGGGGCAGAACAAAGCTGTCCGCATCATGGGCAGGAAGAGAGAAAGAGAGGAAGAGGAAGGGGCTGAGGTCCCTCTATTGCCTTCAAAGGCACATCCCCAATGACCTAAAGACCTCCCACGTCCCCCGATAGCACCACTCAGGGGATGAGGCCCTTGGGGACCCTTCCAGACCCGAACGGTAGCACTAGACATGACGGAAGTTCTCCTTTGCCCTCCATCTCCATTCCCCAGGTCCTCCTCCCTCTGGCCTCCTGAGTTTGTCCGACAGCAGACAGGGGCAGAGGGTCTGAGAGTACACGACCTTCATTCCTGGGCTGTCGCTCATGTAGCACCATGGATTTTTGTCAGGCATTCTCCTCTCACCCTCCATCTTTATGTTCCAATCACAGCTCCCTGCCAGACACTCGGGTTTAGCAGTGGGAATATTCCAAGGGGCCCTCCACAGTCTTCTGGTCCTTTCCAAAGCCCTCACGAGGCAGAAGAGAAATGCGCCTTCTGCTAGGATCCTCCGCGGAGGCAATGCGGGAGAAAGGATGTGTATGGTAGCACAAAGCGAAGGGTCAGAATTTGGTTAGAAAACAGTACAATTCCAACCCTGGATGCAAACACATACTTAGGAAAGAAAACACATTTACACATGGAGGGAAACGGCTAAAAGGAAGATGGTGAATGATTCTCTGTCATTGTCTCTGAGATAATGGGTGACTTACTCTATTACTTGAGCTACTCTTCTTGTCTTCATTATACAATTCTGTATGATGTACTTTTGTTGAGATAGTGTCTTGCCATGTAGCTGTGGCTGGCTTTGAATTCTCAATCCTCCTGCCTCAGTTTCCCGAGTGCTGGGATTACAGGCATTCACACCCCCGCCCCCCCAGGTCCAGCATATTGAACACATTCTTGAAAACAATCTTGTGTCTCCCTTTAAAGTTAAAAAAAGGCATTTAATCTACATTTTAAAGCAAAAGTGAAATAAAAACCAAAGAACTAACTATGCAATAACAGTGTAATGCCATATCAGCCATCTATAAATAACCCTGCAGATTTCAAGTAAGAGAATCATAATGTAATTTAAAAGGAAATATAAATATCTTGGTAGAATTCTCACTAGGCCTTGATGATTATCAAGCACATCTTATCTCATGCTGAGATACCTTCCTAAGCCATCTTGGTGCTTAATATAGCTTCTTGCTGGGCTGGAATCTTTTAGAAGCTGCACTTGTCCTGGCTGTGGCTTTGGCCTTGTGTCCAGTTGTGCTGGGGGGATTCAGGGAAGGGGGAGGGAGCAGGAGGCTCCATCCAGCTGACCAATCAGCCTTGGCCTGCTCAAGGCAGTGGCGGTGGGCAGACATCTCCAGAGTGTACCCTAGAATGTTGTTTCCCATTTGTTTAGAGAGCTTGGAGAAGACTGGAACTTCCTAGGTGCCGAAGCCCTATGTATGGCGGCTTTAAGGGAAGGGATTTCTTATAAATGTAGCATAATCTTTTGACTTACTCAAAATGATCTTTTCTTCCATTTTTCTAACACTCCTGCATATAGACAGCTGCCTGCCATCTACGAGTAGATGTGGCTATGGTTACAGAGACTTGTTCAAAGTGTTTGAAAGTTGGGCCAGGGCTGTCGCTCAGTGCTAAGACGTGTTGTATACTTCACAAGTGTGAAGTCCTGAGTTCAACATACACACACACACACACACACACACACACCCCACAAAGTAAGAGTTAGAAAGTAAGACAGAGACTGGGAGAGACAGAGAGGGCGGGGGGAATCAAAAGATGTTTTTGAGCTGGGTGCTGGTGACTCATGCCTGTAATCTTAGCTATTCAGCAGACTAAGATCTGAGGATTATGGTTCGAAGCCAATCCAGACAGTAAACAAATTACTCATACAAAGCTGGAAGTGGTGCTGTGGCTCAAGTGGTAGAGCACTAACCTTGAGCAAAAGAAGCTCAGAGACACCCAAAAAGTTGTTTTTGCTTTCGTAGAGGGGAGGGAGAGATGGGTGGAGTAGAGTTGCATGTTGGCAAAACTTTAGTGTTCAGATTTCGTTTGTGTCTTCTAAATCAGATGATGCCTTCAGAGATATTTTAAGGGGCTTAAGTGTGTAAGAATAAAATCAATTACTTGTACATTATAAGCGCTCATTATGCAGGACTTACTTCCAGCTCCTGAAGCCTGTCTTGCAGCTGGGAGGGAGGGAGGCGAGCTGCTCTAGCAACTCACAAACACCAGAAGAAATCACTGACCCTCACATAGTGATTGCCATGTGTCAGGCTGGCTCCAGGAACTCCCCGAGAATCTATTTAATCTTTAAAACTAACACCTAGACTGGAGGTGTAGCCCAGTGGTAGAATATGTACTTAGCACGCATGAAGTCCTGGGTTCAATATTCAACACCAAAAGCAATAACAAATAGAACCAACTGTGGTAATCCTAGTTTTATACACAAGGACCTGCATCACAGAGATAGAAGATTTCCAATAAGTGAAAGGTGATTTCCAATAAGTGAAAGGAACCCAGTTTTCAACCTTGCAGATCGGCACCAAAACAGGTTGCAAATCACCCGAACCTGTCTGAACCCACCAGAAAAGTGCTTCAGGCTTCATGAAAGGAACTGTGGCTGGGGTTTCTGTTTTACCAATTGCACCAAGAATCAGACCCAGAAACCTGAGGGCCTGGGGCTGTATTTAGATTTTCATTCCACTTTCTCACAAAGACAGGTCCCTGGGTCAGTATCCCAGCTCATCCCTACCCCTAAAACCCACGGGGCATGCAAGTGTCCCCCATCATATCCCATCCAAGAGGAAGCCACAGAGACCCTCTCTTCACATGAAGAGCTGAGAAAACCTGCAAGTCTGGAGTTCCTTCGCATTCTGCCTTCTGTTTTGCTGACAGAAGTGTCTGTGTCTCGAGGGCTCCAGGCATGTTGGTAATGACCAGTTTCCTCCCAATCACTTTGAGGTTACTCTCACAACCAGATGTGGCCCCGGGCTCCCTCCGACTCCAGAGGTGAGCGAGCTCACGAATGACCTTCATCTGCAGAAGGATGGGCGCCTCTCAGCAACAGGACTTTGGAAAAACCCACTGCAGGTTAAAAAGCAGAGCTGCTTTTCATTTATTAAAAGACTTGGCATATTTTCCCCCCACTGAGCAGTTTGAAATGCAATTAGACAAAATGGAATAATAACTAGGCAATAGCACTCGGGAGCGTTCCTGCCGGGGCCCACCGCGCAGGTCTTTCTGTTTCAGGGCCTTCCTATGGGTGAGCTGGTGAGGATGATCTCATGATCTCACTTGGCTTTTGGCTCAAGGCTGGTGCATTACCACTTGAGTCACAGCAGACTGTCCTCAAGATCAAGCCTGGGCGTTTACACCTTTGAGCAATTTCCTTGGGCACGACAGGCAGAGAGGCATCTGAGAGCCACTGCGAACTCCAGGAAGCAGGGCTGGGCCTACCTTTCCTGTCACTGGAACCTCGGCTCTGACACAGAGGCGGCAACACAGAAACATCAGATGAACACGTATGAAATTTCAAAATAAATGGTTCCATCTCCCTCCTCAGTGTGAGGCAGCAGGACACGAGTGTGGAGATATGTCAGGAAACACATACTTTTGAATTTTGCTCACACACTCCAGTATACATTGTGCATAGGGGTTGGTAGTGCATATGACAAAACCCATAGCAGTGCCCAAATACCCCAGGAGGAGGACCCTAATACCATCACATATTCTCCATTGGCCCATCTCAACTGGCATAGCCAGGGCAGAAAGACAAGCAAGCCATAGGGTGATTGAGAAGGGGCAAGAAATCTTCCCAGGAGGCTGGCATCCATGCCCTCCACTCCCAAAGAGCTGGGGTGTGTGGGTCTGAGACCTTTGAAAGTCTGGATTCTATTTCAGCCTCTCTCACCTCTCCCCAGTCTGGGTTAGCTGGTCCTTCCTGTGTGGGAATATGAGGGGATTGCTTACCTTGTAGCAGAGCGAAGGAATAGGAATTGGTCCCCTCTAAGGGTACACCCCCAATAACCTAACTTCCTCTCACTAAGCACTGCCTCTTAAAGGTTCCACCCTTTCCTAATAACACCACAGGCCAGCCGTCAAGCCTTCACCACGTGGGACTCTGGGAGACATTCTGTGTCAATGCTCTAACAGTGCCAAGGTGTCCCTCCAGCCTGGAGGGTCTGCAGTATAGGGGTTTCTGCCCCATTTCCCTTTAGCTTAGCATGGTGCCTGCTTATACCTACTGGACGCTCTGTGTTTGTCAGGTCTAACCATCTATCCATCAGTGTGGATTTCAGTAATTAAAACTGTCTTGCTGCCCTGAGATTGTCAGCAGGAAACCCACGAGTTCGAAGAGCATCAGAAGGAAAGCGGTTCCCATTTTACCAGCTTCTCCCTGTCCTCACCCATTACACACCCAGCCCTTCTCCTATGGTTTAATGGGCAGCTAATCAGATGCAGTCTTGTTCTTTAAAAAGAAACTAGCCAGTCTGAAAAGGCTTGCAGTGAATTCCTCACCAATCAGGGCCCTCATGCTGAGAGGAAGAAACCAGATTTGGGTATTGGCCAGATTAAATTTCCACTTGAATTCTCTTTCTCCTCTCTCCCCTCTCTCCTCCTCCCTTGCTTCTCTCTCTCCCTCCTCTTTTCCTTCTCTGAACATCACTGCCCTCTACACACGCGGTGCATCGGAAGCAAGGCCACGCTCTCCGCCGTGTACAGCAGACATCCCATCAATTGCCCCAAGTTGAACTTATAAAGAATTTACAGGGAAATAATCACCCAGGTTGTTTGTTTGGGTTTCAAATCTCTCAGCACTTACTGGTCCCAGCATACTTTCTCTAACCCATCAATTTACAGTCTCTGGCCTACACCTTGGATGTCTGGGCATGCAAATCAGCCCTACTGCATATTCATGACTATTGCTACTCATGCAGCTGCATAAATAGTGCAGTCCTCTTCAGCTACCCGGCCCATCTCCCTCTTCTGAGCTAGCTTAGACACACACACACACACACACACACACACACACCCGTAGCTCCATGTTCCTGTGGGCTGGGACAGTGTCAGCACTATTCTAGAAGGAAATACTCCTTTGAAAAATGGCTTTCCATCAGGCCCTCCCTTAGCTGAGTAAGTCAGCGTCTCTTCTCCACCTCTTCCTGCGGCATTAGAGAAGTAGATTGTCTCATGGTGAGATGAGGCCGCTTTTCCCTCCTCTTTCCCGTCAGAGTTTTCCTGAGTGCATTCGTTCACTGGGGCCACCATCACTAAGTGCTACCACACAGCTCAAGGCGTAAGTGATGGAATTCTCTTGTCTCCCCTTCTGAAGGGGAGATGTCCGAGGGCGAGATACTGGCAGTGTTGGCTCATGAGGCTTCCCTCTTCTGATGGCTTGCTGGCAATGTTTGCTGTTGGTTAACATGTAGAAGCCCGTGTGCCTGCGTGTCCAGCTCACCCCATTCCTCCCCCCCCCCTTTTTTTTTTTTTTACAAGGATGTAAGTCATATTCAATTAGAGCCCACTCTCTGGGGCGCCTTTTAACTTGATTATCTCTGTTAAGAGTCTATCTCCAAATACAGGCCTATTGTAAGGTCCCAGAGGTCAGAACGCTAATGTAACTTTGGGGGAGGGGTTCACAGGGAGATGGGGGAAACAGCCTAAGGGTCCTTGGTTTGGCTTTTGTTGCTGGTGTGGAATTGATGATGACGGAGAGCCTGGAAGTAATGGAAGATAAACTACTTGTCACTGCCCACTCTGTGCTCCAGGAGATTGCATTTCCACATGATGCTGTCCCCACAGTGCCCTAAAAAGGGCTTTTCCATTATGTTAAGAGCTGGTGGTGATAGCCCCCATTACTATTCAGCCCTTTGACCTTCACTGGCCCCCAGTCCTTCCACGCGAAGCACTTCCTGTGACCTTCCAAGAAAGAGGCAGCACCACGGTCTCTTGTCCCCTAGAGCTTTCTGCAATCACTTTCCTGAGGCCCAGGGTCTCCCATGATGCTTTGCGCAGAGCATGCTTGGGAGGGAGGTGGGAGGACTCCACCCTCCCCTCCCCAACTCAGTATTAGAATAAAGAGGAAATCAAGTAATTGTCTTTTTTTTCCTCCTTTTTTTTTTTTTTTTTTTTTTTGCCTCTGTATGCTTTTTCCCTCCTCTGGGCGGATGCTGAGAGAATAAGATAAAAAATTCCTTGTCAGCTTGACCCTAAGTTCTCATTTATTTATTAAGAAATGAAATTTTTCGTGAAGAAGACATCTATCTTGCTTTTCTGGATCCTGGCCAATGCTAAAGAAATGAAAGGAAAGAAAAATCTGCTTTGAGTCATGCTCATTTTGTTCTCTCTCTCTCTCCCTCTCTTGGTGTCCATCGATGTCTCTGTTGCCCAAGAGACTCTTTTTGTGGTTGTTGCTGTTTTGTTTTGAAAACAGTGTAGGAAATTTGATTCCAAGAGCAGCCTGAGAATCTGAGCTTTCTCCAGGGGTGGCTGGTTCACGAAGCTGGCTGCATGATGTCCCCAAATGGTGGCATCATGGTCCCATTGAGAGCCTGTTAGTTTTCTGGGGTAGTGGTCACAGAACACCACACACTGGCTTGTTTCCACAATGAAAATAGGTTTTTCTCAACAGTTCTGGAGGCTGGAGTCCCAGGTCCAGATGCTGGAAGGCTTGCTTTCTTCTCAGGCCACCTTCCCTGCCTTGTAGCTTGCTTTCTCACGTGGTCTTCCATCTGGATGTAGATGTCCAAACTGCCTCTTCTTAGAAGGATACAAGTAAGGCTGGAGCCTGCTCTAATAATCTCATTGAATCTTAATTATCACCCCCAAAGATCTTGTCACCCAATGCAGCCACATTCTGTGGTCCTGGGATTAGTAGGACATTATTCGTAGGAATGTTACACCTGTCTTCAACTCCGTGGAAACTCAAGCGTCGGGTTTGACTTGACTTCTGGGAAGAGCGTGGGTTGGGTGTTTGGAATGTCAGCAACAGAAAGCAATTCCAGCTCACTTGAGCAGCACAGGCACCCATTGTGGGGAGATGTGGAGAGCTCAGCATTGTGGGACAACTGGGGGACACGCGGTAGCTGTGGCACCTCAGGAACGAGAAGTCGGTCCCCACTAACTGCCCATGACGGGAACACTGATCAGGGCATGGTGGCTGAGGTGAAGGACGAGCCATCTTGCTGCTTCACCCTGTGCCCGGGCGGGAGGGAGGGAGGGAGGGTCAGAGGTTTTCCCTTCAGAGAAAACCAGCAGCTGTCAAGAGAATGGATGTCGGGGCTGGGGATATAGCCTAGTGGCAAGAGTGCCTGCCTCGGATACACGAGGCCCTAGGTTCGATTCCCCAGCACCACATATACAGAAAACAGCCAGAAGCGGCGCTGTGGCTCAAGTTGCAGAGTGCTAGCCTTGAGCAAAAAGGAAGCCAGGGACAGTGCTCAGGCCCTGAGTCCAAGGCCCACGACTGGCCAAAAAAAAAAAAAAAAAAAAAAAGAGAATGGATGTCAGGAGATCAAAACCATGACAAATATCTGCCACCTAAGTCATTTCCTTGCTTGAAAACAAAGGTCCTGAACTGGATTCGTTCGTTACTCTGTCTTCATTACACACTTCTTTCTCCAGGTCTTCACTTCTCTTTGGCAGGTGGGGGTACAGATTGTTTTTTATTACCTAGGCTGGCCTTCTCTACTTGCCCCTTCCCCCCTTTCCCTGTACCGTGGTCCCCTCACTTAGACAATGACCTGCATCCACTCAGGAAAGTCTCCTGCCTCACCCGTCATAAAAAACCCTGAGTGAACAGCTTCCCGGTATACTTCAGTTTATTAATCTCTTCTTCGTGATTTGTGCTGGTTGTAAATATTATATTCATTATAAATAATAATTCAACCTGCCATTCTTTTCTCTGGGCCTCAGTTACCTTGTCTATAAAACAAGAGAGTTGAATTAAATGATTATTAAAGGCTCTTTCGGCTGTGGCTCTGGTGGACTCCGTGGAAATTGAACTCTTCGGGGTAGACAGTCGGGGGGCGGGGGTTGACTGCGAGAGGTGCTCCCTCCCCGACTGGAACTGGGAAATGAGAAATATAACTTCCCTTGGAGAGGGAAATTATAGAAATCAGCCAGCACCAGATCAAAGAAGATATATTCAAAGTGTCCTTAAATGGATAGGATGGATTTCAGCCCAGAGCTGGCTGGATTGACAGCAGGAGGGTCCCTAGAGAGAAGCAGACCTGTCAGGATGGACTGTGTGTCGCAGACAAGCAAGGAAAGGTGACTGGACAGGATGGCAGGAACCCGTTCTGGCTGAAATAAGGTTGAGATGAGGGAGTACCTCCTCCGGCCTGAGTCTGTCCTGCAGCAGACTGTCATGACGGGACGTCCTCCGGCAGGGTGAGGAGATACTTTATTTGACATGCATAGGACAAACACCAACCAAACAGGAGGATCTGTAGCTACTGCAGAAGCAGGGACCCAGGGTCCTGCAATACCCAGCACTTATCTTCTAAGTGCTGGGAGGAAGTCTGACATGGGAAGGGAAATGTGCAAAAGCTTAGAACACAACTGCTTCCTGACTAGCTCACAAGGGTCTTGATTTCTCCCTTATACACACAGACACACACACACACACACACACACACACACACACACACACACAATGTGCCAACTTAAGCAAATCCACTAAGGTTCAGTTTAAATACCTCTGTTTTCTTTATCCTCTGCTTTCCTTGCTTAGAGCTTTCTGGCCTCTGAGTCCTTGTAGCCATTTATACTCACTGCTCTAATAGCATGAGAGTTTCTGGTTGGTGCTTTATTTATTTCCCTTTGTCCTTCATAACAGATCAATAGGTCTCAACCAGGGTGTGGTTATATTGGCGCTGTCTGGAAACATCTCCCTTCATGGCTACAGCGGTTCTCCTGGTATCCGGTAGGGAGAGTCAGGGAGACTGCCATAACCCCCTCCCCCCCACCATGCACAGGAAGTCCCCATTTCCCCTCCTCCCCCTCCCCAGGAATGAAGAATCCAGCCCCAGATGTCAACAGAGCCAAGAAACGGGGTCCAGACAGGCCAAGAAAGCTGGGTTTCCATGAGAAGCTCCCAGAGTCAGGGCACACCTCCTGTTCTTTTCAGTGACCACCGCTTTGAAGTAGAATGCCTATGCATGTTCAATATATGTGTGTAGTCTTTGAACTTGCATACAGACACCTGCTGCCCCAGAAGCCATGTCTCATTGATGTTATCCACACAATCTGCTGCCAGGTGTGGAACTTCTGATGAAGGCCGTGGTCAGCTTTCATCATTCACATCCTCCAAGGCTTTCTAGAACTCTCCTGCATTGCTAGGCCCCATAAAGCCAAGTCCCCACTCCTATTCTCTCAGCTCCTCACAATAATTCCTTCCTGAAGCTATGTCTCAGTGGATTATGTCTGCTGTCTTTATAGGCGGCTAATAAAAAGCAGTGCTCTGTTACACGGTGCTTCTCTGACTTCTATGGAACTTTAGTGAGCAATACTTCATGCATTCTGACACTAAGAAGGTGACCTTCACACCCTCCCTTATTTTACAAATGAGGAGACTGAAGTTTTTTTTTGTTGCTCCCTTTATTTGCTCTTTAAGGATCCAGGAGATGAATTCCTACCTAAGTTCAATTCCAGTTTTGTCTCTCTATATGAATGTGTACGCTTTGTGTTGTCAGAGAACAAATATCTATGCAGTCCTCCATGTTTTTTTCTTTGGCTACCAGAAAACGTCGGTGTGTGAGACTTTGTTCCAACTCAGATGTCTTAAGCCTTTTATTCCTGTTGCTGCCCTCAGCAAGAGGTATCCAGAAATACCTTCTCCATCTTTAAGGAGTAGGAAGGATAGAAATCTTAACCTAACTCCACTAGTACTGGTAATGGGGCTTGAACTCAGGGCCTGAGTGCTGTCCCTTGGCTGGTTTGTTCAAGACTGGTGCTCTACCACTTGAGCCACAACTCCACTTTAGGCATTTTGGTGATTCACTGGAGATGAGTCTCAAAGATTTTCCTGCTGGAGCTGGCTTTGAACCTTGATCCACCAGCTGTGGTACATTCTTTTGTCTCTAACCTTTCCCCACAAAACCAGTTAATAATACCACCCCTTGAGCTTTTACTAAGTGCCTGAAGTTGTGGTGAGGATTTTCCAGGTCCTCCACAGACACCCACCCTTGCTGGCGTGATAGCAAGTTGGAGGTCTCGTCATTTCTCACCTGGACAGTCTCCACCGCTGCCCAGTTGCCTTCCTTGTTCCAGCTGTCCTTGTTCCCTTCAGTCTGCTCTCAGCACAGGCTAGGAAGATGCCTTCCAATGTGAATTCAATCATGTCCTTCCCCTCCGCCCCAGTGTCTTCCCTTCTGACTCAGTGAAAGTCCAAAGATTCACTATGGCCTTTGACACCCTCGGTAATCTGATGCATCCCCTGGTCCCCTCTCCTGCCACTTGTCCACTCTGAGCTCTGATCTGGCTGACCTCGGGCCTGTGCACGTGTTACACTTCCCTGTGCATTTTCTAGCAACTATCTGCAAGAGTCTTCCCTTGTCTCCTTCAAGCCTGCTTTCACTCAGTGGAGCGTCCTCATTGAAGACTTCTATGTCTTCCTGTTCAAAATGGTGAGTGTGTGTGTGTGTGTGTGTGTGTGTGTGTGTGTGATTAACATTTCATGTCTTGTGTTTTACTTCCTCCCTCCCTCCCTCCCTCCCTCCTTCCTTCCTTTCTATGTACATATATATTCAAACACCAAGCACTGTTCCTGGCACAATGAGGTGCTCAATATGTATTTTTAAATGATCTGTATGATTTTAACTGTGTCCTTAGATTGCAGTTACTTCTCATCCTGTAGGTGGTGAATGGACATTGAAGGGCTCCACCAAAGTTGAGAATAACAAGCAGGTCAAGCCTTTTGTGTGTTTTTTCAAATGGAGAGTGGGGATTCTGGAGATTTGGACTTATAGGCTGAGCGTGGTTATGCACAGCTGTAATCCCAGTCGCTCAGGGGGGTTCAATTCCGAGGGTTTCCATCCAGGCCAGCCTTTGACACAAATAGAAGATCTTATTTATGAAATAACTAAAGCAAAAGTAGGCTGACGGTGTGACTCAGTTTGCCTGGCAAGCTTGAAGACCTGAGTTCAAATCTCAGTAACACTAAAACATAAATCAGTCTTATAACTGATTTATCTATGTTATGATTAAGAGCTTAAGTTTGAATATAATGATACTGGCACATGTGGAAGAGAAAGAAAAGTGTTATTAACTACTGAACAAGGATATCAACAACAAAAGTAACCTTGTTTTTCAAGAATGGATTTGAGCTGGGAGTCTGGTAACTCACATCTGTAGTCCTAGCTACTCAAGAGTCTGAAACCTGGAGGATCACGGTTCAAGCCCGGGTAGAAAAGTCCATGAGACTCTGATCTCCACTTACCCAGCAAAAAGCCAGACATGCAGGGGTGGCCCAAGTGGTAGAGGACCAGCCTTCGGTAAACAAGCCAGGTGAGAAAGTACTGAGTTTAAGTCTCAGGACGGATGCACACACGCATGCGCGTATGCACACGTGCACACCCACATATGCATGCACGCATGCGCGTATGCACACGTGCACACCCACATATGCATGCACGCATGCGTGTATGCACACAGAGGATCTGACCACTCCACACCTCACCTAAGTGTAGCCACACAGCATTTGTCTTTTTGCAACTGGCGTGCTTCACTCTGCACAATTCCCTCCAAGCTCCATGTGTGTTTAATGTGGCGACACTTTTAAACACTGACTTACGTGTCCATGTCCTCCATTTCAATGGCTGACAGTAAAGGCCACGGGCTATATTTTCAAAGATATTTATCTTCTCATAAACATTTTGCTGCATTTAGGGTATGTTAAAAAAATGCTTTGTTTACCAATACCCTGTGCAAACAGTGAGGCTTGCACAGAAATGTTTTTCTATTCAATACGCCTTTGCTGTTATTAGGAAATGATTTATTAAAACAATGAATCACTGATAAATAGAGAAGAGGGTCTGCATGAGGTTTGTGATTCAGTTGCACCTGCGGGGGCATCCTCCAGCAAAGCTGGTCCTTAGAGGTGTGTGGGGTCTCTGAGGAGAGAGTTGGCTCTGGGAGGGACAGACTGAATTCCAACCTCCCCCTCCCCTTCCCTCCCCTCCCTTCCTCTCCCCTCCCCTCCCCTCCTCCAGCTTTCATCAGAGCAGTCCCAGCTCACCATCTCATATGGTGTGTTATTTGAATAAAGACCTTTCAGCCAGGTGCTGGTGGCTCACACCTGTCCTACACACGTGTCCTACGATCCACTCAGGAGGCTGAGCTCCGAGGATTATGGTTTGAAAACAGCCTGGCCATCAATGTCCGTAAGGCTCTTATCTCTAACTGGGAAAATAAAAAGCCTGAAATAGAGCTGTGGCTCAAGTGGTCGAGTGCCAGTCTTGAGCAAGAACAAAACAGCCAAGGAAGAGTCTGAGACCTTGACTTTAAGTCTTAGTGCTGGTGTGTGAGCACACACACACACACTCACACACACACACGCTTGTGCACACATGCATGCGCGCACACACGAGTTCTCTGCCTCAGGCGGCTCTTAAAGAGCACAGAGCTCTGGAGGAGAAACAGAGGCAGATGGAGAGCAATGTATACAAGCACATCTCTACCTAGCTAAGTCATATGTGATTTACAAGAGCAATCACAGTGCAGTGTGAATATCTGGAAAGACTGCTCTGAGGACAGATATTTTCCCCAGAGGCAGAATTTCCTGGTGGTGGTGGTGGTGTGGTGGTGGAAGCAGAAGAACCCCTTCCAATGTGAATGTGATTTCATTCCATCCGAGTCGGGCAGAAGAGCTGGGCCGAAGGAGAGCGGACCCCTTCTTCTAAGCTGTGTTGGCTTGGGGAAGTGAACGTAAGGCGAGCTCAGCCTCAGGATGCCGCAGGGCTCTGTCACCTGGGGCAGCAGGGGGGATCCACAGATTCTCTCTGAGATGTCACTGGGACGGGCTGGTGGGCAGAGACCATCTTAGGGTAATTGTCCACCAGGAAGGCACCCACCTGCAGCTGCGTTCCGGCCCCATTCCTGCAGGGAGGAAGTGAGCCCCAGGGCGCAACTCGAGGTCCCTACCCAGGTACATTCTCTCTCCACCCATGGGACAACAGCCAGCAAGAGCTGTCTCTAGGGCCCGGCCAGACTTGCAAATCCTTTTAAATGTTTATTTAGGGTTATATTTTTAATCATGCTGGGTTTGAACTCAGGGCTTTGTCTTACTGGGCAGATGCTCTACCTCTTGAGCCATACCTTCAGCTTTGGATTATTATTATTATTTCTTTTTAGGTAGCCATCTTAGTGATCTTCCTAGTTAATCCTCCAGAGTAGCTGGGATGACAGGCATAGGTCATCCCATTCTGTGCTTTTTACTTAGATTTTTCACTTGGCAAGTTGCCTGCTATGGGGACATAATAAACGCTTATTAATAATAATGATGTTTCCATGTTGTACGTTTTCTCTCCTTAGGATAAACTGTCATCAGAGATGGAAATACCCACAGTCATGTGTCAATTTTTTAATGATAATTACTGTGTGGAGTGTTTACCAAGAGCTATTCCCATGCAAGTTATTAGGATAACTCGCGTTAATTTTTAGTAATTGATACACACTTAGGCTGAGTGGAATGAGAGGACCTGAGCCTTCAGGTAGTTCAGGTTGAATCTGAAGGCAGGAGTCTGCAAAGGGGAGGTGTCCCTACTCCCTGGTGCGGTGGAGTCACGTAGCTCCCTGAAATTCCTCGTGACGGTTTACACTTTAATCGTTCTCTCATGGTAATATAATGGTAATTGATGTCGTTTAATGTACTGTGCTGTTTAATGCCCTAGGGTGTCTGGGGAATTCGCACAGAGCATCACACACTGGACTAGACTAGTTATTTACTACGCAAAGGCAGCGAGCGGCTCCCTTCTCCTGAGGCTCCGCCCCTCGCCACTGCCACCTGGATGTTAAAGAAACCGGTGGAGGAGAATCCACCCTCCCCCTCCCCCAAGGGTGTGCTGGGAGGATTTGTGCAGACTGAATGCTCACAGGCTCTTTAGCTTTTCCACACTTCCCGGGAAATTCTGCACGTGACTTGGTTCATTTTCTCCTTGGACTTTCCCCAGACTTCAGCGTTTGAGGCTTGAGACACAGCAGGGTAGAGGAGAAGAGTGCTCTTCTCTCATGGAGGCACCTTGGGACACAACTGATTTTATGAAACAAAACACTCCAGCACTTGGAATTTTCCAAATAACAGCAATAAGAACCACAAACCAAGACCCAACTCAAAAACAACCAGCCAGCCACTGGTAGCTGTAATCCTAGCTACTCAGGAAGCTGAGATTGTGGTTCTAAGCCAGCTTAGACAGAAAAGTAGGTGAGCCTCTGAACTATAATTAACTCGAAAAATGTTGGATGTGGAAGTGTGGGTTAAGTAGTGACAGCCTGGAACAGAAAAGCTAAGCAAGAGTATAAGCTTTAGTCAGTACTGGCAACAAAATAACAACCAACCAGAAAGAAAAAAAACAAACAGTAACAAAAACTAAAAGAACAAAGAACAAGGAGAGGATGAAAGAAGGAAAGGGAAGTTGAGAGTCCTCAGCTCAGCTCCTATCCTCCGCTGATTACCCTTGAACTCCGTCTGCCTTCCTCAGACCCCATCTGTCCTGCAATATGAAAACATTAGTGCCGTGCTTCATGAACGCGAATACTGCGTGCATCACCCTCCAGTGGAAATAAATGACCCTCGCAGAATGGGCAAACAAACTGGCCAGGAATATAAATAACCATTATGGGCATCTCTGCGTGACTGCAAGGTATTAGACTCACAATCTGACAAAACATGAGGAGGATTTGTAAATAGTTGTGGCTGTAAGAGGTGGCAGCAGCAAACCGCACTTTCAAACTTATCTTATTTCTGTCGAAACAGAATACTTAATGCTCGATCTTTGCCTTCTGGAATGGATTAAAAACAACCCAAAACAGATCCCAGGAAGTACAGTGCTCCTTGGGTACAGAAAGAATGGTAAGGGGATGGATGGAGCGCCGGCCAGGCCAGTTGCTTACAAGGTTCTTCCTTCAGTTTCTTTAGCTTACACGTGTCCATTTTCCCTTGCTGTGTCTCAGAGGTTTCAGCCCACGATCCATGGGCTCCATTGGGCCTGTGTTGAGGGAGCACATGGAAATGTTGGTCTCCTCTTGGAAGATAGGGAGACCAAGAGCCAGGGTCTCAGTATTCCCTCTGTGACAAACGCCTGCCCCTCCAAGCTTAAAGAATGGACTCCAGAAAAGAAGTGTAGCAGATGTGAGACTTTCACCAAAGTCTTGCAAGAGGACAGACATGACCCAAAGGAGCTGTAATGAGCAATTTATTCCCTAACCCACAGATACTCCTACCTTGTTCCTCATTAATTTGAATACTATCGAGTGTACAATCTTCCCGGACAGTAACTAAGTTTCATTATTTTTCATTGGGTAATTTTAATATATGCACCCATTGGGGGTGGTTGAATTTTAGAAGAGAATCTTGCTTTTATCCTCCCTCCTCCTTCTCTCCCTTCATCCCTCTCTCCTGTCCCTCCCTTCTTCCTCCCTCCTTTTTCTTTATGTATCTCTGCTTTGGCAAAATTAAAATCATGCTATGCATAGTTTGGTAACCCATACTTTTTCATTTAAAAATACATTCTGCACATCTTTCCAGATAAATGTCTACAATTTAGTGCTCAGAAATGAATTCCTAGTTTTCCATCAGGACGCAATTTTCTTTTGGGGGTCAAATGCTGGCTAGAAACAAACTAACATCCATCAGAAAATGCGTCTCCAGAAGGCATTTAAAAAGAATGATCAAATTTTCTTCTTTCCAGCATTCCTCCCCAATAACTAAGAAGTAAAAAAAAAAAAGAAATCTGCAACCATCGCGATGACATATTTAAATGTTAACAATTCTATTGGAAGGAAGTTTCTGGTTGTGTGAAAAAAGGGAGACTTTCAGCTGTTCTGTGAAGGAAATGTGAACTCGTTTTTCCTGGAGGCCTTTTCTAAATTGGAAAGATCCTGCAATCAGGAAGACAAAACCATGTTCTCTCCTCGCTGCAGTGCCTTGGGACTTGCCTTTCTCTCAGGAGGGAATGTAGCTCTGGATATTTAGTTACTTGACAGTACCGGGAATTGAACTCAGGGCCTCCCTCACATTTGCTAAGCACATCACTTGAGCTATCACTTGAGCTATAGCCCCAACCATTTTGGGTCTTAGTTTTCATTTTGTTTTGTATTTCCAGGTAGAGTCTCCTGCCTAGGCCAACCTTTCTTGCTCTTCTCCTATGTTTGCCTCCTGACGAGCTGGGATTGCTTTTCTCCTGTTGATTGATTGGTTTGGGGCCTTGGGGTTTGAACTCAGGGACTCCTGCTTACGAAGCAGACACTCCCACGTAAGGCACACCCATAGCCCTTTTTCATTTCAGTTAATTTTCAGGTAGGGTCTTGTGTTTTTGCCTTCGTTCGCTCAGCTTGAGCTACTCCTGTGTATACTTCTCCAGTAGCGGTGACTACAGGTGCTTTACTGTGTCCAGCTTGTTCATTGAGATGAGATCTCCCGAAGGCCTTTGCTCAGGCTGGCCTTGAACCATGATCCTCCCAATCTCTGCCTCCCCAGTAACTGAGATTACAGGCATGCGCCCACATGCCCAGCCAATGCCCCCATCCATTCCAGGAGGACCGACTCAGTGCTGTGTCCCATCAGAACAGCCTGGGGCCTCAGCTTCAGGGTCCGAGAAAACACGCCACACAGATGAGGCCCCTCAGGCCCGAAGCCCTTCTCCATTGTGCCAGGATGCCAGGAAAGGGGAGGGGCGGGGCTGCAGGAGGCAGAAACCAGAACTAACGAGTGGGCCGGCTCAACTCTGCAGTGGAGCAGAGCCTGGAAGTTAGCAAACAAGGGGTGCAGCAGATCAAGCCACACCCAACACTCCTTTTGGCTTGGTGAGTCCTCCTTGGACACCATCTGCATGCAGGAAGAGGCCCCCATCTGCCACAGGCTCTTTGCAGGCGCTGCCTCCACACAGCTGACTTTACACTGATGACCCCTTTGCGTCCGGCGAGGACCACCAGTGACTAAAGGACCACCAGTGACAGGCAGCCACCGCCCTGCTCACAGCTCTTGAAAGACCCTGACTACCTGACCAGCCGGGGCTGCTTCTGCTGCTACTGCTGCAAATCAGTCCCTGGCCTCTCCAATTCCGCCTTGCAAATGCTCCTTCTCTACCCCGAACTCAAGCAGCATTGTCTTGACCCACGAAGCGAGCTGGAGGAAAGTAGTGAAGTATGGTAAGCTGCAGGGCTTATGGAGGTATCTCAGGATTTGTAACACGTATGTTAGAAATGAGCTTGATGTGAGGAAACCAAATTTTTAAAAAAAGAAACCCACAAAATATTAAAAAAATCAACTACAAAAATAATAATATCAGCTAATCAAAGGCTTATCTTTCTCCTGAAATAATTTCAAAATGAAGTAGTCGTCCGTGTCCTTAGCAATTCGGGGGTGAGGCTTTAGTTTCTAACCTCGTGGTGACAAGATGACTGCGGCCCAGGCACCTGCAGTATCTGTGTCCCAGTCTTGAAGAAATGGCCTACCTTGAGAGGGGATGGTGGACACCTCAAGCCTGATAGATCATTCTCCTGGAGTTTGGGCCCAATCTCTTCTTCTCATTGGCCACTATGTAGTCAGGTGGCCCTGCTTCGCTGGGAGAACGATGGAGAAGATTTTGTTCTTAACACTACTGCCTAGATTACAGTCAGATTCCCTCTGGGAAACAGGAGACAGAATGTTGAGAGTTATCTCCTATAGCATCATAGTATTCCACCCCCCAATAGTGTCACCTGGAGTGTCAGCGCTGGACAGCCTCACCCATGTGCTAGGGGCTTGCTGGCCGGGCTGGGCTGCTTCAGTTTTTCTGTCTATAAACTCTTATTGGCCGGTCTTTATCATTCAGGAAGTCACAGCTTCTTTACATGGTCATCAGCTTCCTTGGTGGTGGAGACCGGAAAGGCCTGGTATGTCCTGGGAGTCACACAGCTCTGTTTCCTGGCTCCCTGGCTCTTGGGCTCTGCTTTTCCCTGCAAGGCTGTTCTGGGTTCCTTAGCTTTCTCTCTCCCAGGCTCAAACCCAGCTGGTTTGGAAAGGTAACCACAGCTCTGGAGCTTCCCATATCTTAGTCTGTTCACTCTGCTGCAACAAAAGTATCAGACATAGAAATAACAGAGATTCTTTTCTGTTCCAAAGGCTGCGGAGTCCAAGATCAAGGCGCTGGCAGATTCAGGGTCTGGCCAGGGCCAGGATGTCTGTTCTTAAGGGGATTTTTCTCCTCACATGTCGGCCCGGTTAATAAAGGTGCTTATCCCATCTCGGACCCATCCTTCCCAGAGGGTGTTGCTATTGCAACAAAACACTTGAGGCAAGTAATTCTCAAAGAGAAAGGGTTATTTAACTCGTGATTTTAGAGGTTCAGAATCCAAGACAGAGCAGGGCCACCTCTGAGTGAGATCAGCAGAGGGTGACACACCTTGGCAGGAACTACTGTGGTACTGAGGAGTCACAAAGAAGATCCAGGAAAGAAGGAAGGGAATAGAATCCCACAGCTCCTTTTGAAGGCACACCCTGAATGACTTAAAGACCTCCCACGATGCCCTGCCTCTTAAAGGTACAGAGCACCTTTAATGACAGGAAGCTAGGAAGCAAGCTTTTACATGGGACCTTTAGGGGGACATGCATCCTCAAACAGTACCTAAAAACCCTCACAGTAGGAGCTAGAATCTCTGCCTATGAATTTTGGGCTGACACAAGCATGTAGAACCTGACCTCTTAGCTTTATTGCTTCTAAATCTCTGGTTGCTAAAGCCCTCTTCCTCCCAGAGTGGCATGGAGCAGGTAAGAAACCACGCCTCTCCAGCCGAGACATCCCAAGGCTGTTAAATATTTCAGGAGCACTTTTCTTTAGCTCCCTTGGGAACTAACCTTCAAGAAAAAGGCATCACCCTATGATAGATATCCACCGGGGAGGGTGGTGAGGGTGGTAAAATCACGCAGAGAATGTTTAAAGTAGTTTGTGAACATATATAGCTTAGATTCTTATTTTCCAAAACCCTAGATCAAAGGAAATACCAGTTTCCATCAGTGTTCATTGTTATCTGATAGGTGATTAAAAAAAATATCTCTCTCCCCCCCACAGATATGCACATATGAACACACACGCATGTATGTATTCCGCCACACCACGGTGTGTCACCAGGTAGAGATTCTTGTTTCTCCAAGTGTCAAAGAGCCCGTCGTGGGAGGGGCCGTTGCTGGGCGACAGGGCCCTATGTGTGTGGATAACCGTGGGCCTTCCTAGTGCTGTGCACAAGTCCCTTTGGTCCAAGGTGGAAGCCATCTAAGCTCCTTGCTCCATTTGGAAACACCTAGAGTGGAGGTTCTTCTTCTGGAATCCACAAAACAGGTGAACCCCTGACATTATATTCAGACTTTAGTGTGTTCCCCATTTCCTGCGGCTGAGATCTGCAGCTTCGCATCAGCTTTCCCCACACCGTCTGCGAACCTCTCGTTCCTGTGCCCCCCCCACCATCAAAGGTCAGCGCTTGCTTACAATGTGCATGGACAAACCCCATGTGAGACAGACGTCAGATGTATAGATGTCCCTTAAAAAAAAAAAAAAAGAAATATCAGGGCCTGCTTGTTTCGGGGTGCTTCTTCCTAGGAGGGAAAAACAGATGTAAAATCATCATCATCAGAAAGAGGCGGAGAAGAGGCAGCGTGCGGCCCATCTGGTGAGCGCGGCGGACGCTTCTGCTGTTGATTCGGTGGAAGGAGAGGCACAAACTTCGATAGTTGTGGAAAATCACATCTGCCGCCTAGCTCCCCAAGTGGCTATTGGAGGATGCCCATTCACTACTTCCTGGCTCTCGGCGGGTCCAGCACGAGCAGGGACAGTTCAAGGAGATGCAGTGGCCACCTTCCTCGACTCCTTTGATAATTCTCCCGGGGCGCCACCCTCAGAGGCGGAGGCAGAGGTGGGGTGAGGTGGAGGCGGGGTGGGATTCATGAAATGGAACTATTAGAGATTCGGGAAGCAAACAATTCCAGGGCAGGTAGGGAGCAGAGAGAGAACACAGCGGAGGAGAAGAAGAGTCTCTCTAGACTCTGTCTTCCTCTAACCACCTGCTCCCCAGCCCCCTTGCTAACACTGATCTTCCAGAACTAATTTCTGCAAGGTAAATAGCAACGGGGACATCAATTTCCCGTCAATGGCGGCAGCTTCGACAGTTCCCGGGCTTCATTCACACACATGAATGCTTTTGCCTAAATTGCACTTTTCTCATTCATGCATCTTGAAAGCCCCAACTGGAACTGGCTTTTGCTCTGAGAGCAGAGAGCTTGCAAAGGGTCCTGCAAAGAGAGCAGGGACAGTGTCCTGCAAAGAAACCAGGGACAGTGTCTTGCAACTCAGGTGACGGGGGATATCAAAGCCTCAGAGAGGAGGCCCTAGAGAGGGCCAGTTTGCTTCAGCTAGAAATGAACCTCAGAAACAAGGCTTTGGGAAAGCCAATGTGTAGGAACACATTCAGACACTTGCCCAAGTCTGAGAGAGTTACTTTTACACAGACGCAGTCTCTTCTGTTTCCTAAAGGAAGGGGCTGGGAGTTTGCATGTCCCCTTGACAAGGTGAGACCTGGAGCTCTGGACTGTGTGCTGGAGTTTGTAGCAATCTGTTGCTGCTATGGACCCGTCGGGCCACCCAGTGGAGTGTCAGGAAGGCCCCATGAGACTCAGTACGTGCAAAGACCACTAAAGGCACAGCCAGAGGTCCTTCTTGAGATTATCTCCCACGAGCCTCTGCACCAAGTGTCCATACCTCAGTTCTTAAGATCAAGCAGTCAAGGCTCAGAGCTATTTGCCCAAGGCCACAGAGCTAGGGAAGGACAGCACTTAGCTTATTTTCAGGTCTTCCAAATGGAGTCCTGAATCCAGTCCTCCAGACTCCTAGACAGCCCGTCACTCACATACCTGCACCTGAAAGCCAGCCTTTCCTGGGAAGACCTGGAATGCAGAATCCCAGGACCGGAGGATTTGATTTCCCTCTGGCTTTTCCTCTGCCCTTGGCTGGGTGGATGCACCCTGGTCTTGAGTCTCTTGGCTCTGAGAAGAAACAGTAATGAGAGTGTTCTGAGACTTAATTAACCAGTGTCTTCAACATGCGGCTGCCATGGGCCCAGGCTTCCATGCCCTAGGATACTCAGACAATTTCTATGCACAGGAAAATCAAGCTTTTTCCATGGCAAAGGTCCTTTATTACAAAGGGAGCGGGGGCAGGGGTGGAGGGAGGATTCTCTGGCAGCCCACAGGGAAGATGGGTAGCTAGGCAGCAGAGAGCAGGGAGCTGCTGTACTGTGGCCAGCGCAGGAGCGACTCATTTTAGCCCCCTTCTCTCCCTGTCCCTGGGAGATGACCGGTGACCTTGGTCGGGACAATCTGCTTCCTCGTCCTGCAGTGACATCTCAGCAGGGCCAGCATTGGATCCCGAGATTCGGGGTCTTAGCTTCTGTGATAAACAAGGCTAACCAAATTAGCCAGGGGAAAAAAAAATTAATTGAATTTTATAGAGGGTTGGGTTTTTTTTTGCTTATCTTGTCTTTACTAACAAAACCAAAACAATTCTGGAGTTGTCCTGGGATTTATTATTATTTTTAATCCCTTTCTCTTATTTTTTTTTTTATTACAAATCTGTCATGATATGCAGTGCTGAGAGGTGCACAGGAAGGAGCTGGTACTGCAGATCCCATCCAGCCTGGCCTCCCCCACCCCCCAAACCCCAACATCTCCCCTCTCCTCCGTCCCCCGCCCGCCTCCCTGAAACCTGCTTGTTTGTCACCTGGGTTCACTCAGCTGTGCTGGCCGCTTGACTTCACATCATTCCTAAGCAGAGTCAAGATCCTGATGAAAGAGGGGAGAGGGAGGTGTCCTCTCCCAGGTCAGGGCTAATAAATCACACACAAGGATCCAAAGGCCACTCTCGGGTCCCTAAAATGTCACCCAGACTCAGCCTTGGAAAGAGCAGAGCAGGAGGCGGCCGCTTCTGCGTGGAGTCTGGGCTGTTTGCATCAGGCTGAACTCCCGCGTGAGGAAGACGAGGGACGAGGCTGAAGGCCACAAGCCACTTTGCAGAGGCTCCCGGCCATACAGCCCAGTCTGGGGGGCTGGCCCAGGAGTCTGGTGGCCCCTTCCCTGGGACACAGGGACAGACTGTGGGGCCACCAAGAGAGGACACTGACCCAGCTGCAAAACTGCCCTTTGCAGTGAGGAAGGCCTCTCTGCTGCGGGCAGGCAGGTGGACTCCATTGCAGCTCTCTTGACGGTAGCTTTGGGGGCATGGCGGGGGCGGGGGGGGTGTTGTGATAAGCTGATGTTGGAGGACTTGCTTCCTCCCTTTCTACCCTTCTGATTATATGCTAAGCTGAAATGTCAGCAGAGAGAGAGAGAGAGAGAGAACAATTAGGCCTTGCATTGATGGCTAATTGTGACCAACCGTTTCCTAGGCAAAGATCAACTACAGACTAGGAAAGTAGCATAGGTCACAGGGAGTGGAGAGGGTAGGAGGAAAGAACTGATCCCTGAGAGCTGAAAGGGGAAAGGGTAGGGGGTGGGCTGAGAGTGAGGGTCAGACAGCCGGATGCCCCAGGAGCCCCGTGAGAGCTGAGGAAGAGGATGAAGTTCGCCCCCCTGAGGATCTGGGCTGCCTTCTGTGACAGCCCAACATGGATGGGAGCCCGGGGGATGGAACGATGACGGTGGGCTGGGCTTCCCCTAATCACTAGGAGACCACTCCGTTCTTTTCCACGCATGCCTCTGGCATCGCCTCTAAGGCTGAGCCCTGCCTGTATCCGTGTACGCCCCCAGCGGAGGAGGGGGAAAGAGAAGAGGTAGGCCACGCTGGGCTCCTCTCTGCGTGACCTCCATCTTCACTTCCTGGTCCACTGGGGTCCAGCTGGGGTCCAGCGGGGAGCTGGCCAATGGCCCCACCTACACCCCAGGAAGACAAAAAACAGTTGGGGAGCCCACACCTCAATGTGTGGTTCTGCCGTGTTGAACCCCAGAAGTGACCCATAAGGCTAAGCAGCCCCGATCAGGCCCCCACGGGAGCACGCCCTTCCCCTTGGCTCATGTCCAAGCATAAGGAGAAAGGCATGGTTTTGTGGCATTAACCAATAAAGATCCCCCTGTCTTTCTGATCATATTACTCCAAAGTCCAAGCTCAGTGTGTGTCTTGCAAATAAAATGGCGTGGCCAGTGTAACCTGCAGCTTGTGGCGACTTGTTAACTGCCTGGGTCTAACACGTGACGGCCACGCACACGCGCGTGTGAAGCCACACAGTGAAGTTCCTCCAACAGGGCTGCTGTGTTTTAGGATTGGCCGAAGAGGTAAGGTGTAGATGTGTTCCTCTTTCACCGCTGCAGAGAGTCAGATTGGATAGGTCTGAGGTAAGTCACAGAATCTGTTTTATTTTAAGAGAAGAACTTGACATAAATCTCACGAGTGCCATACTCGCAGAGCTGTTGTGTAAGGCCTCAGTGAGGTTGCTAAGCAAGCAGGTCATTTTGGACTCTACTGAATTCACAGAACTTGACACAACAGAACTTGACACAACTGATGTCATCTTAAGAAAATAAGCAGATGTGTAACTCGACACGGTACATGCCAGTGGAAATCCTAGTCCATTTTGGCCATGAATTAGATGACATAGGACCAAGTCTTAGCTGTCACAAACTGGCCAAATGAACTTTGTTAAGGTAAACATGTATAAAACACGCTTCCTGTTTCTTACTGAGTAGGGAAGCCCCCCTCCCCCTCCCCTTAGCCTCCGGTCATCTGGATGATCAAGCACATCTGTCTACAGTCCCGCTTTGAAAAATACAAGTGTCTCTAATAGCAGCAGGTAATATCAATATTAGATAAACTGAGGGTGTTATTTACACTTCAAAGGAATCCTTTGCCTTACAAAGAGATTTTTTAATATTCCTTAACATTTAAATGCTTTACTCACTGAAAATTAATTGAAGAGTAAGACCAGAAGAACGCACAATTAATGTACAGTTAAAGCATTAAGGTGATAAATCAGAGATGGCGGCTTCTGAAATGAGCACCTAAGCCAATAGATTGATTTTTTAAAACTCAATTCATATCTATCCATTGCTGAAAGCAAGGGATGACTTTAAATATATATATGTTTTTCCATTATTTTTGCATATGTGCTTATTTTATTTCCCTTCCCCCAAACTGCTTTCCAAAATCTGAGTACAATTTCTATTCAGGAAATAGCAGGTGATTTATTCACCATACTCTTCTTTGTTCTCATTAGTATGCATCCATTCCTAAATCCATATCCCCAAGAAGTAGGATTATGCATGGAGAAGTAGCCAGGGAAGCAACTTAGCAGTCTCCAGGGCTCTCCCCTTGCCACCTAAAATATGGCCAAAGACACAAACTAGGGACCCAAATCCTTGTTTCCAAGCCTGGGTTTCTGACTCTGTTCAGAAGGGAAAGAGAAACGAGCAACAGAGGGTAATAGAAAGTCAAGTATAAATGAAGGAAATGGATACAAGCAAAGATGACTAGTAAGTCTCATCCAATCAAGTAGAAGTGACTCCCCAAATGCTATGTGAGTAAGGATTCTGGGAGCTCCATTTGGGCACATCAGGAAAGAATCCCATTATTGATTAGTCATGTCTGCTGTGGGCAAGGAATAAGAAGGATGGAGAAAGTCCCATCCTTGATTAAGACATGTCCAAGGAGATAGAAAAAAAAAGAATGAATAAATTTCACACACACACACACACACACACACACACACACAATTAGCTGACAGAATGCATTATTTAAATTTCTTTATTGTTGTTTTAGAAATGATATACAATGGGGTTACCTTCACATACATCAGGTAATAAGAATAAAATGTACTATCTTTAAATGAATGTATTCCAGTCCTTCATTCTTCCAACCTCACTTCCCACGTGATCAAACAACACATCATCTGATTTTTATAGTATATTTCCTCGCCCATATCACCATATCTCAACTTACCTTCTCTCTGTCACCTTCAGCCTTGGGAACCCTGCAAAGTCCCCGGTAGCCCCTGGTTGTTCCTGATTTTTCTTTCTTTGCACCTTGAATTTCATGGTATGTGCAGGTGCAGAAGATGCCTATTAAGTAGTTTGATTTTATTTCATCGTTTGCATGGATTGCTTATGCTTACCCATTTCCCCAGGCCAGATGGTGCCATCTTTGGATGGTGAGGTGCTCAAGGGAATGTCTTGGTGACGAGCCTTCTGTGCTTCATGCAGCGTTCCAGATGGTTGCTGTGGGGCTCCACTAAGATCCTCCCACTCCGTGCTAAGCTCCTCCTTCCTCTGGGAGTGATGGTGGTTGACAGCCCTTAGCTTCTCTGCACAACTGTTAGGAAAGATAGCAACGTGGGGCAGGATCTTCTAGTCTATCCTCCTAGCTTGCAGCTCGACCTCTCGGGTTCCTCCACCTCATTTCTGTCTTCCATTCCGACCTCCTGGCTTGCAGACTTCAGGCTCGTGCACAAAATAGAAGTGACAGCTGCGCATAAACTGTATAACCAGCTCATGTGATCACATAAGTCAGATCAGTTTACATGACTCTTCTTTTCCCTTTTGCTGGTATTGGGTATTGAACTCGGAGCCTTGGTCTTGCTAGGAGGGTTCTTTA
Source organism: Perognathus longimembris pacificus (assembly GCF_023159225.1). NCBI lineage: Eukaryota > Metazoa > Chordata > Mammalia > Rodentia > Heteromyidae > Perognathus > Perognathus longimembris. The sequence goes on from NC_063184.1 coordinate 26,326,124, forward strand.
CCACCTGAGCCATGACTCCAGGCCAGAAGATCTCTCTAAATTTAACACATCAATCGGTCTGTCTAACTATCTGTCTGTCTATCTATTATCTATCTGTCGGTCTGTCTATCTATCTATCATCTATCTATATACTTGCCATCCATCTCTGTACACCCAGCCATTTGTTTCCCTATCTTTCCCTCCCATCAGAATGGCTCCCTTCAGTGATCAAGCTGATGGATGCTGTCACCTTCTAGGACTGGCTCCCTGCCACAGAGACCTGCTGAACCTGAGGTGACACCCTGTTCTCTGTCCAGTGACTGGCTGACATAGGGACAGAAAGGCCCAGCTTTCTTGCTATAAGGTGGGGCAACTCTAACGGGACTTTCTAGTTCCCCATTCCTTTCTCTTCTGTGTCTCAGTGCAACCTCTCCCTTTGCCCAGTCATGCTTCCTTTACCCTCCTCCCCCGCACCTTCCGGAGGGCTGCCCTGCTGTGGGAGCGTCATCCCCTTGGGCAGTCTCCCATACTCTGATGCTTTGGGAATCTAGAGAGAAACGATGGGAGATGTGAGAGACTGTGACCTAATGTGTACCTGGGACTGGGCACTATGGAGACACTGAAGGATGAGGATGAGGGAGCCCTGTTTGCTTCTTTCAGGGAACCCTTACTGAGCAGCAGGGCAGGAACATGAGCAAATGCTCCAGGGGCCTTTGTATGCCCAGAAAGCCACAGCAGGAGCCCCTGAAACTCATAGTGGGCAACTAGTCCACCTCAGTGTTGGAAGAGTGAGTGTGCACTAGGTAAGGAGAGATGTGCACTGTGGATGGAAGGGATAGGACAGGCAAGGACTGTCTCCTAAATGAGCTCAAAGAATGGTGTCACAAGAGCATCAAGTGTGAAGAGCAAGGATGGCATGGGGAGACAAGCGTCAGGATCCTGAAGCTGGACATTATTTTGTTGCAATGGAGAACCCATATGTATGTATGCATGCATGCATGCATGCATGTATGTATGTAGGTATTATGCATGCATGTGTATATGCCTTTATCTCTCACCTAGCTATCATCTATGTATTTATCTACCTATGTATCTATCTATCTACCTACCTATCTATCTATAGAAAGTGGTCCAGTAGCAGTAGCCATGGTTGGATTTGTGTTTGTGGGCCATAGGGGGATTTGTATTCATTGTCAATCTCAGCCCATCCTGGGGAGGTTCCTATGCTTTGATTAGCAGCTCAGGGCTTCAAACTCCATTTCTAAGACCAGCTCAGGGTCTAGGTATGACTTAGGTTGTACTCATAAGACATACCCACTCAAGCTTTAGAGGTAGCAATGAGGGAGTCCCTCGGGCTGCTGAAAGCTCCTGGGGTAGCTTCGTGATCACAGCGGCTTCTCCAGATGGATGCTTCTTGTCAGGCAACCCACCCGGGGCAGAGGAGGTGCGACGTTAGAGCTGGAAGCAGGAGCAGCATAAGCTTCTCTATTTGGCCAGCAACCCCCTCATTGTGGTCCCCTGGTTCCTATGTCCCACGGTGTGGCACTCAAAGCCATGTTCAACAGCTCAGCCTGCTTCTTCAGTTATTGCAATACTTCTGTCAGCCATGCAAGACCCGACGCAAATAACCTTCTCCTCCAATGCAGCGTGTGAATTCTGGTCTCCACCCCTGATGGGCACAGAGGCATGGAGGCCTGTTATAAGGCTGTCTTGGTGTCCAGGCGATGATTAACAAGGGAGTGCAAGGAAGGGGAACATTTGGGAGGTAAAATTAGCAGTATGTGGTGATTAATTGGGTGTCAGGGGTGGAAGCTACGAGAGAGTAATTGCTAACATGACTCAGCTTTCTGTGCAGAGAACACAGATTGGATATTTTGGGGAAAAGCAAGGTTGGATGTAGGAGGCAAGCATGACAAGTTCAGAATCCTATGGGTTATCCAAGTACATTTGCCACTTTCTCACGGTTGAGTCAGCTGTTGGGTGTGTCATACTAATATCCCTTCCTTCCCTGAGCCTGTGAGGTCACCAGGGGCGGAGCCACAGCTTCCAGTTCCTACCTGGTTCAGATCCTCACAATGGTGCGTGCTTGGTGCTTGATAGACATTTATCGAATATTGAACAAGCGAATTGGATAAAAAGCATGCTGATCTGTTCAGCACTATCACCATGAGCCCTCTCATACGCTGAGACTAGAAATGGCAATTAGACACTCAGCAAAATTGTGTTTGTGAAGATGATAATGATGACGGTTAATGAGGAGGAGGAGGGGGACGGTGATGGTAAGGCTGGGTTTGGGCCAGAACGCGCCAAGGGTGTGGCATTTCGTCAGCATTCCCCTAAAAACCAGGCAGAACACCCAGAATCTTCTATCTCTATCAAATTGTACTTGTTACATATTCATTAGGTGCCATTTGCGTGGCAGACCTGTGAGGGAGTTTTCCCAGGTGTTTTGCAAATGGAATGGCTTCCGTTGATCTGTCAGAGACTGGGTGCAATTGCCAGCTCTTGTAAATCACAGCCAGAGTTGACTCCAGAGCTTCCGAGTAACGAACGCATGCCCTGAGCCCGGCTGCTTTTCTGCCGCTGCTCGGAGGGTTGCAGCAACTTGATCATTAGCCGCAATGTGGGAGCAAGGCGGCCAGTGATGGGGGATGGCTTGTCCCTGCGGGCCTCCTTTGCTGAGCATGCTCACAAGCAGCAATCTGGGATCATGAGACCCAGGGCCCCTATTTCGAACAAAGACTTAGAATGCTCCCTTTGCTTTCCTGGCATAGACTTCATATGTGTCCACATACTTTTAAATAGATCACTGTCTTGCCTGAATAATTAGTGGGAATAGAAGAACAAGAATTTACCATAAAACAACATATGTCTCAACATGCTCTTGGCCATATTACTAGATATGAGAATGTGCACAGAGCTCCAACTCAGGTGAAACCTCCACACATGTGACAGTCACACTATAGACTGGTAGTTCATGCTATCATAGCCAACAGCCCTTTCATAAGGTTCCCAACAAAAGGCAGAGCAGTCTTCCCTTCGTTTCTCAGTGGCTCCATTCTTTGTAAGTTAAGTGCATATTAACCTATCAACAACCCCAAACAACATTCTGCCAAACAAATGAAAACCCTAAAATTCGTATGAAAGATCTAGGCTGAGACAATATTTTTTTTTTTTTAAAGAAAAGGTATCATTCAGTGGAAAAAGTTGTTTGGGAGTCAGACGATTCTTGCTTTTGAAGAGTGTCCGTTAGTGGACCACTGATGCCAAGAGAATTGCCCAGTCAGCAAATGGCTTTCTACAGTTCCCAAATAAAGGGTACGGACCCACATTTCTACCTGGTTAGATGACTTCATGGGGAATCTGTCCATTGAAGTAAAGCAGGGGGCTGGGAGACCCAGCAGTAAGATTTGTAAGGACATCAGGAAGCTTTTAAACCAGCCCTGAAAGCTGCATTATGGGAATTTATCTGTTCCTTACACATGCGGTAGAAGTTCATTTCTATTCGGGTTGTAGACAAATAGCAATGGGAGTCCAGCTACCTTCTTGTCTTTAGTTCTTTGGAGTTTCATTAGCTGTGTTAGGTTTAGGTTTCAGCAATCTGCTGTGAGTGCCCTTGTCACATACCTCATTACTTCCCTACTCCGGAGAGCAGGGAGCAGAGAAAGAACAGTTGACTAGAGTCCGCTGCGCAGAGTAAAATCTGGCTTCCGTGCATGACAATATGACGTTGGGAAAGTTACTAAGCCTGACTGGACCTCTGTTTATGAGGGAATTGAAATCAGCAGACCCATGTGTCTTTACCAATTTCAACAGTCCTTGGTTCTCTAAGTCTGAAATACCACCATAATCAAACCAGAACAGCAAATGTGCCAAGATGTTGTGGTCTTAGGCACTGGCTATAATATAGAAAATTACAGTGACTTCTTAACCTTCATGCTTGTTTATTTTTCATTACCTTTTCTTCTTTTGTACATGCAGTTTGGCTATGCAATACAAAAAATAAAACCAAGCTATCGTGCTCTTATCCCTATTCCTCTCCATTCTGTTAGCTAACTATTTTAATGCCTTCTTATTATTCTTTATAACATTACCAACAAACATTTGAATCACTCCTTTTTCTTACACATAAAGAAATGTTTTCTATATGCTGTTATTTGTTGGTTTTTCTCACTTGAGAAAAATATCTTGGCACTCAAGTGTTTTGTTTTGTTTTTCCCACTGATACATAGTATTGCATTGCATATTGCTCCATAATTTATTTTAACACTCATCAGTGAATATTTGGGTTATTTCCATTCTCTGGTATTATATTGTTGTGCTAAGTAAGTTTATACCAGGTAAGTTAGATGGATTCCCAGAAGTGAGCTTGCTGGGAGGATGGGTAAATGCTGCTGTAATCTGGGAAATACTGCCACATTTCCCATCATGGGGCAGCATCCCCTTACATTCTCATTCTGCTTCCCACAGCCGCACCAACAGGACAGGGTGTCCAGCCTTTCGATGCGTAGACATTAAACTGAGAGAAGAGAACTATATTTTACTATGGTGATTTGCATCTATCTTCTTGCCAGTGAGGCTGAATATTGTTTTATGTATTTGAAGATTATTCACATTCTCTTTCACTGCTGTGTCCTTGACTTGTTTTCTTTTGATTTTTTTTTTAAAGCTCCTTATTGGGAGAACTTATAATATTCCAACAATTTCTTTTTCTCTTTATGGTTTTGAAGTTATTTTGAAGAACTAATAACCATTAGTTTTACTTCACAATGGATTTACTTAACGAATATATACTCATGAAAATTTATTAAATGTGTAAGTATATTGGATATGTTAATAATTTATAAGTACATATGTTGAATTCTGTGCTAGCTGTTGATGAAATAAATAAATTAAGGGAACTTCCTTGCAAGTGAATAAATGCAGAAACACAGCTCAAAAACCTAGTGTGGAATAAGCAATAATAATAGCATCTGACATTTGAATAGCTCTCTACCATTTATAAACCACCTTCACAGTTCTCATTTTTGGTATCTTAGCAATGTGTTTTTTAAGGTTTCATTAGTTAGATTTTTCAAAAGGACAAAACATCCTAAGTTCATATTAGCAAATGGGAGCTTTTAGCAAAATTTCTTTGGCAGCCATAAAGTGCATTCAAGAAATTTGGGTGAGTTTTGCTGTGAAGGACGTTAAAGAGCTAAGAGTAGTTGGGAGAGGCCCTGGGTCTAAGGGGCCACGTGAGGCAGAAGGGAGGACAAAGAGATGGTGAAAAACATGCCACCACCACCACCCTCCCACCCACCCCCACCCCCCACCCCGCCCGACACACACTCATCAGAATGCATTGCAGCCAGGAACTACCACCGCAATCACCTGTCTCTAAACAAGTCACACAAATGGCCTGAGACCTGAAACCGCTGGTAGGTCTGCTGGTACCAATAACCGTAGTCCTGTCCTAAGTCATAGGGTACATCCACCTTTCAGTTCTTTCTCTCAAGAACCTCCAGAATAAGCATAAATTCCTGCCTATCTAGAGCAGTCTACCACAAATAAGCTCTATTATCATAGCCAGAACTCCTGACTCCTAACTCCTCCTAATGAAATATTAAAGGATAAGCACAATCGAAGTCTTTTAAAAGTATGAAAATATCACTTAAAGCAACAGAAAGAATTAAAAAAAACAGAAGAGATAGACTTTTCAAAAGAGATCAGAGGCTAAAGCATAGAGATTGTAAGTTTGAGGACACCTTGGGTATATAGCAAAACCGAAAAGAAAGAAATGAGACAGAGAGAGAGAGAAAAGAGAGAGAGAGAGAGAGAGAGAGAGAGAGAGAGAGAGAGAGGAAAAGCAACTTGAGTAACCATGTAATTTACCATCTATTATCCAAGCTGGGGCAGTTTTGAGAATGATACAGGAAGTTAGTAATAATCAGTGAGGACAATGGGAACAAAGCACTGCGATCTCTCATAAGTACAGTTGTATGATCTGAATCATATTGCACCATAAGTGGGTCCAGGATGCTAACAAGAAGAAAAACAAGAAGTATCACAACTGATACCTCAGAAATGCCAAAGACTGCGAGAGAAATGAGTATTTCTAGAGTGACAAATTGGATAACCTAGAACAAAATGGATTCATTTCCAGAAATATCTAATTTACCATGGAGAAACAGAAAATTTGAATAGACCAATAATGAACAAGGGGATTGAAGTGAATTCATGATAAAGTCTCCCATCAAAGAAAAGACCTAGTCTTGATGGTTTTCATTGCCCAACTCCTCTAGAAATTTAAAGAAGTAATACGAACCATTTTGAAAGTCTCTCAGAAGTACTGACAGAGTGGAAACTTCCAAATTCATTTTATGAAATCAGTATTATCCGGATGTCAAAGCCAGATGAGGAAACCACAGGAAAAAGGAAATGGCTGGCCAAGACCCCTGATGAGCAGAGGACGAACAAATCCAAAAGGAAAACTTAGTAAACTAAATCAGATAACGTGGCTAACATTTTCATATCTGAAAATTACATCTTAAGTTTGTGGTAGAGAATAAACTAATTAATGAAATTAAAATAGTCCGTGGCCTACAGAAATAAGTCTTAGCTATTATCTTTATGTGATTAACAACAAGACATATCAGAAAAATATCTATAACAAATGCTCTGTTTAAATTTCATCAGAAGCTTCCAAACCCACACCTTTCAGTTGTTTTACTTTTGGGAGATTGTTAGTATCTGATATTTGGGTTTGTCATTTCTGAAGTTTGGACTATGCTATTTGACTCCTCTCTTCTCTGTCTACTCTGACTGGTCAGTTTTATACTGCTGATATTTGAGATTGTATTTTTCTCTTAGTGCTGGCAAACTCCCAGGTATTATATGCTGCTACAAGGGATAGTAAGAAAAAGCATAACTGTCTACCAGCAAAAAAACAAATCAAAATAGTTATTAATTCTCCTTATTGACATTAACAGATTTATCATTTACCTTAGCATTTGGGAGGCAGAACACACTGTTACAATCCACATTGTAAACAGAGCTGATATTTAGGACATTCAGCTGCTAAGCAGATAGAAATTCTCCGACTGGACATTGGCTTTAATGCCAGGAAGCCTGTCCTTTGTTTTCTAGCTCAAGACCAGCTCTAACTCTGGAGAATTCAAGAGGAGAGAAGTTGACTTTTAATTCTTTTTTTAAGGAAATTTCAGGTAGGCTTTTCTCTCTGCCCTAGAAGAGCTCCATTATCAATTATTACTTCCAAGACATTCATAGGGATTATAGGTCAGTCATAATGAAAAGTTGCAGTTGGCCATATTTAAAATATGGAGGCATAGTCAACCTTCTAGTCATCTTTGGTCCCCTGGATTTTTCCACCACAGAGAGAAAGAATAGAAACAATGTGTTAAAATAACTTAAAAGGACTTCTAAGCAAATCCAAGAGAGAGAAAGTATGAAGGAGGAAGAAAAGGGCAGGGGGAGAGAAAGAGGGAGGGAGGGAGAGAGGGAGGGAAATGGAAGAGGGAGAGAAGGGGAATCAGAAATCAAGAAAAGATTTCCAAGAATAAAAAGTAATGATTACAAATATCAAATTTAATAGGAAAGGATGGAATATAAAGTTGAGGAAAATCAGCACTCAGGAAAAAGAGAAGAAGATGGAAAATACAAAGGACGGATGTACCAATCAATTCTGGTATCGACTGTTAAGAGTTCCAAACAGAGAATAATGAAAACCAAAGGGAATAGAGGCCAAAGGAAATGGTAGAGAAAGAGGCCCGCTGCTTTCAAAGCTCAAGGGCTATCAAGTTTTCAGCACAAAAAAACCAACAAAAAACACTTTTTTTTTTTTTGCTAAGACACGTTCACTGTGGAATTCCAAAACCCCAGGGATCAGAAGATGCTACATGGTAAAAAGAGTAAAAAAGAAAAAATTCCCCTGAATAGTCAAGATAGTATCTTATTGCTACTCTACAACCACAGATGCCAAAACTCAGCATTGCCATTAAAAGGCTCTGAGAGCCAATTATTTTTCTTTTCTTCTCAGCTTTTTTTTTCTCAAATTTTTATTATCAAACTGATGTACAGAGAGGTTACAGTTTCATACGTTAGGCATTGGATACATTTCTTGTACTGTTTGTTACCTCGTCCCTCATACCCCCTCCCTCCTCCCCCTCTCCCTTTCCCCCCATGAGGTGTTCAGTTCACTTACACCAAACAGTTTTGCAAGTATTGCTTTTGTAGTTGTTTGTCTTTTTTTTTTACCCTGTGTCTCTCGATTTTGGTATTCCCTTTCAATTTCCTAGTTCTAATACCAGTATACACAGTTTCCAATATACTCAGATAAGATTACAGAGATAGTGTAGATACAACCACAGGAAGGTGATACAAGAACATCATCAATAATAGAAGCTACAGATACACATGGGACGTTGAAAGTAGTTACATCTGTGATATAACAATCGTTTCCATAACATGGAGTTCATTTCACTTAGCATCATCTTATATGATCATAAGGGTATAGCTATTGGGCTCTTGTGATCCTCTGCTGTGACTTGCCTAAACCTGTGCTAATTATTCCCAATAAGGGAGACCATAGAGTCCATGTTTCTTTGGGTCTGGCTCACTTCACTTAGTATAATTTTTTCCAAGTCCTTCCATTTCCTTACAAATGGGGCAATGTCATTAGAGCCAATTATTTTTGCAACTAGAATTCTATGTCAGGTATTTAAAGGTGAATGTATAACAAAATCTGTTCCACATGCTTTCAAATGAACATTTACTCCTATATTTACCTTCAGAAGAAGTATTTGAGTGTATGCCATTCCGGTAGTACTAGGGATCAAACTCAGGGCTCGTCCCTTGCAAGACAGGCCCTCTACCATTTGAACCACACACTCAGCTCCTTTTTGCCTCAGTTGTTTTCAAGGTAGGGTCTTACTTTCTTTACAACTTGCCTGGACTGCTAGTTCTCCTACTCGTGCACCTCCCTGTTATGAGGGTTAACAGGCATGGGCCAACGCACCCAGCCATTGGTTGGAATGGAATCTCTTGACCTTCTTTCTCTTTTTGCCTGGCCTCAAACTGTGATCCACCGACCTCTGCCTCTCAAGTAGCTGGAATTACAGACTGGAGCCACTATGCCTGGAAGGAAGGTTTTTAAATATAAGAAATGATAAGAATTTTTGGATGTCACTTTTCAGCTGACTTAGCAAGTGATTGGTTCATATGGAAACAGAATATCAATGGACTCTAAGAGACACATTAAAAAAAAATGGAGTAGATTTCTAGGCATGAAAACCAGCTATAATAATGAAGGCATGCAAATTCCTTCTATTGAGAAGAAAAATAAAAGCAAACAGAACTCCAGGAAAAATAAAAATGATGTAACTGAGTCATAACCTAAATAGAAACTGAACTCAGTCAAAATGTAACCTTACTTTGAACAACAGAAGGAGGAATAAGATGACATTTTCTTGATTCCAGAGACATTGTGCTTTGCATGATACTCAGGTCACAATGTTGCACCTAAAGAGAAGAAGGATAATCACGGCCCTCCTTACTCTGTGAGTAGCAATATTTACATAGACATGAGCTAAGCACTGTGTCTTGGTTTTTAGTTTTTAGAATCAACCCATAAACAAAACAGAGAAAGTTTAATTGTGGTTACAAAAGAGATAGTACTTTGCGGGCTAAGGGAAGAGAAGTGGAAGAAAGTGAAATTATACTTCTTATAGACCAAGAAGTCAAAAGTATCATTGATTGTTGACAGAACAAGACTTGGATTGCTCTTTATAGTCACAGCCACCACCGAGAAACTAAAATACTTTCAAACCTTCAAACCTGCAGAGCGAGGAACTGGAATGAAAATAGCACCTACCTTGGATGAAAGCGGCTACATAATGTCTACTAAGGTTGTTGATGATGAGCCAGATCTGTAAACATATCATTGGGAGAACTAAAAACAGACACCGTCATCTGTGGAAAGCAGAATTAGGGTGGGGAGGGATGGGCCAAGGGGGATGGATTTTACTTTTCTTTTTACATCCTAAAGCCTTTGGACTATTTGGTAGTTAATCATATTTGTGATTCACTCTGCTAATATTTTAATATAAGTCCTAGAACCCTGTTACACCATCATATCCTAGAAATACCAAAACGGACGACAAAATAGACAGAAATATTCCCAATAAAGCAAGAGAAAGGAGCGGCCCACACAGATGAGGGGAGATGACCCAGTTCACATTGAGCCATAGTTGGTGGGTGGCGCTGCTATTTGAACTCAGGTCATCCAACAGCAAGTATTTGCCTGATGCCCCAGGCTTCCTGTGAGGACGGAGTGGACAGAGCCATGGAACACGGTGTAGGCACAAGGCACTCCTTCACCTGAGCCGCCTGCTCCTCCTCACCAACGGCATTCAAATCCTCCATCACTTCAAATTCGATTTCAGACTTTGGTGGGGACCTAAATAAAAGCAGAAAGCGCCCACCTTGTCGGGCTCGGGTACTCTTCTTTCCACACTCCCTTTCACGCCCTCTCCCCTAGTCACCCGGCCGGCAGATGAAGCTAGGGTGAAGCGGGGGAGCCAGCACCGCCTGCCGCGCACGTGGCCTGGCCGAGAATGTGTGCCCGCCTCCTTACCAATAGACGAAGTCAGACGTACGCACGTCTCGGGGTCAGCTTCTTAGAGCGAACTAACTTTATTGAGATAAGGACAACGGGAGATGATTCCGAGGGAAGGGGGTTGGCCAGGATGCCGACGGGCTGAAAGGTATCACCTGACCCCCATGAGCTATCATCACTTGAGAGCGCAGAGCCAGGGCGGGGTTGGTAGGCGCCGGGCTGGCTAGGCTGGGTTGGGGGCTGGGTGCAAGGGCAGACCCAGAGAGGGCAGCTTGCTTCCGCATTCCCCCAGGGCTTGGGGGAGGGGCTGCAGGCCTAGGGGCCGGATCCCAACACCACCTGACAGATAAATGTGCAATGCACACGTTTGGAAAGTCTTCTGGTATTGTCTCTAAAAAAACTATGTTGGAGATGCAACTGGATTTAGAATACATGGGAAGCATTTGGATGACAATGCTTGGGAAGCTGAAACCATTTGCAGGATGAGGAGTCCTTTTGCAAAACGACCACACTCTCCTGTGTGTCTAGACCAACATGTACTTGTACTGTGTTTTCTGAAAACGGTTCATCCTGCCACACAGGGCCTAGTGAAATGGAACTGGCAGCCCCCTGATGGCCCTGTCCTGGGGACTTCCTCCTCCTCTACCTCTTCTTCTTCTCCAGCTCTTTAGCTTTAGACTAAGGCTCTGGGTTCTTTCCAGACTGATTTCATCCTCTTGCCTGGCTTAATGACCTCAGTGCAGTGCTTTTCCGGAAGTGGTCCTTGTGGGCCCACGGGGGCTGTCTGACAAGAATGCTTTCCTGCACTTTATCACTACAAAGGCCAGCCTGTGCTACCCACCTGCTGCAGGTAAGGAACTGAGTGCTCCACATCAGTGCTGGGTCATGTACATCCCCACACCAAACCTCCCGTCTCTCCTCCTGGAGAGGACAGGCAGGTGCAAGCAACATTCCCATTCATCATCTGCCCTTCGGTACTTCTGCCTTTTATTCAAGGGGTTCCTTCCCATCCTGGTCCCAGCTTCATGCCTGAATTTATCACTCCCTGGTTCAGCAGGAAGGGTTGGAATATTGAAACATCTTACTGCCAATGGGGAGCTTGACAGAAAGTCTTAAAAACTATAATCTGGAAACATAAATCAAATATGTAGAACCATTTACATAGCCAGGTGGCTATTATGGAAGAAATACATGTTTCCTTCTGGGATGTAACATGCAATCACCTAGTTTAATAGTGAGACATAAAATAGAGACTGACAGCGTTAAGCTCAGGGGCAAAGGACACGGAGAGCAAGAGGGCTTCCCTGCCTCCTCTACTATTCCAGGCAACTGGGATTTATGTTGGCTTTTGGGTGTGTGCTTGTTAGAGATCAGATCAATGTGATCTACACCAAGCAGATTGCCTAGCAGGCAGCGGGAGAAATGGAATCTTCTGGCCTAGAGCTCTCTGTGGTCACCAGTGGATGGTATGTTGGCCTTCAGGGCGGTTGCTGCTCAGGCCTTCATTTAGTGCTGATGTGAGTAAAAATTCTGAGTGAGAAGTAGTTTCCTTTAAGATCTCTCCAGGACCCCTACAAGTTGCCACTAGAGACAACGGAAGATGAGGAAGACTCTGGCTAAGTGGCCTTCATTTCCTGAGAGGCTAAAGATTGCAAGGTATTCAAGGTCTGAGTAAACAAAGCATCCAGGAGTCCTAGACTAAATAATAAGCTGTCTCAGACACACGAAGACTCCATTTCCCCATGTACAGAGATAAGGCGGTGATTAACAAGTACAAATAATTTTAAAGCATTGTTCTATTGACAGTAACTATCATTATGTGGTTTCTCGAAGGACATTAAAAAATATAACCACAGGCCTTCTCTCTGCTCCTCCACCCCTAATTAGATTTCTATAGATCGCTATTTTCCTTCAGAGTACTTAAATAAGTTTATGAGTGTGTTTTTATTTGTATGGCCATTTGTTTTATGTGTGTCTTTCCCAGTAATAATCAGCTTCCTGAGCTTTCTTTTGAGTTTTCCCACAAATAACATCCCCGATTCCTAGCAGTGTCAGACACGCACAGTAAGCACTCAGTAATGTCGAAACAAACAAAGTGGCAGGATTAGGAAATTAAGTCATTCAGAAAAAGTCAGTAGAGATGATGTCACCTGAAAGGAATTTTTCCATTGTAATCATCTTAGGCAAAGCCTCAACTCAAAAGTGTATCCAATATATTTTTTTTTAACATCGTCTCACTATGTAGTCCAAACTAACCTGGAATTTAGGATTGTCCTGCCTCAGCTTCCCTTGTGCCAAGATCACAGCTGTAAACCCATTACATGGCTTAAGAGGTTTTTCTTCTAGGGACCAGACTGTTGGCTATGCAGGAGGCAGAGAAGGGCTTAAGGCCAGCCCAGGAAAAAACTAGCAAGCCCCCATCGCAGGTTTACGAGTGTACATCTGTATTCCTGGCTATACAGGAGGTAAAAGTAAGATGATTGTGGTCCACAGCTGGCCTAAGGCAGAAGCAAGACCTTACCTGAAAAATAAACTAAAGCAAGAAGGCCTGGGGACATGAATCCAGTGGTTAGCATCTGCCCAGCAAGTGCAAGATCCAAATTCAAACCCCAGTATTGCCAAAAAATTAGTTTTAAATGGTTAAAATGTTTAGGAGGAACAATGGCTTATATAATTGAAGCCCAACGGAGCCAAGAGACTTACAAAAGAGGCACGTTAGTTTATTATAAATGTGGAGGCAATCCCAGCCGAGGGTTTTTTTTTGTTTTGTTTTTTTCCTCCAGAATCATTGTCAACGTCTAACTGCATTTACTTTGGAGTCTGTATCTGGTGCTGAGAATGACACAAGGCAGATCAAGCACAGGCTCAGCCTCCGTGATGATTACAGTGCAACAGAGTGCTTATCAACCCCGGGGCTCTGTTATGCAGCATCTTTTATATTGATACTTTCTCTGAATAATTTACTCTAAACTGTATACTTAACCCTCTGGGGTGTGTCAATTGCAAACAACAGGTTGCTAAATGAAGAATTCTTTTCCTGCAGCCTCTTCTCCTCCAGTTCATGTGTCCCTGGGTCTCTTCCTAAACCTGAAATTAGGCTATACTATTTCTGGGAGGCCAATCATGGGTAAGAACAAATCTAGGTGCTATGGGAAATTACACAGGACTGAGCAGGCATGGTATATGAATTAGAAGCAAACACTAGCAAGTCTCCACTTATTTTCCTCTGTACCTAACATTCTTTCTCTGCAGAGATCTGTTCTGGGCATTTGACAGCTATAGAACTGACCTGCAAATAAATTCAACCATATTCACAATTCCTAAAAAAGATGGTAGCCAGTTCCCTTATATAGGTGCGAAGAAAATATCTGCATAGAAAGCAGACATATATAAGACAAAGCTGCCTACAACAAGTAGAAAAAGGCTTGAGGATTCATAAATCCAATATATGCTCTTAGCTGTTTGTTAGGAAGCTATGTCACTTGGTTACACATGAAAGACTCTACTTCTGATGACTTGGGAGTTTTGCTTTAGGGGTTCTCAGCTGGGAAATAGGATGACCAGATTTCAACCCTCTTCAGAAACCATCTTTGGGATAAAATTTCCTTCCTCATTGCTAGTTAATAGCAATGGATATCTATAGTGCACTTAACTGAGGGACCCCATTGCTATTGATCATTAAGGATAATGGATATTTCAGGTGAGTGCACCTAGAAAAAGATCTAGGAGAAAAGCAGTGCCAATAACAGGGCTGCTGCCGGAGGTGAGGGTCCTGTCTCTCCCTTCAATAATGGGTTGTAAGAAGACTCATTTCTCTGAAGTGGCATCCGGCCCCATTTCCTTTGACTTGAGGGCACAATCTATATAAGGGGCATTTTCCATGGGATGACCCAATTCTTCTCCCCAGTGAGGGGCTTCCACTCTCTTCTTCTTCTTGCAGATCTGAGAATAAACAAGTTCAGAAACACTGAAGAAGTCATTCAAGGTCACACAACCAACACGGAGTGGAGGTAAGCTTTGAAGCCACTCGTTCCGGACTGAGATTTGCTGGCAGACAACAACACCCGCTGAGAGGATCTCTCCTATACCTGGGCAACGTAGCACTGTCACAGGCTCTGTGGGGGGGTGGGGGGTGAGCAGGAGAATGACTCTTGCTATTTGCAGAGCCCCTGCTTTTTCACCTGGTGGGGCAGGAGGACAGAACCCACCCCAGGCAAAGCCCTACTTCTGTTTCTCTGCCAGAGAATAACAGATCTACCACGGACACAGCCAGTCCACTCTTCAGACCTTTCCGTGCAATTGCAATGTGTTCTGTTTCATGTTCCCTAAATTGTAACGGGCAGGCAGCTGTGCTCTCTCCGAAGCTCAGAGGGAATTCTGGGATTCTAGACGGGGCGGGGGCTGCCACAGCCCGCTCTCTGGACCGGGAAGAATACAATTCACCAAATGTGGAGCATCTGAGGAATTTAGGATCTTAAAAAGAGAAGCTTCTGGCTGGAAGTGGCTAAGATTCCTGGACCTGCAGGTGCTGGGGAACTGTTGGATGATTTGCTTGAGCGGGAATAAGCAGCCATGTATCAACAGCTCCAGTGCTTCTTTTGCAGGTAGTCTGTTCATTCATCCCATTCGTTCTGACAGCTTTTATCCTCCTCAAAACGCTGATGAGAGGGGAGTGCCCACAGTCGTATGCTGCGGATCAGTAAATGGAGGTTCACATAGAACTCCCCGTCTTTCCAACCTAAGGCCAACATGACTCTTTGACTCAAACGTACATGTTTCAACAACGACCATCTACAACCTCTAATGATTTATTCTGAAGCTGGTGCATATATATTAGAAGGCTTGTCTTCATCTCCTCCCTTAGCACCAATGTTTGGGCAATTAGAATAGTGGCATTCACTTATAAGCAGGAACAGGCAAAATAGCACTCGGGCTTGTCCCAGTTCCATGAATTAATTCTATCTTGGGGTTCTAATGGCAGCATAAGCCAAAGAGCCCAGATTCCCATGATGAAATGATTTCGTTAAAGCCCTTGGCAGCTCAGCTATTATTTTATGTAAAACATATGCATGGCTTCTGAGAATTCCTCTAGACCAGCAAACAGGGTGAATATATATACATATATGTGTATATATATATATATACATATTAGTAATGATAGGTTCTCTGCTATCATGCAGGTCTTCATTCAACGTTATTGATTGAAACGTGGCTCATTAGGAAACTGGGAAGGTAAACAGTTTCAGATTCCAACTCTCTATAGCAGAAAATAATCAGCTGGCCTCCTGGCCATGCAAATAAGGCCCTCGGAAACCTGCAGCTCCAATTGCCGTGGCCCCGTGCACCCGCATTCAAGGCACGTCTCTCTCCCCAAAGAGAGCCTGACAGGAACCAAGGAATCTTCCCAGAGCCGCATCAAAGGCTGTGTATTTGGAACATCTCGTTGCAGCCATGGGGTGGGGTCAGCCAGGGCACATAACTAAACATTTTCTCTAAAACGCCATAGCTGGAATTCCCTCTGCACGTACACACACACACACACACACACACACACACACACACACTTCCTAGCTCCTGGCCGGTCCCCACCCCAGCCCACCTGCTGCACCAGACCAGGCATGAAAGCACTTCCTTCTGCTGAGAGGGACCTAGCCCCAGACACGCCCTGGCTATCTATAGAAAATCTCTCTGGGGGTTCTGCTGACAAGTCACCGGAGCTCTCTCCCGGGGCTTTATTATGTCACAGGAACCCCGGCTGGAATGCGGAGGATTGAATTCCTAGCCCTTCCCAGTCCTGGGGGCCCCAGCACCGGGAGCCAGACACAGCAGCCATCCGTGCTCTCAGGTGCCCCCTACCGACCACCTCTGTCCCTTGGCCTGGCGCCCGTGGTGTCTCAGCACAAGGCCTCTTACTTAAGGCTCCTGGTTCTCTTACAACACCCCAGATCAGATCCTCAGAGGGGACTTAACTTATCCCCCACCCCCTGGCCTCTCTCCCCAACATGGATTTTGGCAAATTGCTAATCCCACTTGGCACATGAAAAGGCAAACATGACTGCAGAGGTGATGACCTGAAAGAGGTCAGCGGGGTAAGGAGCTCCGTGGCCTCCTTCCCTTTCCAGTACAACTGGATTGTTCCTTTGCCACCCGGGCTTGTGTGTGGACTAAATGAGTTAAGACACATAAAAGATTTCAAATACTGCCTGGTGCCTAGGAGATGGCCAATGATTTTATTTCTATTATATTTCTATTACTGCAAAAACACTGCTTTTATTGTTCCAAGGTCCCAAAGCTTTTATGAACACAGTGCTTTGAGAAGACCACTAATGGTGGTAACAGATGGTTTATTTATTTAGTGGTGCTGGAGATTAAGCCTAGTGTTTGGGTGCATGCTAGGCAAGCATTTTACCATTGAGCTATATCCCTGTGCCTCTATGACACCTTAGCACTTGCCAGTCGTTTTTCTGAGCTTGCTTCTATCATCAATTATCTATCAGTCTATCTATCTATGTATCTATGTATCTATCTATCTATCTATCTATCTATCTATCATCTGCAGTGTGACAGTGAGCTCAATTTTGTATATGCAAAGCGTATGCTCTGTGGCCAGCCCTTTCTGAGTATTAAAGCAAAATACATACCTATGTATTTCCTGCATAGGATGCCATGCAGGAAATGCCATCATTTCCATGTTTTGGTGATGAGGACCCCGAGTCACCGTCAAAGGGTCCTGAGTGGGTCTGGCCCTGGTTCAGTCATGCTGTTTGAACTCATACATATCCTTGACCCCTCTAGATCTCTTGTGGAGAGCTAAAAGATAGGAAATGGGACTCCTGCCTTCTTTCTTTCGTGGGATCCATCACCTGGTGTGACAGACCCCTCTAGAAACCGGAGGGTTTAGAAGATAAAGCAAGAATAAAGGTCCTCAGTCCTTGGGTACTTGCCTTCCCCTGGGATCGTTCTGCTTCTCCGAGAAGGAGAAGGGATTGTGGCTGAGAACACAGGATACCTTTGATCTAAGCCAAAAGCCCAAGGAGGCTCCTGCAGACAATGACAGGTTGAAAAGTTGAATATTCAGAACTTGTCAGCAATCCTTGAGTCTTTGAATGAACACACACACACACACACACACACACACACACACACACACCACACACTGGATGCCCTCCATAATAACGCCTCACTACACTTCCACCTTAGCTGAGCAGGTGAGACATGTAAACACATAATAAATTATGGCTGTGCCAATGGGCCATAGAAGCAGCCACTATAAAATACTGCCCAGGGGAAAGAAAGTTTACAGAGATGTGACAGAGCACCCCAATGACATTGCCAACAGCATTATTTCACAGCCCGAGGAAGTTGGCAGGGCTGTTGCATCTTAAAGAAGGAAGGCTTTTTGTCTTCCCTCCCCTTTTCTTAACACCTGAATTTCCCCCCTCCTTTAAACATTGTGAATATTTCCTCCTAATGGGATCTTGAAAAGCAGATTCCTTCCATTATTCTAAAAAAGGACAAGGAAGGCATCAAATGAATTCCTCATGGCCATGTTTTAGCAGCTGCTGGTTTAACAGGGTGCACTGTGGAATATCTAATTCTGAAGGCCTTTAAGTGGGTGGGAAATCCATCCTGGGTGGAAAAGGCCTTTCTGATGCCATGTCTCACACGGGCCACAGGTTGACAGGTCATACCACAGTTGAAGCTGTCATTTCCACACGGCCTGTCACACCACAATTCCAACTGTTGGTTGGGGTTAATAAATTAAAAACGAAAACATACAAATTCCTTAATATATGTGCATATGTCTGTATACTCCCCCTGTACTCTCAACTTCAAGTTTTTTGTTTTGGTTGGTCCCAGGGTTTGAACTCAGAGCTTGGGCACTGTCCATAAGTCTCTTTGTGCTCAAGACCAATGCTCTACTGCTTGAGCCACAGCACTACTTCAGGTTTTTTCTGAGTAGTTTACTGGAGATAAGAGTCTCATAGACTTTTCTGCCCCGGGCTGGCTTCAAACTATGATCCTCAGATCTCAGCCTCCTGAGAATCTAGAATTATAGGCTACTGGCACCGGCGTAAGTTTTTTTGGTATTGTTGTGTGTGTGTGTGTGTGTGTGTGTGTGTGTGTGTGTGTGTGTGTGTGTTAAACTCCATTTATTTACCTCTGTGCCTCTCACCTCCCCCCATTATCTGAAACAAAGCCAAGACGTCATCTATGTCCATAAATATTTCATATGGATCTTTTGAAAACCTTAGCCACATCATCATTATACTTCCACAGCTCAGCACGGATTCCTCCAGATAACTGAACAGCCAATCACTGTTCCCATTTCTTCTTGGTCCTAGAAATGATTCTCCTCTTTGGATTGCACTCTGAGTTTCTTAGATTGCAATGGATACCTACTTGCATGTCCTGCAAGTGTCTCTTAGCTATTGGTCCTTTTACTAATGTCTCAGTCTCTACTTTTACATCTGTTTTTGGTGGAATAACTCAGGCTGTTCTTGGCTAATCTTCAACAGGCGGGATTTTTTCCTGATTCTGGTTCTGTGGTGCTGCTTATCATTCATGCCTATCTCCTACATTACCTGAAAATGGAACTCAGAAGACTAAAAGAGGTTCCAATGGAATAGTTTTGGAGGAAATACTCCCTAGGGGGTGTTGAGAACGTCGACCTGCCTGTCTCTGTGATGTTAGTGATCTGCAATGATCATTCATTACCCAAGTTGTTAATTCCCAGGGAATTACAAGATGGGCTGCTCTGATAATGTCCATATGTCATTATTTATCAACTATAATAGTGCCATGAAAAGACCCTCTTCCTCAGTTCGTTGCTAACCCTGGGCACTGTTCTTATAGGAGAGGCAGAATAAATGCTTTTTTTTTTTTCTTTACCAGTTCTCAAAACCAATGGGCTACTTACCTAATATGCTCCAATACTGTAGCAATTTCTGTTGTTTTACTTAGCATTATAATTAGATGAGTCAAGTACATACAATATTGTTTAATAAATTGTGGCTCTCAAATGTTTCATTTTTGTCCAGTGAACACCTTTTTGGGCTGGCTTCTGAGTCTCTTTGACATAACCCAATAGTAACTGATAGCATTGATTTAGGACACGACAAGATGTTTGGTATTTCTAAGGTCTCAGAGTTGGCTTGCTGATTAAGTCTCCACCTTGTGTCCCCACCTGTTTATAAGAATCTGTTAAGTTTCCATTTCCCTGCTGCTGTATCGTTTCCCCAGTGTGATGTACAAATTCCTATCCCCCTTGCCACAGTCTCATTACACTCCTTCTCTGAATGTGACTCTCCCCCAATTCCTGTAGCCCATGTAACACCTTCGTAATACTTCCTTCTCAGAACTGACTGTCCCCTAGAATTCCCATGATCCATGGAGGTGACCCATGTGACTGCCCCCTAAAATTTTGTTTAAATCCTGCCCACACCTGTCCAGTGAGGCCGCCTCCATTCCTGTGCCCCAATAAACCCTTGAGCCAGTACCGGTCTCTTGCCTCTCATTTCTCACAATCCTCACTTCCAAAACTAAAAATTAGACATGTGTCCAAGAATCTGCTTCTTTTTTTTTTTGGTGGAAATGATATTTAGAGACTGCAATCTGTGATTGTAATCTTATCCTTGAATTTCTAGTTTTTCTGTGGTGTTTTATAATGTACATAATATATATTAATACCACGAGAGATACCATAGACTTCATAAATGACAAGCAAAGAATCATGTCTTTTCTAAAGAAGTTAGCGAAATCAGAAAGTTTGGAGACTAAATGGTTAATGCATAGACTTGAGAAATAGGCTTTGATTGTGAAACTGGGCCCTTTTCCTTTCTAGCTGCTTGGTCTTGGTCTTGGTCTTTCCTCTCTGAACTTCAGGGATAAAATGAGCCATTGTCACAGCTACTTCCTGGGAATGTTAGAATGACTAAATCAAACAGATGTAGACAACGAGGTAGATGGGAAGACAGATCGATTTTTTTTATATATATATATACCTTCCTATAGTCACACAGACAGCACCCACCCTCACTCAATGGGAGCATTTCTTCTTTGGTCAATGAAATGCTTAATGCCAACAGACCACCTTTTATCTAGAAGATTCTATGTCTGCCCTTAAGTGGTTTGCAAATCAGAGGAACAGAGAAGGCACATACAGTAATCTCAACCAGTCTTCATCTTCCCAAGTCTTGAAAGCAGTAAGTTTTAAAATCTCAAGAGCACTTTCTGGAATCTGGAGAGCTCTGAGTGTTTGTCAGGAAGGTGGGACTTGGGCTGGGCTGAGGAGAGACATGAGGTTCTAGAATGATGGAGATCATTCTGAGATGAAGAGTAGCAGGGCCTGGGGAAAGGATGAGGCAACAAAGTGCATAGTAGGGAAGCTACTGGAAGAAGCAGTTCCAGGAAGGAAAGATTGTTCCACAGTGGCCTCTGTAGAGGTGGGGCAGGCGGGGGGGGGGGGGGAGGGGGGAGGGTTAGGAAGAAAAGGAACAGCCCTGTTGATTTTAAGAGAGCCGATTTTGTCTTTCCACAGTAGGAAGAAACAGGCTGAGCCGAGCCGCTGTCAACCAAGGTGAGAGCAGGGAAACAAAATCATAGCCCAGCCACTAGCAACCTGTCGTGTGACCCAGAAACCAATGCGCCCGCCGGCGGGCCGGCAAGCATCTCTCCAGCAGGAGGCAGGTGCTGGAGGTAAACAGGCTGTTCAAATAGCTTTGATGACCCCAGGCCTAGCAACCAGCAAGAGCAGGCTGACTGCCTAAAGCAAACACCCCAGGAACAATCACAGGAACAGCGCTGCACTGGAAACCCCATGGCTCAGGTGAAGCGGGACCTGGTCAGGAGTTCACACAGAATGGCGAGCCCGTGACCTGCCCGGCGCTGTGTGAGGCCCATCAGGTGCCGCCCTCCATTTTGTTCTCACCGTCAACTTCCAGGGCATCCAGCCACAACATGAACTGGAGATGAGCTCCAGCAAAGAGATGCGAAGCCTGACTCCCAAAGCCAAGGCACAGGACCCCACTGGTCCACCCACTTAGCACACCACCTTGGGTGGCACAGGGGATGAGCTGCTATGTATTATGCGTTCAGAATATACTCGGTACACTCCTTGGTTCTTTCCATGGGCTAACTCGTGCATAAAGGGTTTCCCGAGAGACGTGTCTAATAGTCCTGTTTTTCACAGAGACACAGAGAGGTTCATTAACCTACCTCCGATCACACAGTGTTCACAGCTTCGTACCCAGGCAATACGGATGCATAACCTGCACAGTGGACCGCAGGCAGTATGCTGTCTCCCTGTGGGTGCTCCTGTGGGCCTGTGTCCCCTCTTCACCCATGTTTCCTTCTAATGTAATAGTGTGACCCCCGACCCCCGCCCCTGCACTGGAGGAGCGAATGTAAGAACCAATTCCCTGGGAACTAAAGGCCAGCCACAGCAGGAGCAACACCTTTGGCTGCCAGTTCTATGCTAACGCCAGCACCTGCTTCCCCCTCGTGGCACTGAGTGGCACAATGGGGGGGGGTCCGTTGGGTCCCTTTGGGGCTCTGATTGTGGGATCGGAGAAGGCTGAGGTGGGGGGGGGAAGGCTGGCGTGCACCAGGGAGATGACACGTTCCGTGACGCTGGTGTCTGAAGACTTTTCTCCTTTTTAATTAACAATTCCTCTTGGAAAGTCAGCAGAACAGCGTAAGCAGGCAGAGTGGGGAGAACGCCTCTGTCCCCTGGGGACTGACAAATGCCTGGTCTGCTGAAATTCATACTTCAATCTATCTCCCCTTAATGACCACATGGGAAAATGATCACAGCAACGAAGTGGCATTAAAAATGTGAACTGGATAAATAACGTCGTGATGGCTGAGCCCACTTGAAATATGGAGCTCTGAGGGACGCACACTGAACCAGGAGCAGCCTTTGGAAGGAAGGCCATAGGACAGATGTCAAGTGTTGCTCTGGATGGAAAAAGGAACTCGTGTGCCCAAGCCCGGAGGCCCTGGCAGGCTGCTTTGTTCCTGAGCGAGGCTGGGAGCCGTGGGAGGTCATTACCCTGCAGTGCCTCCGTTGTCACCAGCCGTGTCATTAGCAGCTGTGTTCATGGTAACTGAGATGGCAGGGGTCAGCGGGGCCTCTGAGGTCACGCCTTACCGTCTGACCGCCTCGCTTTGCAAATGAGGAACCGGGGCCCACAGATGGGAGGTGACCCGGCCTGACGGTCTGTCCATGTGCGTTTCCTGTGGGATGTTTATAACGGCCAAAGGGGTCATCAGATTGGAATGTGGGCTATGCCATCGCCACCACTGGTGAGGTGGCAGACACCGCTGAAGTTCTCCACGTGAGCTCTTGGGTCCTCGTGACCACCCTGCAGGGCGGGTCCTGACGCAGGCCCAGGGCTCCAGGACTTGGAGAGAGTGGCAGCCCCCGCACAAGTTCCCATCTTCATGGTGCCTTCCTCCCGGGGAAGAATGGAAACTCAGGAAAGCACACCACATCCAGACCACCTCCCGTCCCCTCAGGGGCTGATTTTTACCGTTAAAAATCATCATGGCTGACACTGGTGGCTCACGCCCATCATCCCAGCTACTCAGGAGGCTGCAATCTGAAGATCGTGGTTTGAAGCCAGCCTGGGCAGGGAAACCAGTGAGATTCTTTTTTTTTTTTTTTTTTTTTTTTTGGCCAGTCCAGGGCCTTGGACTCAGGGCCTGAGCACTGTCCCTGGCTTCTTCTTGCTCAAGGCTAGCACTCTGCCACTTGAGCCACAGCGCCACTTCTGGCCGTTTTCTGTATATGTGGTGCTGGGGAGTCGAACCCAGGGCCTCAGGTATACAAGGCAAGCACTCTTGCCACTAGGCCATATCCCCAGCCCGTGAGATTCTTATCTCCGATTAACTATATATTAAAACAAAACAAAAGAAACCCTGAAAGTAGAGTTGTGGAGCAGAAAAAAAAAGAAAACACTCCAGGAGAGTACTCAGGCTTTGAGGTCAAATTCCTAGTACTGGTAAGAAAAAAAAAATCATTACAAAGTCTGTAGAGGAACATGGTAAATGGGGATGAAATAATTTTTAATGGAAATACAATACTTATGATAAAACTATGCAGAAGAAAACGTAAGAAGAATGCTTAAACACTAATCGTTGCTCAATAGTATGGCAAGCTCTTCATTTCTTCCTGCTTTTTTCCCATTTGAATGTTGTATAATGTGGTACAAGTCTTTTGTAATGAGCAAATAAATGTAATCATTTTTCTTTAAAGAACTAGCCCTGTACTCTTAGAATCAATAAGGAAAGGGCTGAAAAGAACAGTACTATGTTTTTCTTTCAGTAGTAATAAAATCTAATAAGTAATTGGTTTGCAACATGAAAGAGAAGACCACTAGCCAAGATCCATACCTAACACAAGGCTCTTCTCACATTCCATCAAAGGCAACAAAAACTAAAATTCAAAGAACCTCAAGTTTGAAGCTACCCTACTTTTTTTTTGGCTGGTATAGTCTAGTCTATAAATAAAAGGAGATAACCTTCCTATGTTTAGCAGGACAATGACTAAGCCCTCTGTCTCCCTGTCTGTCATCGAATGCCAGTCAGTATGGGGGCTCATGAATTGCGTCAAGTTGAAAAGCTCCTTACTGCCCTCTTACCCTCCGCAGGCACGGGAGAAGTCATTTGCTCAAGATCTTGTGAGCCCTAATACTAAGTGTTGAATAGAAAGCCAATCCTAGCGAGAGTCTTCTTCTACTTGACCAATTAAACCTTTGGATTAGATGTATTCAAACAAGGTGACAGGCAGCGCCTTTGCTGCCGTTCTTTCTTTAACAGTGAACATTGCTGGGTTGTGTTTGTTTTTGAGGGACTATGTAAATGTTTCTATTGCCCAGTGTCTATCCTGGCGGGACTCACTGAATGAGCTGAGGGAAAAGAAGGAGCAGAGAGGGGAAGACGAGTGAGCAGAAGAAGTAAAGCGTGTACGTGCAAGGCAGTCGGGTGAGAGGTAGGCTCTGGAGCCTGCCCTTCAGACTCAGAGCCTTACCATGGCTGTGTAACCTTGGGAAGTCCTGCATCTATTCTCAGGTTCAGTTTCAAAATCACCCAAATGGTAACCCAAATATGGACCTTGGCAGGATGATGAGATTTGTGAGATTCGCCCGTGGAATGCCGGGTCCTGGGGCTGAGATCTCGCGCTGTTCTAGGCTCTGTAGCTGTCACTGTTCTTTGCAATCACTGGGGTCTTCCGCTAACATTCGACTCATCTCCATTGTCAATTAAATGGAGAGTTCCCAGGTAAGGAAAAATAATTTCTCAAAGCAAAATCAGCAATCAGTTCCGACACATTTACTGAGTCTCTGCTGGATCATATCGCCGCTCTGAACTTCCCGGAGCTCTGTACAGCTTGCTTTACAATGATAGTGAAAAGAATAACAAATGAAAGACACTTATTTTTGAGACACTAGGCTAGGGTTCCATGAAGAGAGAAGATAAAAAAAAAATCAGCAACTCATTTTAGCTGCAAAGGCAGACAGTAAATGTGTATGCTCTCTGGCTGGCGGTCACCTAGAATTGAGCATGCGCGGACAGAAGCCCCAGGGCAAGGGTAACCCAAGTGAACGTAATGATGCTCAGGAGCTTAACACAGTAGGCAGCATTGGTTCAGCAAGCTGGGCCTGGGCAGAGTGGAAAAGGAGGCATTCAGTCCCATGTAGCTGGCTACTCAAGGTTTCATTCCACCACGTCTTTGCCATTTTCAATGTGCGGCTTCATTGATTCCTTGCCTGCAAATAGGAGTCAGGATTGAATGTGATTTTTACAGGCCAGGCTTATTTTGCTTCTACCTTTACTTTTCATCTGCTAAAGTTGAGTCCTAACTGCAAAGGACACTGGGAGACAGCTGCTTGGCCTGCTCAGGAAGAAATGGAAATGCAAGTTCACACGGATAATTGGTCTCTGCCACACGTGGCAGAACGAAGACCTGCTCTTTGTTTGTTTGTGTTTTGCTGGTCCTGAGCTTGAACTCAGGGCCTTGGCACTGTCCCTTGAGCTTCTTTTGCTCAAGGCCAGTGTTCTTACCACATGAGCCACAGCGCCACTTCTGGCCTTTTGGTAGTTTATTGGAGACAAAGAGTCTTACCTACTTTCCTGCCTGGGCTGGCTTCAAACTGCAATCCTCGGATCTCAGCCTCCTGAGTAGCTAGGGTTACAGGTGGGAGCCACCAGTGCCCAGCTTGCTCTTTATTTTTCACCTTGCAGCTAAACCCCAGCTCAGGTACTGCATACAAGCAAGTCCCGTGCAACTCGGAAATGGAACAGACAGGGGAATAAAAGATATAAGGGGATGGCAGGAGGACAAGGATTCTAAAATGGACAAAATTCCCATCGAGGGGGAAGGTATACGCTCACCTCTCTGTTCTCATCAGATGCTAAAAATGAGGCGTTTGGTAAGAAATCAAGGCAGTATCCAAAGAGCTACATTGGCAGACTTTCTGTGTTTTGACGGGGCTAAATATAAGACAGACCTTGCTTCTTTCTCAAAACAAGAGTGTTTGATTGATTACTTTGGTGTTACGATTTCTGGATGCGGTGACTAGAGCCCACGTCCTAAAATAATCCCATCAGTAATGATTTTTCTTGTTATGAGCAAGTCTCCGAGCTGTGGCTTCCTTCACTGGTTGAGTCTAAACCCAGAGAGCCAGCGGTCATTACCATTAGACCACGGCCCATTCTTAAGAGGCAGAAACAGAAGGATCACGCTTCAAAGCCAACCTGGGCAAAAGTTAGTGAGACTCTATTTCAAAAACAAACCAGACACGGTGATGGTTCATTCCTGTACACAGGAGTCGAACATAGGGAGGATTGTAGACCGAGGCTGGCCGAGGCAAACTTAATGTGAAACCCTATGTACACAATAAGTTAAAAGCACAATGTCAGGGACTGTGTTGTAGCTCAGACCTGAAGAGGTTCAGCCCCTAGCGTCGTGGCTTTCTAGCTTCCATTCTTCCACCCTTCTGCCAAAAAGCTGCACTTTGAAGAGCATTTCATCTACACTTGTTTTTGTTTGTTTATTTGTTTTTTAATATTGCAACTCATCATAAGAAATACACTTTAGAGCCTGGTGTAGTGTCCCGTTCCTGTAATTCTACTTACTTAGGAGGTGGAACTTGGGAGGATTGTAGTTTGAGCCCAGCCTGGTCAAAGAGTTTATGACCCCATTTTAACCAGCAAAGGTGGGCATGGTGGTTCCTGCCTGTCATTCCAACTATGCCAAGAGGCATAAATAGGAGGATTAGCCTTAGTCATAGTCATCAAATCCTTTCCCTCTGCCGAGGCTCACCCTGCAGCAGAGGCCATCTGCTTTATTGCTGTGGCACTTAGTGGGTGCTCAATAAAAGCACGCTGAGTGACTGGATGGAGTGATTGGACAAAGGAAGACGGAGAGAGTGGCCCACAGTTGAGTCATATAAATAGCATTTAAATGGCAGGTCCAGCCATACGGCTTCAGAAAGAAGAACATTTCTATCTACAGAGGAAATAAACTGAGCAGTTCTTCCATTTGCAGAAAGGATTCGCCACAAGGGTCCTCTACGTGGAGGAAGCTTTCACAGTTCAGTGTATTTGTTTATAGATCGTTGGTCATTTTGCAAAGGCTAGAAGCTGAAAGCACAGCCAATCAGAGCCTCAGAACAGAATCAGGAGTCCTTGGAAAACACACCGAAAGTCCCCGGGGAGAAGGATTTGATGACAAACTCTTCAGTGAGCACAGAACTTTTCAGAAACAAGCCCAAAAGACAAGAAAGGCAAGGCAAGCTTGAATCACAGAGGCAACCCATTTGAGCTGTTGGTCCCAAGATCTTTCAACAGGACACCGTCCTTGTTACAGGAGAGGGGGATTTAAGGGGACAGAAAGGCTGCCTGCAGTCCTTTTCAGTAGCTAGCGGAGACAGGGTTCCCAATTTACAGGGACGAATAAAAGGATACAGGAGCTGGGTGGGCCTTCGTTGTGTGCCCATCACCGTTTCAATGAAGTTACTGTGATACAAACTGGGGAGTTCATTCCTCTCTTCGCTATGAACCATCGAGTAACTTGGACACCTAGGCTGGGGCTAACCCTGAAGCTGGGCACCAAAGAGAAAATGCTGGCCAAAATCTAGGGGAGCCTTTTTCCTCTCAAGGATGGGGATCTTTTCAAGGATCTAGGCTTTCAGAGGGAGGACTGAAAAAAGCACTGAGCAAGCCCCACAGGTTAATCTCCTGTGGGGGAAAGTGCTAGCACAGGAGCAAGAGGGAGATGTGGCAGTCAGGCCTGGGACATCAGAAACTTCTCTAGCAAGGGTGAGAACTGAGGATCCTCCCCAGGGTGTCCGTGGAGACATCTGATGCAGCAGGAAGAGGCTGGGGGAAGGCATTCCCAAACCATCCAAGTTGGATACCCTCTGGTGGGGGAAGACCAAAGTATATTCTAGAATGAAAGAGAGGCAGCGTGGTTGAGTTAGTAGAAAGACAGAGGCTTTGGAAAACCACTGGAAACGGTGCGATTACCCTGAAAGGCAATGAGTGGCTCCTGGAAGGATTTCTTCAGGAGATGGTGAGATGGATTTACGGACAAATCATTTTTTCTGGAGGCCATGGGGAATAGAGTACAGCTGATGAAGAAGGCATCAGTGATGTGGCTACTGGAATGGTCCCAGTAGGAGACTGTAGCATAGGCCGTTAGGCAGGAGTGACTGAGCCCAGGCTGAAATGCGAGTGATGGATTGTTGGGCACCGGCTTATAGCTTTAAGAGGCGGTCCTAGGCCTGCGTGGCTGCTAGCCCCGCCTCCCGCCTTGGACCCCGTGG
Organism: Perognathus longimembris pacificus; assembly: GCF_023159225.1. Lineage (NCBI taxonomy): Eukaryota > Metazoa > Chordata > Mammalia > Rodentia > Heteromyidae > Perognathus > Perognathus longimembris. The sequence continues at coordinate 26,354,549 of NC_063184.1, forward strand.
TGGGCGGAACCCAGGGGGCTGTCCTATGGGACGTGACAACAGCCCATAGAGGAAGTCCCGTGATGTCACTGTGATGGACAGCCCTATCAGCCTGTCGCCATGTCCAGCTAGCCACTCCAAATCCCTCCCCTTCCTGCCACCATTACTGCTATATAAACCCTACCCTGAAAATAAAACCTCGGATTTCGCGCCACGTTTTCCCCGAAGCCCCTGGTATCCTGAGTCCTTATTTAAATGTAAGGGGGCTGGGTGGGCGTTTTTCGCGACTTACACACGTCCTTGGCTTTTCACACTAGGGTACGCCCCAGCCTTTCCCCTGAGGGTCGGGAGAGAGCGCATGAGGGCCGAGAGCCCTACAATGGATGATGACGGGAGAGCTCTCTCCCACTTCCTCTCTGTGGTCACTGCTACGAAGAACCATGGCTATCAAAGCAGAAGTATCTGTTAAGATGAGCGTAGCTGGGTGCTGGGGGGGCTCACACCTGTAATCCTAGCTATTCAGGAGGCTGAGGTCTGAGGATTGCAGCTTAAAGCCAGAGCAGGCAGGAAAGTCCGTGAGACTCTTATTGCCTATGACCCACCAGAGAACCAGAAGTGACACTGTGGCTCAAAGTTGTAGAGTACCAGCCTTGAACACAAAAGCTCAGGGACAGTGCCCAGGCCCTGAGTTCAAGCCCCACTGCTGACAAATCATGACCTTCCAGATGGACAGAGCTATGGGTGATAGTGTGAGAGTACTTGTAACTCAGTCATCTGGGAGACCTAGTAGATTTCCCTTCCCTCTATCCCCAAAGTTCCTGGCTCTGGGCTAGCTCCATTGCACCCTCCCTCTTGCTCTTGCTCTTGAGTACTTTCTTGGAGAGCCTCCTTTTCAAGAATGGCACCCACAAATCATCTTGGACCACATTGGGGCACAGTGGCCTGTGTCAGCCTGGTGATTCAGTTATTATCCATTAGGTGCCCAATGACATCTCTCAATTAGAGGGCAGCGAGGGCTCCCCTCCCCCAATTAATCTCACCCGCAGAGGAGACCCAGGTTAGCTTCTGCCACTCACTTGCAGAACTTACTACCACACAAGCACAAGAGGGTCACATGACTGGAGCTGTAAGCTCTGTGGAGTCTCAGCTTCTTATCCGGACACTCAGATACACCCCACATGGAAGCCTGAGTCCCAGCATCTCCTTGGAGGAGATGTGAGGCCATCCAGTTGCAAGATTCAGTTAGCTCAGACCAGGGGGAGCAGACTTTATCTCCAGATAGTGTCTTCCTGGTGATGTCTGGAAATAGCACGTACTAGCCTTTCCCTACTGGGTAGCTGGTAAACTTGGGAGTCCAAGTTTGATGGTCTACAGTGCATTTGGTTAATCCTCAGATGCTGTCAGTACAGAATCAACGTCACCTCACTCCTCTCCTTCTGTGGCTCTCATTGGGTGTTCAATTCTTCAAACACAGTCTGCTTCTCACGAGTCTTCTAGCTGCCACCCCCACTTCTCCCCTCCACTCTCCCACCTTGCCATCAGACGGATCTTCCCAAACAGGGAGTAGGATTCTGTTTTGCTAAGTTGTCCAGGGGCAACTCCACCTCCTCCCTGCCTTCCCTCTCATGCATTTGGGGTTGGCGTCTTTCAGTGACTATTATACACCAAGCTGTGCCTCTGTACAAACAACTCCCACGGAAACCCCCACACCGGAAGGCCCTGTGTTCCTCTCCCATCCTCTCACCTGAGCCTCAATTCAAATACAACCCCACCAGCTGGCTCCTCCAGCCTCACCTTGGGGCTCCTCTTTGGCTGTGCTCCCATCAACTTGTTATGTCTGACATCACAATTATCCTCCTGTACTGTCACTGGTTATGTGTCTGCCTCCCTCCTAGCTTCTAGCCTCGTTTCAGGTACTTGTGGACAGCTCATTGGGCCCAGCAGGCCACCTGCTTCACTGCAGACGCAGCTAAATATTTATTCAATGAATGATCACTTTCCATGCCCCGAGTTGTCTATTTGGCGCTTATTTGTTTTGTTTTATAGCAGATTTTAGATTCCTCACCTTCTCAAGGCATAGAAAGTGACACAGATGAGATCGTTGTTGGCTCTGTTGTCAAATTCCCAGGAGCCTGAGTGGCATCTTAGAGACTTGTTTCAAATATCGATTCCCAGGCCCTCAGTATCCAGAATTCACATAGCATAGATTTGGTGAATTTTAGGGGTTCCCACACATTTTAAGTATGTAAAGTGGAATTTTATTAACATAACCATCATCTCTATCTAACTCTAGAACATTTTTATTCCCCTAATGAGAAACCCACATTTGTCAGTAGTTATTTTCCATTCTTCTTTTCTCTAGTTCCCTGGAAACCAGGTGGTTACTCCTTGATCTTTACCAATTTGTATGTTTTCCATTTTTCCTATTAAGGGAATCATGCAATATGCACTGTTTTGTGATGGCTTCATTTACTTAGCTTTAGGTTTTTTTTCCCCCCTAAGGTTCCTTGATGTGGTAGCATGTATCAATACTTTGTTATTCTTGTGACTGAATAATATTCATAATAATAGTCACACATTTGTGTGTGTATCTGTGAGAGAGATTTTCTTTATCTATTCATCAGTAGATAGATACATGTTTTCACTTTTTATCTACTACAAATTGTGCAGATATGAACATTTGTGCTCAACATTTTGTTTGGACCTTTGTGTCCAGTTCTCTCTGTTAACAAATGCAAGAGAGTGGAGTCCTCTGTGTTCAACTTCCCGAGGCAATGCTGAAACCTTCACTTTTTGAGAAATCATTGTTTGATTCCAAGAGTTTTATCATTTAGCCCTTATGTTTTGATTATTGATCCATTTTGAATTTATTTTTGTATATGGTGTGAGGTCAGGATCCAAATTTATCCTTATGCATGCGAATAAGCATTGTTGGTTGAAAAGGTGTTTCCTCGCAAAGGGTCTTGTCTCTGTTATGGAAAACCAATTAGCTATAAAAATGAAGGTTTGTATCTGCACTTCCACTTCTAGTTCGTTGGAATGTGTGTCCAGCCTTATGCCTGTGTCACAAACTCAAATGGCCAAAAAAAAAAAAAAATCACTATGACAAAACTTGCTCTCAAGTGTAGTTGCTGTGGATAGAAGCCGGTTCAGAGCAATGGCTCCCAGCCAGATGGAGCGTCATAATCATCACAGGGTCTTGAAGAAACAAACAGTACCTCAGTCCCCAGGTCTCCTGGGCTCCTTTCTCCCCTCTTGTTTTGCTTCAGTAGGGTAAAATGGGGCTCAGGAAACTGTTAACAACCAACCACTGTTATGATCATCTAGAATTGGGAATTTCTGGTCCAAGTCACATTTAACATCTCAACGTAAAGGACTTGTAGTATTAGGAAAGAGAAAATGTAAGGTGGAAAGCTGACACCAAAACATGTTAAATAAGCATGCTGTATGTATTTGGATGTTGGAAGGTATCTCTCCAACAAAAAGGCTGAAGATACTTCTGCACAGAGCACGAAGGTGCAAGGACACGTGTTCCTCTGAGATGTCCAGATTGGGGAGCAGCTAGCCCAGCACATCAGTGTGTGTGGAGATAGGAGACCTGACCCAAGGCCAGGCAGTCCGCCTTCCCCCATGTTCCTGCAGCCCCGTGCTTTCTGTCTATCTTCCCAGTAGACTGTGGGTCTTGGATCCCCAATGCCCATTGCCACATCTCACAGATCCCAGGTAGTCAATACAACATTGAATGAAATGAAACATTTTTCTACATTTAGTCAAATGTGTAGCAAATGCATAGGTCAAATGGCATAGCATAGGCTTTGTGTGAAAATGCTAGGTATGTAGTGCTTTGCAAACAGAATAGGGAGAGAATTAAGCCGTGGGATTTAAAAGATTATTAAAGGAATAAAACCCCAAGCAATTATTTTTGAACCACGGTTATCATCTCTGTCCCCACCCACCTGCCTACCAACTGTATTTGTCAGGGTCCCAACAGGAAACAGATGGCTCACCAGCACTGAATGGAGGAACTATTTACAGAAGAGTGGGTAGAATTCGGAGAACAAGGAACAAAGCCCCTGCGACTAACCACAGTGAGATATCTAACCATTGCCAGGCCTGTACAAGGACAAAGGGTCAGGACAGGTGGGCCAGGATTTTAGCAGGAGCTGGAATGCAAGGGAGGAATGCCTAGGAGGACCTGAAGGCGGGACAGGAAATCCCTGTGGGAGAGCAATCTGAGAACAACTGGAACATCCTTGGGCAGGAAGACCTGGGTGGCTTCCGTAGGAATCCATTGTAGACAAAGAACTTAGGCTGCCAAAGCAAATTGGTTAGGTAGGGCTTAGCTTATGGCCTGTCTGACTTCATTACATTATTCATTAGGCACTTATTGGGCCTTCTTATATGCTAGACACTGTTCCGGGCACGCGGGACGCAAGGATAGAGAAGATACTTTCCTGCCTTTAGGAAGTTCACAGCGGTGAACATAGACCCAATACAACAGTACATAGGTGAGTGAGTGCATCCATTTCCAAGGCTGCTATAAAATGTACCACAGATTGTTTAGTTGAACGGCAGCAATGTGCTGTCTCCCAGTCCTGGGGGCTAGAAGTCCACGATCAAGGTTTCAGCTAGGCTGCTTCCTCCTGAGGCCTCTCCTCGGTGTCTGGCAATCTCTGGTGTTCCATGGCTTCAAAAGCATTCTTCCCCCCTCTGCCTTCATCTCAACATGGCGTTCTCCACACATGTGAGTCTGGGTCCAAATTCCCCTCTTGATAAGGGCACCAATCTTCCTGAATGAGTATCCACTAATTACATCTGGATTGACCTTATTTCTAATTAAGATCACATTCAGGGATTCTGTGGTTGGGGTTTCAGTATATCAGTTCTAGGGACAGAAGTCATCCCATCGTCATGGGGCTGTACTTGGGGCATTTAGAACCATGTACATGGTAGGTGTGGAGTATATGACTTATTGAGAGGACTTACTGGTATTAAAGGACGAGTAAGAGATAGCCAAGTAAAGAGGTGATTGGGCCAAAGAGGAGAAGGGAAGCAGGATGTCCTCATCATGGGGTGGAGGGGGAGAGGTGGAGAAACAAGACACAGTTCCAGCAGTCTGGTGCTCAGGAACTGACAGGTCATGACCATGGAAGGGTCACAACTCTTGTTCTAAAGACCTTGTGTGAACTGCACAGACTATGACATCTGTCAAGGAAATGATGTAAGAGTTAAGCAGACACTTGACAAGTCCAGTTTTACCTTTCTGAAGGGGCATTCTGGCAGCCAAGTAAAAGAGGGCAAGACCTGCAAACAGGACAAGGACCCAGAGACTGTTGTGTCTAGTAAAGTGAGAAAGTGGGGGTAGAGAGCCATGAAAGGCACAGGAGAGACACGGGTGGGGGGAATGGTGATTTGAGTGGGGGGCATGGAGAGGGGAGGGACAGGGCTTAAGGAAGGCAAGGAAGGTGAAGAAGGAAAATGCATAAAGTCTTCATTGCTAATTTGAATATGCATAGTGGTACCTATGGGAAAAGTTAGGAGGAAGAGCTAGGTTAGAGAGAAGGCTGCTTTGGGAGTTATTTGCATGTCCCAGGAGAGAGGATGAGTTTCACCAGGGAGCGAGTGTGGTGGAGTGAGACCAGCGTTGAGTCAGAACAGCATCCAGGGCCACCAAGGTGCACCAATCTCAGACCATTTCAGAGAATAGAGAACACAACCTACAGGAGACATGACAGACCAGGGGTTGTCAAAGAAGGTTATCTGTATTTTCAAATACCACAGAAAGTTCTAGTAAGGAAAGGACTGAAACTATTCAATGCGTCATCAGAGATGGTGTCGGTCACCCACCGAGCATAGAATTGGTAGCTGGGATCAGAGGCCAGAGGACAAAGAGGTGAAGAATGAATGGACTTGGAGTGGCCCAAAGTTTGGACAACAGTGGGATAAGTAGAGAGAGACAGATATGACAAAGTGGAGAGGCCGATATAGATCATGTAACGAATACATGCACCAGAAGAGATTGAAGAAATGAAGCAGAGGTGCTGACCATCCCAGTCCGAGGGAGGGAAACACACCTCTGAGCCTGATGGTGAGGAGGGGTGTGGACAAGAAGGTGTTTTCGGACCGGGGTGGAAAGCTGAGGGAGATGGACTCATGACCTTGAAGTTGGAGACAAGCATATCTACTGACGATGAAAGTGCGAGTCAGCACCTTGGGGGCAGTGTTAGAGGACTTGAACTCATCACCCAGGGACAGAGGAGAGAGAGGTTTCTGAGAACAACTAAAGACATGAAGGAGGTGGAGACCAGGCTCCTGTTATAGCCTGGCCTCGCCACATGCACCTGCCTCCCCGGTGCCCAGCCTCAGAGACTGAACAAGGACAAAGGTAGACAGGACCCCTTGCATCCAGATGAGGGCTCCCTTTAGTGGGTGGTAGGGGAGATGGGGAGTCTAGTGACACCTCTTTTGCCAGCAGGTCCCTGGAGCCCAGGAGAAATGGAAGGAGGACAGAAGAACCTAACCAATGAACAGACAAGGAGGGTCCAGTGTGAGGACTCAGGTTGGAAAGGTACACAGATGTGCTGCAAAGGGTTTTGTTTTGTTTTTAACATTCTGTGACATTCAGGGGACCAGCCAAGATCAGTGCAAAGGATTCTAGTGACTTTGCAAATCAGTCATCTAAAAGCATCCAAGTTGCATCAAAGAGGAGAACACACAAGATGAATTTCAAGTACACTGGCCCCATGAAGCTGTCACTAATTATTGTGATGGGGAGGAGGTTAGCTTTTGAGGTAGTAAAGGAAGAGACCATTGGATTTCCCCTTTATCAGAATCTGTTGAAGCATGTCAGTCCTTTGTCAAAACAGCATCTCTTCCCATGAATAATGCAGCCCTGCTTTGCAGGGAGAGGCCATAGATAAAGAGCAGTGAGCACCGGGCTCCAGAAGAGTTTCTCCCGCATCCTGAGCTCTCCTGGTTGAGTGGTTGATCCGTGGCAAAGAACGCCTCCGTGGTCCAGCTGCATCACCCACGCGGGGCGCACTGAGACCCGCGCTCTGATGTGCAAAGAGAGCCTGCGACGCTCATCAAATCGCCAACCAGGGTGTTGGCGGTGCCACACACGGGCCTCCAAGCTGTTGGCAGCTGAACCTGGGGCTGCCAGAGCCAGGTCCGGCCGCAGGGTGGGCACGGCCCCAGGAGCGCAAGTCAATCTGTATTCCAGTGCGCATCCCGGGCCGTGCTGCCGACCCTGCAGCCAGATGCACCAAGCCAGGCCCAGGCTGGGGAGGCAGAGACACTGTTGGGGCGCACACAGAGCCCTTTGTTCAGCAGGAGTGCACGCAGGAGAGGAAGCAGCTCCCCTCCAGATCTCCCCTCCAGGCCTGGGAAGAAAGGCCCTCCCTGGGGCTGCTGGCTCACCAGCGTTGGGGAGGGGGTGGGAAGAGAGAGAGGAGCCTGGCTGAAAGCTAGTTGGCGATTGCACGTCCAAAAATGGAGCCTGAAGGGCCTTGGCAAGAACTGAGGACTTGGGTGTCACGCACAGAGCCTGCTCCTGTGTCGGGCTGGCGGGGGGCCTTGGCAGTCTCTGCTTAGTAAATGTAGCAAGAAAGTGGCAGTGACAGAGGAGGCTCTATCCACCCCAAGGCGGGATGAAATGGTGTGGATGACAAGGAGCCCCTTGCTCTACGTGCTAGAAGCGCAGAAGAGCAGACAGATTCAATAGGGGGCCAGGGCTGGGGAGGTAATTACCATTTTCATTTTTGGCAGCTGCAGCAGCTGCTCTGAAGTGGCCTTGCATCCATTGAAGGACACTCGTGTGCAATCCAGAACCTTCTCTCTCTGTCTCCAACAGCACCCCCCCCCCATAAAAACAAAACTAGGATGCCATATGACTGAGTTGGCATCTTCAGATCGCTCTGGCTGTGGAGAAGTTTCTAGATCACCACCTAGCAGGCCTCAGGAGGTATAGACGAATGGGTTCCATTCCAATTATTTTCAAGAATTAGTTTCAGATAATAAGAGCCATCTCTCTTTAAACAAAACAAAACCTTCCTTCTTTCCTTAAAGGAGGGATTTCCTTATTCGTTGAACTGTAGAAATAATTGTCACAGAAAGCTACTGCTTTGTGAATCTACCGACGCAAAAAGTTTGCTGCCTGGCAAACACGTTCAGTGATTTCCAATTTTCCAGCAAAGAAGAGAGTTAAAAGCAGTTCCATGGAGGGCCAGGCATGATGGTGTGTACCCGTAATCTCAAGAGAAGAAGGTAGGATAACTGGCTGATGCGGCTACTCGGGCAAAAGGGCGAGACCCTACAAGAAAAACAATTAACAGTAAAGAAGCTATGGACATAGCTCAAGTGGCGCTAATGTGAGACCGTAAGTCCAGTTCCCAGTACCACATATAGGAGAGAAAGAGAAAAAGGAATCCTCTGGGCTCCTAACCCTGCAGATCTTTGCACCCCACCCCCACCAAAGGTAAAGATGGGGCAGTTGAGAGAGGAGGTCTGCCAGGCTTGCAGAAGGCTCCCCTGAGAGGTGAGAGAACTCCAAAGGCAGAATCTAGCTCCTGTCTGCTTCCTTTGGCCTCAGTTATGTGTGTCTTTGTTTTTCAGTTTTTAAACTAAAAGAAAAAGCAAAAAAGAAGTTAAAAAAAATAGTGGTGAGAAAGTTGTTGCTTCCTTAATGAAGCCACCTGCTGGCTAGCACCTGAAATTCCTTTAAAGAAGCACAAATCCCTTCATTCTATAGGGATAAATGAAGAGCTTAGGATGCAAATGCCTGCAAGCCTTTACGCACTGATATAAATAAGTTCCACTCTGCTCAAGTGATAATAGAATATTCTACCCCACCTGTACTGAGATAGAAAGCGTAAGTAACACCTACCAGTATTATACAGCCTTTACAGTTCTAGAACAGTTCTTTCCAAACCTATTTAACTTATATTTAATAAGATATATAATAAAACATTATATATAATATATATGTATACACATGGATATATATCTATATCTATATAGATATAGATATATGTAGATATCTATCTATCTATCTATATATCCTGAGAAACTTCAGTGAACCCAAACTTAAGGGACAACAGGAAGCCATTTAAAGGGTTTATAGCAACATGGGTAATGGCCTAACTCATCTTTCTAAAAAAAAAAAAAAAAAAAAAAAAAACCATTGTAGCGCCAGACACAAATGGGAAGAGCAAGAAGGCCACTCTCGTTGTCCAGGTAAGAGGTAATAAGGACATTTTTTCCTAAGAAGAAGCAGGAATGAGAGGGGAGGAGACCTCAGAGATACTACAGTGCTATAAAATAAAATGGGTGAGCTTCAGTGATGGCTATGGGGAAAGGAAGAGTGGTAGTCATCAATGGCTTCTAATCCATCCTCCACATTTGAGCAGGAGTTGATGGTGCTCTGGGTGGGGACATGGCCACCGAAGGAGGAACAAGCTTTAGAGGTAAGAAGGTGAATCAGTTCGGGGTATGCTCAGGTTTAAGTTGGCATGAACATAGAGATCATACGAAGACTACCATTGCTCTCTTTGACTTAGGTGACTGGGTCAAGAAAACATCTAGTCCAGTCAATATCTAGCTTGGTCCCTCCTGCAGTGACTCCAGTGCACAAAAACAAATAACAGGTAGAGGTAGTGAAATGGAGACGAACGCTCCTCAGGTATGAAATGTGCCTCCCCTGGGCACCCTACATTCCCTGCAGAAGAGTGGAGGGAGAAAGCAGTTGCTGTCATGTACATATGGAAGATGCTCTTATTTACCCCACAGTGCTGATCCCTGACTCCCCGCAGCCGGTGGCCACATGTGGACTGCTCGGCTAGAGCATGAGAAAGGAAAAGGCAGCACCTCGGGTGTCCTCTATTTCTGTGGGCTCTGCTGGTCCAGCCTGGCTAATGGGATGATGGGCTGCTATTGATGGGGCTCCTTCTTTCTAAAGGCAAATAAAAGGAAACCACTATGAGAGAAGTCATGCAGATAAAAAGGCTCATTTTAAGACCCCTTACACTCTGTACAGTTCATTTTTTCCTACGTCTTCTCATTGATTATACTATCTTGGGGGGCGGGGGGGGGGGGTTCTTTTTCAGTGGCTGTCGGTACCTGCTTTGATTTCTCCTTTCCAAGCAAGATTTTAGTCAATGGACAAAGAGACTTCGCCAAGCTATGCTCAGCCTAGAAAAGGCTAGCCAAGCAGACCTCCCTAAATCCCACCACACCAAGGATTTTGCACCTCAGGCCTGACTGTTTCTAAAATGCTTGGAAGTCTGCAAACAAGAGAAAAGCGGATTTCCTCTTCTGGGCATAAGAAGACTATGTGCTTTCTTTTTTCCTTTTTTTTTTTTTTTCCTTTTACAAGAAAGCCACCCTCTATCTTTTCTTCATAACTCAATCTCTTTCTAATTTACACAAATGTAAAGGCCATAATTAAGGATGTCTTGAGTGCCTCTCCAGAGAAATAAGAGTATATTCTATTCTCACAATGAAATAAAATGGGTATTTGAATCCTGGTCCTCTAGAAACAGAGATGGAGCAAGGATTCAGTGGGAAGAGGCACAAGGTGGGTGATGATAGTCACGAGAGGTGAGGGAAAGTGAGCCACTCCACAAGAGGGCCCCCCTTGGTGGCTGGAAGCCACCCAGGAAGGACAGCGAGGGGCTTCGCTGGTGTTTATTGGGCATGGAGATTTCTCTAGCAAGAGAAACGCACCTCATCTCTCAGAGCAGGGCACAGGAGAAAGGAGCAAGATGCATTTGTGAGTCTCCCTTTCTGCCTTTCCCCGCCCATCTACCAATTTGTATCTCCTTCCTCCCGCCAGTGATTCTTTTTTCAGAATACCAGGTCCCTTACCTTACACCGTAGAGTTTTATTCAACTCCCAAAGTGAAGAGGCAGGAGGGAAAAAAAAACAAACCTCTCAGTCTTCCCCCTCCGTTGGGAAACCTCATCAAGGTGTTGCCTGTATTTATTATGGTTGTACAGACTCAATCACCTTTAAGACAGAGCGGAAGGGGACAGCGGAAGAAGTGAAGGGAGAAGCCAGCATTCATAAGATAGGGGAAAACGAGGACCAAGGGGAGGAGAGGGAAGAAGATGAAGGCGAAGAAAAGGAGGCCGGTTCAGCTAAGCAATCCGAGAAGGAACCTAACATCCATGTCTCTATACAATGAAGGACATTATTCTCTTTCTCCAGGCATTACAAGAGTGCAGAAAGACACCAAAGAGGCACTGTGGACAATGAGGTAGTCTAAGAAGTGTATTGAATGGACCCAGAAAACAGGACGAAGAGGTAGGGTTGGTTGGTTAGGCTTTTGTATTTGGTGCCCCAGGAACCTGGGGGCAGAGAGCACTGAAGGAGGGCAGAAAGGTGAAGGCACTTCCACTGCGGGGAAGGGGTATGGGGTCTTGGGGTGATGAGAAGTGCTGTTGAAGACTTGAGCCCAGATCTTTTAAACCTAAATTCTTCTCCCATTGGATGCTAGAAACCCAAAGAGGAGTCTGGGGTGGGGGGGGGGGGGAGACTCTCCTCATGTGATCCATCTCAGGGAGCTGCCCGGAGTGGTCTACGCCCTAATCTTGGATGCCACCTCCCCAGCACTACCTTGGGCCACAGGCAGGAAACTCTCATACCTGTCTTTGCACTCCTCCATCATCTCTCCTCCCACCTGGATTAGTTGGAGAAGAAAATCAGCGGTCATTTCTCGGGCTGCTTGGCTGGGTGGGTGTAGCTGTTTATGTCTTTCTTCCTCTCCTTCAGTTTAACCCCACCATCCCATCACCAGGGCCGCCATCCCCAAGGCTACCAGCAGAGGCTCTGCTGGAATTTCCATAAGCACTAATCAGCCTCACAGCTGGGAGTGGAGATCAGAATGGGGAACTCCCTCCCAGAAAGCCCTGTGTAAGGTCTGAGGGCAGAACTTACACTTTTCTTCCGTTTGGGAGCACTTCACATAGAGATCCACAGATGCAATTATCCGTCCTGTGCCGGGAAGGGGAGGGCGAGTCAGCCCAACTGGGTATCTCCCCACTTTCCTCTGTACTTTGTTTGGGCCCTGCATCCTCCTGTCTTCCTCCTCGAGGCCTCTCTGAGTTGAAGGTCAGAACCTAGCCCATGGGAAACTGGGATACCTTCCTGGGACACAAGCAAAACCCCAGCAAGTGATCTGGATCCCTGTAGACCAAAGATTGTGTGGGTCCCAGGAACTGTGATCAAGCTGCCTCTTAATCTCCTGTCTATCCCCATTCCCACCCCCAGAGATCCTTGAGCCTAAAGTGAGGGGCATTTCTGAAATAAGGATACTGCACCATCTCGGCCTTGTGGTGGATGATAGGGAATTGGGTCAAACTGGCGCCATCTTGTCTTCATGGTGGAGGAAGTGATGGGCGAGCCTGAGGCAAGGAAGTCCCACCCCCAGGTGATGGGTGAGCCTGAATTCCTAGAGGCAGGGACAGGGACTTGGACAATAAGTGACTAGACCTGCCAGTCCTGGGCCATAAAGTTGGAAGACTCTTGAGCTCCCTTTGCCCCCTAACCGGGACCCTATTTAGGCCCCACCCAACTCAGGCACTGTGCCAGGCCTCATGCCTACCAACTCCTCAGGTCACCAGGGCCTCCCTCTTCAGCTCCCCACTGGAGTTGGTCAGGTTTGTTGTGATTGTTTTTCTGCTCTTTCTTTGCTTAGCTACTACCCTCATGGCTCAGCTTTCGAACAGTGTTAAGTCTCTTCGAGGCTGCAAGTTTTCTGGGGACGTGTGCCTGTCTGCAGTGACTGTGTTTCTAATAAAGACTCCCAATTTGGCCTTTCTGTGTCCGCAACTCAATTCCCACATAACATTACCAACTTCTGAAGATATGCTTTGCCCTTTCTTGTCTCTTCTTCCTACAGTACTCCTTCCTGGGTTTTCTATCTCTGTTTCTGCCCTTGGAAGGAGGAGACACTGGTTTATTTGCCATTTTATGGGAATTGGATGAGCCAACTCTGTTTTCTACACACGCTGCGGTTGGGAGTGCTAGACAAGAAACTCAATCCTGATGGCTCCAACATGTCAAGTCTGGTAGCTCCACCTGCCCCCATCTGTCAAATTAAGAGATGAATAGGGTAAAGGGCAGAGAAAGAAGATTTATTACATGGCATGAACCGGCCATGGAACAGGTAAAGTCAGCACTTGAAGAAATCTTTGGAATGTAGCCATGCATTTTAGGTTTAAATAGAAGAAGAATTTGGAGAGTGAGTTGGGGGGGGAGGTATGTTCGAATTAGCAAGCAATCTGGATCCCAGGTATGATCCAGGGATCAAAGGTGAATTGATCATCATCTTCATCTCTTAATTGGTCAGTTAGAGCTTGGTCCTTGTTGGCTGGAAGGTGAAAGTAGTTTTGCTTCTTGTTACTAAAGGTTCATTCATCAGTCCTGTCATTTTGGGACCCAAGGTGACCTGAGAAAACAATGACTCCTTGCAAAGGACAGAGACAGGAAATGGAGGATGATTTTTCAGGCCCAGGTAAAGAGCCAATGCATTTAGCAAAAGCAGTTTTTAAGTACTAGTGTTAGCCCCCACAGAAGGTGGGTAAAGTGTATGGAATCCAGGGAACAGATAACTCTAGCTTAAATATCCCACATGTGCTAATGTGGTAGGCTTTACCTAGAAAATGCAGTTACAGGAACTCAGGCAAGCTCTGCCTTTCTGATATGGAACTGAGGAAGATATCATAGGAGTTCAATTAATTACAACAAATATTTACCATGTGATGCTGAGAGTTCTCAATCTAATAAAATGATTGAAGATGCAAAGCAACACACACACACACACACACACACACACACACACAGCACTCAGCTACTACACAGCTTTTCCCTGAGCCCCTAAGGATTCTGGGAGTGTGCATCCCTCCCCACAAGGTTGGGGACTCCGCCCCTCCCAGAGTGACTGAGTAGCAGATTGGTGAGGGGCAGAGTAGAGCGCCTGATGTGGTTGCATCTTCTAAAATGTTCTGCCTCATTTACTTTCTGACCATCCACCTGTGAATTCCTAGCCTTGCCCCTCGATCTTTCTTTTCCTTCCCCACAGCTGGTATTTTGAGTGCTCATTTGCAGGAACGCAGCTCTGGGACCCATCAGAAGCTTCAGTACCAGGACTTTTTTTCTTCCTCTTGGTTTCTAAGGTGTTTCTAAGGAGTTCCCAAGGTGCTATTTGGGTTATTTGCAATCTAGGTGTTTATACCACACACCCAGCATTCCCGTGGCTTCCTCTCTGTTACACTATTGATTTTTTTTCTTTCTTTTGGCAGCAGACTAGAGGCTTTGATGTGGGGATCTGTTGTGGTTTCTAAAAGAGAGGAGCTATTGGTGGGAAGATTTACAGCTGTTTGAAGAATTCCTCCTCTGCCCTTACAATTGTCTTAGAAGGAGGAGACTGAAGTGTAGTTTCCAGGCTAGAGGCAGCTTTCCTGGATCTCTGATCTCTCTCTCTCTCTCTCTCTCTCTCTCTCTCTCTCTCTCTCTCTCTCTCTCTCTCTCTCTGTCTCTGTGTGTGTGTGTGTATGCGCACGTGTATATTTGTCTGTCTCTCTGTCTCTGTCTCTGTCTGACTCTGTCTCTCTGTGTCTCTGTCTCTCTCTCCCAATCTCTCCCTTCTTTCTTCAAGTGCTTCCAAATAAAGATTGGACCTAACGGGATTTGCTATTGAACTCCAAGAATTTCCAGATGCAGTCCCCAGCACCAGTGTTTTGTCCTTCCACACAGGCGGAGGGGGCCTGATTGCTTTCTCCATCCCAGATCCCCTTGATGTTCTTTTTCTGTAGTAAGCGACTTCCCCCTGCTATGTTGCAGCAAATCTCTGCAAGTGAATAGTGCTTTCTGGGGACCTTGCCTTTGTTAAGTAGATCTGCAGTGATACAGTAGAGATTTTAATGTGCAGCGCTGTGTTTTAATAGACTATTAAACTACAGCGTTACACATTAGCTGGCTATGGCACAATTGCAGAAATATCAAAGATGTGCTCTCAGGAAAGCACTACTTACTTTAATGGGGAAAGACTGCAATAGGCCAAATACCCCTGCAAAGGGAGCCAAGAGGAAGACAGGCACGGAGAGCACCAGAGCTACGATCCTGCCCAAGCTAACCCTGTTCCTGGTTCCCAGTGGAGCACGCGCAAGCAAGCAACCAAACCCCGGGCTGGACGGCTTGTCAGTCCGCATTACAGAAAAACTCAGCCTAGCCTTGAGTTTCAAGGTCACCCAGCACTCCGGGCTCATTCTTCCTGGCCTCAAGGTTGGTGTAACTTTGAGCTATGCTGCCATTTGTCTTAGTTTATCGGGACTGGAGCTTTCGTTTATATTCTTCCTTCTGCAATCTGTGGCTTCAACAATAAGGGCACAGTGTAGATGATGCTCTTTTTTAGAAAAGTCATTTGATGCCAAGTGTCCCCACCATAGCACGCACGGGCACACACACACACACACATACACACAATCACAGGCACACATCTAAATACATTCCTCCCCCCCGCCCCACCAACTTCCTGTCTCAGCCACAAATAAGGAAATAAGGAATCCGCACTATTTCCCTCCCATCGTTTTAGAGGAGGCTGGAGCCAGTCTACTCTCAGGAGAAAATGATCAGCTTTCTGATCAGCTGTGATTTTGGAGTGACTCAGTCACGAAAGGACCCCATCCAGCCATGATGTAAAGTAAAACTCTGGGCAGGTTGTTTTCCCCCTGTATTCTTTGGCCACTGAAATAAATGTGGGGAGACACAGTCCCCTAGGCCTTGCCCAGATGAGAGCTGTGAGAATTGTGTTCGCAAACCCCTGAATCTCAGCCCCAGCTCACAGGCTTGCTGCAACAGTGTTTCTCAGCCATTCAGCAACAGTTAAGGCCCAAATTGCAAATGTGGAAGAGACAACACTGCATTGCCTGCACAATGTGTTCCCCAAACACACCCCACTCTGTAAAACCAAGCCCGCAGGAAGCCCAGAACGAGAAGGAAGACATAGAAAGACAAAGAAAATAACCCCAAATTAGTAGTTCAACAAGACATACCCATCTGCTGAAATAGTTTGCTCATTCAGCCTTGGAGGTAATGGCAGTTTTTATTCACTCAGTGACATTTTATTCTAGGTGAGCAGCAGCGATGCTAATTTCATTCATGGTCTCCTCCACAGGTTGTGCTGAGCAAGGAGGACTTGCTCTCTCTTCCTTTTAAAAATGAAGGCCTTATGTGTAAGGCAGACAGGCCTGTGCCCCCAATAGGATTAGAGATGGAGCTGGAAAGATGAGAATTCCACTGGTTGCATCCTTCAACCCTCTCAGTATATTTTGCAGCCAAGTGTGATGGTACAGGCCGATACTGACAGTAATTTGGCATATAAAGGCACACTATCTTGAGAGTCAAGGTAAAGGATTGCCTTAAATACCTCAAGTATTGAAGGACACCGGTGTCTCACTCCTATAATCCCAGCCACTCAGGAGGCTGAGATCTGAAGTTCACCAGTGGAAGCCAGGCTGGGCAGGAAACTCTGTGAGACTCTTATCTCCAATTAACCAGTTGGAAGTGGTGCTTTGGCTAAAGTAATAGAGTGCTAGTCTTGAGCACAAAAGCCCAGGGACAATATTCAGGCCCAGAGTTCAAGCCCCAGGAATGGCAAAAATAAATAAATGAACCAAACAAAAGAAACCCAAACAAACCCTCAAGCATCCTACATTTGTCTCTATTCAATCTAATACATTCATCTATTCAGGCAACCGTGCCTATTCACGCTTGTCCCTGGTGGTTGGTGGTATTAATGGTTGGATCTATCACCCTGCCCTCTATCCGTGCCCTCTGCTAGGGAACTTCTTGATGTCTTCCTGTTGTGTGGGTGGAAGACCCATCACTGGACTCACTGGACTTGCTCTCCTGCTTCCTCTCCGGTCTGTGGGATATTAGTGTAATGACGGCACTGCTGCATTCTCATGAGGAGGACCCCAGTGAGTCCCTATTCCTGAGAGAATCATAGAAAACCTTTGGAGCATAAATCGCCCAATTAGGTAATCCTGATGAAGTGCAGATGTGAAGAGCAGCCCAGCCTAGATCCGCTGCACCTACAGAAAAGCGAAGGTTGATGGTGGCGAGTGGCTACCACTTTATAACTTTCATTATGCCACAAATGGGAGCAATAGCAACTGAAAACCACCCTGAAATCTTCCAAGCACTGTTGGGAAGACAACTGAGTCAGTAGGTTGGAAGGCTTACCTTCCATTGTAATGCTTAACTGTTTACCTACAGGCATTACCCACTTACTCCTTCTAACCCTGGGAGGCAGCGCCATCTTTGAGAAATAAAGGTTTAGCAGCAATAACTGACTTGCTAATGGTAACAACCCCGTAAGGACCAGAGCTAGGATTCAAACCAGGGTCTTCTAATTCCAAGTGTCTTTTCTACCACAGCGGGGTCGCCTCCACCTCCTGCTGAAGTCAAGACCCCTTGTTGGCAGTTGTATAAGAACCCAACTTGGGTCCTTGGGTAGGCAAATGGAAACTGGAGTTCTAGCACAAAGAGGACTGTCCTGCAATTAAGCAAACAAGAGGAGCAACTCTCATTCTCCCACTTAATGATTCCTTCTTGCAATCAAACTCTCTGTTTACAAGAATTTAGCATGGTTGTAGAAACTGCATTTTGTGATTGTGCAAACAGAGAGAAGGCAGCCCGCACAGGGAGGGGGTTCTCGTGGGAAATTGGCTGTCAGTTCTGCCTCCAATGATGCTTTCGTTTTTTAGGGCATAATTAGTGATTTCAAAGGGAACTGTTAGAAATGGACTAAGTCTCTAAAGAAAGACTTCTCTAGCTCCTCCCATCAGGAGATCTACTCACAACATGCTGACAAATTTCCCTTTTTGTTTTTCTCCTTTTCCTAATGACCTCTTGAGCTCTTTCACACACAAAAAAATGGAAAGTATGTGGACATATGGAATTCTTTTCAATATTGGAGAACTCCAGGATTCCCTCCAGAAAACTCAGAGTTCTTCTCTCTTTCCTTCCCTCCCTCCCTTCCTTCCTTTTCTCTTCCTTGAAAGACACAGAGAATTTGAATTTTAACAAAGTGCCCATCATCTTCCTCATTCCTAGCATTCAAACACTTAAGATCCAAACATGTAAGCAAAATGAAAGGTTATCTCCCAACACACACACACACACACACACACACACACACACACACACACTCCTTCTTTCTTTGCTGACATGAGATGATCATATTTCGCACTCTAATGTACTGCTTCACTACCAGCCCAAAGCAACATGACCAAGTGACTATAGACTGAAACTGTGCACCAAACAAAACCTTTCTTCCTTACAAGCTGATGATCTCTGATATTTTAGGAAAGTGACAGAGAGCTGATTAACATAAGCTGGTGCTGCGTTCCTACGGAGCAACCTTTGGTGGGCACCTCAGGGTAGTTGTCAAAGGTCGGTGGTGCTGCTCCCTGAATCACAGAGGTTGAGGAAGGAGCCAGGTTCTCGCAGCGAGCAAGGACGGGACCTGTTCTTTCCCCAGTCTTCACTTCTCTGCAAAGACATGGCTCAGATAGTAGGGCGGAGGTCCCGCCGGAAACACCCACTGTGGACACCACTCCCTAGGGAACATGCCTAACAGGCTCAAAGCTTAATTTCACCTGATTGGGGACTCTTTTGGCCAGATAGTGTTCACGGCAATTAGTTTATCTGATTAAGCAATTAGCAGTCTTTGTCACTTAGCAGAGATCTGGGCCCATAGGAACCAAAGTGTAACAGAGAAGATGTGAAGGGAAACCCATAGAAGGGACTTGCCATGGGCAGCCATGCAAAGGCTTGGAGAAAAAAAAAACACAAACAAACAGATGTCTGTGGGGGCTGGGGATATGGCCTAGTGGCAAGAGTGCTCGCTCGTATACATGAGGCCCTGGGTTCAATTCCCCAGCACCACTTACATAGAAAACAGCCAGAAGTGGTGCTGTGGCTCAAGAGGTAGAGTGCTAGCCTTGAGAAAGAAGAAGCCAGGGACAGTGCTCAGGCCCCGAGTCCAGGCCCCAGGACTGGCAAAAAAAAAACAAACAAACAGATGTCTGTAAAGAGAGGAAACAGTCCAACAACAGTGGAGGCACTGGGAATGCATTGTCTCCAAAACATACTTTAGAACGGATGAGGAAACCAAGGTCCAAAGCCAACCAAGAATTTGCCAGCAGATGGGTTGTAACTAACCAGCTCAGTGGCTCCCAATTCTGTTCCCGCTTTAAAATTACCTAGAGATTCTTTAAAAATACCTGTACTCAGCCGTCACCACAGGCTTATTAAATCAAGACACCGGGGAGGGGATTGGTGTATTGTTGAAAGCATCCGGAAGATTCTCATGTGCAACAGGGATGGGTGGTCTTGGTAACAGGATGCTTGTGGGGGGAAGGGTGGCAGAGGAAACTCCAAGGGTGTCCCTTAGGGTTGACAGGGCTCTGTTTGGGGACGTCATTCCTGTCAACACCTGTCTTCCCTCTGCCCAGTTTCATGGTTTGGGGGATGAACAGTACTTCCTGCTCCAAGGCTGAGATTTCCACGAGAGGGAAGCATCAGCCTCTCTCCAAGATACGGGATGCATTCATCTTCATTCCGCACCCACTCTGCGCCTCTCCCTGGACCCCTCTGTGGAGAATGTCCCTTCCTCCCTGAGCGCCCTCCATTTGGCGACATCGAAGCACCCGCTCTTCCATGAATCGTTCCTCGAGTTCAAGAAAATAAGACCGTTTTCATTTCTTTGCATGGCTTTGCCACATGCTTAATACACTTGGTTTTTGCTTCTATTAACTAGCCTGGTTTTGACGCCCGTGCCTGGCTCTCCACACCCTAGGAGGCAGCAGAGAAATTAGATTGACCTGGGGACTCCCAGGATGGCTTGGAGCTCAACCGTCCCCACCTCTCCAAAAGCCCATGAATTGAATGCTTAGTTCCCACACTATGACATCATATGGGGCACGGCAGGGGAGGGTTAGAAATTCTAAGAACTGAGGCTTAGAGGAAGGAAGTTAGGTCAGCGAGGGTGTATCACTGAAGGAGATATTAGGATTCTAATCTCCCGCCCACTCTGCCTCCTAGCCACCATGAGGTAAATAAGGCTACCCTTCCATACAACTCCTTCAAATATACTATGCTGCTACAGGCCAAAGCTACAGGGCCAAGTGACTGTAGACAGAAAGCTCTGAAGCTCTAAGCAAAAAGAAACCTTGCTTCCTTTTATGTTGATAATCTCAGGTATTTTGTCATGGTAGTTGGAAGCTGACTGGCATACTCAGGAATCTGTATTATTAAAAAATACTGCTCACTTTAGCCAGGTTTTTTCCCATTGGCATTATTCAGTATGGTATGAAAATGTTCAAGAGAAATCCATCTTCACTTGCTATAATTTCATGTTGTTGCATATGTTCAAGGGAAGTAGGGAAAATGCTAAATAATGTTACATTTCTTTCCTCCAGGAAGGGCGGAAGGTGAGGAAATTAATTCTCATTTTATACTCTAAGAAGTAACTTTTTCACCAAAAGAATTCTTTTCTCATTCCCCTTCTGTTTTCATGGCGCAGAGAATGCTGATTGCAGCAGAGAATGAAAGGAGAATACAGACATAGAGCCAAGGTAGGCGAGGAGAGAAAAAGTGAATTGATAGGGAATGTAACTTGAGCTAAAGATTTCCTGCAAATGAAACAAGAGATACTCCAACTTAGATCCCTATGAAATGATAACGTCATGGGCCACCTGACAACTCTCCATGAAGACTCAAAATCAGATCAGAACAAGGATAATTTTCTCTTAACATCCTGACTACAGGTTCCCGTCTATTATCTCAAAAGGAGAAACTAAGAACTGACATTGGATTGCTAAGAAACAATGTGTGGCTATGCATGAGTAGACATTAGAGTCACACACACACACACACACACACACACACATACACACATACACACGACATACATATGTATATATTTTTTCTAGAATGTTCTCATTCTAGCACAGAGCTGCAGTGATTGCTTTCTCACTCATCTTTGAGTAAAATCTCAAGATAAAAAGCAAACATCACAGCACTGATACAGTTGAATATATAGATTAAGGTACTTCTCTTCTATGGCTTAGGTATGGTCTGTGTGCATTCTCTGGGATCTATGTCAGAAAATTTCATACTTCTGAAAGGGTATTTAATACCGTTTTAGGTAAATTAAAAATCTTTTAAATACATTTTAGGATGGTGGAAACCATCCTGGTGTTTAGAGGGGAGAGCCTGGGTGGTGAATGGCTTTAGGTAATTGTGGAGACCCCACAATTGAATCCTGGTGGCTTTCTCAGAAGAACAAGCAAGTCCTGGACATATTGATGCATACATGCACTCCCTGTCTCTCCCCATGCAACACATCACACTGTACTGGGGCTCTGCCAGCAGATACAGCCCTTTGACCTTGAGCCTTCAGAACTGTGAAGCTCTTCTCTTCATAAAACTACCCCATCTCAGATCACTCATTACTGTAGTGCAAAACCAGACTAGCACAACTCACTATTATTGTCAAGAGTTAGTGCCAGAAAACAGGAAAGCGACAGTCTTTCAGACTGAATTCCCAACAAGGTTTACTCATGTATGGAAGTGCATGAAGCCAATACTTTATCTTAAAAATGTGCATGGCCTGGCCCCTCCCCACTATTTTGCCATGTATTTCTGTACACAGAACTGTGTTAACCTGAATGTTTCTTGAGGGCAGGTGTTAAGTCTAGTGCAGACCTTTTCTCTGGTACCAAGTTTGGTAACCAGAAGAGTGGAATTCCTTAGAAAGACAAAGTCAAAGACCAACTAAATAACTACTAGGAAATACTAGGAAATAGGAACTTGCATGGGGGAGCAGGGGGGAGAGGGGCAGACAAAGGAAGAGGAGAGGGGTGGGTAGAATACAGTCAGGAACTCATTGTAAAGGAAGGGGTAGGTGGAAAAGGGGTGAGAATGTTGAAAGGGGTGACACTGTTCAAGATGTATTGTAGTCATAAACTGTGTTGTTAAATGGCAACTCCTTTGTATAACTAAAGATAATTTTTTTTTTAAATCCCTCTACCAGCCATCTATGCATGCCTGAAACTCATGGAGCCCTTCTCCATTTTCTCTGAATAGCCTTTAGGAATAGAAAATTCTGTTCTCTATTTGAAATGTTTTATGACAAATAGAAAATTGAATAAATAACACTTGATTGCTAAATTTGGATTGACCCACATTTGGGAAGGGGTGGGTGGTTGATCCTCCTCATTCCTCTAAGAGTTGAATCTTGATTAATTATTCCTCTGGAAGGATTATGTTCAGATTAGTTATGTTTGGAGGCACAAATAGTCAAACAGTGCTTGGTAGTTGCACATAGATACCCAGGGAAATCCGAGAGGAGGGGGCAGCGTGCTGGAGACAGATCCTTGGGGACGTTTAGAAGATAGTACCGAATTCACGTGCTGAATGTGCTCTGTGTGCTGGGAGCTGACCCTTCTGAAGCCAAAGCCCCTGGAAGGTGATCAGAACCATTAAAGCTGAGAATTCTCCATCTGAGAGCACCCCCTTCTGTGCTTCTGAGAGAATGGATTAGATTTGCCTGGGAGGGTTTTCATCGGTGAGAGATTCATGTGAAAAAAGGGTTTTGCATTTATTTCCATGTCTCTGGCCTCTGCATGCATGAATTGGAGAATCCAGTAATACATCCCTAGTACTCAGTCCAAACCAACACCCCAGAGAGATCCTTAAACCTTTTCCCTCAAAAATGATCTAATGGGGGCTGGGGATATAGCCTAGTGGCAAAAGTGCCTGCCTCGGATACATGAGGCCCTAGGTTCGATTCCCCACCACCACATATACAGAAAACGGCCAGAAGCGGCGCTGTGGCTCAAGTGGCAGAGTGCTAGCCTTGAGCGGGAAGAAGCCAGGGACAGTGCTCAGGCCCTGAGTCCAAGGCCCAGGACTGGCCAAAAAAAAAAAAAAAAAAAAAATGATCTAATGGTTTTTCCCCAAAGAGGCCTTGAATATCCAATTTACTCACCTCTCCCCTTCCAGTGTGTTAAAAAAAAATCTTCTGCTAAATGTGTTGTTGTTCGTTCTAGGCTTTCTGAAGGTGGGGAGACTCTACTCTCTCTCTCTCTCTCTCTCTCTCTCTCTCTCTCTCTCTCTCTCTCTCTCTCTCTCTCTCTCTGGCATTTCTTGGCGAGGAAGCACAAGGAATGATTGGGAGGCTGCTCCCCTAGGAGGGGGTAGTAACCTGGTTCCAAGCAGGAGGGAGGTTATCCCTCACAGAGTTTGAGGAGACATAAACTTCCAAAAAGGTCCAAAGAATTAGATAAAGAAGCTCAAGAACCTAAACTTCAGCTTTAAACAACTTGGCTTCCCAGGTGAAATTTTGTTGGGGAGACAGTCTACACATTCGATGGCAGAAATATGGTTCACCTAAATCAAGTATTTATCAAGGCAGTCATGGGGGATCTTAGCCTGACGAAGAATACACAGAGGTCTATGGTAGACTCCAAGGGGGTCTTCCAGAAACTCTGATGTCATAGTCAAAATTGTCTGTGGGGTCTATGGCTTTGATCAGAGCCTCTGAGAGGTGTATGGCTCACAGGAAGTTAAGTACTCAATGACCTGGGCTTGTAGCACCTCTAACAGTCCTCCAGTCACTAAGCTAGCAGCCAGAAATAGCTTCTCACTTGAACACTACCAATAGTGAGGATATTGGAATTCTGAAGCTAGACCCCCTTAAAAACATCCCTAACAGGCAGATCTTCCAAAGCAAGCCAAGAAACTCAGAAATCATGCAAGAAAATATGGATAATGTTTATTATACAAGACCGAAAAGGATTTTTCTTCATAAAACAAACTGCAAACAAAATTAAAAGCAAATAATAAGGTAATAAAAATGTTTATAATTGATCATTGCAAACAGCTAATATTATTAATAGACAAATTATAATAGATTAAAAGTTGGGGAAAACATTGAAGAGATAAGGATATTCAAACACTAATAACATTTTTAAGAAGACATGCACACTTCCCTAGTGAAATTAAAACAAAGTCACATTTTCCACCAATTAAATTGGAAAACATGGAGATCAATAGTGTCTAATGTCTAGCCACAAACTGCTGTGGGACTATAAACTGATGTAATCTTTTCAGGGAGAAATTGAATAGTTCCTAATTAAATTTAAAATGCATATAATTCTTGATCCTGAAATTTCATTTATAGGAATTTATGTCTAAGGAAAAGTCATGCAAATGTGCACAATGTTAACTGAGTCGATGTAATTGTAAAAACTCTGAAAGCAACACAAATATTAATACTAGAATGTTCGGTAATACATCATTATTTACTGTATTATGCAGTACCATTCAGCCATTAGAAAAGAATGATACCCTTGCCTTATGTACTGAGATGGAATAAGGCCCATGATATATTATTAAGCTTACAAAAGAAATGTATACCCCAGTACAATCCTATACTTATCCTTATTAAAACTGCAGAATAATATGTACATGGATGAGTATTTGTGGATACACATTTCCTATCAGCACAGCTAAAATTCTGAAGGAACAGTTATTTATCTTCTCAGCATCGTGGGAAGTTACTTCTTAAATCCATTTTCCTTGAATAATAGAACTTGTCGACTTGTACATACGACTTTGGTAATCAAAATAACCAGCTCTGTTTAGGAGCTCATTCCAGTTGTAATTTCATTTTTAATAAATATTATTTTCACTCAAAATTTGAGAACTGACTAAACTCTACTCACTTCTCCTTTTCCAGAAGCAAATTCAGTGTACACCACCTCCCACCTCCCCCATCTGACCCTCTTACACCACAGTACTAACTGCTCCAAACTAGGCAACCAGGGACAGCCTGCGCGCATACCCCCACATCCTCTGAGATCACTACAACCATCCCAGATCTGCACACCCTGCCTCCCTGTACCCATGGTAACCACGGGAAAGGTTCCTGGCTACCATCGCACTTCTCTCTGTGTCTCCAGAGGCTCACCATGCCTCCCCAAAGTGGTCCTGAGTTGAACTGGGGATGGAACTAACTGTACAACACTTTCCCATTCTCTTCATCTACAGCTAGACACCCCCTGCCCCATGCAAAGCTATGTGATAGAAACTCTAATAAAACACGTGTGGCTCTGCTGTCACACAGTTCCCCATTTTGATGACCGGAGCTCATGGGGTGACCTCCAGAAGCAGCCCGCTTTATCTGCCTGGCATGCTCCCCTGGTGTCTGCATTGCTAATCTTTGCATGGATCCCAGTAGCTCTCCCCTCAGAGCCTGCACCTGACACACCTTCGGCCCCGTTTCCTGGCTTTTGGCTTTGCCTTGCCCATCTGGTCTGGCATCTTGATGGAGCAGTCATTGGCTAATGGCCTGCTGTCTGGCCCAGCTCCCATCAAGCACAGCCCAGCATCATAGGTTGTACTATGTGCCAAGAAACAGACACGGAACCAAATCCTAAAACTCAGAGTGAGTTCAAGTTGACCTCGGAAACCAAGCATGAGAGTTCCAAGCCAGGCACTCAGCTGCAAGCTCTTCTGAAGCTAGTCTGGTGAGCAGGAACAGGAGGGCGCTGGTGTGGGCACCGGAGACTTGATCAGGCTGCTAAGAAGCCTGATGGATGCACTGGAGAGCAAAGCAAGGTCAGGGCCAGGAAGGTCATATCCACAGGAACGGCATTGCAGTGGTCAACAAGCCGAGGGCGAGACTTCCAAGGCATGGGGTGCAAGAATCCTGCTTCTGCCGATTGCTAGCTGCATAATGAATGAACCCATGGATTGCATTCTGGCTATTGTAAATTAAAAGAATGCAGAGAGCCACAGGCACTGAAGAGGCGTTCTCTGATATCTCTGGACTCATGAAGGAAGAACACAATTAATTACCTCTGGTCCCTTCCCTTCGTTTTCATTAACTGAACTCCTATAACAGGAAGAAAGCCTAAAGACTGTCAAACATCAGGCCTGACTTTCTCACACACCACCTTCCTCTCCTGCCCATACTCTAAAGAGAATCATTTATAATCATTATAATCTTTCTGGGGCTCAACAGCTTGGTCCCAGGCCATTGTATATCTTTCCAAGCTCATCAACCTCCCCTAAAAACTCATTTTCTATCTTCCTAAAGGTCTTCCCCTATAGAGAAGAAAATGGACTTGGTGGATAATAATACTACACAATTGCCCCATTCCACATGAAAGTTTGTGTAACTCTTCTCTGATGCATCCTTTCTAGTGAATTCTAGTTAATTCCAGTGAGTCTCCTCTCAAGCATGTGTGACAGCTAGCTCAGTTTCTTCAACAGTCACCCCAACACCCACCATGTCCACCTCATAGGTGGGCTGAGATTCTGTACCCCAAAAGTTCTTCCCCCACAACCTGGAGATCTAGAAGGCAGAAGGGTGGCGTATGGAACAGCAATGGCTGGCTCCTTGCAGCACTGGATCCACAGGCTGTAGACTCACTGGTGTGCCTGTGCTCTGCTCCTTCCAAGGCCGAGCGGAGGAGCGGAGGACACAGTGGACAAGGTGACAATCGGCCAGAGATGGAGAACCAAAGGGAATCTTTCTCCTCATATTGCAATCATGGCTGCACAGGTACATCCCCAACTGCCCCTAGCTTCCCTAAACATCACATCTCCCGTCATCTGTTTGGAGCTGCTACTTAAGAGCACAACAACCTCATGCCCCAAATCTTAAGACGGGAACTCCCAAAGCCTCCTCCGCACTACCCCTTGCTCACCTTTGCAGTGCCTCAGACATCTTAAGCCATTGTCATTACTGGCAGACCCACGGGCTTCCTTGTTACATGCCACTTTTGTGCAACTGGAATGTGTAGACAAGAAAGATGCAGCTGTTTCACACAGCACGGACTGGGCTTTTATGTCACTTCCAGGCAGGCGAGCGACAGTGGAATGCCACACATTTCCTTGTCAGGGCTTCCTTGCTGGGACCTCCTTTCATTTTATGCTTTGTATGCCTCGGAATTTTCCAGTGTGTGGCAGAGAGTCATGTTGCTAGCTCTCAGAATTGTGCAGAAAGCTGTTCTCTTCCATGAGCAGAAAATCATGGGCCCTTCAGAGCCCTCAAGACTAAAGCAGGGCTGCGAAGGGAAGGAGCAATGAATCGACAGCAGCTATGTTAACTACGGCTCCCGGAAGGGGTGGGAGCCCCCTGCTCTAACCATGCTGAGACAGTGAGCCTTTAAATACCCACAGTGGACCTGAGTTCCTTTAGCTTGGTGACTCCATTATGTATTGGCTGAGAGAGCTGCAATCATTAGGTGCCCATTTTTTTCAATTAAAATAATTAAGCCAATGTAGGGTTCGTGAGAAGCACAGAATTGGCAGCCTGGGAGAGCAGAGTTTTCTGTCAGCACAAAGCTCCAGGAGCAAGTGAGGCTGCGTAAGCACTGTGGACGAGACTAGGGATCTGAGCAGCTGCCATCCAGGTAGAGGAGCAAAGGCCGGGGTCCTAGAGGCAATCCTGGGTGTCTGCTGAGAGGAAGTCGGTCCATCTTGATTATCCAGCCGCTCCGGAGGGAGCATCTGAGAGGCTCCCACTGCTCTGGCTCCTTTTAGGTATTAGGGACCTTATCAGTGGCTGCTCATACTGATTTGCCTCCTAATTTATCAGTTTGTCCTGTACTGAAGTGATTCTGCCCATCCCCTGTCTGTAAGCAGGATATAATAGAAGGAGTGGGCGGGGGGAAGCAGAGGAGGAAGAAGAGGGAAGAGCAGAGCATTCCGGGAGGGCCCTTCTGGGATGATGGCGAAGTCCGGCAGCTTCTACAAGGACGTTCTCCAAAACGCTGCTTTGGTAACCTCCAACTTCTTCTTCCCTGGGGAGTAGTGTTTCTTTCCCAGAAGGGTGATCAGGGAGCCCAGCATCTGTCCCGTGGTCTTCAGCAGCCTCTCTAGATCAGGCCTTCCACGGTTTTTCTGAGGGATTTCCGTGTGTGACCTTTTTGTCCTGTCGCCTCCATGAACAGTCAGAACAAGCCCAGTGTCCCTGCTCACCTAGCTTTGCCATTAAAACCCGTAGATCGGACTTTCAGCATCCTTACCTGACACACATCTAACCATTATCCTGCTTCAGTGAGTTTAGTCTGACCCATACCCCTGTGAGATATATATTTTTAAAAAGAACCTTCCCGTCAAGACCACAGCCCCTCCTCTCCTATACTCTCCTTAGTGGCTCTGTAGCATCTTGTCCATTGAAAGCCCCCTCCAAAAGACCAGGTATTTTGGCTCAGGACCAAGTTGTACCTTCTGGTAATGAGGTCTTTCTCATACACTAGGACCCGCAGTTTCACTAAAACAGTGGAACATATCCTTTCCTTATTGGATAGCATCTTAGACTTTAATTGTGCATTCTTATAAAGAGACTTTAACCGCTATTGTATGACCTATGACCTTTCCTAAAAGTCTGTGCTAACAATACAGACATAGCCAGGTTCCTCCTTACTCTATTAAAAAAATTTACTCAGATTGAAATGAATCAAATCTACAGCCAAACCACCCCGCACCCGCCTGATCTCGTCTAAAATGAATCAAAATAGTATAAACTAAAAGGGGAATTCTCTCTCCTCCCATCCCTGTCCTAGAGCAAAGATTTCCTTTCTCATGGTTACCAACAAATAGCATACACTGTTTTCACTTCCAAAGATCTAGTTCTTATTATGATAAAAGTAGCCCTATGGATGGCGAGGGAGGAGTGCTTCTCCCTCCACCTCCAGTATTAAAGTCAGAGACAGTGGCTATAACCAAGAGACCCAAAGTGCTATGACTCTGATAAGACCGAAGGTTGTCTCTCACATAAGCATCTGCACCAGCAGAAAACGGTGTTCCAAAGTCATCTAGGCGCCTGGACTAGCAGGGCAGCTCTATTGCTCTCAGTGTGTGGTTTCTTCAGTTGTCCAGCTTGGCCATTTCCATCCAGCTGGAAGAAAAGGAGGCATGGAAAGAGTACTGGCCCTGTCTTTAGGCTCAGATCTGCAAATGCCTTTGTATCACTTGGACTCCTATTCAAATGGCAAACACTTCCTCTTATGGCTACATTTGATTGCAAGGGAGGCTGGGACTTGTAGTTTCTTGGTTCTTTGAGTTGTAGTCTAGGCAGTAAGTAGACTCATAACCTGAACTAAGGTAAAGAACGCTCTGTAAACATGTGTCCTCGAAAGCAGGATGTCAAAAGACTTAAAAGGGTTAGAGCTGACCCATCTGCTGCAGATGAACTACACCACTCACTGGCCCAACTACCTCCATTTTGTTTCTCTGGATCTCTTTTGTCTACCGAGTCACTCATCTGCAGTTACTTGGATGCCAGGACTGACAGGACATTTACATAAATTACATTTATGACAAGGCATGAAAACTACCCCCAAACAACTGTGAGAACAGCCCTCCTCCTGTCCAGAATACCCCACACACGTGAGAGCAAGGGAGTGGTTGGGGTGATAATCTCCTAGGAAGAACTGGATTGCTCTTGTTGAGTGATGACATGGATGACAACTTTTCCAGAACCCCTCACAGAACCACATGAAGATCACTGTCCCCCCACCCCCACCCCAGATGATCTTCCCCACCGGCTACGCACACTTCAACATCTGTTTCTCTCTTCGATAAAATCTCAAAGCCTCTTAATAACTGAACTAGGGTCATTGTTCTGCCCAAAGTGGCTACATTGAAAAAGCCCCCTTTCTCTGTCAGCTATTTTTGAGGACTTTTTTTGTCCAGGGTGACCTTAAACTGTAATCCTTCAGAGCTCTGCCTTACTAGTAACCAGGATTAGCGGGCATGTACCTCTGGCACTCCCCCACACCAACTCTTGATTTTCAGGTGGCAAAATGCCTAGCTTCTAGATCTCTGACTGCTGTTCCTTTGGTGTGGACCTGCAACTCTAGGATGAGCCCAGTTTCCCACAAGGGCAAGTATGTAAGGAGATTACAGACATCATTTGATCTTTCCTTGGGCATTCTGGC
Source organism: Perognathus longimembris pacificus (assembly GCF_023159225.1). NCBI lineage: Eukaryota > Metazoa > Chordata > Mammalia > Rodentia > Heteromyidae > Perognathus > Perognathus longimembris. Next base: position 26,384,554 of record NC_063184.1, read on the forward strand.
TTGAAATGGAACTTGGGTTTTGTTGTTTGTTGTTTTTTTTTTGTTGTTTTTTTGTTTTGTGTGTGTGTGTTTTCTTTTTTTTTAATGTGTGAGATATGTAAATTAATTACCATTGCATCTTGTAAGTGGGCTATGCTTGGGTCATAATTTGTTACCCTGCAGCCTCAACCACTCTACCAGCTATAGGCACCATTGTGGTGACAAGTTGGAATTTGCATATAAGCAGTGATCAGTGTACTGCTATACAGGGAACCCAAATGAGAATTCCATCCGCCTCCAGGCTATTACGATAGGCATCTGATACCAAGAGCACATTCACAAAAACAGATGCCTTCATTAAGGTCTCCCCTTTCCCTCATTGTCATGCAAATTGCTCAAATCAAGAAGTCTAAAAAGTGTGGGCGAGGTGATGGGAGAGCATCTTAAATAAGTAACAAGTCAATGTTCCAGGGCATTGTGTGATTAATTGGGTGTTATAATAAAATACAACAGATTTCAGCCAGTGGGAACATGCTGACACCAAGTTATCTTGGAATATCCTCCAGCCATGTGCAAACCTTCCTCTTGCTTTTTTTGGAAATTCCTCCTGGATTTTCCCTTTGGTTTCCCTTGAGGAAAGGTGGTGGGTGTTGGAGAGAAAGAGAGAGAGGGGTGGGATGGGGATTGGAAAGAGTTGTTAACTGCACATATTCAAGTTAATTAGTAGAGCACAGTGCAGGTGTTTCTGGGCTATCTAAAATGGTGGACCCATGCACTTAATAATAATAGCCTAACAGGTTTCAACCTAAGGATATGTGATGGAAAGATGGCATGAATAATTCAGTGAGCACGAGGCCCTGAACCCACAGTTTGCTCTCATAAAGAGAGAAGCCACAAGCTTCAGGTACTAAGTCACAAACCAATCAGGGCTTCATCTCTCTCTTTCAAAGCCTCGTTACTAAGTGCTGTGTAGGTGTGAAAAGCCTTATTACCATGTAATTTTGTTGGAAGCAGACTTCCAAGTACCTGCTTTACTTTATATTCATCTATACACACACACACACAAAAAGAGATCAAAATGCATTTTATTTCCTAACAATAGCCAATTTGGCTATAATTATTGTCAAATACTGAATTTTTTAAGGCCTCATGCCCAAGTGACTCCCTACTTTCTTCCCTTCTATCCATGAATATCTCCTTATTTATTGCCTTCCCCATAATGAACTTCGAGATAAACAACAGAAAAAGTAATTTGTTTTTTGACAATGCTGAACCTTTGAATAGAGAAAATCACACAGTTGAACACAGAGCGCAGTCCTGTGTGGTAAGTGTATCCATGGTAACCGATAGATTTTTATGCTAAGTCTGGCCTTTAAAAACATTTCACGTTTACCACTGAGAAAAAGATGGCCTTGATTTAAAAATGATACAACAAGTACCTCGAATAGGCATGCTTTCTGCTCTGGGCTGCAAATACAATTAAGAGGCACCTCCTCGCATCCAGTTGCTTGAATAGTATCCTTGACATACACGATGGCCCTTGTGAGAAAAGAAATAGGTTGGACGTTTTGTATTCTGTGCAGGGGCTAGGAGCAGTTTGTGACTCATTCTTCTTGTAGTTAACACCAGGAGTAAAAAAGTAGGGAGTAAAAATAGCATGTTGGCCTCTTATCTGAGTCTGTGATCATGGTGACAGTGAAAATATTGTGGCCTGCTTATCTTGGGAGCAGCCCTGATCACACTTGCTTATTATAACTTGAAATAATGGATGGATAAATACCTACCATAGCAGCTGCACACCAAGCACCCTAAATTAGTTGCGGGGTCACATTTAGAAAGTTGGGTACCAAAAATGGAATGCGGTGTGGCCAAAGGAAGATGTCGTCTTCATGATCTATTTGAATACAAGGAGAAAGGGTGAGCCTCCTTCTCTAGAGAAAGAGAGAAAGGCGATGGGCATCAGAGGCAGAAAACAAGGCGAATCCCCTTGCACCATGTACTCTCCTATGTTCTTGGACAGCTTCCACACTGAGGTGGTATCTCTACTCCTTTGGCAAGGATGACTGCCTTTCTTTCCTCAAAACACATTTATTTGGACCACACCAAGAGACCCTTCAATGTCCTTCCATTGCAAGCATTTTCGGCTGGAGTGATTCCTTTTTTTTTTTAGTTGACTAGGCTTTGGGGCTGAATTATGTACCCCCACATTTATATGTGAATGGCAAACCCTAGCGCCTCAAAGGATGACTGTGTTTGAAGAGAGGATTATACATTGAAAATGAAACCATTAAGATGGCCCCTCCTCCACAGGAGCAGGTATCCTCATAAGAAAGAGGAAATTGAGACACACAAAGAGCCCCCCCCCCCCCCCCCCCCCGCCGGGAATGTGTGAACCCAGAGGGGAGACCATATGAGGATACAGTATGGAGAGAGCCTCAGAAGAAACCTGCTGCCACCTACATCTTGGACTTCCAGCCTGCTGAGCTGTGAGAAGATACGTTCCTGTGGTTGAAGCCAGTCATCCCAACGATCAGTGTTTAAGGTAGCTTGGGAAAAACAAACACAACTGGGGTGGAAATGTGGGATGTCCGTTGGCAAAGAGCATGACTCCTCAGAAGATAGATGAATCTGGGGTGTGTGTGTGTGTGTGTGTGTGTGTGTGTGTGTGTGTGTGTGTGTGTGTGTGTGGTGGAAGTGGAGCTGAGTGTCAGCTTCACAACCCCTGTCCTGTCTCCCCACATCCACCCATTTATATTTATCGGTGGCCCTGGGACTATGTTGTGATTCCTCACAACTGGCTTTGATGAATCAAGGGTAACTCCCAATTCTCCCACATTTTAGGTTAGAGAAAAACTAACATTTCCCTCATAATGCCAGACACCTGAGAAATGATGTTGGCCCAGCGATGATGATGCTGGAGAGGAATGGAGCAGGGGCTGTCCTTTGGTCTTCAGATTCATAAGCTCGGCTTGATGCCTGGGCCTCAGGCCCAAGACCACACATCAGCCACCTGCCTGGGGGAAAAGCCATCCATCTTTCTGAGATAATTTTCTTCCTTTAGCCCATAGAGAGCTCTAGGCTATCTTTGGCCCGGGAAAGAATGTTGACTATTTCACACACAGAAACATAAATCACTCTCTCTAGGCCTTGTTAACTTTTACTTATAAACTGTTCTAATGTAGAACTGTCAGGACCCCACAGAATATAATGGGCAGTGACAGGTTTAGGATTAAAATCTTCTCAGGTAGTTAGGATGGTGAGTTGGGTTATAAATTGCTTTTAAAGAGCTGAGGTGTGGACAATGCTTACTCGAAATGACACCAACGAAGCAGCCGGGACAAGTATATGCTAGTAATTCATCTTAATTATTTGTCAGCAAAGCCATCTTAATAAGAGATGTCTTCCATTTTGATTAAAATGACCCTTGGTTATCTCTGCAGAGGCTTATCTGAAAAACTCCACTGAAAGATGAGATGTCATTTCTTGTGGAGTTGGGGGTGTTACGTCTCAAAAGGAAGAACTAAATGGAGGGGGGATGTTATCAATTGATATAAAAGAATAACCAAGGGTCCAAAGGTATGGCTGCCTCAGTCAGTCTCCAGAGACCTTATTCGCTTCCATGCTAAGCTATCAGTGGGATCATCATTTCTGTCAAAACTTACCCCAGGGCTGGTGGGCCAAGCCGTGGCTGCTAACTCACCTCACCGGGAGGGAGGGCGTGAGGCAGGGCCAAACCTACCTCGACACAGCACAGAAAAAGCAAGTGCTGCGCGATGTGGTTTGTGTGACACGGCATTCCCCTGGGAAGCGTAGCTACGGGCAGCCATCTCAGGAGGACTATGAAGAATGAAGAGTGTCAGGTGAATGAGGACGGACCAAGACTCTGAGCTAGAACTCAGCTGGGCAATGGTGGAGAGGAGCAGGCCCATACTCTAGATCTCAGGCCAGGCCACCTCTGGTCCTCCCCCTCCTGAGGAGCACTTCTCAGGGTTTGGGGAACACAGAGGAGCATGGTCGGCATGGTGGTCAGTGCCCCTGTGAGGTCAGACCATCAGATTCCGTCGTCATCCATCCATCCATTCATCCAGCCAGTAGCCCATAGTCATGGTACACACCTATGTCTACCAACACTCACCCAGGCCTGGGCTGCTGCTATCAACCAAACCAACAAAAGTCTTACGTCCACATGACACTTACACTCTTTACACTCCAGGGAAGTCAGTGAGTGGCTCTGCTTCAAGCCTCATCCTCACGTGTTTGCTCCGTGAGACTGGAGCTGCTGGGAGGGACAGGTGGGAAAATATTTGCCAGGAAATGAGCTTGGAAGGGTTGACGACCACAGAGGCCCACACACCCAGAAGCCGTTCTGCCTGTTGGAGAAGCTCTGTGATTCAGTAACAATTCACTAAGATGTTTCTGACTTTTAAACATGTAACTATAGTTACAGGGCTTCAGAGAACCATCTGCTAGACTTTAATTTGCTTCTTAGGACTGAGTGGATCATAAATCAGGGAATAACACATTCAGGAACATTCTTTCCTCCATATTTGCAGCTTAAAATCTTTATACATTAGCATCAACTTTCTTTACCATTGTGTCTGCGGAGAACTCTTCTCCCCTGTCTTCTCGGTGGCCCATGGAGCCAAATGGAATCCCCTTCGTTTTCCATAGCAAAATATGCAAAATGCTTTCCCATGGGAACGTTTATGGAGATAGGATTATGCTAGGCTGGCCTTGAACTCCCAATCCACCTGCCCCAGCCTCCGAAGTACAGGTGCACTGGAATGACAGATATACCACCACGCTGGGCTTTCATAGCGTTTATTTTGTAAGGAATTTTTTGCCTCTATTAAATTGATAAAGTCATTTTCATCTAATTTCAGAGAGTCATTAACAGATGTTCAGCCTCACAGAGAAGAGTCTACAGCCTGAATCTGTAAAGCCAATAGACTCCCCCCCCACCCCCGCCACCTTTTAGGAAAGATGTGTTGAGCAGCTGTGTTGCACCAAGCCCAGTTCACCTCCAGGAGCTCCAAATTTAGTGGGGAGAAACTTGTAAATATAAACTCCACAAACCACATGATACTGTAAGGAACTATATTTCAAAGTGCGCTGGGTACACAAGGTGGAAGCTTTAACTCTACCCGGCGTGTGCTTCCCAGAAAGAAAAGAAAAAAAAGACATGTCTATCTCCTTAAGGAACTCCCAGCAACTATAAACAACCTGTGTAAAAGTCAGAGGGGAAAGAAAGGGCATAGAACATTCTAGAAACTGCAGCATACTAGTAAGCCTGGAGCTGGGTTCCTAAGAGTGATGAAAGATGGGGGTGGGAACTGACCAAGGCTTGATCACAGTGGGTCATTTCAACTCTCCTTGGAGCCTGAGACTTGATCTTAAAGACAGCAAGCAGTTTTCAAAGGAGGGCTGGCATGTTACTTGGCTTTCTCTTCTGGTAGCAAATACCTGAGATAATAAACTTATGAAAAGAAAAGGTTTATTTTAGCTTCCAGTTTGGGAGGTTTCAGTCCATAATTGACTGGTTCCATTGCTTTGGGTCTGTTACCAGGTATCATGGAGGGAGCACTTAATATCATGAGCCATTAAGTGAGAGAGAAGGGGGGAGAGATGGGACAGGAAAGGACTAGAGTCTCTTAAGTTCCTGTGTCTTTAACCTTATCTCTCAAAGGCACTAACACCTCCCGATAGTGGCATCCTGGGAGCCCTGCTTTGAACATATGGACCTTCAGAAGACATTCAAGATCCAAATCCCAGTTGGTTACAGCTACTTTCTGCCAATTCTGTTCATATTTGCTCACCCCACCCTCTCTGAATAATGGGACTCCAAGAAAACGTGCTCTCTGCCCACAATGACACAGAGTGAAGTCAGTGTGTCCGTCTAAGGATCAAGTTTCAGTCCCCACTTCATGAATCCGCCAGGCCTTTAGCAAACTATTTGACTTGGGCAAAATACAGCAGTGATCTAGGACAGGAAAGGCTTGATCAGGGGAAAAGAGTTCAATAAAACATTTGGCCCAACTTAGAGCCCTGAAACTCAAAGTCTGGGAGGGGTAAGTTAGGATCTTTCTAAACTCATAGATCTATAGCTCCTGAATCTGAAGCCCCTTGGTTCAGATGGTAACCTCTTAGGAAATCATCAAACCATATGCACACACTGGAGCTTGCCAGACAAAAATCTTAGGGGTGGCGTGTGGGTCAGAGGCTGGCTCTAACTAATATACGCGGGGGTTCTGTTTTGTTTCGTGTTAATCCATTTCTCTCTACATCTTGGTAGCTGTAATAGAAAGTCATATCAAGAATAATATCCAGGAAATCTTTTTTTTTTTAAGATATTGCTCAGAGTACTTTCAGATGGGATGGGATGGCATTCTGCCTTATTTAACAAGTCTGGAAATGAGGGGCAAATGAGTCGGTATGAATGGAGAATTTTGAAACCCGTTCTTTAAATGGCACTCATTTGTTTTATAGTCTGGTGAAGATGAAATCTAGCAAATCCAACTTGTGGAGAAGATTGGAGTCTGTTGACTGAATATTTCTGCTTGGACTCTCTTTCTCATAGTTGAATTTCAAGTATCCATCGATTGTTCTGGGTGTTTTAAAGTTTTCCTTTAACTTCCATTTGCAGATTTGTACTCTGGAGATATTTTAACCAACTTCTTTGGAGAAAGAAGGCATTTGTTAGATTGCAAAGAGCAGTTTGGGGCACTGTCACTGTCATGATTTGTCGGTGGGACAAGGTACTTAACCTTTGTGTCTCCAAAAAGCAAATGATGAATCCTGTCCCATTTACACTGTTTATTAACAGATGGGAGTTGTACATGATTAACTGCCTTGTGCCTTCATTTCTTTGACCTTCAGTGCCTGCCTCTCGAGGGGGTTGCTGTGCAGAGATGAGTGGCACTCGGGCTTCATAGAAGGCCATCAGCAGACGCTTGATGATGATAATGATAATGATGAGGAGAAATCTCACTTGACTTCTGAGCAAATGCCAGCCGTCCTGCAGGACAGCACATGTGGGTAGGAAGCCCTCTCTCCTGGGGAAGCTGTGTGAAGGAGACAGAAAAGTAGGAGGCCATCCAAGCTGACTTACACTTCTTCCCATTCAGCTTCGAAAAGTCACTAGTGATTACGAAATGGCTTCAGACCCAAGGGGAAGGTCAGATCGTTGCAAAATCCTGAGAAATTAGAGTCAGCAAAGTGCTGCTGACACTGGACTACAAGACCCAGTTGGGGGTGGGACCTGGGAAAAGGCGCCTCTTCAGTATCTCTGCAGCTGAGGAGAGAAATGGTGGAGGCGTGCTGGACAGCGAGTAGAATGCTGGACAGTGGGTGGAGTGCTGGACTGTGGAGTCCTGGGAATCTGCCACTCGAAATCTTCTACCCACAGCAAAAGGTACTCGTTTATCTCCAGTGTCTTAAACGATGAACTACCGTCCTTTTATGTATTTCCCACAGATTCATTCCCCTGGACACTCTTGGAACTGGCCTTCCAAGATCAAGGAAGCCAAAGACACATTGAGAAAAAAATGGAGTATCGGGGAGACAGTGATCAGCAAGCAATTCAGTGCCTCGTGGGCCACGGTGTGAGGTGAGGTCAGAGGAAAAACAAATACAAGATGAGTCTGGAAAGTTCCTGCAGATTACATAAGGACTTGGCCCTCACTCTGAATTAGGTACTTTGTTGTTCGTGATCAGTAGGCCCTGTATGGCCCAGAAGTCATTTCAATTCAAGGACACACCCACAATGACCAAAAGAGTCTTCTCTTAAGACCCTACCTCTCAAAGATTCTACCACCTTCTGCCTGGCATCACCTTGGACTTCAGTCTTTCAACACATGAGCCTCTGGGGAACAATGAACCAAATTACCAAATAGTTACAGAGTGTTAAGCAGTTTTCACCCTGTGCATGTTAAGTGGGACATTAAGTCCTGGGACTTTCTGACCACAAGAACTCTATCAAGTCAAATAAGTTCTGCTAGTTTCACAGATACATTGTAGTGCTGGCATAAAATAACTTGTTTAGTAAATGGTTGTTGAATTAAATAATTATGCATCTAAAACTTAGGTATCTTTGAGAAGATACCCATCAGACAACAGAACAAGGCATCTGTCATGGTGTTTCAATTCCCAAGAGCTAGAAGTTGAATTCCACCCCCTTGTTCATCTAAAGGGGCCCTTAAGCCCCAGAGGTAGACTTGACTATGGAGATGAGATTTGTTGTTGTTGTTGTTCAGGATTTATCTGCAGGTGAGGAAAGTTCCACCCACAGTTCTTGGTTGTGTAGTTTGGGGCCTGGAATCTCCCAAAGCCGCCTGAACGCTGTCAAACATCTTCTGGGTCATAAATCACAGCGCAGCGGTGGTGAGCACTAAATCAATAGAGCTGCTAATTTGTGCAGAGGTGGGGGTGGTGGTTATATAATCCTGCCAGGGAAGGAGAGGGCCACTGGCAGCTTGTCTTGTTTATCCTGATTCGGATTCATGCTTGGTGGCCCCTCCACTCCCTGGAAGGCCTTTGGCTCAGAGGGCACCGGGGAAAATGCTGAGATCAGCACGCCTCCCACACCTGATTCCCCGGCACTATCTTGTGCTAGCCCTAGTTTGCTCTGCAATTGGAACTGACTAGGGGAGGGGGGGCTCAGGTGATTCATGGAGTTCTCACTGACATGCCACCGTCATTTATTTTTCTTCTGAACGGAGGAAAAGGTGGTGGGAACTAGGATAAGAAAAAAATACATACATACACACACACACACACACACACACACACACACACACACACACACACACACACACATATATATATATATATTCTATCTGGGACCACTTCCCTTTCAAATGAGTTCATCATACCTCTACAGAGAACTAAAGCATTTCTGGTGCCTATTTTGTATGATCCAGGCATTTTCAATTCCTAACCCTTAACACCTCCATGATATGATCTTCAAGAAAGAACTTCTGGGCCGAAACACAGCCTGTTCTGTGGCGCTCTAAGTGGCTCTGCGTTGCCTGTTTATTATCTATACCCAATGCTGGCTGAATGCTCCGGGATTTCTTTATCAGAAAAGTAGGGTGAAAATGTGTTTTCCTTTTCAGCAGAACCGAAGTGGGGAAAGGCGCTAGCATTTAATACTCTAGATACATTCTGTTGAGCTAGCCCAGCAAATTCCAACAGGGCTGAATATCGAAACTGCCCTTCATGGACCAGGGAGAGTGAAGTGGGAGAGAGATAAAAAGATATGACATAAATGATCAAAGCAATAAAACTTACTGCTCAATTAGCTGGTCAGACAGGCACAAGGTAGAGGGAAAGGGTGGAGAGGAAAGTGTGTGTTTGCTCTGCAGGGTTCCTATTTATCTCTCTGTCACCAGAACCTTCTTGACTGGCTTTGGAATTCAGGCTGCTTGTTAATTTTGTAGGAGGGCCACCTACCCACCCACCCCTCTTTCTCATTACTTGAAAATATTAGCCAGTTAAACAGAGAATATCCATCATCTTATGCAAATCGTGCCTCTGTTTAATGGCTGTAAGAATAAACAGCAATGTGCCTGCTCCAACTATTGCAGATCATTTGGGTTTCTTTCACTGTCCCAAGATACCATTTTATAAGCTACACTGCCAGCAAAAGTCCTTTAAGAACCATTTGGCAACTGCTAGACACCCATACATATATACATATACATATGCATCATGTAGTATATATGTATATATATAATAAGTATTTCAAGGAAATGGAATACTTATAGATAACATGTATACATATATGTATCTCTCTCTCTCTCTCTCTCTCTCTCTGTGTGTTTAGAATGCAATATGCAAGTTTTGACATTAGGTATTTCTGACAGCCACTCATAGCCTGACCCTGGAGGGTATTCTAGGAAATCCAGAACTAGGACAAAATTAGATGTGCCCCAGAAAATGTAGGCTGTCATCGACAAAGAACAATTTATATTTGGCCGAATTGTTGTATGCTAATAGCCACTTCTGAACTTTTCCAATCTGATCTAAATTAGCCCTGGTATTTCCGAGGTCTAGCTACCTAATGAGAACAATTATTTCTGGATTTCAATTAAATTGAATTAAAGAAATATTTTATTTGTTTTTATTTGGATTTTTTTCATTATAAAAGTAATATAGCCGTATTACAGAGAATATGAAAAAAATAACAAGGGAAAGAGACTCATATAATCTCCTTTTGAAAGAAGACCACTGTCTCGATTTTGGTGTAGTTGGGTGATCCTGTTTGGATGGTAAGTTAGAAGACCCCCTAATTATTCGTATTATCTTCAATAAATAGTTGTAAGCCAACTTGTCCATCTGGAGGGGTTGATTTGGTTTTAAGTAGATGATAGAACCATCGATGCGCTTAGTGAGCACATATAGACACATTGTGCCACAGCACAAGAAGCTACAACCTACAACTGTGAGGAAGGGCACCAGTCCCAGCTTCCCATGCGGGCATCCAGCCAGCCCCCCAGGGCCGCTGCATACCACCCATACCCCAAGGGTTGTCCGACTTTCAGATTAACTGGAGAATCGCTGTCCACATCTATTGGAAATGTTACTATATAGGAATGTCCATCCCCAACTTTTTCCCAGAAGAGAATTAGATGGCTGCCGGAACACTGTTTCCATGGATTGCTCTGTGCAGTCGCATGAGGGTCATGCGATTATTTCTGGCCAAGGGACTATGAGCATAGATGACACGTGCATCCTTTGATAGAGTCTGGGAAGAGCCCAGATGCCTTTTTCCATCACCCGCTGTCTCCGGCTTGAATCCACATGTTCCCAGTAGCACGGCCTCCTCGAGAAAGAGGACCCTCCCTCAACCCTTATTAGACTCTTGGAAAGTAGACAGAAGTCTTTGCGGTAGTAAGCCTCTGAACTTGTGCTGTACAATGGCTTCTATCAATTACTCTGCATAAGGAGAGGAGAGGATGAGATGAGGGGGAAGGGAAGGCCAAGTCTGGGAGCAAGCGTATCAAGATTTGGAAAGAAAAAAAAAAAAGAAAGAATAGAATTCAGAAGAAAAGGTACTCCTTGATCCAGAAGTACAAGGACTAGAAGGGAGGTGGGGAGGACACAGTCAAGGTCAAGGGCTTCTGGGCTCTTGGTCTTCAGAACAAGCAGAAGACGATAGGTTGACATTGAGCTTGTGGGGTAGGAAGGGCAGGCAGAGCTGGAGGAGAGAATGGAAGAGGCCCAAACGCTGCCACACACACACACACACACACACACACACACACACACACACACACTTCTATGGGCTCAAACAACAGGAAACTTGCTGTTACTCGTTCTTACACAGGCTAACAACTTGCATACACACTACTTGCGCCCTCTTGCCTCCACTGTCGTCATCCCAGTACATCTTCTTACACACCTTCACCCACACCTTCTTGCCGTCTTTCTTACACATTCTTACTCAGTCTCCAAAGGCTATAGACTCACACATGCCCAAAGCACACCCACGTGCACCTGATCACAGTCCAAAATCCTCTTGCACACTGTCACACACGCTTGCACGTGTCTGTACCCTCTCACATGCTCTTTCACATTCTTACATGACTTTTTTGCACTTTCAGAGGCAATGCGGAGTCTGGAACAATTGCTGTCAGATCAATTCTAACTAGCATGTCAGGGAGGGATTACTAACACACTCAGCTAAAGTTGGATGCGTCCTTGGAAAGCTATAAAGAGCAGGAAAATGTCCAGAGGAGAACTAAAGTGATCAAGGATATTTGATTTTTGTATGAAGAGAAGCTGAAATGATTGGAAATCTTCTGCCTGGAAGCACCAAAGCTGAGTCAGATGTGGCCAAAGACTTCATATCATGAAGGGACCAGTGGGAAAGAAGCCACAGCCTGGCTCAGGCCGAAAGTTGCAGGAACCAATGCAAATAAGCGCATCCTGAGCACCAAAAGAGGTTGGTTTAAACACTACAGCAGAAAGCAGGTTCACTATTGGCATAAGGTATGCTATCAAAATAGCAGGAAATTGACTTTTGGGATTGGGGTTCCAAAAGATACGCAGACATTACATAGGAGCAAACACAGATTTTTGCAGGGTGAGAAAATAATAAGGTTTTGAGACCTGGTTTTGAACTCCCCTTACCTCTTTTAAATCGACAAGTATTTATCAGGCATTTCTTTCATGAAAGCACTGAGCTGCACCATGAGGTTCCAGTGGTTTTCTCCTGGAGGCCCTTGTTCCAGGGAGCTTGACTTCCAAATGGAGACATGCCGTTCAAGACATACACAGTCTGTGTCTCCATAGGGCTTAGTATAGTGGGGGAAATGGAGATAGAAAATACATGGCTGCAGCAATCAGTATGTAAGTTACACTTTGGTAGATGTCTTCGCAGACAAGCCCAACGTGCTATGAGAACATCCAGAGGAACCAAGCTAGTCTGGTAAAGGGAGATTTCCTTAGTGTATGGGCATTTGCAGGACCACTAATAAGGAGCTGAGGAGAGTTCCAGGCAGAAGGGAAGACAGCAATGAAGGCTCAGGTGTCCCTTATTCTCTGTCCTGATGATTAGTGCCACTAAAACATAAAACCCAAGACAGAGCAAAAGTTGGTTGATTTGGCTCAGAGTTACAGAGGCTGAACAGCTCAAGAATATGCAGTGTCACCTGACAAGAGCCTTACTACGATGCCAACTCATGGTGGAAGGGGGGGCGGGGCAAGAGCTGGAGAGGGCTGAACTTTCTGTTATAACAAACCAGCTCTGTCCATCCCCATGACAACAGCACGAATCTGTTCCTCAGGGAGGAGTCAAGGTCTGCTCACCTTCTCCCGGGCCCCACTTCCTAACACTGTTGCCTTTGGGGGATTAGGTTTCAAACACACGGACACTGGTGGATCCAGTCAAATCATAGCAGCCTTGCTCTGTGCCTCAGTTTACCTACCTGTAGTGAATGCTTTCCAGGGGCCCATGCTAGGCTATCACTCACATCCCATGGCTGCTATCAGGACTGGGTGGCCAATAGCTCATACTTACCCCTTTGGTGATTGATTGGCCTCTGCCAGCAGAACTACATCACCTAAAAATACCAGAAGGTGTGTAGTACCCATTGCACCTTCACTCTGAGGAGGATGCCGGAGCCCAGAGCTGAGCAGGACATGGAGACAGCCAGCCCTTCCCTTGAGCTGCAGAGCTGCCAGGCTGCAGGCAATGTGTGCAATCAGGCTGCTGCCCCTTCCTGTCTTTCTGTGCAGTCCTTCCTGGAATCCTCCCTGGGTAGCCATTTCCACAAAAACCTCACCCCAGACCCTGCTACTGAGAATGCCACCCAGAGTGGCCAACTGAGTTAGAGTCACATGGTGACAGCCAGGCTCAACTTGCATCCATAGCAGAGTGGCGTGGGATGTCCCTCCCAGCCCCTGCTCGATACCCAGGTGCTTAACAGTACTGTTGACAAAGTACACACACAACACCATCGAATTTAGCTCTCCAGACAAAACCTTCACAGGAGGAGGAGCAGGTCTTGTCACGGGCCTCCTGGTCCTGGTGAGGGAAAGAGGCCAGAACAGGTGATGTCACCAGCTGAGCCTTATCCTTGAGCTCTTCTGTGCCTCAGAGCTGTGACCTTGGTCATCAGGCTCTTTTATCTCTGCATGCTCATCTATCCACGGTTGCTAGGTACAATTTGCCTGTGGTGTTTTTATGTCACATCCTGTGGACTTGTTTTTGCCTCTGCTAATTCATCCATGAGGGTAAACCCATTAACCATGTACACACACACACACACACACACACACACACACACACACCTCTTGTCAAAATAGGGTCTGTTTTCTTTTCTGAAAACCAAATGGCCTGTGTTCGTACTGTTTCTTTTCATTTCTGAGATCTGACCCCCACCCACCCTCTTCTTCAAGTGCATAGAGGAAAAATTTCCTAGGATTCAAGTAGTGTATGTAAAAATCTAGAGTGTAAAGCAATAGTTGTATTACCATAGAGTGAAATGGTTTGGGTCTCAGGGAATTAAGGAGGTCTTTAAGAGTGAAGCCTGTTAGGAACATTCTCTGAAAGGGACTAGATGACTCCAGGAAATGAATCCCACCCAAACTCTCCTGATAGGGGTGTTGAATGAGATCCTGAGTGACAGGCTGGTCCTGAAGTTCGGTATCCATAAAGGTATAAAGGTTCCTTTGGCCTTGATGGAATGGCCTGCCTGCTTTTCTTTTCCTGCCTCTATGTGCACAGAAACAGGACTTTCATTTCTGAGAGTTAATTTCTTTCAGCGGCTTATTCTCCATCTAAAGTCACAATCCTCTTTGGGGAAGCAATCGGTTATTGTGGAAAGGATTTTGAAGTTCCAGACTAAGGATTATGACTCTATTTGGTGAATAAGAAGCGGTGTCGGGAGTACTCTTAAGTATCAAATACTCAGCTTTGATGAAAATGTTCCTGGTGGAGATAAATAAGAGGAGGGACAATAAAAATCTATGAAGTCGTTGCAGGTATGGGAATTGCTAATGAGAACGTTTTCCAAATGTGGTATATCATTTTATTTGTTGAGCCTCAAAGTATATTCTTGCCCTATACACTAGGACAGCCTGGTTCTAATTGAGCTTTACTGATTATATGAAACTTGTTGTTCCTATTATTTTTTATCACATTGCTATAAATAGAATCCCTGCCTCATCTACCTCAGAAGACTTTGGTGACGAATGAAGGAGAAAAGATGCTATGCCCACTCCCCAAACCCTTGCATTTCTGCAAAGATGTCTTTGCCTGGTTAGCCATGAAATCTTCCTTGCCACTCAACACAAAACCTGTGGTGTAGTTTGTTTCCATGATTCTGAATGCCGGCTTCTTCCTGTGGTTCTACGTGAATGCTGTTTTAGTTAAACATATTCGCCAGCCTGACCAGAATAACACTCATGAAATATTAACTAAAGGAATTTAACCCAGGATGCAAAGAGGTGGGAAAATTGCACATTTCCTAATGTTGATCATTCAGTGTCTTTCAAAACTGTTTAATTTTTTATGCAAGCTGTCCATTTGTAGCCGGAGCACATAGGCCTTCAATTCAGAAGGGGAAGTTTCATGTGGCATGATTTCTCGAGGTCTTTGCTCATGGGAGGTCCCAAGTTCTTATATCTGGCTCTCTGAGGCAGTTAACTCCACATATAGTGTATCAGGACCCTATAGGAACGAACCCTCCCTCCCCCGACCCTCCTTTTCTTGTGACTTATCATGGCTACCAGCCAAATATCATTTTTGGCTCCTTGCTTTGGTCGGAAAGAAACTCTTGACTAGAAACTCTAGACTAAAATCACGTGACTTCATCAAACCAGAGAACACTGAGAAGGAATAAGGGGAGGGGGGAGCAGGGGAGGGAGGGAACTCTGAAGCCCAGAAGTCTCCTCACTCCTACTTAGATCCATTTGCTATGGGAGGTAATTGGATGTTCGTTAAGGAAACAGGTGCATTATTGTGCTCTTAGAAAAAAGATTTATATGCATTTCGTCTACATTGAAATGAGTGTTCAACCACCTTGCGCTCTTATCACTTGCAGTAAATCGTTTTTCAAGTCAGTCGTGAGCACCCCCATTTATCCCAAAGCCCACATCAGTGCTCAAGTGGCCATATTCTTTCTCCACAATGACAAGTGATGCTCTTAAGGATGACTCCAAGGCCCCATGAGATCCTGAAGTGCCTGTAGAATAAGCAATGATTAAATAATACCACAGGCTTAGGAGAAGGGTATGCGCTTTTGTTACAATTTGTTACAAAACTGATCAATCTTGTTATGTAACTAATTCCAAGTTAGATAAAATATTAGCCAACGATCTTATTATCCCATTGTCACATAAGGGAAAAAAAATCCAACTGATAACGTTTCTAAAATAGAAACTGAGAGAATGACTTTGAAAGCAAATCAGCAAAGGAGTGAACACTTTGATTTTTTTTTTTAAATAGACATATTTGCATCTGTGGCGGCCTTGCTGACAATTCTCAAAGCCACAGGTGTGTGCACATGTGTGTGTGTGGGGGGGGGGGCTTTTTCTATACACACTAGAAGCTGATTTTGCCATTTGCCTACAGGAACAGGGAGAAGATGTAGCAACTCATATTAGAGTTCTGACCATGTCTCCCAAGGAGGTCCATGTTTACAACACTTTCTGTCCAAGCCAGTAGGATCTGCAGCGTCCTCATTGCAAAGGGTTCTCTTGATCCATCAGGAGAGCAGAAAGCCTGTTCTGAGAGTCCTTTTCACCATGGTCTATGGGAAGATCTCCATCCTAGCAGGGCCCTGTGTCCAAGAGAATTTTCCAGGCCAACCCACACTCTCAGGGTATTTGCCATCTGAGCCAGTTAGTTGTTTGCCTAGGTAACAGAATGTATCCACCAATTTGTAACTAACAGAGAATAGCAGTTAAACACATGGACTTTTGTGTGTTAGTCAGACCAGCTTTAATTTCCCTTCTCTGCCATTTCCTAGTTGTCATCTTTGGCAAATTGCAGAGGTCTGGGTTAGCAGTGTGGCTTAGCTGTAGAATGTCTACCTAACAAGCAGAAGCCTGAGGCTCTGAGTTCAAACCCCAGTACCACCCAAAATGTGCAGAGATGCTATCAGGGCAAAGACACTATTGGTAACGTCTACACTTCTAGAAGCATCACTATGGATTAGATGAGATCAAACAGCTTTGGGACAGGGCCTGGCACATACTGAGTCCTCAAGAAGGCTAATTGTGATGCTTATCGGGTAAGCTTTCATCATCATACATGTATATGTAAATGTGCAGGTTTCCTTTGTCCCTTCTGCTTTAATAATCTAAGATCATTTCCTCACTCGTTACCATAATAGTAATCATTATTGCAATTACTGCTTGCACATGACACTTCACATTATTATAATTATTATTTTTATCCTGCTCTCACAAATGTCACTAATCACTACCAACCATTAGTTGTCATTAATGATTACCAATATCATGACATCCCACCCCACTGTTCAGGATGAATGAGGGTTTGTTTTATTAGTACTAAGGGCCAGCTATAAATGCAGGCCGTGTCTCCATCAAACAACAGCAACCCCACTGGAACGTTTAAGGTAGGTTTGTTTTCCGCTCTGAACTAGACACAACAGCTAGCTAAATTCAATGTCTGACATAAAACACCTGCAAAACCTCGTGGTCTGAAGGGAAACCTCTCAGGACAACGAGAGGGATGCGGAATCACGTGGACTGGGCAGCATGGGTCGCCTACTGTTCTGTGAGGGAATCTTCTAGAAGAAAGGATTGTTTGATATGGGAACTCCATGAAATATCAACTCACTTGAGTAAATTTGCCATACTGAATACCTGAGTATATAGATAGGTAAGGGAACTCCCTTTATTATTCCAAATTGTTATACGTATTGGCTCTGTTAGCTTTCTGTTCAACCTATTTAAAAAAAAAAAACAGGAGTAGCTAGGGAAGGAACATAAGATTCAAGGCCAACTATGAAACAGACTCAAGTCACCTTCGATGGTCACTATCCTCTTGCCACTCTGATTTCTGCCTGGTAGAGAGATTTCAGTTGGACTTCATGAAATGCCACCTTTGTTGGTCAAAAATGTTCAGATGGGATCATTTGAGGTTCAACTTATGAGCAGGCAGGCTAGTAAGAAGCACTTGTTCCTGACACAGAGATGTGAGTTTGATGTCTGACCTCAGCTTAGAACCCAGATGAGACTGGGCATGGCACTTTACACTTCTGTCTTGCATTCCTTTACAGTCCTGCCCCACACCTATGGAAATGCCTGTGGTCTTCGAAGTGGTGAGGGGCCCCTCTCTTCAGTCACTACCTCACTCTGTGTGGTGTTCATAATTATATTCTTCGTCATTTTAACACAAGATTAAAATGGAAGCCTAAAAACAAGGCATTCCATTGTGTGTGGGTCTTTTTTTTTTTCTTTAAAACCAGAAATTGCAATACTGTAGAAAGCAATTTTTTGGTATTTAATTATTCAAACTAATAGGTTTTATTGTAATGAGGTTTTTGAAAACCATTATGATGGGCAAAAGGGCTGAGGATTAAAATATTTTCATTTACAGATATATTCTGCTTTCAGGAAATCAAAATATGCAGAGATGTAAAATTAGGTGAAATGGAAGCTTTATCTAGGCTTCCGTTGTTTACATTACACAAGGAGGATTTTGCTTTAGAAAAGCATTTGTGTCTATGTTCCTTTAAACAGTGAATGCCCCCTCTGGATCAGGACCTGAGTCACTGGCATGTTCTAGGTACATGCCAGTTTCATGTAATGCAAAGCTTACCCGGCACAGTGTATGTTGGGTTGCATGAGGCATGGCTCTGATTTACACAGTCAGAGAAGCTGAGCCGAGAGGAGAGGTTTTGAGTGACATCCTTGGTAGAAAGCAGGAAAGGTTCAACATTAGACTTTCAGGCTCCTATCTAATCTTGATGTGAAGGTACCTGTCAAATGAGCCATTTTATCTCTTTAGCTTAACCGGAGTGGCATTTAGCGATTAAAGTAATGGATCTCAAATCAGAAGTCATGTTTTCTTTCTGTTTCTTCTTGTTTCCAAGTAGATACCGCTGATGTGTTCAGTTTAAGGATGGGCTCCCATTTAGAAAGCAGTGGTTTCTATCCGATGGACACAGAGCCTTGTTAATATTTTTAATTGCCTGTGAACTCTTCAGTTCACATTCAAATGGTGCCCTACTACACATTGGTGAACCAAACAGGAAGACCTCTCTTCCCACCTTTTGTCTTTACCTTTAAAAAAGATAATCACTTTGTTATTTAGAGAATGAAGGGGGGAAATACCACCTGTGTTAGTCAGCTTTCCATTACTATAACAAAATACCAGAGCTAAGCATCTTATACAGAGGGAGGTTGTATTCTAGCTCACCATTCCAGAGGTTTCAGTCTATGGCCAGTTATCCCTGTGCTTTGGGGCTTGTGGTGAGGCAGAAAATCATGGGGGAGAGGGCATTGTAACAAAGCTACTCACTTAAGGAAGTCAGAACGCAAAAGAGAGACAGGAAGAGGATGGAGTCTTGATATACCCCAGTGACTCAACTTCCTCTCACAAGGACCACCTCCGCCTCTCAATAGCACCATGGACTGGAGTTGACCATACTTCAACACGTGGTCCTATGGTTGGCAGTACATTAAAAACTTTTCCAACAACTCTACTAAAAAGAAAACTTTTGAATCTGTTAACTGGATAGCAACCTGTCACTAAAGCTGTGGAACAGGCTATTTTGTTCAAAACAATTTGTTAAATCCATGTCATCAAATCGGGGCCAGTTTGTATAGTTAGCAAAAAGGCAGAAATATCCTCATGACATAGACTTGGCCAAATACCGGATCTATCTCACAATCCGAATTGCAAGTTTAAAAGTAAAGTTTTAATGGTTTTAGAATGAAGGTCTTTAAAAGTAAATGTTGGAGAATTGTAGTAGAATCAGATCCTCAGATATAATCATTAAAGGATATAATTGCACTCCTTAACTATCTTGCTTACCCTTTAAGAATAAACAAGAAGGGATGTGGTAGAGTGTTGAAAGGGAAAAACAATAAAGAAACAATGCACTGAATTAAGGCTAACACTTGAGTATTTAATTTATTCCTGTTCCTTTGGCTTCATTTGTTTATTCTGACTTTCTGAAGCAATATGTGATAGTCTACTTGGGAGATGAAGAGCTCTTAGAACAGAGAAGTCACTCATCAAATATCTCATCTATATAAGGGACGATGTGGCCCAGAGCAAAGGCCCAGTGGGGCAGTATGGACCATACCCTGTTCCTGCCACACCAGCAGTTAGCAAGGTGCCTGGTAGAGAGAGACCCAAGTCTTAGTCTCTGTGCCTGTCAGGGGACAGCTGCCCACATGCTGCAGAATTCCTAGCTGGCGTATGTGTGGACATAGGACAGACAGACACACTGGAGTGGAGTGTAAGATCACCGGTAGATTGGAAGCCAGTGAGCTTTGCTAAGCCCTGGTGAGGAAGGTCAAAGTCTCACGGGGAGCTCATGCCAAACCAAACCAGAAAATGGAAAGCTGCTAATTGCCAATGGTGGGAAGTGGTTCTATTAAGGCTGCCAATTCAGCAATGAAGGAAGCTTGATATGTTTTGTTTTCCCAGGTAGGGAAATAAACAACACTGGTAGGCCTTAAAACCTAAGATCCACTGGCATTCATAAAGTGCTACTGACTTGTGTATGAGAACAAGAACAAGAATTAGCAAAGATCATTTAAATCAAGGCCTCCTCTAAGCACTGTATGACCACTAGTCTGAGAAATAACCTACAATCAATCCACTATTGTTTCCTTAAATGAAGAAGCCTTTTCCCCTCTTTAACAAAAGACATGGAATTGTGGTAAGTCCAGTGAGGTAGCAGACATAGGGATTATTTACGAAGAAGGATAAAGAGTAAAGCAAAGGGGATGGATTGAAGGGTCAACCCAGGCTCAGTGGGAAATTAAATCATAGTAAAAAAAAATAATACTTCAAATAACATGCAGAATGAGTGAAAAATATACATTTTGGGGAAATGGCTGAAATCAAATCCATTCCACTTCCTAGCATATTTCAGATTACAGACTTATTTCTTTTCTTTTTCTTTTGCTGGTCATGGGGTTTGAACTCAGGGCCTGGGCACTGTGCCTGAGCCTCTTTGTGCGCAAGGCTAGCGCTCTACCACTTAAGCCACAGCACCACTTCCAGTAGTAGTTTATTGGAGATAAAAGTCTCATGGATTTTTCTGCCCCGGCTGGCTTTGAACTAAGATCCTTAGAGAGCTCAGTCTGCTGGGTAGCTAGGATTACAAGCATGAGCCACCGGTGCCTGGCTTGAGACACATTTCTGAAAGGCAGTGTCCAGTCAGACTGTGGACTTCCTGTGAGAAGGGGCTGGGCTTTCATCTTTATCCTGAGCACCAGCATTGTGTCTGCACAGATTCAGTTAGTCATTTGTGGACGGAGTGTTTGAGTCCCTGAATCAGTAAGTGCGTGGGGAATCTTCTAGCACACTTAATTTTCTTGGCAAAGCAAGCTTTCTCCTAAAAGAAAAACAATTACAGAAAGCCTCTTTGATCTCATTCCTCCATGGTTGAAAATTCTTCCTGAAGTCTAACATAGGCTGCTGCCACCCCTCAAAGGGGATTCTAGGAAAGCATGAAGGAAGGACTTGGTCTTTGATGACTGGGGGCTGGCATTGTAAGCAGGGCAAGGGTATCACAGCCTACTTTCAAGCCTCGCAACATTTTAAAACACAAATAAACAAACACGTGAGGACTGCCATCTCAGATCAGATTCAGCGTTTATCCTGCCAAGAAGCCTTTGCTAGGGCGAAATGTTCAAACATTTTCCCCTATGTGTAAGCGTTGTGATTGATACAAGATTGGGGTGCGTTACATTTCAATGACTGATGATTTTGTTTATACATTAGAAATATTTTTGGCCACTGATCCTTCCAAGTTTCCCAAAATGATTTTCCCATCTTTATTACATAAAGTCTCCAAGTTCCATGGCTCTTCAAAACACTGTCTTGTTCTCATTCATCTGTCTAGGAGGGGTTAGCAAGGGTTTTTTTTTTTAATTTCTCCTTGCAAAGAGAGGAAATGACAAATCCCTCTTAAACTTTCTCTATAACCCAAGTTCCCTAAGAGCATTACCACTTGATTGCTCTTCAACAAACTTCTGCAACTCTTTTACAATCTTGAAAAGCTGAGGGTCACTTCTGGCCTTCTTGAGCTGCTCTGGGGAGGAACTGATCCTGGATTCCATTACAGGAATCGGATGCTCACAGAACAGTGACTTGCACAGGTATAAAGAGACTCACACTCAGTGTAGGGAAGTTTCCTTGGGCGATATATCTACTGGAGACTGCTTTCCTAGCAATGGCCTTTGGAAATTTCCTATGAACTAGATCTTTCGCTCTTCAGAAATCTCACTCTTTTAATACTGGCTTTTTTCTGTCCAAAAAGTAACAAGTCATCACTGGTGCATGGAAATATTGCCATCTCACAGGGCTTATCAGTATCCTTTACCACTGTGTCCCCCAAAGAGAACCTCCTCATCTCAGATCTCAGACTTCAATGTCACTTTGTTTGCACAAATCTGTTTTTGTGTTTTTTTTAAAGTAAGGCCTGCCGGGTGCTAGTAGCTCACATTTGTAATCCTAGCTACTCAGGAGGCTGAAACCTGAGGATCATGGTTCAAAGCCAGCCTGGGCAGCAAAGTCCATGAGACTCTTATCTCCAATGAACCACCAGAAAACCAGAAGTGGCTCTGTGGCTCAAGTGGTAGAGCACTGTCCCTGAGCTGAAGAGCTCAGAGACAGCACCAAGGCCGAGTTCAAGTCCCACAACTGACAAAAAACAACAACAACAAAACAAACAAACAGAAAACCATAAGGCCTACTTCTCAACACGATTGTCCATGATGGAGAACTGCTCCCGCTGACAGCAGAGCCAGTCAGGAGCCTGGAAAAGTACAATAAGAGTTTACGTTGCCTTTAGTCTTATTTTTATTTGGGCCAATTCGCATGAGGGGTGTATGCCAAATGAGGATCTTTCTCCTTCTCGTTGGAACAGCTTCCTGTTCAAACATCACTCTTTTCAAAGTGCCCAAATATTACTGTGGTGAATAACGAGACAGATGGAAAATAGGAAGGACAGAGCAGGTTCAAAATGCTTCGGAGTTGGCAGCATAAATTTAGCTTTCCAGCTTTCCAGCCTCCCTCTGGTTTACTCATCGAAGGGCATCAAGCACCCCAGCCAGGACCAGGGAGCTACATGGAACTTTCTGGGCCTCCTACACTGAGCTGACTCAAAGGGCACATGACAGCCAGCTTCTCGTGACACCTTCTAAGCAGTCAGCCCGCCTAGGGACAGCTCCCAGGCTGTAGGACTTCGCTGACTTGCAAGTCTGCAGGACGCTTCTTCCATTTGCCAGAAAGAAGGAAAATCCAGGGCCTCGTGGCCTCTCTGGAAGCGAAGATGACAAGGAATCCCCTCTGTGAGCAGGGAGCGACCACCAGCCCCAAATATACGATGAAGTCAGGTTCCCAGCTTGGCGTAGCTAGTCACGCAGGAGAGAGTCTTGTCTTGTTCCTGGAGTGGCATGCGCCATATTGACAATGGCACCGTGTTTGTCCCCGCAGGCCCCGAGCATGTCTGCTGCCTTGCTCTGCCCAGATGAAGCCACCCTCCAAGGCCGACGTGAAATGTCAGCTGCTCTTCCAGGAAACCGCTCCCCAACACCAGTCCTCGCCACTAAACAATTTGGAGATGAATAATGTAGCAACAGGAGCGAGATTACACAGCCATCTGGTGAGCAATACCTACCCAAGCAGGAAGAGACCAGAGCTCGGAGGAAGAATAAGGATGGGAGTCAAACCAGCCACCACTCCATTTCTACACCTGCCACTTGCCAGCTGGGAAGTTTGGGGCGGTCTTCATTGGCTCCTTCCTGCTTCGGTTCTGGGATGGGTAACGGTCCCTCCCTCATGGGGCTCTGGAGATGGATTTATTGTCCTTTGGAACAATGTCATGCAAGTGGCATAGGCGTTAGTTGTTACGGGGGAGGGGAGGGGCGGGATGCTGAGAACATGGTCCTCACATTAGATGCTACCACAGCTGTCCACCTCACTGTGGCCTGGGCTTGCTGTGCCTAGGGCCACCCTGGACAGCTCTTTGCAGGCTGGACGGATCCAACCCGGCCCCTGGACAGAGCCAGTAGCCAGAGGACCTGCACTGTCTGCATTGCATGGACCGCAGGACTGAACGAAGCCTGTGAGAACCACAAGTCAAGCGTGGTGAGGCATGTGCTGGAGCATGCAGAGCCCCAGGCGAAGTCTAAGATGGCGGCAGGAATGTGTAGCCCCAAGCCAAGACCTGATAAACCAACTGCACCGATGTAACTGCTGCCCTGGTGCCTTCGTGATGCACATAGACTCACGTTCATACACACAAACTCCACACCCAATGCACCTGCTCACTCTCACACACACAAACACACACACAATCTCACACAAACACTCTCACACAGTCACACACAGAGAAAGAGAAGGGGAGGGGGAAAGCCCTTTCAATAATAACAGCCTCAGAATTTACTAAGTTTCTCCTTTCATCATGGCTCCCAGGAAGCCCAACATCTTCGTGAACGTTCAGCTGTTTTGACTAGGTTGGCGTTTGGAGTTGGTAATTTCTATTTTTGCAGTTTAGTTCTACTTTTCTATTTCCTATTGACTTATGTCTTCCTTAAATCTATTTTGTTGAACATTCTGTAGGAAGACAGTATAAACCAAAAGCAAATAAGTTCTATTATCTGCCTCTGGGCCAAGCTTCTGAAACTATGAGCTCCTAAATAACCCATGTCTTCGGTATTGCTGTGAGAGGCTTAGCTGCTCTGACATGACAAAGAGGCCCTGCTTTAGTCCCTCTAGACCATGCAGAAAATAACTTGAGTGCAGGGTGTACTATTTATCTATTGTTATATTTAAAATTGTGCCGAAGGTTAGCAGCTTAAAACAACAAGCATTTCTTATTTCACGCTTTCTGTGATAAGGAATCCAGTCGCTGCTCAGCCATATGGATTTGCTCTCGTCTCTCAGGAGGCCGAGCCCAGATGCTTCCAGTGGCTGAAGACCCCTGAAGTCCTGGGAGGGCTGGAGAATTCGCTCCCACCATGCCACACACACCTGGCCAGGGGTGATGGAACAGGGCTGTCAGGTTCTGCCGCCCAGGCTTCTCTATAAGACTGCTTGAGCACCTCAGGACATGGAGACTGGCTCTTTGCCAATGAGTTACCCAAGAAGAAAGAGCAAGGACTAAGCCACAATGCCTTTGATGACCTAGGGAGCTTTCTGACACATTCTGTTCCTCGGAAGCGAGTTGCTAAGCACAGCCAGCACTCCGGAGGGAAGGATTCGGCTCCTGTCCTGAAGGGAAGAGTACCAAGGAAACTGTGAATTGATTCTAAAGCCACCACTAAGAATCAGGGCTGGAGCCAGGAGCTGGTAGTTCATGCCTGTCATCCTAGCTACTCAGGAGGCTGAGATCTGAGCATCATGGTTCAAAGCCAGCCCAGGCAGGAAAGTCCGAGACTCTTACCTCCAATGAACCACCAGAGAACTGGAAGTGGTGCCGTGGCTCAAGTGGTAGAGCACTAGCCTTGAATTGAAGAGCTCAGGGACAGTGCCCGGGCCCAGAGTTCAAGCCCCAGTACAGGAAAAAAAAAAAGTGTCTCCTCAGTCATGGGGTCTGCAGTCCGGGGTGGAGAGCCTTCTAAATCGGCTCCCTGTGCCCCGCCCCACCATTGCCTCTCCATGACAGTGAGTCCTGCAGGCCAAGTTTGCTTCCCAGAATAGCCAGGGCTCCCTTCTCCTTGAAGCCCTCGTGGCGCTTGCAAATTGCTATAAAACACACCAATACTCACCAACTAAGTTACCAGCTCCATGAGGTGTGTAACATGCCTGTCGTGTGGGAATTAACTAGCCTAAAATATGAGCGAGCCAAGGAGTATATTATGACACAAAGCATGCGGCTGGGAGCTTCCTTTTCTCTTTATTAAGATCTCAGGATACCTAAGGAGATTAAACATGGCCAGTCAGTAGCATTTAGCTTTATATCACCACCGATCCTTGGTCCATGCTTCTACTCATCCATCGTATGACCCAACAGAGGACGCACCCGCAACTTGGTGTATTAAATCAGCACCATGGTGGGGACCCAGGAACAGAGATGCTGTGGAGGGAACCAACACCAAGATGCACCCTTAAGGAGGCCATGATTGGAGGGGGAGAGCAGGATCCTTGGCCCCCCACCCTTCAAGTTAGCCCAGGAGCCACTAAATCTGTGTACCCTGGACTGCGCCTCAGCGCAGAGCTTCCCAGCTAGCTCGGAGGGGCTGCGGGGAAGCAGCATCTCACTTGCAAGGAGGACCAAGGTTATGGGATGGACAGAGGTGAACGACCCAGGGATGGACAGGGCAGGAGGAAGCGGTCACAGCGGGGGTAGAACTACTGGAATCTAGCTGTGATCGGGACCTGAGTTCCTACTGTGCTGTGCAGACGAGGACAGGTAGCCCTTGAGGACCTGCAGGGCAAGGTAAGTGAAGATCGGGCTGCTCGCTGCCCCATCTCCTGCGTTCACACCAACTGCCCTGCAGAGGGTAAACAGAACAGAGGAGGAAGCGGAGGATGGAGATGTGAAACCCTGGGAAGGAGGACCGTGGAAGCCGATGGGACCCAGGACAAGGTCAGCTGGCGAGAGACGGCCTTTTGGCCATTCCTCCCAGGAACAGCAGACTTGAGCTAAGTTTGGAGTTTGGTTGTGTGGACATGGATGAGAGGGAAGGGAAGACACCGAGAGTGAGAAACTTGAGGACACTTGTGATAATTTCTGAAGGGCTCTTGACGACATTTGGAACCTTCTTGTAGCATCTAGATCCAACTATGGATTCATCTAATAAGATGATGCCTTCTGTGACCTGAGAAAGAAAATGAATGTCGCTGATATCGGTGCTATGGAATGTTGGTGGCCCAAAGTGATGTTTTTTGGAACCGTCCAGGGAAGCTATTTTGGCTATTTTCCCTTCTTCCCAGTGGGGGGGGGGGGGGAGGAGGCAGGGAGTGTTTGCTCAGAGGGGCTGAAAGCTCACAGACTGGTCCTTCTACCTAGCTGGGCCTCTGCTGTCCTGGGAGAGGGGACAGGTGCCTCAAAAGGGACGACTTGAAGCATTCACCGCCCTACCTCATCTAGAGCACATGTCAGCTCCTTGTGTCAGATTTCTTGTATACACACACACACACCCCTACCTTCCATCTCCACCCCATCGTGCCCTGTACTTCCCTTGAGTGCGGTGCTGGGTCATCAGTACCTCAGTTCTCCTGAGAGTACTATGCGTGCCTCTGAGACTCTGGACAGTGAGGACTCCACGCTGGCCCTGCCCACCCTGAGTGGAATCTGGGTGGTGTCCGATGCTGTCTGAGGTTAGAAGGAACTGCTGTCTATGCCCTGCAGAAATCTGTCGGGTGGGGAGCGAGACCTTAACTCAACTCTGCAGACAGTCTCCAAGGGCTTCTGTGGTTCTTCAGTTCTTTCTTTCTTGAAGGCGGTCTCTGTTCATGCAAATGTTATTCCATCTAGAATAAGTCTTCAAACTGCTGGCATTTGCTCTAAAGGTAAGTCTGCTTTGAAGACTGGTAGAAATTTCAATCACATTCCTATTCATAGTCAAGGAGTGTGTGGGAACTAAAAATACCAGCATTTCAGATTCTCTTTTTCACTGAAATCCTGAACAGAATCTCGCCAAGTCTGGCTCTGAGGGAACCCAGAAATGTGTCCGGTGTGACCTGCATCCAGGCCTACGCCCTGCGGTAGGGCTCGCCACCTCTTGACAAAGCCCCACAGGGCTCCAAGACCATTTTTCTAAACATGAAGTTCCCTAAAACCATTACGAATTTAACAGGGAAGACAATTTGGCTAGGGGGAAAAAGAAAACCTCGGCGCAGTCAGGATGTTCAGAGTATTAAAAGCCAAATGAGCTGAAAAGTAGCACCTCCACTCCACGTTCAGTCTGGTATCAAGCAGTTCTACAAGCTATTAGCAGGGCATGGTGGCCAGAAAGTGCCCCGTGCTGTTTCAAAGCTGGTGTGTGTTATTCATTGGCCTTGGGCAGAGTGGACTCTGTCTCCGGGCCTGGGGGAGGCCAGCCAACGTGGACGGGGCTTGGAAAATATTTTACTTGCTATTTGTGCATCAGCGCTGATTCGCCATTGATGGCTTCTCGGGTGAGTCAGTCTTTCTCAAAGTGGAAATGTTCCTTTAAAAGAAAAAGCCCTCTGCAATCTGTCAAGTCTTTTAAAAAAAAAAAAAGAAAAGAAAAGAAAACGAAAAACAGATCTGTCTTTTGGAATTAGATTTAAATTAAGACAAGATGACTCAGTCTGCCAATGCCTCATTAAAATAGAGATACCTCAAGAAGGCCAGAAGTTTGGACAATGAGGTTGCTTTCAAACTGTCCTTCTTTTCATTTGGATCCGTTTTGGATCTCCATTCTCCCAAATCGAAAACATCCAGCAAAGTCCTAGATTGTTATTTATTTATTTGTTTATTTATTTATTTATTTATTGCCCAACAGGGTCAGGTTGTGGTGTGGATCTACATTCTGATTGGCAGGCTGAGTTAGCCATCCGTGTCCAAGGGAATAACCATTTGGTGGGACCATATCGGAGCTAATTACTAAAGTTAATTAAT
The DNA here is from genome assembly GCF_023159225.1 of Perognathus longimembris pacificus. Classification (NCBI taxonomy): domain Eukaryota; kingdom Metazoa; phylum Chordata; class Mammalia; order Rodentia; family Heteromyidae; genus Perognathus; species Perognathus longimembris. The sequence goes on from NC_063184.1 coordinate 26,412,786, forward strand.
AGGAAGCTTAATTAACTGATGCTCCATCCAACAGGAGGGAAACTGCTAAAGGTCACTTCAGAACTGGCCAGTCCACTGCCATTTTTATTTCAGCGTAAGGGGAGAGTAAGAAAAAAATATTTACCAAGGAAAACTGTGCAAAAAGAAAAATTGCTACAGATTAGAGGCGTCATGGTAACACTGCACTGGGAACGCTGTACCACGTCCGGAGACAAGTGATAATGATAACAATTTCTAGAAAATTGTATTAGATAATGCTCGCCACAGAGGCTTAAGAGACAGAGCCATTGTTCCCTTACATTAAACTTATTTATTCCTTTCATTTGAAATCTTAGGGGGAATAAACTCACCCAGGTGAAAACACACCACTTTTTCCTTTGGATAAATTGCCTAAGCGTTTTTGCCGATGAAGATGTGATGTCCGCTGACGTCTAAGTGGGGTGTGTGCTTCACTCTTCCTATGTCTTCCGGCCCAGCAGACACATCCGCGGGCTCACGCAGCTCTAGCTTCTGGTCAGATAAATGCATGTGATCCGGTGTGCACATGCCACCCATCACCTACTGCCTATGAGACACTGGGTAATTTCATGTAGATTAATAATGGAGGTCATGGGGGAGGCTCCAATCCACACAGATCTGATGTCTGGCTCTGCTACTTGGGTAGCTGATTGACCCTCGGTCACTCTGGACCTAACTTAGCATGTTGTGTGAAGTAAAGGTACTGAGAGTTAAATTGCTTGGGTAGGAGTCCCATACATTGCATCACTGTCCTAAGTGTCCGGCTTAAGTGACAAAGAGCAGGTGACAAAGGAACTCTGGGTCTTCAGGGTCACTCCAGGGCTCACGCGGACACTGGCCAAGTCCTACCTGATGATTCCTCTGGAGCCTGGGTAGCACCAGAGCCCATCCACTGCTCCAAGTCTACGTCCACTGAAGATGCCATCAGGTTGCCAGTGAGCAGTGACTGTATATGTGGTGCTGAGGAATCGAACCCAGGGCTTCGTGTATGTGAGGGAAGCACTCTTCCCCTAGGCCATATTCCCAGCCCATGAGCTGGCTCTTAAACTCACTGAAAAGGTAATTCCAACAAGAAGACTTGAAACTGGAGGCAAAATATGTTCTCCATCTTCTTGCAGCTATTTCTTTTTAAACAGGAATGATGTACACAGTGCAATCCATCTCAGACAGATTCCCAGAACTACCCTGGCTCTCATGCCAAAGAGCCTCGATAACTCTGATTGCTGAGGAGGAAAAAGTAGACCATTAAGTAGTCAGGAAGACTGGTATGATTTCGAAAATAAAAAGCACTAATTAGATACACTTTTAAAAAGACAAATGCTTAGCTCCCTGTGTTTTCCTTCCATGTTAATTTGTTGTGTTCCTGCTGTTGTTAATAAATCCTTTTCGGCAGTGTTAACGACCTGGTAATTTATAAAACTCTTTAAGATACATCACCTCCATAAATCTAGGAGAAATGCCCACTTTGGATATTAATAAAAACAAAACAAGAAAACTGGAATGTTGGAAACGCTAAGTGACTTACCACATTACCCTCTATTACTTTTCTGTTGCTGCATAACAAATGGCCACAAACTTAGCAACTTCAGTGACACAAATTCATTCTATCATTGTGTCTGTGAGTCAGGACTCCGGCCATGATGGGCGGGTGGTGTAGCTCAGAGGAGAGTTGGCTGCAGGAAGGCTTTAGTACAGGGGGGCTTCGCAGAGCCCAATCTAAACCTCAGTACCTAGAGAGCCATTTTTCCATCACAGTAACAAAGCTGTTCTGTTAGCACTGGCGTGGCAAGGTTCCTTGCCGTTTTCGTGCAGGCTGTCAACCAGGCTGGGTCTCACCTCTCACAGGCCTTCCTTGGGTTCCAGCTACTCAGTCCTCTCACCCATACTGCAGTAGAGCTCTCCAAACCTTATCTGAACACCGTGCCCTCCACCGAGAGCAAGCCGCAAGGGGCTGACTTCAGACCCAAGAGGCCCAGTAGCGTTCCACAGAAGCTTGAGAGCACCTACTTGCACATCCGGGCTTGTCCCACCGCCCCCCTCTCTCCCCCCGCCCCATGGAGCTTCCCTGCAGGGTCGTGTGATACTCCCTGTCCCTCCCTCGGGGACACAGATGCAGTGAGCTCTACTCTGAGCCATGCACTGGAGCTGGACCCCTCTGAGGCGGTAGGTCAGGGGACCAGCCCACGAGCCTCGTGGATGGGGACATTCTCTCTGGGTGGCTCTCAGCACTCTGTGCTCCACAGTGGAAGGCAGGCCTGCCCTCTGTGGCAGTCGGCAGTCTATAGGGGCTGCCCCTCACCGTCTCCCCCTTCACTCCCATCACAACTCAGCAGCACCCTCACTTCCAAGTGTCTTTTTCAATGTCCAACAGTCCTCAGTCATCTTACCACATGATCCGGTCACCTGCAATTGTCTTCCTCTGAAGGTCATCACGAACTGTCTAGCAGTATTTACGTTCTCCATCCTTGGGATAAATGATTTCCGGCCCCTCTCACAGTGGGGCTTGGCCCTAGGGCTCCGCCCTCCCCAGCAAAGAGGAAGTGACATGAGCTGCTTCCTGTCTACCATCAGCACCTCCCACTTGCTCCTCCACGCTTTGTCCTCTGGTTCTTGTTTAGCTGCAGATGAGAAGGAGGCTTTGGATGAGGAAACCACAGATAGAAGGACCCCAAGGAGACACTGCTCCAGCCTCTGTCCCTCTTAGCATCATTACTTTAGGAAGACACAGAGGTCTACAGTGTGATGCACAAGCATTGTCTACCTGACCCTGGATTTCCAGAACAGAACTTCTGGAGTCCCGGAAGTCCCCAAATCAACAACAGATCAGATCATGAGTAAGCAGATATTTGCTCTCTGTTACCTAATTACCTTCTAGTCTTTTTTTTTTCAACTCCAACTAAATTTTATTATTGCAAATGATGATCCATCTGAAATGTTTAGTGCTGGCCTTGGATGTTCTGGCATTGGCTGTAGATAACCTATGTGTCACACTGACTTTGGGGGCAATTTCATCATCAGAAGCAGAATGGTCCCAACTTCAGGTCAACAGCTCTCATTCAACTTTGGTTCTTCTGGATGATGATGATGATGATGATAGTAATATAGTTGAGATAGACCAGGCTACACACACACACACACACACACACACACACACACACACACATACACACACACTCTAAAACTCCTGTGATATCATTAATATCATTATGCCAGGTTAAATAAAGTGGTAAAGCCAACTTCATGTCCAGGTGGTATCATCTGATATCAGTGGTTAGAAACTGGTTGCAGTAAGTACTCAGATCTTCTGTCTCTTTCCATGGTGGTTGTCCGTAGGTTGTTCAGTATCCAACCTTCACAACTATGTCCGACAGCCCTTGGGTAAGAGTGTAAATTGTCTTGTGTAGTCTGTCATGGGTGTTCATAGGATTGGTCAATACTGTTTTGTCTTTGGGCTCTGAAGACTTGTTATTTTGTAGGAATTTGGTGGACCTGTGTCCTTATTCTAATCACAAACGGCTTCAAGAGGACTCAGAGAGGGATTGCCCTTCCACTCCTTTGTGAGCTCTGAGTCCTCAGGAGTACAGCCCCCACCATGTAGCTCCTTTGACATCTCTCCCAAATGCAGTGGCTTTGAAGTTCCAAACCTGGATTGAGAACGGAAGGCAGCGCCCACCAGGGGCTGAGTTGGGAGCCACTGAGCAGCAGCTCACGGTCTTCTCTTGGCACAGCGCTCACACCCCTCCTCTTTCCTCCCGTAAACTGGAAATGGAAGGGGAGGGAAACAGACTTTTTTGATAACCCTTGAAATGACACCAACGCATGCGTGTTCTCCAAGGCAGTGTGAGAGGAGAGGAGAGGCGAGAGCGCATGAAAAAGGAACAGGATAGCCAGAGAGCTTGACAGGGCCAGGTGGTGTGATTCCCAGCGATGGCTGCCTGTCCTAGTAATCACCAATTTTATTCTGGGCTGTGAGGATTCTTTTTCTGCTTTAGGAAAGGCATTGCTTTTAAGAAGAAGGAATTATTAAAGCCAATCTAGAAAGAGGGTGTGGACACTGTAAGAAAAGACCACGGGTCCCCGCTCCAGCATTACTTAACCTTCACAACCTCAGTTTCTCATGTGTGCAATGGCTAGAACCCACTTTGCAGGGTTGCCGTGAGAACCAGGTGAGGAAATTACTGGAAAACATTCGATCTCAGTGCCTGGCATGTAGTAAACACTCACCGCATAGCTATTCTCACACACTAAGCTAATAATATAAATAAATTAATGTCATCCCGGCCTTTCCCCTGGGTGGCAAGACAGGTCTCCCCAGTCTTGTGTTACGTGGCAGTTTCCCCAACACTCAGCACTCACATCTTTGAAAGTCCACAGGAATACAAGCTGCAGGGAAGAATCTACTCTCTCCGGGACATCAATGTGTGTACACAACCACTGTGCTTGCCACATGTGTGCTTTCTAGTCCTGGTGTGGACTGGGGTGACAGTTCTAATAGTGCCCAGTCTCCTGAACCTAAGAGATAGAGAAATGAGGAGGCGATAGCCAGCCAGGAAAGGCCAGGCTGGGCTTGGATCTGACCTGTTTTCATCTCCCTTTGCAGTCTTTACTGGGAAACCTCAGTAAAAAGAAGAGATACAAGACTGGAGTCATGGCTCAGTGGTAGACTCCCTGCATAGCAGGTGCAAAGCCCTGAGTTCAAACCCTAGTTACTGCCCCCCAAACAAAGCACATGCACACCGAGAGATACAGAATAGAGCATTTCTGAGTTGATTTTAAATTCCAATAAAATGCAAATGTAGTTATACAAATGGCAATTTATTCCGATGGAACCTTTCGCTTTCACAGTGCTGGAGATTAAACCCAGAGCTCCATGCATGCAAAGCACACACTCTGCCACTGAGCCCTACGCTAGCCCAACAGAACAGACCTGAAGGGTAGAAAACAGAGATGGAGGAGGAAAAAGGCCTCCATTAGTAAGTGAGACTTAAAAGGGCCAGGGCCTGTCCAACTTGATCCTGCAGTGGGACACAGCAAAGTCAAAGGCAACTAACTCTCCTCAAAGCCACCTGTGCGCCTCTCCCAGGCAGCTCTGATGGGATTCTTGAGGCCCAACCTGAGACAACCCAAGCTTGGGAACCTCAGAGGAACTCTCAGCTTTGAGGATCGCTCTAGATACCAGCCAGCACTGAGGATAACCATGGCATTTTTGTTCTCCTATTAGCAACTTTCCACTTGGGGGTCTGCAGGTTCTGTGCTGTGGAAGGCTGAGGGTCAGCCAAAGATTGTTTGGACATGGAATCTAGGGAAAGTTTGATGCAAGCTAAGGAAATGAAGAGATACAGGGGTTAACTACACGGATGAAAGGCTGTGGAAGCTACACTAAAGCAGGAAGCTGCACTTGTGAATAGGGACTGAGGGAAGAAAGTTGCTAAGCAACTTGCAAGGGGAAGAGGAGAAAAGTCTTGAGGGAGGGAGGTGCTTTGGGGAGTAGCCACTTTGGGCTGTGGGTGGCTACAATGTGGTCAGAACAAACAGACCCAGGAGGTTGGCCCCACCTAGCTGGCAGATGACTGCTCCCCCAGAGCTGCTTCCTGTGATCGTAAACAAGCAGGAGGGGTCCAGGTACAGAGCCCCAGGAGTGTGGCAAACAGTCTCAGCAGCAGCTGAGATGCAAAATAAAAGGGAAAGCCATTTCTTCTGAGATTGGTGCCACAGAGGAAAATAATAGTCCAGTTGGTGAAGCCAAGAATTGTGGCTTGAAAGCGTCTTCACTGAGTGCCAAGGACATTGCATTACTTGGCAGGGCAGACCAAGGCCACCTCAGACATAACGCTTGTTCAGAGGCTGATCTTTACTCAGCCTGGGGCAAAGGTCTAAAACCATGGGCTTAGTGCATCAGCTAAAACCACAGAACAGAGAATAAAGCAGCTCAAATGAGAGTACAGACTGTGGAGCTGGGGTTTGATCTGCCTTATGGAATGATGTGGAAGCTGGAATATTGAGACCTTGTGGAAGTTACTTAATCTCTCATCCATAAAACAGCGGTGAAAATGGTACCTATTCAGAGTTGCCATGAGAACTAAATGAGTTGACAATTGTAAAGTGCTGAGAATAATAACCAGCAAATAGTGAGAAAGCTCTGGAGAGGCCAATAAAAGCATGCCACTGCAAAGTGTAGTACTGAATGGGACGTAAGTGTCTTTCTGTACATTCATTCTTATAAACATGGCCTTGAGCTTGAGGAGACCTGCAGAGTCAACCCATTTACTTCATAACTTCTCTCTTAAATGATTCTTTGACTATCTTCACAAATAGTGCATACCATAGAAATATACCTTCTCTTGGTGGAGGAAGTCATGTCTTTCAAATTCAGATGCACAACTCAAGAAAGAAAGAAGTCTGAAACTCATAGTTACCAGCTCACTCAACTCTCCTGCTTGTCTTATTTTCCAGGCACTTGGAATGAGGAAGAACAGGAGAGTTTCATAGTATATTTCCTTTGCCATCAGTAGATTGTTTTTTTCTCATGGTCACCGGTCTTCACAGTGTGCCATTCTCTTCCTTCCCTAAGAACCCCTGGACACTGACTCTGCCTCTCCCTAGAAATTAATCCAAATATCCTAGAAGACACCTCACATTCAGCTTTTCTGGTCAGGCAACCATGTTTGTAGCTAAACAAAAACAAATTTAGATCAACGGATCCATACACAAGATGCCGGCCCTGTCCCTTGCCAGGGGCTGTGTTTAGATGAGCATTTCCCAAAGGCTCGTGTTTTAAAGGCTCAGTTGCCAATCAGAGGTATTATTGGGAGGTAGTGAGTTTCTCAGGGGATAGGGCCCAGTGGGAGGAAGGTAGGTGGTTGGGAAATGTATCTTTGAAGGTGAATTAGGACTCTGGTACCCAATGCCTTAACACAGGTCCAAAGCAATGGACCATGGACTGAAATCTCTAAAATCGTAAGCTAAAATGAATCATTTGTTTAACTGCTTCACCTCGGGTGTTCGTTACAGTCATAGAAAACTGACTAACACAACAGCAACACTGTTCCCATCTGACTGGCAGGACCCAGGGACAGCCAATTACCACAGCTAGAGACAACTACATGGGAGAGTATTTAGGGCACGCGCTGCTGCAGAAAGAGGGGAGAAATATGGCATATTTCCTCCATGGTTCCTAGGCTGCCTTGCTACCTCCCATTCGTCCTGCAAGCCATCCAGACTTTCCCTCCTGAATGCAGATGGCCAGGGACCACACAGGTGAGGAAAGCTCGCTCACCTTCAGGATTTTCTCTGAAAGAGAAGGTTATCATATTAGGGAAGTACCAGCTTTCTGCCCCCAAGGAGTCATTTTGGTCAATTCCGATAAAAGCTGAGATTCCGTGTTCTCTCACTTGATTCCACGCCTGAGGGCACCTACCTGACTGGGGACGGCAGAAATCACTCTCGAAAACCTCCACTTCAGTGGTGAGACATCATTTGTGTGTGAAAGTGCCAGAGCCTCTTTGAGAGACAGTAAAATGCGGGCAGTCACTCCCCGGGCACGGAGCTCATCGGGCCCCCGGTGGCCTGCCAGCCATTCCCGGCCTTCCCATCTGTCAGGCTGGCCTGGGGCCCGCTTGCAAGTTGGTTGGACCCTTGACCCGAGGCACACATCCAAGCCCACATGGGCTGACATCGCCAGTCTGAGTCACGCCGGAGGTGCCATCTGTCCCACAGAAAGACCATCTTCGGTGTCAGTCCTAAAGCTTCGGCTCCATATTTTACTCACAGCTGGCAACTGCCATTTGCCAAGATGACATACCTGAGCAAGGAGGGCATGTGATGCAGGGGCAAGTTGGGACTTCAGCTCGATGTTGCAGATCGCAGAGAAGGACCTCCTGAAAAAAAATACCAACTAGCACAAGGTTATCCTAAGTCAGAGTAGAAAATTGCCTAAGAGTAAAGAATTGCCAAAAGTCTTAGAAAAAACCAGAACATTTTTCTTAGTTTTTTTTTAAGTAGTTGTACAAAAAGGTTGCGATTCCATATACAGAATAACTTAATGGCGGAATTTTGTCTAAAAGAAAAAAAAAAGTCTAAAGGAACATGAGAAACTAGCCTGGGCTTTTTCTTTTTCTTTTTGTTTTCGGTTGGTTGTGGGGTTTGAACTCAGGACCTGGGCATTATCCCTGTCTTCAAGGCTAGTGCTCTATCACTTTGAGCCCCAGAACTACTTCCAGGTTTCTGGGGGCTAGTTGGAGAGAAGAGTCTCATGGACTTGCCTTACCAGGCTGGCTCCAAACCACCGTCCTCAGATCTCAGCCTCCTGAGCAGCTAGGATTACAGGCCTGAGTCACCGGCACCCAGATGACCCTGGACTTTTCAAATGCCCAATGACTCCTCTCCAATCCCTGACAGGTACATTCGAAGCTGCCTTTCTCGGAGGCCTGCTCCCAGAACCCTGCCCACATTCTCCAAGGAAATCCTCTTGTTCTCATTTTTGTGTATTTCAAGGATATCTAATACACACCAGTGTGGGTTATGAGCTAAGGGCCACAAACCATGCGTCTCGATGTGTTCATATTTCTTCTACAGGTAAACTGGTATCAGCCATTCTCAAGTTTTGGATCTTTGGACAAAACTCAAAAGTCATAAAAAAAAAAAAGAGAAAAAAATACTCTCCATTCAGCATTCTGTTTTACAAGGGGAGACAGTGCTCTCCAAAGCATAATAATGTATATATTTCAGAAGCAATGTTCTCTAAAGCCAGACTGTCTTCCCAGTTCTTCCTCCACCAAAAGAAAGTGGGATGGGCTGGGAATATGGCCTAGTGGCAAGAGTGCTTGCCTCCTATACATGAAGCCCTGGGTTCGATTCCCCGGCACCACATATATACAAAATGGCCAGAAGTGGCACTGTGGCTCAAGTGGCAGAGTGCTAGCCTTGAGCAAAAAGAAGCCAGGGAATAGTGCTCAGGCCCCAAGTTTAAGGCCCAGGACTGGCAAAAAAAAAAGAAAGAAAGAAAGTGGTAGGGAGGGAGAGTAATGAAAGAATAAAGAGGGAAAGAGACAAAGGAGAGAGTGCACACGAGAGAGAGAGAGAGAGAGAGAGAGAGAGAGAGAGAGAAGAGTCCTTCACTGGGCATAACACATAATAGGTCACGAAGCTTCACGACTCTTCTGATAGCAGCCCTGAAAGACCAGTATTAGTTCTAGATGCACTTTCCAGGTTGGTAAATACTGCTCCATCTTTCAGAGGTGCCCACAAATGGGGCAGTTTCCTACAGGATTGTATTCGTATTCATCAGATTCCCATTGCTGTCACCAATACTTGATAAAAGATTTATTGGCTTACAGTTCAGGAGATTTTAGTCCATGGTTGGTTGGTCCTGTTGGCTTCTGGACCTGAGGCAAGACAGAGCATTGTGGCAGAGCACATGGTGGAGCAAGGCCTCATCCCAGGGCCCTGACAGACACACAAGTAAAGGAGGAGATAAGCTCCCACAATCCCCTTAGAAGGCCTGCCCAGGGACCTATGACTTCCCACTGGGCTCCACCTCTTCAAGTGTCCATCATCTCCTAAGAGCTGCAAGCTAGGGACTGAACCTTACCACGTGCACCTTTGGGAGGCCCTGAGCTCTAAACTGTAGCACTATTTATCTTGCCATGAATAAACTTTGGGCCACATGTGGTGGCCCCACCTGTAGCTCTAGCTACTTGAGAGGCAGAGATCACAGGGTGACAGTTCAAGGACCACCCAGGCAAAAAGAAGTACATGACAATCCATCCCAACCAGTGTCTGGGCACAGTGACCTCTACCTATATCTCAGCTACGGGGGAGACACAATGACTGGTCAGCAGGGCCTGCCTGTCACCTCGAGCGATGCAGAGAAGTACAAGTAGGAAGCTTGCAGCCCAGGCAGGCCTAGACTTCAAGCAAGACCCTGTTTCAAAAGAAGAGTGAGGGAAGGGGAGGGTAGATGAAGAATGGATAAGAAGGCTGAAAATGGTGGCATTGGTCAAGATGCATTGCATTGGTAAACTGCTTTGTTAAGTGGCCACTCCTTTGTGCAACTACTTAAAGATGTTAATAAAAGTTTAGTTGGATGGGGTGGAATTACCAAGGCAAAAGAAAATAGCCAAGGCTTAAATGAAAGCCCCTGAGTCTCCAACACTGAATAACACAAAGATGTAAAAGATTCTGGGAACATAGTCTTGACTTGGCACCTAGGATTCTGTACTCCTGGTTTACCCCATCGCTGTGGTTGCTCCTTCTCTGCCTTCTTTTCCTCATCTCTCTCACCCCTATATGTCTCTCTGCTCAGACCTCCCATCGCCCTACTTTCCACCTCTCCTAGGCCCCTGGATGAACCCACAGGGTTTGTGCTTTCAATCGTCATCTCCATGCTGAAGACCTTCAAAGCTTCTTCTCTAGTACAGATATCTCTTCTGTCCAGCTACAGGTCGATGTCCAAAACTGAGCTCCTGCCAATCTGCCCGGGGACGACTTCATTTCGTGGTCCTCCTTACGGCAAGTTCATTTTTCCAGTTGCTCAGAACAAAACTCACTCACAAGAGCATCTTGGACTCCTCTCTTTCTCTCATGCTTTATCTATTTAGCCTACCAGGCAATCCTGCTGGTGTTGCCCACCAGGTAATCCTGTCAGTGTACTATCTCCAGAAGGGACATCCGCAATGCCACCATTTCCCTGCCCACCCATCCACACATGAGCCCACCATTAGCAGACTCTCTAACCTCCTTGACTACCGCTTCTCTTCCTCTGTGGCTGTCCTGGTCTCCCCATCAACCCACAAGCTCCTCACCCCTGTAATCACATAGCCTTGGGCCTTTATGTAAATATCACCGTCCTTGTGGGCTTCCTCTCTGCAGCTAGACACCCTGCGTTCCGCATCTCAGGTCCTCTTGGTTTCTCTCGTCTCCAGATCTCTTGGCTACTTATTCTGCTCCAGTTGGCACCAAGTGTCCCTCTCTATGGGAATTCTCACCCATGTCATGTGGGCACAAGCTGGCACCATGCCCCTTCATGCCCACGCCATATGCCACCCGCCTCACACCTCAGGGCTTCCCTGCCTGTGCCAGGGAACAGATGCCACAGGATATGCCGAGTGCCCATGTCGTGCAAGCCAGAATCAGGGTGAAGTTAACACCCAGGGGGAAAAGGAACCTGCAGATTCCTTTCCTTCCTCCAGGCGCAATGCCCTGAGACCCAGGGTTCTATGGCTTCTCAGAAGCCAGGGCCACCTGACCCCAAACAGGAAGCATCATGGACACACCTGAACTATTTCCCCAACCTCGCCTGCCTCGCTTTTCCTGTTCTTAACTTCCTGGGAAGATTTCTGACCTATAAAGGAAATGCTTATAAGCGTTGGGTAAGCATTGTGTTCAGGAAAGCTCATTTCCCAAATTATAAGCACAACACACACACACACACACACACACACACACACACACACACACACTCAATACAAATGTACCTTCACCTCTTGATTTTTCTTCTCCGGGCTGATCGTCAAACACTATTCCATATATATTTACTGGTTTCTATTGTTGGCTGTCTGCCTCCTTACTACAATATAGTTTTTATGATTCTTTTCTGTTTTCATTATCCAAGGATCTAACATACAGGAAGTGATCAGTAAACATTTGTTGAAGGAACAAATAAACATGAAAGGGAGCTTGATCTGAAAAAAAAATAGGAAATTCAGTTTATTGATAGATACTGGCTGAGAGGAAGTGAGTCCTAATGACAGGCTGGAACCGGAGCTCATCCTGAGCAGATCTGATGGAGAAATCTGGGGACTCAAAAGCAGTCAGTAATGTATGTCCTAGAGGTGAGGGTCGCAGGGTCTCTACAAGAAAGTAAACCAGATTTACTTACCGTTTGTGACCTATGAAACTTAAAACTACCTTTATACATCTTGAAAGAAACATGGCACGCTGTCATCATGTATGTTTTTTTACATCTTACCAGGGTTTGAATTCATGACCTTTTGCTCACTGCACTTGTTTGCCCAGCTGGTATTCTACCATTTAAGTCACTTATCCCCTCTAGCTTTTGGTTAGTTAGTCTGAAGGACTGTTCTGCTCAGGCTGGCTTTGAACTTGGATACTCCAGATCTCAGCCTCTTGAGTAGCTAGGATTACAGGCATAAGCCCACTGGCGCTTGGCTCTGTTTTCCATATCTTTATTATAGATAGATACAATTTGTGTTGTTTTACATGGGGGATAAGTGGGATAAAGTATACTGTGATAACATCTTTGCTACTATTTAAAAATATTTATAGTCACATTCTACCTAGAAAATCTCCTTTTGCAAGAAAAAAGATGCTGGAAAAAATATCAAATGTTGGGGCTGGGAATATGGCCTAGTGGCAAGAGCGCTTGCCTCCTACACATGAAGCTCTCGGTTCGATTCCCCAGCACCACATATATGGAAAACGGCCAGAAGGGGCGCTGTGGCTCAGGTGGCAGAGTGCTAGCCTTGAGTGGGAAGAAGTCAGGGATGGTGCTCAGGCCCTGAGTCCAAGGCCCAGGAATGGCCGGAAAAAAAAAAATCAAATGTTCTGGATTCAGGTCTGGTGTAAATAAAATTCTGGATGGGGGCACAGGCCCGCCCATAGCCCCTGTGGGGTTAGGAGTTCTCCCAGCTCCCTCATTCCCTGACAAGCCAAACAGAGGCATCCTTTGCTCAGCTTGGGTACCAGCCATATCACAGAGGCCTTGACAGCAGTCAAGCAATGTTTATTTGGAATTCAGACTGCCCACAAAAGAGCTAAAGTTATTTGTCTACCGGAAGCAAGATCGATACAGAATAATAGTGTATGATGAGGGACTTTGACTCTAGAGGATGCTTTATTTTATCTTGGGTATCGTCTCCTGCACCAGGAGGGATTCCACAGAGAGAAACCATTCATTTCAAAAGGAAAACATTAGCTGTGACTAAAGCATTCTAATAGTGACGGCAGAAAAGTCTCCAGACATCATAGTCATATCTCCCTTATGGACAACATGAAGAGAGGAGGACCTTCTTCACCGGGCTGGGTGGCGATTAGTATATAAGTACACAGTACAGTGTGTATATAAAGATTACAATATCTGGTGCCAACTCTGCAGCGCACACCCTTCTGGCTGTCATTCTTTAGTACCTCCACCTCTGAGGGTCCTTTTTTTTTTTTTTTTTGGCCAGTCCTGGGCCTTGGACTCAGGGCCTGAGCACTGTCCCTGGCTTCTTCCCGCTCAAGGCTAGCACTCTGCCACTTGAGCCACAGCGCCACTTCTGGCCGTTTTCTGCATATGTGGTGCTGGGGAATCGAACCTAGGGCCTCGTGTATCCGAGGCAGGCACTCTTGCCACTAGGCTATATCCCCAGCCCCCTGAGGGTCCTTTTTGAATGTCATTGCATCTGTGATATCTGCTTCCTTCATAGGACACTGAGTCTCTCTGGTTTGGAACTGTATTCACTGCTTCCATCCATATAATGCCTTGGACCAAAGTGACACCTGCTAAACATCTCCATCACTGGTAGAATGCACCATAGAAACCTTCAGGACGAGGCATCTACAAAGGCCACAGGCTCACGCTCTGAGGCTCAAGCTCTCATGAATTGGTCCTGATTGCTGTAGATTTTTGGGGTCCTCGCCTCTGTCTTTTTTTAAATCTTCCCTCTTAATTATCGGCTGCCCTGCGCCATGGGTGAACCTGCAACCGACAATGGGCCTTGCCTTTCCTTCCTTATGGGGTCATCCACCTTTTCCCTTGGAAGCTCCGAAGATCATCCCCGCACATCTTGCCAGGCAGGCACCAGTCCTGGGCACAAGTGTGGAGGTGGGTGGGGAGCTGAGGAATGTCCCGCCTGGTCCCCGCCCCTCGCATTCCACAGCAGGTGTGTGCGGTGCATTCTTCCCATGGTTCTTGCGGAGCCGCATCTGCTCCTGCTTTTCAGACCTCCTAGTCATTCTCACTGCAGAATGTTAGACTATATTTATCTTTCCCAGCACCAAAGCCAGTCTTGACATTCCTGACCAGGAAGTATTTGAACTCCATGACCTTGGGTACCTCCCTGATCTTCTACCTCTTTCTTAAAGAGGGTAGATAGACAGACGGTCACACGCCCATCAGACAGGACTCTGTGAGGTCCCCAAAGCTCTCACTGCTATAAATTCCACGCAATGGGATTAGCAGCTGGCTTGGGTATTGACCCATTTGGGGAGTAGGTTGTTAAACCCACCCCCTGTGAAGCCTTCTACCTTCAGGATGCTGGCTTCACCTCCTTCTACTTCCTGTTCTTGCCTGAATTCTCAAGGCTAAGGGAAAATGCCTCAACAAGCTTCAAGTATCCTGAGCTTCCCCCAAGGCTCTTTGGAGTTCAAAGAGGAAGTCAATGTTTGCTTCCAAGTAAGAATTCATTAGCTGCTATTGCCAATCACAGCTGTTTTCTCTGAGCAGAAACAGACTCTCTGGATCTCGGCAGGTCACCAGGTCAACATCTTAACATGCAGGAGCTGCAAACTCAAGTGGAGGTACCCACCAGAACTGGAGATACACATGCACTTCCTCTTCCGGCTCAGTGGCCTGGCTTCCCACCAAGGACTGGCTGAAAAGAACCTGTCACCTTGTAGATAAGACCCAGGTCCCATTAGATATCAGATTGCAGATCTAAGATGGAGCTAGAAACCCAGCTAGCTCTCCTTATTACTGGCACATACTCTCCAACTTGGCTGGAAAGAAGTATATATATTTTTTTAATCTCTGTCTCTGTCTCTCTGTCTCTCTCTATGTGTCTCTCCCTTTCTCTCTCTCTCCTTTCCCACAGGTGTCAGTAAGTTAGAAACATATTTGTAAAGTAGTGGGTAGAAATGATTACTGAGTTTTTAAAATGCCCTTTCTGATGTTCCAATTTTTCTTTAACTCGAGTGACAGTCATACTGACAGCCACACTTATTTGTGATCCAAAGAAATCTGCTTTAGCTAATACTGCATTAAGCACTATTTGTGAAGTAGCGTTCCCGATGGCTTCTGCTGACTCGTTCAGGGGCTTTTCTACCCTATCTCTGGAGGCTGACAATGTTTGAGCAAAGCCAGCTCCCGGTGCTAGAATTCCATTTAGGGCAGAGAGATGTCTGAGGGCTGGCATCAGAAGCTGCCTTCCTCAGATAGATGAGCCTAAAAATGACAGGATCATCTTCCCAAGCTGACTGCAGCGGCACTCATTCGGAGCACAGACTTTATTCTGATAGTGGCAAGGCTACTAAATGAGCCCTTTTTAATTAAAACCCCTGAACCTTACTTATTAAGACTTTTGGCACACTCTGACAGTGGAATTTTTCCTGCATGGTCCTTTTGGGAACTACCTAGATGACTTTGGCAGAGAAATGTCGTATAAATAACATTGAGGATTATTATTATTGGGCTAGGTCCTTGTCCTGTAAAACTCTCTGGGAATTGTAATGCTCAGATTTGCTTGTTATAAATACCATAACCCTTTGCCTTTCCAAGGGGTGGTGGAGGAGCTGGACTACAGTACAGTTCAGAAGGCTCATTCATTGAAGCTGGTTTGAGAACAATTATGCACATGATTAAATACATTGTCACTACAATAAATTCCCTCATTTCAGGCAATTCACTCATCCTCCCCAAGCTCCAGGGATTTAACTAGCAGATAAGCTTTATACCCTGCACAGAAATGGAAAACAGATTGAACTAGAGAAGTAGGTGATGGAAGTCATCTAATCCTAGGGTAAGAAAGCAGGGCCATCTCATTGACCCCAAGTAGGGGGACTCCATCAGGAGCAAAGGGAGGGGCCGTACAGCGTTCCCAAGCTGTAAGAGAAGAACTTAGGCATAGGAGTCCAATCCTAACTAAGCTCACCATTGTTCACTTGGCCTGTTCTCTGAGTCAGAAGCCAGAGCTGGTGCAGAGTTTCTCCACCAGGACATTCTCTCGGTAGTAGATAGAGTGGGCACACAGGTACCTCAAATTCTAGACTGGGAGGAGGGAACAAGTAGATGATTACATAATCAAATAGCAAAGACTCCACCACAGATCCAGAGAATGGTACAGAGTCAACAAGATAGCCATGATGGAAAGCAACTGAGAAGATTCAGTCACTGGGAGCCCAAAGGAAGGAAAGGAGCCAGGCCTCGGGGGACTCGTCTACAGAATATTCTAGGCAGAAGAAAAAGAAAGTACAAATACCCCAGGACAAAATAGGCTGCATGTTTTACCATATTTATTTGCTTCTGGGAGGAAGTTCATATAAAGGTCTGCGAGGAAGCAGACAGAGCGGTACCCGGGCAGCAGAGACGTCCTGGTGAAAGGTTTAGACATCGTTCTGTCGGCACCTGCATACATTAAAAGGTACAGAAGCAGGTACTGGTTGTTCTCTTTTCCTCACTACTTTAAATTCAAGAGTATTTTGAATTTTAGCCAACAATTACCCACCCATTAGTATCCACCGAAGCTGGACTGGAGTCAGGGCCAGTTCTGCAAATGACTATCCTCCCATCACAGTCCCTGAAGATTCAGAGACATGTCTGAAGTCCTGAATCCGTCAAGGAACTCTGGGTCTTCCTTGTTGGTTTTTTTTTCCCCCCCTAGAAGCTTCTATCTTGCAAATAAGTGATCCCATCTTCCACTTTCCCTTGCTCATCTTCAACCACTCATTCTTTATTCCTATCCAAGGCTCCCTCTCTTCACTTCTCTGAATAAAGTTTAAAATTGAGCTATAAGAATGGATAGCGAAGCTCTTTATCTGTCAGAGAAAGATTAGCTAAGGATAGTTATGGGCCCCAGGCAAAAACAGGGATGCAGTCTGCCTCTTAAAGACTTGATTGGGAGCGTTTTATTGTTATTATAAAGATGCACTTTCTTTTCAAAGTTTAGAGCTATGGGCCTTTTTTTTTCTTCTTTTAGTCACAGGAGGTCATGTAATTTTTTTTTATTAGAGTATTTAGGTTTTTAAAGCTCAGACTCAATAGCACACACAGATAAGGACGGTGGGAACTGAGCGGAGCCTTGGGGGGCAAAGCTCACTCTCGCTTTCTGGGGGCACTCAACATTGTGAGCTTTGTGCCCCTAGATAATGTGAGGTCACAGCCCCATACCAGAGAACAAGCCCACGGCAGGGGTTATACTTCTCTCTAAATAGCAAAGCAATGAAAAAAGAAATGACCTTTTGAGATCCTTTCTACCTCATGATGCCTTTGACTTTTTTATTATAAAACTAATGGTTATGATCAAATAGATATCATGTATAAGAAATATTCTAGAAATATCACCTCATCATGTTATGGCTTTCGAATGTTCATACTCACAGTATCCATTACTAGTAACCATCACCTATGCCGTCACCTAACCAGTAACTACTATAAGTCCCTGATTTTTTTCTCTCAGTTTTTATGGTAGTCATGTACATGCAGCATACATACCATTTACCAGCTTAACTGGCTTTTTTTTTTTTTGCCAGTCCTGGCCTTGGACTCAGGGCCTGAGCACTGTCCCTGGTTTCTTCTTGCTCAAGGCTAGCACTCTACCACTTGAGCCACAGTGCCACTTTGGGCCATTTTCTATATATGTGGTGCTGGGGAATTGAACCCAGGGCTTCATGTATGGGAGGCAAGCACTCTTGCCACTAGGCCATATTCCCAGCCCTTAACTGGCTTTTTAAATATGCAATCCAGTACATTCACAATGTTGTAGAATCACTGTCATTACCTCTTCCAGAAGTTTTCATTAGCTCAGAGATCCTATAACCATTAAACAATGACTCCCCTTACCCTCTTCACCCCAGGTACCCCCTTTCTCCTGTCTGTCCCTATGATGTTACCTGGTCTTGGTACCTCATATAGAGGAAGACCATAATACTCATTCTACTGTCCAAATCAAATCCTGTGGCCCCTGAACACACAGAGACTGACCAGCAGGCTTCCCTACCCCCATACACAGCCATGCATTCTAGCAAGCAGTCTTATTAAATGTACCCCAAACCTTTCAAATGAGACACTCTTGCCCTCACTTCAGAGTTGAGACAGATGTGGGGCCCACAGAGGAGTTCACGTGGCAGTAGACCTCAAAGCTAGGACCCACCCAGGGTGACGGAACACCCTTCCTACTCTTAGCTATTGTGTTATCCTTCCTGCTTCGTGGATGAAGCACTTGTACATCTGCCAGTCCCTGGACAACCAGAATTGCTACCCTCCAGGTTCTCACTAGGAATGAAGACCAAAGCCGCTCTCTTTTCCAGTGTACACACAGCAATCTGCGCTGGTAGACAGGTCATCCACAGAGGACACATACACTTTATGGAGCAGTGGCATATATAGTTACAAATCTCACTGAGTTCTTATGAAGACAAAGTAACTTCTTACACGTACGCTAAGAACGCTGCTTTGTGTTTAGGAAATGTTGTGTATGTGATGTTGAGGGGCTGTCACCCAGTTCTATAGCCCTGGGATCTATGTCTACAACCTTTGGGTCAGAGAGTCTTTGTTGACAGTTGTATCAGTTAAAATACTTTCTTGGGTGTATAACAAAAATATGAGTCATTCCAGCTTGAACAAGAATAAAATATCTGGAAATGGCTGAAATCTAATGGTAGAAAAGATTTCGGATATGGTGAATTCCTAGCGAATGCTGCCACTGCCTACATACTTCTGACTGTCAACTCCATTCTGCCATCTTGGGCCTCAGCCTTTGTCTTAAGGTTGACGATGAGGTAAGGTGGCTCCCAGGGGCAACCAGAGCTTTGCGTTTTTATTCACATCTAGAAGGAGAGTGTGGATCAATAAGCTCCTCTCTGTGATGGTTGGGTCATCCCGTAGCCAGGGGAATGCCATGGAGCCCTTTGGGGAGCTAAAGATACACAAAAATCAACACTACCAGAAAGATAGACAAACAACAGTGTCAAAACGCTACACCCCAAATGCAGTGCACAGACTCACAGATGACTTCAGAGATTTTGCAAAAAGGACTCCATGGGAGATATTCTAAAGATCAAGAAGTTGCAATGCGGGGCTGGGGATATAGCCTAGTGGCAAGAGTGCCTGCCTCGGATACACGATGCCCTAGGTTCGATTCCCCAGCACCACTTATACAGAAAACGGCCAGAAGCGGCGCTGTGGCTCAAGTGGCAGAGTGCTAGCCTTGAGCGGGAAGAAGCCAGGGACAGTGCTCAGGCCCTGAGTCCAAGGCCCAGGACTGGCCAAAAACAAAAAGAAGTTGCAATGCATCCCACTGCTCAGACTCCTCTTAGAACCACTGTAGCTGGGTTGTATGCCAGTAATATATATTAATATATATGCATATATATATGATGAGTCTTTTCTTTATCTATAACCTTGTTAGGAAAGAAACCTTGTGCTTCCTCTATCCAACTTATTCAGTTTTGTTTTATGGACAATGTGAAGCATGTTTTCATTATGCTCTCCTCTCTCTTGGGCCTCTAAGTACCTTGGGTTTAGGGCTTAAGGAAAAGATGGACTATTTATCTGTGCTCACACAGAGGTATCAGAGCCCGGGTGCAGACTGAACATGAAAGGTGACACAAAGAAACAATTTCCGCCTGGACACACAGCACACATGAACATTTCCATACCTATGCACATACTCATGTGGACATACCTGTCCTTGTGAAATCCCATCCCTGCTTATCCATCCATATCCCAGACCTTGTAAACTAGAATCTCTGAGAGCCATAGAGTAATGATAAGGTCCATCTGAGCTTTTCTCTGGTTTGCATTCTGTCTCTGAGATATATTACTGTATATGTGTGTCCTTAAGGTTTTCTTTCCTTTACCACCAGGCTCAAATTGCTTCTCTGGATCTGGTTTCTGTCACACCCTAGAATCTCACATATTTGCAGTCAATATCCTAAGGCATTTCTGACTGTCTGGATTCTCAGTTTTATTCAATACCATGCTAGGACTTGGGTAAATTGCCCTGATGACTAGGTTCCAAGTGAAAATTTAAATAGGAAAATCATGGGTTTCCTATCAATAATTTCCCTTCCTCTAAACTCAATTATTTTTTGCCTTGCCGGCAAATTTCTATATGGAAGGAATGAGGTAGTTATAAATAAATACATAAAATAGCCCCGTATATAGAAAATATGTATGGTGACTGTTAATCTCAGCATCATAAATAGGTAATTTTTTTAAAATGAAGAAATATAAATGTTCAATTAAGGGGTATTGATAAAATTAAATGCATAACAGTTAAAATTATGCTTACAAAGACTTTTCAATACAGAAGACAAATATTTCGCTTATGATTCAGAAACAGGCAAAATTGAGTATAGATCTTCAGTTTCTGACAAGACAGGAAATTGAGATGGCACAGCCTCCTTTCATTACAAAAATAGAAATGTTGGATTGATTTTTTTTGAAATACATTTAAATATGTAGCAAAGAAGTAAAATAAAATGAAGGGAAAGCAGGGCAAAGGGAAGAGAAAATGAAACACTGTATTGAGTTTAAACTGTATTGGGTTTAAACCAGAGATATACAAGGGATGGTAGCTCACACCTGCAATCCCAGCTATTCAGGAGGAAGAGATTGAGTCACAGTTCATGACCAGCCTAGGCAAAAAGCTAGTGAGACACCCCACCCCCCATATCAACAAACAAATTAGGAGTGGCAAAGCCTTTCTGTAATCAGCTATGGAGGGGGTGTAAATAGGAGGGTTCCAGTCCAAGGTAAGCCTGGGCAAAAGAATAAGAGCAAGACCTGACCTGAGAATCTAACACAAAGCAAAACAGGTTGTTAAGCATATCTCAAGTGGTAGACACTTGACTAGCACAAGGCCCTGCGTTTAAATCTCGGTTCAGTCAATAAAAATAAAAAGAGACATAGTGCCTTAAACATCAGCCATGGATCCCAACTGTGACATCCAAGCTGCAGGGAGTTGTGCCATGAAATTTGACTCAGGTAAATAGAGAATCCTTAAAGTAGAAAAGAAACAGTAAGAAGATATTTAGAATACAATTCAGAACAATAAAGATATTAAAGATTATCCACAACTTCAAGTACTAAGACTAGACATGGCAGAATAGTAATTGAAAATTCTGCATAAAGCCAGAACTTTGCCTCCTCAAATAACACAAAAGGACCTGGGCCAGAAAAGCACTATTGAAGCTTGTCACTTCCCATTACGGGAGAGAGGGACCTTCCAAACAGCTCACCCACAGAGCTGTAGTGTCCAGTGGTGTCGAAATGTATTATACTAGTTAAGTGATAGAATTTAGGCTGGTAAAATATTGAAAAACTAATCTCTAATTGGCAAATCTCCTGAGAACCTTCAAATAAAAGGTTATCACAAAAAAAGTAGACAGTGGTAGCAGATATCATGAGCAGAAGCATTAGCACTTCATCTTGAAAATATAAGAGACTAATGTGAGATACACATATTTCACATTATGGGGAGATAAAATAAGAATGGAAACATGCCAAAAGAATTACTGTCATAGTAGAACTATTGGAACTAAAAACCTAGTAAAACATGAAATTAGAATAAGCTAAAGAGAGAATTATTGAAGTGGAAAACAAATACTAGGAAGTGATCTAGACTACAACACAGCATAACAGAGTGATGAAAAACTACTACAAATTTTTAAGAATTCACAGGATAGGGAAGACAAATATCTGGAAAGAAACAACATATTGATTGGCATGGCGTCAGAAAAAAAATGTAGAGCCCTTCAAATAAAGACAAACAGTATCCTCAAGTTATTCAGGAAATATGATTGTCAATAAGTAACCAAATATTTGAGGAAACCCATGTCTAAGAGAGAGGACACAGTAAAGCAAAATCTAAGACCATGTCACTTGTCCCTTGCTGAAAGAATTACTTAGAAATAAGTTGAATCTACAGAAGAGAAGTATATCAGAATTATTGAGTAAATAAACTGGCAAATACAAAGGCAAACCTAAATAAGCATCAAATATCTAAAGAAAATATAGAATAAAAATTTATAGTAATTGCAATTATGTACTTTCAAGATTTTAAAAGCAAAACAGGACCAGCCAAAATATTAAGTAATGGTATAGGTGAGTAGGTGAGGGTCACCATCGTTAAATCACTCTGGGGTCCCACTACTGTCTCCTGAAGAGTAGATGTGTTGATTAAATATTCTGTTTCTTACAGCAAAAACACTGCCTAAACATTCAAGGGTAAAAAATAGTAACAGAAAGCATACCCCTAAATATATAAGTATTCAAAACGAATATAAAAAATGTTTTAACTCCACTCATGAAAGACAGATTAGCAGACTTGCATTTTAAGTGTGCCTCAACTTCCTAGTGAATTTCACTTCCTGCTATTATTTCATACTTATCTTTGCACCTACAATTATTATTTGCATGCTGACATAGACATCCTCTTAAGCCAGAGCTTTTCTGGGAATTAAAAACCATATGTGTACGTAACAATTGGGAAACATTCTAAACATATCCAGAATAACTCTGTCCAGGGAGGAGAATTTTTACACATGGCTTTTAAGTTTCAATTCTGTTTTGTAACATCTCTGTGATAAGCATGGTAGAAAATATTTTTTAAGTAAAAAAAGAAAGGCACGTGAGTCAGACCCACCCCACTTCTATTGCTTACTGTCTTCTAGGACATTCTGTCTAACTAGCCAGAGCTCTCGCCATTCCAGACTATTTTCTGTTTCATTAATCCCATCTTACTTTAATTCTCATCTGAAAAATTAAATGTGCATCATTCGGTAATTGTGTGTGCCTTAATTTCTCCCTACTCTGCTATATCTGAGCCATCAATTCTTGTGACACACTTTGACCCCAAAGAGCCTCTGTTACAATTCCCCATTGAAACATAGCATCTCACACTATTGGAGAAACTATAAGAGAAACAGTAAGCCCAGCCTGCCACCCCCATGCTGGGGAGGCAATTGCTGAATAAAAAAGGAGAGTTATTGCCATGTAGATCCTGAGCATAGCCAGTTTCCTCTTGGAGTTTCCTTTTAGATATTTAATTCTGCTCAAAGGGAGTAAGACATCCATCAGTTCTATTGAAACACCTCTCTCATAAGGGGAGCTTCAACCTTCCCATCACCATTGACTCCTGTGGTATGGATTCCACCACCACCACTCAACCGAAACCCCTCTCACAACAGATGCCAAAATAGTCAACCTTCAGGGCTTTCAACGTAACCACGCTAAAGCACCAGGCATCTCATGGCTCTTCCTTGTTTTCTTATAACACTAAGAGTGGTGGATAGGTTGTTAATTGAGTGCCTGCTTCTACCAATTGGTAGCAGCTGTCAAGAGTTACATCCAGGGTGCTGTGATTGATTAACATGGCTGAAACGAGTGCGGAAAGGGAAGAAGTGCTGTGTATTCCACGCATCGGTCTTCCTTTCCTGCACAGCCCTAATGATTAATGACCCCTCACATCTCTTTGGTTTTGCCTTTTTTTTTTCCAACTCAGGCAGTTAACTACTTATTAATGTCTGGTGGGGTGTATCTCCAGCCTAAGTTGCTATGAGACTGCTGGGAGGGTTAAATGAGATGGAATACACAAACTCTCAGGGTTGTTGTTTTTCCTATTATCTTTATAGGCTTACTTCGTTAGACATCTTGTCCACACCTTATACCCTGTGGCTACTACCTTGATTCCTAATCCATCTCCCTAGCCTGGCAGTACACATACACACACACACACACACACACACACACACACACTTCAAGAGACGACAAGGCTGAGGGTGGAAAGCAGAAAGACTCACAAACAAGCGAACGCACACAACTACAGAAGGTGAAACACTTCTCTTGCTAGGAGATTGTTTCCCTTTGTTTTCAATGCTATCAAAAGGCTGTGGAGGAGAAAAAGAGTTTAGAAACTTGCTGTCTCCGTGTCCTCAAAGTGCTTTGACCTCCAGCTCCACAACAGGGCCCCTCCTGGCTCCCCACTGCCCCCCCTTGCCGAGTTTTACTTCCTTCTTATTTCTCCCTTCTTCTCGCAGGCTGTGAGGCTCCTTTGAGCATCTCTCCAAGGGCACAAAAGCAGTGTGTGGAGGAAAAACAGAGACAGAAGTTCTAGTAGATCAAAACAGACAGAAAAGGGGGTAGGGGGGATAAGAAGAGGAGGACGCCACAGCCTCAGGTGGAACCCCATTCTTTCCACTCTCAGAAAGCCTCTGCCAGCCTCGAGTCATGGAGGCACCATGGTGGCCAGCCCCTTGGGGGAGGATTTTGCCTTCAGGTTCCTCCACCCCAATAGAAACTTTGCTTTCTTGTAGCATCTCTAACTCTCTATCCCTTCTTCCCAGGCCACAGAAAATGGGGAGGGAGGGGCGGCTTATGGCAGTCACAGATCAAGCCGCTGCTCGGGGACCCTAGAGCAGAGCCTCCGGGGGTGTCCTGGGCTCTCGGAGCCCGCTGTCCCCCCTGAGAAGTGCTTCCTCCCTCCGTCCCTGCCTCCAGAAAA
The DNA here is from genome assembly GCF_023159225.1 of Perognathus longimembris pacificus. Lineage (NCBI taxonomy): Eukaryota > Metazoa > Chordata > Mammalia > Rodentia > Heteromyidae > Perognathus > Perognathus longimembris. The sequence goes on from NC_063184.1 coordinate 26,437,244, forward strand.
GGAGAAGCAGCCCCCTGCACAGAAGCCTGGCCCATTCTGCTCCCGCTGGCTTTCAGCATGGGTGCTGGTGGGATTTCTGTCCCCCTTGCCCAGGGGACCAACTGTCGGGTCACCTGCAGGGACCAGGTGAACACCCCCTCCCCCCCCATGGTCTCAGCCCCCATGGCAGGCCACGCAGGGTAACTGCAGCCTGAGGACAGACACCAGCACAAGGGCAAAGAGGCTGGGCAATGGATTCCCAAGTACCCCGCGTGTAAAGCTCTCCAATCAAAGGGAACCCCCTCCTAGGCATAAAGACATTCGTTGCTTATTGCATTCAACTGCATTAGAGAGAAATCCATTAGCCACCCTGAGCACTGCAGGCCTTTGGGGCCTCCCTTGCATAAGGATATTTTATCTCTTTAATGAATAAAACATATGCTGATTGCCTAAAATTAAAAAAAGTGCCGTGGTAATGAATAATTTTCAGGAAGGATTCTGAAGCCTGTGTTGAATGGGGTAGAGGTCTGAAAAGCCCCACCGGGGGGTCGGTCCCCACGCGCGGCCTTTCCGCTTCCATCCTGCAGTCTGCCATCCTTTCCTGCCTTCCTGGGGCAGAGGGGAGCCGGGCCTGCAGCCGCTCTGCAGCAGAAGCTGGAGTTCCCACCGTGGAAACGCTCCAGCCCTGACATTTCTGGGGGAGTCTCCTCGCCTCCAGCCCATCCCTCTCTCCCAGATGCCCCAGCGAATGATGAGGGCGACGGGGGCTACGGAGCTAAGGCACTGAGGAAAGCTAAGACCTGCTGCTCCAAAGATAATGCTGGGAGCTCCAGGCCGGGCTCACTGCCGCCCAAGTGCAAAGAGACTACTGAAACTGGCCCCTCAAACCTGCCGGGGGAGGACATGCAAACAAGGGCTGAGAATGCACAAGAGGCCAGGGCGCCGGGATGCCAAGAGAAAGCACACAAGGTAGTGTAACACTTTTGCCCACACCTTACCTCCCCACACTTCCTCAGGGACGTGAAGGAAGGAAGGAGCTAGAAGAATACGAGTCAGGCTAGCCTACTGCAAACCAAAGATGCCAAGGCCCCTTGTTCAAAAAGCAGGAGGAAAAGTGCTAAACTATAAAGCTTTTCACTTTCTCCCGACGGCTCTCTCTACTTGTCATGGAGTTGGGCTGTTGTTGTTCAGTCACTGGTAGGACTTGAACTCGGCATCTGGAGGCTGTCCTGGAGCTTTTGCGCTCGAGGCTAACCCTCTACCGCTTTGAGCCACAGCTCCACTTCCGGTTTTCTGGTGGTTATTGGAGAGAAGAGTCTCGTGGGCTTTTCTGCCCCAGCTGGCCTTGAACGATGACCCTCAGATCTCAGCCTACTGAGTAGTTAGGATTACAGGTGTGAGCCACTAGCGCCTGGCTAGTTTTGTTTCTTTTCTTTTGCATTATTTTGTTGCTCTTTTTGATATTTGTTTAACTCTGGGAATTGGAGATTTTCTTGGCAGTATTAGGACCTTGTAGGCATTCTACGATTTGAACCACACCTCTAGACCTTTTCTTATTTGTTTTAGTTTTATTTTTTTTTTCAGGTAGAAGCTCTCCTTTTTGCCTGGGGTCGGCCTAGGACCAGATCTTCCCATCTATTCCTCCCTTGTAGCTAAGATGACAGCTGTGAACCACTATGCTAAACTTACAGCCTGAGATGGGGTTTTGTGAACTTTTTGTCCTGGCTGGCCTCAAACCGTAATCCTCCTGATCTCTGCCTCCCACCACGGTCTGGTATTACAGACATTCAGCACCCCATCTGGCTGGTGGAGGTTTGGAATTTGCTACTTCATGTCATCTTGAGTAAAGAAAACAAACTTTGAAATGGTTCACCTGGATTTTACCATTCTACCTCACAGTGTACAACATCATTTTAAAATGAAATTTAGGAGCATTTTGACATGTGCACAGTACCCCCAGCATTGCATAATTCGTAGCATTTAGCTTGCAGATGCGTACTGACCACCTTAAAACAGCAGAGAGAGCCCCTGAAGAACAAAGGTATTTATCTAGGAGTAAGCAAGGGGCATGGTGATGCAGAATGCGCATGCGTAGACAGCAGGGTGATTCACAGAGGTTGGGCCCAGAGAAGCCCTGAGAGGCAAAGGAGGGAACAAGTCACTGTGACATATTGCCCCCTGGCTACAGGATCAATAACGCAGGTGTTGCACCAGGCCAGCCCTGGACAGGAGGGAGCCAAACCCTTCCCCTCCTGGCCAGGATGGGAAATGGAGAAACTCAGCTCCCACAGAACCCTGTTGAAGGCTCACCACACCAGGAACTGCCTCCTCCCCAAAGCAGAACAAGACAGAGACCCAGCCTGTGACACGCAGGCCTTCGGGGGACATTTCAGATCCAGTATTCCAGCCTGAATGGACTGCCTGGGAGGCAGGGAGGGAGAGAGGAGCTTCTGGGGACTGCCTGCAACCCACCCACCCACAGGGCAGAGTGGAGACGGGACGACCTCGGAGGACTAACCCCAGGCCCCAGACAGCGTGAGGGGAGATAGGACCCAGTTGTAAGTCACTAGATAGGACTAATTGGCCCAGACTTGTCTGTTTGATGTTATCTGCAAGGCCGGCAAGCTGGCCTCTACGTCGGATCTTAAACCCAATTCTACAATGACAGTTCTGCTCTCCTGCACGCATTTCCGCCTCGTGGATGGATGGTCGTCATTTGTGAAACTTCCATCCTTCTGCACATCAGCTAAGGACTGATTATCCGTTGCTAAGAATGATTTCAAGTGTTAAATATGTGTTGATCATCTTGTTGAAGAAGTCCTCAAATGCCTTGAAATTTTGCTCGGGAGCACTTATCCACTTTGTCATCCATGTCCTGATAGAATTTCTTTGATTAATGTCGTGTCTTCCCGGCTCGACTGAGCTACGAAAAGGACACGGATCAAATGAGCTCCCCCGTTTCTCCAGGTAACATTACTTAGTTCATCTCATACAAAAATTCAACTTAGATTGACTTCCACTTACCCCCGGCCATTCTTCTTTTCAGCAGTGCTGTGGTTTAAACTCAGGGCCTTGCACTTGCAAGACAATTGTCCCACCACTTGGAGCATGCCTCCAGCCCTCTTTTTTGCTTTGTTTTTCAGAGGACTGGCTTGGAACTGTCAATCCTCTTACATTACTAGGATTACAAACACAGCCAGCACATTCAGCTTTTATTCGTTGTGATGGGTTTATACTGGTTTCTCTGCCCATGCTGGCTTTCGGCTAAAAAAAAAATCTCCCCCCTCTCCACCTTCTGAGTAGCTGGGATTACAGATGTGACTATACATGCTGAGCCAAACTCATCTTCGTTGAATACCCTTGTGGTTTTGCATAGCATGTGTATTCTGTATTGCGAGAGCCCCCACTTATTCCCAAATAAATAACATCGTTCTTTAGAGAATCTCTCTGTTTGCTATTTAATGACACATCTAAAGATGGATCTTAACCTCCAAGACATTGTAGATTGGAGTTTTGATTATGGCAATTTTCTGGCAGATGGCAGTAAAATGTCTTCTTGTAATATACCCAGTGTCCTACACCGCTTTTCTAGCAGATCGACAAAACATGTCTAGAGCAAGGGGTGTATTTTTTTTTTTCACAAAGGCTCTCTATAGATGGGCACAGCACAGCCTGGTTGGCTAATCAATCAATGCTTCCAGGCATCTGGGCTTACAGTTAGGAAGAGCTCCATGATCTGTGAGAAGCTTGGCCTGATCAGATGTTGCCACTCAGACATTGTATGCATAGATACACAAATAGCCTCTTTCCTTCATAAATATGGAATCTGTTGTTTGCTTTCAAACCCTGCAGGGTTTGATTTGCTTTGACCTGAAGTACAACCATAAGAGCTCTCTTCCTCCTTTCCTAAGCAAGGAGAAAAGGAAATCTCTCACCTACCCTGTCCCTGGCCTTATAGTAGGGACTCACGCTCCCAGATGAATACATTTCTGGGTGGCAACTGCAGATTCATGAGTCAGGAAATAATCTCTCTACAGCCGCATGCGCTGTAGTCTCTGGCTAGACTCATGCGGGCCATCTGTTTATGGTTCCAAGTTCTTGCCTGCACCCCTTCAAAACCTGATTAAAAACCTTTTGATTAACTGGATCCTGGGGTCAGTACTCTGTTTGTTTGTTTCCTTGGAGTGAATAAATAGAAGCTCTACCCCCCTGGCCCCAGGACCCCCCACCTGAACATGGTAGCAGGAAGCAGGCAGGCTTCAACTAACAAGAGGAATCTGGGCATTCTTCTCAGGTCTGACATGACCCGAGAGACTCAAGATTTGTCTGATTTATACAAACTCAATTGCATAGGCGTGTAGAGTGAACCTTTCCTATTTATTTTAAAGATGCTGGAGTTGGGAAGATGATGGCTTTGTGTTTTTATGAGCCTGCAATATTTTTCACTGTGAGATGCCGGGCAGCAACTCCATGTGTGTATATATAGACAAACCCAAGTTGTAAGAAATTCATGTGCTATTTACACACAGCTTTAAATCATAGCATGCAGGCTAGAAACTGAACCACTGTCTCCCCACCCCCCCAACACATATTTTGTTAGGGAGAAGGAAAGGAAGTGAACTTCCGCTTGTAACCAGACAAGCAATGACAAGAGCTCACTCTTGTTCCACACTCAGTGCACCATTCGCCCAGGCCCAGTCTTCCTCGAGCTTTATAAAATCCCTGAAAAGTAGGAACACGTGGATTATATGGTTGGGTTTTGACAAACTGAACAGTAATCGGAGAAACTGATGCCTAGGAAAGAAACCGACCTTCTCAAGTTCACACAGTCCTTGGGTTCACACGGTTCTCATGTTCATACAGCGCGTAAGCATTTGCCACCGCCTGGATCCAACACTGGGACATCGATAACCCAATAGGCTTCCTAAACCTCAAGCCGCCATGATGACCATCCAGGAATGGATCTTTGTGTATCTGTGACAGTTTTGTGCAGTAATTTAATAGGTTACATTGGATTTCCTAAGCCTTTATGTCCTATTAAGGACTTAGGCCTGGACAGGACTCAGCACCATCACAGATGGGAGACTACAGCAGGGAGAAACACTACCACACTGGCTTCCATCCTTGTAAATGAGAATGGACACGTCTTAGGACATGCAGTCCCTGGATTCCTTCAGGGTTAAAATCGTCATCAACTCACTGTGTTTCGACCAGTCTCCTTGAGGAATTCTTCTCAAGACTTTGTTCTAAACAGATCCCACCAGTGGACCAACATTGGCATGGGGCGGGGTGGGGGGGTGCATCTTGTTACCCCCACAGCAAAGACTTATGGAGCCCGGAGTGATGTCTTAGTCCATTTGGCGGCCTCTCCTAGCTGGTGGGTAGGGCAAGGCAGACAGAGACTGGAGGTCACCATAGCAAACATCTTCATTCAAACTATTGGGGTACAGACTTTGAAAAATGGCTATGGACTGAGGGTTAGCTTTCTGTCATAAGGCAGTGCTAACAAGCTCAGCCAGCTATGAAGCTCGGTGGGGAAGCACAGTACTGGCCCAGCCAGCACTTTCCTCACAAGCTTTTTTCCCTCTGGAGTGAGGGATTAAAGCCCAACTCATTCCAGAGAAAACTATTTTGTGTTCCTCGGTGTTCTGACTGTTTAGCTAAAGGTCCACCTAGGATGGTGACATTGGTGGCATTGGACGACAGATGCTACTGGGCCCCAGGTGATGCAGCCTTTAAGAGATGAGGACTAGGGGAATAATCCAGGTCCGTTAGGGATGTGCCTTCAAAAGGAACTAAGATTCCCTGGGAGACCCAGCTTGGCTCAGCATCGTTCTAGAAGCTCAAGGATGACCCTGAGGCACTCTCTGGTTGTGAACCTGTTTGGGGCATGTTGCTATTGCGGTGACAAACAAAACGATGCTCTCGAGATGTCACACGTGTCTGTGGCAGGTACAGCCACCCCAGGTGCTCTCTTCTGACCGCTATCAAGAGACTGTCTTGACGGAGCGTGCGATCCCGGCCAGGCACTCCCGGCGGCGAGTGACTTTTGATGTCGTTCTCAAAACCCTTTGCCCTTTTCCCCCCGTGCCCCCAGAGCAGGAGCGCACACGCTGCGTGAGCGCCAGGACCATGCACCGGGTCACACCCGGCGGATCAGACGAACATTAGGAGCAAACCCCGCAGCTGGCTTCTTCCGCAGCCTGAGAGCTTGTGCACGCCCGGCATTGCCTGCAGGGAGAGGAAACATTTTCCTTTCCTTTCCTTTCCTGGTCACCACCTTCCTCACCGGGGCCCAAGCAAGGCTTCCCCCCACCCCCCCTGCCCCTTGCTGGTTTTTAGACAGTAACATTCCTGACATGTCTCATCAACTTTGAAAAGGCTGCAGGGTAATATTCCATGTATCTAGACATTTAGAAGGCATTTTTAAAATGCCAACTGTCTGGTCCCTGTCTGATGGGGTGAGTTTCTGTGCTTCATTTCCTCTTTATTGAACTCCACGGAGGAAGGTCCTGCAGAAGTCGCCAGCGCGGGGACAGGAGGCGGGAGGCCGGTCCCCGTGTCTCGGTGCAAGAACACTACCCGCCTTGCTCTGGTGCGGCTGGCCAGTGGACACCCTGATCCTAGCTCATCCGCATCCAAGTAACGGATTGCACACTGCTGAGCAGGATGTGATCGCAGCATAGCCCGCTCCGAGGGAGAGACGGGAGGATGTCAGCACGTGGCTGGGCAAAGGGAAGCGAGTAGGGAGGAGCAGGTAAGAGGGAAGATGTCTGCTGAGTGGATGAGTCTCTTTCTTCCCATTGGCCGTTGTTGGGCAGTTTCCAGGATGCCCCTTTCCATTTCTGATCACGTGTGAGATTCGTTAGATTATCCCCATCCTAGGCAAACCTTTGATATGATTGGATGCTAGGTGACCATGGATGGCATTCCTAAAACTGGTGACACTCCCCTTTCTGATCCAGCGACAAGGGTTTGCTTTTCTCTTACACGCCATTACGTGTTGAGGGATCGTGACCCTATCTAATCAACACGCTGGCTTCGTTTCACTAGACCCTCAACCGGATTGGCATGTGAAGAGCCATTGCTAACCACATTTGGTTCTAGAACTTCCCAGCATGCCCCGTGCTTGTCTGGTGGTTCCTAGTACTGAGGAAGGAGGGCGGGCCCGCTGGCGGTACCCGGAACTGTGAGGACTCTGGGCTCCGGTGAAAAGGCTCTAATTAATAGGTAGGAAAGATGAGCTACCTTGGAAGTTCACTGTTGAAGTTGTCTGGAAACCTCAAAGTCGGAAGACTAATTAACCGTGATGAGCTGACCGCTGGAAACCATTTCAGAGCTGTGACACAGTGATGGATGGATCCATGCTGTTCCAGTGTCATTGCTACTTGCAGTGCCTCAGACGAGCATACAATACTGAGGTCTCTTTCAAGCCCATCGCAACAGGCCGCCAGCCGTCACCTCTTCTGTATTTTGGCTCCATATTCATGGGTTGGTGACATACAGAGATAAGCGGGTGAGGCCTTTTCTATGGCTGGAAGATGGAACCAAACCCCATCAAGGCTCCTGCTGCTTCAGGCATTTGGGCGCCACGTGCAGAGTTAGCACAGCAGAGAAGTCTGACCCAGAACAATAGCTTGTCTTTTCCAACATGGAAAATGCGCGTGTATGAATGTGTATGTAGGTATGTCAGTGCTGTGTGTATACGCACGTGTGTGTATCAGACTGTGAGTCTAGGTATGTAAGTGTGTGTAAATGGATGTGACCCGGTGTGTGAACATGTCTGTGTGTTTTATGTTTGTGTTTAAATGTGTGTGCAAGGGCATGCATGTGACACATGTGGATGTGTGGATCTGAGTGTGTGGGGGGGTGTGAGTGTTGTGTGTATGAGTGTTGTGTTATGCAAATCTCATGAAGGTGTAAGTGGATGTATGTGTCTGTATGGGTGTAGTGTGACTGTGAACATGTGTGGATGAATGCATGTGTGTGCGTGTTGGGAGTGTGTATGTGTGCATGTGAGCCTTGTGCATGTATGAAGGCATGTGTTAGAGTTGTGTGAGCACTGTGTGTATGAGTATAGGTGTCATGGGAATGGTGTATGGGTGTATGTGTGTGTGTGAATGTATGTGTATGAGTGTGTATGTGTGTGTGTGTGTGTGCCAGATGCCGTACCACACCTGAACGCTGGCAGGAGAACCTCCCTGGCCCCTGCCCAGTCTTTACCATTTCCTCTTTCCCGGGATGCATTTGGGTGAGGTTGAACCACACTCTGGATCTGAATTTGGGAAAGAGATCTCCAATCAGGGCTGGGCAGGAGTTTTCTAAAAGAGACAGCTATCCAATAGTTTCAGTGCTGAGGCCAAAAGGCAAAAACAAAGGCAGTATGGGTATTTAATTAATCACTGAAAATGTAACCATGCAAAACTGTAAACAACCGTCTTTGCTCATTAGCCATGAAGAAACAAGGCAGCCAGCCAGATGTGGCCCCAGGCCAGATGTGATCCGGTCATGGCTAGTACGACTGGCCATGGTACCAGGGCTGCCACACTTCTCACTAGTGTCCTGTGTCTATGGGAAAGTGTATCCGTATGTGTGTGTGTGTATGTATATATAGAATACATATGGATATATGGATTTATATATACATGTATATCTGTATTTCTACACATAAATATCCATGTGGGTATATATGTATATGGATATATAACATGTTTTACATAATCAAGACATATACTACACAATACATTGATATGAATTAATGCAATATATTGCATATTATATTTATGGAGCATTTATTAGTAAAACGTTCTCTATTATATATTATTTCTATATTCAAACTAATTACATATTTCAGTATATTAATTAATTAATTATAATTAATTATATTATAATTATAATATAATTATATTAATTACATATAATTAATTAATTATATACATAATATATAAATAGATTTAAAATAATATTGCAAGTCTATGTAATATATTCTGTTACTTTGGTGGTAAAGTAATACATACCATGGTATATATTACATACAGTATATATTATATTAATACTATTTCTTCTAAACGGTACCACAAACTGGTATTTTTTTTTCCTAAAGCTAACCAAGGTGAAAGCACCTTTACTTCATCCCTGACGTCAGCAAGAACTCACGGATCACCTGACCCTGGGCTTTCAAAGTAAGACTGCCCAGTGGAGGGGAGGAGAGCTCCGCACAAAAATGCAGCAAGGATCTCCGTGTGGTTATGCTGCTGTTTGTCTGTGTGTGGTCCTGGGGTGGGAGCCGGGGCCTGGTGCAGGCGAGGTGGGAACTCACCACAGAGTGAGCAATGCCGGATTGCTACTGGAAGTGTGCAGAGAGAGTGTGTTTACGGCAGACACCCGTTTTAGGCATCTGCTGACTTCGGTGTCTTGTCCACAGAGAACTGAACACTCCCTGACATTCACATTTTTCATGGGTGAAGCAGTCACGTGTTCAAGAATCAAACCTCGAGCATAAAGAAGTATATTCTCAGAACTCGCACTCCCTCACGCCCACCCTGTACATCATCCTTGGCCTGCTTCCTGGGCTCTTAACACAAACACAGGAACAAAGTCCTGGTTGGCCAACTTTATTTTCCAAAGGCAGCCTCTTCTGCACGCTTCTCTGTACCTTCCTCTTGTTTTCTGTGTAAATCGAGTCAGGAAACGAGATCTCCCCTATCTGCGCAGGAGACCTGCATTTAAGAGAACAAAAGAGCTTATCTTATGAACACTGTGTTGCAGCTCTCTGGGATCCAAATTTGAAATCATCTCAGTTTTTCCGAACTGTCCCCAACTCTTGCTAAATCAGTGAGCAGTGGCTGAGTTCAGCCACTGATTCCCAAACCTGACAGCTACGTTTGAACTTGGGGTTTCATCTTTGCTAGACAGCAGCTGTACTCACGAGCCATGTCTCCCACTATTTATTTGAGACGAGGTCTCTCTTCTTGCTGAGGTATGAGCCTGGACCATGATTGCCTGTTTTCGGATTCCCATCGTAGCTGGGATAACAGGCATGGGCCACTATGTCCAGCCTCTAACAGGAATGCCCCGTCTTCCCAGAAATCCCTAGCAGACCTTTGCTCACTGACTGCTACTACTTTATTGAAACAGCTAGACACTGTTGCTTCTAGTCGGGCTGCTTGCTCCCTCAAGCAGAACAGGGGTCCTCTCAGTAAGGCAAGGGGGAGAGTGGCTATGACGTCGGCGACATCTTGTCTTCAGCACATGGCTGTGTGCAGGATTAACGTATTGCCCGGGGAACTTCGAGCTCATGTCCTCGCAATATTGTTCTATCCCTGCTCTTCGCATATGAAGAGAGGCTGGAAGTGGATCCTGGTCATACAGACCAGCCGCTGCCAGTTCAGGCGTGATGAGTTCAGGCAGGGGAAACTGAGGCCAGTCTAGAAAAATCACAGAAGTCCTGGGCCAGGTCCTTGGAATCACGTTCATTGCTGCCCCATCTCTGCAGCCAGTGGCCTAAGGCAGGGATGGAGCCCAAGGCCCATGCCTCTTCCTAAGTCACCACAGTGCCTGGCTTCTGGGTCCAGAGAAATCATCCTTCTTCTTTCTAAAGCACCAAAGCGAATTGAGTTTTTTTATCAGACCTACCTAGGCATGGGCTGGGCGTTCAAGATGGCTTCATTAGTGACCTAATAAAATAAGTTGGTGGTGGAAACAAGACTGCAAAGCAAGGCTTTTCAGTTTGGAGTGGGGTGTGTGTGTGTGTGTGTGTGTGTGTGTGTGTGTGTGTGTGTGTGTGTGTGTGCGCGCGCGCGCGCTTTCTCCTGAGCCTTTAGAAAACACTCCCTGCCAGGCTTCATGTTTCAAAGGCCAGCGCGGAAAGGACGCATGTTCACACCTTCCCGTGCCTGCAGCCCATCAATCCAGGCACAGGTTAAGGAGAGCCGGCCTAATCTATAGTCTGAAGGTAACTCACAGCTTCTCACCCGGACCACAGCCAGTTTCTCAAAAATCACTGAGGAGAACCGGAGGGAAACGTGGAAGCCGATACCATCAAACTTCGACGCTGAAAGATCACCCATCCCTGCTGAGTGGTGAAAACAAAAGACTCATGGGAATGTTCAGGTAACACCCAAGGGAGGCCCACGTGTTCCTAGGCCAGACTCGCTGTGACAATCTGAAGACCCAGGCGGAGCAGTCCAGGATGGAATTGGGAAACACTTAAGGCAGGAAATGGTCGATTGAAGGGAGGGTAGGAGCTATGAGCTGTGTTTGTGTCGTGTCTGAATTCCCCAAAGGGATGACGTTAGGATTCTTTTTTTTTGCCAGTCCTGGGCCTTGGACTCAGGGCCTGAGCACTGTCCCTGGCTTCTTTTTGCTCAAGGCTAGCACTCTGCCACTTGAGCCACAGCGCCACTTCTGGCCATTTTCTATATATGTGGTGCTGGGGAATCGAACCCAGGGCTTCATGTATACGAGGCAAGCACTCTTGCCACTAGGCCATATTCCCAGCCCACGTTAGGATTCTTGGAAGACAGTTAGGGTCAGACGAGGCCACGAGTTGTGGGGCTCAGGAAGAAGGTGGCCCCTGACCCTAGTCTTGCGGCCTTCAGAAACTAGCAAATATTGGTTGCCATTGAAGCCATGTAGCTTACGTCATTTTCTCCCTCCCTCCATTCCGGAGGCCTCCGTCCTCTTACAGGCCCTATGTCACCTCCTCACTAACCAAGCCCCTCATTTTCTCTTGCTCCAGTCCCTTTGGCCTCTGTGCCCGGTGCACACCTACCTCAGAGACATTACACTAGTTGTTCCCTTAGGTGGAATGATTCACTCCTTACCCTCCCCAAGGTCTCTCCTCACAGCAGGGGTAGAGGGCCAAGAGCAAGCAAGCTAGGTGGGCAAGGAGAGGTACCTGGGGCAGGTATTTGTGGATTTCCCTGCCTGGGAGAGAGGAAGGCAGGCTAGGGAAAGAATCAGGTCATGTTTCCACCTCGGTGGTTCCAATATTGTTTTCATCTTGGCCCTTAGGAGGACATGAGGGAACAGTCACTTTGCTTTCCTGCTCTATTGCTGGCAGCCTATTTCTGTCAGATGGAGGAATCTAAATTCCCCATTTTAACTCGTGTTGCTTTCGTGAAAGCTTATCCGGAGTCCAGAAAACTTCGCGTGCCCCCCCCCCCCCCACCTTGAGTCAAGCGAACATCGCAGTTAGAGCTCAAGTGTGTGCTGGGTTAATTAATTCTGCCTTTGAAAAAGAGAAAAAGAAATCCTTGTCTTCCTTTGAAAGCCATGATAAACTACTTCTTTATTTTTTGTCAGTTTTATCAAGTTATTTTTTTTTAAGACCTTGGCTCAGCTTTATTGGTTTTTCTCTGTGCCCTTTCAAGTAAAAAGAACTTTTATTAACAGAGGTCCCTGCCTATTAAGCGCCTGGCCTTCAGAATGGAAGACAGCACCATGGTGTTCTCCCGGCTTGCCATTTAGTGGCCTTGGCCTAAAGCCTCTTGCTGGAGATGTGGCGGGCCCTCTCGATGTCTCTACTGGTAAAAGGATGGACATGTTTGGTAATGTCCATCGTGGTCAAAGTATGACTATGTTTGGAAGCAAGGGACAAAGGCCAGGTGAGGAAACTTGGCTTCTTACGACCAGCCTCCTTCCTCTAAGTGTCCTGTTCCGATGGACTCTATCAGAACCTATGACTTTGGTCGTATGCACTGGGCGACTCCTGTACTCCTGACCTGGTCCAGGGTGCCCAGGGCTGAGGAGGCATGTCCGTCGCTCACAAACACCAGTCCGCCTCAGACACTTGGTGCTGTTTCTCTCCCTAGCCTCACCCCTTATCTCTAGGGGCTCTCTACTACTGTTCACTGTGAGCCTGGGAAAGGGGGCTCCTCCCTCCCCCAGAAGCTGTTCGTTTCTTCTTGAACTTTCTCTCCTAGAATTGCGTGTCTGGGGCCTGCAGACTTCCCCAGTGCTGGCTGATCTCTCTCTTAGAGGCTGCATTTTGTCTTGACCCCAGCAACGTGACTCCAGCCTCTGCCCAGCAATTAAACTCCTTACCGTCCTTGATGTTGATCCATTCCCAGGTGTCTGGCTTACAGCACGGTCCCCACACACCTTTCCGTATCACACCACTCTCTTCCGGCCCTGAAGAGGATCCCTGACCAGTGTAGCCTGTCCCTCTCCCCCTTTCCTGCACCTGCCCAACCACTGGGTCTCCTGGGTGGCACCTGCTGAAAACAGCATTTCTTAAAGAGGAGTTTCCAGCCCTGGGACTCCCAGGCTAGATTCCTTCTCTTCCTATATGTTTAAGCAAGCCAGAGCCAATTCACAACCACTGTATCTCTGTTGCAGGTCTGAACTGCTTTTCAAGGTGGATTTTATGGTTATTTGCGGCAGAGAATCCCTGAGTTCTGTTTTCTCCTCCATGCCCTCAAGAGCCGAGCTTGACAAAGTAATTCCAGCAACTCCAAGCAGGCTCCGCCCAGCAGGAGTGCCAGTCACTCAGAGCTAACATAACAACATGACAGCTACCCCTGTAGCTAAGTGCTCACAGTGTCCTCTACAGAATCGATTAGGTGCAATGGCTAGGTTTCTAATTCCCCCGATCGGTCTGCCATTATGTAATACCTGCTACCTTCCTGTCTTCTTACCAAACCATTCCACTGGTCATTAAAGTCACTGAGACGTTTCTACCCATCCCACTGTTTTCGGATGAAGAAACTAAGGTACTTTGAATCAAAAGCCTGTGGCCCAAGGCCTAAGGGCCTTCTGTGGCCCACCAGGCACTTACCCACAGTGCTCTCTGCTCCAGGTGTTCGGATGAAGAAACTAGACAGGGCAGAGTGACTGAGTCTCCATGAAGGTCATGCAGGGGTTCTGAGTGTTGGACGTTGTGGCTCTTCTGATTGCTCAGGAAGCCAGTGGAAGTGCCCGTCCTCCTCCCGTTCTCCTGAATCCTGACAACCAGCCTTCCCTGCTGAAGTTCCACCCAAGCCCTGCAATCGGAGAGAACTCAGCCACACAGCAACTGCATTGACCAGAAACAAGTTGATGTCTGCACTCTGGCTGCCGACATCTATATCTTTAGACTCAAGGAAGATGTTTCAGCATTCCCTCAGGGTTTATACTTTTGAAATGGGCAGGCTCCTGAATTAGATCTCAATGGGATCCACTGAGTAGTCGTAGGTAGAGAAGCCGTCAGTGGTATGTATGGAGGCTAGGAGGGCATCTGGCATGGGAAACTGTTCTTTGGGATAGGAAAGCATATTGGTCCGTGACAGGTGGAACGGGAGTCAGAGTTTCTGGAGGAGAGACGTCCGGAGGTTTCCTGGGAGTGGAAATGCTGGCAGAGTCTCCTGGGGCAGAGAGATGGCCTCGGTTCTCCTGTGTGGCTCCTGCTGTTGGAATATGAGCCTTTGTGGCTTATTTTAGATTTTCTTTCCAATGATGTAACTCTGTTTCTTCACTCCACACACCACTCACCAAAAGATCCCGAGAGACCGCCCTTGAGAATGATCTAGGAGTCCGTTCACTCGCTGCACCTGGTGGTGGTCAGCTAGCTTGCTCCCGTAAATTCTCACCAAAGGTGTCGGTGCTACATCCATTAAAGCTATCCCATGTTCTGTTCCAAACACTGCTATGCCTCCACTTCCAGTTTGGAGGTAAGAGTCTCGTGGCGTTTTCTTCCCAGGTTAGCTTTGGACCTTGGTCCTCAGGTCTCGGCCTCCTGAGTAGCTGAAATAAAGCACCATCAAGGGCCACGCTGATCAAAGGCACGGTTTTGAAACAACATGGACTCCTGGGATTCTCTCATCTGATTCCTCTCTCGAGGAGGAAACTTCGGGGTTATATGGTAACTCAGCGAGCAATCGAAGCCCTACACATTTCACTGTCACACACCCACATAGAACAAAGACTCGAGGCATCAAGACTCCAGTTGGGTGACTGAGTGGCGACACCACCACGCAGAGCCCAGTGTGCATGAATGGGCAGAATCCCTCCCTCTGTGCTTCCTATTGGCGAACGTCATTAGAATAGCATCAGCTTAAACCTGAATGGGAGTTGCCGTTCAAAACAAGAAGGATAGTTAGTATCTCCACAAACATTTACACCTAATTTCCACACTCATTATTTATTATCGTTTGTCTTATTTAATACCTTCGGTAAATTGTTTACATTTAACAAGTCGTTTGACTCTCACAAGTCTTGCCTTTCATACTCGAGAAGTCGAAGCAACACTTCTGATCAAAGTAGAATGCTTTAATGAAGTAACCATGAGCTTCCCCTCAAGGAAGTAATTATACCCCAAAGCACAGTTAACGGATTTTCTTCTTGTTCCTCTCAGATCTTGTCCATTGTGGACAGCATGCTATTGTAATGTGTTTATCTGGAGCCCGATGTCGTCTCTTCACTCTGGTGTGCTAAGAGAGGACTGCCAAGCTCATCTGACAGCACCTTATGAGTGTCCTGTGACTTCTGAAACCTTCTCAGGAGGCCCGTGTCCAGGGTGCAAATGGTAAGACTCTGAATCTGAGCTCTAGAAAAGCTCCCGGTGCTCCCAGTTGAAACCAGGCTGGGAACAAGTACATCGGTGACTTCCTCTGCAAAAGAACAAGTAAGAATTCTGTGTATGTTACTCACTCCAACGTGCACATGGACTCAGACACAGAGAGAACTGAACATTGCTTGAGTTAGCCCACTTTCTGTCCCTAGGACAAAGCATTGGAGATGCACAAAAGGAGGAAAGGTTTATTTGTGGCTCACGGTGTCAGAAGTTTCAGTCCATGACCACTTTGTCCCATCATCCTGGACCTGTGGGGAGGTAGGACAATCAAATGGGAGCACACGGTGGCGTGGAAGTGGAAGCTGCTCACTTCTTGGGGGACAGGAAGCAAAGGGAGAGACAGGGAGAAGTGGAGGAATGATATTCCTTTCAAAAGCCTACCTCTGACCTTCAATGACCTTCTTCCTCCAAGGATGCCCTGTCTTCTATAAGAAGATTGTAATAAGATCCCACCGCCTCCCAGTTTTCAACCAATCAGCTGGGGACCAAGCAGGCTACCACCAATCCAGAGCCTTCCCTCCTTCCTTCCTTGCTAGTGTAGCTTTCTGGAGATTTCTAACAACCACCTGCTCATTATATCATACATCAGGGTGTCTAAGAAAATCTGGAGCTGGAATAACCCTCGTAAAAGAAGCAAGAGACCATAGGTTTTGTTCTGTGGAAGCTCCAAAAGCCAAGAAAGGGCTCCTCTTCCCTCCAAGCCTTCCCCTCAGGTCAATTTCTGCCTTGCAAACAAGCCCAGTATGACCTTGAGCTATATCATCTCACAGGCCAGGACAGACAGTGCCACATGTCTAATAAGACCCAGACCACATGTCTAATAAGAAGCATCACTGCTCACAAAGGCCAAGAGGTCAGGGCTGGTGGATCAGGTCTCTCCATGAACAACTCGAAGGCAGATTCTCTTCTGAGGAGGGAGCTCTACTTTCGTGGATGAGTAGAAATAGCACATTACCAGAGCACCTTGCAGCGACTTCAGAGGCGGAGGGAAGAGGATAGTGAGTTCTGAAGCCAGCTCAGGCAGAGTTAGCAAGACCCTATCTCAGAAACAAACTATAAAACAGAAGGACTTGGAGTATGGCTCATGTGGTAGAGTACTTGTCTAACATGAACAAAGTTCTATGTTCAATCACCAGTACCACACACACACACACACACACGCACGCACGCACGCACACATGCACACACACGCGCGTGTGCGCCATACTGTGTAAGCGCACCACAGGAATGAGACCTCCATAGGCAGCCCTCACGGTCCTGTTGCTTCTGTGCCTGGTCCTGAGGAGGAAGAAGAGGGTGAGAGAGAGCATTTCCGTGCCACTGTGACGCTCGCTCTTTCCCACTTCTAGTGTTCCGGAACTATAAAGGCCCATTGTATTTCCAAGGCTTGTCTGATCCTATTTCTGTGTAAATTAGATTAAGCTCTTTACTGTGTGTTACTGATATTAAAAAAGAATGAACTCCCATCTTGCAAACACAGCAAAAAGCAGTGGTTCCCATGGCAAAGGAGTCACGGGCCAGTATCCACAAGAAACCAATTTTAACTTTTGAGCCCAGTCAGCAGGCAAACCTGCTGGTTGATGGCAGGGTCGGCCCTAGGCGACATCATGAGCTACATGATAGGAGCTGTCAGCATCTGAGTCTCTCCTTTCCTAACCTCATTCAGCGCCTCTTCAATCCCCAAACACCATCCTTCACTCTTGTCTCCTAGAGTACACTGTCGGTCCACATGTCCATATGAAGGCTGGGCACTAAGTTTGCATGACCTTGGTGGATGATAATTAGTTAAGTGCTATTTGAGAATAATGGTGGAGCTGGGCGGGGGGAGTATAGCTCAATGGTAGAGCCGTTGTGTAGCATTTGTGAAATCCTAAGTTTGATCTTCAGCACAAGAGGAGAAGGAGAAGAAAGCAGAGGAAGAGGAGAAAGATGAAGACAAAGACTAAGAGAAGAAAACCTTATATTAGAATTGTCTCTACACTCCACAAAGTTATCTTTCTAGCACAGGGACTACGATTGATATTTTTACCCCTTCTCCCATCCATCTCCTATTTCTATGCATTTTCGAAGAGGATACTGTTGGTAGCTTTATCAGTCTCCGTGTTCTGTTGCTGCAAAAAGCAAAACGTATCTAAGGCCTAAGGTAATTAATCTAAAAAAGAAACATGTCTAGTTGGCTCACAATTTTGGAGATTTCCATGCATGGCCACTTGGTTCTGTTGCTTTGGACTTGTGCTGGCACAATGCTATGTGGTGGTGGTGGGGGGGGGGGGAGCCAGTGCAGCTCGTTGCTAGATGTGAAAAAGAGGAAGAGGAGGAGCCGGGGCCCCAATGTCGCCTTCAAGAGCTCAATCCCCAGTGACCTAACTTCCTCCCACTAAGCTCCACCTCCTAAGGGTTCTACCACCTTCCAACAGTGCCACAGGCTGGTGACAAATCCTTGAGCTCCTTGACTTTGAGGGGACATTCATGATCCAGGCTACAGAAGTAGGGAATGCAAAAGCAAAGAAATGAGGAGACATAGGCTAAAAAAACTTTCCAGACTTCGAGAAGTAGTGATTTGGGCCAAACTCCAAAGAGTTAGAGGCAATTTTCTACACTCTTTAACTTGCCAGAAGGCAAAAGCACCAAATCTGTCTTTTGGGGGCTCTTTTGAATGTCTTAAGTGATTGGGATCAATAAAAGGACAAAAGAAACATAAACTATTTTGATATAACATTCCCAGAATCTAAATGTCCATATTAAGAGAGTGATTGCATATCAAGTAAAGGAATAAGGAAGATCTCTATATACTGATGGAGAAAATTCTCCACTGACAAAAGCAAGTCACTCAATAATGCATTCTATAGTAGAATGTCATTAATATACACGCACACACAGACTTGCCACATCTAGAGTCATTTTATTTTTGCTATTTCAATTAACTACAGTCAACCATAGGCCAAAAATATTACATTGAAAAATTGTAAGACTTCATGCAACTTTTAGTCACATTCACACTTTCATTATGTCATTATAATTGATTTATTTTCTTATGAGTTTCTATTGATAATCTCTTACTATGGCTAGTTTGTAAAGTGAAACTTTATTCTAGGAGTGGATGCCCAGGAGAACGCTGGGTATCTCTGGGTATCTTGAAGAAGACCTCTGAACTCTGAACTCTCATGACTAAGAGTTGCCGCTGATTGCCAAGGTCTTGCTTTACTCTGACTGTGATACCAGACTCCAACTGCTCCCACTAATAAAATTCATCTCAAGCATCAAGGAATGAAAATATTTTGCGCACTTTGCTGTGGCACCTGGAATAAACACACACACATGCACGCGCAGTTACCTGACTAATGAGATTGCTTGCTCTGAGATTGTTTCCTCGAGGAGCATGGAGTAGGTGTAACACAGACACTGTCCCTCCACTCAAGAAAATGCCAGTGGGTTTTTGTTGTTGTTGTTGTTTTACCAAATGTACGTAAAGTACCAGCTTTTGCACACGTGCATGCGTTTCTTCCCCTAGCTGAATGCAAGTGACAATTCTGGTTGACATCCCTCCAGTATGACTGGCCAGTGACACTGTCTACAGCCCAACTCTGTCTCCAGGTTGATATTGAGGTAGCTGTGCCTACTTCTATAGATCAGCATTCGGCCTGAGCCACATGGTCAGAAACTCCTTGCTTGTGTCCCCAGGTTCCTCCCAAGAGGAGAGAACACATGGGCCCCCTGACTCCAGCCAGTCAGTCTGATGGTTTCCAGTGTGAAATAATTCCTGAAGAGGTCAGAATTCCTGTGTCGTCTTTCCTGGCAATACAGCACCTGGTACCTGGTGTTTCTACCTGTGGGCTCTGGTAGAGCTGGCTACATGGCTGTCATGGTAGCATAGCTCTGCCTTGGGCAACTAGATACCCCCCTTCCCCTTGTCAGAATGATTGCAACAGGCTGGGTGCTGTGACTCGTGCCTATAATACGAGCTCTGCAGGAGGTGGAGATTATGAGGAGTATTGTACTTTGAGGCCAGCCCAAGTAAAATAATGTGAGTCTCCCCCATTTCAAGAGAAAAAGCTGAGTAGGTAATGCCTGCCTGTCATTCCAGCTGTGGCAGAAAATGTAAATAAGAAGAGGATCCAGACTTGCCTGTGCAGAAATGAAGATCCCGTCTCAAAAATAACTAAAGCAGAAAGGGCTGGGCATGTCATTCAGACGGTAGAACACTTGCCTAGCAAGACTGAAGCTCTGAGTTCAAATCTCAGTACTGCAAAAAATAAAATGGCTGAGGAGGTGGAGGGAGAAGTTCACTTTGGGCACAGGCCATCGCAGCTTGAATTGAAGTGTGCCGTCTGTGGAGATATTTGACAAACAGTAGCACCAGCTAGAAAGAGGTGTGCTTGATGCTATCATCACTCAACTGGAAGCCATAAACAACATGAGAAGAAAGCACTCCTGCTAGAGAAGGCCCTGGTAAGCCCCACCTCGTCCCCATATGACAATGTCCAAGAGAGGGGCGCCTGGCACCCACAGTCAATGATCTGCCGTCTGAAGTGGGACCCCCTCGGTGAGAATCCTCACCCTACCACATATTGGCTTTGGCAACTTTGCAGGCTATTTAACATCTCAGCGTTCAGTTCCCTCCGCGGTAAAATGCTAATATCATATTTCATAAGGTCATGGCAAAGCTATAATAAGAGCAGAAACTACGTGAAAACTCTTGGTATTCTGCAAAGTGAAGGAAAATGTCCCATTATTTGCAGTTCAAATTAGGGTTGTTCACAGAGGGTTTTCTCTCTCCAGTGCTGTCTCCCTGAGCGGTGCATCCTCACACAACACCAGCTTCTCCCATTTGTGAAACTCCCATGCCCTTTGTCCTTGTAATCAGAGTCTTCCAGAACTCTCCCTCACACACTACCATTTCAAACTAGGGTCCCATTCCCTCTTTAAGCCAAGTGGAGGTAGACAAAGCCCCTACTTAAGACATGTTGCAAGACTCATCATTTCCTAGCACTTCCTGCTCACGGAGCCAATCAAAACATCACCTTTATTTAATCTTAAATCGGTTTCCCTGTCCCTTACCTGCCATCCCTTGTGTCTGTTGCTCAAACTTCTTTTGTAGGCCAGACTCTGTCAGCACAGGGGCACTCCAGGGTCAGCCTTGGGGTCCCGCGGCCAGGGGAAGCCTTGGGGCCGCTCAGGTCTCGCTGGAGGCCTGGACATTCACTCAGATCTCTGCCTGGGTCCTGGTGCAAGAGGCAGCAGGCAGCACTGCTAGAAAGACTGGTAGCATTCAGGGACATAGCTCTAGGCAGGTGACATTTCCTCTTTCCAGTGACATTTGCCACCAAGGCCAGCTATGATGCCAAGCTTCTGGGCCAGAGGGACGTGAGTGTCATTCCTTTCCTTGGACCTAGGCCTTGAGGCTGAGCCCAGGTCATCCGTTCAGATCCTCCCCTCAGGCTAGTTCATGTCCCAGATCAATCAGCGGCACTGTGCAAAACCAG
Source organism: Perognathus longimembris pacificus (assembly GCF_023159225.1). NCBI lineage: Eukaryota > Metazoa > Chordata > Mammalia > Rodentia > Heteromyidae > Perognathus > Perognathus longimembris. The sequence continues at coordinate 26,458,259 of NC_063184.1, forward strand.
AAATGGCCCTGCAGGACCCTTGCTCTTTCCGCTGAGAGGATGGAGGGGACCCAACACCTGCCAGCCTGGCTTGGGTACATCATCTGGGGTCCCTTCCTCAGGTAGCCATTTCCGATGCCAAACTCTGGGCAACAAATTTGCTAGGAATTGCCAACACACCGGCCGCTTCCCTGGCGGTTGGGTCGGGAGTGCAGCAAATCCATGGGCCTCTGCCATCCTTTCCTCTCCTTGTTCCATGTGGAACTCACTGAAGCAAAGGAAACCTGGCTCTGGCTTAGACGACCGTGAACTGTGGAGATGGGAAGTTGGCTTGGGGTCTCGAATGGCCTTCAGTTGTTTCACTTCTCCAAATGGGTGGGTGTTCCTCATAGCAGGTGTGTGTGTGTGTGTGTGTGTGTGTGTGTGTGTGTGTGTGTGTGTGTGTTCCTGGGGCTTGAACTCAGAGCCTGGGTGCTGTCCCTGAGCTTTTGTGCTTAAAGCTAGCACCCTACCACTTGAGCCAGATCTCCAATTCTGGCTTTTTGGTGATTACTTAGAGATAAAACGTTTCACAGAGGTTCCTGCGTGGGCTGACTTTGAACTGCAATCCTCAGATCTCAGCCTCCTGAGTAGCTAGGATTACACACGTGAGCCACCAGTGCCTGACCAAAAGAAAATAGGTTTTTGACCACCAGCAAGAGCTAGATTGTATCCCCTTAAATAGTCATGTGGGCTTTGCACAGTAGTATCTGCCTGTAGCCCCTTCTACATGAGAGGCATAAGTAGGAGGATCACAGTCCAAGCACAAGTGTGAGACCCTATCTGAGAAGTAACTAAAGCTACAAGAGCCAGTTGGTGTGGCTCAAGTGCAAGAGCCCTTAGCCAGCAGGCACAGGACCCGAGTTCAACCCCCAGTAAGCCAAAAAAATTTTTAAAAAAATCATATGTGGACTCCCTATGCCCTGGAATAGGGTATGTAAGAGGTAATTAACTGGGCTTGTTAAAGTGGACTCTAGTCTAATATGAATGGAGTCCTTAAAGAAGGGGAAATGTGGACACAGCTATGTAGAGAGGGAGACCAAGCGGAGACAAAGGGAGAAGCCAACCTGCAAGCTGAGAGCAGGTCCTTCCCTCGCTGCCCTGAGGAAACCAACCCTGGGGACACGCAGGCCTCCACTTGTAGCTGCCAGGACTGTGAGGAGACAAATTCCCGGTGTTCCACCTCGTCTGTGACACTTTGCTACCGCACCCTAACAAACAACTACAGCCACTTGGTATTTATTTAAAAAAAAAAACAAAACAGAAATTATTTTGATCAAAGTTCAGGTTCTACACTTTGGCTGCTCAGACAAACTCCACTGAAGCACCACCATGGAAACAACAGACCAAGAAGAAAACAAGAGGTATCCAGAGACTGGAGGGTGGATGCCCTTGGCCTCTGTTTGTAAACATGGAACATTCCAGTGGGGCTAGCAAACCAGCATCAGCTACTTCTTCCGCATGCGCCCCACGTTTGAGTTTCCGGGCTCACCGGCTCAACCGTCCCAGGTAACCGGCCTCAAGAACAAAGGAATCACAGGGGCTTGGTGCTTCCTCAGTGTCTTTTTGATTTTTGTTCTCTAAAGGAACGTTATAAAGCTGCACCTCTAAGATGCTTTTTGGATTCACACCCACTGTCTGAGGAACAGCTTGAGGCCGACAAGATTAGCTCACTAGAACTCGTTGGGTTCTGCTCAGATGCTGCCCACACACCAGCCATACTTGTGGGGTTCGGATTCCTGCAAGCATCTCCCTCCAGCTCCCTCCTCCCAGCAGCTCGGGCCGTGGAGCTGTCATCCTCTGAGTCTGAGGGGCACTGACTTCTCTTCTTGCAAAGCACCTCACTCCCAGCTCTCGGGATACGACCACTCAGACGCGTTAAGCCTCTCCCGCCATCTTATTTTTACGCATGTCAGCAGGCTGCTGAGTAAGTTCCCTTCTTCCTCCCTGCCAGCACTTGCTCTGCTGTTCCCTCTTCTCTCTCTGATGATCCATGTGCTCAAACAGAATGGATCTTGTGTAACACACTTACCCCTGGCTCCTGTGTCTTCCATGGCCTGGTAAAACCCAGACAGCTACCTGTCCCCTCCTAGAAGCGCACACCACCGTGGGCTCCCTGGAGCCGCTCCCAGGCTGGCTTTTCAGGAACAGAAGCAGCTGAGAGGTTTACCATACCAGGCAGGCCCCGTCTCAACTACCTGGTCAGAGACCACACGAGCAATTGTCTCATAATTGTCCACTAATCTCTTCCTAGAGATTCCAACTGGCTCCAAATTGTTTGGGCTAATAAAAAACTTAAGGCGATTTGCAAGAAATTCCAGATGCATTGGGACTCTTTAGGGGATTGCGCAGCCTGCAGGCAGACGCAACTTAACTCAAATAAACATAAGGTAATATGCGTTGGCAAAAGTAATCTAAGCTGCGAGCATACATCTGTGCGCTCCAAATCTGCTGCCTCTGCTGAGAGTAGAAACCAGGGGTTAGCTCAACATGAATGAAGCTGGCAGAAGAAGCAGCCAATGGCCCCTAAGTGAACCACCCCTGGAGAGGGCCAATCAGAGCTTATTCCACAGGGACTCCACCAGTGGCCCAAAGGAGCATGTGCAGTTTGGCTCTGTGACACATTCCACAGCAACACTGCCCATTCTCGAGTGGAAGAGGGGCTTGCTTCCTGATTTGGGTTGTCCCCTATGAGGCCAGGAAGGTGTGGTAGATGTATCTAGGGGGTAAAGTGAAGGACATGTCTTTCTGTCCAGTCAACCTTACCACTGGTTGGCAAGCTCCAGAAGGTAGCTGCTGTCTAACCGCCAGGCCTACATTTAGATGAAGAGCTGGTTTCCAAATTATAGCCTCACTCGACCTTGGTACATTCCCTACTTTCTAACACACACATGACTAGAAAGCTGTGTTATCATGTCTTATTTGCACGTGCTATAAAGGGATTTTCGTTTCTAGGATGGGGGCATAGATATGTATTTGTGCCTACACAACTGCATCTACACCAACATATCTGTACGTGCATGCGTACACACATAAACAGACATATGCATATTTGTGCGCACACACACTTGTAATCGAGACTCCTGTAGTTGTGTCTCCATCTAGCCCAGGTGACAGGCAAGCATGTCACTGACCTCACGGAGGAGCTAACCTTCCAGAACAGGCAATGGGTCCGGGCATGAGTGGCTCACACCTATAATTGTAGCTATTCAGGAGACTGAGATCTGAGGATCACAGTTCAAAGCCAGCTGTGACTCAAAATGGTAGAGCACTAGCCTTGAGCAAGAAGCTCAGGGACAACACCCAGGCCCTGAGTTCAAGTCCCACCACCAACCAATAAGTGCCTCAGAGGGTCTGGGATAGAAAGCCACCATTCCTAAATCTTCCACTCACCTCAATACCTAGAAACAGAAGAGGAAGAAATGGCCTGGCCCCCCCTCCCCCTTGCCTCATAGAACCATAAGCAAAACAAGGTCTCAGCACTCGGCTCCTCCCCTCTCCCATCTGACCATGCGTGGTCAAAGAGCTTGATTCTAAGGGAGACTGTGGCTTGGGAAAGAGTTTGGGTCCAAAGAGCCCTGGTGGTCCAGAGGAGAAAGGAAGAGAGCGGCGCTGCTTCCTTTAGGAACTGCTTGCAGTCAGTCAGGCTGGTGCTTTCCATCACCATGAGTCAGCTGACAACACAATGGCCCACCTGGCGCGTGGGGATGGCTGGCAGGACCAGCGTGCAATGCTCAGAGCACCCAGTAAACACTATGGGCTTCATCCGCAGACTCTGAGACCGGAAGCCATCTCTCCTCTTTCTCAGTTAACCCAGGATCCCATGTCTTCCGGTCTGCTGGCAAGCCAAAGTCATTTCTAAAACCTCCTAGACCTTCTAAAGCAAACCTACCAGGCTAGGAGCAAGGCTTGGTGGGAGAGCACTTGCCTAGCACGCATGAGGCTCTGGGCTCCATTCCTAGTCACAACAAGAGAGGGTGCCACTCCATGTTTAGACCCCCTCAAGATTCCTTTGTTCCTAATAAGGAAGGGAACGGATTCCTTCATTTATGTATCAAACATTTCTCTTCTACTGTGTGCAAGATACCAGGCATGGTGGTACATGCCTAGAATTACAGCAAATCAGAGCCAGATATAGGAGAAACTAGAGTTCAAGGCCAGCCCAAGCAAAAGTTGTCGAGATCCTATCTCAAAAACAAATTACAAACAAAAGGGCTGGGGGTATGTGGCTCATAGAGTACTTGCAGTGTGAGGTATCTAAAAAGAAAAAAAAATCCCTAGCAAAAACTAAAAATAAAGAGACATATGCTACACAAGGCAGAAAACAAGGTAAAGATTTAGCAGCCAACTTGAAGAGATGTGCCAAAGCAAATAAAACACTCAGAACATTTGTCTTGGGACTAGGTGGGAATTTACTTGCTAAGTCCTACTGAGGCGGATACTGAGTAACACCATCAACGAGGAATTGATCTGTTCACAGACCTAGCTGTTCCTGAAGATCCCTGGAGGATCTGCTTCAAAAGCCCAGGATGGGACCGGAGCCTAGCAAGCTCCCTCAGGGAGGCGGAGGCTGCCCTCACGCTGGTCCTCAGGCCCCAGTGAGAATGGAGGCATTGATTAGCCATATTTTACTGGATTTCGCCTAATGAAAGCTCTCGCTCCTTGCTGGCGGTTCAATAACAAAGGGCAGTTCAATCCTAGCAATCTTCACGGGGCCAATAAGACACCTGTGTAATCCAGTTCACTACCAACTGGTTGAGCCCATGGGACATTTCAGAATATTTGGAAGGACAGTGGAGCGGACACGTTTCGAAACTGTCCCTTTTCCATGCCTAATTTCTACTTTCAGATGGACATAAACTCATGGCGTCTCCGAGGAATCAATGGAAGGCTAAGTTGCCGTGGAACACAGGGCCATCTGCCGTGGTCCTCCTCCCGTGAGCTTAGGAAAAAGCTGGACGCTGGTCCAGAAGGACAAGGATGTGGGCTGGGTGAGAGGGAAGGAAGTCCTTCCCAGATGAAGAGAGGGGCTGTATAAAGCCATCCGGGCTAGGAGAGTCAGCTCAGAAGATGCTCGTTGCTTGGAGCAGCCTTGCGCCTCCCTGGCTGACGTGTGTAGCGTGCTCGCTCCCTCGCCTTCACCAGCTTTCCGTACAAGTGCCACCTGTTCAACCATCTCACTAATACGGTGTCCTTTGGCACCTTGGACTCACTGTCCCCTTACCCTGCTCCACTGCAGTTATCACCAGCAGAATCCAATTGCATATTAGAAAATATATATATATTACAAGCAGAGGCTATGGATAGCACAAAGCCCCAAGGCAGGAGCAGCTGCTAGAATGCGGTCAGCCAGGGCAAGAACATGCAAAAATACCATTAGGAGAGGACACCAAGGCCCCCAAGGTATGCCCCAGTGAGGGCTGGGGTTCTGTATCAGTCAGCACCTGCTGCATGACGACCACAGAGCCCCAAGGGTGGGGAACCTTCCATTCTCCCTGCACATCTGCAGGGCAGCGAGGACAGCTGCCCAGGGTCTCCCTTTGGAGTCCTTGCTACAGAATGCAGGAGTCCCAGCTTTGGACACTCTTTGCTATACCTTGTCCATTGTGTGAGTAATAGTCCTAGCCTACAGAGCCGGGGTAGAGACAGGGGGACTGGGCCAGAATACATGCAGGGATGACCACAGGTTTGCTGAAACCTCACTATGTGCTCAGAGCTAAGGGAATCCAAGAAGACCCTGAGCTTGTCTTAGAGACCCCCTGCAGGAAACCGTGGCCCATGAGGAGCTTCAGTCTTGAAGAAGAGAAGGCAAAGCGTGTTTGCTTCCTGTGCCCACAGCAGTGCAAACGTTAGCTAGCCCAACAGATGGAAGACAGGCAAGAAAGCAGGAGGCACCTGCTCCAGGAGGGGTGGCTGATGAGAGTCGCCGCGGACAGCGTGAGAGGAGAAATGAATGACTACCCAATGCAGATGTGAATGACAGAACTAGCCACATGTGCCATTCTCGCAGTGAAGGCTGAGGAGGAGGAGGAGGACGGCAATGTGCCTCATTTCAACTGTAAAAATAAGACAGCAAGATGGTGAGTCAAAAGCAGCTGGCTGGCCTCGCAGCCACCAGAAAGATTCAAAGGGCTTCCCTTCCCTTCCATCCCATTAAAAACCTGTGCTTGCCATGTCCCAACAGACATGGCAAAGTGAGATACTCTGAGAAAGCAGCCTTTGGAGAAGCAGACCATTTAATAACAACACACAGAAGTGGCATGGTGGCTCAAGGTGGTAGAGCACTAGCCTTGAGCCAAAGAGTTCAGGGACAGTGCCCCAGCCCTGAGTTCAAGCCCATGACTGGGTTGGGGGGCAGGGAGAGACTTGCAGGGTGCTGGTGGCTCATGTCTATACTCCTAGCTACCCAAGAGGCTGAGATCTGAGGATCGTGGTTCAAAGCCAGCCTGGGCAGGAAAGTTGATAAGACTTATCTCCAATAAGCTACTCAGAAAAAGCCAGAAATGGTGCTGTGGCTCAAGTGAAGCCCAGAGAGTCCCAGGGACAGAGCCAAGGCCCAGGACTGGCAGAGGGGAGAGAGAGAGAGAGAGAGAGAGAGAGAGAGAGAGAGAGAGAGAGAGAGAGAGAGAGAGAGAGAGAGAGAGAGAGAGAGAGAGACCTCTGTTAGAGGGTGTCAGGCAGAGTAAATGGCCTGTCCTGAGCACACTGGGCACAGGTGTTGCTCCCTTCAACTGCACTATGGTATTTCTTGATCTTAAATAAATACTCCTTGAGGCCTGTATGCTAAGGCTTCCCCAGCAGCCAGGACTACTATTGGGAAGTGGTGGAATCATTAGGAAGTGGAGCCCAGGGGGAGAAAATGAGGTCACTGGGGCGAGAAATGCCCTGAAGGGATATTAGGACACCAGTACTTCCTCTTTGTCACTTTCTTTTTACTTCCTGGTCACCAGGAGGCAACTAGATCTCCACCATCAAGCATGATGCCATCATAGGACCAAAAGCAACGGAGCAGCCAGGGGCTGGTGGCTCACATCTGTAATCCTAGCTACGTCAGAGGCTGAGCTCTGAGGATAGTGGTTCAAAGCCAGCCCAGGCAGGAAAGCTCATGAGATTATATCTCCAATAAACTACTTAGAAAAAGCCAGGAGTAGTGCTGTGGCTCAAAGCAGTAGAGTGCTAGCCCTGAGCACTCAGGCCCTGAGTTCAAGCCCGAGGACCTGCTTAAAAAAAATAAAGGGCTGGGGATATAGCCTAGTGGCAAGAGTGCCTGCCTCGGATACACGAGGCCCTAGGTTCGATTCCCCAGCACCACATATACAGAAAACGGCCAGAAGCGGCGCTGTGGCTCAAGTGGCAGAGTGCTAGCCTTGAGCGGGAAGAAGCCAGGGACAGTGCTCAGGCCCTGAGTCCAAGGCCCAGGACTGGCCAAAAAAAAAAATAAAATAAAAATAAAAAAATAAAAATAAAAGCAACGGAGCCAAGAGACTATGGAGTGAAATCATGAATGAGAATCAACTTCTCCTTCTTTTAAGTTGCTGAAACTCAGCTGTTTATCACAGTGACCAGTGACGAAGAGCTGAAATAGCCCCTGACATAACTATAGTCTCCTCTGGATCCTGAATAGCAGAACAAAGGGAGTCAGAGGTCAGCTAGGAAGGCAATAGCGCTTATCCCACATCCTCTTATTGAACCCATGGAAGACAACAAAAGAGGGATAGCATTCAGAGGGCCCAAAGGATACCCAAGTAATTCAAAATTTCAATGGAGCATAAATACCAACAAAAATGAGGACACACAGCCAGAAAGGAAATATAGCATCACAATGTCAAGTCCCATAACTTCTTTCAGCTTTAGTTCTTTTTCTTTTTTTTTAGACTGGAGTGTTCGGACTGAACTTCCTTTTATTATGTTTTTATTTTCTTCTAAAATTCTGTGATCCATTAAAGAGTACCTTGTAAGAAACTCTTCAGAAATGTCAAAAATCAAAACAAAAAGCTGAGGGCATCCGTGAAATGCTTGAAGGACTGAAGAAGGAGAAGAGACGAGATTGCTTCACTACTTGCCCTTTCCCAAGAAAAGTGTGTAGCCTTGAAATGGATAGGTTGGTGCCTTCGATGACACTGATAAATGCACAGAATGTTTTAGTCTGACAAAACAGGCATTAATAAATCATCCAGACAGGATGCAATCCACTGAAGAATCTCACATGAATTCACAGTCAGGATTGAAGAGCCATCCACTACAATGGGACTGGTTATGGCAACAGCTACAGTGCCAAAGGACAGTCAGGTGCTAACGTCCACCTCGCTGTCACTTCCAGAGGGGACTTGGAAGATTACCAGCAGATTGTTTCTCCAATTCACACTAGAGAAGGATTCTGGAGTCCTTAAACAAAGGACAGCATTACAGCCAAATCCAGACAGGCCACCGAGGGCTGGACTCTTCAGAGAGGAACCACACCTAACCATCACAGGATGGTTTGGGAGCACAGAGAAAGGGGAGTGAGTCATTTTGTAGACTTTAGAAATGCTTGTGATACAAGTCCCCAATCAAAAGTCCACTGTGGGCAGGTGAGGAATGAATGACTATTCACCCCTGGGATTAAGGGATTGGTTGAAAGGAACAAAGAGTTGAATTTCAACATCAGAAAACAATTGGTAATAAAAAGGAGCCTTTCCTTTATAGAAGAATAAAGTAAGAGTTCTTAGAGATTTTTTTTAGGAGTGGATCTTGGTGAATAGTTTCACTAAAAGCTTTGAAGAACTAAGTATTTGGTGAAACCTTCAAGGTTGTAGATGCTCATAAGACGTTTTAAGTGTCTTATGAAATGACAAGTCAATGGGACAGTGAATTCTTTTAAACTAAGCAGAAAGTGCTAGGAGAATTTTAGTTCTGGAACGAGTTTAAGTTAAAGCTCTTTAAGGAAAAAAAGGTAGTTGCAGAACAATCATGTAGAAACTTTGCATAAAGGCAAGAGGAGATCCGGAGAATTACTTATCCTCCTGAGAACATTAGATTTAATTCAAGACAATAACATCAGAGACTGTAAAACACCAGTCACCCCATAAATGTTTGTTAAATGAATCAAGTGCTGAACCATCAGAAAGAAACCAAACAGAAAATACATTGCAAACGCGAGCAGAACTCTTTATAAGGAGAGAGGTTGAAATGGATTTTCTCACCCCGTTTCAGATGAAGCAGAGATGTGATACATGTTACACTCAACTGAGACCATTGTTGTTTATGTGGCTTATGAGAGGAGATGGCTAGAATTCTCAAAAAGGCAGGCATTGAATGTTTCCATGAGATACATAATCCTAGGGATGGACAGCAGGCTACTGCTGGCTAGGTTAGAGATGAGTGGAGAGTGAGGCATGTTTTATCCCTTTACAAAAGGCATAACATTAGAGAGCCTTGTGCTGATAGTAGGTAGCAATTGGATCAGTTATGTGAAACTACACATGCGATCAACATGAATGGAGTTGCAAACACATGGGTGGATAACTGGTGAAACCTGAATATTCGATGGACTGTACCAATGTCAAATTCCTGGTCTTGATGGTATTCTATGGGCATGAAAGTATGAGCACTGGATACAGTTATCGCATAAGATGCCCCTGTATGGTCCTTTCTGATTTCCTATGAGTCTATAATTATGTCAAAATAAAGAGTTTTATATGAAGGTAAGGTCAAAACCAGTTTCAACCCCCACGCTGGCCACCCAACTTGAATCTCAATAAGAAATTAAAGAGAGAGTGGATATTGAAAGAGTATTTTTAGAGAATGTGCAATATGTGTGGCTCACGCTTGTAATCCCTAATACTCAGGAGGTAGAGACTGGGAGGATGATAGTTTGAGGCCAGCCTGGGCAGAAGGTGAGGGAGACGCTGTCTCGGCCAACATGGGAGATCCAGCTCTGTGGAAGTAAGACATGACCCCTGAAAAGAAAGGAGGAAACCCTATCTGAAAAACAACATAAAAATGAGTTAAGGTATGATTCAAGTGGTAGTAAGCCTGTGTAGCAAGCGCAAGCACTTGTTACTATAAAGGAGGAGATAAAGGTGTGGAAGGAGGGAACGAGTCAGTTCCCAACACTTGCCAAGTCTTGGGAGGACAACACCAATCTCTAGTAACGCCAGACAGGAGAGAACTCTTCTACTGTTGTTCTCTCTTCTCCCTGTCTGTGCTCCATCCTGGAGAGGTCATAAATCAGCCAACAGAATAGAGGAGGAAGGGGGAGACACGCAAGAAGATAAAAGAAAATATCTCCTCTCCGTGAAGCCTGCATCTACCTGCACAGGTCCTGAAAGGGAAAAGAAGACTTAATGTTGAGCCAAGTTCAGAGTACTGTTCATTTTACAGAACTGGGTTTTTAAATTACTGATTCAAAGCCCATGCGTTAATCAGCCCAGTGACCTGAAGACATGCAGAACTTTCCATCCAGAGGCAAGAAAAGAATAGAGCCCATGTGACAGATTTAAAGGCACAATGGAAAGCCAAACTTCAATATGTCATCCCACAATGTCCGTCATTGCTCCATAAATGTTTCCAGTAGAGGAATGCTAAGGAATGGGTAGACAGACGATGTAGGAAAACACTTTGTGTCCACATGGCTGGCTGGCTGTGAGACAGTGCTGGAAAAACCCATGGAGAACCTAGCCCATCCTGACAGCTTTCCTAAGAGAAGACGAGTCTTACAGAGAGCACCTGTGGGGCCTGTTGAGTTGAGGACTTGGACGTGGTCTTAGGAACCCTAGAGCCAGGAAGTCAGTGTCACCAGCCTATCCCTCTTTGTATCCTGCTCCTGTTTCCTTTTCATTCTTGTCTTCTTCTCTAGAACCCACTTCTCTTGCTTTTTTGATTCACCCAGTATTAAAAACAACAACAATAGCAAGATGGTACTGGAGAATTTCCAAATGTGTGTGTTATTGGCCCCACCCCCAAGGAGAAGACTTGAATAGCCAAATACAAATTTCCAGGGAAAAGACTAATTGGCTCAACTCAGCCATCTGGATACCCTGACCACAAACTAGACTGTTTGAGAACATGGCTCATCCTCACTTAACAATGTAGACAGAATTAGGAAAGACTCCCCATGCAGGAGGGAAAGCTGGATTAATAGGAAGTACTGACTAAGGACATGTGAAGTCACATTGTCTTTGGATGCACAACAGATCTGGGCCAGACTCCATGGAGAAGAAGTTAGGATAGTACGATGTTCTCTCTTTGTAAAGCTAGGCCCCCTGAAACAGACCCAGTCAAGTTTGGGACTAAGGTCTGCAGTTAACTGAGAGACTGACCTGAATCAAGGAATCCTGGCCACTGTACTGATAACTGAGGCACGAGTCCAGTGCAGAGCAACCTGCAGGGGTCACGTGGTTACATGCCTCCGTATTCAGGCAATTTCCCTGGAAGATCTAATGCCTGTGCTAGACTGAACATAAAAGAAAGACAGTTGCCCTTCAGCCACTTTTAACCTATCTTATCTCAGGATATGAAAAGACTATTTATAGATGGCCTCTCTTCCTTCCTCAAGGGTTGGAGGACAATGTGCACACCATCTCTGCACCAAACCTGCCCCACAGTTTCCACTTCCCATGTTCTCCCCTGTGGCAGGCCTGACCAAGCCCCTCCCCCAACACCAGGACCAGGAGCAGGAAGAGCACTTGGCCCTAATCTCTGGGGATCTCTCAGTCTTCTTTGCTGGCCCTCTGGACTCTGTCCACAACTCTAAGTTCTTCCTTTGAGGTAGATAAAGATGTACACACTATCCCTGGGCTACCAATGGACAAATGGCTTCTTTGCTATCTCCAGGGATAGTGAGTAAGACTCTTGATTCTGTGCCAGGACCTGAGGCTGTGTCATTTCCTAGGTTGAAGAAAAAGTAGCTAATGCACAAAGGCTGTTCTGCAGAGGCAGTTAAAACTCCTTTTAGGGGCTGGGAATATGGCCTAGTGGTAAGGGTGCTTGCCTCATATACATGAAGCCCTGGGTTCAATACCCCAGCACCACATATATAGAAAATGGCCAGAAGTGGCACTGTGGCTCAAGTGGCAGAGTGCTAGCCTTGAGCAAAAAGAAGCCAGGGACAGTGCTCAAGCCCTGAGTCCAAGGCCCAGGACTGGCAAAAACAACAACAACAATAAAAACTCCTTTTAGGTGGGTCCTTTCAGGAGTCTCCCCAACTGCCTTGACATTGTTATAACCTTATATGGTTTTAAATAGCCTAAAGACTACAAGAGGTAAGTCTCCCTGTGGTATCTGTTGCTGGTAAAGTCATTAACAACATTGTGGTAAAATAATGAACACCATTGGCCATGGGCAATAGGAACACAGGTAAAAGGAGGATGTGCCCCTGTGTCTATCCTGGGTTTTGCTCAAGTATCAATCTGATACTCTTGTCAGAGGGGAGGAGCACATCCTGGGTTCTGAGATTGCAAGCTACCCGTGTTCTGATCAAACCTTGAGGACCTGAGAAACCTAGGGAAATCTGCTTCATTTCTTTGGGCTTTTGTTTTCTCATCTGCCAAGTAGGCACCATGTTCTGATGATTTCGGGACATATCACAAGAAAGCCTGGCCCTGAGCCCAGCACCAAGTAGCATCTCAGAGAAATTCACATCTGCAATTGCTGTCAGTGCCATTGAAACAGCACCATCGATCCTCCATGGCTCTGTTTCTTCAACTGTCTCCTCTTCCATGTCAGTGTGCATGAACCTCTCTCGGGGGGAAGTGGTCCTAGCTTCCCTCTGATTGCATCTGTCAAAACTACAAAAACAGTGTCCATGGCTGTCCCTCTTCCCTGGGGACTTCTGGTCTGCCAGCAATGAGTTTTTGCACTCGTTGGTGATTTCTTTTCTAAGGGCTGACTCCAAGGAGGAAGAACATTGAGCCTAGCAGACAAGGATTATCCTATAACCACAGGAGGACATCCCTTTGCCCCGGCTGCTGGTAGCCATGGTGACAATCTTCACAGTCTCCCAAAAGATGTCCTTCCTGTCTAGAAAACTGTACAGCCAGGAACCCACCACAGATCTACCTATCAAGATGTCTAAGCCAATCCCAAGCCTACGCTACAGGCCTATACTACATCGTCCAATTCTGATCAATACAAGAAATGAGGCTAAGGATCGAGTTCCTCAGGTTCCTCTACGTGACTTGTCTAAGACTTCCCACTAAGGGGGAAAAAAAAAACAACCATACAAACACCCCTGTGGTATTACAAAAATACCATGCTATGTCCCTTATGAAAAGGCAAAAATGCCAAAAAGATCTCCTGCTTCTACTTATATAGTGGTCAGGAAAGACAATTGTTTTGGTAATCTAGAGAGTCTTTTATTTTATTTTCTCCCCCCTTCCCCCCCCCATGCCAAACCAGTCACTAAAAAAAGTTCTGTGTGCATTGTAATCTAAATAATAGGAAGAAATGGGTTGGAGTGTAGCTCGGTGGTTGAGGACTTGCCTAACATGCACATGGCCCTAAATTTGATTCCTAGCCTTGTAAACAAACAAACAAATAAATAAAAGCAAATAGAAGCTGGGAACCAGTGGCTCACACCTATAATCCTCGTTACTCAGGAGGCTGAGATACAAGGATTGCAATTAGAAGCAAGCCCAGGCAGAAAAGTTCCCTGTGGGACTCTTGTCCAGTTGTCACTCAAAAAATAAAAACAGAAGTGATGCAGTGGCTCAAGTAGTAGAGCACTAGCCTTGAGCACAAAGAGGCTCAGGGACAGCACGTAGGCCCTGAGTTCAAGCCCCACAACCAACAACAGAAAATGGTAAATAGAAAAACACTAGAAAGATAGTGCTCTCCAAAGACCATTATGATTTAGTTCTCTGTTGCACATGTCATTTCTAAGCACTTTCTCTAACTTGATCTCTATTTTCTGATCTCTTGCTTCTGGCCCATGTGAAGCAAGAAGTTTCCTTTTCTCTTTCCTGCCTCTCACACCAACTCACCCACATTCATCACAAGAGAGCCTGAGGTGTCCAAACCACTAGGAATTAAGTGCCGTATGTTTGGAAAGAAGAAGCAAATCCACAGCTAACAATTTTTGTTTTTCTGACAAGTCTGTGAGTATTTGCCAATGGTACTCCATAAACAATTAACCTTTAAGTGACTTCTAACGGCTGGTGAAGCACATGTATTGGGATGAAGGACAACAAGGACCCTCCTGGGCCTTCCCAGATGTTCTTCAGGCAAATAAGAAAGGAGTTTTAGGGGTGAATCCAGAAATGTTACTTCTTAATCAGCCCTCTTTGTGCATTTTTGTGGTCCCTAAAAAATATGGGTTCTATCTTCTAGGGATGAGCTTGATAACATGGCTGGTTATGTTCTGAGTCTTCAGTCTCATGTGAGAAGTAGACAGATCTCTTTAACCCAGCCATTGTCTTCACAAATGTGTATGCCAGATGGCAAAAGGAGCAGGGGCAAAGGAGAGGTCTCCAGTCCAACATCATCCGGGCAAGCCATCTCCACTGAGTACCCATTCTTAAGGCAGACTCTACAAGGCACAGGCCTGAGTGAAGAGCGAGACCTGGCTTCAGCCCAAAAGATGCCCCCAGGCTAGTCGTAGACCGATGTCCACTGTCACAATGAAGTGCAAGTAGAAAGCCATGGAGAGAGGAAAGGGAGCTCAAAGGATCAGCCAGCTCCTGAACACGGAATTTCAGACTAGTGTCCAGGAGAGTAGGATGGTCTTTTAGTCAGAAAAGAACCTCGTTAGCATAATCATCTGAATGGCAATGTAAGACATTTCTGTCCATTGTTTCTATAGCTCCACCTTCTTCAACATTATGGAAAATTACAGCCTACTTTGTTGGAGTTCCTTTCTCCCTGACACGGGGACTCTTGTTCCTGTGAATCACTCTACACCCCACAGCCACTATTTTTCATCACATAGGAGCTATTACTTCCAGCTGGGTGTTGACAAGACAAAACTGTTCCCTAATGCTTAAGTAATAGAGGGGAAAATAGTCGACAAAATATGAAAAGGTTGATTTTGATTATACATAGAATCTCTTCTTTAAGAACAAACTGTGTTTGAGGAGGCATGCGTCACTCTTTCCAGGGCTGTGAAGTGATTTACAAATTTAGATTCTTATTTAATTGGTTTGTTTTAAAAATAATAACTTCTGCGGTTTTCTGCATGCATAAGATAAAAATTCAAGATTCATACAAGAAGATCAACCCATGTTTCAAATCCCACTGCCAGTAATAACTCTTGTTACTATGGGGTGAACCTCAAATCAGACATTGCTGTATAATGAGGTGGAGGGGTAGAGGGACATAGCAAAATAATTTCATAAGAATGGACTCATGTTGTATTTCTTACAAAAATATAAATGCTAACTTTACTTTTACATAAATACAATTTTTAAAAGAAACTAAAAGGAAACAATAACATTGATAGAATTTTTCTTATTCTTAAACGATTATTATAAAAATAAGAAACATAAACAATGAATATCACTAAGAGGATTTTTTTCCCTTGTTACTTGTTCCAATTTAAAACAATATGAATTAAAGATTTTTCTATAGAAAGTTAAATCACCAGCATGCTTAGACTTGCTTCCACATTTCCACACACCACCTCTTGACTATTTGGGAGTCTAATTTTGTTTACTTGTTGGCCAAGACTACTGATATGTTTATGTTCTGTTCTGAAGCCATGCTGCTGACCTTGATCTTGGCTGTGTTTATCAGCTGACTGGGTGCTAACCGTTGGTTATTTTATCATCCTTCCATTTGGCTCTTGGTGGGATGGATTTATTCATCACATTGATATAAACTATTAGTATCTACGGACTATCTACTATGGGCCACATTATTTCCACTCATTCCCTGAATCTGTAACAATCCAATGACCATGATTGTTACTGACCCTGTTTAACAGATGAGGAGACAGAAACACAAGAAAGGTTAAACAGACTTCCGAAATGTCAGTTAGTAAGGGATAAGTCCAGGATTCCAACCCAGGCAATCTGATTTCAGAGCCATCCAGTTCACTTAAGTATTTTTGTTATTAATATTATCAGCTTGACATTCTAATTTAAAAATTATAAAACCTTGATTCCCTATCTACCTCAGTATTTTCCATGTGGGTTCTTCTGTTTTCTGGGAAAAGCCATGTGTCATGCCATATATATCTGCAGAATGAATCAATAAACACTTATTGAGTGCTTACTACATGCCAGGTTCTGACTATTCGTTGGAGAGTAGCAGAAGGAGGAAGACAGGGTTCCCTTCAAGTTGCTTACTGGAGAATAGAAGAAACAGACTGTACAGCTTCCTATTGCTGCGTAACATATTACCACTAGCTTGGTAGCTTTAAACAACACAAATTCATTATCTTCACATCTTCTAGTCTGGATGTCCAACACAGGTATCGCTGGGCTAAAGTTCAGTACGTTGGCAGGGCTACCTTTCTCTCTGGAGGCTTTGGGAAAGAATCCATCTCCTTTTTGGCTTCCAGAATCTTCCTGCTGTCCTGGCCTAGTAAACAAATCAGCACAGCACCTCCTTTCCAACCACAGCCCAGAGAAGTTCTCCCTTTGAAGGAAACCCATGATTAGGTTGGAGCCACTTGGATTATCCAAGATAATCCCCTCTTCAGCTCCTTCATTTAATCATATCTGTAAAGTTCCTTTTGCCATGCAAAGTGACATGTTCTGGGATATGTTCCAGTATATTCTGCAACAGGTTCCAGGAATTTGAGTATGGACATCTCGAAGGGGCATTATTTTGTCTTCTATAGACATGCAAACAAAGTAATAATAAAAAGAGCCAACATTTACTGAGAAATCAATGTGTGCCTGGTACTTCCGTAAGAGTTTTCATTAATTCATTTAGCTTCACAATGTTCCTCTGAAATAGGAGCGATTATTTCTCTTACTCATAACTAGGGAAATGCCGGAGTATGAAGAGGTAAGATGAACATATCTGAGCTCTCACACACCTGGGTAAACAACAGAACAAGGATTTTTAACCCAGCTAATCTTTCTCTGGGGCATGCAGCTTAAAAGGATTCCTTCTAGGTTACATGATTGGGGGTCCTACCATGCAATAAAGACTATTTCCTAGTCAGGCCCCTTCCCCCGGGGTACCTCAGGTATGTCTGTTCCCAGGAGTTAGGTCTCCAGGGCTGTGGAGTTTGAATCTAGAATTTCCCATGAAGGCCCATGGACTAAAGACTTGGTTCCCCTTTTGTTGCACTACAGGGTGGAGGCGAAACCTTTAAGAAGTGAGGCCTAGTGGAAGCCAGTTAGGTCCTTTGTGGCATGTCCTTGGAGGGGCTCTTGGGTCCTACTCCTTCCTGTCTCTTTTTTGTTTGTTTGTTTGTTTGTTTGTTTTTGAAGTACAAAATATATTTGCTCCCCAGCTACCATGGAGGTAAGAAGACCTCTCTGCTCCTTGTGATTTATAGCTTTGTCACAGGACTAAAAGCAGTGAGACCAATGGACCGTGAACTGAAACCTCCAAAATCATGAAACCTCCATCATCATAACTAGCTTTCTTCTTTTCCTTTTTAAAATGTTTTATGTATTAAATTTTTTTTATTTTTTCAGTAGTGGAACTTGAATTCAAGGCCTGGGCACTGTCCCTGAGCTTTTTTCTCAAGGCTAGTGCTCTACCACCTTGAGCCACAACACCACCTCCAGTTTTCTGAGTGGTTTATAGGAGATAAGAGTCTTGTGGACTTTCCTACCTGGGCTGGCTTTGAACCTCAATCCTCAGCCTCCTAAGTAGCTGGGATTATGAGCACCCTGCTAACTTTCCTCAAGTCAATTATCTCAAATATTTTTTTTATCATAGCAATGGAAAGCTGACTAATACAGGGCCAACTTGAGATCAGATTCTCATCAGAGCAGTCAAAATGTTCTAAATCTTGTGAATTTTGGCATACTATTTGTAGTTATCTTCATATCTAACCACTGACGATGAAAATTACAGTGGCAAAAGGTGTGTTAAACACTGGAATGGGCTAATAAATATATCTCTCATTGATCAGTATATTCATACATTGAAGATAAAATAAGATGGGTCTATCATCCCTTATCCACAATGCTGAACTTCATAAAGCACTAAAAAAAAAATGTTGTAAAAGAACTAACTTGGAGAACAAAACCTGACCTGAACTAATAAGAGATTATTAATATATTTCTTCCTATCCTATCAGTAGTGAACATGCCCTTAGCGAACTGCAGAAATATTAATGTATTTGATTTGGGGCCTCACCCCAGCCTCTTCTGCGGATCTTATTAATATACCTGAGATTAATACATATTCCTAGTGATGTTCTAAAACCTGAACTATCTGACTTTCAAAAATGCATTTGGTCCCAGAGGTCTGAAATAAATAGATACTTGTGGACACCCCTAGGAGATGTATGTGTAAGATGAATTATTTGCTTAATCTAAAATCAGTGTGGTGAATATACCATGAACCTATCCACACCCGACAGTAAGCAAGCTTCCTGACCTACTTAGCTATTTTACCTCGTCTTTTGTCTCAAGAATGCAGTCAAGCATCTAATGTATACCTTACAAAATTAAGAAGATTGAGAGTAGGGGAGGAGTGGGTAAGAATATTGAAAAGGGGTGACATTGGTCAAGATATACTGTATTTGTAAACTGTTTTGTTAAATGGCAGTTCTTTTGTACAACTTCTTAAAATAGTTTTTATAAAGGTCTCTTGGGCTGGGGATATGGCCTAGTGGCAAGAGCGCTTGCCTCGTATACATGAGGCCCTGGGTTCAATTCCCCAGCACCACATAAACAGAAAACGGCCAGAGGTGGCACTGTGGCTCAAGTGGCAGAGTGCTAGCCTTGAGCAAAAAGAAGCCGGGGACAGTGCTCAGGACCTGAGTCCAAGCCCCAGGAAATCATTAGCGCTTGCCTCGTAAAAAGGTCTCTTATCTTAATTCAAAATGCCTAAGTTCCTCATCTAGAAAGCTAGCTCCTCTCTGCTTGAAATAAATACTGTAGGAATGAAGCACATAAATACCGGAGCACCACTAGATCCTAGTATTGCTGAAACCTCTTTGCAGGAGAAAGGATGATGCTACACAGTCAGGAACATGAATGCTTAACAGCATTCCAGAACTTCATCTCTAACCCAGGTCAGCTGCCTGTAGAATGAGATGTACGTTTAAATTTAATTGGTACTAGCTAATAAAATTGTTCATCTATATGCACGTTATAACTTATAAAACAGCCCAAGGAATCAACAGTTTATCAAATTTTCATCAGGGGTCAGTCCCTCCTGCTTTTCTGAGATGGGATCTCAGAACTGACCCCAGTGATGAGATCACGAAATTTCATATTTGCTCCGAATCAAAGCCTGAGCGGAGGAGAATGTGGGAAGGAGAGGAGGGAGGTGTGGGCATTGCATGTTCTGACTTGCACTGCTCTCTGCCTCTCTGACAATGAGCGCATCGAAGTCGCCGCCATCTCCCAGGACTGGTTCCCACGGAAGGAGTTGATTAACAAGTCAGTTGATTCCCACCCCTTCTCTCTCTATCACAAGTAATTAAGGTGCAGCAATGCTGCGGGAGGCAAGGGATTCTTCTGCAATCAGATTTTGGTTTTGCCCTTTTTTAAAAAAAATCAGAAGACTTATTTTTATCTTATCATCTGAAAGCAAGCATATCATATTATAATTGTATGTATCTAAGGATCTGGGTGTCTCTTGGGAGTTAGGGTACAAACAACCAGCCCACCTGGGTTGCCATTGGCAACAAGCCAGGGTATGGGCTCTGGCCTCCATGGCACTGTCTGTACCATTCCTAGAAGCACCAATGACATTCAATGTCCCAGAGCACAACTTAGAAGCAATGGCAGTACCCTCTGCCCTCACTCCACAGCCAAAAAGGTAAAACTGGACACTGGTGTCAGCCACTCCAGCTAATAGGCCGTCCTGTGAGATTCGCCCATTCAGAGGAGCAGATGGTGAGCAAGGCCAACTGACTTGTTAGGGCACCAGATCCTGGCTTCTCTGAGCCTTATGATTGCTGGCAACTGAGGGCCAGATGTGCATCTGAGAATATGAGTCTCCTGCCAGGGCCGGGGGCTGCTGCCTCACCTGACCTGTCATCCCCTGTGACATTCTGCTGCTCAGACATCCCAGGTGGATGAGCTGGTGTCAGGAGCCTGCTTCCCTTCCTCTGTGCTGGAATGACCTGGGAGCATCAGAGACGGAATGGAGTTGAGAAATTACCACTGTGGCCATCCAAAAATTGCTGGCTTGTTTGCTAAGAAATACTCCTTCCTTCCTCCTTTCCTTCCTTCCTTCCTTCTTCCTTTCCTTCCTTCCTTTCCTTCCTTCCTTCCTCCTTTCCTTCCTTCCTTCCTCCTTTCCTTCCTTCCTTCTTCCTTTCCTTCTTTCCTTCCTCCTTTCCTTCCTTCCTTCCTTCCTTCCTTCCTTCCTTTCTTCCTTCCTTCCTTCCTTTCCTCTCTTCCTTCTTTCCTCCTTCCTCTTTTAAATTTATTTTTATTATCTTTAAATAGTTGTCCAAAAGGGTTTCATGTCAACTTATGAATACAATGCATCTTGATCAGTGTCACTTCTTCCATCATTCTCCTACACATTTATCCCAACCCCTCACATCCTCTCAACTTACCTAGTCCCATCTCTCTATATATACAGTGAATATTCAGACTGTATTGCCCACCACCCCCTTCTCCATTCATCTACACCTCCCCTTAAGGCCCCCCTCAAATAAGACACATTTCAATTCCCTGGTGTTCACTTCATTAAACTCTCAGGCAATGTTCAAAGGAATATACCATACTTTAGAAAGTTGGATTATGTACATATGCACATGGCCTTGTATATAATTGCATTATGTTTGTATTTTAGATATAACTTCTACATAGAAAAGAAAGCATGTACCCTGTGTCTCTCTGAGCCTGACATACTTCACTCCGTGTAGTCTTTTCCAGGTCCATCCATTTCCCTGAAAATGACATAACATTATTCTTTCTTATGGAGGAATGAAATTTTTATATATAACATATTTTCTCTATCCATTCATCCATTACAGGGCATCTGGTGTTACAGTTTGGCTATGAATAGTGCAGCAGTGAATCTTGGTATGCTAGTGTCTTTATTATGTCCTGATTTACAATCTTTTGGATAAATACCTATCAGTGGTTAGAGTGGATCATAGCTTCGTTCTATTTTCAGTTTGTTTGTTTTTGTTTTTTGTTTTTTTTTTGGCCAGTCCTGGGCCTTGGACTCAGGGCCTGAGCACTGTCCCTGGCTTCTTCCCGCTCAAGGCTAGCACTCTGCCACTTGAGCCACAGCGCCGCTTCTGGCCGTTTTCTGTATATGTGGTGCTGGGGAATCGAACCTAGGGCCTCGTGTATCCGAGGCAGGCACTCTTGCCACTAGGCTATATCCCCAGCCCCTATTTTCAGTTTTTTGAGGAACCTCCAAATTGTCTTTCAGAGTGGTTGTGCTAGTTTACACTCTCACCAGCATTTGTTGTTTTTCATACCCTTGATGATGGCCATAGTAACTGGAGTGAGACTGGAATCTCAGCGTTGTTTTGGTTTGCAAATCCCTTATAGGATGTGGAGCATGTGTTCATGGCGATTTTTACTTAAGAAACATTTTTGATGCTTGTGTCTGGGACCTAGACAGGCCTGGCCTGTTCCTTAGGGACCATACAGGGGCAACACTCTTGGAAGAGCTCAATGGCAGGGCCTGCTTAGCGCTGGTTCCTCAATCTCCCTCATTCCCTCTCTAATCACACGCCCACGGCTTTCTTTGCTCCTGGAGAGAGACATTTGATGGAGAATTCATTAATTTATTCCTCTGAGGAATGTCTGGAACCATGAACTCCAATCTGTGCTTGCCACTCAAGAAGGCCAATGACTAGAGGGCAAATGGTTGGGGGCAAGATGAAGATTTATCTGGAAGCTAGCAGGCCGAAGAAGATGGAGACTATCACCAACACAGGCCATCTTGCTTCGAGGTTGCCAAAACCAGACATTATCTAAGAGGCTTATGTAAGGGAATGCATATCAGAGAGAAGAGTGCTGGAGCAGTTACAGCTTCCAGGACAGTTATGAACTTCGGGTGGAAATATTCTGACATGGAAGGCACTATGATCTGCGTGCCGCAGGATGCGTGGAGTTCTGTAAGTCAAGAGAAAAGTTACTGTTGAGAAAGTCTTTTGATTCCTGTCTTTTTCATTCCTTCCCCCAAGAGTGGCTAAGGGCCATGGTTCATTATAAAGGGTTTCTTCCCCCTGGTAACAGGGACAGATAGCAAAAAGCTACTTCTTCACTACTTTTCCTGGAAAGTGGAGGAAAATAGCATTCTCTGCAAAGGTGTTTGACCATTAGGCAGCTTCAGTCACAGGCAATCTAGTGAGAGGCTATCAAAAGTATTTCTCAGAACAGACCCCAGGGGCAAGCACTGAAAATGCTTCTTACTTGAAGGAGTGAAGGAGGCTGGGAGGTTAGCATCTTCCCTCACTTGTTTAAATCAGACCCTACAGACAGATCCTTTCCCCACCCCTACCCCAGCCCCCCCAGATGGAGCCCTGGCTCGCTTGCAAGGTGCACCTCGAGTCCTGGGGATTCCGCTTGAGGCTGGTCCCTTCTCTCAAGAGGAATCTAGGGCTGGGTTACAGAACTTGAACAGCAGAACAGCCAAGGAGCCCAGGGGTCAGGGCCCTCCAGACCACTATGGCCCCCTTTCCCCCCCCCCAACACCATGGCCTGCTAGGGGAGGGCACCAGCAATTCTGTCTTCCAAGCTAGTATTTCCCAGCCCCCGCTGTCCCTTCCTGCAAGGTGGCTGGGCCGGACGCTCCATTAGGAAGTGAATGCAACATCATGATGACCTGACAGTGACTTGGAGACCATCTGGGAGCAGCGTCCCCCCTGTACCCACACACTCCACACAGAGGTTGAACAAAGCCGAATAACCAGGGATAACCCTCAGAAGCGGGAGGGGGAGGGGGGGGCCCCCTGAACAGATGTGAAAGCAGACCCTGGTGTGTCCCCTGCACTCTGTCTCTCAGACCTCTTGGACAGATTGACTTTCAAGATGGAGACATTGCTCCTGGAGGAGGCTGGGCAGCCCTGTGAATGCTCTGGGTACCAACCTTGTGGTAGGGGTGGAGGACACGGTAGGGGCTTGGGCTGCAGACGCTGTGGGTACCAGGACCCGGCATCCCTCCTGTCTCAGGCTCGGTGGCCACTTTCCTCAGGAGCCCAAGCTGGGCAGGCTGTTGAGCAGGAAGATGTCAGGAAAGGCAGGCTCCTGGTGCTCCTGAGGGCTCCTGTTCCCAGGTTCCTCTTCCCCATCCATTCTCCTTACTAAAGGGACTTGTGTGCTGGGCTGGATTTATTGGCTGTATCTAGAATCTATTTTCTCCAAAGCTATTATTGCCGCAGACATCCACTCCTCCATTCTTTCCCGGGGTGTAAAGAGATCTGAAATAGACGTGAAATGGAAGAAATTTAAGACCCCAGAGGGAAGGAAGCTGGCTGGTTCAGGATAGTGGAGTTTCAGAGTGGCTCTGTGGCAGAGATGGCTGCTTAAATCAATTTCCCTCACAGTCCTGCAGAAATACCTGAGGGAGACTCTCTTCTGTGTAAAGAAACAATCTTCTCCTTCTTTTTGATTCCTTAGTATCTATTTGTTGCACAAGGAGGGGGTTCATTCTGACATAATCATATTTGCTTACAACGTACCCCAATCAGATTCCTTTCCCCCATCACTCTCCCTCTTCATCGTTGCCTTAAAAAAAAATAATTTCGACAGGTTTCATTGTTCTATTTTCATATATGTCTATAGGGCACTTAACCATATTCACCCATTTGCCCTCTCCCTAATACTTCCCTTGAGGGGTCTGTTTTCTATTCCTGTCGTTCATTTTTTTTTAGATGCATGTGAATTGTTCAAAGATGTTTCCCTACATTTCACACAAGCATCTACTATATGTCAGGTTGACCACCGCCCCCAACGCCTCAATTATTCTCTTATCCCCACCCACCCCTCACTATCCTTTGTTATTTAAGGGTTTTCTTAAACCTTCTCAGTAGACAGATGCAAGGTAGTTTAATATCACTCACCTGCTAGCATTCTCTTTTCCTCTCCTCCTGCCTAGTCCCCTCAAACAGTCCCACCAGTAAAAACACGTTCTTGCTCTATCTCTATATCCACATATATGATTCTATGTACTTAAGTATCTGTTTATCTTTTAGCTCTAGACTTCACATGAGAAGGAACATGTGACCTTTTTCCTATGAAATATGGCTAGTGCTCTACCACTTGAGCCATAGCTCCACTTAAGCTTTTTTGGCAGTTAATGGAAGAGAATCACAGATTTTCCTTCTGGGGCTGGCTTTGATCTGATCCTCAGATCCTAGTCTCCTGAGTAGCTAGGATTACAGACATGAGCCACCTATGCCCAGCTAGAAAAAAAAAATGGCTTTTTAAGATCTATCGGAGACTTCATCAAAAGAATTCTTTTATCTTTTTCTTTTTTATTTTGTTTTACCTTTTTTGTGTGCCAGTCCTGGGGCCTGGGGGCTTGGGTGCTGTCCTCTTTTATTAAGAACTAGATGGCTGTAGCTATGTGAATTTATTTTTGAGTCTTCTGTTCCATTGGTCTTCTTGTCTGTGCATCAATCTCATTGCTTATTAAAGGACTATTTAATTGACATTTTTTATCCTCATGGTTCAATCCTAGTAGGTCAAATCATCAAGAAATGCATCCATTTCGTCTAGTTTTATTTGACTATATAACTTCAAAATATTCTCTCATAATTTCCTCAGTATTTGTTGTGATATCTTTATTGTTACCTCTGATTTTGAGTTTTCCCCTTCATTTCAGTTATAGTGGCTAATGTTATTTATCTCTTCAGGGAACCAATTTTATGTCTCATAGATTCTTTGTGTAGTTTTTTAGTTTCTATTTCATCCATTTTCTGTGGTTTTGAGTTCTAGTTGTATTAAATTATAATCTCATAAAATACAGAAAATTATTTCTATTTTCTCATATTTGCTAAGGTTTACACTATGCTCTAAAATATGATCTGTTTTGGATAAGGACCCATGGTTGCTGAGAAGAATTTATTGTGAAGAATGTGTGCTGTGACCAAGTTTATTTGATTTTTAGTGTCATTTAATCATGAGGGTTTTTTTGGTTGCTATTTAGTGAGGTATTGAAGTCTTCCACCTCAACGTGTTGTGATGTATCTGTGTCTTTAATTCCAGTATGTTTATTTAATGAAGTTAGGTACGCCAATACTTGACACATAAATGTTAAGAATTTTATATCTTCTTGGTAGATTTCTTCCTAGCTAATATAAAATGATATTCCTGTCTCTTCTAATTTTGATTTCATGTCTACCATGTCCAGTAAGAGTAAAGTTATTCCTACCTACTTTCAGCATCTATTAACTTGGAAAATCTCTTTCCAATCTTTCACTTCTAAGCTATGTATAGTTTTGGCTGCAAGATGTGTTCCTTGTAGAAAACAAATGTTTGAATCTTGCTTTCTACTACAGCTCATCAATCTATGTCTTTTGGTTGGAGAATTGAGACCATTAAATTCAGTGTTAATATTGAAAGATATGTCATAATTCTTGCCATTTGATTGTTTTTGTAGTGTTTGCTCCTTTCTTATCCCTCATTTGTTTAGCTACTCATCTAGTGAGATTTATTTTCTCTCTGTTTTCATGGTTACATTTATCTTCCTCTGCTGTGTGTAAGATGCTTTTCAGTATCTTCTGCAGGGCTGATTTAGTGGTAATAAATTTTTAGTTTTTGTCTGTCATGGAAAGTTATTTTTTCTTCTGTGAGAATGATAGTTTTGCTGGGTGAAGTAATCTAGGTGGACAGTTGATAACTTTCAGGAATTCTAAGCCCTCTTTGCTTTTAAGACTTCTGTTGAGAGATCTGCCTTTTTTTTTTTTTAATGAGTTTTTCACTGTGTCGGCATTTTTCTCTATTAGCTGTCAGAATCTTTTGTTTTTTGTACTTAGTGTTTTAACATAATATGTTGTGAGGAAGTTCTGTTTTGATCTGTTATTTTGAGTGTTCTAAAGGCCTATGGCATCTGTATGGGCTCCTCTCTTTTTTTTGAGATTTGGGGATTTTTAAAACTTTTTTTTTTTTTTTTTTTTTTGCTTTTCATTATTGAATATATTTCATATGTCTTTTACATCCTTCTTCTCTTCCTATGACTCATAGGTCTGGTCTTTCAACAGAACACCTAAGTTTTGCAAATTCCTTTTGTACTTCTTGATCCCTTTTCTAATTTTTCTACTATATCTTCAAGCCCTGGAATTATGTTTCCATTTCATCTATGCTTTTGGAGAGATCTCATCTCTGTTTTGCATCTTCAGGACTTTAGTTTGATTTTTTTTTGTTCCAGATTTCTATCTTTTTTTTTTTCATATCTTCCAGTGACTTCTATATTTCACTTAGCTGTTAATCTATATCTTCTTTTAGCACTCTAAATGTTTACCTCTATTGGCTTATGGCTCATTTAGCTACTTATTTATATTCATTTTTATTTCATTTAGCTTTTCTTTGAATTCTCATTGTATGCTCTCAGTTGTTTGTTGTATTTTGTTTCATTTCAGAAATACTGAGTGGTTTGTGCATGTTCTCTTTCTTTTCTTTGATCATTCTTACCTTCATTCCTCTAAGCTCAATATTTAAAATTTCCTATATTTCATCATGATGCTGATCCTTTGTCATGCGCTTACTAACTTTTTAAGGTGTCAGAGTGCCTTTCTTTTTCATGTTTCTTGTACTCCTATGTGGAGATTTGCAAATCTGAAGTCAATTTGTGGTTTGAGGCTTTTTGTCACGCAAGGATTTTCCACTGGGTTACTCTGTGTGTTTTGGTAGGACTAGGCATCATCAAGGCTGGCGTGTCACTTATCAGGAATGGCCTGGCATAGAACTCAGAAACAACAAAGTCACTGATTCAATACCAAGCCGGATATTTACAGAGAGTAAATGACTGCTGGTAACATTATAATACATAATGCAATCACAATCATAATATATATGCAGATGACCAGTGTTTTTCTATGGCATAGTAAGGGGTTATAAAAATTAAACAATGAAAGTTAAATTTATGTGGTAAAAATAATAAAAGCAGGGGCTGGGGATATGGCCTAATGGCAAGAGTGCCTGCCTCGTATACATGAGGCCCTAGGTTCGATTCCCCAGCACCACATATACAGAAAACGGCCAGAAGTGGTGCTGTGGCTTAAGTGGCGGAGTGCTAGCCTTGAGCAAAAAGAAGCCAGGGACAGTGCTCAGACCCTGAGTCCAAGCCCCAGGACTGGCCAAAAAACAAACAAACAAAAAAAATAATAATAAAAGCAAAGAGTTGAAACCTTGCAGAGGATCTGTTACACAAATTTTTGCATTATTCACTTTCTTACATGTTGAGAACTACACTAAAAGGTTTCTATCAAGATTTATTAAGGGACTGTTATTTGTATATTTACTCTCTCATTTATGGCACCTTGTTTAACCTGATAGATACATAATGGATTCGAGAAAAACAAATTATTATTTATTTCATTAGGCTTTTTCCAAGATAATATTTCTTATGAAATGCTTTAATATCACATGCCTAAAATGTGGTTAATAAGCCTTAGAAAATAAACATCTAGTTCATTCTCTGTTTGACAAGTCTACCATATACAAAGAGTCCTCCTTGTCAAACCAGTCAGCCCCATCATCATGCCTGCATTATTCTCTATGATAACTCACATACAACTCTCTCTCTCAACAGAGTGTTTACTGAGGAATACCTAGGGCATGGGAAAGACAAGGTTCTTAAAAACAAAAACTGTCTGGCCTGGGAATATGGCCTAATGGCAAGAATGCTCGCCTCGTATACATGAAGCCTTGTGTTCAATTCCCCAGCACCACATATATATATATATATATATATATATATAGGCCAGAAATGGCGCTGTGGCTCAAGTGGCAGAGTGCTAGCCTTGAGCAAAAAGAATCCAGGGACAGTGCTCAGGACCTGAGTTCAAGCTCCAGAAAAAACAACAACAACTGTCTTTCCACTTTTCCCTTTGTTTGGTTCCACAGAGTTTTCATCTACTGGGTAATGCATGATATGATTTACAGTGGATGAGATACATATGCTCTTCTTTAGTAAAGTTGGAAAAAGGAGACTAGGGCTGGTGATATGGCCTAGTGGCAAGAGTGCCTGCCTCATACACATGAGGCCCTAGGTTCGATTCCCCAGCACCACATATACAGAAAATGGCCAGAAGTGGCGCTGTGGCTCATGTGGCAGAGTGCTAGCCTTGAGCGGGAAGAAGCCAGGGACAGTGCTCAGGCCCTGAGTCCAAGGCCCAGGACTGGCCAAAAAAAAAAAACCAACAAAAAAAAAAAAAGAAAAAGGAGACTAAAAGGAAATATGAAGACAGAAACTGTCCTTTTTTTTGGGGGGGGGGCAGTCCTGGGGCTTGAACTCTGGGACTGGGCACTGTCCCTGAGCCAGTGTATGCTCAAGGCTAGCACCCTACTACTTGAGCCACTGCGTCACTTCTGGGTTTTTTCTGATTAATTTGCTGGAGATAAGAATCTCAATGACTTTCCTGGCCAGGCTGTCTTCTAACTGTGATCCTCATATCTCAGCCTCCTGAGTAGCTAGGACATCTGTAGTGGCTGGATATCTAACCTCATCCTGAAAATGGGTTGTAGCCATTTCAATGGGGAGGCTGAGGTGTGCTGTGGTGTATTTGATGATATGTAGATTTCTTTTCTATTCCATTTTCCTGAGGTGAATGACGTATGGGGGGATATTTGCCTTTGCTACTTGCATCTTCAGCTCAGTATCAGTCACCTCAAGGGATTTACTAATTTTGTGTTCAATAGTGACTTGCCCTGAATGAGACAAAACAGTTCATCTCAGTATTTTTAAACTTTCTCCAGACACTTTATCAAAGATGGACACAGACTATGAATGAGATCTTTCATTTATTTACTAATTAGCATGTAACAATGTAGTGTGTGTCTGTGTGTGAGGGTGTGTGTCTGTGTGTGGGTGTGGGTGTGGGTGTTTATGCCTGTCCTGGTTTTAAGCTCAAGGGTCTGGGTGCTGTCCCTGAGCTTCTTTTTACTCAAGGCTGGCACTCTTATCACCCAAGTCACGGGTTTTTAGTTAGGCTAGTGGAGATAAGAGTCTCACAGACTTTCCTGCCTGGGCTGGCTTCAAATCACAATCTTCAGATATCAGCCTCCTGTGTATCTAGAATTACAGGCGCGAGCCACAGGTGTCAGCAACAATGCAGTTTTGATGTCAAACGTTTGGATGATAACTCAGCAATGAATCTATTATTGTCCCTGTCTTATAGAAATTGATGCCCAATGAGGCTCATTACCTTGCTAGCAAAGGGGCAGACTCAGATCCCAAAGCCTTTGCAATTTTTACCGTGTGCTGCCTTGGCTTGATTTTCCATTGTGCCCACCACACCCAGGAATTGCAGCTGCAACAATAATAAGGAGCAGATGTGTATTCTCTGTCAATAATTCAACATTCTAAGCTATGTCCCAATTAACAATAGAAATTGAATAACATGGAGAAATTAAAATGGCATGTAATCCCCAGATCTCATTATAGCCAATAATCTCAGCCTCCAATTCCAAAAGGATTTTTAGAGGGGTTTCTAGCAACTGAGAGTAATTTCACAAGTTCCTTTTCACTGTCTTGTTGGTTCTATCTCTACCATTGAGAATAGCATCACGAAGAGGAATTGCAAAGTTACACGCAGGAAGAGCAGGAGGAGATAATCT
Organism: Perognathus longimembris pacificus; assembly: GCF_023159225.1. NCBI lineage: Eukaryota > Metazoa > Chordata > Mammalia > Rodentia > Heteromyidae > Perognathus > Perognathus longimembris. Next base: position 26,488,090 of record NC_063184.1, read on the forward strand.
AAGGGGTTTATGTAATATATAGACATACAAATAAATACACGTTCCAGGTTCCAGTCAAGGATGGTAGCAGGCACCTCTACACACACACACACACACACACACACACACACACACACACACACCAGGCTCCTTCAGTTGCATCTCTGACATCAGTTACAGAGAATAGTCTTGCGTATCTCTGACTCACCTTTTCTGTCTCTGTCCACCGTAACACAGGTCCCATGGGCTTTCCTGCTGGGCAGTGGTGGGCAGGGTTCTCTGAATCCAGATCACCAAGTACACAACTGAGGGAAGTGGAGAGGACCTTGCGTGTTAATGGCCTGGGACAGGAATGAGAACCAGGGATAAGTACTCCAATCTCCCAAGTTCTCGGGTGAAAATTATGAAACACATCTGCACACATTTTGAAAAGTCCTGATTTTCCATAGCGTGACTTCCGTAAAATAGACATTTTGGAAGATCTTGTTTCTTCGTGTCAACCTGTTTTGCCCACCTCTGCTTTCTGGGACCACTTCTCGTGACTTAGACTCTGCTTTGGTCCAGAACCCACATGAAGCTCTGAAATGATTAGCTATTCTTTACAAATAGGCCATTCTCCATGGCTATCACTAAACAAGATAAAAATAAATTGGCAAAGCAGGTCATTCCAATAAAACAGTCATTTTTGACTCACAAGTGGGAAGGTCAGGAACAGAGGGACATGTGCACAGCAGGGAGGATGTAGGGCCATCAAGGGACCTTTTCAATCTCTACCCTGGACATCCTGGTTTATCTGTACAGGAGATTGCATAATTCCACCCTTACAAAAGAATCACAGCTCTGCAAGTCACCCTGTTGTCACCAAACTCGAGGAGATTTGTTGTGTGGGGCAGAAAAAGGAGGTTGCTGCAATCACACCTTTTTAAAGACATATATCTTAGATACAAAATAGAAAAAAAAATACATTTGGTACCTCACTCATAGTCTTAGCTGTTTTTTAATTGTAATTTAGCCCTGGTCCCTTTTATCTCCAAGCTTGGCTGGTTGGTTTTAAATAACAACAAACCCAAAGGTTTTCTTTCTAGCATTTGTGTTGAGCTTGAAAAACCCTTATCACTCCTCCAGAGCCCTTTCCTTTTAAAAAAAAAAAAAAAAAAGAATGAGAAGATGAAACTGTCAGAACTACGTCTCTATTCTGATAGCAGAAAACTCATGACCTGTTCTATTTTGTCATTTTTCTCTTTGTTTATTTTTTGCCAGTCCTGGGGCTTGAACTCAGGGCCTGCGCACTGTCCCTGGCTTCATTTTGCTCAAGACTAGCCCTCTACCACTTGAGTCACAACACCACTTCTGGCTTTTTCTATATATGTGGTGCTGAGGAATCAAACCTGGGGCTTCATGTATGCAAAGCAAGCCCTTTGCCACCTGGCCATATTCCCAGCCTCTATTTTGTTCTTTATAAAGACCAACACAAATCTTTCCCAGCTACTTTTTAGCAAGAATTTACTAAATATAACTTGGAATTTGCCTGTAATTCCTTTAGCAACACCTCAGAAACCTGCAAATTTTACAATTATACCAGAGAACTGCACATTTTTAAAAAAAGGTATTGCTGAAAATACTATCACCACTCGGAATTTAGACACACACACACACACACACACACACACACATTTAAAGAAGATCTTCTGGTATATCGATTGAAAGCAGCTTCTCAGAGGCCAGGCAGGTTCTTCTAAGCATCTCGGTTGCAATCTACTGGTTGTAGGAAATGTTCAGCCTCTCTCCTAGCTAAGAACAGCTAAGACAAAGTTCTGATCAATGAGATGTAAGTAGACACAATCTGTGGAACTCTAAATGTCATAGAACTTCCTCCAAAAGTTTGCTATAAAGAGAGTTTTCTTCCAAGTCCTGCTATGAAATGGGATACAATGACTAGAGACCCAGAGCCTTGTTGGGCCTAGAGGATTAGAGTCCCATCTTTTTTTTTTCTTTTCTTTTCCTGTTGGTTGTGGGGCTTGAATTCAGGGCCTGGGCACTGTCCCTGAGCTCTTTTTGCTCAAGGCTAGTACTCTACCACTTTGAGCCACAGCACCACTTCCTGTTTTCTGGTGGTTAATTGGAGATAACAGTCTCACAGACTTGCCTGCCTGTTCTGGCTTTAAACCATGATCCTCAGGTCTCATCCTCCTGAGTAGCTAGGATTATAGGCATGAGCCACTAGCATCCAACCTAGAGTCATATACCTCCTACACAAGTCCCTTTTGCCCTAATAACCATGGAAGCACCCTAGTGGACAGGCCATCTTCAATTTTGTTTTTATTAAGAAAGAAAAATTTTCTACCTTATTTAAGTGACAACGTTTCAGGTTTCCATTGTGAGTTGCTGAATGTAATCCTAACTGGTCATTTTAAATATATACACATATCTCGCATAAAACATTAAACTAAACTCACTAATGGTGTGATGTGTAGCTCCTAGTAGCTATCAATTAATCACAGAAGAGAAACACTGAAATATGTGTTTTCCTCTGTGGTTATAGATCCTATTTACGGGTGGCATCATCTGTGAGAAGTTGCTGTGTTTGCATGCGTAAATTAATGACTGATTAAGCCACTATATCAAACTGAAATATTGTGTTTTGTCTGAAAACATTTTTCAGAGCTATACATTTCCCATTTGCATTGGGTTTTCCAGGGAACTGTTTCATCTGCCTTCTAGCCCTCTTTGTTTTCTTTCACCAAAGCATTGAAAAGTAGCACCACAATCCTGTCCTTTTAGAGCACCAAAGCCATGCTGATTTACATATTCCTGGCATAAATTTGAATATTAATTTCAATAGATACTGCCTCTAAATCCAGAAAACAAATGCAGCCAGCTGCTGCATTATAATACAGATAACCCGTATTTGGGCTTCATGAGTTTTAAACCTACACTTAATTATATTCACATTAAATTTAGACATATATTCACCCAAATGCATTCACCCAGTGGCCAATCATAAATTGTGAACTTCACAATGATTCTATTGCCTTCATTTGTTCCCATGTGCCCAGATGACAGTCTCCAGTTTGGAAGAACTAGTTATCTAATTTCAATAATGTTTTAGTCAGGACTATTCTTCCATTGTTTGTTTGCTGGTGGTAGTAGTGGGGGGGGGGCTTGAACTCTGGACCTGGGCTCTGCCCCTGAGCTCTTTTGCTCAAGGCTAGTGCTCTACCACTTTGAGCCACAGGGCCACTTCCAGAAATATTCTTTTAGTTACAAGTAATAGACAGCCAACCTGTCTAAACCAGATGCATTGACTCTCAAGTTCAAGAAGTCTGACTTTGGGTCCAGTTGCACTCAGATATTTACATGATTTTCTTCTTTCCATCTTTCTGCTCTGCCTGGCTCCTCCTACTTCATTCACAAGTAAATTCCTTATACATGTGGTAGCAAGATACCCATCAGTCCTTATGTGCACAGTAGAATAAAGACCCATTCCTTTGCATCAGACTCCAGGAAATGGTCCCTAGCCAGCCACAATCATGTGTCTGCTTTCATGGTTGGCACTTTTGCCAAAATCACATCAGTTAAGAAGGAAGTTTTCAAAGAAAAAAAATGGGAGCAGCTGAGAAAAGGAAAGGATAATATTGGTGGAAGAATGCACCACCAGGTATTGCCTTTTTCTGAAATGATTTCCTGCTGAGCTACAAAGGTTAGTCCCCTCCCAGCGAGTCTAGGCTAGATCTGTGGAAAAGCCACTAGGTAGGTATTGAGATACACTGGAGCACCTCAAACTTTCATGTGTAAACTAATCACCTGGAGTTTAGAAAAATACACATTCTGACCCAGTAGGTTTGGATCCGGGCTCAACATATCGGTACGCTCTACAAGATCCCAGATTATGCTGATCTGCTAGCCCATGAATCACTCTCTGAGTAGGAGAAGGAGCCCCTCAATCACTATGGCAAGCCTGATTAACCTCAAGCGTGCAGCCTCTCTCTCCAGAACTGTTTCGCCATCTTCATTTTGCCATAGCCTTGGGCCTCATGGGTAAAGCTGCCTTTCCTGCCGCCATCCGTGAGTTAACACAGCTCAGTCCTTGCCTTTTTAAATGTCCTGGCAGAGTCTTCCTGTATTCTGCTTTGGGCATAAGAGTCCCTGGAGGGCAGGCTCCTTCTCTGTGACTGGCAGCTGTCGCAATTGATACACTGTGCTGGGCAATTAGGTCTTGTCACTGTTGGACTGGCTTCCAGTGTACATTCTACTAAATTATGGAGAGTTTAGGAAAGCTGCATCACTGGTAGCACTGCTTTCTGGACATGTAAAATTACTTGTTTGCATAATGTTACAGCAAATTCATAAGTTTGACTCAGTGCCTGGGTGTTCTTGCTCATTTTGCATGCAGGTGTATAAAAGATGCATAAAGCCTTTGCTGGGATGTTCTGCAGCCATAATACCCATCAGCTGTATCCTGAACAAACAGGAATTACTTCTGGGCTTTCTAACAGGAACATGAAGACATGAACAACAAGTAGGATGAGGCATTATTTGCCTGAACGCTACCCTTCTATGCCTCCTGTCTGCCTTTTTCTAGGCATGGCCTAATTACTTCCTTCCTCTTCCCACAGAGGAGCCCACATTCAGCGTTCTGCTTCTTGTCACCATAAGGGAGCACAAGTCAAGAGAAAACCTAGAAGGTGAAATGAGGTAGCCTTTCAAGGGAAAGAGAATTCTTGAGTGGCTATATGTTAAAGCAAACATAGGCAGTCCTATCTGTGTGACTTGGGAGATTACAGGAGTCTATAAGTTGGTTGTATGTAGATGATAAATAAATTTCATATGGAAAAGCCATCATCTTTTTTTGGGGGGGGGTGGGTGGGGAGCGTAGGGATAGGAATTGAACCCAGGGTCTCAAGCATATCAAACAAATGTTCTACCACTGAGCTATATAAACCTCAGCCCACCCCTCCTTTAGTTTTTCTGAGTCATGTCCCACAATGCAACTGTGCTAGAGAAGTAAGAAAGAGCAAAACAGACATGGAGTTGGGACAAAGCTAGATGATTCTTACTAGCCTCTAACTAAACTCCTGGCCCAGAGCTCCATTTGCTACCCTCTCCCAGAATCCCCCAATATACACTACCCAAGAAGACTAAATGCCTTTGCCCTCAGGGGTGTGATTGTAGGTACTCCCTTGAGGTTCGGGGCTCAATTTCTTATATGGAAAGTAAACCAATCTTGGGAATCAAAAAAAATCATATCACAGTTTTGTGTAAATCTAATGGGAAATGTGGTCTGGGGAAATTCGTTCAACATCAGAGATGCAAATTTACTATTTTATTACAATGCCAACCCACGATCCAGTGCTACTACTCTGCCTTTTATAAGATGAGAGGCTATAAAACACTAGGATATTAAAAATGTATCCGCCAAGGTAAAATTAGTGCTTAGCAAATACTTGGATTTTTTTTTTTAGAATTTTATTTCTCCAATGGGTTACTCTAATGTTAGTGTTACACATTCCCAACCTATAGTAAATACATAAGCCCACCAAAACTTGATGAAAACCTGCATCAGAAAATACAGTGGAAACTAGGGATCAATTCTAGAGTGGCCTCAGGAGATACATCCTGTGACTTAATAGAATATTTCCAATTCTAATTTCTCTGATTCTGTGAAATCAATTTTTCTGTAAACTACAACTGGTACATGAGTGTTTTGTAAAAGCTAATCCTATTGGCCTAATAGGTGTGTCAAGTTCCAGTGTAATGGACACTCTGATTCTTTTATTGAAACTAATAGATGAGCATTAAAAGGAATAAAATACTGAAAATGATAACAGTTTACTTTTATATATTTTTTCCCTAGCCTTTTAAACTTGATGGTCTAGCATATTGGCTTTCAATCTCTTTTTTATGGATATTTGAGCTTGACCCTGCTGAAAAATGACAAAGAAATGGCCAGCAAGGAGCATTATTGCAGTCTCTCACCCTGAGCAGCGCTGTCAAGAAATGGCTCTTGTGTGGCATCTTCATCTGGGAAGTTCATATGTCACCTGCAGCTTCTGGGAAGGTTCGGTGAAGGAGAAGAGTTATGAGGATAAGCCTCCTGCTTTGTAATGCTGACAAATTAGTCTATCTCAGCTCTCCGTCTCTAATATGCTCCTATCAAGGGGAGTCAGATGAAATTGAAGTTGGTCATACCAACCCAGGATGACCTCGAATGAAATAGATCTCTCTGTTTACCAGGCATAGAGATTACAGAGGGCTCATCAATCAGGACGCCAACACTATCGCAGATTTCCCTTACTAATGTGAACGTCACAGACATTGGGAGCTAAAGCTTTCTTGTTAAAATTATTGTTGGTACGGTTATTTAATGGAATTTGGATGCCTCTCCCAAAACACATGGGCTTTTCTTTTAGACATTCATCACAACATTGGCTGTCATTAATTTTGTGGTTATATATTGAAAGTTGAACTACCCTATTAGGCTATTAAGTGTTATCAAGTCAAGAAATGCATTCTGTCTTTTAATTTCTAGCCCCAGTTGATAATCAGATGCCCAGTAGGTAGAAGGACCAGTTTTGTACAGTAAATTTTTACCTGCTCTCCTGGAATTATTCAAATATAATATCATTCTGTCATATTAGATGGATGGAGAGTCAGCACTTGGTAGAGTAAGAGATTAGAAATGGTAATGAAGTCAAGAGACACTGATTCGAATCCTAGCCCTGCCCTGTATCTGTTCTGTGACTTAGTTTCTCTAAGCTTCTTCACAGTGAACTGGGGGAAAATACACATCGAGTATCATTCCTATGTCTGCAGCCATGAAAAAATATGAGTAGCCATGCTATTCAATATGGTGGTCCGTAAGTACAACACACCTGGCTTCTGAGTGAGTACAGTTGAGGGGTTGGAGTTTTAGTTTTATGAGTTTAATTAAATTTAAGTTGTCACATGTTGCTAGTGGCTACTGTTTGGGACAGCACAGTCTAAGGCGCTCCATGGATTTTTAGAAGACTCAAACTGGGAAATTGCATAAATCGAATACATAGTAAAGTTCTATTTCATAACTGTCCTGAAAACCATGAACCTCAGGAGTAACAAAATGCCTTCTTGTTTCTTCTGTGAATCCTATATTCTGGGGCTGGCTGGAATGCATTGTTTTAGCAAACTGTCACCCCCATTTGAATGCCTATTAACTTTTGGAGAACCAAGGCAGTTCTCAAAATAGCACACATTTGATGAGAAATGAATTTGCCTTCTTTTTACCCTAAGGCCCCTTACCATGTAAGAAAAATCGTCATTTTACCACACTACTTGGCTCCCATTAGAACTATAAAGCCACCAATTCTTTTTCTTTGGAATGGGCACAGATTTTACTTATTTGTTTGTTTGTTTGTTTTCCTTATATGGTGACACAAAATAAATTCAATTCAATATGAAAGTTTGTAGGTACTGTCATATGGAGGTCAGATCTGGCCAGCGCCATCATTGGTCACATGGTGAGTTGTACTACCTGGCATCTTGGCTTGATGGGTGTGCCTGGATTCCTAGAGGAAGGGAAACCCCATCCCCAGGTGATGGGTGTTCCTGAATCCCAAGAGACAGGGGTGGGCACTTGGCCTATAGGTTGCTGGACCTGTCAGTCAAGTGCCTGGGTCTGGGAGCTTCCTGTGACCCAGCCCCCTGACCTGACCCTATTTAAGGGCAGGCCAGCTCAGGTGCCATTACACCATGCCACAGGTCTCCATGTTCTTGTCCTGTCAGCCACCAATTTTTTTTAAAAACTTTCAAATATGTACCTCACAGTTACTTGGACTTTATCCTAGCTTTGGTAGACAATATTTTAAGCAGTTCTGAATGTCAACTTTTTTTAATTTGGGAGAGAGAGAAATAGGTTTTATCCAATTAAGATTGCAGTGTTCCATTACTCTTTGAGCAATGGTTAATTGTTTACCTGAGGGGAAAGGAGGGAAGGAAGGGGGAGGACACATTCACATTGGATTCCGGGAAAATTAAATGGAAGAATTATTTTTGTCACTTTACCTGGATAAACAACATCTTTTAAAAACATGCTGACCACTTTTCTCTGGAGCTACTATTTTAAATACAGAGTCTTGAGTCATTTGGTGAAAATACAATAGCAGATTGCTTCGAGAGATGATTTTTAAGGTGTTTGTATACATATTAATGCCAAAGCTCATGATCACTAGGGGAATCAAATGTGTCCTGGTTACAAAATATCCAATATTAGAAACTTCAAAAAGCTGAAAGAAGATCAAATATGCATTTTTTTCCAATTTCTTTGAATTAGTAGGAAAACCAAGTTTCACTGAAAATAAAGCAAAGTCTTTCTTCATTTGCAGTCATGTGAGACAGGACGCCCAATGTCATTCCTGCCCTCTTCAGCCTTGCCAACTGCTTAAAGACTGCAGTGGCCATCTTGTCCCTTTTGGGTCACCTTGTAGCCTTTTTCTTCATAGATGCCCAGGACCAGCCTTGAAGAAAGTGCCTAGATGAAAAATGCATTCTGGGTCATCGCCAGACCCAGAGCAACTCCATCACAACCCATCACAACTCCAGCTAGAAATCCAGCTCTGTTCCAGGGCCGATTTCAAAGTGTGGGCTTTTTATAGGCAAATCTAATCTCTTCGCTGGCTCTTCTTAGAAGCCACCATGCCTAGTTGCCAGGTTCTTGCTGGCAGAAAACCAAGTCAGGAAAACATTCCCAAGTAGCTCACCAACAGTTAAATTATTAGCTCCAGAGGAGTTCATGAGATTCTAGGACATTACAACAAGATTAACTCTGCTCCTCAATTCCAGTTTTATCAGAAGGCTTGCTGCAAATATAGTATAAGACTTCCCAGCCTGGGTGCAGTTTTCAGTTCTGCCTTATTATGTAGCAGAGTTCCCAGGAATGGGAGGAGCTATCACTAGTCTTCATTTAATTTTAGTAGGGGAAGTTAGCTCTCTCCAGCTTGTGACAAGCTACCTTCCATTCCCAATGTTATCCACGGTTTGAACTGAGACAGACTGGAAAACCCTTTGTGAATTGTGGTCAGAAAAATAATAGTATGCCTGAATCTGGAATAAAAGTACCGGGTCTTGGAAATTTCCTAGCACAGCACAGCTGACAAGCCGTTATGCGTGTTTGTACACTCACAGAATCCACTATGAAGAACATCACTCCAGTCTGCTGGTACTTCACAATTCCCACAGCCAAGCCACCGACCTTTCAGGAGAGAACTCGGTGTGCAGAGAAGTCCCTTTCCATTAGCGGAAATAAATAAGTGGTTGCCTTTTTAATCTGAGCAGATGCATGGAGTTTCCTATGGGGGTTACTCATAAGGATGTTTATACTTGAATACTCTTCTGCAAGAGAGAAGAAAGAGCCTTAGCATCATCCTGGATCAAAAGCACGAGCTTTTCATTAACGTGTGATGAATATATATGTATGGAATCCACATCTATTTACAGGGGTGGGAATTACTCTCTTGGTTTATCAGACCAGGCAGAGCCTCATCGGTCCTTAACAGAGCCTCAACAACTCTGTAATTGAGGACATTCTTCCAGGACTACTGATCTGTACTAGTTAGCCTTTTTGTTACTTAGGATCCATACCAGGAAAATGAGGTGCAAATACAAATCAGATCTCCCCTGGGATTTACTTACTGAGTGTTGCCTGAACAGAATTTTTCCCCCAGCACCCAAATTATGCTTAGAGAAGAAAAATAATAAATGGAAACCTCAAAGAGAACATTGCTGCTTTTTGCAGGAACAGAGCAATGGAAAAATAAAGCCTGTGATGAACCAATTTTTCTCTCTGTGGCTACTCTCTCACTAAGACATCTTCTTTTAGTTTGTTGGCTGGCCTGAATGTGAGAGATTTCTCCAGGCCACCCTGCCACAGTTTCTGCTTCTGGAGAATTTTTAGATCTGCAGAAGTTAACAAACCAATCTTACATAAGTAGCAAACATTTGTGTATGAATACACAGCTGCACAAATGTGTGTGGGTGTGTGCATACATCCATGCAGAAACTATGAGCGCTTCATGTCACACTGCTAAGAGAAAGTATTATTAAAATAATTAACCCTGCTAATGTGTCCTCTGTAGTATGGGGAAAATGTTAACAGAATTATCCAATTGCTCATACAGGAAAAAAAAAATAAGCATTCCACAACAGTCAAGAAAAAGAAAACAAGAATAAAAAGGAATTTGCAATTGAGATTTTAAAACATTATACAGGGGCTGGGAATATGGCCTAGTGGCAAGAGTGCTTGCCTCCTACACATGAAGCTCTCGGTTCGATTCCTCAGCACCACATATATGGAAAACGACCAGAAGGGGCACTGTGGCTCAGGTGGCAGAGTGCTAGCCTTGAGCGGGAAGAAGCCAGGGACGGTGCTCAGGCCCTGAGTCCAAGGCCCAGGACTGGCCAAAACAAAAAAACAAAACAAAAAAAATTATACAGCTGCAATAAATAAAACCGCATGGCACTAGCACAAAGCGAGACCAGTAGAGCATAATGAAAGCCTGGGCCACAAAAAGTATATATAGTTTCTTTGAACAGAGTTGAGGGGAGAGCAAGTGTGTGTGTGTGTGTGTGTGTGTGTGTGTGAGAGAGAGAGAGAGAGAGAGAGAGAGAGATGTATTTTATGTTGTCATTGTGTGATAGCATAGGGATGGTATGAATTTTAGATTCATGACACATTGGACCCTGGATTTGAGTTCCATCTCCATCACTTCCTACTTGCATAATCCTGAGCAAGTTAACAATCTTATTGAATACTCATTGCCTCTGGTCTAATAGGAATGGTGTTAAGTATCTTTAAGGCATGAGGAATTGAGATCCAAATGACACCTCGTGTGTCAATCAAGATGTTTAGGGACAAGCAGCAGAAGCATCCTCTGGCTAACTAAGAAGACGAAGAATTCATCCAAGGCTTATGAATCTCTGAAGGGTTGATGATTCACGTGAGAAAGGGAAGAGTAAGGAAGGCTGAGCAGCAGCTAGGACAACAGAATTTCTTGCCAGCAAGAATGTGTAAGAATCCCTTTCCCCCACCCCATGTCCCTGAGCACTAGATGCCATCCCGAGCAATGCCACCACTAGCTTCTGGGAACGACATCCCAGCCAGCACTCATCAGCCTGGGCGGGGCTTGATCTCCCTGATTTGCACCAGTAGATTCAATCATAAGGTCCAGACAAGGTCCATTGATTGGCTGTTTCTAGGTGCCAAGGAGGCTGGGGGAAAAAAAATAATTGGCATTTGCATGTATAGTGAAAGCAAAGCCCTTCTTCCCAGCAAAATTCATAAGATGGAAATCCTTTCCAAAAGAAGGAACAGATTTCAGATGGCAAGTCACCTGAGAATGCATAAGTCTATTATATAATATACCTAAGTATCTGACAAATGACAGAGACTGGGGAAATGGCGATGATGAATATTTTCCCAAATTCATGGGAAAAAGGAGCAACCCATTAGCCAACAAATAGTACCTAAATCATTAGTTACTCAGGGGTTGGGTGTGAATCACAATTCACCAAAGTGAGTTACAACAAGGAAAATTTTCATTCAACAACATCAATCTGTGAAGAAACAACTCGCGTGTCAGACATGTCAGGTCTGTCTAGGAGGTCATTAATTTAAGTTTCTAATAACATCTCTTCTGGCTCTAGAAACACAGAAAGGAGAAACCATCCTAGCACTTAGAACCAAACTCACATGCCCCATTCTTAATTTTCCATCTGATCCCCACTTGTAATCCTCTTTTTTTTTTTTATCTACTGAAGATAAGATAGTGAAATCGCGTCTCATTGCTTGACTTCTGCCAGTCTCTTAAGGTCTTCCAGCCAGCGTTGCAGGTGACATTACCAAGAGTGCTCTCTGGCTTGAACTCTACATCTGTATGAAATTGTAGGTTTAGGGTAGACAAGGGTCTTACTTTACACTTATTTTTTTACTCGTATATGTCACAGTGCCTTGAACAAAAGATGTTCTCAATTCACAATTGAGGAAGAAACCTGAATTGCTGTGTAACTGTGTTGAAATGTCTGGTAACGGCTTCAGCTTTGAACACTAACTCAGATGAAGTAAGCTCTTTGTTCCTCCTTTAAAAGAATAAGGATGCTGATGTTCCTTTGACTCTCTCTGAACTTTACGTAACATTGAATATTGATCATTTCAGGCCTGACAAAACAATTCAGAAGTGACAGTGATAGATGCCTTTCCAGACTCCATACCACACTTTTTGGGGGGGTCTCCTATCTCCGATCCTTATTGTTCTCCATTTCCAGCCTCCAACCCCATGTCTCCCTCTGAAAGACCAAAGATGAGTGAGGCTAGTAAGAATTGTTTCTTGTCTACCTGTGTTTCCAGTGGCTCCATTTTATCCTCTTTCTCTACTGCTTTCCACCACTATTAGAATAGATATGATTGAAACCATAATCCCCTCATGACCCAGGTGCTTCTTGCTTTTCTGTGGCTGTCTGAAAGATCTCGATATGTAGGCTGACAGAGTACCCTGAGACCCTTAGAGAGAGCATGTACCGTGGTGGACCCTCTATATCTCTAGGGCTTGAGTAAATCCATGGGTTCAACCAACTGAACATGTATAGAGTCTTCACCTTACAATTTATTTCCTAAACAATACCATCTAGTGCCCATTTCCATTGTGTTTGTGTTGCATTAGGTACTGTAAGTAAAAGAGAAATTATTTAATGTGTACAAGAGGATAAGCATGGGTTACATGGAAATACTACACCATTTTTAAGGGACTTGAACACCCACACATTCACAATGAGTTCTGGAGCCAATTCCCCTGTATTTGGAGACTAACGATATGTTATTAGTTCTCCTATTGCAAAAGAACAACTCTGTTTCTTATATACACATAAAATGCTTTTATTCTTAAATATTTAGAGAAAATTCTGGTGCCAATGGCTCACACATGTAACATTAGCTACTTAGAAGGCTGAGATCTGAGGATCTCAGCTCAAAGCCACACAGATCCACTTAATTACCGCCAATTCATCAGCAAAAGATCTGAAAGTGGAGGTATGTCTCAAGTCGTAGAGTGCCATCCTTGAGCAGAAAAAGCAAAGCAAGAGCATGAGGCCTTGACTTCAAGCCTTAGTTTTATCATACACACATACACAAAAAAATAGAGGAAAACAACAACAAAAACTTTTTAGCTTTGGCATATCCTTAACTAATGCACAAATATGGATTCAGTGTCTCTGAAAACATTTACTCAGCTGTGGCTCTAAAAAGACCATTGCTCTGACTCATCTCTGAGAATGAAAAGGACCAAAAGTCAGTTTCTGCTGGGAAGGTGGCTCAGCGGTAGAGTGCTCGCCTAGCATGCAGGAAGCCCTGAGTTCGAGTCAGCACCACATACACAGAAAAAGCCAAAAGTCAGTTCCTTTTTTGTCAGACTCTCTCTTTCATATTTTATTTGCTAATGTACAACTAAATTCTAAATTAAGAACATGCTTACAAGAAAGGTGAGGAAGTTATTCACACCAATCCATTAGTAAGTCTGTTTTTGATTGAACTTTTAAATAACTTTGGATAATTAGTGCATGGTCTTGGTCTTTGGATTTCAGACAAGATGAAAGAATTCATTTTCTTTTGATTTAGAATTGCCAGATTTAGCTCAGACAAAAAAAAAACTCTCCCAAGGAAGCTCATACTTCAGGGAATTCTGTGATTCTCACAAGAAAAGACATGCAGACCATTTAACTCCCATGACCAGATTTTAAATGATCAAAGCATGAAACTGCATTTGTGATTAGGTCAGAGGTCAGCAAACTTTTTCTATAAAGAACCAGGTGATAAAAGATTTCAACTTAGCATCTATACAATCTCTGTCACGACCTCTCTACTCTATCATAATAGGCAGTGTAGGAGTACCATGGGCAATCATAGCTGTGTTCCAATTAGATTTTATTTACAAACCCTTTTTTATTTTAGTTTTATTGGTGTACTGAGATTTGAACTCAGGGCTTTGTGCTCTACTGCTTGAGCCCCATCCCCAGCCCCTTTTGCTGAGGCTATTTTTGAGATCATCTCTCTCTCTCTTTTTGTCTAAACTGGCCTGGATTGCGATCCTTCTATTTACACTTCCCACTTTAGCTAGAATAACAGATGTACAATACCACATCCCACTTTTTCTATTGAGATGCGGGGGGGTCTCTCGAACATTTTTGTGTACACTGGACTGGACAAAAATCCTCCCAATCTCAGCTTTGTGATTAATTAGCATGACAAGGGTGAACCACGTGTATGGCTTTATCTATAAATTCTGAAAATATAATTTCATGTAATTTTATGTGACATGAAACATAATTCCTTTTTAGTTTTATTTATTTTTCTTCATGTGCTATATACAGTGATTTCTTTCATTTTTTTTAATTGTTCCTTTGGTTTACCCCCTGTTGTCACTGTTTTATTTTTATTTTATTTTGGCACCATTTGTATTGTATATAAGTTTATCTGATTTGAGGATTAGAAAGGGAATCACGGAAATGGTGAGAGCAAGGTCAAGGGGTGAACCAATACAATTCTTTTTTAATCAAAATATAAGCACCGTAGCTCAGTGATTCATATCAAAATAGATAGTGGGTCAAATATAACTAGTGGGCCACAGTTTGTTGAGCCTGCTTCAGGGAAACTGAGGATGTCTGGGGATGAATTTTCCATCACTCAGTCATGCGTAATGTTGAATCCAAGGTTTTCCCAAATGTCTCCAGCTTACGCTATGCAGTCATTTAAAAGATAAAGGTTGCTGGAAGTGCACTGATGGCAAATGCTTCTATAACACATACCTGCAGTAGGGCATCATTTTTGTTTCAGAGAACAGAAGAGAACAAGAGGGAAAGGGTCTTGATTTTCACGTACACCAGTTTATTATACATTTCGACATCCACAGTTTAAATTAACCTAGTTCTTAAATAATCAGTTTTATTAAAAACTGAAAGGAATGACAAGAAAGACCCTAAAGTAAGCACTTATAATCCTTCACCTTAAAAGACAGATATCTTGGGGCCAGGGGGTTTAGCTCATGTGCAGTGTAGGTTTGGTACAGAATAGCCATCTTATAGATGCAGTGTCCAACATACATGTGAGATATACATATGTACATATATGTGTGTATGTATATATGGAAAGTAACAAAAGGCAGGGCCTGCATCGCCCTGCCTTTACGAGATGACTTCTAGCTGGCAGAAGGAGCTTGTTCCTACAGCCAATGGCAGAGGTGAGCTAGCATCTTTCTAAGTGCAAAGATCACAGAGTATTTCCAAGATAAGAAATCTCTTTAAGAGTAGAGAGGCTCTTGACCTTTTTACAATGAATATTTTCAATCTTCTGACCTAAAGAGTTTAGAAAGAAAAAAATAGAACATGGACGCACAAAAATAGGCCCAGTAACACATTCTAAATCTTGTCATTAATTAACATCTCTATATCTGAGAACCACCAACTCAGCTGGGCCTTAGAATCAGGGTCACCCTAACCAGTAGGAGCAAGAAAACAAATGGAGGGCTCGCCTCTGAGCCACCCACTTCTCTCTCCAGCCTTCATTGCTGCTCACCCGAGTCTTCACCTCTGTGTGTGGACTCCACCGTGTGCATACTCAAGCTCCATTCCCCCTGCCTTCACCTTGGTTTTGCCCCTAGGCTATCTTGTGAGGCCAGGGTTTGTACATCATGGAAAGTCCAGGACAGGGAATTCTGGGAGCTCACAGCCCCAAAACTTAGAGGTTTGGTCTAGAAGAAGAGACACTGAATTCCATTTGGACAATTATCTTTGCTAGAACAGGTTTTGCTCTAAATTAGAGGGACTAGACAATACTAGACAGTATAAAAGCACTGCTGAAGTAAGAGGCCCAAAAGATTATATATGAGTAGAGTCAGGTACCTGCGGCTCACGCCTGTAATCCTACCTCCTCAGGAGGCTGAGATCTGAGGATGGTGGTGCAAAGCCAGCCCAGGTAGGAAACTCTGAGTCTCTTACTTCCAATAAACTACTCCAAAAAAGCCAGAAGTGGCGTTGTGGCTCAAGTTGTAGAGTGCTAGCCTTGAGCAAAAAGAAGCTTAGTGACAGCGCCCAGGCCCTGAGTTCAAGCCTCAGGACCAGAAAGACAAGCAAAGAGTATAGTACCCAGACTTTCACTAACAATTAATTTAACTTAATAGGTAGATGGCAGGGAAGTTGGGGGAAGGGAGAAGTATTAGTCAGCTATTAGTTGCTGTGATTAAATACCTGAGAAAATCAACTCAGTAAGGAGCATGGTATATGCTGGCTAATACTGGTTTCAGAAGTTTCAGTCCATGGCTGTTTGGACCTCTTGTTTGGGCCTGTAGCAGCCTAGTACTTCATGGTAGAGCACTAGTTACCTCATGACTTACTAAAAAGCAAAGAAAGAAGAAGGGGCTGAAATCCCCAAATCTCCTCTAAAAGCATGCTTCCAATGACCTAACTTCTACGATGCTCTAAAGATTCCACCATTTCCCAATAGCTCTTAAGCTAAAGACCAAGTCTTTAACACATGGGCCCTTGGGAAAGCTTCCTAATTTAACCTGTAGCAGAGGGGAAGGAAAAATGCTTTTCTAACTTTCCTACCTTTCCTCGTGCCCAAAATCGTAGGTTGAAAGATAGCAACAGGAGTTGGGGGTTAGGTTCATAGCTTGGAACTCAACATATCTTTCTTTTTCTTTTTTTAAGGCATGGTCTCACTGTGCAGCCCAAGCTGACCTTGAACTCAAGATCCTTCTGTTTCAGCTGGTATTACAGGTGTACATCACCATGTCCCGCTCAAAATATCTTTTTTGGTTTTTGTCAGTTGTGGGGCTTGAACTCAGGGCTTGGGTGCTGTCCGTCAGTCTCCTTGTATTCAAGGCTACCACTCTACCACTTGAACCACAGCACCACTTCCATTTTTTGAGTGATTAATTGGAGATAAGAGTGTCATGGGGACTTGTCTGCCTGGGCTGGTTTCGAACTACAATCCTCAGATCTCAGCCTTCTGAATAGCTAGGATTACAGGCGTGAGGCGCTGGCGCCTAGCTTCAGACTATCTTTTAAGGCTTATTTTACCTTAAAATTTCATGTGATCACCTGAAGTTTTATCGTATAAACTAGGTGCTATGAACTCATTTTCCCCTCTCCAGCCCACACATTGCATTCCATTGGTCAAAGCCCCAAGAGTAGCCTTGGTGAGGTTTTATCCTCCCACAGTGGAGATGCCTGGTCACGTGGCAATGGTATGAATAAGGGAGTAGCAAATTCATGCAAATAATACACACTGAAACTCAATTCCATACTCAATATCAACATGTCAAGGTTTTCTGGAGCAGGTGATTTCTCA
Organism: Perognathus longimembris pacificus; assembly: GCF_023159225.1. Classification (NCBI taxonomy): domain Eukaryota; kingdom Metazoa; phylum Chordata; class Mammalia; order Rodentia; family Heteromyidae; genus Perognathus; species Perognathus longimembris. The sequence continues at coordinate 26,505,434 of NC_063184.1, forward strand.
GCAAACAAGACCGACCACGACCCCTGCCGTAGACTCTCAGTTCTAATGGAACGTGGAATGGATTTAATATTCAATGCTACCCTATTCAGGCCTGTTTTGCTTTGTTTCACTGGGGGATGAGTGGCTGGCACATTGATTCCTGGAGGACAGGGATCATCTGGCCATGACCAGCTTTATGTCACTGGGCTTTGGGCAAGGAAAGGACTCAGTAGCAAATGAAGGAGGGAGAGTGGAAGGAGGAAGGAAAGGAGGGAGGGGAAGATGGAGCAGGAAAGGGAAGGAGACAAACTTTCCACTCTCCTTTCTGGGAATCACCCAATATCTGTCATTTCATCTACAGATGGAAAGGAATAAAATGACAGAAATGTAGATCTCCCTATTTGCCGACGAGGCAGAGCTGGAACACAGCGCAAGTGACAAGCGACAGTGAAACTGGGTTTCAGAGAATTTGAATCATTGGGGCGAGAGAGTTCGCAGATGGCACAGGCTGCTCAGTGTAGAAAATGGGTCATGGCTCCCAGACCAATTGCCACATAACCCGAAAGATGTGTGGGTGGCGCTGGGCATCTATGTGTGGCAGGCGGGTTGGGAAAGGTCTGGGCCAATTGCTAAGGATTGTCACATAGCACCCAGGTAGCTCATGCACGGCAGAACTGCAAACCAAACCCAGGAAGGGCTGCCGTGCCCTCTGAGCTCTTGACCTTGCCCTCCTGGGCAGGAGTTAAGACTTGACATTTGCTCTGTACGGGGAGCCAGAGGTGTTCACTCCAGCCCCGGTTCTTCTTCCTGGGAAAGTCTTCTGACCACAGTTTCATCATCTGTGACACAGAGATGGAAATGTCTGACCCACTTAAGTCACAGAGTTCTAGTGAGGATCAAATGAAGAGCAAGTGCAAAAATAACCCGGCAATTGTCAGCCCTCATCCACACAAAGGCCGACTCGGGGAGACTGAGTAGGATTTACTGATGTCCTGAGTAGGCCCCGTGATGCTCTCCGTTTGGCGAAGGCGTGGAGTAGCTGGGGAGTATTCAGAATAGTCCAAGAGATTCTTTGCACCATTGGAAACAATGCTGCCATGCTAAGGAAATGTAACTGTGATGAGGGCATTGCCAAAGGTTGAGGAGTGAACGTCGGAGAGGCCCAAGTCCTCTCAGGAGAGGGTTTGAACACAGGCAGGGCTTAGGCATTGTCCCTTGAGCTTTTGTGCTCAAGGCTACTGCTCTATCACTTTCAGCCCCGGCTCCACTTCCAGTTTGGCCTTTCCTGTTTAGGCTGGCTTTGAACAGTGATCCTCAGATCTCAGTCTCCTGAGTAGGTAGGCTTACAGGCATGAGCCACCAGCACTGGACTAAGAAGTGACTCTTGAAGGTAATGGAAGCAGAGCCCGAATGAGTCCAAAACACACCTCCGTCCCTCCTGAACGAAACAGAGTAGAATGAGGAAGAGGGGACGAGCAAGAGGACAAAGATGAGTGCTTAAAGAGCTGATGCACACAGTCTCACAAATGACCACGACCTCAGAGAAGAAGACTATGGGCACAGAGCCAGGCATGTCCCCACCCTGCCACCCAGGGTGCCTGCCCATCTTTCCACAGCTTGTCCAGAATCATCAGGGTCTCAACTTCTCTCTCCAGCCTTCCTCCTCTTCTCCCTGGCCATGACTCACTAAGAGGAAGAGAGATGGGCTATCACAGTGATGTGGAAATATCTTTCTACCTCCACTGGACTCCAGGTAACAACACCATGTGACCCATGAAAGTGGAGAACTGGGTAGTAAAACTGGATTAAGTCATTTCTTTTCATAAAGCAACTTCTTCCTGATGGCTACCCAGATTGTAATATGAGAAGCCGTCTCTCTTCACCTGGGTGGACTGCCCCTTGAAAGTAAAAGGCCTGGATCGCTGTTGGGAAATATGCAAATGAGGGTAGTATTTATGCATCAGAGTGATGCATCAAGTATCAGGAGGTGTCTCCAAGCATGAATTACAAGGCCTCTAAAAGCAATGAGTCTTTTATAGTGTTGTAGATAATGGTGATTTTCTGTAAATCCTGCCTGAGTCACACAATAGGTCAAGAGCAATTAACATTAATTAAATGATCCCCATAAAAAGGTTGCTTTGCTGACACATTGATAACCTCTACCTGTACTTAGCCTGCCTGAATTCTTGAGGGTCTCCCTGGAGATACCCCAGGGGTATTGGTCAGGTTCCTGATGCCTGCAATGGTGGCATATTACACACACACACACACACACACACACACACACACACACACACACACGGATCAACTCACAGCCTACTGATCCTCCATTCTGTACCGTGATATGTATGAGATTGCATTAACACTAGATCCTTATTCAAAAGGTCAAGAGGGCCCAAGACTCTTCATTTCTAACAAGCCCCTTGGTGGATGATATCAGATTGCTTTCTTTGAAAAGCAACACTGTGCAAAAATCCTGGCAATGGCCTTCAGGTGGAGTGGCTGAGGTTAGAGATGGCGAAAGGGCAACCCCAAATGCTAGGTCATGCTGCTTTTCTAGTCCCCAGGGAAGTACCAATGGTGGGACATGAATCCGGGAGTGTAATAAGTGGACATTGTACTTGACCTCAAAGTCACCCGAGATTCTGGATGGTCAACCTTTGGACTATCCCAACCTTCAGGCCTCTGTATTACGAACATACTTCAAGAAACCACCTGGTGGGAGCCACATCCACCATTTTGAAGAATTTGGGAAGGGGAAATTTTTTTTTTTTACCCTCAAGATAGAATGAAGAACCAGAAGGTGAGCTAGAACTCTTGTCCCTGAACAAATCTCTTCCCTGTCTTTCCACCAGGGGGCGCAAGACAGGAAGTGGATGCAAAGCCTGGCACATGAGCCTGCAAGGTGGACAGAGCTGGGGGGTGGGGGGTGGGACACTGTAATCCTGTGTGTGTGTGTGGACAGAAGAGGCAGAAGAATGTGAGGAGTAGGACCACTCACCCAATGGCAAATGCACAAGGCTCCAACATAAAAATAAAATTAAAAAGCAAGCGCAAGAAGCTTTGGCGGAGAGTTACTGTGAAGTGGTGACAGCTCTAAAAGGTGACCCGAGTCAGAAGGCAAGAGCACTTGGTTGGGGCAGGACCGGGCAGAGAGAGGCAATAGTGCAGAGGGTAATCGGGACCCCATCCCGAGGAACAGATGCGAGGTTTGGAGCAACCTTAGAAAACTGTAGTTCAAATTAGACATCAAATTATACTTTGATACTATAATAATCTTGTTGCAGAAAGCATCCGTAGCAATGTGCTCGCTGCTTGTGGAAGGTTTCCATTTTCATTCCAGAATGATGTGATTGAAATTAGAAGCTGATCCTGGATGCACAGGAAAAGGGCCTGTGTACTTAAAGTCATCCTGAAGCAATTTCTTGATCCAAAATAAATCTGAGCATGAAATGATCAAGGAAGGAAAAGGGGATTGTCACTTCCGTGGATGAGGTCTTAGAGAAGGAAGTCAGCAAATGAAAGGGGAAGGAGGAGAGGCAGGGCCCGAGGATTTTATTCAGTAGATTCTTGGGATTTCTTAGAGCCCACAGTCATTTGACCAAGAAATACGCCCTTGAGTTTTGGCCTTTCTTTTTCTTCTCTGACACCCTTCCTCCACCGCATTATCAGTGCAACCCAAGCCAAGTCAGCTATTTATAGAGCAGAGCAGTTTTACCACAGGGTGTGGGGTTTAATTTAAAGAGACACCAAAGAGCGGAGGGCAGATGGCTGAGCAGGCAGCGCCTCTCAGTGACCTTGGCAGGGGCACCCCAGCCCATGGCCAGACCCTGGGTTTTACAGACCCAGAGGGGTGCTACCTGAATGACCTTGGGATGATAGAGCCCCGATGGAGGGATAAATGGATGAGCCAGGTACCTGGTTATTAATTTCTAGTGCATTCTATGAGCAGCTTGGGAAATAGTAACAGTTGTCAGTCTGGGGGATCCTTCTGGAAGGCTGCTCAGCTTGAGGGACCCAGTTATATATCACAAGTTCATTTGGAAAGGGAAGATTTCTGAACCACAGAGAGAGCAGGGAAGAGAGGGAGAGAGAGAAATGGAGACAGGGAGAGAGAGAGAGAGGGAGAGAGGGAAGGAAGGAGGAAGGAAGGAAATCTCAAAACACTTTCCTGAAAGAATGACCAGTTCCTCTTATCTCTTTCCACGATACCAAAAATACACGTTTTCTTCAAGCCACAAACAGAGTGGCTTAAAAACGAAGTATTTGTCTTGTAATTCTGGAGGCTCTAATTCGAAATGAAGGTGTCTGCGCACCCATGTTCCCTCTGAACCCTGTATGAAACCCTTCCTTGCTCCTTCTTAGTTTCCAGTGCTTTGCTAGCAATCTCCAGCATTGCTCAGGTGGAAACTTGGATCTCTGCCATTTCTCCCTGGCTATCTGTGTCTTCTTACAAGGACCTCCACCAGTTACAAGGGATTGGAAGCCCACCCTACTCTACTAGGACCTTACCTTAACTGCTGACATCTTTGCAAAGAAGATCACACTGCAAAGCCCTGGGGTTTAGGACTTAAATTTGTCTGGAGGACACAATTCAGCTCTTAACTGTCACGCCACCCTGTGGTTCAATTAGGCATTAAGCACTGACTCTGCACCATGCAGAAATGTCATACTAAGCATGGTCAGCCCAGTACTTCTCTCAAGGACCCCCACATGCTATTGGATTGTGTACACATACGTACAGTTATACAGGTTGTCCTTCCATAGTTGCAAAGGACTGGGTCCCGGACTACTGGCAGGTGTTCAAATCTGTGGATCCACAAGTAGCTTACCTTAGTACTCTGTATCTGCTGTTGTGGAGCTCACAGGTGCACAGGGATGACTATGTATAGATACATCTATTTATTAACTTGTCTTTATCCTCCTAGCTCTGGGGAAAAGTTAATGTGTTAATACTCAGTTTCTACTCCTGACCAATGAAATAAAAACCTCTGAGATAGGATCCAGCAGAATTCGCATATTTTAATAGTCCCCCGGGTATGCTGGTTACTTTTAAGTGTCAACTTGACTAGGCTACAGGATGCCCATACAGTTGATCAAGCATTATTCTAGCTGTTTCTGTGAGAGTGTTTCTGGATGAGTTCTCATTTAAATAGATAGATCCTGTAAAACAGATTGTCTGCCTCCACATGCAACTAGCTAAAGGCCTGGACAGAACAAAAGGCTAATCCTCACCTGAGCCAAAAGAGCTCTTCTTGCATGCCTGCCTTTGAACTGGAATGGATTTTTCCTGCAGAGGCTCTTCCTGAGTCTTGAGCCTTCTGATCTTTGGATTGGAACCACAGCATTGGCTTTCGTGGGCATCCAGCTTGCCAACTACAGATCTTAGGACTTGTCACCCTCCTTCTTGCATAAGTCAATTCTTCATAATAAATCTCTAGATGCGTGTAGGTAATTCACACATCTATCTTCTATCTAAAGTATCCTGCAGAGAATTATATATCCTATAAATACTAGTGAATACATACCCAGCCTCAACATATGTTATATAGGGTTATGTGAGAGTATATTGGGGTCTTATATTGTATCATATGTGTGAGTAATTGTAATTACCTATTGTAATTGGTGACTGTCCTTTGAAGACCCAGAGACAGACACCTAAGAAGAGCACTATGGTACCGTGAAGGCAGAGACTACACTTACCAGCTATGAGGAGAAATGTCAAATATATGTCATATATGAGGTTAAGGGTATTTCTGTAAGGATATTTGGAGGCTCTACCCAGGATTATATAACATATAGGATATACTAGGATGTGTGTGTGTGTGTGTGTGTGTGTGCGTGCACTTACTCTCTGGAGAACTCCATCTAATATGCCAGGTGATTCTGACATGCACCCATTAAAAACCACAGACTCGAGAATTATTAATTCTGTCTGAGGAGGAGACATTATAAAAGCTATAGCATTTGATGTGGGCCAGAAAACATAAGCAGTATTTTCCATGACAATCAGATTAGGAGAGAAGAGAGAGTATTAGCATGTGAAACATGGAAGAGCGAGTGGGAAGAAAGGAGTCATTGGAGAGGAAACAGAGATTCCCTTTCACAAACACCATGGCTAACAAATAGAGTTATTATTGAAGTTTTGCCTATGTATGTGATGTGTCATTTCTATATTTTAAAAAGACAAACCTAGAACATATTGTCAAGAAAGGAAGAAAGACCAGAGGTGAAAGGGACCAATTAGGACATCAGTGTAAAAGCCTACTATGGACTGAATATTTAGGTCTTTCAAAAATCCACATGCTGAGGTCCCCTAGTGTGTTGGCAATAAAAGAGGAGCGTTTGGATGATAATTAGCTTTAGATGGAGTCCAGAGGGTAGAGACTTTATGATGGGATTACCTCCCTTATAAATAAAGGAAAAGATACCAGAATTTTCTGTCATGTAAGGACAGAACATAAAAGCAAGTGTTTGCAAGTCAAGGGTGGCTGCGGAGAACCAAGCAAGACATGCTGTGGTCCTGAGCTAAAGGAACTCAGAGAGGGTTTTTTTCCTACATGTATTTCAGAGCTAGAGTCAACAGGATCTTGAAGACCAGACTTGAGAAATGAGGAGGAGGTGTCAACTATAACTTCTAAGTTCCTAACTTGGGTAACTGAGAAGATGGTGGTGTTGAGGTTGGGAATACAGGAAGAAAAACAGATTGTGTGGAGGATGGAATAAGTTTTTGGGCATCTAAGTTTGGGGCACCATAGGGCATTTGCTTGGAGGTATCCAAGGAGCTGACAGACAGAAATCTATAAGGAGCTGTGCTCCTTATAGAAGAAGAGTCAGGATTAACCAGTATGTAAATGATAAAGAATTCATGGGATGGGTAGGATGTTCTAGGGAGAATATTAAGAAGGCCACAAACAGTATCCTAGGATACCAGACAGTTTAAGGGATACACGAAGTAGGGAAAGTTATCAAAGAGGCTAAGAGGGAGTGAGCCAGGTGGATTGGCAAAGTGGACATCTGGAACTGATTAATCAATCAATCAAATCCATAGAAACCTCACATTCAAAGCAGAAGTGGTTTATTACGAAGAATGATTGAGCAATGACAGAATAACCATAAAACATAAGGAGCCCTAACACTGAAGGAGAAGAGCCAACGAGGGGCTAAGTCTAAGTACTCGGGCTTCAAGCTAAGAGGTCCCTGTTGAGATGCAAGGAGAGAAGCCAGGCAGGTAACACCTTAAACCATTAGCAACAGTCACAGCCTAGCTCAGTGGACTTATCAAGTAGGCTTGATAATTCAAGGCCTGAAATCCATGGGAGTACTGAGGGGTAGGGGATGAATCAGAAGAGAGTAAAGAAGTATCCTGGATAACCTGGGGGCAGGATAGCTTGATGATGGAAGGGACAACAGAGAGTGTTTTCAGGACTCCAAGTGAGTGGTTTCAAGGTCAATGAGGTCTAGGCCATTCATTGAATTTGTGGGGCTGCAACTCTGTAATGACTCGGCCATACTGGTCTGTAGCTTCTATTCTCAATCAACTGCAGAACTTCCAGCAAACAACACTCTATGTGGCCACATCTGGTCCCCCTTTCGTCCCCAGGCAGATCCAGGTGAGTGTCTAAGGCAGGCTTAGCACACATGGGGTCACGTCCATTAAACAAAGCCTTAGTTACATTCATACACAGGGCAATCCTGAGGAGATTCCTCTATGCCAAACTAAGGCACTAAATATAACGGCCTCTTAACTGACACATTATCAGTATTATTATGGCTTTCTCTTCATGACTGTCACTGGATTATGGTAATTTTTTTCTAGTCATGAGTTTTAATCAGAGATGAAGTCTCTGAGTTACTGACAGCCAGGGAGAGCTGTAAGTGCTCAAAGATTGACTTCATGCTGTCACCAAATCATAACACAAGCAGAAAGCTAGAAGCTCTCACTAGCCTCCGCCCACCAATTAAAAACAAAGCAATGCTCCAAACAGTGGGCTCCTTTTCCAGGCTTCACAGGAAAGAAGAGGGAGGTGGAAGGCGTCTACTTCCCCTCTCCTCCTCCCCCAGAGTTCAAAGCAAAGAGTCATGCTCCTGGCAAAGGCAGTTCTGGAAGCAGATACTGCAATTTACCTAATGGTCTCTACAGGAAGTGGGAAATCATCGCATGGACAAACCGCGCTACTCCCGCAGCGTCGATACTTACCTGGCATTAGCCTGGGTTCTTTTGACCTTATTGGAGCACATCATAGAATTACTGATGGTCACTCGTGTAAACCACTATGGTACACCTGGGACGTGGGTTATGTGACCTCTCCTCTCTGAAGGTCTCGAGGATGAAGCAATGGCTCCTCTGCTCTTGACTTTTTGTCATTATGTATGATGGAAATTCCACAGGAGACTACAGTGCCAGCCCTGGATAGACCCTGGGTATTTCTCCATTCTGCACTGGCAGCCCTGTTTCCATTGCTAGAACCTCATGCTCATAGGCTGGTCTGGCAAGTGACTTCAGTTAGTCCCTTCCCAGTCATCTCAATCGCCAGAGGTCTTTTTCTCAACTGATAATCGCAGAAAGAGATGACCTGAGTAGAACTGGGGAGGTTGAGACTGGGGTGTAACTCAGTAGTACAGCTCATGCTAACACACATGAGGCCTTGGGTTCAAATGCCCAGCACTGTAAAGTAAAAAGATGGGTACAGCTTAGCTTGTAGTCAATAGGCCTAAAGTCTCCGTAGCCCGGGTGAGGATCTCTTACTCGTGACAGGTGACTGAGGGCAGCTCCTCAGAGCCACTCAGTGACCCAGGCTACCCCCAGGTAACTCATCTTACCCAGCGGGAAAATAGGCATCAGAATCAAGCTCTGGCAATTAAATGGACTGGCTCAGAAATTATAAATAGTACTTTTACACTCCGGTCATTGGCCAGAATTAGCCACATGGCCTCACTCAACCAAAACGGGGCCAAAAATACAATCCTCCTCGGTACCTCTGAAGTCACACAGCTAGAAATATTTGGCAAATTGCACAAGTGACTAAACGACTCTCCGGACAGTTGCTTCCTTTACCCCAACAAGGAAAATGATTTGCAGAGTAAAGAGTTTCTCCTCCCTGTGGCGTGCTCTGGCGCAATGGAGTTTATAGTGCTCAGCTCCCAGCTCTACTCAGCAATGACCAGGTAATGAGAGGCGAGGAGACCTGTTTCCCAGGACCACCCTGTGTTTGCCTGACTTGCTCACTACTCTCCAAGTGCCTTGTCAGTGTGAACATAAAAGCATGTAGATGTTTATGTGCGTGTGGACCTATACGCCAATGACAAGATGGATGGGGTAAAATAAATGGGGTGGTAGGGGAAGGGAGGTGCATGGAGGGGGTAAGGATTGGAAGCTGGGACAGGAATTGGAAAGACATGATGATGAGCTGACGGAAATGAAGCTGGACGAGGATACTTTCTGCAGCTTGAAGCCTGACTCGGCAACAGGCTTATAAAGCAATGATAGCTGGAGACAGCTGACATCTGGAGAGACATTTTTTGGTACAAAGAAACCAGGGCCAGGACAAGGATGGAGATGTTTGTTGCTCTTGGCCCCAGGAGAACTCTTGGTCGTCAGTGGGAATGTCTGGCCATGGCCAGCTGGAAGTTTAATTTCAGACAGAAGGGCAGAGAAACCTTAGTCTTATGCCCCAAAAATCTTATTTATGCTCAGGAAGAAAACCAGCTGACCAAATATGGCCCCTGATTTGTGGTTGAGCCTCCATCATCACAGCCAAGGTGGAAGAGAGGAAGATGCCTAAGGAGCCTTGTATATCTTGGTAGCAATACCGCCAACGGGGACGGTAGAGAGACACCCTCCACCCCCACATCCCATCTGTCAACACATTCTGTTGGCTCTACTTTCCACAGGGGACCCAAATAAAATCCCCCTTGCCACCTCCACCTGCTACCTTCCTCCATGCCCCTCTGAGCTCTTCAGTCACCTCCTCCCTTACCTCCTGTTTCCTGGGCAAAGCCTTTTCTCCAAGGATCTATCTCCCAGGAGCCTGCCAGAATGTGCCTCTTGAAATGGAATCATTACTTTGCTTGAAACTCTTTAATGACTTGCTACTTCCATCCAGGGCTTTCTTTTGTTCTTGAAAGTCCTCAAGGACCCTGTCCTCTAAATCTCCTGGGATCTCACCCCCCTCACTCCGTTTCTCACCCAATTGATTTGGGGCATACAAGCTTCGTCTACCAAATCTCTCTCAGCACCTCTGCACAATCTGACCTCTGAACCTGTCAGGGATCTGCACAAGAGAGCTTCCCACACCTCCTTCAGGTTTCCACTCAGAGAATTGATGCCTTTATTAGACATTTTGTTTAGAAGAGTTAACACTTCCTACCTCAGTCCCTACACTTTAGGGTGAAATGAATGGTTGCCTGTAATATAGTTTATATCCAATTTGTTTAGTCATAGTACAAAAGAGCTCAAAAGGAGCAGGAAAGACTCTAGTGTGATTTGTTCACTGCAAGAATTCCAGCACCTGGAAAGCACCTGGCAAGATATGAGCCCCATTAATATGTGTTGATTTACTAGACTGAGATTTGCCCCATCCTTATGACCACACAGATGCTATGTCAAAGAGGGTTGTGAGGGACCGGCATGTCATTTCCTTGAAATGCCTTGTGTGGTAGGCTCAGAACCTCCCTCTCCTCCTTATATCAGCTGCCATGGATACAGGTTTCTTAAAGGGGTCAAGGATGCGACAGATGCTCTACATTAGCTTTTATGTCCTCCATAAAATTAACAACAAGCAAACCTTGAAGTAACGGAGCTATCATTCTGTCTTGCAATTCTGATCCAATGCAGAATGTAAGAGCTTGGCTCTGGAGGCTAAAAGCTGTTTCCAGAACCCTCAATGGAATTATACCTCTGTAATTCATTTACTGTTGTTCATTTTATATATGTTTACGGATAGAGCTGGAAAAAAATCATTCACACAGCCAGCAATACCAAAGAAGAAAAGATTCCTAGTGGTTTTCATTTCTAAATTACAATCATTATGTAAGACACAATATTCTTGCCACACTGCAGTACCTCTCAACTAAATAAGAAATATACTTAATAGCAAGGTAAACATAACAAGCTAGCTTTTTAAAAAAAAGTGGATATTATCTTGCTCTATCTTCAGGGATGTTATTTTTAATAGCATTATCAATTCACAAAGAAAAATCAAGGGAATGATTATGGATTTTTAGCCAAGGGACTAAGATATATAAATAAGATCAGAGAGAGTATGGGTTCATCCCCTTAAAAGACCTCTGAAGTAATTGTCCTGTTGTGGCTAGTTTTCAACTACACAACCCACAATAACCAACAATCCAATGGGCTTTACTTCTAAGTTTTTAAGGAAGCAAACTTCAAGAAAAGGTAGACAAGTATATGAATGGAAGGGGAGAGAGCTGATTGATCCCAGACCTGCCTTTCATGTCTCACTACATATTGGAGTAGAGAGACAAGATCTTGCTCCCTTACTCAGCCTGGACCCAAACAGTAGGCTCAAGTGATCCTCTTGCCTCCACTTCCCAGCAATCTGGGACTACAGATATGCACAACGGGGCTCAGGTCTACCTGATAACAACTAAGAGTATTCAAGTCATGTATAGTGCCGTGTAGCTGTAATCTCAGTTACTTGGGTGACTGAGGCAGGAGGATTACTTGAGCCCGAAAGTTCAAAACAAGACTGAGCAACGTAGCAAGACCAGTCTCTAAAAAAAATAATAAAACAATTTAAAGTATTCAAAAGTGGTTTGCTAGAAAGAACCATTAACAGGGAAAGGACCCGTGTTTTTGCACCCAACACAGCCTAGATAATGATAAAACATTCAAACTTTCCTCAACCAGGGAGCTTACAGATTTCTCTGGGAAAAGACATTGAAGATCTAGAAGGTTCTCTTTGTGTAAATGTATAACCTTATAACATACCTGCTACTTATAACATGTTTTATATATAGGCTGCTGAAGTCTCCAGAGGGTATGTGTAAGATTCTACAAATGTTTTTATTGTTTCAATCAGACTTGACCTTTCAAATATATAAAACTATACATAAGAAAACTGTCCACAAAACATCTAGAAAAATTCAACAAATTCAATTCACATGCGTTTCCGAGATCATATTATATGTGGAACATCATGCGAGGTACTAAGAGGACAGTTGGGCTCTGCCAACAGACTAAACATCCTTGCTTTCATGAAGCTTCCATTCTAGAGTACAGGTAGGGGCTGGGATGAAGCTCAGTGGCAAAGCACTTGCCTACCAAGTGCAACATCCTGGGTTCGATCCCCAGTACCAAAAAAGAAAAGACAAAAAAAAAATAAGAGTCTGAGTAGGATGTCTGGACAATAAGCAAACTGGATAAATGGCATATTCTCCAAGTGAAGGCTGCTATGTGCCATAGAGAAATATTCAGGGAAACAGTGCCAGGAAAGAGAGCAAAAGGGTGAGAGTCTAGAGAGAATTAGAGATCTCATGGGGAAAGAGACACTTGAGCGATGATTTGATAGCTAGCCAATACCGAAAAGAACTTTCTATGCAGAAAGAAACTGCCAGTGCCAAGCTCCTGAGGGGCACAGAGGACAAGGAAAGCACCGGGGACGAGGCCAGGGATCGAGGCGTGATGACCCTGAGGATGACCACACAGTAGGACGGCGACATGGTCATGACACGACAAATGCTCCCAAAGCCACAGTCTGTTGAGAATGTCGGGAGGAAGGCCAGGAGGAAAACAGTAGAAACAGGAAGGCAAATGGGAAGGAAGACAAATGGCTGATAGAACGCCACTGGATTCTGGATATTGCTTTGAGGAGAAAAATCAAGCAGGATGGAGATGGGGGAATCAGGACCCTTCCACAGAGTCAGATGACCACCTGAAGCCTGGGCGATCCCCTCCTGGCCGGGCCCAATGCACCCCCCCACTCCACAACACTTTGATTGACGTCACTGGAACATCTCAAAGGTGTGTTCAGACATGTGGATGGGGGGGAATTAAGGAGTTCTTACCCCCACAGAATGTACAAATATCCCCGCGTTGCACTTTCACAGGACTCATCTCCGTGCCTGAAGCTGTACCAACAGAGGCACACAGCATTGTTCTGTTGTATTCAGAGAGGCCCAGGCTGACTTAGGAGGCAGAGAAGGCCCTCCCCTCTCCTTCCTCCATCTGGTCTACCTCCTCCCTGTTGTTCTCCTCCTCCTCCTCCACCAGGCCTTCCTGGGGTTCTCAAGCCACCAGGAACAAAGAGAAGCTGACTAATCATGACTCTGGTGAGACTGGGCACCATTTGGGCATATTCTTTTATTTTTCTACATGCCTATCTGCTGCCTGCTGCCTGTTTATGTTTATGGTCCCTCTCAGGTGTGTCCCTGCACGTGACAATCAAACAAGAGCTGGCCCTCCAAACTCCAGGATCAACCTAGGATTTCAATACTGTGGTCCCAACTCCCTGTGGTTTTGAACCTGTTAGTGAATGAACTCGCTCTGTGCCAGAGACCTGAAGAAGGTCGATACTGTTTTGGTTCCCAGAGCTTTTGAAAAACACAGCTAAGATTGTATTTTTTAAATGCTGGAGATCCTATGTGCCAATAAACCTGAGTTTTGCTTTTGACTTAGTCTGTAAATCATGCCTTTTAAGCATATGCCGAGGCAGATGGAAAGTGATACCGCGTTGTGTTCAGTAAGATGAGATCCTTACTAACACTCACGTTCCATCAGTATTCTCCAGAGACCAGTATGTTCCCGTACCTGAACTGAGAAATCCATCAACCCCAAGAAGACTTTTAAAATAGTAAGTAATAGTAAGGGCCCGTGCTGGGGCGTGTGCTAATGAAAATGCTAGACCTTCTCCAGCGTGAGTGGAAAAAAACCAGGCTAACCTCAGTATCAGCGACTCTTCCAGAAGGGCTGTCACTGTGATCTGCGATGCACTATCAAGATGAAATTGGAACCAAGTGTACTTTATTCAGGACATCTGTGAAATTATATATATATATATATATATATATATATATATATATATATATACGCTCCTTTTTCTATCTTTGTGACATTGTTCACAAAGATGTGATTTGGCTGTTAAAACCATTTGCACTGTATCTCAAGGCTAAGGCTGACAATTCAAATAAAAGCCTCTCTGGCTCGCTCTCTTTAGTTTGTTATCTGAACCGCAGCTAGCTGTCACGGCCATGCTTGACTCTGGGGAACCTGGGCAGGGCTCGTGATGTTGATGTTGATCTGGCCTGCGGACTCCCACGTGCCTCCAGGCTTCCCGTCTCCATTTAATTTCCTGGACTTGGGACAGGCTTTTGTTTTGTTTTGCTTAATGACCTCAAAACAAGATGCAATGTTAAAAAGCAAATATGGATGCTTCATTTTTAATATTTTGCTGTAGGCTCTTCGTAGAAAATTCAGAGTACATATTGGTAAAAAATAAGAAATCAGGTCCCACGATTTTAGATTAGCATTGTGAATATTTAAATGAATCGCCTTCATATCTTTTTTAATCTATGCACATGTATATGTTTTCTTGGTTTGGAATTGCTGTTGCTTTGGTAGGCATGGAATCCGGAGCCTTAAGCATGCAAAGCATGTACTCTACCACTGAGCCACATCCCCAACCATGTTCATTCTTTTTTTGTTCCCACGGGGCTTGAACCCAGAGCCTGGGCAATGTCCCTGAATTCTTTGGCTCAAGACTAGCACTCTACCAATTTGAGCCGCAGAGCCACTTCTGGTTTTTGAGTGGTTAATTGGAATCTCACAGGGACTTTTCTGCCTGTGTTGGCATCAATCAACTGTTAGCCCCAGATCTCAGCCTTCTGAGTAGCTAGGATTACAGGCATGAGCCACTGGTGCCTGGCTCATTTTTGTTCTTAAAAAGGGGGAAATGAGGGCATTTGAAAGAAAAAAATGTGAATTCTCATTAACAATTTATGACAAGCATTTCTCAATAACCTTTGATTCTCAGCAGATGTGGGCACACTACCTTTTGCCATCATCATTAATCTGTGAAGAATGCCATTCCGGGCATGTGTCTCTCTGAATTGTCATAAATCACTTCAGAATGCTCATTAAAAGAAGCACTGTGAAATGCCAGTCCTACAAAGAAGAGAATGCGGCAAATGCAGAATCTTAGCTAAAATGTTCAACTCACTGCCCTTCTGGCTCATTCCACCAAGTCTTGTTCTCATCTGCTCATCCTCAGTTTCCTGGAAACCCTGAATCTGGTATGTGGGGGCTATCCTGGAATGCATCACTTCCTCCAAAGATGTCTTCTTTGTGACTCCCTCACTGCCAAGGTGCAATTGGCTTTCTACAGTCACTCTTCCTTTCAACTTCACTTGCAGGGACTGGTGCCTTATAAAAAAAAAAAAAAGGTGACTTTCATAGCTGGGTGATGCTCTTGTGGTAGGATACTGATCCACCATGCACCAAGTCCTGGGTCCCATCCCCAGCACTGGGCAGTAGGGCGGGGAGGGAGGAGGAGGAGTAAGAGAAACTCTCAGATTAAAAAATGCTTGTGTATTCTTGCTTGAGGTCACTGTGTTCTGAATTGGTATAGTCCATTAAAGACTTGTAGTACTAAGAGGATGAGAGAAGAGGAGCAGGTTATAGCTGAGAAAAGGAATGCTCAGAAGTTAGGCTTTAGAACCTGGAATTAGCTGATTGGGCTGGCGCATTCATTGATTTGTGACTCTTTACTTAGGGCAAACACCCATCAAGAAATCTCAGGGGAAACCGCAGAAGTGTGAGAAAGAGCAATCTGGCCTCCTTGAAAGCAATTTCACTTTTGGAACAAGAGCGTGCTGTTTGGGGGGGCTCACTTGTCTTTTGTATTCGGAGGTGACCTCACATCAAATTCAAGCCCGCTGGAGCCCCGGGCCCAGGCTTTCCTGGGGGCTGCGGAGTGGGTAGGACCAGCCAGGGGCAGCTGATATCGGTGCAAGAGCCTGAGGCCAGTGTTCGCCACAGTTTAGGCAGCCAGATGCTTGTTTATTTTCATCGTTCACAGTCAACATTGGTACATATTTTCAATCACATACACATGCTGTAACAGCTTAAGATGTGGAGGAAGGGAAACAAAAACATCCAGATCAGGAAACTTATAGTATTATTTCCTTCTTGTTTGAGTTGAGGAAAGAAAGAGATACTCAAACTTCATCAAGATGTTTAGGGTTTGGCCAAAAGATGACTCATTGATCGCTAATAGGCTAATTGAAGTAGTTGCTGGTTTTTAAAAAAAAAAAAAATCTTTATTTAAGAGCAATTGAGAGCCTCCTATGTTTTTTTTTTTTTAATTTCTGCCTCTACCCCCTCATTGGTTTTTCTTTATTTGAAAAAAATCATATTCTGGTTTTTGAAAGCAATGACTCTATCTAACAGATGAATTCTAGACTTCTGAACAGAGGAGCTAATGTTTTCTGTTAGGACATGAAACTTGAAGTCAACTCGTTGCTGGTACGGTTAAAAATCTACAAGTTGACAATCTCTTATTCAAATGACTGCTTTGGGCTATGCTAGTGTTCATGCCAAAATTAATGGACAATCCAAGTAAAAACTATCCCTATGAGTCAGGAAGGAAACAAACTAGAAAACATGGCTTTCAAATATAAAAGTATTAGGTCCAAGACCCAGCACATAAATGAATGAAAATAAAACAAAATTTCATTATTATTGAACAGGTCAGGGTCAAGGGCACTTCCATTAAAAATATTCTTCTATAAACATGGAAATTAGCCAGATGTTCTCAGGAAATGTTGAAAGAGCAATGACAACAAGAAATCTACAGGTTTTGACTTTTTCCCTGGCTAGCAAATTTGAGCCAAGTAGGAAATACATCAGTCAACAAATGCTTACTTAATCCAGATAAAAAGGAAGTAGAAATCTAAGATACAAAGCCCCATCTCCAAGCAGAACCTGAGCAGCTCTTGAAAACTGAAAAAAAAAAAAAAAAGGAGATGGTTGGGAACTAAAGTAGAAAAATAATTCTCAGATGGCTTGTACCCATTTCATGGTGTGAGAACAAGAAAATTAAACAAAATGGATGAGCTCATGAAACAAAAATCCCAACAAATGCAAATAACAGAGGTGTTTCAAGGTTAATCTACGGAAGGGAATTGCCTAAGACACTCACAGAAATAGCAGAAAGCAGGTGAACCACTCTACATTTGTTTCAGAAGTACCCAGACAAGAAATTCTAGGAACTCAAGAGTACAAGAAGGCAATTAATGATGAGCTCCTTCCACAGATCATTCTCTTATTACTTTCAGAAATACTTGAGGCACACCTACTATGAGCCAGGCACCAAACACCTACACAGCCTCTCCAACCCAGTGGTGAACAATGAGTGCTTTCTGACCAAGTCAATAGAAAAGAAATGAATGAGAGAGGGAGGAGCGAGAGAGAGAGAGAAAGAGAGAGAGAGAGAGAGAGAGAGAGAGAGAGAGAGAGAGAGAGAGATGAACCAATGCATCAGAAATCCCTACATTCTTTAGCACATGGAGACCTCTGCTAGGTATTTCCCTCTTCTTGACTCCCGTGGGACTCATTTACCCACTACTAATGAAACTTAAATCTTAGTTACTATGACTTCACGCTCTCTCAGTCTGTGCCAACCAAATGAACCCAATCCAACCTGTCCCACTAATTTGGAGAAATCTGGATAAAGACAGTCTTTAGAGTTTTAAGGAGTCAAATTAATCATCTCGTTCTTAATTCATGTAGAAAATAAGCCATAGAGAGGCCAGGTGCCTTTATTAAATAGTTCCAATCTCTCACAAAGAGACATGTCCTCCCTAGGGCCCGTACCCTGGCACCATACCTTTCTGCTGTAGTAAGACTCACATTATCCACAATGTGATCATGAGTGTGCTCAGTCATCATAATACTGGGTGAGATGACATTGTAATTCTCACAGTGACACAGTTGTGTCCAGCTATCTGATGGTGCAGGGCAAGCTCAGAATGGTCAAAGACATGATGCTAAGGCTGAGAGGAAAGACTGGGAGGACCAAGGCCGAACAATAGTCTTTAAAATGCAGGCACGTAACAACACTAAGAACAGAGGCCCAGTGTGACTACAGAAATATGAACTAAATCCTTCCAGAAAACAGTGTCTCATCAATGTGGTTCCAGAAACCAGGGCTTAAGTAATAATAAACTCTCAGCTACTAACAAGTGCATATCTTTGTAAAGCCACCCCCAGCAAGCCTAATGTGTAGCCAAGGATGAAAACCACCGTCAGTGTCGAAGAGATAATATAATGCTTTTTTCTTCATCTGTTGTAGGGGTCATGGCTGACCCTGTATTACAAAAGACAGATAAAAAAGAAAGCTTCTTTTTAAAAAGTATTTGGCAAAGGTTTGCATGACATGGAAAATGAGAAGCCAGAGAGACTCAGGGAAAACTGTATTTTTATGCTAAGCCTAAGGAAAGAAGGGGATAATTGTGGAGAAACACAACCAGACTCAGAAGAATTTGATCTAAGATTAGTAAACTGGAAGAAACTCAACAAGGCCTGTCTGTTTAGATTCTTTTCTGTGTCTCTATAAGCCATTTCTTTCTCCTCAATAAAGCCCAAGACACCTGCCACATATTTCCGTTTTGGAAAGGGACAGGTTTTATGGTTTACTTTAGAGAAAGGAATTTTAGTGTCTATGGCCCATTTAGGAGAGAAAAAAAACTAGAGACAAGAAGTCAGGTTGTCAGGGCTGGGAATATGACTTAATGGTAGAGTGCTTGCCTTGCATGCATGAAGCCCTGAGTCCAATTCCTCAACACCACATAAACAGAAAAAGCCAGAAGTGGAGTTGTGGCTCAAGTGGCAGAGTGCTAGCCTTGAGCAAAAAGAAGCCAGGGACAGTGCTCAGGCCCTGAGTCCAAGGCCCAGGACTGGCCAAAAAAAAAAAAAAGTCAGGTTGTCAACATCTTTTTGCTTCTAAGGTCTTCCAGACTTCTACCAGACACCAAGGTATCATGTTCTTAGCCCCAACAATACCATCACAAATGACTCTATTGCTTCCTCTTTTCTCCTCCAGGACAGGGTTTTCAAACACTAAAAAGTCCTGAGCCAGGCACAGGTGGGCTCATGACTGTCATCCTAGCTACTCAGGACACTGAGATCTGAGGACTGTGGTTCAAAGTCAGCCCATGCAAGAAAGTCTTCTGAGACTCTTATCTCCAGTTATCCATAAAAAGCCAGAAGTAGAGCTTGGGCTCAAGTGGTAGAGCACTACTAGCCTTGAGCACAAAAGCTGTACCCATGCCTAGAGTTCAAGCCCAAGGACCAGCAAAAAAAAAAAAAAGTTGAAGTTACAGGAATAACATAAAAGAAGGATACCTCTGGCACTCCTATTTGACATTCAAATTAGGATCTGCAGTAAAAACAATAGGCACTGAGAAAACATAAGTATTGAGAAGATTTCCCCAACTCTTCTAATATCCAATTTATTGAGGGATAAATAATTGAGCTCATCTGCTGTGAGGAAAGATAGAAAAGCCAGTGGACTTAATACTCAGTAAGAGAGAATGTAATGCAAGGGAAATGAAATAAACAAAAACAAAAGCCCAGAGAAGAGACAAGAACTGAGGAGGAAGAGAAAAGGAGTCCAGGGACTAGCTTAGTACTGGAGAAGGCAGTTGCTGTCACCAAGGAGGACAGGGGTGGTAACATCTCAGGCACATGTTCTGTTCAGGACTCTGGAAGAAACCTCCCAGTTTAGGGGTGGATTCTTCAAACTAACCCTGCAATGACAGCAGGCAGAGAAGGCTCCGAATGTTAGCTTTTCTAAGAGCTGCTCAAATTCTATCTAACAGGAATTCTGACTTAAGTAAAAAGAAATGTGACATTTTGATTAGCCTTTGCAGCCTCTCTTTGGCTGTGCATCCCATTTCTCTCAGGTCTACTGAAACAGACAATGACTCGGTAATATTTGTGCCCACGCCAGTCAGCATTCCACAAGATAATGGATTCGAGATACCCAAGCAGGCATTTTGGCCCTTTTCTATCAAGTGCCAACATATCCAAATTCCAACCCAGTGATAATGAATATGCACAGTTTACTTACTCTTTAATAAGTCGTTATTTATTGAGCGGTGTGATGTAGCTGGTGCCAGGATACAGATAGTCAATACAGAATTGTCCTTAGAGAGCTCACACTGCAGTAGGAAAAGGTGAGGATGTAAACAAAGATTATAATGCTGTTGTGAGTCAAATTATGTTCCCCTCCCTCCATCACCCTAATACAGTTTATGTCTTGACCTTATTTGGAAATAAGATCTTTACAGATTTAATGAAGTTAAAAGAAATGCATATTAAATTAGAGTGGGATCCAATTTACTTTGACTATTGTCTCTATGACTTCAATGCCACACACATACACAAGGGAGGATGTTTCCTCCGGGTGAAGAAGTAGACAGAGATTGGAGTTATGCTCTAATAGAGTTTAGACTCAAATTTCCCCCAGAGGTCTATTAAGATAAAGGCTGGGTCCCTATCGCATGGCACAATTGGGGACAGGGGGGGACCATTAACACACAGGGCCTACTAGAAGGAAGTTAGGTCATTGGGGTATGCTCTCAATGGGGATAGTAGGACCCTTGACCCCTTTTCTTCCTGTGTCTGTGTTTCCTCATCAACATTCATTCCTGCCACTATGTGCTGCCTCCCGACAGCCAACTAACCAAGGGCTAAAACCGCCAACACTATGAACCAAAACAACCTTTTTCTCTTTGTTAGTTGATTATCTCGGCTATTTTGTTATGGTAACAGAAAGCTGACTAACACATGCTTCCATAAGGCAATAAATGCCAAAGATTCCCAGCAACCAACAGGAGCCAGTGAGGTGGAACCGAACCCTCAGGACCTCCACAGGAAACAACCCAGTCAACACCTTGATTGTAGATGTCCACCTTCCAGTATTGTACAAGAATACATTTGTGGGGTTTTTTTTTGTTTTTTGTGTGTGTTTTGCCAGTCTTGGGGCTTGAACTCAGGGCCTGAGCACTGTCCCTGACTTCTTTTGCTGAAGGCTAGTTCTCTATCACTTGAGCCACAGCGCCAATTCCGGCTTTTTCTATATATGTGGTGCTGAGGAATGGAACCCAGAGCTTCATGTATACGAGGCGAGCACTTTAGCACTGGGCCATATTCCCAGCCCCTACATTTGTATTATCTTAAGCTACTTTTTGGTATCTTTTTAAAAAATATCATGAGGAAACTAATACAAGTACTATGAAAGGAGTCTTTTGATAGGCTATTCACACAGCAAACAGAAGCATCCAGAAGGAACCGAAGGCACCGAGAGTTAGATGCTCTGTGTCTCTCCAGACTGGGGCAGAAGTGGCTAGAGACCACGGCAAGACACTTAGGAAAATGACTTTGCCATATTGTACTCCGAATCCTGGTTCCAGGAAGGAGCCAGGCAAACAGTAGACCAAGATGAAATTTAAGCTAAAAGGGTGGGACAGGAAGTTTAGATGGGGAACCAGTCACAAGGTTTGGAAACTGAGTAGAACAATGGTTCCCCAAGTAGATGCAAGTTGCACTTTTTTTTTGTTTTTGCCAGTCCTGGGCCTTGGACTCAGGGCCTGAGCACTGTCCCTGGCTTCTTCCCGCTCAAGGCTAGCACTCTGCCACTTGAGCCACAGCGCCGCTTCTGGCCGTTTTCTGTATATATGGTGCTGGGGAATCGAACCTAGGGCCTCGTGTATCCGAGGCAGGCACTCTTGCCACTAGGCTATATCCCCAGCCCGCAAGTTGCACTTTTAAAGGCTCAAGAAAAGGAGCCTGAGGAGATGAGGCATCGGAAGCAATGTGAATTTATAATCTGCAGCCAACCACTGTGCTCCGTTATAAAAGACATGAGATCTCTGTTTTCCAAAGAGATATTATCATCTTTATGATTAGTTTCACAGGTTGACACTTTATCTACCAGGCTGGTATTTCAGGAAAGGTTTTCTTAGTTGAAATGGATATTATCTCTTTTTTTTTAAAACCAAATTCTAGAAACAAATGCATACCTCAGAGAGTGCATATTTAGAATTCCAAAGGGTTTTTCTAGGTAAAAATCTACTCTGTCATGTTTGAAAACAAATGAGTTCACTTGCACAAACACGTTCACGCCAAATCACTTCAAAAAGAAATACATGCCAAGTTTCCTAGATCACATTTGAGTTTTTATTCCAGTATTAGATGTCATTATAAATCACAGAAATTGAAGGGGGGAAAAAGCTTGAGTAATGGTTTCCCATTGCAGTGAATGTTATTTGTTTCTAATTCTAGTTTAATTGAAATCATTTACCAAGGTAAATGTTTACCAAGGTGTTTACTTTGCAGGAAAATGCTTCAAGATCTAAGTGGAAGCCAGGCACTAGTGGCTCATACCTGTAATCCTAGCTACTCAGAAGGCAGAGATCTGAGTATCAGGGTTCAAAGCCAACCCAGGCAGACAAATCATTGATCCTTATATCTTTAATTAGCTAGCAAAAAACCAGTGTGGCTTAACTAGTAGAATGCTAGCCATGGGCAAAAAAACCACCCTCAGCTCAAGCCCCAATACTAGCACACAAAAAAAGAAAAGGAAAAAGGAAGGAAGGAAGGAAACAGACACATTTTTTCTCAATAGGAATAGTAAGCAGTATCTTTGGTAATTGTTCTGGAAAATAATAAACTTTCAAATTCGCAGAGAAAGATGATTCAGATGATTCTTTTATACTATTGATTAGAGAAGATGAGAGAGAGAGGGAGGAAGAGAGAGAGGAAAGGCTGGGTCAAGAGCTTTCATATCATCCTTAGCCCTTGTTTGGGGTAAATTTGCATTTTCAGTGTATTAACTCATTAAGAGATAGTTCCTTCAAACAGAGCATTTTAGTTTCCATGGCCTAAAAGCTCAGCCCAAATAAATACCATCTCCTTGTGTGAGGAAAGCCAGCTCTGCAAATCCATGAAGAGGCCATGTTAGAGAAAAAGAAGCAAGGAGGAAAATCCTCATGTAATTAAGGGCCCAAAGTCCAAAGGACTGGTTTTGATTAACATCTACCCTTTGCTTAATGCTAATTCATTTGTTCATTTATTGGAGTTTGAAATAGCACCCTATGCCCTACAGCCTCAGCAAACAATGACATAATTTAATATACCAAGACACAAATGCGCTATTTATCCCATGTAAAAGAGTCATTATTATGGTGACTTATTTTTTTTTTCCTTTCAGGAAACTAGCTCTTTTCAAGTTATTTACCATGTTGTCAATTATTGCCACCATTAATAATGATAATGATAATCATTGAGCCCTAGCCATATGCTGAGGGATAAATACAGCACTGAACCAGGCTGCGGGTCCCAACCTTAGGAAACAATGACCATGTTGTTTCCCTCCATCGTTCATGAAATAGAAGAGATCAAGGACATGGTACCCATGATCCTCCCTCAGCCTTTTTTGTTGTTGTTCATTTCAAAGCTCTCTTTCTGAAGTTCTTTGTGCACACAGGGGGTGTGAATTCACACTCAGCTTCTATGTACGCCCTGGCACTGGCTCCACAACCCTTGCATTTCTCCAGGCTGGCTCTAATTGCCAGGGGCTCCCCACTGAGAGGACTGTGTCTCAGTGCCACTGGATGCGCTATTAATGGAATCTGTTATCAAGTCACAAGACAAGATGCCAGTCTGGCACCATTCTGAAAGCTGGAGTGCAAGGGGGAAACGCAGACACCCTGTCTGACAATGAATAGCTAAGCTGTGAAACCAATTGACCGAGCACCTACTAGGAATTAGCCTGTCAAAAATGACTATAGTGTGTGTTCATGGGTCTGTCTGTCCATCTGTCTGTCTGTCTATTTAGAGATATGTGATTCCTTCTGTTTACAGTTGCAAGCGTGAGGGTACTGGAGAGTGAACGATAACTGAAAGTCGGCAGCAGGATCTTGCTTGGGTCAGTGTACTCTGATACGATGACGGTTATGAACCCAAGTGGACCATGGGGGTGAGAGGAGACATTGAGGAATAGCTCTTTGCTGAAGAATATTGCTCTAGCGTAATTTAGTCTCCCCATTCTCACAGCTAGGTAGAGTCCATGTGTAGTTCATTTCGATCATTTGAAGCTATGCCCTTCCCTTCCCCTCAATGGCCACGCTTTCCACTCTAGGATTCTGAGGCTTACTTTCAAAGATGAGCAAGATGAACATGGAAGGAAAGCAGCAGCCTTTTGTTATGGTTCCCCGTAGATGGATGCATTGGCTCCTCGGTTTCCCAGTTGGTGGCACTGCATTGGGAGCCAATGGCAACTTGAGAATGTGGGGCTTAGCTAGAGGAAGTGCGTCACTGAGGGGGGGGGCTTCCGGTCTACAGTGCAGTGAGTGGCCCCTCTGCCACACGCTCCAGCCTCGTCACCTGCTTCACCACACACTGCCCACCATAATGGTCAAAAACCTCTGAAACTACAAGCCAGAACACACCATTCTCCTTTACATTAACACACCCTTATCCTTCTGCCCGGTCTTTGGTTCAAGTGGCTCTCTGACAAGAATCAGAAAGAAAACCAAGTAATACTAATGAAGAGAAACACTGGTTGATGGCATTCCATGTTTGACCCATTACCTGACCATGGACAGGCTAGCAGGGAATCACAGAGGATGAGAAGTTCTCACCACCATCACCACCACTGTGAGGACTCCTAGCATGTAGCTTTCCCGAAGACCACAGGTGGAGGCACTACCAAGAGGAAAGTGGGTACTTGTCCTTGTTCTGTTTCTGCCAGTCAGCTCAGTTCTCAACACCACTCTTTTTCTAGGCAGTGTGGAAAGAGACACAATCCCTGCACATGCACACCAAGACTATATCTGGATCTAGAATACATGTGTGCATGTCAATGGTCAACTTCTGCCCTTGGAAAAGCACATTATTCTAAGATCAAAATATCACCAACAGTGCATTTGGGTATCTACTAGAGACTCGGGTAGTAGTAGTTCCCTTTTTCTTTCTTCATAGGCAGTTATGGACCGCTAGTAGATTATTTCTGGCAGAGATGTTTTCCTTCAATTTTAAAAAAGAGAAAGGGAGGAAGGGGTATGGATCTTTTTGTGGTTGTTGTTGTTAAGTGACCTGAGGTTTGTACCTAGAAACTTTCAATTGCAGGGTGCAGATTTGCTGTGAACCTTCTGTAAGAACCTATCAGTGAAAAAACCTGTGTAGTTTTATGGTATGTCACCTCCAGCCTCTGATTAGCAAATTGCAGGCCAAGCTAAAACACTTATGCCACGCACACTGCTGCTTGCCTCATGTTGGAGGACTAGATCATTTCAGTTTAATAATTTGGATCTAGGTTCACAGTCCATCTTTCCTCCTGCTGTAGAGGTCTGTTGTACAGAGAGGGAGCCTCGAGTCCAAATAATTACACAATGCATTTTCCTTATAAGAAAATGCCAAAGGCACTTGCATTCACAAAATTTATGAGGGATTTATTGTACTTGGTCCCTAAATTACCTTGTTTGCTCTCCTACAGATCACCAACCACATCCGTCTCGAGCACTGCCGTATCTCCATAGCACAGCTGCAGATCAGCGAATAGTTCTTGAATTGATAGATTCATTCATCCATTCCTCAAGTAGTACAGGGGACAAAAATAAGTTCACCACCATTGAGATGTTGTCGGCTTTTTAGACAAGACACAAGCACTAAACCACTATAGTACAAGTACCATAATCCCAGGAGAGGGGAGGAATGCTCATAAATTATGATATATGAATATGAACACAGGCCTGCTCACTATATCCCTTCTCGAACTTGTTATTCATGCAACAAATATGCTTGGGTAAATTCTACCTTCCCTATACTGGAGAACCATGTTAAAATATGAAGCTGGTATTCCCATGGTGCAGCGACAAGCTAGGGCAAATCCTGGGCTCCTCAGTAGCTTAGCAGGTATATAGTCAATCTAGTCATTGTTTCAGGTAGGCAGCTGCTATCAAGCTAGGCAAAGTCAGGAAGGCAAAGTTCAATAAGCACTGTACACTCTCAGTTCTTGCGTTGACGGAAGGATCCGGGTATCTGAAGCTATTTAGAGATGCTCGTGATGTCTAGAAGGCTGGTGAAGGGGGGGAGGTAATTCACCCTTCCTCCCTTAGTTATTTCCTAGTTCGGGCCCTTCATTTTTCAGGATCAGAATTAGAACTTATGCTGCAGAGCCTTGACATCACAATGTCTTCAGATACCTTGGTTCGGCTTCAAGCCTAAAGACCTGTGGGACCATGGAACCACGGACACAGAACTGCAAATCTCTTATTAAGATCATGAGCCATCTGCTGCCAGGACAAGTGATCTATGTTTATTTATTATGTACACATTTACTTTAACACGTATACTAAAGCACAGGAGACATATTAAAGCATATGTCTCAATGTTTATATACACCCACCTTTTACATGTTGAAACCAAACTCCCAAAGTGATAGCATTCTGCATTTGGGGAGATGATTAGGTCATGAAAACTAAGGCTTCTTTAATGGCATCTGTTTCCTTAGTACTTTTTTTAAGCGCGAGAGAACTTGTTTGTCCCTTTGACCATTTTCAGACTCATAGAGTCTTGGTGAGAAGCAAGCCCTTACCAGTTAGCCCCTTGATCGTGGAGTTCCCCACCTCCAGAACTTTGCATAATGCATTTCTTTTATCAGTTACCTATTTTGTTACAGCATCCTGAACAGATGAGAATCCAAGAATTAGACTACAACTTTCTTTGGATACCAAATGATGGCTTCAGGCAGGGTTGGAATCATTGTTTGTTGTTTAGTAGCTAATAATAATTGTGATACAACTCCATTGCCCACACTTTCTATTGATGAACATATTTCAAATATTCCCAACTACCCTATGTGATGCCTTCTGTTACTATGTCTTCTTCCAGAGAGATTAAATAACATGTCTTCGGACTGGGAAGGTGGCTTAGTGGTACAGTGCTTGCCTAGCATGCATGAAGCCCTGGGCTCGATTCCTCAGTACCACAGAAACAGAAAAGGCTGGAAGTGGTGCTATGACTCAAGTGGTAGAGCGCTAGCCTTGAGCACAAAGAGGCTCAGGGACAGCGTCAGTCCTGGAGTTCAAGCCCCATGACTGGCAAAATAATTAAATAAATAAATAACATGTCTTCAAATCATCTGACTCATCAATGGTAGAATAAGACAGAATCCAGAGTCTGGTTCTATGGATTTTTTTTAAAGCCTAACTTAATTGCTAATATTAACTGAATACTAGATGTGTGCCCAGGACTAACAGTTTTATCTCTGTAAATCTGTTTCTGACAGCAACTTCTGTAAAGCTGTTATTTTTTTCTTCATTTTGTAAAGACATCTAGAGATACGCTGAAATCAAAGCATAAATCCTGTCCGTCTGTCAGTGTATCTGCTGAAATCAGAGCATCAATCCTGTCTGTCTGTCTGTCCATGTATCTGAAAGGCTTCTGTTTTGTGCATTGCCCAGAGCTTACTTTGTGACCTTCCTTTCACTGATCCGGCTACTATCTTACCTCATTCTTGTTTTGTTTTGTTTTCCTTGACCAAAATCAGCAATGAGAAATTCTAATTGAGCATTCATCAGGTGGTGCTCTAAGAGGTGGGCATTGTTGTTCCTGATCTCTGAAATGAGTAAACCTTATAGAAAACAAGAGGTGACTAATATTTCCAAGGGGCTGGCACCTGGTCCTCTTTTATTTTCATTTGCTTGCCCTTGTGTAAACAACCTGGAGAAAAATGGATAATCAGGAAATCCTACCAAGGAAAGAAAATCTGGTGCTCATCTCAGAGACCATCTATATGATAACTCCCTTATTCAGAATAAAAATCTTAAAATCTAAAGAGATAGCAGAAGATTCCAGTTAAACACATAAGACACGTGTATTTATCATTGCTGGTTCTTTAAACTATGTTAAAATAATAGAAAGTGAATAAAACATAGTATCAACCTACCAGAACAAAGATATTGAGAGAAAAGGCATTCTGTCTGTATCTAGGAAGCTCAACATCTGAATAATAAGAACGCCAGAAAAAAAAATTAAAAGGGAATCACACAAAAAAATAATTATTTGGTAGAACTGAAAGATATAACTTTTCAGAATGAATTAGTCAGTGAAAAGTCCAGCTCAGTCCATATAAAAAGACTCGCATACAAAGACAACATTTTGTGATTTCAAAACACTAGGAATAAAAACAAGATCATAACAATATCTAAAGGAATAAAAAGACATGACATAAAAGGACTGGGAGCAGAATGACATCATCCTTCTCAATAGCAACACTGAGAACCAGAGTGGAACAATGGCTTCAAAGGTCTAGGAAGAAAAAATGCCCAACCTAGAATTCTAAAAATCTGCTGTAATCTACTAAAAAGCTACTAGAACTAATAAGTAATTTTGGCAATGTTGCAGAACTCAATAATCAATTATATTTCCATATGCTAGTAATAAACATAAATTTTACACATCACTCATTATAGCACTGAAAATATGCTGAAATAAACTTGACAAAATTATGTAAGACATGTGAATTGGAAACTACAAAACACTAAGAGAACAAAATGGCTACATAAGAGAACTAAATAAATTGAATAAAACTTAATATTATGATAATGTCTTTTTCCCTCAGTTAATCTATAGATTTAATTCAATCTCAAGCAGATCCTAGTTATGTAATTTTATAGAAATTGACAAGTCAATTTCATAATTTACATGGAAAAACAAAGAACCTAGAGTAGCTAAAAACAACTTTGAAAAAAAACAACATGTCAGAGAAATAACACTAACCAATGTCAAAGTTTATTATAATTTTATTTAGTGCAAGGATAGATCTCTAGCCACTGAACTGCAATCCCCACATCTGGAGATTGAAACAGGAGGATTAAGATTCTAAGACTAGTCTGGGCTAGTGTGTGTGTGTGTGTGTGTGTGTGTGTGTGTGTGTGTGTGTGTGTAGAGACACCACATAGAGAGATACACATACATATTAAAAATACTTAAGTATATTATATAGCCCTCCCCTCTCTCAGATAACTCCTTCACTCAAATGATCTTACCCACTACTTGTCTTCAAAATTTCTATCTGCAGTCCAGGCTTTGTTATTTTCAGACTGTGATTTTTCCCTTGTACTCCCTGCATATATTCTATAAGCTGTCTAACATCTCAAACCCAGTATGTCCAAAATTGAATTTAGCATCTTCTCCTATGCACCTGCTGCGTTCCTCTGAGGGTATCACCTCCTCTTAGTCATCTTTACTAGACACCTGGTGGTCACCAAATACTTGTGACAGTAGAGGAGAAGCAAGAATCATAACTAATTTCAGTGCTTGTAACTGAGAGTAGCTTATCATCAATAGAAGAAGAAAACGACACGTCCAGGGAAAGAACACTGCATATAGGAGAGGAGCTGCTGAGAGGGTACACGTGGCTCTTTGAAGGTACTGTCAGGGCATCCAGGTAGAGATTTCTGGCAATCAGTTGGAAATGCCACTGTACATGACAGATTGTTGATCGTGGTTATAGAAATGAAAGCTCAAGAGCTTTTCTGAAAAGTTTAAGCTGTGGTTTGACAGGAATCACACTGCTTCTAAGGGGGAACACTCAGAAGCACTGGGCTGTGGAGGACAAACCATAAGGGAGAAAGAGAAGAGAGAAATGTTGAGGAGGAGGAAATGGCATTTGAGCAAGCTTTTTGGAGCGGATGAAGGGATGGGCAGTGCATGTCAAATTTTTGCAGCTGGTTATATATATGAGACTGTTTTATCCTTCGCCTGACTAAATCTTTTCCATATTCTGTTCCCCTGTTTGTTTGGGATTTTCCCCCTAGTACTTGCATGGGGAAGTAGCAGGGGACAAAGAGCCTGGCTGTAGGTTTTTCACCCTATTGCATTATCACGCTGGGCAGTGAGGAATAGTGTAGTAGAAAACGTCTTAAGACTTTGGCTGTCCTTCTTGATTTGTGTATTCATGTGGCAGAGTTGACAGCCTGCTGGAGAGGCTGAAGGGATGTGTGTTCTGCATGTCTAGAATTTATTCTTTTGGCTCCGTGAGATGTGACACCGCATAATGGCCATGAAGAAATAATCTTGATCCTCTGACTATCTTGGCAAAAGTTCCAGAAAGACATATGGGCATGGGCGTCTGGGGTCCTTTGCAGAAGAGACTCCCTTCAGGGACAGCCTTTGCGTGTTTGTTCTCACTTTGGGGCCTATGAGTCTCACCTCTGTTTTATCTTGTTTTTACTTAGGAGATTAAAAACAAGCTAAAGGGTATACAACTGCAAGAATGGCAAATATCCATGTAAACGCTAGTCTTCATTATGACATGTGTCAATTTCTCATCTCTGAAGCCATGCACAAAGGCAAGGCTCTGGTTATTAACCCAGCCAGGATTAGCGAAAAATAGGTCTAGAGGATTCTGGGTTCATGCTGTGAAAATAGGAGTTTTCACCACACAGGAGTCCAACATCCTTGTCTATAACTTGACAGAGAAGGGATATTTGACAAAACATCTTTCCATGAGTGATAACTTGCTTAAATATTATTCTGCAACAAGCTGCTCTGTATCTACAATCCTAAGTTTAAGCACATTTGAGGAAATAGTCATTCCTTATTGGAACAAATTTCAATCTAAACACATTTTTTTTTAATACTGGAAGCGACAGAATCACTTGAGCCTATAAGATCAAAGCTAGCTTGAATATTATAGCAAGACCTTATCTCAAAAAAAAAATAAAAACGGTCATGAAACAAAATACTCGAGATCCTTATCTCAAAAAAAATTAAAAATGATCATGAAACAAAATACTTGAGATAATACAATTTATCTAGCTAAGTTTCCCAAAAGTTTGGTTTGATCTGGAAATTCATTACATGTTCTGTTGAAACTTCATTGAAGGCTTTCACTTTGACCTCCATCCTTGTTGTTTTCTTGTGTGATACAACCGCAGAAAACACAAAAAGCCAGATCCCGTCTGTAGACATTAGCTGTCTGACCCTAAAGTTGCCTTTTAAAATGAGCTCTCAAAGACTATTAGCCAAGAGGCCTGCCAGGAGCCAATCTTTGTACACTTACCAGTGTTTCATGCATCCTCTGTGAGCACATCCTTGAGACTTGTACAGTTGGAAAAGGGAGAAAGAAGCTACAATTATGGAGACAGGGGCTCTTTGGGGGATGAGAGTGTTACAGCTTAGACCTCGAGTTTTCTCCTAAGGTAGTGGTCAAAATCACCTTGTGGGTGGGATACCAAAACCTTGCTTCCATGGGTGATCAGCCTTAAAGAGACAAGGTTTTGTTTTGCGTCAGTATTATATTAGAAGGTCTAGGCAAATTACTCTTCTAGGATCTTTGGCTGAGGAAGGGAGACTTAGCTGTGTTCTTCTGCATCTGTGGCTACAGAAGTCATCTCAGGGAATCTGTAGATAATGTTCAGGGCGGTCATCTGAGCCAGCTTCCAGAGCTACAGCTAGCGGTCAGAGGTGTGGGTCAGCAGGAAGATGAGCAGACTACCAGATATTAGATATTAGATGATATTTAGGGCTTGCCAAAGTTCCTCAGCACATGGCTGAGATAGAATGGGAGAGGGCGTGCTCTATACATCTACAACACACGGTTGGAAACAAGATTACTGACAAGTCCCTAGGTTTACTCAGGTAGGGAAAGCATTTTTTCTCTCAGTTTTGGTTAAAAACAAACAAACAAAAAAAGAAAGGATACTGATGGGTTTTTACCTGAGTCTGAGTCTCTTCCCTTTGGAACCAATACATTGGGAGTAGCAGGAGACCCCATCAGCCTTGCGGCCCAGGTTTGTGATATGTGCAATTGCACACAAATTACACAATTGCACAAATTACCCTTGCGTTGAAGGGTCTCATGTCTGGCTTAATGCTTGGTTGTTGCCATTTACAAATTCTTAATCTTGTTTTGAAGCAAAGAATATTGAATTTTAATTTTACATTGGACCCCACTACTTGTTAGTCAACCCTAGCACAGAGTAGTGGCTCAGCTCATCAATTCCTAACACAGCCATTCAGACGGAGTGAATGCAAACAGGGGAAACATTTCCAGGAGGGGTGGCTAGATGGCAGCTGGTACCATTGTCATGGCTCTGAGATTTGAAAGGACGCTAAGACGTGAAAGACACAGCTCTTTTTCCTCAAGCACTCTCACACACTAGTTGAATAGATAGGCTTCTCAAAAGTTTCACAAATCTAAATGCATGTCTTTATTTTTTAGAGTAACTGGGAGCATTCCAGCTGCCATGGAAAATGGTGGATAAAAAAGAAAACCCAGAGGGCTTGTGGACCTGTGCTTTCAACATCAAAAAAACCACGAGTTCTACAGAGGCAGGAGCTGGTGTCTGATTGCAAGCCTACTGTGCAATAGACATGATACCTGATACCATGCTAGCACCAGAATTCACCGCTGCAATAGAGTGCTCTTCCTACCAGGGTGCATCAAGACTAGGACTAAGTCCATGGAGTACGCCCATGACCTGGTAAGAACTGCACGAATCATGTGAACTGGGGAAGAGGATTAAGCAAAAAAGAAGAAAAGGAAAGAAGGAGAAGGAGGGAGGCAACTGGGTTGTCTTGTTTCTCAAAGCACTTTTAGGTTTTCCAAGAAGGCGGTGAGTAGAAATTATGACATTAAGAGGAAGCCATATTTAAAGCAATAAATTTTATGAAATGTTAATTGGGCTTTACTCTCAGAACTCCCCTTTTCATTATTATGTTTAATACCAAACACTAAAAAATTAATCAGGAAATTCCATCTGGCCAACAATTTCAATTTATGCAATTCCTTTGGCTTTAGAAGATTAAAAGCAGTCCCTTAGAGTAAAGTCGGCATTCCAAGACAACCCCAAACAGCCCGAACAAAGACCCGAGAGGATCATTTTCTTTTATATTGGAACATCTTTGAGTCACTTGCAATCTATAAATAAACTTGCATTTTACAGAAATCCCTCTACAAAAAAGCAGCACGAGGCTGGAATTCAACACATGAGACTATTTTTAAAAGTGTTTTGATTTAAAAAAATTAATTATAGGCCCTAAATAACATGGGAGTTCTAACTTGACTCTATACAAGTTCTGTGTTGCTTCACGACTATTTAAAAATAATTCTTCTACTTCCCCGCTTTATTAAGTGCATGTCAATGTTAATGAAAGATTTTGCTGATCATGGCTGCACTGCATGAAATTGAGAAAAATTGAATCCATAAGATTCTGAAAATTGTGATCAGGATCATTTATCTTAAAAATTGTGTATACATTGTTGATGTTATTGTTCCCCTTTGTAGATCTCTTAGAAATTATTTGACAAAGCCAGGCACTGGTGGCTCATGCCTGTAATCCTAGCTACTCAGGAGGCTGAGATCTAAGAATCACAATTTTCAGTTAGCCCAGACAGAAAAGTCCCCATGAGATTCTTATCTTCAATTAACCACTCAAAAATTGAAAGTGGCACTGACTCAAGTGGTAGAATGCTACCTTTAAGCACAAAGAGGCTCAGGGATAGAGCCCAGGCCCTGAGTTCAAGCCCCACAACTGACAAAAAAAGGAAATAAATAAATAGAGAGAGAGAGAAAGAGAGAGAAGGAAGGAAGGAAGGAAGGAAGGAAGGAAGGAAGGAAGGAAGGAAGGAAGGAAGGAAAGAGAAATTATTTGACAATAAAATGAAATCTTTTCAACAAAGGCCCTACCCTGAAATATAAGAGAGACTGGCAAGGGAAATTTGGGAGGGCAATGTTTACCTTGCCAGAAAGCCATGTTCCAGTATAAATCAATGAAACAGTAATACTATGAATATTAAACACTAGACCTAGATATATTTGCCCACATGGAGTTGTTATAGATCTTGTATCAACAATAACAGAAAAGACGTTTTGATGTGGCTCAAATGTATCACCATATACTTGGGAAGTAGTGTTGTCACTTCACGTAAAAAAAGGCATGGATAATATGATTTAGAAGTTGTAGTATTTAGAAATGTGAAGCTTCAGCAAGTAAATGTTAACTGCTTTTTCAAGGATGCGTGGCTTAAAATTACAGGAAGAGGGAAAGTAATTTAAGGAAGAAATTGACAGGATTAAATGACTAGATCTTAACAGGATTTTGTTCTGGGGGAAAGCAGAGTCTCTGGGTGGTTTTCTCCTAAGAATTCCATTGGAGACATCCCCTATAGTAACCAGAGACAGAAGGAGGCCTTGGATCTGCAACTGTTACAACAGAAACTAATTGATTTCCTGTAATTTGCCCGTCTTGTCACATTGTATTTCAGACACAACGAAAATTACTACTTCCAAAGCTTGCTGTTTCTTGACAATTGAACGTGAATAATAATATTTTTCGAAAAGAAGAAAAGCTTAAACACAACATTTGGCTCAATGATATCACAGAAATCCAACCCAAAGCGCATACTTGATTTTCGTCTTCCATTTCATGGACTCATTTTACTAATGCATTTGTGAGAGGGATGTTTACATGACCCATCTCACCAGAGACACAATGCAAAGGGACAGTATCACTTGGCAATAAGTGACACCTAATATCTCTGATGGCTAAAGAGAACACAGGGCATAAGGACAGGACTAGCAGAAGTTTCTAGAACAATTTTTTAAAAAACAGCATACAGCAAAATATTTGTGGTCTTCCTTTGGTAAAGGAATGACTATTCTAGCAACTAAAACTCCCATAAGAAGATCTCATTATATAGCAACTATGCCCTCTTAGTGATTCCAAGACAAAGTCGTCAGGCACCTTAAATGCTAGTGAGGCTAGAGAACCAAGTAGGACCAATATTGTCTTTTCTAGACCCAAGACCCCTCATTTTGACATCTGCTAAAAACACTCAATTCTAAGAGAGTGAAATGTCAGAATGATCCTCATGAGTTGTGAGCACATTGAGATGATGTGGGTTCCACAGTGGTAAAGGAAAGATAATATATTTATTTACTGAACCTATATGAATTTTTAAAAATCATAGACTCTAAATCACTGTGCAATGCTTCCCAAAAGTATCATGCCAAGATACTAGGACAGCCTTTCAAAAAGTAGCTGCTTTAGACAAAGAATACAATTGCCTTAGACTATCTGGTGCTTATTTGCTGGAGTGGCATTTTATAGATTCTTATTTTGTCTCTTGAAAGTCATAGTCTTTCCTTTCCAATACCATTTCTTTTGGAGAGGGGTGAAAAAATAGCTCTTTTTTTTTTCTGGAGACCAGGATTTGAAATCAGGTCTTTATACTTGCTAGGTGAAAGCTGAGGTTCCGCACACCTTTCAACCCTATTTGATTTAGTTTCTTTTCAGATCAGTCTCTTGCTTTTTTCCCCCTAGGGTTGGCCTTGCGCAAGACCTTCCTAACTCACCATCTCAGAAGATTGCTAGTGCATAAATACCTGTCGTAGCTTGTGGGGTTTTGTTTTGTTTTGATATAAGGTCTTACTGACCTTGAATCGCCACCCTCCCTCTCCTGAACAGCTGGGATTATAGGCGTGAGCTGCCACACCCAGTCTCTCAAAATGCCTTTTAGTAACAATGCTGTTTTAAGTGCTCAATCAACACCAACTTGAAAGCATCATCAAATCTTATTGTTGAATTAGAATCTGGAGTCTGACTCCAAGGAGACATGAATAATGTCTGTGTTTTCCTTTTCTAATTAGTATTCATGAATCACTGGGAACTTTTTTAGTCTCTCTCCTCTCTCTTTAGCATTTATCTCACTAGATGTATCATGTGATTACTGCTTGATTTTAATTCCCTCTGACACCTCTGCTCCAAGCACGGTTTTACCTCTGAATGGCTATCCTTTAAACTGTGGCAAGCCCTTAGGGCTTTACCACCAGTAAGATCCCAGCCTTTATTACTTAGTGCAGCTCATTCATTCTTGGTTCTAGGGCAGCCTGGATAGAGATACAAGTTCTGTACTCACTCATAGGGACACAAATTACCTGGTGAGATGTGTAGGACAAGCCTTTCTATTATTTTCCACCACTCCTGGCAGACTGCTGTAGTTTCCCTTCAGCTCTTGAGTCAGAGTCCTTGCTCTAGGAGAAAGGTCTCATCAAGTCCACGTGTCATACTGGGGTAATTCTTTAACCGCCTATTTTTACTCCTCAGCACCTTAAGGCTTAAGATCAGGAGTAGCAATGGAACACCCAAAGACATCGTCATGATTTGAAGCACATATGCTCCTGGTATTTTTCTGTGCATAATTCTGGATTAAGGCACTGCTTAGAAGTGTATTGTGCATGTATGTGTGCATATCTGGGTGTATATGTGTGTGCGCAAAGTCTAATTTAAAAGCCAAATATTCAGTTCCAAAACACAAGAGAGCTTCTTAGTGCAATGCAGAGATCTGATCACATGAAAAAGCACAGCTTGCAGGAACATCGTGTTTAATGTGTTCTAATGGCTATTAATTGCAATTGAGAAGTGTCTTCTTTCAAGTAATTGCTGAGTCAAAGATGCTCAGAAGTAAAGCCTTTCCTTACATATAATTCCTAGAGACAGTCAGATTTCTACACTAGAAAATTCCTAGGGAATTGGTAAACCATCCCTCCAGATGAGATGGAAGAAGGAAAACACAGAGATTACAGTTCTGGGCAGGCCAAACAGCATCAATGTGCTGGCCTCCTCTTCCCGGGATAGCAGTTTATCTCTACCAAGACATTGGACAAGGCGTTCTATTTCCTTGCTTTGGAAGGGAAGAAAGAATTATAGATTTCTTTGCCTCAAAGCAATCTTCTAGAGAAAGTAGTTGTTCCCTCCATATCAGTATTTTATCAGAACCAAGACTTTAATGGAAAAATAAAAGGAAATGAATCCTACTCTCCCAATTGCTTGGTGGCATGCATTCCCGGTCTTTCTTTCTCCCATTATGACACTTAACTAGATCTTATAGTGTGGATTTTTCTAAGAAGGAACTTTGTGTTTTAAGAATGCTTTGTCAAAAACATGACCTATGCAATTTCAATATTCTTTTTTTTTTTTTTTTTTTTTTTTTTTTTTTTTTTTTTTTTTTTTGGCCAGTCCTGGGCCTTGGACTCAGGGCCTGAGCACTGTCCCTGGCTTCTTCCCGCTCAAGGCTAGCACTCTGCCACTTGAGCCACAGCGCCGCTTCTGGCCATTTTCTGTATATGTGGTGCTGGGGAATCGAACCTAGGGCCTCGTGTATCCGAGGCAGGCACTCTTGCCGCTAGGCTATATCCCCAGCCCCCTCAATATTCTTACATAAAAAATAATCCAGCCAATTTTGTCATACATTCATGAGCTCAAGCAATTTTTGTGTCATTGCTGTTTTATTTTTTAAAGAGAATTTGTAATGAGATGGATAACTTCTCTCCCTACCCACAAGGCATAAAATTTCAACAGTATTTCTAGACCAAAAACACAGAAACTCTCAGACAATGATAAGATCAAACTCACTATTTTGTTTAATAAACTCTGACAATGCAGATGCACATTTATCAGACCCCAGAGGGCGGCTCATTTACTCCTCTGATTAGTCATAGCCTTTGTTTCTGCAGGACAAAAGTACTTACTCAGAGAATAGATAAATTCACAACATTCTAAGATTCAAAAAATAGGGACAAGTAGATTTTTGAGATACAATATCATGACAACAGAAATGATCTCCTTTTAATTTACTGGAAATTGTAATGTTCCTATTAATATTGTTTACTTCATGTTAAAGAGCAGAAACTAGGTACCATTTATATCATTTCCTCACATTGCACCCACAGAGGCCAAAGAAGGTATTAATCCTGAAACACAAGTGATATCATTTCCTCCATTGGAAGAATAGATGAAAACAAGAAACACTTCTAATTGGAGTAGAAATTATTCTCTCTCTCCCTCCTCTCTCTCTCTCTCTCTCTCTCTCTCTCTCTCTCTCTCTCTCTCTCTGAGAGGCAAAGCAGTCCATCCCAGGTTTGAAATACATAGAGTCTCTGAAGAATACGAAACAAAACATACCTCCTAGCTATCCCCATTGCAAGTATCAGCTCAAAATTCTACTCTGGGTTTTATTTCTCTTAAAAAAAAAACTTTGTTCTATTTGTACTATGTCAATTATATGGGTAAAACAAGAGCTGAGAACCCCTCCCTGGGAAGATGTTGTTTTTGCTAGAAATTCTATCCCACTACCTCCTGAGCTCCTTGAAAATTGAAATCTCTGTCTTCAAGATGACAGCCACCTTGTCAGTGGAACGGAAATAGCTCTCTCCGCCAGAGAGCTGTCTGTCAGTAACTGTTCTGACATGTATCAGGTTTGGCACATAGAAGGAAGGTAAGAAACGGTTCCATGTTAGGAGGGTTGGTGGAGAACCTTGCTAGCTAAGGAGCAAGACAGGAGGAACATTTGAGAAACAGTAGTTTCCTAGAGTACTTTCTTTCTC
Organism: Perognathus longimembris pacificus; assembly: GCF_023159225.1. Taxonomy (NCBI): domain Eukaryota; kingdom Metazoa; phylum Chordata; class Mammalia; order Rodentia; family Heteromyidae; genus Perognathus; species Perognathus longimembris. The sequence goes on from NC_063184.1 coordinate 26,543,834, forward strand.
TTCTAGAAATAACAGATCATTTTTGGAGAAAGGGGAGCTAGAAAGATGGGTGACAAATCTTCATTTCCACCATTAGCTCTTGTGGACTTTGAAAGGCCATGGCTAAACAGAATCAATGAAACTGGAAAGTTTCAATTTGTGGGCTTAATCAAGTACACTTACTTGTGTAGGATTTTCTCCCCCTCTAGTGGTGGGGTGGTGGTTTTTTGACATGATAGCCTTTTGTTGCATAATACTGCTTCATAAACGAGGATGCATTTCACATCGTACTGCATTTTACCCACAGCATTAGAATCTTCTTTAGTGTTCTTCTATCCTGTATGGAGGTGAGAGCATGAACTAAGTGCTACATGCTGATCAGTGGGAGGGTAGCAAGAGTCTCACCCTCTAGAGATATTGGCTTCCTTTCTCCACTGTAGTCTTATCAAAGGCGAAATGATACTGTGCTCATAGATACTACTGGTCTGGGCCAGAACAAACCAGGGAGTCAAAGGAGATGAGTCAAACTCATCTGCAATAAAGGTAGAACCCATGGGAACTCAGAGGCAAGACTATAAAGGATCTAAACAGTAATTTGACCCTGATATAAAGGGACTATTCAGAGATAAATTTGAGGACAAAATGTCCACCTTTACATTCCAGTTACTGCCATTTCTCTCATTTTCCTCCTTAGTTATAGGAAAATATTTCTGGTGTAGCAATTTGGATTTAATGATAGGGGATGAAAAGTAGAAAATATAGAAAAAGTAAATGATGGTCACTTTAAGAAGAGTAATTAAAATTTCCTTTTTTCCATATGGATGAGATTATATTACACAATACCATAACTCTATGAGAGTATTAATGGAACTAAAACATGATTTGTAGATTTCTAACCCATAGGTTATTTACCGTCCCTTGTGAAGTATGAAGAGTATGCAGCTTTTTCTTCTGGCTCTATACTCAGGCATCAATGGTATCTACTTAACTTCTGCTCTTGGATATCTCCAAGGCAACCAAACTCATGTTTTCATTGCAAAGCAGTTCTTTTTCTGGCATCCTTATCCCAGGAAAGAACCGCATTGCCCATCCAGTTATGTAAGCCAGAAATCCAGGAGTTACTGATTCTCCTAGTCTTCCATCATAGTGAATTCATCACTGAGTCTCTCAATCTTACCTTCTAAGTCTATCTCAAATAGAGACAGAATATTAGTTTGTCTCTACTACTGTCCCAATTCATCATCTCTCTCCTAAACAACCCTTCCTTTTTCAAGTGCATCCAACTTGTCCTTTTTCAAAATGCATACTGCAGTACATTTAACAAATATTTTTGAAGAGGATACTCAGTATTTTGGAAGTCCTGTGGTGAATAACAGACAAAAAGTTGTGGGAGATAAAGACATCTATCACAGTACTATATAAAGAATTAAAATAAGATGATAAAATAGAGAAGGACTATTCTAGGTTGTGTTCAGACATAAAGAATCCATGGAACCTCAACAAGGGGTATTTGGTGTTTGTTTCTAGTCCTGGGGATCAAACATAGGACCTTGCACATGCCAAACAAGTGGAGCCATGCCCACAGTCTGTAGGAGTTTTGAAGCAGAAAAAGAATCCAATGAGATGATGGTATCTGTGATCAAGTTATTGTTTTATTTTTTGTCGGTCCTGGGACTTGAACTCAGGGCCTGAGCATTGTCCCTGGCTTCTTTTTGCTCAAGGCTAGCACTCTACCACTTGAGCCACAGTGTCACTTCTGGCTTTTTTTTTTTAATATATGTGGTACTGGGGAATCAAACCCAGGGCTTCATGTATGCGAGGCAAGCACTCTACCACTAGGCCATATTCCCAGCCCTGCTATCAAGTTTTTATAGCATGTGAAACTGTTCTGTATACCCAGGCAAAGGATGAAAAGGAAATTAAGTAAACATGCTTAAAGTACAAAAAATAAATTATGAAAATATGAAGGTTTAGTCTGTTTCCAAACACTGCTGCTCAAATATGGTATTTATTACCTACATGCAAGATATATTAATTTTTTTAAACTTCTTTTAGGGATGTTCGTCTCCCTAGGATATAAAGTAAGAGCCTGGGTTGTCTTGCTATCTGCTGTACCACCACCGTCTAGGAACTGTTCCTGGCATAACACAGGCATGCAACTAAGTAGTGAATGCATTAGTGCACCAATTGGTAAAGCCAAGTGGGAACACCAAAAGAGAAACTAGCTAGTGGGTCTAGGGGTTCTGGAAGCCTTTGCAGTGATCAAAGCTGAACTAGGCTACACACACACACACACACACACACACACACACACACACACACACACACACACACAAGCCTCACCAGCTCCCCACTAGGAGGAGTCACACCAGCCGACCCACAAACCCTCCCACCTTTTCCTCTATTTCCCTTTCCCTCTTAGCATGAGTTAGGGCAGGCCTCTGGTTGCAATGATCGTCGGGAGTTGTAGTCTTCTGGCCCCTCGCTGACTTAGTTTTCGAGTACGACCAGAACTACATTTCCCAGGAAGCCACGGGCTAGAGTCTAGCTCTGTCACCTGACCGAGACGGTGGCGGTGCAATGGCGGCGCCCATGCTTCGCTGGGGAGGCCCAGGGAGACGTTGGGCTCTAACCCGGGTTGATGGAGGTTCTTGCCACGGAAGAGGATCTCCGACTGGGCCCACGTCCAGCTGGATGAAGAGGCAGAGCTCCGTGGCTCAGCAGCTCCGCCACACGGCCCCCGAGCCGAGAAAAGGGTACACATTTCCCCGCCATTACTGTCCAGCGTGCAGTGGAGCCGAAGGCCACGGTGCAGCCCGGCCTTGGGGTGTTTGGGGGGGGGGGGCGGGGGCGAGAGGATGTTTTCCTATGGCGTGGAGCCCTGAATCCTAAAGGAAGCCCAAACGGGTTTCCTGTGAGCTCCTTCCTACCTTCCATTGGGCAGTCTTGGGATAGGGGTTCCTCTTGAGTCTGCTGCACAGATAGCAAGCAAGCACAGTGGGTGCAATCATCTTACACGTGCCAAAGTGCTGGGGCCACTGGAAGCAAGAGCGTCTTTAATTTATATTGAGAGCTACCACTGGCTAGCAGTGTTTATCTAAAGATAGAAAGAGCACGTTTACCTGAAAGCCCGGCGTAGTGGTTAAGTTGAACAGATACCATGAGCCAGAAAAACACTAGGCGTCTGGGAAGGCCTTTATGTTGAATATGTGTCTACAGTCCAGGGAAGATGTTCTCAGCTCAAGAACTCCACCACCACTACCCCTCCCACGTGAAGCAGTACCGATTTTGTTATTTCCTGAACAGCTGTTTATGCTTCCGCGAATAAGATGAAAATAGCTTCTTTTAAAATGTGGAGACATAAGGCACATCTTTAATATTGTGCTTTTTCTTGGAGGTTGGCATTATTTTTTGTGGGTTTTTTTTTTCAGTTAGGAAAGTAGGAAAAATGTCCAAAACTATTCCGTTTTTATTCATTTCACTAATTAAATTATCTCCCTGTGAATTGAGAGAATACTTTATCTCATGTGATAAAACTGGTAGTCACTGAAAAGTATACTCTAATACTTTAGACAATGAAGAATTTCTGATTAGTTGTTAGTCTCACAATAAATGTTTCTGAAGTATAGAATTAATCTTTTTTTGAATTTGATGTACAACTTCATGTGGGACTGAAACAAAAATCTATACAATATAGGGAATTGCTTGGGAGAAAAACAGGGTAAGAACATGCATAAATTTCATGTAGATTAATTACACTTAAAATTACTTCAAGAGGCTTGTATTCCAAGCTAACATGATAGGAATGGACATAGAAATGAGGTTATGATATAGCATTTAACAGCTTCTTAGACTTGCTAGTAATCAAGTATGACCAAACAAAACACCTGAAGTTAGATCTCAGGAACTGGAAGCAATTTGAGGGACAAAAAAAAAAAAAAAGCAAAACTGCATCTGATGGTTTAATGTTTTCAGTAATTTTCAGTGCTGATCTTTTGCACTTGTGGGACTAGGCATTGTACCTACAAGCTGATGTTATAAAATGAATTCAAAACATGTTTGAGAATTTAATTTTTAACTATTTATTTCTTTAAGGATTCAAAGAATCCTTCCAGTTATGTTAATTCAAGTAATAGTCAACAGAACAACCTTCTTTATTTTTTGAGTGATCACTAATGAAGTATAGTTAATTTAAAAATTGCTGCTTTTCACTGAAGGTAGGCCAAACAATTGTCATCCAGTGCCCATTTCTAAATTATTTTAAGGTACCAAGTTGTCCTGTTCTTTATCACCTTCTTCTTTATACCATGAACTTCCTTATGCCCTGTTGTAAACAAATTTTATGTTGCCTCATTTTACATGTTCATTAGGAAATGTTTTTTTATTTAGTCATCAGTAAAATATATTTTAATATGTAATGATATAATATTTTAATAACTTAGAAACACATAGGAAATTAGCCTGTGTAATTTAAGTTTATGGAAATTCATGCATGGTGGCATGCAACTACTTAATCATTTTCCTTTTTTCTTTAGTGAACACAAATGGGCAGCTGTGGTAGGACTAGAAATTCATGCCCAAATTTCCTCCAACTCAAAACTCTTCTCAGGATCTCAAGTGTGCTTTGCAGCTCCTCCAAATTCTTTGGTTTCTTTTTTTGATGCTTCTCTCCCTGGAACTTTACCGGTAAGGCTTTTTATGTAATTTACTTTCATTAGAAAATATTTCTATTATATTCAATATAGATCATGATTTCTGTTTTAGGATCTGAACACAGAGGTATTTCTTAAGAAATCTCTTAGGAAATACCATTTTAGGGAATTTGGGCTAAAGTGGGATGAACTAAATGTTTTACATAGTCTTTTATCTGTTCACCCATTTCTTAAACCAGAGAAAGTGCTATGAACTGGCTCATAAAGATGAGCATATTCCTGGCATTAAAGGATTTCAAAGACTAGTGGGGGTAATATATCTTATAAACAAAGTACAGTGTGATTACTCTGGTGAAGTAGTATGCAGAGGGTAGTTTTGGAATCCAAAGGAGGATTATGTAATTCAGTAAAGAAAGGAGATTGTGAGAAAATGTAGGAGTATATTTGATTAAGGAAGTGTGGCTAGAAGATGTGGTGCTTAAGCTACTTGAGAAGCCAAGTACTAGTCAAACTAATGAAAGAGCATCTAGTCAAAGGAAACAGCATATGTCATGAAACTACAATTTAAGATCGATCAAGATTGTGGTTATTGGAAACTACGAAGCAATCAATAATGAAGCAGTAGCTACCACATACAATGAGTTAATTACTGATTTAGCTACTCTTTTTTTTTTGCCAGTCCTGGGCCTTGGACTCAGGGCCTGAGCACTGTCCCTGGCTTCTTTTTTTTTTGCTGAAGGCTAGCACTCTGCCACTTGAGTCACAGCACCACTTCTGGCCATTTTCTGTATATGTGGTGCTGGGGAATTGAACCCAGGGCTTCATGTATACGAGGCAAGTGTTCTTGCCACTAGGCTATATCCCCAGCCCTAGCTACTCATTTTTGCTGGATCTCAAGGAATGACTAAACCCAGTGTAGCTATCAGCAAGGCTTTTGGCATTTAAAAGTCTTTGAGTTTTGAAAGGAAAAAAAATGAAAGGAACAGTGCAAATATTTGAACTAATAAATATTTGAGTTCATGATCTGTCCAGGACCTGTGCTATCCACCTGTTGTGAGGTTCCTTCCATATTGTGGGAGAATGTATTGTTATGGTGGTGATGGGGTATAGGCTGATTGTTTTGGGGGAACTGTAATTTCGGACATTTAAATCCAGTGAAGGCTGATTGACATGAGCACCGGCAGGCTAGCAGGGTGCAGGACCGATAGAGAAGACATCACTCTTCAGTTCTAGACATATGACTTCCTTTTGGTGTGGAAGTGCAGATAAGAGAAATAAACTGATATACAGACAAGTGAATGGATTCATAGGAGTTAAATGGAGGGCACTTGATATAATACCTTCATCTTTTTCTTTTGAAACTGAAAACATTTTTTTTCCCCTTCATGATTGTGTTTGGTCAAGGGACTCGACAAAGCTCGCATTTCCTTCTAGGTTTTTCACATGGAAATGTGATACATAACAAGGTACTTAGGTACATTTTCAGTAAACAGACAACAGACTATTCAGTTATGTGTAAATATAGTCAAATATTAGAGACAGGTCAAAATGAATAACAGGCCAACATGTTTTGGAAGACGTCTCCTCATACACTAAAGAGGAAGGTGTTTGTGCAGTGATACCATTTCAGCCAAACTGTGAGAGTATTGTGGATGTGTGAGCCCAGAGAGCTTGGCTGGTGTTAGCAGACAAGGGCTAGGAATAGTTTTCCATTGGTGAGGATTTGTTTTTCTTCCACAGGGCCAACAACACTCATGGTTTGAGTGGGTTAAATGGTTAATTCTCTCTTTTGTCTTTAAAGGACCCTATTTTAGTATGTGAGCAAACTGATCTCAAAACTTCCCGAATGAAGAACTGTCACTGAAAAAAAAAAAAACCATTTCAAATCCCTCTGATTTGCCTATAAATAGATTTAAAATGTACTAGAACATTTGGACAGGTGTCCTTCCGTAAGCGCTGTAGAGCTGATGTAATGATGTTCAGATATTCTAAGTCTGCATCTGGTATCGGCTTATAACAAATCAAAAACCTGAGGGTGCATTTCTGTTTCTGAGGATTGGGATAGAATGTAATGCTGTTGTTTGCATCCATTAAGCCAAGAAATATGTGCCATTCCTGATGATGCTTGGAACTTGTTTCGTCCTGGTCTCTACTGTTTCTCTCACCCTGTGGCTTCCTCTTCCTCCATGGCTGTTTTCCTTCACCCAGCCCTGGTGTCTCACCTTCCTATGCTCCTTTCCTTGCCTCTAATTTGTTTTGTTTTGTTTTGTTTTTTTTTTCTGGTGTTCTCCTGAGTAATGTTTTATACTCAAATAGGGCTTCTATCTCTCTTCTAGGTAATAGATCTGCATTTCTTTTTCTATTGAAATAATTCACCAATATCTAAAACCTAGCACTTAAAATATTCCCAGTATTATTTTTTTTCAAACTTTGTGGTGCACATATGCATTATATAATGCATACCACATGTATATCCATATATATATATATATAAATATAAACAAATAGAAAAAGATTTATGCAGTTGATTTTCTTAATAAAATGGCTAGCAATTTAGAGGGGAATATATGATCTATAACTTATGCATCAACAGAATTCCAATATATATTCACATGATAAATGTGAAACCTAAAAAAAAAGAAAAAGGAAAAAAGACAGGAATCTACTCATTTGTCCTTGAGATGGAAAGAAACTTTGTAAGCATAAAAGCAAAAGGGAAAACACATGAGGTAAGATGATAGGGATTTATCTATTTTATATATCCAATAAATATTCGTTGACCCACTAATTCTTTGGGGAATCGATCCCAGGAAAATAATTTGTAAATGTGGACAAAGCTTTGTCTGCAGAGATTTCTATAGCAGACTAATTATACTTGTGTTCAGTTGGAAGCAACCAGAATTTCCCAGTCGGTGGGGGCATGGCGAATTGTGATACATCTGTGAAGTGGAACATTGTGAAGCCACTAATAATATATAAAGTATTTTTAGTGACATAGGAAAATGCTAAGGATAAAAATTTCATTGAGATGAATAGAAGTTTCATGTGGATAGATTAATCTTTTGCCTCAGTTTCTTACTTGTAAAGTGAGCATAATGTATGTAACTTACTGGATTTTTATGAGAATGTAATGAATCAATGACTTTAAAACACTTACTGCAAGTAGTAAGTGCTCCCTAAATCTTACTATTAGTATAACATATAGTGACTAGTGGCTTTCATCTTTACAAAGACTCCCCTGAGTTGATAAGTACAGTTTTATTGCCAATGGCAGCAAAACTAAGTGTTATATAACATAATTAGTCACTTTACATGGATGTCCTTAGTTAAGTGACCTAACCCACAAAACTAACCTTGCTGTGACCTTAGGGATACATGGACAATTAAGTGAGCAATAAAAATAGTATATTGTACAAAATTCTTTCTAGATTAAAAATAACTACTTTGCTGCATGCAGTGGCTCAAGCTTGAAATCCTAACCATTTATTTGGAAGGTAGCAACTGGAGGATCTCAGTATAAAGCTAGCCAGAACAAAAACAAATTCGAGAAACTCCATCTCAACTAACATCTGGGCGTGCTAGCACATGCCCACTAGCTAGCACAATGTCTGAGTGCAACGATCTGTGCCTGTTGTCCCCAGTGACTTGGGGAAGCACAAGAAGGATTGCAGCCCAACTCATGCCAGACATAAAGCAAAACCCTCCCTGGAAAATCTATGATGCAGCTGGGCGCTGGTGGCTCACACCTGTCATCCTAGCTACTCAGGAGGCTGAGATCTAAGGATCATAGTTAGAAGCGAGACCGATAAGCTACTCAGAAAAAGCCAGAAGTGGGGCTGCAACTCAAGTGGTAGAGTGCTAGCCTTGAGCAAAAGAGGCTCAAGGGAAGTGGTGCTGTGGCTCAAATGGTAGAGTGCTAGCTTTGAGCGGAAGAGCTCAGGAACAGTGTCCAGGCCCAGAGTTCAAGCCCCACCACTGACAACAAACAAAAGAAGTTCAAGGACAGTGACTAGGCCCTGAGTTTAAGTCCCAGGACTGGCACAAGAAGGAAGGGAGGGAGGGAGGGGCAAACAAGCATGGCAGTCTGGGTAAAGTAGTAGCAGATCTGATTTGACTTGCAAATGCAAGGCCCCAAGAGCACTCTCCAGTACTCTGCCCTCCCCCCCAATAATTCATTAGTAAAAAAATAAGATTGGTAAGATTTTTTGTGTCTTTATATAGAGAAATTTTGTTTTTGTTAAAAAAAAAACAAATTAGTGACTAATTGTTTTCCACTTATACTAGGTGGAAAGAGAAAGATAGCTGAAACAATTTAGTTTACAATATAAAGTCTGAAAGATAGCTGAAACAATTTAGTTTACAATATAAAGTCTTTTACTGGTAGATCACATTTGGATTTGCGTGATCTCTTTTGCCTTGCTAGCCCATTAAAGAAATGCCCACAATTATCAAAGTCCTAAGTGCCTAGAAGAGTGGTAGTACTTTAAAATGTCTTGAGGTTAACAGTAAATATTAAGTACTTCCAAAGTGCATGGCATTATCTCCTTCCTTCCTTTCATTCTTTCTTTCTGTCTTTTTTTTTTTTTTTGGTTGGTTGTGCGGCTTGAACTCAGGGCCTGGGCACTGTCCCTGAGCTGTTTCACTCAAGGCTAGCACTCTGCCAGTGAGCCCCAACTCCTCTTCTGGTTTTCTAGTGGTCAGTCGGAGTCTCACAGACTTTCTTGCTCAGGATGGCTTTGAACCATGATTCTCAGATCTCAGCCTCCTGAGTAGCTAGGATTACAGGTGTGAGCCACCAGCCCCTTGAGTATTATTGTATTATCTCTTGATTTTGTTTAAAAAAAAATCATTACTTAAATTGTTATAAAAAGGTCTTTTTGCACACGTTTTATTCTTCTCCTCTATCTATTGAGTCTTCATTCCTTCACTCAGATGACATTTACTGTCTGTCTACCAAGCGCTAGCCCTTGTAATATAGCTCTGGTGAACTAGGTAGGAGACAGGTGTGGGTCTTGCCTCCTGGAGCGTGGATAAGTACGTATGCTGAGTATGTGAAATTTGCCGAACAAAAAGTGAAAGGAATGTACAAGGGTCAAAGGAAAGCGGGATGTGATTTGCTGTAGGAAGCAGAGCACGCTGTACGCGGCAGAGGCGGGCGGGGGTGGTGGTGGACCATGTCTGACTTCTTCACTCTAGAGCTGCCCTTTCCTGGTATGTCTGTCTCTGCTCTTCCCTTTCTTCCCCAAGGCGGACCTTAGGTATGTATTTAGAGATTATACATCCCACAGAGAAAGACTGCAGATATTAACATTTAGATGGCCCTCGATCAGCATTTCAGTACACCACTTGAAAATACAAATTGACAGCCCCAAATCACCAGACAGTTGACAAAATTCTCCAACACAGTAAAATAGTCTGCAAAAAGCCTAGGAGACAGTAGGTTATGTGCAGGGTATAAATAAAGTTAAAATTTTTTTAAAAATGGGGCTGGGAATATGGCCTAGCGGTAGAGTGTTTGCCTCATATATGAAGGTTTGATTCCTTAGTACCACATGTAGTGAAAAAGCCAGAAGTGGCGCTATGGCTCAAGTGGTAGTGTGCTAGCCTTGAGCAAAAAGAAGCCAGGGACAGTGCTCAGGCCCTGAGTTCAAGCCCCAGGACTAGCAAAAAAAAAAAGGAAAATTAAAAACTTTAATATGTATTTCTAGAGAAATAAAAGAAGGTAGCTCCGTCCTTGAAAACATAAACAGAATGATACTTTAAAAAAAAAACCAACTACGTGGGCTGGGGATATGGCCTAGTGGCAAGAATGCTTGCCTCGTATACATGAGGCCCTGGGTTCAATTCCCCAGCACCACATATACAGAAAACGGCCAGAAGTGGCACTCTGGCTCAAGTGGCAGAGTGCTAGCCTTGAGCAAAAAGAAGCCAGGGACAGTGCTCAGGCCCTGAGTCCAAGCCCCAGGACTGACCAAAAAAAAACCCAACTAAGTGAGCTCTTAGAAATGAAAATTAGGAAACCTTGCCCAGTTTCCCACAAAGAAATCTCAGAAGAGTTAGATGATAAAAGTCAAGAAAATCCTCCCAAAAGCTAAGCATATGTGCAGTAAATTCAACAATAAGAGAAAAAGTAAGAAAATTGGAGAACCCATCTGGGAAACTCAACATTTAATCAATAGATGTTCCACACAGAGACAAAATAAATGCAAAGAGACTACCAAACAACACAAGATTATTTCCCCAAAATTAAAGGACATATAGCTCCAAATGGAAAGAGGCTACCAGCCACCCAGCATAAGGAATAAAAATAGTCTCACATACAAAATGTCATGAAGTTTATGAGCATCAGGGGTAGATAAGATTCTAAAGCTACAGGGAAGGAAATGAAAGATTATATATGCAAAGGATTGGAAACAGAGAGACACTAGACTTCTGAACAGTAGAATTTATTTATTTTGCCAGTCCTGAGGCTTGAACTCAGGGCCTGAACCCTGTCCCAGCTTCTTGGCTTCTTTTTGCTCAAGGCTAGCACTCTGCCACTTGAGCCACAGCGCCACTTCTGGCCTTTTCTATATATGTGGTGCTGAGGAATTGAACCCAGGGCTTCATGTATAAGAGGCAAGCACTCTATCACTAGGCCATATTCCCAGCCCTAGAAGAAAGTGGAATAAGGTCTTAAAAATCCTTGGTGAGGGGGGAAAAATATTCTCTTAGAATTCTGAATTCCCCACTATCAATCAAGTATTAATGTTATTTTCAAACAGGCAGCCTCTCAAAAAAAAAAAAAAAGTACCTTCTGTTTTCCAGAAATCTCCTGGAGTAATGGAGTATTTTAGGTTGCTGGCTCTACAGGCTTACATAGGCTCTGCTACCTGTAAGGAGAGGAGGAAAGATGGCTCTAGAATAAAGGACTCTGGGGGCTAGGGAGATGGGAATAGCTTGGTATCTGATGATTGTATGGAGAAAAGTTTTTATCTATTAATGGGGGTCTTTGAGAAGAATGACCAGAAAGTCCATAACAAAGGGAGCAAATTAAAAAAAAAACAAAAACAGAGAGGCATATCAATTACAGGAAAAACCAAATGTTCCAGAACAGAAATACAGCAATGTTCTACTTAGCAGAGAGACAATATTTAATAATGATAGATGCACCAGCTTCTGATTTAACAAAAACTGTGATACAGCTTGGATATTGGACTAAATTCTTGCCATAATAGGTAATGCTAAAAATTTAAAGCAAGGGAAAAAAATAACAAACATGCTTCAGGAACAGTTTTGTCCACTGGTCAGAGGAGGCCCCTTTTTTCCTTTTTAGATTGGATTAGTATTGTTTGTTTGGGAGGAGGGGTAGGCAGTGCAGTTTTTATTGTTTTGTTGTTTCCTTTTCATTAAGTAATAAAGGATTTAGAACTAAAAGATAAATTATTGATCACATTTTTAAATTTTTATACACAAGATAGCATGAAGTCATGGTCAGGTACTACCTATACTGATTTCTCAGCCTTCTGCTGGTGAAATTTCTTTTTTGTTTTCAAAGGCCAAGCAGTGAAGAGTCTCTTCTTCCTCCTGTCTGTACAACTTTGACCATTACTCTGACTTCAGGAGGAATAGATTCATCCACCTTTGCAATGCCTCTATACTCAAGTTGGGCATGTAACGGGGGTTTCTGCTTCTCTGAATTATAACCCGCCATTTTAACTAGATGGATTTCCAGATGAGTGTTTTAAGGGTGGTCGTGTCTTCCTTTTGAGTAGATAAAGTGTAGTGAAGCATAAGTAAATCCTTATGATAGCATAAGATGGAAAAATATTGCAAAACGTCTTATCGTGTTTTTCTGTCACCTCGTAACATATCAGTTATCTCTTGGAAATGGAGTGGGCCAAGTCTTGTGGCTCCATGTTCTCAAAACAAGTACACTGTGTCATTGTGAAGGTTTATCAGGTATGTCCTTTTGCCAGATGAAGAAAGGATTGTCACATGGCAAATGGCCAAGCAGCCTTAGCCCTCGCCAGCAAGTGATGGATTTTCCAAAGGTCCTCTGGCACAGCATATTATTTAAAAATAGGAAGATAAATACCAGGCAAGGCAGCTCAAAGATCCCAAGGTGGTTGGCTGCCAGGAACAAAGCTGGATGTGGGAAGGGACTGGGGGCTGGGTGGGGCACTGCTGCTTTCTACTATCAGTTACATTAAAGTACATGCCAATAATACTGTGTTAAAAAATGGAAAGTGAAGTTTAAGTGGATAAAGAGAAGGGGGAGGGAATCACTGATAGAGTAGCTTCTGAGAAAGCAGGAGATGGCTCTGCAGCACAGGTTGACAGGAAGTTGTCCCTCTTCCCGTTGGCCTGAAATCCTTTTGATGTTTGGGGATAGAAAGCTGAGGAAGCATCCATCTGCTTTTGTCCTGTTGGAGTAGATGCTGTTCATTGCGTCTCACACTCCTTGCTGGAGCTCTTTCCTTCTGACATTGGCATCTCTTGGCCTCCTGGGTCTGTGGGTGACACACTCTTGGTTTTTGTGTACCTCTAGCCGTCCATTTCAGGACTGTTTTTTTCTACTGTGGTGGCATCTCAGTAGCTTTACTTCGTGGCGACCTCTCCCGTGACCACTTTCTACGTGAATATCTCTGCCCCAGCTATCACATGGCTTGGATGATGCCACCAGCCTGCTCCATACCTAAGAGGCGAGAACGCTACTTTCTGGGGGGTTCTTTTTCACCTGTGACCTGACACGAGTGGCCTCTTGCACGTGGACATACAGAGGATAGCAGCTGATTTCTGCTCGGGCTTGTCTGCTCATATGCGTCTGCAGAGAGCACTCCAGCTCCCAACGCGAGGAGCACACAGCTGTGTCTCCTGCTCTTGAAGTTAGCCAGTCAGCCACTAGTGTCTCTAGCCTGTTTAACAGTAACACTACTGATTGCTTGTTGAGTGGCAAATTAACTTGTTTGGACTTCAAGACAACTCTGAGGCAAATATTGTGGTTGTTATCACAATGAGAAAGTTAGTGGAGAAGCTAGGATTCAAACCCAGAGTTGACTGGCATCGGGATTCATGGTCTTGACCCCTTTGCTATCTTGTCTCTTATAGTTACTCCTGGACATCGTGGAACTTTGATTTCCTCCTATGAGCTTGCTGTTTGTGCACTTGCGTACACACATACCCGCACACACACACAGTGTATGTGTACATTTTTATAAGCTTATAGCTGTGTGTAAGTATTCATTTGTAAAAATGCAATACTTTTTCTATCTCTCTAGTGACCACATCGGCACCACAGCTGCTTCTGCTAGGGCTGTCGGCTTCCCCCAGGGCAGACACCCTCTCCTCATTCTCACTAGTGACTCTTCTTCTGAGTGGGAGTACGATACTTCATCTTCTTATTTCACCTTAGTTTTTGAATTTTACTGAATTCTATCATAAATCTTCAGACTGAAAAGGTCATTGAGCCCATTTTGCCTGCTTGTAGGCAGGATTACAGCCAAACTAAGAACATCATTCTTGGTTTTTCTAACAAGAATACAGTTTCACTCATTATTTTGACTTACCAGAACCTCTTGTTATAGTGCAGGATCTCACTTAATTTATGAACTAATTATTTGCCATCAGAAGTATAGGCAGGATCCTGGATTATTTGCTTTGGGTTGATTATTTTCTGTTTATCAATTTCATTCCAGCTTCTCTACTCAGAATACTTTGTATCTGGATGTGAAATGAGAAAAAAAACTAGAGCACTGAATATATTTATTTGCTAAAATGCCATAGGATTTCTAAGTCTATTTATTCCACTGTTTCTGGGAATAGTGAGATTTCCATAAGGCATCGGGTTTGTTTGAAATATGTGCATATGAAAACTCACATGTCCACACACATCCACACTCCCCCTTTGGGATCTGAAATGCTTGTTCCTCCTGGGGGTAACATGGGGTGTGGGGGGGGGTGCAGAAATGCTGCTGCCTTTGCCATCCTTGCAGTGGGCATGCTCTATGTGGCTCAGTAGATAAGTTCTTCTGATAATCATGCTGCTGCCACAATTAGATTAATTAGAAACCAGTGACTCTGCTCCTGTTTTGCTTGTCTGCAAGCTCTTATCTGTATGTAACATGAAACCCATAGCAACCACGAATGCCTTCTTGTTTCCAGAACTGGGGGAAAGACAATAAAATCTGGTTGTTATTGTTGGTCTCCCCCCCCCACACACACACACATATACAAGAACATTCTTCTTTTTTTCTCAGTATCAGCGTGTCTTTAAAAAAAAAAAAAAGAAATTTAGGGCTTTCCACACCTAACAGTGTGTAGAATTGGTCCTGACAGCTATGGGATGGAAACTAGAATGCTGTTAACCACATTTCCCTGCTATTCACAAGCATACTTGCCATTATTAGCAAGTAAGAAGAGAATAAAGGGGCAGGGAGCAGATGGGACATGATGCACACACAAGGTGCTACTGTGCTTTTAATGCTGGCTTTGGTTTTTTTATTATCCGAATCTGTGGATTGCACTAGAAGGAGTCTTGCCTCTCTCAAGAAAAATGATGAGCGTACACTATCAGGTGCCAGTAGCTCTCACCTGTAACCCCAGACTACTTGGGAGATTACTTGGGGGTTGGGGGCTGAGGTTGGGAGGATCTAATGTTCAAGGCCGTCCTGGGCAGAAAAGTCCATAAAACTCCTTCTGAACCCATAACTGGGTGTAGTGGCTTGTTCCCATCACCCTTAGCTATGGGGAGGCTGAGATCAGTAGAGTACCACCTTGTAGGCATGAGGCCCTGAGTTCAAAAACTTCAGTATGGCCATCCCACCCCAAAGAAAGCAAAAAACAAAACAAAAAAAAAAAAAAACCTCTTCTTTTGATTTTCTTTTCTTTTTTTGGTTGCTCATGGGGCTTGAACTCTGGGCCTGGGCTCTGTCCCTGAGCTCTTCAGCTCAAGGCTAGCACTCTATCACTTTGAGCCACAGTACCACTTCTGGTTTTCTGGTGGCTAATTGGAGATAAGAATCTCACAGACTTTTCCGCCTGGGCTGGCTTTGAACTGGGATCCTCGGATCTCAGCCTCCTGAGTAGCAGGATTACAGGCGTGAGCAGCCAGCACCCAGCCTTGATCAATTTTCTTAATGCTAGATGAGCCTGGGGTATATCCATTTGCTGAACATAGCAAATATCAGAGGAACTAATCAGCTTAGAAATACTTGATCCAGAAAGCCATCCTACTGAACTATTTTCCTGACTTCATTTTAAACATTACTGTAAAGTTGTTTTAAACTTGAAAGCTCAGGGAAATTGTTAGGGAAAAGTATTTAAGCACAAACGTTTATAATCAGATTGGTATTCTGTATCCATTCACTTAGATGATGTTTGGTTTTTATTTGACTAAGAAGAAAATGTGACAGTTCTCTATTAAAGTTTTTTTTTCCTTTTCAATGATTTACTTTAAAGTAATCTGTACAACTTATAATTAATTACGTGTGTGCTCAGACTTCATTCTTGCCAGTTACTCCTGAGTCACTTATAGTTCTCCTCCATTCCTTTGTAGAGTATAAGGTTCCAGGAATGAGGTGTTTTACCCAGTGCCATTTGATTCCATAAAAGAGGTGTGTCTGTGAGCTCATACCCACAAATGTAGGAAGGGTCCCTTTCGGTTCCTGAACTCTTCCAGCCTTATCACACCAACTGGGTATCTCCCGGGAGCTTAGATGACTCATATAGTAATGGACTGCAGCCTTCGGCATGCAGCGTGACCCCACCCTCCTTACTTCCGGTGACTCTTTCCCTGTTGAGGCTTCCTGTTCACAACCATTTTCACTCCCCACCTCCCTGCCACTTTTGCATGCAGCATGCTCCACCTGCAATTCAATGGTATTTGAGGTAATGTTTCTACTTTCTGTCCATATGTTTTTTTCATACAGTTGATCTTTTATGTATATTATTTAGTGGGATTTCTGTGACTATAAAAGCTGTTCTTTGACTTTTGAGGCCATTTGAGGGTATATTGCATAGAGCATGTATATATCAACCTTAATAAAGTTTTTTATGTATTTGTGTATATTTACAGTATAAAAGAGGTTTCTAAGAATCTTTTGATATTTTCTAACCTCCTTATGGGTCTTTTTCTAAAATATATACTTTCCTCCTTTTAAATAGAGTATATCAAATATAAAGCAACTTATTTTTTTGCTTGCTAGGCCCCAACTTTTAAAAAATTCTATAGATAGCTTTTATAGCACCAAGCTGATAAACGAACCTTCAATAGCAGGGCCTTTGGGAGACATTGCAGATCCAGACTATAGCAGGGATCATTTAGATAAGAAATCTCATCCGTCATAAATCATTCTCATAATCTCTATGTAGAGATGATGTCATCTTATTCCTCTAAAGGAACAATAAGAAGGTGACATGCTAGAATAGACACCACTGGCACTCGTGGGAGGAATCACAGAGGACATTGAGATTTTTTTTTTCCCTCCCATTCCAACCCTGAGAAACCTGAGGGACCTTATCTGTCCTTGTCTGCAGCCGAATCTTGTGGGATTACGCAGCATCTGTTGGACTCAGCAGTATTTCCAAGAATGCCACTCCTTTCTGGTAATGCTGGAAGAGTTATCTCTCCTGGTCCTTTCTGAGCAAGAAGCCTGCAATATTGTGTTAAGAAGGGCTTTTCTTCCATCTCCATCCCCTTATTAGCTTCTGTCCTCCTCAAAGTATGTCCTTGAGTGAGCCCTGTGAGAGGGCAAAGTGCCATACTTAGAAGCCTTCACTGTTCAGACTGAATGATTTTCATGCCTGTACCCAGAAATCTGTAATAATAGAGAAGGAAGATGGGATGTGTAGAAAAGAAAGCAGAAACACATTACCAAAGATGCCTGGGAGTAGGAACGCTTAGGAGTCTTTTTGTTGATATAAATATGTAGTAGTTAAGAAAAACAATCTAACCGTGCTTTGTGATACTATTTCTGTCTCTGACATTCAGGTAGCTCATACAAGCTTTGTTCTGGTGATTTATACTAGAAGCCTGTAATAAAATGCAGCCTGAAATCATGCAGCTGGGTACCATTCATTTTTCTTCCATGGACAGTTCCAGAACTTAAAAAATGGCAGTAGACCTGGGAAAGCTCTTTTCTCACAGGAAATGTGTCACTGGCCGTGGCTGTGGTCTTCTTGGGTTTATTCTGTTTTGTCTTGCCTTTGGAATGCTGTGGACATTTCTAGATGGGTTTTATGGGTACTAGAAAAGAGTTTCCAGGAAGATGTTGTTTGGCTTTAGCAGGGTCAATGAAAAGAACATTCCTTCCTCCTGTTGAGTCAGAACCAATTGAGAAATCAACCTAGATGTCAGACCGATGGAGATGAGCATACTAATTTTATTACTGATAATGGCTTCCTTTATTGACAAATTCAACTTGATGTGTACCTACATGGCTTCTATGCTTTGTGCTTACATTGGCCCGAGCTCCCCAAAATTTCGGTCTTCCCTCCATGAGGAAGGGCCTGCTTCTGCAGAATTCATATCACTGGGCCAGACTAGACCAGAGCATACCTCTTCTGAGCCTGCTGATTAAAGAGCAGCTCCTACAGGCTTTGTTGTGATACCTACAAGAATCTCTTGATAGAACGGCTCAGCCTGAAGCAGCAGATCCACACCTGCTCAGTGCCTTCTCCCAAGTGACTGTCAGAGAAGTCCCTTTCTCCTCTCTCAGAGACAAGAGAGTACGAATGGGAATGTGGAGGCTGCCTAAATTCTCAAGAAGAGAAAGCATGAAGCTCAGCTTTAGTATCTGTGTTATGTCAGGAGGAGATGTGAGACACATTTTTGGGTGGGTCCTGTGGAATTATCTACATCACAATATATACTTGTAGTCTATAAAACTAAGGAAGGCCCATTCCAGTGGTTTGTCTGAAACCTTTCTGAGTTGGCTATTTTTATGTGTTTCAACTTCACATTTAGTATCAAAGGAGTATGAGAAGAGTTGGCTATCTTCTACACTGCAGCATCTTAGGGAATTTTTTTCCCCTTAGTTCTTCTTAAAATCTTGGCAAAATTAGGAAGTCATTTTGCCATTGGCATCCCAGAGAGGAGAAGCGTGGGCTTGGTGGTTCTGGCAGTTTGTCAGCCTGGGCTCCTTGGAAGAGCATTCTGTTCTCATGGCAGAGAGTTCTTGTCAGTGAGCTTTATACAAGCTCTCCATCCTTCCATTTCTGGGCACATCCTAATAATGAGTACTGGATCTCAGGCAGGAACAATAAATGGGAATCAAAATATATTAGTGTTCTCAGAAGCCTTCAAATATTCTTTTGCAAATTTTGACGCATGCATCTCCTTTGACTCATATAGAAAAACAAGTATAATCAATCAGGAGTCTTTGTTATGCGCTGCAGCTTCCTTAAGAGAGGGGAGGATTCTGTGATTGCCAATAACATATTGAGTTTTCAGGGATATTTACCAACTCACAAGCCACCCCAGCAAGCAAGATCGGGGGCTCCAACCTCAGCTGATAGGTGAGGGAGACAGGGGCTCGATTGATTTACCCAAGGACACTGGGGATCGGGAGCCCAGCTAAAAATAGGAGTGAGAATTGCCTGGTTCCCATTCTCAGCATAAAATACCAGACTGTATTCCCTTCTGCAGTATTTGCTAATTGTTCATTTCCAACCTAACAGGGGATTTTTCATTTGTAGCTTTCTGTAAACCTTTAAGATGCCTGCAGTTATTCATAACCTTTATTTACTTAAATAAGACAGCTGGCTTATTTGCCACATTTCTTGTTTTCTCCATTCTTGCATCTATGCAGAGTAATGGACGTGTATGAAAGCAACTCTCAAGTAGCATGTAAATTTTATTTGGTATTATTATAATACCTGTGTTCTCAACTTTGCATCATTAAAATATAAACACAGATACTTTTTTGTAGAGTGGCGAGAGGGGCTGGGAGAGGGGGTGGTAAGTACATAGCAATCTGTTGAAATTACTTAGCATATATTCACAGCAGCCCAAGTAACAATTAATGTAAAGCTTTCAGTCACAGATTCTTCTAGAGAAACACAGATGAAGAAATGGAGGAATGAATGTGTACATTTCCATAGTGAGGCATTAACAGAAAATAAGACACCTACAACTTTGGGGGATGATGAAAGTCTTTTCAACTAGGGATGATATGAAGTTACTTTCCAACCAGGTAAAAGAACAAATCTTCCTTTCATTTTCCTAGTGGTGTATGTATATCTGTGTGTGCACACGTATGTGTGCATGTGTGTGTGTGTAATTGCATGCACACAAGTATTAGGGCTTAAACTCAGAGCTTCTTGCTATTACTTGGCCTTTTCTGCTCAACTTCGGCACTCTGTCACCTGAGCCATCGCTTCACCTCTGCCTTTTTGCTAGTTAGTAAAAATAAAGTCTCATAGATTTTCTTGTTCTGGCCGGCTTTGAACCCAAATTCTCAGGTCTCAGCCTCCTGAGTAACTAGAATTACAGACCTGAGCCACTAGCATCTGACTTCATTTTCTTGATTGTGTGCATGTTTGTGCAAATATATCCATATGTAGGATTTATATCCTTCTACATAGATATTACAAAAATTCCATCTTCACAGATATTTACCTATTAATGAGAGAATTGTACCATAGTTGATTACTTCCTACACAGAAGCCTTACAAGGTCCCTGAACTTAATTGAATCTGTGGCGCAGGGAAGTTCAGGGAGATTTAGTTAGAATATACAATGTGTTCTTTCCTATAACCAATTTACAGCAACAGTGAACGAAGCTTCAAATACCTGTGTGGTGTACAAGCTAGCCTGCAGCTCCTTCCTCCTCAGGACTCTGTCTCCGTCCCAGTTTGGTTCGTGTGTGAGGTTTCTGCCATCACAGATCCCCTCTGGAGGATTGTTTACTCCATCCCTCCTTCTCTGCATTTTTATTTAGAAAACTTCAGACTTGTAGAGCAGTTGAAAGAATATTACAGTGAGTATCCAGCCCGCATCTCAATTGTTTTCTCCAGTTTGGATGAGCCATTTGAGTTTAAGTTACAGACATCATCGTGCATTTATCTTCTAATAAAACATTCTCATATATGGATTGTTATACTGGTCCCACTTAGGAAAGCTAACATTGAACACAATATTATTATCTGACACAGTTCATATTTAAGTCTCTCTAATTACTCTATAATACCATGGTAAAGGAAACATTGCATTTAGTTAACATATTTGTGTAGTCTCTCTCTTTTTTTTTCCCCAGTCATAGGACTTGAACTTGAAGCCTGGGCACTGGTGCTGTCCCTGAGCTCTTTGCTCAAGGCTAGAGCTCTACCACTTTGAGCCACAGTGCCACTTCTGGTCTTCTGGTGGTTATGTGGAAATAAGAATCCCACAGACTTTCCTGCCAGAATGGCTTTGAACTACAACCCTCAGATCTCAGCCTCCTAAGTAGCTAGTATTACATGCATGAGCTGCCAGAACAGGCCTCACTTTCTTTTCCTACTTTTTTAATCTCTTCTTTCTTTTTTCTTTCCTTGCCACCACACTGACATTTTCAAAATGTCCAGTCCAGGTATTTTATCATACTATCTACGCTTGAAGCAAACATAATTAATAAAGAATAGTTGCTCTGTGTTTTGGCTGGCCTTCTTTTACTTCCCACCCCCCCCCTTCCTTCTCCTTTCCTCTTATTCCCTCCCATCCCCTCTCCCTTGTGTTTTTCATGATTTTGTGACTTATCAGCAAGCCTCTAAGAAAATGCTGTATTTCTGTCATTTGATATGTAAAATTCAAAATAGTGTTCTCCTGAAACAAACAAACAATCCTGTTAGCCTCCTCCAAAGATTCTCTACTCAGGACATTTCTGCATCTGACAAACTTATTAGCAGCTGGTGGGTGGGGGGAGTTGTTTGTTTATTTGTTTATGGACTAGCGTGTATTTTTAGGAATTTGCCTTTGCTAATCACAGGTCTTGTTGAATATCAAGCTGCATTTCATACTTAAACTTTCAAGCCATTTGTTCAAGCCCATTGTTCCCTTCTCAGTGATAGTCAAATCTTCCACCTGGTTCTTTATATGCAGAAGAAAGCAGATCTCATCCTGGATCATTTGAGTGTTCAGTCTTGGAATTAATGGTTTACTCTGATTGCATTTGAGCGTTAGTGATGTAAAATAGATTGTCATTCCATTTCATTGAATATTCCAGGTGTGGTCTTGGGATTACATTAGAGCGGTGTGGGGTAATAAAATGAAGAAGTTTGTATATTTTGGTCCTTTATTTTATATTAAGGTACTTTTTTTCTTAAAGTTATGAACATGAGAGAGACAGATATTCAGAATTGAAATGAGAAGAATCTTCTTTGGAAATCATGGTTCCCCTCTCGAAGTTTTTTTTTGTTTGTTTGTTTGTTTTGTTTTGTTTTTTGTGGCCAGTCCTGGGGCTTGGACTCAGGGCCTGAGCACTGTCCCTGGCTTCTTTTTGCTCAAGGCTAGCACTCTGCCACTTGAGTCACAGCGCCACTTCTGGCCATTTTCTGTATATGTGGTGCTGGGGAATTGAACCCAGGGCCTCATGAATATGAGGCAGGCACTCTAGCCACTAGGCCATATCCCCAGCCCCCTCTCGAAGTTTTAAGAAAGAAGAACAAAAAGTTTGGCTGATTACTTTTGCTTTGTTTCCCTCTTGATTTCTATGTTTATTCTGTCCCTTCCTTCCTCAGGATTTCTATATCAACTGACTGAATTTCCAAAGGAGCTGACTACCTTAGGAGAGGACAAGTCACATGTGTGGTTGGCCACGGTGAATTCTGAGGGTAACCCTTGCCCCAGTTAACTGGTTTATAACTGTTCAGCTTGTTCTGGGTTGCTTTCTGTCACCCGAGAATGAGAGCTCTTCCCAGACATAGGCAGTGCATGCAGTGGTAGGCAGAAAATCTCTGCTTCAGTATGAAACAGAAAATGAGCTTCCTGACACATTAAGAAATATGGACTCTGCTCCACTGGAGGTAGCACAGTAATTATCACAAAGATGTGGATTATCACTTCAGGGGGAAATACTGAGTTGACATAGCATATGATTTTAGCATCTGTTGTGCCTTACCTTGGATTGTAAATCCAGACTAATGGATCTGTGGAGCTGTGCAGACCTTTTCTCATTAAATTCCCTGTCCCCCTTGAAAAATTTTCACAGGAAGGATTTGTCCACGATGCACATTTTGCTTCTTTTTTATATGTATGTTTTTGTTGGTGCTTGGATTTGAACTCAGAGCCTGGGTACTATCCCTTAACTTTTTCACTTGAAGCTGATGCTCTTCCACTTGAGCCCAGCTCTGCTTCTACTGCTTTTTGATGGTTCATGGGAGATGAGAGTCTCACGGACTTTCCTGCTCAGATGGGGTTTGATCTGTGACCCTTAGATCTCAGATGTATAGGATTGTAGGCTTACAGCAGTGAGCCACTGAACTACACACTGCGCATTTTGCCTTGAAGAACACTTCCACTATGCACCTAGTGTGACTGACTTATCTATGAGGGTGAACTTAATAGAATCAATTTACTGATCATTTGATGGGGCCCATGATGATAAGACAAATTGCCAGATGGCCCTTGGCAGAAAACAGGTTTAGACCAAGGAAGTACTCCTGCTGTTGATGACTGTGCGGAGGGGGATTGGAAGCGGAGGGTGAGACTGAGGGGCAGGAGCCGGAGGAGCAGCCCCACAGCCAGCCACGCCTCCTTCAACCAGGCCCTGCTGCCTGTGGAATGGAGGCTTTTTTTTTTTTTTTTTTGTAAAAGACAGACTTAAAGAAAAGAGGTAATTTGGCATTCATTTTCCTTTTTTCTTTTCCCTAGGCAGTGTCCAAATTGAAACATAAGTAACATTTAATATGTGTGTACATATACTTAATATGTACGTAAAAGTAGCACTTTTTTTTCTTTTTTCTTTTTTTAAAATTTGTATTGTCAAACTGATGTACAGAGAGGTTACAGTTTTATACGTCAGGCCTTGGGTACATTTCTTGTACTGTTTGTTACCTCCTCCCTCATTCCCCCCTCCCCTTTTCCCTTCCCCCCATGAGTTGTTCAGTTGATTTACACCAAACAGTTTTGCAAGTATTGCTTTTGTAGTCATTTGTCTTTTTTACCCTGTGTCTCTCGATTTTGGTATTTCCTTTCAGTTTCCTAGTTCTAATACCAGTATACACGGTTTCCAATGTACTCAGATAAGATACAGATATAGTGCAGGTACAACCACAGGAAGGTGAAAGTAGCACTTTTGATCCTAAGAGTTCACTTTCAAAAAGTGTCTTGTAATCCCGATTACTCAGGAGGCTGAGATCTGAGGATCAAGGTTTGAAGCCTGCCTGGGCAGAAAGGTTCATGAGATTTTGTCTCCAGTTAAGCCATCTGAAAGCTGGAAATAAGAGGTGTGACTCAGGTGGTAGAGCACCAGTCGAGTGAAAAAGCTAAGCAAGATTATAAGGCTCTGAGTTGAAGCTCCAGTTCTGGGGAACAGCGGAATTGATTGGCTGCCAGTCAATTTTCCAGCTAGCTACAATCCTAGCTAATCGGGGCAGAGATTCTGGAGGATTGCGGTTCAAGGCCAGCCCAGGCATACATGGAAAACTCCATCTCTAGAGCTGCATGTAGCAGTGCACACAAGTCATCCTAGCTACGTAAGAAGTATAAATAGGTGGGTGTGGCCCAGGCCAGCCTGGGCTTATACTTGAGACCCTATTCCAAAAATAACGAAGGCTCAGAGAGGACTGGGGGCATAATTCAAAAGGTAGGGTGCCCTAGCAGGCACATGGTCCTGAGTTCAACCCCAAGTACCACCAAAAACCAAGTTTCCTAGCAGTATTAGCAAGCTTAGTTATAGGACAAGAGGCTTTGTATTTGGGATGCTGATAAAAAATACTCAGTGCCGAGCAGAGGTGTGAAGGAGAGGAAGCAAGAACCATTTTCTCTGTGGTAATGAAAATTTATCATGTGGTAACTTGCTTGCAATATGAATCAGAGGGAGTTCATGCTTTGAGAAAAATTTACGGTTAGCAGTAAGATAAAGGCCCATTTTACTGCCTTATTTTTACTTAATAAATTTTAATTCCCTTCTCTCCATAAATTAAAGCATTTTACCATTCTCTATCCTAATTATCAGATTTGTCATATAGAACATAAATTTCAGAGAAGAATTGCCATTTGGGCTTTTCTGGAAAACATCACCTTATAGTAGTTTTTGTCTTAACACTCGAGGAACTGCATTTTCCGTGAAGATGCTATTTTTGCCTTATCACCTCAACTTTGTAAGAAAGGACTGTTCTCACCGGACAGTAAGCATTACAGCACTGTGGGTTCATCGATGAGGGCAGAGTGGTGAGACCTGAGAAATGGTGTTAATTGCACACTATTTTGAAAGATAGTCTGTTTCATTCCAGAAGTACTTCCCCAAAATTTCCAACTAGAGGATGCAGAGCTTGGTTTTAATGAGATTTGTTTGTATGTACAATTTCACACGAAAATCCTAGAGGATGTTTTCTTGCCATGAGTAGGTTATATAATCTCCTTTATCCTGTTAATTTGCCCAGCAAATCCTTTCCTAATATTGAGTGTAGATGGAAAGTTCAGTTCAAGTCAGGTTGACTTAAACCAAATGTTCCTTATAAATTCGTAGCCTTTCATAATCTTTAGCTCACAGAATTTGAAGCTGTACGTTGACAGGGCAGATCTCAGTGTGGCAGAGTTTTTTTGGTTGGTTGCTCATTTATAAAAAGACAAAGTCAGAGAAATGAACATAGAAGTTATGAGTTTGCCTTGCTGATCATAGCCCGCCTGTTCTCAGATCCTTCAGTGCCTCTTGCTTCCAGTTTCCTCCAGGTGCAGAGCCTGGGCGCACCCCGGCTTCTGACTGACTTGGGCCAGTAGGAGGAAAGAGGGGAGTCAGGAGAGAAGCAGCCAGGGATTTCTCCCTCCCTCCCGCCCACCCGCCCTCACCAGCGTCTCAGGTAGTGGCCAGGTCTTATCTCTGGCTATAACATCTGAGAGACAGCACCATCATTTCTCAACATCTTTGGGCGGTCCACACCAAACCCTGCAGATGCCAGGGACTCATAATGAGTGTTTCAGGAAGTGAAAACCCAGGTAGTCGCAGTCTCAGTAAGATCTTGAAGGGAAGAAGAATAGGAAGAGTCAGAAGATTTGTATAAGAAAAGTGAGCAAATGTTGGGGGGAGGGGAAGGCTTAGGAAGGGATGGATTGAACGCACAGGAGGAGCTAGATTGTGTGACAGCTTGGCCTTCATCCTGGGCCAGGATGGGTTTTAGACAACAAATGCCACAAGAGCATTTTTGGCTGGGTGTCCCTGGTATGGAAAATGGTCTTGAAGAAAACAGTGGAGATGCTGGAAAGTTCACGTAGTCCCGCAGGTTCATTGAGGACAGAGACGGAGTCCTGTTTGTCTCCATGCCCCTTATCTTATGTTTAGTGTCTTAGTATCTTACGTTATAGACGTTTAAGAAACATTCTGGAGTGAGGAGAGTCCAAGTTGAATTTTCCACTTGGGCCTCCTATTCTCAGAACATGCTGACCTGGCCCTCCATCTGTCAGAAGCAGCTTGACTAAGATCATAATAAATTCTCTTTTCTTGGCATTCTTTTAACTGGCGCTCTCTGTTTACTAGCTCCTCTGTGCAGCTGTAGTATGGCCATGATGGATGCTTATAATTCTGACCCTGAAGTACTTCAAGCCTCCTAAATCATCAAAAAGAGATTAAAGTATATTCACTATCACTCTAATGTTTGTGTTTTACTGCATTGGTATTCTTTGGAAACGGATGGTGTATCGAGTGCCGGTGTACTCGTATGTGCTTTGGGCACCGTGAGTCTCTGATCACCCACAACCTCGCAGACTCCCTCCCAGGGCCAGGCACAGACCGTGTATTGCGCATGTTCAAAATTAAACAAAATGATCTGGGCTCTTTTCATGCTCCAAGGAGGAAGCAGGTTGGCCCCTAAAGGGCAGATGGGGCCAAAATGAGAGGGGAAATGGAGGTTAGAAAAACAGTGGGAGGGAGCAAGTGAAGCAAGCGCAGATCAGGGAAGTGCCAGGAAAGCACAGCTCCTATTCTGTGTTCCGTGATCCCAGTCACCAGGTTTAGTCTGGCAAGACTCTCCCTTGTCTCTGTTTCTATTGCAGTAGCAACTTCCCTTAAATGCTAAGCACTAGAGAGGGGCTGCGTCAATAATTAGAGCATCCTGGGCCCAACTCACATCCTTTCGTGACAACCATTATTACCACAGAGCTGACAACATTATTAGGCTCAGAAGGAAGAACTTGGGATAGAAATAGTTAAATGGCTCCATTTGTAACCTGCATTCCTAAAGCGAGGGATGTAGTGGTGTCACTAGGGAAGGAATTTCTTTGGAGGGTATGTATTCCAGTAAGTAGAGATAACTAATATGTTTTCTCATAATTTGGGTCTTTTGTTGTTTGTAGTGGTGGTGGTGATGGTGTGTGTGTGTGTGTGTGTGTGTGTGTGTGTGTGTGTCCTGAGCATTGAACTCAGGGCCTAGGCACTGTCCCTTAGTGTGGTCATTCAAGGCTGCTGCTCTACTACTTCTGCCACAGCTCCATTTCTAGCTTTCTGGTGGTTAATTGGAGATAAGAGTTTCACAGACTTTCCTGCCTAGGTTGGTCTCAAACCACCGTCTTCAGATCTTAGACTCCTAAGTAGCAGAAGAACAGATGTGAGCCACTGACCCCCAACTCCATAATTGGTTGTTAAGTCTGTGTTTATCAATTAGGTTACATCACTCTAGCCCTGAGAGCCCGAGCCCCCGAGATTCTGCTTGTCTCCTGGGCAAGGACACAGGCACCTGCCAACCTCCAAACCAGCTTTATCACTTGCCATTTTGGACAAGTCTCCTGGTCTCTCTGGCACCTAGTTTTCCTTTATCCAAAGTGTTGAAATAATACGAATTCCTTCTTTATAGAGTGGCTGTGTGGTTGAGGTAAAATAGGGGAAAATAGTGAAAAACACATCACTGGAAAGGCTTATCTATGTAAATAAAATATATAAGTAGTGCTGTATATGTTAGCTAGAACACTGGATAGAGATGCTCATATGCCAAAGCTTTAATAATGCACAATGGTACATCTTATCTGCAAGCCCCACATCCTCACGAGTCTTTCTAAAGGAAGAAGGCACTATGTATTGAGTCCCTTGGCACGGGCAGGTGCTCTAGATGTTACGTTTTCCATGCTGCAGGGTAGCCATTAACCCCCCTCTTCAGAGATGGAGGGAAATCAAAGCTCCTAGTCACCAAGCTAGCCAGAGCCGTGAAGCCATGGGTCCCACCCGCAGTCTGTTTGCAGTGAGGGGCGCTCCACGTAGACCTGGCCTCCGCAGCCTTTCTGGTGCGGGGATGCATGTGCGGAGTCTGCCTCGTGAGCACAGCCCGTGTGTGTCTCCACAGGTTCTCAACAGGAGGTGCGTGGAAGCCGCGGTGATGACGGGCCTGGCCCTGAACTGCCGCATCAACAAGAAGTCCTTGTTTGACAGGAAGCACTACTTCTATGCCGACCTCCCTGTAAGTATGCTTTGTGATCTATCGGCTGGAAGTTCTCAGAGCTGGGCCAGCCCTGCCTCCGGAGGTGGGGAGGGGGGGGAGCGGGGGGGGGGGGGGGGAGGACCAGGAAGCAAGGCAGAGGGGCCGAGAGCCTGTCCTGTTCCAATCAGCACTCTGCCCTGTCGCTGCTGGATGTTATGTCCGGCCCTGATGAAGGCAGGCACCCCCCGATGTTTGCTAGATTGGATGCGATTTTCCTGATTGCTGGCTCCTTGCTTAGCCTCATGCTTCTGGTGGCTTGCTCCTAATTGAACAGGGACTAGGAGAAGCCGGTGTTAGCAGGCTTGGCACCACCATGGTGTTGGCGCTAATTGCCTGGAAGGACAAAGGCTAGCTTTGTGGCTGATGTCGCCATCAGCATCCACCGACTCTCTTCAGCGAGCCTGTCCTTGAAGGCAAAGTTCCCAATAAGAAGGCTATCTCCTTTGGAGGCATTTCTGCCATCTCCCGAGGAGCAAGTAAGTAGACAATGGTCAGAGGAAACATGAACTCAAAGCCTGTGCCATCAGCAGTAATTGGCTGAGCAGTAAACTCAATAATTACCTGTTGTTTTTTTCTAAAATGACAAGTTTTTTTTTTCTTTAAGCAATACCAGTGTGAATAAGAGCCCAGTGTTCCATAATATGGAAGTAGAAGACAACTGGGATGTTGAATAGGTTTCTGAAAATAATGTATCATCTGATTTGAGCCTCTAATAGCAATAGAATCCTTTAGATTTAGCAAAACAGCAGTGATAACTGACCTCCCTAAAGTGTGAAGGTTTAGGGGAGTGGGGTGTTAGTGGGTAAGGGCAAGGAAACAGGTTCTGCAGTTATAGCCTCTTCCTCTTTCCGACTGTTAGCATTTCTGTAAGTTCTGCTGTATATGTTAAAAATAAGTGAGCTGTTTGTATTTTCAAATTGTGTGTGTGCGTGTGATCATATCTAGTCCGAGTGCTCTAGCACTGAGATATATCCACAGCTTTATTTTCTAGTGGTTTTTTTAGTCATAACCAAGGCTAGGCATATTGGCACATACCTGTAATCCTAGCTATGCTGGAGGCAGAGATAGGAAGATCACCATCAGAGGCCTGCCCCTGGCGAAAGCCGGTGACCCTACCTGAAAAACTAAAGCAAAAAAAAAAAGCCTGGAGGTGTGTTCTAAGTGGTAGAGCTTTTTGTCTAGCAAACACAAGGCCCTGAGTTCAATCCCTGGCACTACCCTCCAAGAGAAGTTATCGTCACTGGTTTCATTAAGGTGGGAGTTTAGCAATATGTAATGAACAAAGCCTTTTTAGTGATCTATGGCCTTTTTTCTAGTCTAGGTAGATCAGCTAATTCAAAACCAGTGTTACCTAATATTGCATAGGATATACTTACATTAAAAAAAAAAAAACTTCATTGTTTACTTGACATTCACATTTAGCTAGGCATCCTGGAGACGTCCCAGATCTGTGTGTGGCTTTGGGCCAGGTCCATTTCCCCGTTCCTCCCCCTTCTCCCCCCTCTCCCGCTGAGCCTTGTCCTGTTTCCTAGAGCTGTGGTGGGATTAAATGCATGCAACACACTGAGAGGAGTGTCTAAGCACTCAGCAAGTGCTGCTGGTGATTTAGCCATTGTGCCTTGTTCTTGCCCAAGTCTCCACGCTGACCTGCCGTCTGTCTCGTTAGTGTGTGCAGATGCTTGTGTGCATTAGAAAGTAATTCTTCCTCTCCACTTAGAAGGAGGAAGAGAGTCCGCACGACCTCCATCAGTATTTCTGTATTGTGTTGCTTCCCATGAGTCGAGTGTGGGCATCACAGCCTTTTCTTGCAGAAGGAGTGAGGGAAGTTGAGTCAGGGAGAAGAGCTGGTCTGATTGCTTAGCTGAAAGAGCAGAACCAAAACAAGTTGAAACATACGGTTGCCCCTGTTGAAAGTGATGGCAAAAATGCTTAGGCAGCATTTCCTAATAAAGGAGGCCCTGTCAGGAGCCCTGTAATGAGATGCAGACTTTAGGCTAATGAGCTAAATGAAAACAATAAATTCTTCTTGTAGGGGGCCTCTGACAGAGAGATTATTGTTATTCCCCCGAATGGCACTTGAGTAAGGAAGATGGGATTTGTGTGCTAATTGCATCCTAGGTATGGGGGGCGGGGGGAGGTTGAAGAAAGGTGAGGGGGTGATGAGGAAAGCCGGAAGTCAGCCATGCATGAACTCACTGCTTCCTTCTTACTGCTTCTTTATTTTCTTTTACTCAAGTAGGCCTTTGTGGTGTGAATTAAAGGTGCAGTTGTGGAGTAGTGACTCTGTAACCCCTATTTGTCTGGGCACAGGCGGGCTACCAGATTACCCAGCAGAGGCTCCCGATCGCTGCCGATGGGAACTTGACATATGGCGTCTACGTAGGGAAGAGGCAGCGTCAGCTGGCCTCCAAGATGGTGAGGATCAAGCAGATCCAGCTGGAGCAAGACAGTGGCAAAAGCCTCCACGATGACCTGAGGTCCCAGACGCTCGTTGACTTGAACAGGGCCGGTAGGCTTGGCATATGCTCACCGCTTTTCACTTCCGCAGCTCTTGGGTTTTAGGCGTTTCTTTTCCCTCCTAGACTTTTTCCAAACCAATTGAGAAAGCCCCAGAGGAACCTGATAGTCCGAGATCAACAGATCTGTGTGGGTATTGGCAGAGCTGATGAGAGAGCACAGCTTAAACTCTGTTTACCTGCTGGGCCCGTTCTTCACCCCTAAAATCAGGAAGCCTTACATTCCTCAGTCACAAAGCTGGATACATAGAAGCAGATGTTAAAAAAAAAAATGGATCAAAGTTAATAATCACAAAATGGCGTGAAAGAGATACATAGTTTAGTGCCTGGGACCACTTTGAGGGTCCTTAGTGAATCCAACTGATCAGCTGATGACAGGAGGAAGCTTACTGGACTGACTTGCCTCTTTCCGAGTAGGAGTTGGCCTTCTGGAAGTGGTCCTGGAGCCTGACCTGAGCTGCGGAGAAGAGGCCGCCATGGCTGTCAGAGAGCTCCAGCTGATCCTCCAAGCCCTGGGCACCAGCCAGGCCCTCATGGCAGGTAGATGCCCGGGTGCCTCCTCTGGTACCTTTGCCTGCTCTGCTTCCTGGTTCTCCCCTGACCCAGGTTTGGTTGTCTTCCATCCTTTGTCTTGAGGCTGTTCATGCTCCACTTTCAACCTTTGCACTCTGCCTTTTTTTTTTTCCTGAATTTTTCTT
The DNA here is from genome assembly GCF_023159225.1 of Perognathus longimembris pacificus. Classification (NCBI taxonomy): domain Eukaryota; kingdom Metazoa; phylum Chordata; class Mammalia; order Rodentia; family Heteromyidae; genus Perognathus; species Perognathus longimembris. Next base: position 26,575,259 of record NC_063184.1, read on the forward strand.
AGATGATTTTCCATTTCCCAAACCCAAACTAAACACAAATAACAACAATAGAGAGACCCAAGAAAATAAGAATCAGAAGACTTTGCCCAGCTTCTTATATCAAAACTATAAGGATGGAAGGGGCGCTGTGGCTCAAGTGGTAGAGCTCTCTCCTTGAGCACAGAGGGCCCAGGGACAGAGCCCAGGCCTGGAGTTTTGAAAAACAAACAAACAAACTGTAAGGATTCATGAAATGTGTATAAATCATTTAATTTTTCTCAGAGTTCTTTGTTCATCAAAACTAATTCTTAGTGGTTCTGTGGCTCAGTGATAGAGTGCTAGCCTTGAGCTCGAAGAGGCTCAGAGATAGTGCCCAGGTCCTGAATTCAAACCCCCCAGCCAATAAAAAAACAACAACAAAAACCCCAAAGACTAATTCTTTGAGCCAGGCATTTGTGGCTCACACTTAATAACCCTAACTTCTCAGGAGTGTAAGAGCTGAGAAGTGAGGTCTAGAGCCCTCAGACAAATCTGAAAGACTCCGAATCACTGATTAACCAGCCGAAAGCTGGAAGTAGAATTATGCTCGTTTACCTCTTAAATGTTTCTAAGTCAGATATTAAGATGGCAAATGTGGTTAAGCCCAGTGGCTAGAGTACAGGTTCTGCCTTTGGTTGTTTCCACAGCACATACAGTACAGTCAGAGGTCACATTTCTGATGGTAGTCACCTCCCTGTGGGGTAGCACCCAGACTGCTAGCACCCTGCCGTGTCACATAATGTGCTTGCATGTTAGGTCTGCTGCATTCATAATGCCACATTTGTCACGCAGGACTTCTTACAAGCAATACATTGTAACATCAGTCCTGTACAAGATGATTCTGTAGGCAGAACTTGCTTATTTGCTATCGTCTTCTTTAAGCTGAAGACGGGAGAAACAGCCACGTGTGTTTGAGTGGCATAAAGGTTAGTGGACTGCAGGTTTCCCTTACAAGAAATAAGACTACATTAGAGTAGAAGTGTTCTCTGTTTTCCCCATATCACTCCTGTGGCTTTTTTTATCCACAGAACATAAATGAAATCTGGGCAGGTTGGATGGCTATCCATGAATGTACGAAGCATTGATTCTCTTATCAGTTTAGAACATTTTTTCTCCTCTTCGGAATTACTGTGATTCCTGTGAACCCTGTGGAATAATAAACGAGCCACCTCTTCACTGAGAAATAGTCCCATCTGGGTCTTTGCCAAGAGATAAACCACAGTGGCAAGAACTCATGAGGCAGTGACAGCCGAAAGTGTTCATTAAATCTCATTTGTTGTGACACTTTTTGTTTTTCTTAAACACAAATCTAGCAGCTTGGCTTGGAGCACAGCAGCTGAGCTGTTGGTTAGTCTCAAGAGCTGAGGGGTGTCTGGAGTCTGCAGGAATTTGACTTCTTGGCATCTCCTTAGCCGACATGTCTTTGTCCATTCTTCTGTCCACCACTGTGGAACACTGGTGTTGGGACTGAGATGGCATCCTGGAAGTGAGGGCCACCCTGAAGAGGGGATGCTGGAACCTGGGGAACATGGTGGCTTTCAGAATGAAGCAGAAATTGCTCTAATGAGCATGGGTCACTCTTCATTGTGGATAGGATGTCGCTACTATAGAGATCCTCAAAGCAGTGTTTAGAGTAGATCTACTAAACATCTCACGGACAGTAGTGTCTACCAGTTGGGATGGCTAGCATGTGCCCTTCAATTCACTATAAACATTTTGTAAAAATTGATGGATCATATCATTTAAACATCAGGACATTCCTGGGAATGGCAGTGTCTTGTTTGTTGTACTGGTGAGGAAAGCAAAGCTCAGGCAGGTCAGGTTATTTGCCCAAGACTCACAGAAGCACCTGAGCTGGGATTGAACCTGGGTATATAACTACAGAACCCTTTTCTTTCTTTTTTTTTTTTATTAATTGAACATAAATTTTTTTACAAGGTGTTGTGCAAAGAGGGTGCAGTTACATAGTAGGGCAGTGTGTACATTTCTTGTGATATCTTACAACCTGTTTTTCCATCCCTTGTCTAGGTCAGGTAGACACATATGCAATATACAATGTATCAAGAACATATACAGTGTTCACAGACTTGGTCTCTACTGTCTCTCCGTCTCCCTTTGTTAACAGTCATATATCAGGGAGATCATGCCCCTTTGTTTTCTGTGTTCTAGGCTTGTCTCACTCAACATTATTTGTTCGAGTTCTGACTATTTCCCTGCGAATAACAATATTTCACCATTCCTAATCGCTATGTAGTATTCCATTGTGTATAAGTACCATATTTTTTGGATCCATTCGTCTGTGGAGGGGCATCTGGGTTGTTTCCATATTTTGGCTATTGTGAATTGTGCCGCGATAAACATGGAAGTACAAATGTCTTTTTGATATCTTGGGTTTTGCTGTTTAGGATAGATGCCTAGGAGTGGTATGGCTGGTCATAGGGTAGGTCTATATTGAGCTTTTTGAGAAACCTCCATAGTGTTCTCCAAAGTGGTTGTACTAATTTTCACTCCCACCAACAATGGAGAAGGGCAGAACCCTTTTCTTTATAAACATTTTGTCATGCAAATCCTTAATGGCAGCCATGACACTGTCATGGCCATAGATAGCTGATCAAAGAGATAAATAGAGCGTGGGCACTGAGGGCTCTTAGAGCCTGGACCTGGGTTGGAGTCTGAGCTGTGATTTCTAGTACTAGAAATTTGGGAAGAGGATGCAGTGTCTTTGGATCTTACTTTCCACACTTACAAGTGGCATCACCATAGTAATAGTGTGTGAAAAGAGGAAAACAATCAGAGCTCTCAGGTGAAGTTGAGGAGACTCAGAGAGGAATGACTTGATGAGTGAAAGTTTAGAATGCCTTCTTAGAAATGCAAGGTTTCACTAAGCACTAGTAGCTCATGCCCATAATGCTAGACTAGCTATTCAGGAGGCTGAGCTCTGAGGATTGTGGTTTGAAGCCAGCCTGGGCAGGAAAGTCTATGAGTCTCTTATCTCCAGTTAACCACCAAAAAGCCAGAAGTGGAGCTGTGGCTCAAGTGGTAGAGCATTAGCCATGAGCCATAAAGCTCAGGGACAATGCCCAGGTCCTGAGTTCAAGCCCCAAGACTGGCACAGAAGGGAGGGAGGGAGGGAGAGAGAGAGAGAGGGAGGGGAAGGGAGGGGAGAGAAGGGGAAGGAAGGAAGGAAGGAAGGAAGGAAGGAAGGAAGGAAGGAAGGAAGGAAGGAAGGAAGGAAGGAAGGAGAGAGAAGTGCAAAGTTGGAAATGCCACAGGAATGTCTAAGTGACTTTATCATTAAAACCGTATTATGCCGAATGGATGTAATGATGTATATAAAATAACACAGAGCCTTGGCAGAAAGCCTGTACTGGGTAGATGTGCTTCTATTAACAGTAATCAGTAGGACTGCTTTTATGGAATCACCACCCATCTGGATGAATAAGCTTTGTGAACTATGTCCCATAGCTCTTGAGTCCTCGTGACTGACATGGGGCTCAGCGGTAGAGCCTATCATGGGCGAGGCCTTCTCGTTCCATCCCCAGCACCACAAAACAATTTTTTCAACTTTTTTTCCCTGCTAAGTCTTGTATTTCCATTTTGAAGTGAATTCAGCAAGCAGAACAAGATAGCTGAACAGACCTTCCTACCAAAGTCCCAGGCCCCTGCTGTTTGCAGAAACAGTTTTCTATCCCAGTGTTATATTTCTGTTGTGTGAATATGTTTTAGAAAAAAAAAAAATACCTAACTGCACTCCATCGCCGAGCCCAGTGGTATAGTGTTTTAGTTTGCGGGTACAGATCTCTGTTCTGGAGGTAGAGATTGAGCTCAGTAGCATTCCACTGTATGTGACGGGAAGCTCTCCCTCAGTGGGGCAGAATGCGTGGAAGTAAACCTGCCTCGCAAGGCTTTCATGCACTTGAGGCAATTTAACTTAATTTGTTTAAAAGGTATTTTGTCTTCACTGGCTAGAGTGTCTTTTGTTAATGTTTGATGCTATATTTGAATCTAGGCTAGCGAACTCTCTTGTAACACTGCAGGATACTAAATGATTCCTCTCAGACATTTATGTAGTATGGGCTTCTCCAGGAGAGACTCAAATTCATGCTTTTATTCTTCTTCCAAATTAGAATTCTAAATTGTGAAAGATCGTTTCAGTTTTAAAAGCAAGTGAGTAATTCAGGGTTCCCTGAGTTTAAAAAAAAAAAGAAAAAAAGTTGTCTCCCAAGTATTGAGACTTGATTGAACAGAGCTTGGTGTATCGGGGAGTTTTCTTTTGAGCTTAATGGGCTTTTCAGATGATTCCAACTGGATATTAATCCTATTCAGACAGCAGTTGAGAACCTATCAGAAACCTGCTGTGAAAGAGGATCCTTCCTCCTTACTCGTTGCTCAGGAAAACGCCAACACGTTGGCATTCGGTGTTCAACAAAGTTTATTAACAACCACCACTGTACCAGCCTCGTCCCTGCCACACGCAGCTTGTATTTGTGAGGGAGACAAATAGGTGCATAAACAAAACATAAACTAATTGTGATAGTAAGTGCTCGAGAGAAATTGGGGTGTGGTGACAGTGAGTTGTAGTTGGAAGGTGATGTTAATGCTGTTCAAGGACCCTGGTCTTGAGGGGAGTGGGGGGCTGACCTTTAATTAAGAGGTGAAGAATGCTTTGTGGCTCAAGGCAACAGAGCTAGGGTTTGGCGTTCCAGAAAGAAGCCAAGGCAAAGGATGGGAGCCCCCAGCCAGTCAAGGTGACAGAAGACTCCCACAGGGAAAGCAGAAGAGCTGTGACAATAGAGAAAACCTGCAAGGTTAGGTGGGGACACATTCCAAGTAAGGACCTGCAGTTTAGATTTCTGCCCAGGTGCCACAGGGAATCACTGGAAGGTTCTAAGGGAGCCTGTGACATGGTCTGATGAGTGTTTTAGAAAAGCACTCGGGCTGCTCCAGTGGAGGTGGGTTTCATAGGGTAAGAAGTGGATCATGTGACCAGTCATGAGCTGCTTGCTGTATGTAGGTCAGGTGGAAGGTGACCCTGTTTGACTGCACTGGTGGTGGGGACAATGGGGAGAGAATTGGGTGATTCAAGATGGTGCTTGAGAAAGGAAGGTTTGTAACAGGCCGGTGGGGCAGATCAGAGGTGGAGAGAGGAAGAATGCCTTCAGGGAAGCTGAGGAGTCGCTGTTGAAAAGGTGAGCATCAGCATGTGTTTTGGGAAGGGGCAGCCAGGTCCTAGTTTGGAAACTGAAGTGCCTGGTATGGAGCTCACAGGAGAGATGGGGCTAAAGAGAGCACTGGAGGGGGCGAGGGCACAGGGATTAGAGCCACGCACCCCTGCGGAAAGAGCATAAGAGAAGAAGAGGCTCGAAAGTGGATAGTGGGGAGAGCACTAGCAAGGTCTGTGGAGCTCTCGCATCCCTGGAGGCGGGAGGAAGCGCGAGCGAGCAGAAGGCGGCTGAAGCTGAGAGGTGGGAAGATGCCTCGGGAAGGAATGCTTCATCGCCCGCTGCTGAGGTACCCAGTGAGCTGAGGACAAAATGCACCCTTGGTCCACTGGGTCGGAGCTAGGAGGTTGCCGGAGTCTTCTGTGAGTGCATTTGCACCGACGCCCATCTGAAACGGGTTGAGGAGAAAGTGGGAGCGGAGAAGGTAGAGGTCGTTGGTGCACAACCCAAACTTGTTGGAGAGGATTTGCTGAAAAAGAAAGCGAGGAGCAACAGCCAGATGACTGAGGGAGAGAAAATTGAGCTCAAGGGACTAGGTCTTCTGGTTTGTGTTTGTCTTCTTAATGAGAAAAACTACTTAATATATGCATATTGGAGGGAGCGCTGAGAGAGATTGATGGCTGGGGGCGGGGGGGGGATCCCCTGAAGAGCAGTGGCCTTGAGCAGGGCAAGAGCAGACATGGCCTGGGCCTTGGGGCATAAAGGTAAGGTGACGTGGAAGTAGGTGGTCGTCCTTAGTGCTTAGTTCTCAGGCACAGGTTGTATGTATTCTGATCGCTCTGAGCACCCACAACTGGAAGCTCACTTATCAGGGAGGGTTTTGGGAGAAGACGATGGTAGCCCTTATCGAGAACCTTGAAGGTGGCCAGAGGTAGACTGAGGAGCCACAGCAGTGAAGGAGCTGGAGCTCCGCCCACTGAGGGGCAGCTCACCAGTAGAGATGAGACTGGTTCTAAGTCTGGTCACTCCTCCCAGATGTCAAATAGAGACTTGGTGAAGGACAGAGAAAGGCGATTCATTACATGACAGCACTTCCACACACCTTCAGCTGTCTTCAGGGAAAACTGGAGCCCAGGAATGAGAAAGGTATGTACAGTCAGCCCAGTCCCAGGTCCCAGGGTTGACCTGTTAGTTGAGTCTTGGTCTCTGGAGGCCTGGCAGGTGATCTGTAGCTTTTGTTGTTTTCTTCAAGATGATAAGAAGAAGATATTGTCTACCTAGGCAGTTTGCCTTTGTCCCTAGATATTTATCAGTGGTAAATCTTGTCCTTCTTGGAGCCCAGTTCTCACTGCAGGAGAGAAAGACTCAGATCAAAGGACACAGACACAAAGTGAGGCGGAGGGTGGGGGTGGGGCCTGGTGGACGGGGTTGTCAGGCATTTAGTTAATTCACAGGCTCAACAAAAGCATCTGTTCAGTTGCCTCTCCACAGAATGGATGACGGGAAGTGTGGATTAGATAAGGGCTGTTGAGTAGCGGGCAGAGGAGAGGAGCCACGAAGCTGTGTCGGGCTTGAGTAAGTTGTGGGAATGGTGAAGGTGCACTGTACCAAGATGGAAGCCATTGTGGCCTTGTCCTGACTACCAGAAGGAGAGGCACTGCTGTGGTTAGGGTCACCACACAGTCCTTTGGAAAGATCAGAAGCCTTGGGTGCAGGTGGCCCCAGTGGGGTGGAGGGGGAGTGGACACGTGGGATGCGTGTTTGGAAGGAAAACACCCAGGACAGCATTGACAGTTTGGTTGTAAGTGTCACCGTTTGCATCTGAGCTGAGCCCGTGGCTCATGGGTTGGACACCTTGTCTCCCGTGCATAGCACTGTTTTGAAGGTTCTGGAAACTGTAGGAGGTAGGGCCTAGCTGCAGGAGGTCGGTGCCTGGGACGGTGTCCATGAGGGCTGTATCTTGTCCACATTCCTCTCTCTTCCTCTCTGTGCCCTGGGGTAAGCCGCCTCTGCCAAGTGCCACCCCCTCTCCCCACCATTGTTCCACCACCAGGGGCACAGAATCGGCAGAACCAAGAACCATAGACACACATCTCTGACCCGTGACCCCAAATAGATCCTGCCTCCCCCGACTTGCTTCCGTGAGGTGTTAGTGGCAAGGATGCAAGAGTGATACATGAGGACAAGACGCCACCAAAGTGAACCGTGACATCAAGGTTTTTAGCCGCCAGAACATCTTGAGATTCAGAGGAGCACAACTTGTCTGACGCTGATTTAAAATAAGCTCCGAAGGACCTTTCCAAAAATGTTGAGAAGTCAGTGCTAGAGCTAAAGTAGTTTCTGAGTTGACCAGCAACCTCTCGGGCATTCAGAGCCCTAGAGCGGGTGAGCTGTTACCTTTCTCTGAGGGCCCCAAGGAGGAGGGACAGCAGTGACCAGCTCAGTCTTGAACTTGGTATACACGCGAGCCCCACATCGCCTCACCAGCAGAATAACAGATAACTCGTTCTAACGGTCTTCATGTCTTATGGTGTTTATCTTTTTTTTAACTTTACTATGTCTTTGTTTTTGAATATTGGAAATAGGCCTATTTGGCTCATCCAAACGCTACAGGCAGATTTCTTATTTATATTTCAGTGGTACCTTAGTTTGAACTCATAGCCCTAAGTTTGCTAGGCAGGTGCTCTACCCTTTGATTCATTGCCCCAGCCCTTTTACTTTTATTATTCTTCAGGTGGATCTCACATTTTTTTACCTGGGACCTCAATCCTCCTACCTCCACCTAGCTGGGATTACAGGTGTATACCGCTATACCTGACTGTTTGGTTTTTTTTTTTTTTGCCAGTCCCAGGGCTTGAACTCAGGGCCTGGGCACTGTCGCTGGCTTCTTTTTGCTCAAGGCTAGCACTCTACCACTTGAGCCACAGCGCCACTTAATGTCTTTTTCTGTGTATACAGAGCTGAGGAATTGAACCCAGGACTTCATGCATTCTAGGCAAGCACTCTACCGCTAAGCCACATTCCCAGCCCCCTGACTTCTTTTTAAGATGGTATGTCACTAACAAGTTTCTTGCCCAGCCGGCCTCAAACCGCAATCCTACGTCCATCTCCCCCAAGGGCATGAGCCATTGCATCTCGTCAGAATGCGGTGATGTCTTCCTTAATTTCTATTTGTCTTGAGGTTTTTCAGAAATCCTCCCTGCCTCTGTAGGGGTTCTGGCTCCTAATCTGAGGTGCTTTCAGGGTAGAGAAGGTCCTGTCGGGATGAGGTCGGCCTCCTCTCCGTCCCGCCACAGACTCCTTACTTTGTAACCGCAGGTTTTCTGCTACAGCAAACCCTGACAGCACTTGGCTGGACTTCACTGGACTTGTGTTTGGGGGAAGATCCAGACAGGACCGGGAGGGAGGAGACAGGAAAGAACCCAGGTTTGGTCTTGTGTCCTTGAGCTGTAAATGCTCAAGGATTGTCTTGGAAATCTCATGGAATCAATGCTAGAAATCCATATTCCTTTGGAGAGCACAGCAGGGCTTTCGGATAATCATTTTTGAAGCCTTCCCCTCGACCCAGCTCTAATATTTTGGGGAAAAAGAAAAACACTTCAGAATAAAGCTGCAGAGTAAACCTCCACTTTAACAGTATTGGTTTTTTTGGGTTTTTGTTTTTTTTTTAGCACAAAATGGATAGATCTTTCCAGATGGTGTATCCCAAACTCTTCTTCTGTGCATGCAAGTGCACACATGTATACACACACACACCCTAGGCCCAGAACACTGCTCAGGGCCAAAGTGTATGTCATTATTGCCTCAAATAATTTCTACAAAATTGTCTTGTCTTTTTTTTCTTCCTCCAGAGGGCCAGCTTAGAGTGGATGCCAACATATCTGTGCATCACCCTGGGGAACCTCTGGGCGTCCGGACTGAAGTGAAGAATCTTAACAGCATCAGGTTCCTAGCCAAAGCCATCGGTAGATGACATGATCATTTCTCCCGTTCCTCTTTGTATCAGTTACCCCTTGCTGTGTAACAAGCCTCCCCTAGATCACACAGAAACACATGGATTGGGTAGCTCTTCCCCTAGTTCTGCTCCTGCTCACTCCTGTGTCAGTAAGTGATGGGTAGGTGAGCAGAAACCAAGTCTGAGATGACCTTGCTCATATGTGAGGCCTGCGTGCTGGGTGTCTAACGGCTTCTCCACCACATAGTCTTGTTCTTTACTCACCTAGCCTAGGCTTTTGCGTTTGCCAGTAGCATCATCCCCGGAGCCTCAAGGTTGCCTGGATCCTAAACTCCAGAGCTCACAATGTAACATCCAACATTGTATGGTCAGAGCATAGTCTATTTGTCACACCTTCCGTTCAAAGCTCACTCAGAGGGAGGGGAAATAGACCACGCTTCCTCATGGGAGGATTCACAAAGAATGTGGCTGTGTTCTGCCACATGCCACCTTGTTTACCAAGTCAGGTTTGTTCATTAGCTTGGCTGTGGTGTGACCTAATTGGTGGGTATGTTTTCATGCCTTTCACTGTTTTCACAGGGAATAGCATGCCACATCACTGTGCAATCAAGGCTGGTCTTATTGGAGTACACACTGTATCTCATCAGTGATTATAATTATGGTAATAACTAAAAATACAGGAGGTTATCAAGATAAAAATCTGGGCAGTCCCATAGGAAAATGTTGACTACACTGAGGGGAGGACAACGCAGAGGGCTAAAAAAAATTTCTTAAACCAAAGGTACCTAGAGAGATGGAGTGAGAGAGAGGGAGATCAATCCCTTAAAGAATTCGCCAAGAATCAGACCATTGAATGTGTCGCCAAAATGGCACCATAGCCAGAATGTTTAGCAAGATCCTGGGTCTTGTCGAGAAAAGTGTTAGAACCAGTACAGCACAGATTATTCCAGTCTTGAATATTCTGAACCTGAAATGTCCAGCCGGCCTCAGTGAGAACACTCTTGTGTCTGCACATTTTCAGGAAATAGGCATTAAAAATGATGCAGGGGATAGCTGGTATGGTGATGGAGGCCGACTAAAGGGAGCGGTTTCTAAAGGGGAACACGGTCCCTGTGTGGGAAGCCACTCTATGTGTGAATCAGGGAAACTCGTGCCTGTAACCCAGGTTTGTAAAAGGAAAGCTTGGAGCGAGTGGATAAAATTCCATTTCACCTTGGTTGTGGTGGTGTTCTGGGACCCATTAGACGAGGAGCTGGTGAGGGTGACCTAAGACCCAAACGAGAAAGCAGATGTTGGCAAAGTTCATCTGTAATGAGTTATGAAGGCGCTCCTGGAGGGTTTTTGTTCATCCCTAACCTTTTCATGTCTGAGTGCCCTTTAGAGCAGCAGGCAGAGAGAACTCCAGTAGAAGAACCAAAGTTTAGCCATCATAAGCACAATTTTTCCTCCCTTCATTGGACCTTTTTTTTTTTTTTTTTTTTTTTTTTTTGGCCAGTCCTGGGCCTTGGACTCAGGGCCTGAGCACCGTCCCTGGCTTCTTCCCGCTCAAGGCTAGCACTCTGCCACCTGAGCCACAGCGCCCCTTCTGGCCGATTTCCATCTATGTGGTGCTGGGGAATCGAACCGAGAGCTTCATTTGTAGCAGGCAAGCACTCTTGCCACTAGGCCATATTCCCAGCCCTTCATTGGACCTTTTAAGTATCATCTTATGTCAGACAGAGCACTGGAGCTGAGGGGAGATGGACAAAAATGGGCAGGTTTGGGCGTTGCTGCTTCTTAGCAGCTGAGATGGAAGGGTCTGAGTGTGAGTCTGGGAAGATGGCTCCTTCTGTTGGAGGCGTGAAGGAGAAAGTGGATTTTCACCAAGTTGCTTAGCAGTGATGTTTACCACGGCCTGTTTGTCTTGATGGGTGGTGAGGGAGAAAAGCAGTGGTTCTTAATCTTTTGGGGGTCCTAACTCCCTTTGAACATAGAATGAACATTTTGGACTCTCTCTCCCTCTCTCTGAAAGATGCATGTGCACAGACATGCACATATTTGATATGATTTTGGCAGAGGGGCGAGAGGGAAGGAAAGGGCATGCCAGGCCCTCTAGCTGCCATCTGCAGGTCCTGGGATAAGAACCCCTGCTAGGCAACAGCCTTAGAGATGTGGGCTTTAGATCTGCATAATGCTCCCAGTCCTACTTCTGCCAAGTTGTGTAATCTATACTGCTTTGCTTAATCTCTCTGAATGAGCAGGGCTTCCTGTGGCCCTTTACGGCTTGATGATTTCAATGAGGGGGGGAAATAGAGCATAAAAAGCCAGGATCATTGTAAACAATCTTCTTGATTATTTTTCTTTTACTTTAAGATTGAGAAAGGTTTCTAATGATTGCCTGAATGGATGAAAGGTGTAATCAAACTATACTAATTTATTGTGTTTGTGTGGGTTTTTTTTTTCTGTAGACTATGAAATTCAGAGACAAATTAATGAACTTGAGAATGGAGGTGAAATTCTGAATGAAACGCGCTCATTTGACTGCAAGCTGGGGTGAGTTTGCATTGGTAGTTCTCTCCACTGGCAAAGTGAGAAGATTCTTGCACCCTGTAAGGATATAGCATTCCTCTTTTAGACGAAGTTCTTCAGAGACTTCAGCTGCCCCAGCCTTGTACAGAAATGCTTGGTCTCAGATCCTAGATCCCCTGCTTTGTGGCAAGAATTTTTATTCCCTTAAAGATTTTGTTTGACCTCTCTCAGCTTCAGCTGAAGTAGAGGGGCTTAGCCTTTAAGCAGAATACTGAAAATAGCTAAGAGTTTAGCTGGCTACATGCTAAAACATGGGCTAGAGTGTGGCTCAGTGCTGGTGTGCACATTAAGCAGGCATGAGTCCCTGGGTTCCCTCCCCGGTACCACTCCTACAAAACCAAAACTGGAAAAATGGTAGCCATTTCCTTTCTCTTTTCCCTTATCTTCCTAGACACTTTCCCCCCCATTTTTCTGTTTAAGTGCCTCTTATAGAAAACTGAAGGGTTTGAGTTGTTTGCCTGTGTTTTCTACTGGTAGAAGAAACCCTGTGTCAGTCAGTTTTCCATTACTATACCAAACACCTGAGGTGTTCAAGTTATAAAGAGAAAAGATTTATGGCTCATGGTTTAGAGGTTTTAGTACATGATTCATTGTCCCTGTTGCTTTGGGCCTGTGTTGGCACATCGTGGCTAAAGGGCATGGCAGAACAGAACTATTTACCTCATGGCCAATACACAGGTGAGATGAGAGATTAAAGTCCTACAGTCCTCTTCAAGGACCTAAAGACTCCCACTAGGCCCCACCTCTTGCAGTTCCATCCCCTCCCAGGAGGCTGAAGGCAGTCCCAAGGGGACATACCTTTAATACATTGCCTTTGGGAGGCCCTTGGAGCTGAACCCTAGCAACCCCATCTCCATAGCCAGGCTCACTGTTGCTAGTGTCTGCGTAATGTTTTGTTCTTTAACTGTTGTAGGTGCACTGTGCCAATGAGAGACAAAGAAGGAAAACAGGACTACAGGTGATTACTCCACTGTCTATTTGGGACTAAAGATGTATCTCAGATCCCTTTGAAAATCAACATAGTGATCCAGGAGAAGAGTTAGGATTGTTTGCTGTTGTAACCCTCATGGAAAATTTGAAAGTTCCTATTTTCTCTATGTACTGGAAGAAATAGCATCTTCTTGGTTTGGTAGCCTAAGAGTTTCTTATTTAATAGGACCCAAAAGTTGGAAGTCACTTGATTCCTGAATTTCATGTCAATGTTGTAGTTGAGTTAAAAGGATGGCAGTTGAGATTGGAGCTTAGGGTATTCTTATTTTTCCATTGAGCAGTAAAGTCTATAACACACTGAAATTCCTTAGAAGGAAATGAGAAAAAGAAATATATAAGTTAATAGATAATATAAGCTCCCTTTAAACTTTGGATGATGTGTTGTCATTGACAAATTAGACAGAGAAGATGGTACTAGAATAGAACAGAGGGAGAGGTATCTTTGTTTTATAATGTCGTATGTTGACAAAGTCTCCACAGTGAAAGATGATGGGCTTCACTTTTAGAGCAGTTTTAGGCTTACTGTGAAGTTGAATAAAAAGTGCAGAGTTCCTGTCTGTTCACGTCTCATACACGCTCAGAGTTCTCTATTACCAACCTCTTGCATTAATGAGATGTGTTCCTTCAAGTGATGAACGGGTAATTGGTATCTGATTGCTCACTGAATTCCGTAGCTCTAGGTAGGGTGCATTCGCTACAGTGTTGTACCTTCTCTGGGTTTGGGTGTATATGATAACGGGCATCATTTCTCTGCTCCTAAAATGACCTGGGCTCCACCTGTTCACCTCTTCTGCCCTGCCGATAACTGAGGCAGAATCATTTCTTCTGTCTCTCAAAAGGGAAAGGCTTCTCCTTCCCTTTGCCATGTTCTTCATTTATTACACAAACACTGCTGATAGTAGAAACTTCACAATAGGAGAAGTCATTTTTCTTCCTAATGAATAAATTGCTGTCATGGGGCCTTCTTGTTTCAAAACTGGGTTTTTGTTAGGTGTTTTTGGGGGCTTGAACTCAGGGCCTGGGCACTCTCCTTTATCTTTTTCACCCAAACCTGGCACTCTTAACATGTTACCGCTTGAGCCCTACTTCTGCGTTCAGCTTTTTGCTGGTTACTTAAAGAGTCGCATGGACTTTCCTGCCTGGCTTGGCTTCCGTCCTCAGATCTCAGTCTCCTGAGTAACTAGGATTACAGGCGTGAGCCACCAGCTCCTGGCCTCAAAGCTGCTGTTTGGATATATAGTTTATCCACATTGTAAGTCGGAGGGGGCTCAGCTCTGATATTCCTTTCTCTCATCATTACTCCGAAAGCGTGTGGAGTGGCAGGTTTGAGGACTTTTCCAAGAAAACATGTGCGAGTAATACGGTACCTCGACACAAAAGCATTCACGTTAGCAGTAGACCTCGGGTTCTAATCCATTGAGCTAGTCCAGGTTCAAGGTCTGTCTGCTCTCTGTCTAGATTCATGCCGGAGCCTAACCTGCCTCCTCTGGTCCTCTATGACACCACGACTCTGCCTCCTGAAGGCACAGACCCTGGACAGGTGGTCAACATTGACCAGATCCGGGCCACACTGCCTGAGCTCCCCAGCACGACCCGACAGCGGCTCGTCCAGCAGTACGGCATGCGGCCGGAGCACAGCTTCACGCTGCTGGTACGTGTGGGAACAAGGCCGCCCCGCACCCCGGGGCTGTGCTGCCTGGGGGGGAGGGGCGGGGGGCGGCAGGTGTCTCCACCCGACTCTAGAGGCCTCTGAGATGCAGAGGGCGCAGTCGCCTTGCTCACCACTCTGTACGGTGTGTGAACCGATCTTCCAGCCATCACCGTTCCCGCCAAGAAATCAAGGGGAGCTAAGTCACATACTGTGCATTGGTGTTTCCCCATGCGTCTCCGGGACAAAAGAAAATCAATGCGTGGGGTTTGTAGATGTCTAACAGTATTGAACCAGGACAGAGGCTGGAAGGATGTTAAGTTCTCAAAAGCCAACTCGTTGTTTTACCTGCTGTGGAAGAAAAACATTGATTCCACAAGCAATGCCTGAACACTCAGACCAAAAGCCTGCCAGTCCTTTGAGGCTTGTGGACGTGGCTTTCAGGCCAGTGGAGAATTGGACCGGCGAGCTCAGCCTCGGGAGTTCCCATCCTCTTCAGAGCCGGTGGTGCTTGGCGGTTTTCTTTGTCATGGCAACAGTGAAGGGAGGTGGTGTCGGGGAGGGAGGCATTTTCTTCACGGTTGTCATGGTCTCCTCTGTGGGAGGAAGTGGGAAGTTTTGCAGCTGAGTCTTTCAGAGAGTGGGTATATGCTCCTGACATCTTTCAGAATCTGTGAAAACTGAATTTCTGCCTTTTAAATGACCAGTAACTAGATAGGAGTGTTAAAAGCATGCCTATTTATATGTAGAGTGGTATAGTTCAGTAATAGCACAGTAGCAGTGTATATGGTAAGGGAAGCACCTGTTGGCTGGATGAATGAATGTTATCCTCCTTCAGTAGGCTGCTTTGAGAAGTAGAGCACCGAGCACCTCTCACGTGAAAAGTCCTGTTTGTGACCAGTACGATCTGCCACAAGCTCGTCTTTTCTGACATTGGAAGCAGATGTCATCACTGTCTGCCGTGAGCTGCCACTGTCTCTCACTTTACACCTGTGTTGATTCTGTGACTGCACTTCCTTGATCTGTGTACCTTGTTCAGCCGCAGAGGCAAACGCAGTCCCAGAGTCTCTATTTCCCGCCTCCGATGCACCCACAACAGTGCTCAAAGCCAGGTCAAACGGGCACCCTCTCCTACAGAATATCTCAAGCCTATTAGGACTCATGTATTTCTATGAGATTAGTGTAAGGAGCTTAAGTTTTAGTCTTACATATTTTTACCAGACCTGCATTCCACCACTGTTTGCCAGCAGGTCAAGGAGGTATGAAGACTGGGACCAGGCTTCTCCGCCTCAGAGGTATCATTGACTTGTCCTCAGGTGGCCTTTGACCAGCTCCCCTACCCACTTTGCTTTTGTTTCTCTTGGTGCTGCTGAAGTGTTTGCTTAGGGCCTTGCACTTGCTAGGTACCAGGTATTCTATCACTTGAGTCATGCCCCCAGCCCTTGGTGCCTTGATTGTTTTTGAAGAGAGTCTTGTGTATTTGTATTTGTGTATTTGTTCGGCCCAGCTTGGATGGACATCTTCCCCTTTAGACTCCCCATGTAGCTGGGATCGTGAGCATAAGCCACAACACGAGGCAAAGCCAACGGGAGCCAGCCACCAAGGTTTCTTGGCCATTTCTTTGCCCAAGAATGATTTCAGAGACCAGCTAACCAAATACACCATTAAAAAAGCTTTTTTCTCTATCATCTTTCTCCATAAGAGAAGAAAGAGAAGTTTTTGAAAGCTCCTCAAGAACATGGCTATTTTTGTTCGAGGCGCTCTCTGCAAACATACGCTTTTCTGAGAGATCGCCTCTGTAGCCCTCCCTGACGTGTGCGCCCGGGACCCTGCCCGCCCGGCCTCGCTGAGCGCAATGTCTGGGAGGGTGGGGCGCTTGCCTGCTGGTGTCCGCGTCCCATATTCACCCAGGAGTCCTTTGTAGGGCAGTAAGTGTTGGCGGAGAAGTAAGTGACAAATGAGTGACTGTTGTCAAGGCCCAGTTTAGGAAAACCGAACTTACTGCTTTATTCAACATTTTTATTAGCCTCTTTTATGTACTAAGTTTGGAGAGAAAAACAAAGTTGTTGTTGTTTTGGGGTTTTTTTTTTTTGGCCAACCTAGAGTTTGTGTTTAGCCAGGACAGTACAGTTAGCCAGCCCCGAGGTCACACGGTGTCAGGGAGAGGCCGGATGGAGCCCAGAGAGAGGAGGTGGCCACCAGCTTGATTGGGAAACAACAAAACCAGGGAGTGGATTGCTTTGCTTTGCTTTTTTTTTTTTTGCCAGTTTTGAAAAGATGGTTGTTGTTGGGTTTTGGGTACCTTAACAACCTTTATAGCTCAGAGATGATGTGTTAGATGATGCATTTAAAAGACACAAGGAGGCCTGGGAATATGGCCTAGTGGCAAGAGTCTTTGCCTCATATACATGAAGCCCTGGGTTCAATTCCCCAGCACCACATATATAGAAAATGACCAGAGTGGCACTGTGGCTCAAGTGGCAGAGTGCTAGCCTTGAGCAAAAAGAAGCCAGGGACAGTGCTCAGGCCCTGAGTCCAAGCCCAGGACTGGCAAAAAAAAAAAAAAGAATAAAATAGTGTCTTTTAAAAAAGATAAAAAAAAAAAAAAAGGCGGGGGGGCTGGGAATATGGCCTAGTGGCAAGAGCGCTTGCCTCTGTTACACATGAAGCTCTCAGTTCGATTCCCCAGCACCACATATATGGAAAATGGCCAGAAGGGGCGCTGTGGCTCAGGTGGCAGAGTGCTAGCCTTGAGCAAAAAGAAGCCAGGGACAGTGCTCAGGCCCTGAGTCCAAGGCCCAGGACTGGACAAAAAAAGATACAAGGACTAGTACTTGAAATTTCCAGAATGAATGGGGAATAGGAGATAGCTCCTGACCAACGATGATTGAGACAAATTGTTTTCTCAGACTCACCCAGCCCGAGCCCTTTATGACTTTGTAATCATTGGAAGCTCAGTTGCTCAGAACATTCCCGAAAATGACACATTCCTGGTTTTTCCCCCTGCCTTCATCAGAAACACAACAGATTGCTGAGAAGGGCAGATGCACAAATCTAATGAACCATCTTTCAATTTAAAGCGTGCCCGGGAGTGTTGGTTAAATGAATAGCGGCGGTGGAGGTGTGCTTGGCAGAGCACCTCGAGTCCCATGCCTTCGGTGGATGCCTAGCTCACTAAGCAGCGTGTGCTCCCCGCCCCCCCACACTCGCGGTCCTCACAGACGACAAGAAGCTTCCGAATTTAACTCGTCTCTCATTTGTTGTGTCATTTTTCTATGCAGTAAGCACTGAGTGCTGTATTAAATTGTTAGCACTATCTTTGCTATTTACAGAACTGGGGTGTGTGTGTGTGTGTGTGTTTACACACCAGTGCTGGGGCTTGGACTCAGGGCCTCATACTTTCACTTGAGTGCTCAAGACTGATACTCTACCACATGAACCGCACGCACCTCCATTCTGGCTTTTTGCTGGTAATTGGAGATAAGAGGCTCCCAGAGCTTTTTGACCAGCTATCTTTGAACTACGATCCTCAGATCTCCACCTCCTAAGTGGCTAGGATTATAGGCATAAGCCACCAGCTCTCAACAGAGCCCTTAACATGCTACCTTAGCATCCACCAGCCTATTGGGCACATGGGTAGATCCACTACGACTGAGTGACTGAATGGAGTACCATGCAATTCCTGGGAGAAGCAGTGTTCCTGAGAACTGTAGCCCGGGATACAGAACTCTGAAACCACGGGATGACACCTGTCACTGAACACTGGGAGAGAAGAGCTTCAACCATGCCAGGTTCTCTAACCCCATCCCAACCTCTGACTCTTGCCTTCCACACTAGTCTCATTAGGAGAGTAAACAAATCTGTATTTGCATTTCTCTCCCCCAGACTCTCCTAAAAATCCCCTCCCAAAAGAACACTTGTGTTGCTCTTTTCCTCCTCTGACTACATAAATACCTTGGTCCCCAACGATTTCAGCCTGTTGAGCGAACCTTGCTTCCCTGTTTTAGGTAAAATTCCTTACCCTTGCTTGCAAAGATGAAAGTGTAGTAATTAATGTGCAAGCTTGGATCCGAAGTATTAGGACTTTGGAAACTGGGAGAGCCTTCTGTGAGTCAGGAGTCCAGGAGTAATTATTAGAATGGTCAAGATGATGCATACACCTGAGCACACTTTCTTAGCAAAATTTCCCAGGCTGATTTGCATGAGAGGATCTCTTCCTCACCCCTGCATCTTATTTCACTCGGGGAATACAAAGGAAACAATGATTTCCCGAAACAGCACTGTTCTGAAGGGCTGGTTGCTTACAGTGTGCTCTGCAGTTTAGTTAGTACCCCGCTTTTGGTGGGGGGGGGCGCGTTTTGGGGTATTCTTTGGTTTTGTAGGGTTGTTTTTTGTGTGTATTTTTTTTACAGTACTGGAGTTTGAACTCAGGGCTTTGTGCATTTTAGTCTGACACTGGATCCGTTCCTACTGGATCCATGCCTCCGTTCCTGATTTTTGCCGATTTGTGTGAGAGATGAAATCCTGCAAACTTTATGGCCTACAGTGGCCTCAGGCCTCGATCCTCCAGCTCTCAGCCCCTCGAGGAGTTGGGATGAAAGGCCCCAACCTCTGGCTGCGGTGGGCCGCTGTGTAATGTGTCCTTGTGATGGCCTTCTAGGGCAGGTGTTGGGGCTCTTGTTGCGTCAGCGAGGAAATACAGCCTTTCGGTCAAAAGGTTGGTTGCTGAAGTTCAGGGACTTCAGGGACCCGTCTCTCTTGTTAAGCTCCAATGATTGCATCTAATGTGCGACAGTGCTGCATTGAAAGAATGTGTTTAGTTAGTGGCTGGTTGCGATGGCTTTTGTTTCCTTAGTGGAGGAAATAGAGAGTTTTTGCTGTTGTTAGTTCCAGTGCTTTCTATAGGCCCAGTCATTTCATGAAGCACACTCAGGAAAGCTAGGGTCATGTAAACGTCTTGGCCACTCTTGTTGGTTCTGAAGTTGCCAAATTGCCCTATAAATAAACATTCGGTGCTGTCTGCTGAGCTGGGCGAACATCAGTCACCTCCAGTGAAAAGAAGCCATGCCAGTTTTCCCAAGTGGAAAAATTAAGTCCGAGAGATAAAAGTATTGGAAGCTGTCCTGGACAGCTTTATTTATTCAGTTTTCTTCAACTTCTTCCTGAGGGTCCATGGCTCCTCTGGGTCTGAATCATGGGGTCTGAGGTTTGTCTGCCCAGGGTAGAGTTTGTGAGTTGTGAGGTGAATGGTTTTGCCTGGTGCCTCGTGTCATTCAGAAAGGACCGGATGTGAACTCGCGGGAGAGCCGTGCGGGAAGCTGGTCTGTGGAAAGCTTGAGTCTCGGCTCATGGGGGGAGGTTTCAGTGATAGTTGATTACCCCTGAGAACTCGCTGTGCTATTATTGTCCAATGGACGCTTGGCGTGTCGCTCTCAGAGGGGGAGTGGAGCTCTTCCCTTTCCCAACTTGAAGAGAAGGGGAATGACTTGCACTCCAAAGAAGGAAGACACGGCAGAATCTTCATTGAAAAAATACATACAAAATCTGAATACAGCCACGCAAGCCATGTGAGCTTACATCTGTAATCCCAGTTACTGAGGAGGTGAGATGTGAGGATCAGGGATCAAAGCTAGCCTAAGCAGAATGGTTTGAGACACTCTTACCTCCAACTAACCAGCAAAAATCCAGAAGTGGACCTATGGCTCAAATAGTAGAGCACCAGCCTTGAACAAAGATAGCTAAGTGACAGCACCCAAGCCCCTGAGTTCAGTACTAATACAGGAACCAATTAATTAGAATTAATTAATATAGCCAAGCAGGTGCTCAAGAATATGCTGTCAGGGAGATAAGCATGAACAACACTAAGCAACCTGTGAGGACCTTGGGATACAAAGGAGAAATGGGGAGAAGCATGGTCATAAACCATCGGGTTGAGTTGAAACCCCTTTGTACAACTATTTAAAGATAATACAGGAGCTGGGGATATGGCCTAGTGGCAAGAGTGCTTGCCTCGTATACATGAGGCCCTGGGTTCAATTCCCCAGCACCACATATACAGAAAACGGCCAAAAGTGGCGCTGTGGCTCAAGTGGCAGAGTGCTAGCCTTGAGCAAAAAGAAGCCAGGGACAGTGCTCAGGCCCTGAGTCCAAGCCCCAGGACTGGCCAAAAAAAACAAAAACAAAAACAAAAGATAATACAGTAGGCAATTTCTTTAAAGAAAAGAAAAGTCCTGCCTGGGGACCACAAGAGAGCGTGGTGGTGACCCCCTGAACCAGCAACTGCACTGCCGCTAGCGTCTCGTCTTCGTATTCACCCCAAAGACATGTCTCCCTTGAACAACTTCATTTTCTCCAGCTGCTTCTTCTCCATTGAAAGTCATCATCTTTTGTTTCTGACATCACAGAAAAGGTTAAAGTGTCTCCCAGGGACAAAGAAGCAGGAAAGCTATCGTGACCACAGTTGGTTATTAAATGAATTGTTTTTCAAGAATGTGACTTTGTCTCTGGTGAGGCTAAATGGCCTGATTTGCTTTCTGGATGAATTGCCTATAAAACAATTGTCCATGACAAATACCCATGTATCCCACACGGAGTCCACCGTGAAGCTAGTCATTAGGAATAGCACACGAAGCCACCCAGCCCACCCTGCGCTGTCGGGCCTCGCTGGGCAGAGCGCTGTTACCGTCTAAGTACCAGTGGAGGAAAATCCTTTTGGCCAACCTTGTTTCACACCATATTTCAATCCCACGCAGTTTTCAAAAGTGATCGTATTCTGCATTTTATAAAATGTTATCTGGGGCTTACCAGCTTTAGGGTGCTTTGACAGTTATTCACTGCGCTAGAAGGACGCTCAAAATGTTGCGATGTAGAAGAGAAAGGATGTGTCTTTGGCCCTCAGAATGTCTCTCCTCCCCGTCCCTTCTCTCTGGCAGGCAGGCTCCTGGGGGCCAAATGGCTCCTGTCACCTGTGTGCAAAGGGCAGAGAGAATGGGATTTGTGTCATTAGGTCAGCAGGCACGGGGCCTTGTGCAGTGTCAGCGTGCTGGGAGCTTCCAGTGAGTTCCCGGGGTGGGAAGGAAGGGCGCAAAAGAAAAGGCACAGGACTCCTGCCCCCACCCCCGGCCCCCCTGGAGCCAGGGTCGGGTGAGTGGTGGGCAGGCCACTGCCTTCCTCCCTCACCTGGGGCTAGGGGGGGGGGGGTGAGTTGTACCACATGACCTCGATGTAGCTTGGCAAAGGCAGAGAGTGAGCGCGCCGTTTTTCTCCTTCCTGTTTCTGAGCGAAGGGCTGGGCACCTCTGTAATCTCTCCAATGCGTGAAGAATCTCTGCCGGCTGGCTGCTGTCAGATGAAAAGATGAGGGAATTGGGACTGCGCTGTCTTTCTCTGGAGCCCAGAGGATGATCAGGTCACTGGCAGGTGCTGAGGGGCCATCTCCAGGAGCCCTTTCCGTGCTCAGAGGCCGGGCCAAGGGATGTGTGCCGCCCGCCCAGCCTCCGTCCACGCGCCGGGTGCCCAGCACACAGGGCTGGCTGCTCGGGGATGACACAGCTTTAAGAAAGACCTTTATGATGATATAGTACTATCATTATTCAATAGTGTGAGTTGTTGTCTCTTACTGTGTTTAATTGATGCAGTAAACTTTTTCATGGGTGTGTGTGTGTGTGTGTGTGTAGGAAAAACATAGGGTTTCTTAGTATTGGCATTGCAGGCATCCCCTGGGGGTCTCGGAATGAATCACTGTGGGTAAAGATGGGGGAGGGGTCGCTGTGTTTAGTAATTCCTCTTGAGAGTCTTTGATTGGCTCGGGATTGCTAATCCACAACAGCCACCTACCACATAACCAGCTGTCCCCCCTCTTGTGTGTTCTGGGCCTCTCTTTCTTCTCCTGGTCAGCCCTGAGCAGCCGTCTGGGTCAGGTTTCATGCTATGAATAGCCACCCCCACCCCGCCCTGGTTTCTGGACTTCATCAGGTTCACCGGGTGTGCGTGGGCCTCAGGCCCGCAGTTGAGGAATCAGCCTTCATCCTCTTCCAGCCATAGTCTTCTGACAGTTTGTCATCTCTGAAAGGACAGCACAGGAGACAGGGAGAACATTGCTCCCTGCAAGGGTAAACTGAGGCTTCTTCCCAGAACAGGCAATGAATGAAGGGCTGGCAAACCCGGAAGTCATTGAGGTTCCTATTGATATCTGAGAAGCTGCCCTGACTTGGGCTCCATGTATAATTGAATGCCTTGGGAAATTCAATTAAAATGTGGAAAGGATGCTTCTAAGAAATTGTACTTAAGACAGGACCGTCGGTTGTCCCCGCAGCCCTGGGGGAGGGGGGTAGAGAGGGACAGGTGCTAAAGGCCCTAAGGCAGTGTCCTTTCTGCATTGCCTTTCATGTGATGTTTATGTAAGGAATTACTGCTCTACTGTTTTCCTGAGAAAAGCAGATGGCAGCACTGTCATGTTCGCTAGAGACCTGTGGAACTCGTGCCAAGTTTATTAGCATTTGCCAGTCTTATGGAAGAACTAAGAAAACTCGCAACACAGAATGCGTGTGTAGTTCCCTCCTGGAAAGCAGGCTTGCGCTCTGAAGAGCAGATCAGACAGCCCCTGAGAAGCTCTGGTTGATCCATCACTCTTCGGACAGCGGCGGAGGCAGCGGCTGTGCCAGAGAAGCCTCCTGCAGCCCCGCTCGCTGGCGCCCGCCCCGTCACTACCCCAGATTCTCACATCCGCTTGCCGTTGTGCTCGGAAACCATGTCTCCCCCCCCAGCGAAGTGCAGTTCCACCTCAGAGAAGCTTCATCACAGCCCTGACATGAAAAGACAAACAGAAATCTGCCTGGCTGTGTTATCCATCCAATAACAAGAGCACCCAAGGGTGGAGGAATAGACATTCATCACGTCCCGGCCGCACAGCCGAGCCGGAGCCCGAGTGCAATATGTCTAGGTGGATTCCAGAAACCTTCCTTTGGCAAGGCAGAGTTCTCCTGACGGCTCATTTCACCGGCGGACCGGCTGGCCTGCGTGAGAACAAAGCGAGTGCCGCCCGGTTAACGAGGGCTGGATGGGGCCTTCTCCTTCCCCGGTGATTCCAGCACCAGTTCTAGAAGTCTGAGTACTTTCCTTAAGCGAAGCATCGCTGCCTCTTCACGTGGCCCGGGATTTGCCCTTATCTGTAGTCAAGCACAGGCCGCCACTGTGGCCTTTGCCCTGGTTTAGCATGAGCAGAATAATAGCATTGGCTCAGAGGAGATTCAAGAGATGATTATGGGATTATTCGGTAGGCTTGTCACCAGAGAATTTATCTGTTACAAAGAGCATGTAGATTTTTTTTTATTATGGAATTTCTACTTGAACAACCGCATGCCTGTGTATATCATAACCCGTATACTAGCTCAACTTTGAGAGCCTTTCTCTTCGTACGTCTTGCTTCTTCCCAGTATCTTACATTCCCAGCAGGTCTTTTGGTTCTTGTAGGATCCCTGGAGAGGGCAGGGGTGGGAGCCTTAGGGTGAAAGCAAAAAGATTGCAAGGAAAGTGGGCCTTGACTTGCCGCATCGGGAAAGGGAAATCTTTTATTTATAGTGCGTACCCTCTGCATTTGGAAATTCCATCAGTGGAACATGTTTTTGTTTCTGATCTATTAGGGAGAACTTAGCTACATGTCTGGGTTCTGCCAAATGTCTTTGAGCTAGCAATTAGCCATAGTCGCTAAGCCAAGGAGTGCCGCCTCCATTATGCTCCTGTATAATGGTGGCAATCCCAGCGTCTAAAGGTGAACACATATGGCCCGGGGAGTGCTCACAGGTGATTTACAGCATGCGTGTGTTCCGGGGCCCCTTAAGCCAGCCACTGGCCTTACCCAGCACTTCCCCTGGCCGCCCGTGCGGCTCTTGGCTCTATTTATAGAGTGAACAGGCATGCATGACCCCAACTTACGCAGCTGAGAGTCCAGAGAGGCTCCGGCCGTTCCCCTGAATCAACCCAGAGCCCGCGGAGAGTCAGGCTGGCTGTACCAAATGGACTCTGAAGGCCTGCAAGACTCCTGCACTGGCTAGGCATCTGGTCTAACTGGGTTGTGTGTGCCCTTGTTCTTCCTCATTTGAAAAGATTCCAGAACCATCCCTGTCTCCCTACTTCTGCAGACGATGTGGAGATGAACACAGATGGTTAGGTCCCATTTTTAAGTTTTTCAGAGCTAAAATGCTTATTCCTTCTTGGTGTGCTTGCTTTGTTCCCATCTTTTCTAGCAGTCACTAGGACTTCAAACAGGGGACAAGTTAGAGACTAGAAGTGACATTAAACCCCGGGGTCTCTAGTCCACTGGGGCCTGAGTGGCACGGGCAGGTGCACTTGAGGCGGGGAGGTACATTCACTGCCTTCAGTGTCAATAGGACACAATCCAAAAATACTTATCCTCTGAAATGGTGCTATGTAATGCAGATAGCCATTGTAGAGTACTTACTGTTTAGTGAAAAGAATCCAAATCTACTGATGACATCTCGTCTTACTAAGAAAGAATGGATGTTTCTTTTGGAGGGGGCAGTGTGGGGGCTTGAACTCGGGGCCTGAGTACTGTCCCTGGCTTCTTTTTGCACAAGGCTAGCACTCTGCCACTTGAGACACAGCACCGCTTCTGGCTTTTTCTATATATGTGGTGCTGAGGAATCAAACCCAGGGCTTCATCCGAGCTAGGCAAGCACTCTACCGCTAAGCCACATTCCCAGCCCCGAATGGATGTTTCTTTAGTCAGGTAATCGTAGCTATTCACAAGGCTGAGATCTGGAAGACTGCAATTCAAGGCCATGAGCTTCTGTGTCTAAAATAACCAACCAAAAAGCAGGGCTGGACACATGGCTCAAGGGATAGAGTTCCACCTAGCAAGAAGGACAGTCAAGCCAAAGGTCCTAAATTCAAACCTCTCGGTAATGCCCAAAACTTGGAAGGAAAAAAAATATGGATGTCTGAAGAGGTTAAGGGTAGACATTTCCAATTTGCCTTCAGAATGCTGATCTTTCATTTGGAGGATGCTTTATATGATTTTTTTTTTTTAACAGAATGAAGCTGGCCTACTGGAGTTCTTCCAAAATGTGATGAAAGAAACTAGGGCAGAGCCAAAAACGGTGACTAGCTGGGTCCTGAACACCCTCCTGGGCTATTTAAAGCAGCAGAACCTCGCCGTCTGCGAGAGGTGAGTGCGGCCTGGGCTGTTCCTCCTTTGTGGTGAACTCCACGTCCAGAAGCCGAGGAAATGGGGCAGCCTGAGTTTTTCCTCTTCCTGTTCTCCCTCGGGGTCTCCTGACACGACCGTCAACATCCCCCGTGAATCCCACATTGCGAAAATATCCTCTCTCCCCTCTGAACACGCGTTTGTTCCCACGGGTGGCTCCGCCGTGCGCTGCGCTAGGGGGCTGGCCGCCGGAAGATGGCGGAGACTAGAAGTTTAAACCCTGGTGGAGCTAAGGGGCCGGAGGAGAGCAGTCCCCTCCGCGTGGCCTGGTTGTGCTGGAGACACAGGCACGCAGGGGACCCAGACGCGGTGGGGAGCCGTTCTCTCCCCCTGACTCAGGGAGACGTTGATGGCAGTCTTCCTGTCTAGTAAGAGGAAAAGGAAGACGGATGGGTTCAGACAAAGGGGGTAGGGAGGGGACCACACTCCATCCGGACACTCTGTTTGAGGTGCCCACAGGACAGACACATGGTGTTGGGGGGGGGGGCGGGGAGTAGGCACAGGGATCCCCGACTTGTGGGGTATCAGTGCGAGGTGTCACGTGTTCATTATCGGGCCGTCCTCGGGCTGGACACAGGTCCTGTGGGGGAGAAGCAGTTCTCGGGAGCAGTGGGGGAGGCTGAGAGGAAGAAGGTACCGACTGAGGGCTGACGGGGCCCCTCGGGTAGCCCTGCCCTGCGGGGAACAGTGCTCCGCCCCCGGGCGGGACCGGCACTCGGAGCAGCTTCAGCGAGTCCAGGTCTGGCATCCTGGGCTGTTGTTCGGTGTTTTGAGGTGGAGTCTTGCCATTGTAGCCCAAGTTGGCCTCAAACTCACTCTCCTCCTTGCCCTAGCTTCCTGAGGGCTGGGATTCTAGGCATTCGCTGCCAGCGCTGGCATTTCTGATCATTCTGAGTATATTGTTGTGAAATGTGTCGTAATTCATAGGGCATTCTAAATTGTCTTAGTTTGATTTAGTTACGAAAGAAGGCACCGCAGATACCCTAGCTGAGTGTGCTGTGCACTCACACAGCGGTAACACTCTACTCACCCAAGTGAATTCGGTGCCTCAACTTCGGGACAGCTGTGGGCCCCGTCCCCGAGCTGAGGCGCGGGGCTGGCAGGGAGTCTCGCGCTGAGATGCGTGGAAAGCCCTGGCTCGGGCACCGGGCCGCGATGGCAGAGGCGGGGCGGGGCGGGCAGCGGCAGCGTGGGCTGCAGGTGGCGTATGGAAGGCGCCCGGGTGGTCGGAAGCCCTGGTGCCGTCAGCGCGGGGCCGGGAAGCGTCGTGGGAGATGCTGAAATGGCAGCGGCGCTGCTCAGAGCAACAGCGCACCCCGAGGCAGGGCGGGGCACACCGGGGTGCTTTTACCTCTGTGGAGGAGAAAAGGGGGCTTGGGTCACCCATGTAGAATGGGTGGCGTGGGTGAGCATGGAACTTGGGGGGGGGCGGGAGGTGAGTTTGAAGGGGTGCAAGGAAGGGGACCCCGAGCCCTGGGAACCCATGGGCGCACCGAGCCCTGCGGCTCACGTGAGGCCGGATGGAGGCAGCAGGCGGGGAGCCGCAGAGGAGCCACGCCAGCAGAGAGCAGCCCTGCGGCCCGGGAGGAGACGGGGGTCTCTAATCGGAGGCCACAGGAGGTGGTTGGCGAGCGAGCGAGAGCTTCTGTAGGGGTGGGGACACTCGCAGTGACGCGTGCTTACGAAGGGTGGACGATGCCGCCCCAGAAGCCGCTAGATCCGTGCTGAAACAGATCAGAGCCAGGCAGATGGAGGCGTTTTCCAGCCGGGGGAGGGTGTGGACAGGGAGACGGATCCTGGAGGGGGGGGGGGGGGCTTTACAGGAGAGGGAGGAGGTTGCCCTAGAAAGCGCTGGACCTTGAATCAGGTCATGCTTGGGGGAAGCAGAAGGTGGGGGTGATTGCTGAGAGGAGAGTGTGAAGGAAATGAGGTGCCGCACCTCGGTGAGATGGGCAGAAGGGTCAGGGAGCAAGCGGCACCCCCCTTCCCCCCAGGGCCAGGTCCCTGTGTTTTCCTCTAGGACCTTCCTGGGTCCCATTTTACAGCCACAGAGAAGGGGGATCGGGGAGTGAGCCGGGCACCCTCTTCCGGGGTGGAGTCGGGGTCCGGAAGGATCTCTAAAGGGACCACCGGATGGAATCAGGAGACTGGAAAGATCCTGCCCCCTCCCGGGACACTCGGGCCTGGGCTCCAGGGAGAGGTGTGCACCTGAAGCTTGGTTTCCCTGCAAGACATGCGAGCTGGCCCGGCCCCAGCGAGCGAGCTGCTGCCCTTGTGGGCTGCTGAGCTTGAAGATGGATCGTTTATTTAACTGATTGGGGGAGGGGACGTGGTCTGGCAGGGTCGCCAACAGGCACTGACCTTTTCATCTTAGTCAAGTTCCGCCCTGGCATATCTGAAACTCACACAGCCAGCCTGCCACATCTGCAGATCAAAAGCCTTTGGGGGGGGGGGGGGGGAATGTACCTGTGCCGGGCTCTGGTGGCTCACGCCTGTCATCCTAGCTACTCAGGAGGCCGAGATCTGAGGATTGCGGATCAAAGCCAGCCCAGACAGGGAGGTCTGTGAGACCCTTATCTCCAGTTAACACCCAGAAAACCAGAGTGGTACTGTCACTAGAGCTAAGTGATACAGTGCTAGCCTTGAGTGAAAGAGCTCGGGGACAGCACCCACGCCCTGAGTTCAAGCCCCACGAATGACCAGAACAAAAATTGCACCTGTATTGAACATATGTGGATTTATTTTCTTGTCATTAGTCCCTAAACAACATAAAATAATGGTATAACAACGATTTCCATCGTGTCTGCATTGTGTTAGATACAAGTCATCTAAGCATGCTTTAAAGTATATGGAGCATCATACCATCTTTCTTATACAAAAAGACTTGAGCATCCGTGGTCAGGGGTCCGAGAACCAGTCTCTTGTGGTACTGTGGGACAGCTATCTGTACAGCATTCTGTGCTGGATATCTATTATTGGCAGAAGGAATCTATTACTGACCTACTATGTGCTATGTATTGAGGGAAGAAAAAAAGGTGACATCCCAAGCACTTCCAGGTCAGTAAGGAGAGTTATGGATTTTAAAAAGGATTCTTAGATTTCTCTGAAGTGCATCCAGTTATTTCCTCATCTTTTTCTGTGTGCCTGAAAATGGGATGCTAAAAATCTTCTCCCTCCACCCCCACAAAATGACAGCATTAGAAGGTGGAGTGTTTGGAGGTAGCTAAGTCACAGGGGCTGAGCTTCCAGAATGGGATTAGCGCCTGAGGGCGGGGCTTCTAGGACGGGATTAGTGCCTGAGGGCGGGGCTTCCAGGATGGGATAGTGCCTGAGGGCGGGGCTTCCAGGATGGGATAGTGCCTGAGGGCAGGGCTTCCAGGATGGGATTAGTGCCTGAGGGCGGGGCTTCCAGGATGGGATAGTGCCTGAGGGCAGGGCTTCCAGGATGGGATAGTGCCTGAGGGCGGGGCTTCCAGGATGGGATAGTGCCTGAGGGCAGGGCTTCCAGGATGGGATAGTGCCTGAGGGCGGGGCTTCCAGGATGGGATAGTGCCTGAGGGCGGGGCTTCCAGGATGGGATAGTGCCTGAGGGCGGGGCTTCTAGGATGGGATAGTGCCTGAGGGCGGGGCTTCCAGGATGGGATAGTGGCTGAGGGCGGGGCTTCCAAGATGGGATAGTGCCTGAGGGCGGGGCTTCCAGGATGGGATAGTGCCTGAGGGCGGGGCTTCTAGGATGGGATAGTGCCTGAGGGCGGGGCTTCCAGGATGGGATAGTGCCTGAGGGCGGGGCTTCCAGGATGGGATAGTGCCTGAGGGCGGGGCTTCCAGGATGGGATAGTGCTTGCCTTTAGAAGACCCACGTGTGGCTCACCCTCACTCCCTGTGAGGCGGGAAGGCACCATCAGCAAGCCTGTGGGCACCTGGCACGGAGTCTGCATTCTGCATCTTGGACTCCCCAGCCTCCAGAGCCAGGAGAAGGGCATTTCTGTGGTGTGTAAGTCCGTCTGTCTTCCCAGTAGATCAAGGCAGGTACTGGCTCACAGCGGGCAGAGACCTGCTCTTTCCCATCTTCTAGAAACCTAGCTCAACCTCTGTGCTTGTTACGGGTTCTGCACAGTCTTCACTGGAAGATAATTAGCTGTCATATTTTCCAGGATTGCAGAACATCTAAACAACCCACATTTTTAGAAAAACCTGATTCCTTATTACCTGTCAGTAAAGACGAGAGGCTGGAAAAGAATATTGGTTTGTTTTTCAGCCCCTTGCCCTTCTTCCTTTTGAGATTTAATCAGGATGATTTACAGACCTTCCAAATATCAATTTAGCAACGCCAAGTACTCTCCAGAAACTCTCCTGATTCTCCTTGGAGCTACTTTCTTCCCATACTTTGGGATAAACAAACACCTTAAAGGATGATGGGATATCCCAGCCTGCCAGCTGTTTTGTTCATTCAAAACAGCTAACAAGGTTCCCTGGACTCGAACGAGAGCACAGCGAGCCACGCTTGATTACCTGGCACTCCATTGGCTTGGAATTCGTGGAAATTGGCACGGGGCTATTTATCTAGGCGCTTCCAAAGAAATCATGAGCAGAGGGACCTCAGATTTACGCCAAAGGTGTTTTCAAATGGCATGGGACATTTCAGAAAGCCTTTTTTTATTTTGGCCAGTCCTGGGGCTTGAACTCAGGGCCTGAGCACTGTCCCTGAGCTTTTTTTTGCTCAAGGCTAGCACTCTGCCACTTGAGCCACAGCGCCCCTTCTAACCTTTTCTGTGTATGTGGTATTGAGGAATCGAACCCAGGGCTTCATGCATGCTAGGCAAGCGCTCTACCACTAAGCCACATTCCCAGCCCAGAAAGCCTTTTCTTTCTTTTTTTTTTTTTTTAACACAGATACACTCGTGTGCTATTTTTACAAGCTGTTCTTATTTTAAACTGGTCCCCTAATGACCTCAGATAGACAGCATTTCGTTAGCCTAGTTACTGCAGAGCTAGAGAAGTCACTAAACCATCTATTTGTAAAGAACTAGGCCATAATGCAGCCTTGTCTTTTCAGTAGTCGAGAAGTAGGCCTCACCTGCATGTGAATTCCTCACACTTTGCAGTGCTTCGCTTCCCCCCTCTGACCTTTTGTGCCATGGTATCTTGGAACATAAATCACAGATTTAGACCAAATGGATTCTGGGGCTTTCTGCATGCGGAAGGCGGATGTGAATCTGCAGAGGACCGAGTGTGTGGGCCGGGCTGCCGAGGGCGGGGCTGGGTGACTCCCAGTTGCTTATGGAACATCTTGTACAATTAAAGGAATTTATATCCACACAGTAACACTTGCAGAAGTGGCTTTGTTAGCTGTTTTGTTTGAAGTCACTTTGAGGCTGTTCTTCCCGTGAAAAATACTTAATTACTACATTTCTTTTTTTTCCCCTCTGTTCGTGGTTCATGAATTTTACAGTTCCCTCCCTTGCTGACTAATTGCACTGAGCAGTAATCTTTGATGCAACCTTTGCCAAACAGCTATTATTATTGGGTGGTAAAATAAAGAAGAAAACACAGTCACAAAAATGTGTTAGGTCCTAAAGTACAAAATAAATAAGCAAAATAAAATAGGAGCCCAGCTGATTGATGTGTTAGTTTCATCCCTGGTATTGTTTATTTAAACCCAAGAGTTCAGATTCTAATAACAATCCATAGATTCTCTGGCAGTATGAAATGCTGACCTATTCTTTCTCTCTCTCTCTCTCTCTCTCTCTCTTTCTCCTGCTAGTCCGGTCACACCCTCTGCACTTGCTGAGCTCCTCAGCCTGCTGGACAGTAAAGCGATTTCTTCAGCAGCAGCTAAACAGGTATGTCCGTGCTTCCAGAACCTTCTCAGTGCTCCACTATCCCAGTAAATATTTTCTGTGAACTCCAAAAGCCATCACTAAATGAATTTCCTAACTGAAGCATTAAGTGCTTGTCGTGATGGACGATTTCATTTAGCGAAGCTAGAAAGCCCCGGTCCACGGCGGGAGACAGCGCGCAGGTTGCTCCCTGGCTTTGTCTGCTTTTCCCCTTGGTGTCCCCTAAATGTTTGTTTATGTGAAAGCCAGAGGGCCCCCAGCAGCCCTTGGGGGCTGCAACCACGTGGCTTGGTGGCTCCCAGCCAGCCCCAAAGCTGCCTCATCTCTCTCTCTCACTTGTCCTTCGAGAGCCCGTCCCCCGCAAGGACGGCGAGGTCAGACACACGTCCACGTGGTAGGTGGAATCCTACACGTGTCCAGTGTGAGATCAGACACACGTCCACGCAGTAGATGGACTCTTACACGTGTCCAGGGGTGAACATTCAAGCATCCTGTAAGGATGCGCGGGGGGTGAGATTCCCAAACTGGGAAAACTCCCACAAACCAGTCCCCCCCACAAGATGAAGAACGCCTCCCAACCTCAGAGGGCTCAGCTGCCGGTGCGGAGCCCACAGCCGAGTGGGACTTTCATGGCGCCTTTTGCATTTAATATTCACACGCACCGGCAGCAGTGGCAGGTGGCAGGGGGAGGCTTCGAGTAGCGGTGGTTCTCGGCTAATGGCGGGGGCCGCGGAGCAGGCCCAGGCTCTGTGCCGCGAACTAGAGACAGGGCCCCTCCAGTGGAACTGTCCACCCTCCGGCCCCGCTGCTTACGAAACGCTTCGGTTGCACGCGTGTCAGAGGCATACAAATGTTTATGACAGTGTTCAGCACTTGTGGAAAAATGAGATGGCCCCGGGGCAGGAAGGAACTGTACAGACGCGGCTAAGAGCAGACCAAGTGCAGCCTTTGAGAGGAAACAGGGAAAACCGTCCTCATCTCCTTCCCACCCACCCAGCCCCGCACACAAAGAAAGAAAAAGACAAACACCTAGGGCAGTAGGCTAGTTCCCGCAGGAAGACAAGGAAAGTGCTGGAAGATGCTGACGGCCGGGGTCAGAAATAAACACGTTTCCACTCGATCCACTCGCAGCATGAGGTGGGTGACTCCCAGCTCCCGTGAGGCCTGCAACGGGCAGGAGGAGCCGTGGTGCATGTCACTGCTGGGGGGGGACGGGGTGGGGGAGGGGGGCGCTGTCTTTCCTACTTTGGGGTTACTGTTGAGGAAAATAGCTGCTTTTACTGAGCAAGAGAGGGAGAATAATGTATGTTGCTTATTAAGAATTTAATACAAGAAAAGTAGATTCTCGGGTTCTGCTTGTTAAGCCACCTCCAATGACTAATTACACTGAGCATCCTTTTTTTTTTTTTGCTGATCTTGGGGCTTAACCTTAGCTGGGGCACTGTCCCGGAGCTTTCGTGCCCGAGGCCAACGCGCTGCCCAGTGAGCCATAGCTCCACTTTCAGCTTTTCCTGTGATTAATTGGACATAAAAGTTTCATGGATAGGGCTGGGGATATGGCCTAGTGGTAGAGCGCTCGCCTCATATGCATGAAGCCCCAGCACCACATATACAGAAAATGGCCAGAAGGGGCGCTGTGGCTCAAGTGGCAGAGTGCTAGCCTTGAGCAAAAAGAAGCCAGGGACAGTGCTCAGGCCCTGAGTCCACGCCCCAGGACTGGCAAAACAAAAAATAAAGTTTCATGGACTTTTCCTGCCCCGGCTGGCTTGGAACTGCGATCCTCAGATCTCAGCCTCCTGACTAGCTAGGATTATAGGCCTGAGTCACCAGCACTGGGCCGCTGAGCATCCTTTTATGTCTTATTTTTATAGTGAACTCAAAGAAGGGAAAAAAAAAGTATTGGCAACCCACGTTTCCCGAGTCTCACCCGAGTTGAAATGGGGCACGGGCTTTTGGAAACCTGTGAGCACGGAACTCATTGTGCCACAAACCAGCGCCGCCTCCGACCGCGCCACACGGGCTCCATTAGCGGCTAATGGCCCGGGGGCTGCGGGCCGGGCTGCCTCGGGGCCGACTCCCGGGGACGGCCGCCGCCCCACGGCCGCTCCGAGCCCCGGAGAGCCTCTCGCTTCGCGTCCCAATTAGTTATTAATCCAGCCCGCTTCGCCTGCCTCTTGCTGACATGTTCCCAATTAGTTCTGCCCCTCGCGCTTGGCCGCGCACCCTCTCCCAGCGGACCCCGGGGGGGGGGATTGTGGGCTTGGCCGGCCGCGGCCGGCGGCGTCCTGGGGCCGGGGTCGGAAGGCGCTGCTGCCGCGAAGCAAAAGCCCTGCGTCCCAGAAATAGAAACACGCGGCTGAACCGCCGCTGCGCAGGCGCCCGGGGACGCCGGCCAGAGCCACCGTGCGCGCCGGCGCGGGCGGCGGGCCCCTCCCCTCACTGGACACAGCCCGCACGTGGCCTCCCAGGATGCCCCGGGCGTCGCGCCAGCCCTGCCTGGGACAGACGTGATGCTCTCTTGGGAACATCATCCAGCTCACACTCGCGGGGGCCCAGGCCCAGTGAGGGTGCGGAGAGCCGGACGCCGGGCCTGGCATTCCGGCGCCGCTGCTCTCTGGCGTGGAACATGTCCCCTGCCCCGAATGCGGTTGCGTTCTCTCCCCGCCCTCCTGGGGGTGACCTCTCACGGGACTTGACCTTGAGGGGGGCTCCTTCCTCTCTAGCTCACAGCTCCCTCCCTGCCGCTTCTCCGCGCCCCTTCCTCTGCACCCGGAGGAGCTCAGGCCCGAAAGGGACAGAGTCCGTGTGCTTCCCAGCAGCACCCCTCCACTGGAGCTGGAGCAGAGTGGGGGTTCTGCCCCAGCACCGTGAGGCTGACACTCTGTCCCTACCATGTGCTCTGGGTGTGTGTGTGTGTGCGTTCCCAGCCTGCTGGGAGGGGGGTTCCTCCTTGCTGTCCCCCCCTGCCCCCCTCCCTGCTGGGCTGCGGTCAGGAGTGCACCTGGGGTGGGCTGCAGGGGTGGGGGTGGGGGGCTGGGCAGGTCCCTCCTTGCTAGGAATGCGCTCCAACCACATCCGCCGTGTCTCCTCTGAGCTTGCCGGCTCCTCTCCCTTGCTGGACACTGGATCTTTCCAGAAGGAAACTGTTTCAGGAGTCTGTGCCCATGAAGAAAATACACATTGGCCAAATCAAAACCTCCCCCAGGAGGGGCTCCCCTCATTCATCCTGACCGCCGTGCCTCCTGATAGTAGCTCTTATTCTAGAAGCCAGGGCTCCTGCCATGATGAAGAAAGAGCAGGACACGCGCTGTGTGCTGCGACCCGGGACCCGGAGAGCGCGGGGGGCAGGAGATCCCCGGGGGCAGGAGATCCCCGGGGGGCAGGAGATCCCCGGGGGCAGGAGATCCACGGGGGCAGGAGATCCACGGGGGCAGGAGATCCCCGGGGGCAGGAGATCCCCGGGGGGCAGGAGATCCCCGGGGGCAGGAGATCCCCCGCCGCCGGAGGGACCGGCCACGCGTCCAGCGTTGTTTTGCTCATTCTCTGCAGCGAGCATGTATCAGCTTTTGTAATTAGCAAAGTGTTCTCGCTGCAAGAAGAAGAATAGCCTTCAAGTGGGCAGCGGATCTCTCTAGACTGGTGTGCGGCTCCCCAAGAATGAGGCCCCCCACAGCGGCTGCCTTACTCCTGCAGCACCCCAAGAGCCCCGCGGTCCTCCCCTGGCGGCGCGGCGCCTGGCTTTCCTCCTCCAGTGCCCGGCGCTGTCCCCGAGCTGCCAGGTGGGGGGGGGGGGCAGCGGGGCGCAGGTGGCCGCCATCTCCAGGGGCCCCCCTCACCCCCCTCGCCGCGCATGGAGCTGCCGCCCCCGTTGGCCTATGATAAATGTTCCCGGCCTCCAAGCCCTGCTGAGACCCAGCGGGGGGCTCCCTGGCTGGCCTTGCTCATTAGTGAGGCGCTGCTTTTCCAGGAAGAGGGGCTCCTGCCTGCTCCTGTCCCCTGCCGGGCAGGAAGGCCCCAGAAAACCCAACAGAAACAAACCTCCCTGAGAAGTGCCCCCCAAATGTGCTGCCCCCCCAAATGTGCTGCCCCCCCATCCACTTGGGGATTTTTGTCGTTGTTGCCATTGTTAATGGTGAGTTATCATCTGGGCCATCTGGGTTCAGCTGTGTCTGGAGGGGGGGCCCCCCAGGAGGGGGGGGCCCCCGAGGGTCTCCTGACATGGCTTTGGCTACTTTCCATTTTGTGTCTTCATTTTGGAGCTACTCTCCTGACTCCCTCAAACTCCAGTTCTCAGCAGACGACTTGTAGACTCTGGGTGTGGGGTTGCCTCCTGCTGTCCATGGGGACCCCTCCTTCACTTGTCACCCCACAGACAGTCGGCCACCAGCACTCTGACTCCATCAGAGGCAGATGGTCTCCCCTCCACGGGGACTTGGGGCCCAACCACCCCGCTCGGGATAGGGGTGCGCCTGGCTGGCCCTCGGCCTGGCCCGCCCTGCCCCCTCCGCGCGGGCAGACTTCCCGGTGCGCTCGCCTCGAGTGGGGGTCCCAGAGGCCGGCCCGCACTCTTTCCCCCTCCGCCCCCCCGCAGGTGTTCGGGGCGCTGTGGAAGGGCGAGGGGAAGGCCGCGGCGCAGATCGTCGCGGAGCAGAAGCTGGAGCTGATGCGGGACCGAGAGGCGCTGGAGCAGCTCTGCCAGGCCGCCGTGGAGGGGCACCCCCGCGTGGTGAGTGGCGTCGGGAGGGCTGCTGCCGCCCGCCCACAAGTCCCCGCCCGTGGGTCCGCTCCTCAGTTCCAGCCAGGAGGGGAAACGCCATGCCGGGCAGCGCTCACCAAGCCCGGCTTCTGACGGCCCTGGCCCCGGTCTGCATTCCAGTCCACGTGGCATTGTGGGGGGGGGGGAGGGAGGGGGGAAGGGAGGGGAGAGGGAGGGAGACTTGGGCTCCCTGCCTTTGAGAGGTAGGAAGAAAGGCAGAAATAAAAATGAGTTGTAAATTAGAGGGCAAACCTCCTTTGACAGGAACAAGGCTGAAAACCAAGTCATTTTGTGTCGTTAGCCTAGCGGAAGGGCGAGCAGCCCTCCCTCCCTCCCCCCCGCCCCCCTCCCCCAGCCTAGCACTCTGTCTAGATACTCCTTTTGTATTGAGGGGGCAGTCAACTTCCCTTTTCCCCAACGGTTCTGCAGCGTGGGGCTCTTCATTGTCCCCGCGTTTCTCTTTGTAGGTGACGGACCTGAGGAAGGGAAACCCCAGAGCCATCAACAAGCTGATTGGCGTGGTCCGGAAAGCGACCTCCAACCAGGCGGACCCGACGGTGATCAAGGAAATCCTGGAGAAGAAGTTGTCGTCCTCGTCGTGAGCGGTGGGGGCCTCGGCCGCCCTCGGGAGGTCAGTGCGGACCTGCGCGCGGGAGCCCGCGACACGATGGCCGCACGCGGGCTGCAACCCACAGCTGTCGCCGCCTCTGGCCAAGCCCCCCTCCGTGGGTGACGTTCCACACTGGGGGGGAGGGCAGACCCCCTCTGCGCCTAGGGGGGGGAGTCTGCACATCAGACGCCCACCCCGCCGCTCGATGCCATGATAGGAAGCGCTTCCACCAGCTGGTCGTGGTGTTGGGAAACGTGGCGCCCCGTTGCGGAGCAGCTCAAAATGTAACTAGCATTCTAAGAACAAAGATGGTGCAGTTCCTTCTAGAAATACTCGTGAGCCTCCCAAAGGCCAGGCGTGGTTCCAGAGCTGGGCATGAACAGTGATCAAGACGGGCAATAATTTGCACGTAGCATATTTAGACGTAAGATAGGTTAATGACGATGAAAACATATCAAATAAATTGGTGCAATGTAAACATGTGTCTTGAGAGGAGGGGGCGGGGCGGTGGTGAGCCCCCTACTCACAGTAACCACACAGGAACGGAACAGCAGGGGGACCACCCAGCCGATTCCCGAAGGCTCCTGAAGGCCTAGGCCTGAGAAATGAATTCAGAAGGCATTTCACATTTCCAGATAAATTTAATGAATAAAATATATACTTATATGGAAATGAATTCAAAAGACATTACAAGTTTTCAGACAAACTTAATGAATAAAATATATACTCTATAGAAATGAATTCAAAAGACATTACAAGTTTTCAGATACATTTAATGAATAAAATATATACTGAAAAATGCACTTACACCTCAAAGATTGTATAGTTGACAATCCACCCCCCCACCTCAGGCCAGAAGAGAAAAAAGATAAGGAAAATAAATGCAACTTTAAAGTGATTTGTCTTGCCTGGAAAGAGTACGATTATAAGCTAGTAAGTCGACAGCTTCACCTCTGAGATGGAGGTGCGGCCAAGGGCATTGTGGGGAAGGCGGGGTTCCCGAGACGGGGGCGCCATTTCCTGTCTGCTTGCGTGGTGCCTGGACACATTTTAAGGACCAGATTCACAAAAGCTGGGGGGCTGGGGGGTCCGTTCATTTGTTTCTAAGCATTTGTCAAACTGACGCGGACAGAGGAACGCACTCCTTGGAAGGCTCTGAGTTCACCAAATGCTCTGGCCCGCTGGCAGCAGAGAATGTTTCTTGGGGTCCTTGCTCCACGGGCAGTGAGGGCGGGGTGGGAAGTGGGCTCCCACTTGCGTAGGTTGGCGGGGCTTCAGGTGCCCCCCTCCTCTGCCCGGTGGAAGGGGCTGAAGGAAGCCAGCTGCCTGGCTTACAACGTGCAGATGATGATAGCTCAGTAAAAGAACTTACCAAAAAAATCAGCAGCTCAGAACCAAGACTCACCTCCCCCAGGAGGCGAGGCACCTCACATTTTGTTCAGTACCGAAGATTACCCCCCCCTCCCCCCGCAAGGGGAAAAGGACGAGTCCCGCTCACTGCACCAGCCTGGCTTACAAGCACACAAGGTGGCTTTGACGTGCCAGTCCAACAGGATTTAGTCCGTAAGAAATACGGAATAAATTTATTTCGTAAGAAATCTTACTGTTCAGTTTTTATAAACTCCTGTTTCACAAAAAGTTCTAGCTTCTTGATCATCAGGCCTTCCAGAAAACACTAAAGGATCTGTCCAAGTGGCTTCAAATGGAGGGCTTGCCTGAACTGAGTGCAGCCAGACACAGTCAACCAAAACTACTTTGTCAACAGTGTGTGGACTGATGATTCTGAGGAAATCGCTGCCATTGAAGCCCCGAATCTTTGCAAGGCACGTTCTAGTCTCATTTTGGCAATTGCTTGCTCTCTTCCGTGTCAACTTTCGAAATCCTAACGGGGTGGGGGGGTGGGGGGGTTAAAGCTCCGCTCTGATTGGAACCTGACTGTATATTCAAAAGGTAAGTTTCGGTACCATCCTGAGAACTTCACTAAGCGCGGTTCTGTGGATACACAGGCCCCAGTGAAACACAACTTTGCGTTCTTGCGTGAGTATGAATTGAGTGTCCTCAAGACTGTACGCGCGGGTGCCACAGCCAAGGCACTGCCATGCGTCACGGGATCCACGACCTGTGGGCTGGGTGGAGAATGCCCTGGAACCCACTGGCAAGAGAGTGGCCTGGAGAACTGACCTTCCCCGGGGCCGGCTGGAACCAGCTCTGCCAGGTCAGGCCTGGGGAAGAGCGTCATTTGGTGGTTCTGGCGGGGAGGTAGACGCGCGGGCCCGAGGACTCATCAGCTAGTGTCAAGTGGGAGTATTCCGCGGGAATAATATTCCACGGGCCTGTGTGCTTCTGCAGTAACGCAGGCTGTCAGCACCCCCGGCCGTGCCTGAGGGGCGCACCAGGCGTCGCTCTAGAGGGGCCTGCAGGCCGGCCGGTCGCCTGAGTGACCAACAGCGAATTAGGTTGACCCACCTCTCAAGAGACAGGAGCAAAAATCACCGTGACCTGATGGGCGGTCACGTCAAAACCAGCCAAAACCCGAGGTACTCAGGGCAGATCTTCCGGGGCTCTCCCCGCGCGCCCCGAGCCCTCGCCCTCAAGTGCCTCCTGCTAAAGCCCCGTTTATCCAGCTAACGAGCTGCCCGGATAATCTGTCCTCCAAAACAAGTAATGGCCTACTAAATGCCTGAATGTGGAGAGGATTTACAGAGGCAAAATTATCCCAGAAACCATTCTTAGCCTTCTAAGAGCTTTTTCTCTAATGGTTATTTAAAAAGGACAAAAAAAAAAAAAAGTCAACTGCATTCTCTTTCAAGTTAGTTCCTCACTGACGGACGCGGTGGAGTGTAAGCTGGCTTGACGTGTTGTTTTAAGCTGCTGTTCGATTCAGACGCTGACGGCCCAAGCAAGAAGGGGCTACGTTATCGTCCCGATGACTTCCGGCCGACGTGGCTCAGCTGCGAGACTGGCCGGGCCGGTGACTTGACGTAGTGCGTCCAATAATAGCTGTCCCGAAGTAAAGTGTTTCATAAAAATAGCAAGCGGGACGTGGTTTTCAGTAACTGCAGCTTGCAATTAGCAATGAAACTGAACTGCCCTCAGATGAGGCCTGGAGCGTGGAAAGACACTTCCCAGCGCAGCCCGGCCATGCTGGCCATGCTTCCTCCTCGAAAGCCACCTGGACCCGCAGATCCAGCCTAGACAGCTCAGCCACGGCCTCGGGCGAGCTGGGAATCAACCCGCGTGACCACGCAGCCGGAGCGACGCAGACATCAAAAACAACCGCCAACCACGAGCACCGCCGGCTGCCCAACCATTCACATGCCCTGTCTAGAGTCAGAGAAGACACTGTCCTGGCCACACCCTGGTGCCGTGATGTCTTAGTGGACTGGAAATTAATCACCACAGCTGACGTAAATGAAAGTCACCTGCTGAGCAAAGGGCACTACAGAGGGATGGAAAGTACTGTGTGAACCCTGACAGGACAGCATGCCGAACGAAGTACTTTCTACCGGGAGGCCAACCCAAATAAGGCAAATGGCACAGTGGCTCGGTAAATGCCAGGGATCGGATGTAGCTAATGCTAGAGAAAACCACCTCTCTCCTCAGTAATCCCAGCATCTCCCAACTCACGGTGATGAGGTTCAACCTCCACTGGGACTTTTGTTTCAACATGTTACAAGCATTTCCCTGGCCATTTTCAAAATTCAGTCTTAAATATTCCAGTGCTCTCATGCTCTGAACCATAAAATTCACTCAGACCGGACTATCCCATCGGACCCTGCGCTGTGAGCTGGGATTGACGTGGCCATGTTCAGGAGCCATGGGGGGGGGGTGGTACTGCCACCAGCCTGGGGGTTACACCTGATTGGCCCATGGGGGCCCCTCAGTGGTATGACAGCCCCTGGGGCCTGGCACACGGAAGAGGACCAGCCAGGCTCCTGGGCCACAGATTAAGCATGTCAAATCTTTTTAGTAAATTATTTTTGCCCAAAACCTCATTATAAAGATCCTTCTAAGGGCGTGGCCTATTGACGTTAGGTCTGGAGTTTTCTGTTTATCACCACGATGCTTTCCTGCCATCTGGCATCTTCCTTTCTGCCTAAAACAACATCGCTCCTCCAAGTCCTTCAGATTTCCTTTCCTCTCCTATTGAGATCGAGGTCTTTGCCATTTTCTTGTGGTATGTCCACGGCATTCCCCAAATAACCTTTTCCTGGTTGTTTAAGCCAACCACATGGGTTTTACACAGGTTAGTCTTCTGGCTTCTTTGTGCCCTCTGGAGAAGACCACAAAGACTCAGGGACATGCGTGGGTTTCTAGTTTGAAACAGGGATTTGGGGAAAGGCCACTGTGTTTGTCACCCACACTCACCTGAAGAAATGGGGATTTTTCTGCCTCTCACCCTAGTCTCCAGTCATCCCTATCCCCCTTTAAGATAAGTCTACTTCAGTCCTGAAAAAATAGGAGGCACAAAGAATCTCTTTCCCAATGGGCATGTTACACAAAGGGGCCCACTCTGTGCATCACAATATGGAAATTGTGTGAGCTCGAGGTTGAGTTCAGCAATAGAGCACTTGCCTAGCATGCACGAGGCCCTGGGTTTGAACCTCAGAACCACAGAAGAAGAAAATAAGACTTGAAGCATCTGCACCAGCACCAAATAATAGAGATGGCTGAGAATCAAAGCAGAACAGTAAGGAATACCTTTTACAGACATGGTTTCACCATTTTGTAACCAGCTAACAAGACAATCTAAAAATCAGAAAAACGCTCGTGGAGAACCGAGTTTGAAGGTAATGAGTTACAGCTTAAATCGCATCTTCAACGGTTCCTCTTTCACTGCCTGAAGCTGCCGCCTTTCTTAGAGGAGACTTGTGGGATGTGCAAGTACAGCCAGCTACCAGGAAGCCAAGGGTGGTCCAGGGCATTGGCTGCTCCAAACCCATTTTCAAAATAGATAATAGGTCATGAACAGGGTCTGTGTTTCTTGCTTAGACCAAGAAGTCCAGCTAAGCTGGCTCCAAACCGCATGCCCTGCCCAGCCCACATTCCCTGTGTCTTTGCCCATGGACCGGCTTTCCCGCCATCAGTGCTTTAAGATCTGGGAAACACAAAGGGCTGCTTCACTCCACAGAACCTCAGATATTATTTCCTCCATTGTCCTTTTGCACCAGGGGCCTGACTTGAACAAACCAGCGCTTCTTAGGCACAGTCAGAAGACCCAGCGCTATTCCTGGGATTGAGCAGAAAGGCCTCCAAAGGACAGAGGTAGCCAGGCTTTCGAATTCCCATCCTAACAGGGGACCCGTTACCTGCTACTTGCCACTCACCTATAGAAACAGGCCCCAAATAGAGGAAGGTGGGTTCAGTATCCCTAAGTACGGGGGTGGCTTCCTGGGACCGAGGCTCTGAGGATAATCATGCCCTTGCGGGAGGCTGCAGAGCAGCCAAAGGCAGATCAGAGCAAGGCCCCCGACGATGCCCGCTTCTCCAAGTGACACGTCCGGGCGGAAGGAGTCACCACCGGCCCTCTGTCCCTCCGCTTTGCATCCGCATCCCAGCTCCCCCAGTGGGATGCCCGGCACCCCTCTCTCCATAAAGTGCAACACACTCATCAAAGCAAACGCTTTACAATGACCAGTGTTTGGGGCTTACTTTATCTACTGCCCCCCCCCCCGGGCCTCCCCCACAAAACCCCACAATGAAGTAGCTTCGGAAGTTAGTTTTCATAAACATGTAAGAAAATAACCATGGCTGTCTTTTTGCATAAGCATACGAACCCACATGCTTAGGGATGTTTTTGCTTCTGCATAAGCTTTGTTCGTCGGATCAAACTCCTAGAAACCACCGTGACAGTTTGCATAGGTACACTTAATTTTTGTGTGCAAATCTTACTAAAATAAGGCTATCTTCAGTGTTTAGGTAGTCTTACAGTGAGTAAAGAAAGCTCTCCCGCAACAAGAAATCCCTGAATTCCAGGTGCTCCCCAACTGCCCGTGACCTGCCAGGCCCGAGGCGGGGGCTCTGCCCACACCGGAAGGCAATGCACATTGAGAGAATACAAGTCCTGGAAGTAGAACTGAAAGGGACAGGTGACGCGTGCACGCGTGGGGGCAGGAAGAGCGTCACCGTCACCGTGCTCACACCGGAGGGCAGCTGACAAGCAGCCGGAAGCCCCGGGCAGGGGGGGCTGCTGTTGTCACGCCAGCCTTCTGCCCCGGGGGCTGTCCCGGTGTCACCGAGGCCCACAATGTGCTTGGTGTCATCTGAGTCGCAGGATGAGTGACTCCCAGGGACAGGACGGCAACCCAGCCTGCGAGGAGGAAAATCTGAGCGGAGGAGTGGCCAGCTTCTGAGACCTACATTCTGTACCGGGGGGGGGGGGGGGGGGCGGGGGGGAAGAAGCCCAGCCAGAGGGGGGATGCCCAGAAAAACGCCCTCCCCACACCTCCCCACAAATCAAGTATTGTCAGGAAATATCAAAGTAGAACGTTTCCATGAGCAGCTTTGCATTTAACATTCAGTCAAGATGCTATAACCTTAAAACACAAAAGTCACTATTAATATAAAAAGCTAACAGCAGGAGTCCTCGAAGTCACCCAGGATCTTGTAGCACAGGATAGAGTGTTCCTGGGCCAAGGCCGCCAGCTCCTTCAAGAACTCTGGGAAGAGGGCGGCCGCCAGCATGGTGTTCCTCACCGGCAGGGGCAGGTTCGGGGGCGCCCCGGCCACCTTGGCTCTGTTGGTCAGGAAGGGCTGAAGCACTCTTGGCGGGCCATCCAAAAGGTTCTTGCCACTTCCTGTCCTAGAAGCTTCCTGAACAGGATCTGAAACCAAGAAGAAAACTGTCATGGAGGCTGACCTGCCACCCTCCTGGGGCTTAACCATGTGCGAGGTAGGCGGAGTAGGAAGGAGTCTCGTTCCGGGGACAGCTCCCCAACTGGCTAAATGCTCAACAACACTGAAGCACTCTGGGACACACACACTTAGCAGCAGATCACATCCCACATCCGCTGGTGAGAGGAAGCTCTTATCCATACGTGGGTCCCAGGAGCCTCACGCAGACGTTGTAAGGAGAATGTAGGTTTGTCAAGGAAACTCCCAGCTGGAGGTGGGGGTGGCTCCCGCAGTCCCAG
The DNA here is from genome assembly GCF_023159225.1 of Perognathus longimembris pacificus. Lineage (NCBI taxonomy): Eukaryota > Metazoa > Chordata > Mammalia > Rodentia > Heteromyidae > Perognathus > Perognathus longimembris. Next base: position 26,619,162 of record NC_063184.1, read on the forward strand.
CCCCCCAGGAGGCTGAGGCAGGACCGCCTGAGCCCTGGGGGTTCAGGTAACCTGGTGAGCACTGTCTCAAAAGATAAACAAAAAAATCCTTCCACACCCACAAGGGAGGGACAGAGAAGAAATGAAACAGGCATCTCCTGGAGAAGACTCCGCTTGCGGCGGGTTTGCATACATCTCCTACACAGTGCTGAGATGACCACCCCATCTTTGCCATTGGCCAGGTCACCCCATGCGGCTCCAGCACCGAATTATATGCCCCGTGCAGCTCCCGTACTAGCCCCAAGAATTCCCCGCCTTCCCCCAGTCTCCTGGTGGAGGCCTCGAGCCTTCAATCTGTAAGGAGAGTGGAAGATTTTGTTTTGATTAGAATTCAAGAAAAGGATGTTGGGGCGCTGGAAGAGAAAAATCATACTAAGAATTTCCTCTAGTCATTGGGATGCAGAGGTGAGAAACGGCTTAGAAGTTGACATTTATGGAAGGTTTCCAGAGGTTTCCATCTCAGTTTCAATAGCAGATCTGAGACTATATGAGCCCATATTCATTATGTGATAGGTATTTTCACATCAAGTCAGTCTTAGTAATTAAAATGGTTCAACTTCCCTAACTAATTCCCAAGCATCTCCAGCCCCCGTACATTTGAAGGAATTATTTATGCCTTCTTCTGCCCCCTACCCAAACAAGTCTCATTACTCCTTCGAAACCACTGTATCCAAGCTCTTCATTATTTTGGCTGCTTTTTTAGAATTCAGCTCCATTTTTCAACACTCTTCTCAAAGTGTTGCTTAACTACAGTACTAAAAAATCTTGACATTTATAGTACTTTCAACATCTCACTACTGTAGTCCTTAGTGTTAAAAAAAAAAAAATTCCCCACTCTGCTGCTTTAAATATCCTTTTGGATTCAGCTCATCAGAGTCTATGGCTGCGGCGAACGGGAAACGCTGTAGAGTCTCCCGCCGCCTGGACGCAGGGAGGGCGAAGTGGTGATGTCTCCGGGGTCCACAGCTGGCCGTGGACATCTCCTCGCCAGCCCCAGGCTGGTCCTCAGCACCACAGCTCTCCAAAGGGCTGGCAAAGCAGCCTGGACACCCGTGGGCATGGCCCCGGGCCAGAACCGGCACTGCGCACCGCGCCGCCTCCCACCCGAGTTGCCTCGTTGAGAGGCCCCGGGGCGGAGGCCGAGCGCAGACTCACCTCGGCGACCGGCTGGGTCATGTGAGGCCAGGGGTTCCCCCCTCTGCGCTTCATCTCCTTACAGCTACGTAAGGACTGGGTAGGGAGCGCGCAGGGACTGGGAAGTAGGTGTGGACCATCGTGTGTGCATCGGCGGAGCCGCCCCTGACTTCACAAGCATTCGCGGAGGTCGCTCCTGCTCTGGCTCCTGATTCCTTCACCGTCCAGTCCAGTCATCCTCCAGGGCATTGCTGTGGACCCGTCATTCCCCCCGTTACACTGCTGAGGCCACGCCCTCATCTGTGGCTGTGTCTTTCAGAGCCTCTAACACGTGTTCACAGAAGATCAAACCCACGTGCCTTCTGAATGAGTGCAGGGAGTGGCCGACAGCCCGTCCTACTCCTGAGCCTCCTAGCTGGCTGGCCTTCCTCCCCCCACCTTCCTCCCTCTACCCTCCTTCTCCCACCGCCCTCCTTCCCCTCTCTCCTCCGAAGGGAGGAGGGAGCGCTAGTCTGACCTGTGAATAAACGCGTGACTGCTAAAGCTCGTCTTCTCATCCCAGATCGGAGAGAGACTCAGACTCAGCTACTGAGGGCAGGAGAGTGGTGAGGAGCAGGGACAAGATGGAAGATGCCTAAGGAGTTCTGCCGGAGGCAAGGGGGGCTGCCTCTAGTGTCACAAAGCACCCCCGAGCTCTTATCAGCCCCACCTGGCACCAGCCCACCACGTAACATCTGTTTTGTTCACTGTCGAATAGGCTGGAGCCTGGCGGCCTTCCTTGTGGAATGAGGGATCGGTTAAAGGACTCAAGGTAGCTAAACACAAGGAAAGGACAGTCCCTTGCCGAAGGACTTTCGTGGGGAGAGGAAAAGCTGGCGGTGCCTGAACCTCGGACGCTGCGTCGCAGGAATGGTGGCGCCCGCTCTGAGCAGCGTCTCTCCCTGCTGCTGGGGTGGCCCCGGAGGAGGCTCATTCTACGCCGGGGCTGCCCGAAGGCAAAGGGAGCCCGGGGCCTGCACGACCAGCAGTTCTGCAGGTGCCTGAGTTAACGCCCCTCATAAAAAGGTCCACAAACAAGCCCCTCTTGAGGGAAATGCCCCGCGGGGGGGGGGGGAGGAGGGAAACGGGTGAGGAACTACAAATACATGTCAGGACTAGGAGGTGTTTTGGAAAAGGTGCAAATGAAGGAGCTGGAGACTGGAAGTAGGAAGATCTTCAGGGTGAGGGGGAAATGTGTCCCACACTCTTCTCTTGGCACGTCCCATAGTTATTAGCACACTGACTTGTTTGCCTCAAACACCTCTGAAGACAGAGAGAGAGTAGAGTCCATCTTCAAGGCAGAGGGGACCAAAGACTGGCCCCAGGGAATAGACGCAGTGCCACTCCCCGGCCTCCTGAGAGCTATGGCCCCGCACAATCCCGCAACCACCTGCACCCCAGGCCAGCGCCTCCCGTGCGTCACTCTTAGCCAGGAAAGAGAAAAGAAAACAATACACAGCCCATCACACTGGGTTCTAGGACACAGGCCAGGTACGGCTTTAGATCTGAACACTGCCAGGAGCCTCCTCCCTGCAAGTAGAACGCAACTGTGTCTAGGGACTTCCTGGGTGCGGTAGGGCCACAGCCCGTGGGAACCTGGAGGAGCAGGGGGAGGGCAGAGGGGATGAGGGGAAGGGCGGTGAGGAGGAGGGGAAGGGCAGCGAGAATGTGAGCTGACCTTTGGTTAGTGCCACAGGGCTCATATCAGCCATGTCGACCCGGAAGAGCAGGTACTGCTGCGCTTGGAGGAGGAGGCCCGGGAAATCCCTCTCCACAGAGGCGAACTGCTCAATCTTGTTTTTCACCGATGCCAGGACCTGTCAAAGAAAAACACTGCTAGGAATGCTTCCCACCGGAAGTCCGCCATGTCACCAAGGAACCTCTCGACTATTACAGTATTAGGTCTAATTCGCTCGTTTTTAACTGCCTCGGTGTACCTTAAAGGATCCAACTAAATGGAGACTTTGTCTAGAATAATCTACACAGCCGGCTTCCTAGGGACAGGGTAGGAGAGCAAATGAGTGAGGACACTGGGATTTCTGGAAAACGCCAGTCACAGAAGGAAGGAGGACTGTGAATGGAGGTGGACGGGTCTGAGGCCGGGCGGCACCTGGTAGAGTGAGCGGACGCTGGGCTGGAAGACCATGTTGGTGTTGAGCAGGAAGGAGCGCAGGAGGGGCTGGGGGTAGCTGGCGAGCTGTGTGATGATGCCGATGAGCAGCAGGTTCACGTGCAGGGAGTTCTCCAGCATGCTCTCCAGCTTGGACAGGACCACGCTGATGAATGGGCCTGCGGACGGAGCACAGCGTCAGGGCTGGCCGGGTGCCGGGGGCCTGTTTCCTCGGGACCCAGGGTGAATCACCCGGGTGGAAACCCACGCAGGCACACACGTCTGCCTCGCCTGCTTTAGGACCTAACGGAAGACCAAGAATTTCCACAAAGGGAAAGAGGAGGCAGGAAACTAGCCACGGAAACAAGTAGTCTGACTCCACAAGTGGTTTTATTACTTTGAAAGTTGTCTCATCAGTGCTAAAAACTTGGATGACACATATTTTTAGTTAATTAGAATATACTTTCTGTGTGTGTGTGTGCCAGTCCTGGGGCTTGAACTTAGGGTTTGGGCACTGTCCCTGAGCTGTTTTGCGCAAAGCTAGTTACTCTACCACTTCAGTCACAGCTCCACTTCCAGCTTTTGGATGGTTAATTGGAGATAATAATCTCACAGACTTCTGCTGCCTGGGCTGGCTTCAAACCTCAATCCTCGAGATCTCAGCCTCCTGAGTAGCTGGTACTTCAGGCATGAGCTACCAGCACCTGGCCTAAAATGTACTTCTACACATCTTTCAGATGCCAGTGCTCAAAATATGATATTCATCCAGGATGCAAGCATTAGAGGCTACTGAAAGTTTGATAACAACAAGTTCTCTTGTGGCCAGTACAGTAGCTCATGCCTGTAATCCTGGCAGAGATAGGGAGAATCAAGGTTTGAGATTAACCTAGGCAGGAAGTTAGCAAGACTCTCACCACAGTCAATAAGCCAGGTGTGATGGTGTGTACCTGTGATCCTAGCTCTGAGGGAGGAATCAGCCTAAAGGTAGACCCAGGCAAGAAGCACAGAACTATCACAAAAACTAAAGCCAAAAAGGGATAGAGGAGTGGTTCGAGTGGTATAGCTGCTACCTAGCATGTGGGAGGCTCTGAGTTCAACCCCTAATGCTGAAGAAAACAAGCAAGCAAACAAACAAATACATCTTTGTGTCTAAAGAACATGCACCCTAAGATAAACTATGTTCATATGTCTATCCTGCAAATACCTCCGAGGAAGTTCCTGCCTCCCCAAGTACGGCAATGTAGAAGAAGAGGGGGGTAAGGGCTGGGAATATAGCCTAGTGGCAAGAGCGCTTGCCTCGTATACATGAAGCCCTGGGTTTGATTCCCCAGCACCACATATATAGAAAATGGCCAGAAGTGGTGCTGTGGCTTTAGTGGCAGAGTGCTAGCCTTGAGCAAAAAGAAGCCAGGGACAGTGGTCAGGCCTTGAGTTCAAAGCCCAAGACTGGCAAAAAAAAAGAAAAAAAGAAGAAGAAGAGGGGGTAAGATATAGGGGTAAGCAAGGCCCAGCAACTCAGTAAGCATGCTGATTTGATGGGGGTGGAGGCTGAGCCTCTTGTGTTATGGGGCTCTTTGAAAAGGAAATCTATATGGCTACCCAAGGCAGTTCATGAAGCCAAAACTGACAAAAAGAAGCCTCACCAACTATGGGTCACTGGAAAATTAACATACTTTACTTTGTGAGTTCACTGAAGGCAGAGTAATATACGTGTGTGTGTGTGTGTGTGTGTGTGTGTGTGTGTGTGTGTGAATAATAAAATTACTTGAAGATGTTCCATTTTTTAACCATAAAAATGTTCCACTAAGCAAGATTGATGAGAATTGTGTATTCCACCCAGGGGAGCTACTGATGATGCCACTAAACTTGGCATATTTATAGCAAAAGCGCGCAGCCCTCCGTGATGAGACATGCCTTCTGAAGACTTCACTGCCATTAATGTGGGTTGAACAAAAGCACACTTCATCTCGCAGGGCCTCGTGCAGAGCCCTCACGGGGTCTGAGAGGGACACCTTTCCATGGAAACAGGTCTCTGTGAGGAACAAGAACAGCGAGCCCAAGCCTGCACTCAAGCCGGGAGGTAAGGGGGCAGCTGACATAACTCTGCCTCTAGCTGAGGATGTTGTGCAGAGGCCTCCGGAACCTGGGGAAGTGTCGCCCCTGGTGCGTGGTGCTGAGCTTGGTTCTACTTCCTCATCCCTGGGATGGGAGGCAGAGCCGGTGTGGGAGGAAAGTCAGGCATGGATGGAAAAACCTGGACACTCTAGACTGGAAACCTGGTTGGAAAGCAATCGATGGCTTTCTCATAGAGAGCCCTAGAAATGGCACCGGTGCTCTTCGTATGACCCCCTAGCACAACGCTGGCCTTCCAAGGGCTCCTCGGGGGAGGGCTGCTGTCCTCCATTCCTCCACTTGGGTCCAGTCGCTCCTAGCCCCTCTTACCCACGCCCCTGCAGTCCCTGGCCCAGTGTCTCCTCCCTTCCAGGTGCATGAGGGCACGCTTGGGCAGGAAGAGTCTCAAAAGGAGGAAGTTACTTGGCCCCCACACATTGTGAAAAGTAAAAAGATCACAATGACATCAGTGTGCTACTTGAGTAATCACAGCATTAGGTCAAATCCAGAAGACAGCCATCAGCACCCACCAATGAGGCCTGGGCAATAGAAAGTACACATGCCTTAAGCCCTTTCCAATTGCTACGTTATTCTTAGACGATTCCTATCACATTAACAAAAGAAAACTGCCTAGCAAAATGAAGTTGCTAGGGAACCGGCCAGCAGCTGAAAATCAGAAGACAACTTGGAGAGCCACAGGTGTGGACGGAAGGTGTGTTCAGTCTCTCTTCTCCTGGGAAGGCAGACAAACTCCCCACTTGCTATCATTTGAATCTGAGTGCCCCCAAAGGCTCATGTGTTGGAAGTGTTCCTGGAAGGTGGGTGGGCACTTTAGGAGGAAGAGTCCAGTGGGAGGAAGTTAGGTCACTGGAGGCATGCACACGGCTGGGGATATTGGGGTGACTCCGGCGCTCTTCTTCTTTCTCCTTTTTTGTTTCCTGGCTACCATGAGGTAAGCAACTTCCCCTGTCACACATCAACCACTACGATATGCTACCACACGCCCCAAGAAAATGGGGCCAAGCAAACATGAGCTGAAACCCTCCCATGTATAAGGAGATTGTCTCGGGCATTTTGCCACAGTTATGGAACCATAACATACAGCCCATCGGATGCTCGGATTTTCAGAATGACTAAGGCCCATCTCTACCATCACTCCCTGTCACTCTCTTGTGAGAGACCTTTCTTTCTTCAAGAGTCCTCATCCCTGCCTTGATCAACCCTGCTCCTCCTCCCTGCATTTCCTAACTCCAAGCATGCAGCTGCCATCATCGGTTGAGCAGCTCCACTTCTACCTCAGAAACAACATAAATGTGGGCCTGACCTCCACCCTCCCCTGACAGCTCTTTCTCTGTCAGCATCTCATCATTTCCAGTATGGACTCAAAAACTGATTTTTCTGTTTTACTAGCTGGAAAAAGATTGTGTGTGCGTGTGTGTGTGCGTGTGTGTGTGTGTGTGTGTGTGTGTGTGTGTGTGTATAAGAAATGGAAAACAAGCCACTCCCTCCAGGAGAAATCTGTTAGCAGATTCTACTATATCCTTCCAAAAATGTTTTCTATGTATAATAATACTAGCTATGTTATTATTCCAAATATTTATGAAGTACATCCCATGCGCCAGCCAGTATTCCAAGCACTTTTCATGTCCCAATGCACTTACTACCCACAACCACCCTAGAAAGTATGTTTCTTATTTATCCCATTTAAAGATAAGGCAGCATTTTAAATGTGGACAGCTATAGTAAATAGTGGAGTCAGGGCTTCAATTCAGACAGTCTATTTCCAGTGCCTTAAGCCAGAATATTATCCTGCCTCCTGTGTGTGTGTCCGCATGTGTATATGCTTCTGTGTGTGTATGTGTGTGTTGGAGACTTTCCCATACCAACTGTCTAAGTGATCTCCGGGTCAGAAGACACTTGGTTGTTAGGTGTTGCCTAGGCAAGCCAGTGTCCCGTCAGTGGGCCTTCGGTTGTTGAAGTCTCCCCTTGTTCTCGCTGCACTGGCCTCTCCCTAGCTCAGTGCTCACTCTCCATGCCACCACAAAGGCTGGTCTTTCATGTGCGGTCACATGACTCCACAACTTTAATATGGATCATATGTGAAGTACTTATTTAATAAGGTACTGTATTAGCTCCCTGATACCTCAAGCTATTAGCACTTTTTCCAGGGGTGAGACTTCTTTGACAGAGAGGTGACGGTGTAAAGAACAGCCTTCACTGGCCAGAGAAATCCCTATGTCCGACAGAACGCCTGTAGGACAAGGGCATTTCCTACTGGGTGGCGCAGGCAGGCTCCCGGCAACACTGAATAGCCTGTCACTGACTCCTGCCCTGCCCTTGTTCAGCAACCCCAGCTTAGTACACTCCCCTCCTCATCAGGAAAATGTGACGCGATCTAATCCTTCTTACTTATGATTGACTGGATGATTGAATTTTAATTAAAAGTTCTTCACACTGAAATGTTATCTCAGCTAGAACCCCAAGCCTTATAATTGTGGAATGAAAGGCTTTCTCCCTGTTTAAGTAAATCTCCAGGCATCCATAAATAGATGAACAAATGCTGGGGGAGGAGAGGGAAAGAGCTCCTTGAAAATCGCATTAAACCTCCATGACTGGACCAGAGGGCATCTGCTTTCATCTCTCTCAGGGGCCCCCCGGAAGATGGGGACGGCCATCCCTCACCAGGCTGCCTGTCACTGCCAGTGAAGAGCAGGCCTCTCAACGACAGCTGTGGGGGATGATACCATAACCACACACTCCCCACAGCTCAGTCTGTCCTCATGGGCAAATGGCAGTCCGGGGATGCTGAGGCCCTATGGCTTGCAAGTGGCTAGAACTACGATCTACGCATAGGCCTGACTGCAAGGCCACCGTCTGTGTCTTTGTGTCACTCATTTCTTCTGGCACCTCTCTTTGTGACCGGACACTCCAGTCTCCTTTGAGCTTTCTGGGCCCTCTCATCTGTAGAAATTCCCTCAACACCACCGCTCGTGGATTCAGATTTTATTGCTTAACACTGAGTGCTGTTTCTTGTCTTAATTCCTCACCTTAACCCATTCATCGGGCATCCCCTCCTACCTCTTTGCCTCTTGTAGAGTTGGACAGGTGCCTTTTGAACACACCCACCTGGAAGAATGCAGAGTTTATGGATCTAGACTCCTAATTTTGGAGTACCGATTCTGTGGCTGCAAGGCCAAGACACAACAAGCCCCAGTGGTTTCTGATGTGTGCAAATGGTCACTGTCAATTGGGCACGCGTTCCCAGTACCTCCTGGGGACTTTGCTTTCTGCTCAGCTGCTAGGGACAGAACAGGGAACAACACGTCTCGGCCCAGCGGAAGCATGCTTTCCAGCAGGGGAGCTTGTAATTCCAAAAAGTATGCATACAAGCAAGGGCCAAGGAGAAAAATAAACCAGACTAAAGGAAATGGGGCTATTAAATCAGAAGACTGGATTCCAGTAGGGTTTGATCAGTCCTATTACTGTGTCACAGATGCATCAAGAAAAGCTATTGAACAGTACCATTGAACCCCTCACTAGCTGAGCAAGCAAGAAAACCATTGCTTTCTTCTGACAAAACACAAATGAGACCACCCTTCTTTGTTCTTTACAAAAATGTCTTCCCTCCTCTGTCAGGTAAACCGATAATGCTCTTCATGTCCACCTACCTTACCCTGTTCACACGTGTGCAAGGGCTCTCAGAGGGCTGAAACCACAAAGCAGTTTAGGGTCATCACCTGTGAACGGGGTGCTCTGAGTCCTCACAGGACGGTAACCGGCATCTCCCCCCCCAAATGGGGAGGGCATGGTCTCCACAGCAGGAGTTTCCGCCATGAACGAGTCAAAGTCGTCGTCGTCCTCTTCTTCTATGTCCTTGTCCCCCAAGGACAGAGAATTACTCTCCTTCTCCTCCTGTTCTCTTTTGCTCTCCTCCTCTCTCACTTCTTCTTCCCTCGGAAGAAGGAAGGGATCGGGTGTGGGGAAGCCCTGGTCCATCAAGCCCTCGGTGCCTGAATCCAGCTGCTGAATGATCTGGTCGTACTGGGCAAGGAGGTCTTCGCTGTCTGGGTTGACGAGGGGCACATTTGCACGGGGCTCTGCTTCAGAGATGGGGGCTGCTACCTCGGAGTTGACTTCGGGAGCACTGTCTTGCTTTGATTCCGTGGGCGTGTTCTGGAGCAAGTCTGAACCGTCCCTCTTGGGCTCCTCCTCTACATCTGCCTCTGGTGGGGGGCTGGGGAGGGGACCATCATCCACAGGGGGCTGCTCACCCTTGCTCTGGGCCTGGGCTGGGGGCCCTGTTTCCTCGGGCAAGTTCCTGGCCTCCTCTGAGTCCTTCTCTGCACAAAGCCTGTATACCATCACATCATCCTGGAAGTCCGACTCTTCGATGTAGGAGCCTTTGAAGAGCAGGATGGCATTCTTCTTCATCTCTTGGATGTGTTTAGGGGGATCCACGGGACCAGGAGTACCGGATGTCTCCACATCGTCGTAAGGCCCAGGGGAGCCCACCTCGGCCCCGGAGGAGATGCCAGTGTCGTAGCTGTCATCCCACTCCAGCTCTGTCTGGCTTCTGTCCTTGGCTGAAGTCAGCTGAGGCCCCATAGTCCCAGGGCGTTGTTGTTGTTGAAAGTGCCGGGACTCCGGGCAGGCCAAGCCCGGATGGCTCTCCCCGGTCAAACTGTGCAGGAAGGTCTCGGGGTCGGGTGAGTCCCCGTCATAGAGGGCCGACCAGACTCGGCAGTCCCTCATGCAGCGAAGGATGTTGGTGCGGGCCTCCCACAGGTACTGCAGGTAGCTGATGTCCAGCGCCTTCCCGTACTCCACGATGCAGGCGGCGGGGGAGGGCTCCGCAGACGGCGGCTGCTCTGCGGTCCCTGCACACAAGCAGATAGAATGAGCGAGGCGGAGAATGCAAAGCCTTCCATAACCCGCTGCTACCAGCCACGTTAGGTGTAGTCGCTGATGACTCAATTGTTTCTGAGTAGGAAAAGGCGATAAGGTTTTAATGAGGGAAGACTATGACAGAGACTCTACTCTCACAGAAGTTCTAAGACCGTAAATGGCCAGATGCTGGCCGCAGCCATCAGAAAAAGTATTTGACATTAGCTGTTAGAGAAAGAAAAGCTGATCAGAGCCACTTCTCAGGGAGAGAGGATGACATTAGGTAATTCACCTAATGTAGTATCCGCCACACAACGGGTAATCATTGAAATGTTTTTCACTTTGGTTGTAAATATCTATGAATCTGAGAGCCAGTTTTTCTGCAGAAAACTCATGAGTTTTTAGAAAAGCCAATGAAATCATTGTGCTCTTACTGGGAATTACCAAGATATAATAAATATGTATCTCAATTGGTATGTCCAAATTAGGTCACATGGAAACCAAAACAGTCGTTTCAGCTTGCGAATGCATTCTGTGCCTATGCGTTAGAAGTTCTAACCTAGCTGAGCACCGTGACTCATGCCTGTATTCTAACTATTTAAGATGCTGAGATTGGGAGAACTGTGGTTCCGGGCAAGTTTTGGGGTGGTGGGGGGGGGGGGAGTTCTTGAGACGGTAACTGACCAAGTTATTCACAAAGTAAACAAGATCATGTTTTATCCCTTGTCTGGCCCAGGGTTTACAGACCTGAGTTGTCGTGCGTGCACTTTGACCAAAGGATGTAATCCCTCTCCAGGTTCCCGAGCGTCAAGGTGATCCCGCTGCCGCAGCAGATGGGGGTCAAGGCCAGCAGCTTGGCCGCGGACACCGAGTAACAGTCTCTTTCCTTCACAGCCCACCTTTGACTCAGCATCATATGATTGCAGGGCATCAGGTACCTAGAAGGACAAGAAGAGTCCATGCTTAGTGGCTGTGATTTCCTAACCATCATCAGGATCCGTGTCCCAAAGTGTCATCTGAATTAGTAGTGGTTGGGGGTGGACTTGCCCCGCCCCCTCCCTCCCTCTAGTCTACCACCAGCCACTGCCAGCCATTCCCTCCCTTGCCTGAGACTTGTCCAGGGCTGCTTTTGTTTGTTTGCTGTCCTGGGCATTATTGGGAATTGAACCCAGGGCTTCATGCTTGCTAAGTAGGTACTTTACTACTTGAGATTCCGGGGATGCTTTCTTCTGATGGAAGTGCCCTTCTGTGAGGCATTTCCCCGGCGTTCTTGATTTAACCTCTGTGAACTTCCTCATCTCCCTCTTTACCCTCCTGCCTTCATAGCGACTGTCACCTTCCCCTGCAGTGTGCCTTCCCCTCGCTCTGCTTGACAAACGACCCGTCATCCTACAAAGCCCAGCTTCAGTGACCCCTTCTCTGGGAAGGCTTCCTGGCTCCTACTCCAAGGCATAGCCCATTTCTCCCTCCACGGTGCTCGTGATTAAAGTATGATTGCCTTGTATTCCAGCCACTTCAGTGTCTGCCTCCTCAGTACAATGTGGTACCAGACCAAGAACCCGCCTCAACAGTTTGTGTTAGAATCCTGAAAACTCTAGCCCATAGTGGTTACTGAATGAAGGCACAGTATGAACCCTTCTGTTCTCGAGGCTGTCAGCACTCAATGTGGGCCCCATTTCACATATCGTGGGTCATCTAAAGCACCTGGCTGTCATCATGGGTGAGACAAGGAAAGCTGGGCAATCATTTCTGACATACCTGCAGCACCCCAGTGGGCTTCAGGGGTGCACTAATGTGTGTAGATGTCTTTCTTACCAGAAAAAGACCCACACAACAAAGATGGAGCAAGATGGAAAAAGGACCCACAGCCAGAACCAATGGTGTCCAAGAGTGGCCTGAGCCCTTTTGTGAACAATCCCAACCTTTCCACAAGCAGAGTGTTCTCGGTATCTGCATTCAGCTTCCAAGACAAAGGCAGTACCAAGGAAAACAACCTACGATTAAGGTTCCTGTGTAAAAGATAAAAAGCACAACTTGCAGGATATGTCTCAGGGCCTGTAAACAACGAGTCATCTCCCACATCTCCTGTTGATCCAAATGAGGAAAACCTAAGTTATATTAATGACCCTGACACCTCAGGAGCCCTAGTCAAACCATTCAATTCTCTTTTATGGGAAGGCTTTAACATTACCTTCCACGTATGAAATGACAAATTTGCCATCTAACCTTCAGCCACCTATTTCTTACTCTATAAATTGCTAGTACAGCTAGGTGAGGGAGTCCTTTGCAAGCATAGGTACAGTAAACTTTCTGTCGCTAAGGACCAGACACGCTCCACTCGTCCTGTCTGATGTGGTGGTATCTATTTTCAGTTTTGTGAAAGCCGAGGGCAACAGAAACAAAAAGGAAAGAGAGGAGAGCAGCAGCTTTGGGAACCCAGATCTGAGCCCTGTAGAAGGACATGCCACGGGCAAACAATGAAGGGCTCTTTCTCATGAGGATCTGTGCGTACAGAGGCTTGGGTGCCAAGGAGCCATGCTAGGGCGAGAGACGTTCTTACCTCTCTCTGAACACAGCATAGCTGCAGCCGCAGCCGCAGGCTCTACATGAGGCAGGCTTCCCTCTGCCTGGGGGCGGGGGGGGGGGCGGTCAGCAGCACCAACAAAAGGGGCCAGAGTCAGAGCAAGCAAGGAGACCATGGCCGATGCTGCTGTGATCCCGGTGACAGGGGACAGATGTGTGAATTAATTAAATAGAAGAGCCCTTTTGTGGGAACCCTAGAGGTGGGAGCTCATGCTTTACAGGAAACCAACGTCTGACAGAAGGTGCCGGGGTGAGAGCAGAAGAACCCCATCCTGTGGTCACTGATGTAAATTCTTTTCCAAAGGCTGGAGATGCCTCAGGAAATTCACAGTACACAGGACTCATTGTTTTCTTATTTGGGTCCTTAATTATTTATGGGATGAACTGTTTTGATGTTTTTCTATATACCGAAGGGACTCAATGTCTACTCGTAGTTCAAAACAAGCATATTTCATGATTTGAGTTGATACACATAGACTTCCACTCTCTGTTTGAAGTATTTAAAAAATGGAACATTGCATCTTAGCTAATAGAGCTATTTATCAAATATCACCAGTGGGTGACGTGAAATTCTTTTAGAATAAAGAGTTATTGGCTTCTTGGAAGCTTGCAAATGCCTGCTTTCAACAGAGGCTAGGGACTGTCTTCTGAATAAATGAATGGGGGGAGGTGGCCCATTGGCTAGAGAAAGAGCTTCTGTGAATAAAGCGGCCAAATGCAAGGAACCTCCCTAGGAATCAAAGCATTGACTGCTCTAGAAAGATCCTCACATCAAGGCAGAAAGTGTAGATAAGTCACACCTTAACCTATGTCTTTCCAGCATTTCAAGGGAAAGAGTAGGAATAGAAAGTATGCTAGAAAGTTCCCAAATGCCAGATATCAAAATAATCACTCAGATATTTAGGACAGGTATTTGGCATCAAGCATCCTTTCAATCATAGTGTATTCTGTATTCATTTCATTGGGAGATTTTTAAGTTGAGGAAGTAAACAAAATCCAAAACTAATAAGTATTGCCTTTAGATGTCCAGATTACTCAACGCCCACCCACCCCCACCCACAGAAGAAACTTTCATCTAGATTGTCCTCTCCCCCAACCTCTACAACTCCAGTCTATTTTCCTTTTTCCTAGCCATCACTCATTAAAATAAACTGCCACTCCTGGAGCAACTCAGTGACAAACAATCGATGACAAAGCCTGTGCACTGGGGCTGGGAATATGGCCTAGTGGTAAAGTGCTCACCTCGTATACGTGAAGCCCTGGGTTCGATTCCTCAGCACCACATATATAGAAAAAAGGCGGGAAGTGGTGCTGTGGCTCAAGTGGTAGAGTGCTAGCCTTGAGCCAGGGACAGTGCTCAGGCCCTGAGTTCAAGCCCAAGGACTGGCAAAAAAAAAAAAAAAATCCAGAAAGGAAAACAAAAACAAAGCATGTGCACTGATTATCGCCACACTGACAAGAAAATAGAACCAAAGCCGCCACAAGCAAGGAGGGCAGCAAAGGGCCTGAGGTAAAGATCAACCGAATGCCGAGAGGAAAAAAGACTTCAGAAAGACCATCTGTTGTTCGAAACACGCTGGGCCAAATTCTCCCATTCACTTCTCCCTATCCCACTGCTTTTCTAGCCTCATCTCCAGAACCCCGTTTCCTGTGCAGGATGGGAATGGCCCTGAAGTATATACACATAGCTGCTCCTCAAGCAAAGCGGCATCCATCTGAACCTGACTCAAAATGATCATCTAATGAATCAAGCAACTTCAGTTCACCTCAACTAGAAATCTCAGGCTGCAGGGGGCGGGGGCTCATTTGCCACCTTCCTATTGGTCAGTGTTGCCACCTGTCCCTAGTCTGTGGTGAAAGTACACACACACACAGATGTCCAATTTCTCCTTGGTTTTCTGCTCAGCAAATGCCCCCTTCTCTGGGGGTATCTAAGTTCAACTTGCTTCTGATGTTTTGCCAAATGAAGGAAACATCACAGTTACAAATAGCATAACACTATGAAATGCCAATATTTAAGAGCATTTGAGTTGCAACAGAAATTGACATACAGTTATTATTTATCACACCACAAACAACTTCAGGAGAAAGCTTTCATACAAGCTTCACTGCTTGATGGGCTGTCAGAACTACAGGTTTATCACCTATCTGCAACGAGTGCTATGGAGGCAGAACAAAACGGACGGATTACCAACCAGCTTTTTGTGCTCTTTTAAGTGATCTTGAAACGAACGGGACAAAGATTTTTTTCATGATTCACAGACAGATTCTGAATCAGAAACAGTATTCTTTTCCATAGTTTAAAGTGCATTTTCTAGACAATTCTCCTCCCTCAAGTTTGTGTGATACTTACAAGGTTTCAAAATGTTTTCAAAGCTATCACCATGGTTGGGTCCTTCTAATAACCTGAGAGGCAACTGAGATGCAGAACAGGCGAGGGCCAGAGCTGGGGGAGCAGAAACCGGGGGCCTCTGGCACCCCACACAGCACATTAGAGCTAGAGGGGCTATTCAAGGAAGAGTACCCATACTACCATATTATTGTCACCATCATCTCCATGAAAAACAAACAAACAAATGTGCTCATCGTCAAGCATCTTTTATTTCAACTGTATTTATCTGCATAGACATTTTAAATTCAGAAAGTAAAAATAATCCCAAATTTGTAACTATTGACTCAGACACTCAGATTACTCAAAGCCATCTCCAACCATACAGGAAAAGAAACACTGAGCATTTGAACTGCCCCAGAAATTGGTATTTGGTTATTGTCTATTCATCATACGATACTTCCCTTAAAAGGCATTCAGACATCTGTCACTACTCTACCTCCTTCCAGACCTGCAAGTTTATCATGTATGGTCCATGGATACAGTGTATCAAGAAGACCATGAGGTCTAGTGGTCTTCTGGTATAGTCTGGCTTTTTTTTTCTCTTTTTGTGCATCATTCCACTCAGACCCTGTGGCAATATGTCCTGCCAGCACTTTGTAGAAACTCTAAGTCCTTACCTGCTATAAAAATGACTAGCCCTAAAACTGTTTGGTGTAAGTGAATTGAACACCTCAGGGGGGGAAAGGGAAAGGGGGAGGAGTGAGGGGGGAATGAGGGACAAGGTAACAAACAGTACAAGAAATGTATCCATTGCCTAACGTATGAAACTGTAACCTCTCTGTACATCAGTTTGATAAATAAAATTTTGAAAAAATAAAATGACTAGCCCTAACTTAGACACCGACATATGTCAAGCATGCTGATTTCTCCTTTGTCATAAGGTACAGGTCTGGGTTTCAGAAGGAGCTGTGGAGATTGCCATTTCTGAAGACAAGCACAACACTGTGAGCAGACAAAAGGTCCAGAGTTCCCCTGGTAAAGGCCACTGAACAACCAGCAAGCAAACCTTCCCTGGTGACCTCCCCAGCGGGGAAGCTCCGCACCTCCAACCAAGGCCAGGCTCACAGCTGCCTCGAAAAAACAGCTGCTTTTCACGACATCAAAGAGCACCATTTAAGAATTTAACATTTAAATACAACCAGCTTTTACCCACCTTGGAGCAAAAGCCTCAATTTTGGCAATAAAAAAAAAAAAGAGGCACGTTGTTCAGCTAAATACTAATGCATTCTGTCATGTCAGCTGAGCCTTGATGGGTGCTAAGGTAATCCTTTCAAGACAGACTTCCCAGAGCGCTTCTTTACCATGGGATTTGTTCTGTGCTAAGGCCCGCAAGATTAGTCACTGATGACCTGATCTAAAACAGTTCAAAAACCGTTTTTATACCTAAAAATCTCTCCCATAAAATTCTGTAAGGCCCTCCAAAGCATACCACAAACTTTTCCTAAAAACAGAACTAGGGACTGAACTCAGAACCCAGTAAGCGTTCTACAGCCTGAGCCCCAAGTCCTCTTTTAGTTTCCTTTACAGATAGGGTCTTGTATTCATGCCTAGGACCACACGTCACACTAAGCTCTTCCTACCTCTGCCTCCCAACGCGTTGAGATTACAGGCATGCGCCATCATACCCAATCTGTTTTCTCATTCATTTTTGATGGCTGCCTTTCGCGGGACGCTGTGCTTACCCCGCACCGTCCTTCAGAATCACTCATGCTCACACTTGCCACTGCGTCCACTCGGGTGCTTTAGAGGATCTGTTAAGGCACAGCTCACATGGGCTCGCCTGTAGAGTTTCTCGTGGGAGGCTGAGAATTTGCACTTCTGGCCAGTTCCTAGGCAGTGCTGCCCCGGCTGCTCTTCCCAGAAGGGCACTTGATGCCCCTTTAGGTTTCCAGAGCTTCCTACGCAGAAATGCTACCACACCTTCCTGGGTAATCACTCTCGACACGTCAAAAGCCCCGGGTAGACCAGGGAAAGCCAAACCCACTCTTCCCTTGCTTTCTGCTTCATCCACCCTTATCTCCAGTAAGGAAAGCGTGTCAGCATTAGAGGTGCTTAAAAGCTGTTTTGCTGGGCCTGTGAATTAACGATAGCAGGAGAAAAACTTGGCATCCTTGCTTCCATTTTGTATGTGTCTCTACAGTCGCTTTGCAATCACCTTGGAATCTGAGAAGGGCAGGAGTAATTAATATCTTCATGACAAGGGACCAGAACTACCCCTAAGGAATAATAGCACTTCCTCAGGGCAGACCATTCACAGGTGATGATGACTTCTTTATCTTGACCAGTGATAGAAGAGAGTAATGAAAGAAACACACACACACACACACACACACACACACACACACACACACACACACACACGCTGCTTTACAATTCTGGTTAAATCTGAAGAGAGATAAAAGTCTCAATCTGTCTGCTGCTTTGCTTATAGCAGTATCACAATTTATAGAAAGATGAAACAAAAACATGAAATAGGCCAGGTGTTGGTGGCCTATAATCCTAAGCCAATCAGGAGGTTGAGATCTGAGGATCCTGGTTCCAAGCCAGCCCAAGCAGGAAAGACTCTTACCTCCAATGAACCCCCAGAAAACCAGAAGTGGTGCTGTAGCTCAAAGTGGTAAAGTACTAGAGAGCCAAGGCCCTGAGTTCAAGGCCCACAGCTCACAAAACAAGAAGAAAAAAGAAAAAAAAGCAGGAAACATACATAGGTAGACTTTAGTGCCGGCCCCAGTTACTGCACTGGCGACAGTTTTCCTCCTGGGAGTGAAGTATTTCTCCTGGTCCTTGGGTTCCTGAGGCCATTTCCACTGGTGTTACGTATAATAATCACTAAGGTACCAGGACTCTCTCAGCTCTGGGCCAGCCTTCTGCCTGGAAGCATTTTCAGCAGTGTTGGGGGGCAGCGAGGAGGCTCACTGAAGTAGCTGATTCCAAGAGTCAGTGATAAGGAAGAACAGTACACCATGGTCTAGCCTAGTGCTTTCTAGAACGCTAACTGACAATGCCAAACCCTGAGCTAACACTGAGATCATCGTTTTCTCTCACAAACACAGATACTTACTTCCCTTCGGGTACTGGACAAAGAGGCACCAGTTGGGCCAAGGCAGGATTTGGTGCCATGAGTCTTTCCATCTATATTACCAAGTCATCCTAACAGCACTCTACCTTGATCTTCAATACCCCCCTTCAGGCCCCCAACAGCTTCAGGTCACCTTTCCCACAGGCACTTGTGGAAGACACTGCATTGCCGCCTTGCATTCCAGTCCCTTTCAGGTCACCTGGGCCTCATTGCACTTCCTTAAGCATTTACTGGATGTAATTGAGACATACAGATCAGAGAGTGCACATCAGATGTGAGCCATTGCCAAAGGGGGGGGGGGGGAATCAAAGACATTAAATTCAATTTGGAGAAAAGCCGTAATAAATGCCCTTCAGGGGAAGAATTCCAGCCACCGTATCAATGAAATTTCATAATACCTGCAAAATATTTCAATAGTCTATTATTTCCAGGAACATTTTAATGAAATAATGCACGTAACCCTCCAAAAAACTTTTCCTAATAAAACTAAATTCAACCTTGGGATAAAATACAAAGATTAAACGGATACTCTTAATATTCTTAGAAACATGGAGCCTACTTAGGTCGTATCACTAAAGTAAAATAAAAGTAGTACCACAGAATGAAATGGTTTTTAAAGGAAAAAAAGAAAAGAAAGGAAAGGTCACTCACCTTAAGACTAGTTGGAGCATCACATCTTCGCAATGTAACCCGATGAGCGTTCTGAACAATGCCAGGGACACCACACAGAGCTGGAGAGTCATTAACACATTCTATTTCAGATACCAGAACAACAACCCTCATTCCCACTGCTGTCAAGTAAGTCAGAATTACAAAATAAAATGGCTTTCTTTCCCTCAGCAGTTTTATAAAACATACAGTGCTGCCAGAGAGAATGTGTACTGAGGATACGGGCTCTCCTATAGGAGGGGGTAAGGCAGTGTCTGGGTATGTCATATGCAGAATTATCCTACAAATACACCTGTCTCTTAGCGTCAGCCATTAAGGATCCAGAAAACATGCTTCTTACACCTCCACCTCTCCCTCCTCTTCCTCCCCCTCCTCCTCTATTTCCTTCTCATGTCTTTTCATCCCCTCCCCTTTCCTCTCCTCTCCTCCTCAGGTAATTTGTCCTCTTTACTTTTAAATATGGACTTGGTTATTCATAGGCCAGAACTCACAGAAAACTGCAGGCAACTTGGTCCACTGTCTTTTTGAGGGCTCGGCTTCTGTCTTAGCTTTGGGGACACATATTCTCCTTGGTTCCATTTCCTAAACCACTTGGAGTGTGATGATGTACTTCTCAAAGAAGTTCTTTTTTTTTTTTTTTTTAAACCACCAAGTCTTTCAATCTCTGATTTCCAAAAGGGAAAAAATAAACTTCCAAATAGCAGTGATACCCAAAGGTATGTTATAAAGCCATTGTACTCTTTTGAGAGTAAGCTTTCATCAATCTTCCAGGCCATTTAAGTAATTTAGGCTCTCATTCTTTGTACAGGAGAGTAAGTGCTAGTTCATCTTGGAACAGGATGAGCCTCAAACCCGGTCAATGAAATCCATAATGGGGTGGTAAAGAAATAGCTGTACTTGACCTGCCCTGAAACATCTCTTTTGTTCAAGGGAAGTCATATACCTGTAGTTAGTCAGAAGCAAAATATCTGCCAATTCCAAGCCACTGCCCACGCGGTCCCTTCACCTGGAATTCCTGTTCCCATCTATTCACAATGCAACTCTCACTAATTCTCAAGGACTTAGGTTAGGTACCATCTCCTCTTGGAAATACTTCTTTCCTTCCTCACAATATTACCACTCAAAACCTCCTCTGCCCAGTCTCAATTAGGTATCTATTTTATCTATTGTCACAAATCACAGCCAGGGGGAAGGGGCTCAATGATACCTTTGTTGAGTTCTTTGTTCTATGTAAAGTACCTTATTAAATACATGACTCACAACTAATGTTCCTACTATTTTGTGGGTTAGCTTTTCACTATTTGATGGTGTCAATATGTTGACGGTGAAAAGTGTTTCATTTTTCTGATTGATGTCCAATGTACCTGCCTTTTATTTTGCTGTTCATGATTTTGGTGTCATATCTAAAAAAAACTATCATCAGGTCACAAGATTTACTCCTATGTTATTGTTATTGTTGTGTTTTTTAAGAGTTTTATAGTGTTAGCTCATGCATTCAGGTCTTTGATTCATCTGGAATAAATACGTGACTTTAGAATTCTGGGTCTCTGACATTCCATACAAATTTAGGAACGAAGGGATGGCGATCTGGCTCAAGTAGCAGAGTGCTGGCCTAAATTTTGGAAATCAGCTTAAGAATTTCAGCAACGAGGATGGCTAAGAATTTTACAGGGAATGCATTAAATCTTCACATCAATCTGGAGAGTATTCTTATATTAACAATATTGGGTCATCATTTCTTCCTAAGTATTTTATTCTTTTTAATGCTATTATAAATAGTATCATCTTCTTAATTTGATTTTTGGATTCGTTACTGCTGTTGTATAGAAATTATATTGGTGTTTGGACATTAGTCTTGTATGTTGCAACCTCATTGAACTTGTTATAAGTTCTAATAGTTTTTAATGTATTCCTTAGTTTTTTGAATACACAAATGCGGATGGTTTTTCTTCTTATCTGAATGATTTTATTTTCTTATTTAATTTTCCTGACTAGAATTTCAAGTACTACACTGAATATAACTGTTGAATACAGACATTCTTACCTTATTCATTTTTTAAGGGAACAATTTTGAACAAATTGCTCTGAGTTTTTCAGAGATGTTAGATATTGAGTTGAAGAAGTTCCCTCTATTCTTTGTTGATAAGTTTATCATGCTGATAATAGTCAAATGCTTTTTCTGTATCTTCTCAGATAAATATGATTTTTTCCTTTATCCTATTGCTATGATGTATTATATTAATTGATTTTTTTAGATTTTAAACCAACTTTGTAATTCTAGTTTGGTAACTCTCATCTGATCAGAATATAATCCTTTTCATATATTCTAACTTCTATATACTAGTGAGAATTTACTCATAATAAATATTAGTCCACAGTGTTTTATTTTCCTTCTAATATCTTTGTCTGCTTTTAGAATCACTCTGAGCTCATAGACTGAAGTGGAGTGTATTCCTTCCTATTCTGGATTTGGAAGATTCTGTGAAGCATTAACTATAATTATTCTGCTTTATTTATTTATTTATTTATTTTGCCAGTCCTGGGCCTTGGACTCAGGGTCTGAGCACTGTCCCTGGCTTCCTTTTTGCTCAAGGCTAGCACTCTGCCACTTGAGCCACAGCGCCACTTCTGGCCATTTTCTAGATATGTGGTGCTGGAGAATCGAACCCAGGGCTTCATGTATACGAGGCGAGCTCACTTGCCACTAGGCCATATTCCCAGCCCAATTATTCTGCTTTAAAAATTGTGATAAACATAACAGGTGAAATTTAATTTCTTAGTGAGTTTTAAGAGCACAATTTAGTAGTGCTAAATAAATTCACACTGTCATGCAACAGATCTGTAACATAGTTATAGCAAAACAATCTGAATACCCACCCCTCACGATCTTCACCACCCACCTCCTGGCAAAAACCATTCTACTCTGCTTTAGATGAACTACTTTAGGTGAACTAGGCTCATAGATGGAATCAAGCAGCTCATGCCTGTGACTGGCTTTCTTTACCTCATACCATATCCTCAAAGCTCATTAGTGTTGTAGCGTCTCAAAGTACATGCACATTTTCCTGGTGATTTCTTGTCTGACTCCTAATTACTTAGGAATGTGCTCATTAACTTCTATTTGTGGATTCCCCAAATTCCTATCAATAACTTTTCATTTCAACCCATTGTAACCAGAGAACATACTTTGTGTGGTCCTTCTAAGTTCATCGAGTCTGTTATATGCACTGTCATACAGTCTCTCTTGGAGAACACTCCATGGACACATGTAGCGAATGGACAGCACTGCTCTGATTAGATAGGCTATCAAGTAAATATCATTCCTACCATACCTCTTTTCCTTTCCTTTCTTTTGAGACCAGGTCACGCTACATCATTCTTACTAGTCTTCTGAATCTCCTGCTTCAGCCTCACAAGCGCTGGGACTGCAGGCACCCACCACCATGTCCAGCTCTTGACTGTATTTCTTCAGTAATTTCCTTAGCAGTTGCTCTGGGTCCCCCAGTGTAAATTTAGCTTATCAGACTCTAGGTTTATGCAAAATTATTTCCAGTGAAACATGGAACTGTTTCTATTATTCTCCCATCCTCCCTCTTTATGCTCTTATTAGGTTAGATATGTTACCGTATATACGTTACAAATCTGAAGATACAATGTTATTCTTGTCTTTAAAACAATAATTTCTATTACCTGGGGACTGCTTTAGGTAGGGAGTGTGGATACGATAGTGGCACTGATGATGTTAAAAGGATTTTTCAAAACAGAACTCCAAACTAAGTAATCAGCACATCAACTCATAACTTCTTAGACTTTCACTTCAGAACACATGGACATAAATAGAATCGCTAATAACTGAAACTGATACACTCTGTCCCTCTGCTCTACCTGCACCTAACACAGTTCTGCCCCTCTAGAAATGTGTTCTGCTTGTTACACAAAAGAGAGGGCTTAACATAAGCCAGGGGAGGAAAATGTCCTTCCTATCAAAGGCAGTGCCTGCAACCTCCCTGACAGGACTCAGACTTCACTCCTACCCAAACAGAAAGAAGTTAATGGCTGTAGGAAGAAAAAAGGAAAGAGAAGAAAATGGAAAGGAAAGTAATAAGAGTACAAGTAATCCAGTTTCCTGAACAAACCCATGGATGGTGAGTTACAAGGCCCTTCCTCCAGAGCTTGCCTTACCCGAAACGGGGTGTTGATCCGGCTGGTGAGTGTGTCCAGGATTTGCACATTCTCATGCTGGTGCAGGAGGATGAAGCGCAGGAAGATCTCCAGGAGTGCGGGCTCCGAAATGCTGCGCAGGAAGAGGTCCAGATATGCCGTGGTGGTCATCACCTCCTCCACCGTCACCTGCGACCCATGAGAGAGCGAGCACAGGTGAGCACCTTCTCCACGCAGCCACGCTCGCTCCCCAGAGACCCCAGCCCTGCCACCGTGACCCCATCAAGAGCACATCTGCCTCAAAAGCTACTCATCAGAAGCTCACAACCTGCTCATAGTCCAAAATGCCTCATTTCGCTTCCATCCTTTACTTCTACCAGTGAGGACAGAAAAGCAAAGGTGACGGAAGGGAGTCAAGTGTTCTCACAGTGCTAATTATCAAATGCAATTCAAATACCATAACGATTTTAGTGCATAATCAAAACTGGAGCGGGGGCGGGGGTTGCATGAAAGTATCTGCATAGTTAGTATCAGATTAATTAGAAAGCATCGTATAACTTGTTCAATTATTAGTCATTCACTAAACATTTATTGGGATCCCTGCCATGTACTAGGAACCAGGAACATGAGGATACATTTTATACCCAAGAAGATGAGCTATAACAAATGAAATAATAAATTGCAAAGGAGAAGTACAGACAGAATGTGTACAGATGTTCAGATGTGTTACTGAAGAGCGAAAAGTCAATTTTTACAGCTGAGCAATATACATAAAGAGCTATTTAGAAAGTGCTATAAGAACTTACTGCTTAATAAAGTGACTGTGACTTTTTTATAACACAAATTAATATTTTCCACCTATATGCTGTTCCCATGCTGTAAAACATCAATCTCTGAGTGACTAAGACTCTAAACAGTCAAGTTTTTCAAAGAGATGAAGATCTGATGTGATGTTCACGGCATCAAAACTTGAGCCTTACACATTTCGATTGGGAACATTTGAAGAGCTAGTCTGTGCTTTTTTATTTGTTCTGTTTAACATAAATGTAGTATCTCATCTTGATGATTAGGGGTCATCATAGAGTTATCAACTGTTCCACCCACCCTCAGATATGTAAGCTCTGACCTGCCAAAGAAACAGTTAAACCTTTCAGATTCCAACCCCACACCCTAGAAATCCCTGCTGGGAGTCCAATGCACCTGATTCTAAATGAAGCAGATGGGAATGTTTTCAGTGAGGACATCTCCTCCTTTCTGGCTTCCCATCTTCTTTCTTCCTCTGTTAAAAGTGTTGGCTGCCACTTTGTTGTACTATTACCGTGCCGTTCCTTTTAGACTGCATTCCTCTTCCCCTTTTAATTTTCAGCTTTCAAAACCCACAGATCAGTTTAGAAACCAGATGTCCAGATCTGCTAGATAAGTGTGGATAGGCCCTGAGTGGAGGCATCTGTGAATAAAGGCTTGGCAGCATCTATTTCGGCTGCTTCAATGGCTTTTTTTTTTTTTAAGTTCTTGGTGCTCAGCTGTGTGGTGGATAGATGAGTCTAGGTGGATACGATATTACCAAGTCAGCAGTCTGTTTTCTTTATTCTTAACAAGGCCACTCTTTCGGAATCTATGAACACTCTCACTGCGGTGCCCTGAGTGGCGAGGCCCCCCGAAACACTCAACACACCACACCGTCACCTGACCACTTTCAAGAGCTCTCTGTGGCCCAAGTAGCAAGGGAAACAGGTGAGTTTCAACACTGGACAAACCAGTGACAGTGAGAAGAGTGTTTCTCACAGGCTTCAGAGCCCCAGCCCTGAAACAAGAGGCTCCACCCTCGTGCTCTCCATCCTCGTGCTCAGGCTCCCTGTTCTCCAGTCCCAGATGGACAACACTTCTTAGGCTGTCCCAGGACACACCCATCACTAGCCCAGTGCAAGGTAAAAAGCCTGGTTCACAGAAGGCATTTCTCATGGGTGAATGACAACAACCCCCCACCCCCACCACCTCACCTTACCTCACCTGCCAGAGCTGATCTGAATTTTTAGTCCTTTCTTATCCTCTGTGTACATTCTCAAGGCTTAGAAAAGTAAGGGTGTTTTATTTTTCCTTTCCTTTCCTCTCTTCCTCTTTTCCCCTCCCCTCCCTCCTCTTCTTGTCTTGTCTATTCTCTTTCTGCCACTTTTTTTAATGCCAAGGACAGAAACCAGGGCACTGAGTTACATATCCAACCTTTGTTGTTTCAAGACAAGCTCTTTCTCCGTGCCCCCAAACTAGCCTCAAATTTAGGTCTCTTGACTCAACTTTACCAGGGCTGGAATTATAGGCATGTATGACCACTACTATCCCTAAGTATTAGTTCATATTCACTTGAGTACTATAACCTTAGGGTTGTTTAGCAGAGACTTGGTGGGAAATGATTCAAACAAAAGTCTAATTCCCTAACAATCTTGACTGACAAATAAAAATACTGTAAAGTGGGTGCTGGTGGCTCAGGCCTGTCATCCTAGTTACTCAGGAGGCTGAGATCTGAGGATCACAGTGTAAAGCCAGCCCGGGCAGGAAGGTCCGTGAGACTCATCTCTAATTAACCACCAAAAAGCTGGAAGTGAAGCTGTGGCTCAAGTGGTAGAGCGCTATCCCCGAAAAACAACAACAAAAAGCTCAAAGACAGTGCTCAAATCACCAAAAAGGGGAAGGGGGAGAGAAGTACTGCAGTGTGATGGCTGCCACTGGTCCATGTGTTATAGTTTCTTTAATACCACATTTCCAACTTTACTGTGCACTGCTGACCTATTGCCCCCCCACCCT
This sequence comes from Perognathus longimembris pacificus, assembly GCF_023159225.1. Taxonomy (NCBI): domain Eukaryota; kingdom Metazoa; phylum Chordata; class Mammalia; order Rodentia; family Heteromyidae; genus Perognathus; species Perognathus longimembris. The sequence continues at coordinate 26,645,163 of NC_063184.1, forward strand.
CTGCCAGCACCACGTCATTCCCCCCCTTAAGTTACACTGCCCTTCATCAGCTCAAAAGTGCGGCAGTATCTTGACTGTAGTATCTGAGTCTCAGTCTTGGGGGTTAAGAGGAATGGAGGGCATTTAGCATCTTTCGTTTGGATAAATGAAAAGACTTTCTCTTTAGAAAGCGAAGATGTCATTTAAAAATGCAAGTGACTTTAGAAGGAACTTGGAAAGGCAATATTTACAAAACATGTAATAAATATTACAAAATAAAAACAATTCCATTAAGTATCAAGGTTGCAAACTCTTTATAAATTGAGGTCACACTTACCTTACATTAATACTCCAATCAGGAAAACGGTTCCTTTCTCTTCCTTCCCTTCATCCCATCAGACACTCAGAGCCTCCAGAAGCCTTTTATCCCAGAAAATCTTTCCCCGCCCCAATCACTGTACTTTCAGAAACTTCTTCTAATCCCCCCACATAGGCAACCTCCTTAGCCAGGCTGAGACCAGAGCCTAAGTGTGATTACCTGAAAGCTAACGATAAACCACTAGAGGAAAGACGCTCTGCTGTGCGGAATGCAAAATGGAGTATTCCACTAATGCCCCAAAGTAGTACAGCAAAGCGGGAAGGGAGCCAACTTTTCATGTTCCAGAGAGGAAAAGCGACCAGCTGTAAATCTCTTATAGATGGCTATTAATATTTGCTTACCTCGTTCTGTAAAGAACTGCAAGAAGCTACAAACTTAGACACACTAACGGAAGTAGTCAGTGAAGCTCTAATGCAGTGTCCTATCATATATAGTGTGCCAATATTTAAAGACAGTATAGCCTGAGAGTATTATTTTATAGTAGAGGTGTACCACATGATTGAAGGAGCCTAAAGAAAGCTCAGTTTCCACAAACAAATAATTATCCTTGATTGGATGAGGACACATCTGCTTAGGCACTCTGTTATGAGCTTGCTTTCTAGCCCAAGTTCTAGACTAGAGCCCTATCTCATATACAGTACTTGATTTTATTGCTCTCAAATGCCATTTAGTTCCTATTTGGAAATAAATCTTTCTTCACCCTCCTCCTTTACCCTCCTCTAGCCATTGCCTGGCCCTTCCCCATGTCAGTGCTTTCACCAATCCCTTAAACTGGATTTTTGAAAGTATAGTTTGAGGCTGAAGAATGGGTGAATGAATTCAATTTACTGGTTCACTAATGGTTTAGAGCAGATTCAAACAGAAAATGTTAGTGGACTCTGCATGTAACAAGCACAAATACTGTTCTGTGAAACTTAGGCATACATACTCTGTTGTACATCTATCATATATGTATGCTAGTAAATATATATAAGCAAATGTACAAACACACCTCTGACTGTGAGAAGCAGTCCAGAACACCAGAAACACCATACAGCGGTACAATTCCCAATGTCCTGTAGCATCTGTCACCACTGGCTCTAGTAACCCACTCCCCATCCTTCGGGGTCTACTACAGCAGGGTCCGGCCTGGAAGAGGGACACAGAGCTGAGGTGACTTTGCTGAACAGGAAAGCAACTGAATTTTCGTTCAGTTGTCTACTCCTTTTTCACCTCAGAGCTCTGAAAGTATACTTTTCTATTAGAATTTCAAGCTTCACAGAAATAGACCAAATGGACAGTTTGTTTTCTTTTTTTAAAAAGGCAGTGGGTGGAGGAGGTGACAGCATTTGTCACATTGCACTTTATCATAAAGTCAAAACTCTATTAAAAAAAACAGAAGGCCGGAATACAGCAGAACCATCATGCCCACAATCATGGCAGCCCATTAACTTGATGCGTAGGAGTGAAATTGAACATATAGGCACTCTGACCTTTCTGTAATCGGCTCTAGGTGGGCGATTCTATTTGCATCTAAATTAGCACCAGAATCCTCCCTGTGATGGCAAGTTTATGTGCGTCCTGAAAAAATAAATTTCCAACCTGCTGATGGTTTTTGTTTGTTTCGTTTGTTTGTCTGTTTTTAATTTTGGGGGTCTCCTCGGGGTTGTTTTTGGTGATCCAGTCACACTGGAGCAATAGATGGATCCTACCTTCTGACACTCAGGTAGGGGACCGACAGGAGCTCAGGTGACTCTGACACCTTCTTTAAGTTAGAAGGCTTCTTTCCTTGGCTTTTGGTTCTGGTGGGTCCCACCTGTGAGCTCTAGGACCTACCTGCTCCAAGGAGGAAGAAAACAGTACGTCTCAGGAGAACACGGCCCCCTCAAAGCAGCAGAGGGGGAATGGGGCGATGGGGGCTGATCACAGGAAACAGGAGTGAAAGTGTCTTTACACTCTGGTCTAGTTGCAAGTCTGCTCACTGCAGCAGTGAACAGGCAGGGGGTGTATCACCCATGGGCAGCCATGGATGGGCTCCAGGCTACCTTCTTTCCTCCAAGGACACAGGACAGCCAGAATAATACTCAAATGCAGAAGGGTAGGCACAGACATTCTGATTCTCAACAAACAGCCCTCACTGTTTCAGCCAAATATTTGAGACAGAAAGCATTCAATTATTCAAAAGCTGAAAATAGTCTGCGGTTGATGAGCTGAGTGCCTTCCCTCCAGACCCCCTTCATGCCTGCCTTCTGCTCCTCAAGCTCAAGGCCACACACTACATTGATGCCACTGCAGGGAGCAGGCTGGAGAGGTGGGCGGAGGTGACATTCAAAGTCACCAAGGCTGGTTATGCATTCCCCAAACATATAAGGAAGGAGGGGAATGAAACTAGTGGCTAAAACGAGGGCTTCAGGAACACGTTTTGAGGAAAATCCATTTCAAAGAAAAGCCTGTCTCTGCCAGGATTTTCCACAGCATTTCTTCGATGCACCTGTAACAGAGTGCATACGTAAATAGAATAAACTTATGTCTGAAAGCAAGCAGCCCTAAATAGCATGTGCCTCTCTGTCTACCCAACAGAAAGTGGACTGAGGTTTGCCAAGAGGAAACCAAGCAAAGAGACACACTCCAGAGAGCAGTGCCTCTTGTCCTGCTTGGGCAATGGTGGCACTTCTCAGGTCAGGAGGCATCTTTGCTGAGGCTGCTCCTCTGAGCCTGCCTGCTCTCCACACTCCGAAACCGGCTCCAACTAGAGGTACGTGAACAAACCTGCTCTCACTCACCACCTCTACCAGGAACACCCCAGGTCTTCTGGATTTCTTCCTTTCAAAGACACCACAGGCTTTGCAGCCAGACAAACTCAAGTTCTAATTCTAACCTATTTTACTTGTGTGACCAGGACTGTGTTACATAATCTCTCTGAGCCTGTTTCCTCCTCTGTCTTTCAAAGTATTGACAGGATAGACACTATGTTGGAAATGAATGATACAACTTGTCAGGGAGGGGAACTGGGTGAAGAAAAGCTGGGAGAAAATGAGGAAGGGGTGACACTGTTCAAAAAGAAATGTATTCATTACCTGACTTATGTAACTAACCCCTCTGAATATCACCATTATAATATTTTTAAAATAAAATAAATAAGGGGCTGGGGAGATAGCCTAGTGGCAAGAGTGCCTGCCTCCGATACAGGAGGCCCTAGGTTCGATTCCCCAGCACCACATATACAGAAAACGGCCAGAAGCGGCGCTGTGGCTCAAGTGGCAGAGTGCTAGCCTTGAGCGGGAAGAAGCCAGGGACAGTGCTCAGGCCCTGAGTCCAAGGCCCAGCACTGGCCAAAAAAAAATAAATAAATAAATAAAATAAAATAAAATAAATAAGGATAATGGCATAAATCTCACAGCAAAGGGACTCAGTAAAGGATGATTACCATTATTTTCTGTTTTGGAGCATCAGTTTAAAATTGGATGGAGGACGGGGCTGGGGATATAGCCTAGTGGCAAGAGTGCCTGCCTCGGATACACGAGGCCCTAGGTTCGATTCCCCAGCACCACATATACAGAAAACGGCCAGAAGCGGCGCTGTGGCTCAAGTGGCAGAGTGCTAGCCTTGAGCAGGAAGAAGCCAGGGACAGTGCTCAGGCCCTGAGTCCAAGCCCCAGGACTGGCCAAAAAAAAAAAAAAAATTGGATGGAGGAGGAAGGACTAGCAGTAGGTGGTATTGGAGATACAAAAACAATGGCCAGGTGCTGGTAGCTCATGCTCATAACCCTAGCTATTCAGGAGGCTGAGATCTGAGGTTGTGGTTCAAAGCCAGCCTGGGCAAGAAAGTCTGTGAGATTCTTACCTCCAATGAACTACAAAAATCCAGACATGGAATTGTGGCTCAACTAGTAGACCACTAGCCCTTGTTGGGGTCAGCTGCACCTTTAAGGGGCCACAGCTGACCTCGGCCTCCCCTTCCTGTCTTTAACAGGAAGAGAAGCCCCTGTCCCTGGGGCTAGCACGTGTGCTATGGCGGAGGGGTACCCCAGGGGCCCATCCATAGGGGGCTGGACCTCTGCCAACAAAGGAAGTCTCCTGACATCATTTGAGGGACAGCTCCTTGGGACCAATCAGGGGCCCCTCTCTTGTGCCGGCCTTTGGAGTATATCTGGGAGGCTCCTCATTTGAATAAACAGAAGCCCTAGAGGTTTTCTCCAGGGGCCCACGCATCCGTGTAGTTCTTGGCGGTTTGGGGGCACCCTGCAACCACACGCCACCGGGGCTAGCTGTGGCCATCGCTCCCGCGTGAGCGTTAATGGACCACCCAGGAAGAGGCGGAGAAGCCCCTTCCCCCCCCCCAAGCGAGGGGAAGTAGAGAGAGAGAGACGAGGCTACCTGTGGCCAGAGCGATAGAGGACCACCCAGGAAGGGGCGGACAAGCCCCTTCCCCCCCCCAAGCGAGGGGAAGTCGAGAGAGAGAGAGCCCACAGCCCTGAGTAAAAACACTCTCAGACCCCTGAGTTCAAGCTCCAAGACTAACCAAAAAAGAAAAAAGAAAAAAAAGAACAAGCAAGAGCATGGAACTCTGAATTCCAGCTCTAGTACCATACATACATACATACATACATACACAAAAAGAACAAAATGTGTCTGTCCGCACTTATTTGGGAGGTGGAGTAATAAGTATAACAGTCCATAGAGAAAATGAACCTTTCTATTTGTATTTCTCCTCTCCGCATTTCCTCCAGAATCAGGAGGTGCTCAGATGGTCGCAGTAGATGGTCTAAGACAGTCCTCAAGTAAGTGTGTCCTAGGACAGTCTAGAGTGACAGCAGGCACTAAGAGTCTTTAAGTATTTTTTCTTCTGCATTTGCCAACATTAGAATATTTAACCCTCATTCTAACCCCATGGGACCAATTGAGCAATATTTAAGAGCAAAAGTAAGGTTGTCATTGCCAACAAAAACAAATGGCATCACGTCCACAGCTACAACTAGGCTTGGTCAAGCCAAAGGGCCACTGCTCTCCTGGAGTCAGTGCCTTTCTCCTGCCCATCATAAACCACTCAGTCTCTGGAGGATTCAGTAAATGGTTATGTCTACAATTTCCTGTCCTATATTATATATGCATAATTTGTGCCCAATAACTTCATTACAACATAATTTGTCAGAGTGCAATTCAGTATACGATCCATTACATTACACATTTATCCAACAGAAATACCCCAAACAGAAAGGATTTCAGAGCATTACTCTGAAGCCAGAATTAACATTAAAATTTGAGGGCTTTCTAACTTGAAATCAAATATTACAAGAGTATTCCAAATAGCACTTAATTCACTCCTTTTCCAATTTACTAATTGTTCCAGAAAGATGCTTCTTTATAGATTCAAACTTTCAAAGTATAACATGAAAAAAAATCTAAAAAAAGAAAAGAAAAGTCATGGACCAGCTCCTAAGCACCCACTGTGTACTTAAGGAATTCTACTAAGCACCCAGGCGACCATGCAGAACAGATCCTTACTAGAGGCACAGAGGGTGAACTCACTGAGTCAGCAGCAGGCAGGGAAAAAGGAGTAGAGAAGACAGGAGTCTAAAGCTGAGTAGCCTAGACACAGACATGCAAGACAGAGACCAGATACCTGCATTCGCTGCCCAGCTCTGAGAGAACACACGGCTCACAATGACCCACATCAGAAGAAAGCTTCCCTATCAAAAGGATATTCCACCTGCAGCTTTCCATTCACCTAGCTCTGCCCTCATCTTCAGAAATGGCGCTAGAGAAACGCCATCTCCAAACTCCCCAAACTCAAACTCTTACCTCTTGTGGAATTCTTCACCCCTCAGCATCCAATTTACTAGACTAAGGCAACTCTCTTTCTCAGGTGTTGTGTTTTGTTTTGTTTTTAGTGCATTTATCCATCCTTCACGATGGTGAACTTCCTGCAGAAACAAATGCACCTGACTTCCAGTGTGAATTCTCAAAGGCCACCAATAGGCACTCAATCATTATCACTAAGTCAATATATTTAGAAATCAGTAGCCTTGTTACAAAAAATAATAATAATAACCACGGTTTTTCCAGTCCGTGTGGGTATTGCTGTCACTAGCAAGGGAGGTATATTAATTTCACAATACCTGAGAAGCAGAGGAAACTTTCTATTTATAGTGAATAACACTTCATTGAAAATACAGAGCTTAACTCAGGCCATGCTCTTAGATTACTGCAAGTTGGGGAAGTGATCCACCAGGGAAAGGGACGGGGGAAAAGGTTCCATCCACCCTGGGCTGCCGTAGTGTTCCTCCTGAGCAGTAAGCTAGCTCTACTGGATTCTTACTAGACTGGGCCCAGACTGGAATGAAGTGAGTGAGAACCATTGTAGGAGGTAGCTTGCCACCATTACTCCCCAGCCTCATGCCTTCAATCTGCTTCCGGGGCCAAAAACACGGTTCAGACGCATTTCAGAGGAGAATTGTATATTTAGACCAATTTTCCTAGATACCAACTTTAACAAAAACAAGCCCTGTTGACAAAAGACAGATTTCACTCCTGGCTTATTTTCCATGAGCGATACAAAGACCTCTACACAATGGGAAGACAGAAAATACACAGGTGTCTGCCGGAACAAATTCAATAATGCTAGTCATTCTGGTTCATTTTTTTTTCTCTGTTATCCCCAAACCTGCTCATCATCTGGCACTGGATAATCATGAGAAAGCATCACCTCAGAATGCAAGTCAGGCTGAAGATGAGGAGAGAACACTGCTTTACTGTGGGACAAGAGAAAACTAGCCTGAGAGTAAGATAAACAGCCCAAACTCCTGCCCTATTTTTCCTGGTCTTCTTTGTTGTTGTTGTTGTTTTTAAGTTTTCTTACAACTACTTGAAGATAAACTTTGCAGAGCATTTGTTGCTGATCAATGTTCTCCTAAGAAAGTGCAGGGAAAGAATAAAAGATTCACACCAAATTTCAGGCTAGATTTTCCTCCTCCTCTGCATTTGTTTGCAGAGCAAACACCACCTGGCCTCCTTAGATAAGGTGGAGTTTTGTGTGAGACATTTATTTATTCCTGTATTTCTCTGTGTGAGGGAGGGTGGGGCCTTCCCTATCTTTCCATAATTCTGATGCTTAAGAAGCGAATCCTTTGGTTTAGCATTATCTCCCTCATGCACTTGTTGAAATTTAAAAAGGAAATCTAATTTTCCATTTCAAATCAGAAGCAAATGGAATCTTCATTTAGAGCACTAATTTCCTCTCCTACAATGGGGGGAAAGTGGTATGACGCCCCATGGAGAGAGATGAGGAGACTCTGATGTACTTATTTCGTACTCCAAAACTACACAAAAGGGCCCCAACCTCTACAATTTCTAAGCTAGGTGAGAAGAGCTGCACTGGGAAGGATAAAGAAATCTCAGGTGTCTAGGGTCCAATGTTTAGGTCCTCTTCTAGGCTGCCGCTGAGCCAACGCTAGCCCACCAAGGGCATTCCTACCAGTTAGAAAAGGAGATTCTGGAGGTAGAGTCAGCCTCTCCCTCCAAGCCCATGGTCTGGTTAGCTTTGCCAGAACAGAAAGTGCTTTGTGCCCCTTTGCCATGGCACAAGGACAGGGAGACAAATGTGAGCTCATCTTTCCTATTCGTACCCTGCCCAGCGAGCCCTTGTGCAAAGGACAACCTCCTCCAACCAACCAAGTCAGCTACTTAAAAAAAAATTATGCCAATGAAGAAGCTCCAGGTGACAGACAGATCAGGATGCTTCTTCAAAGAATTCACTGCACACCCTTTTCCTGGAAGCCACAGAGAAAGGAGAAATACATTGTTAAGCCAACAAATGGAACAAATCGTTTTTTGTAAGATACCCATTTTCCTACAGTCACTGGTACAAGAGCCAACAATAGCCAATCAGTGCTCTCAGGTAAGGACAATGATTATCATACTTAAAGCCACCACTCTCAAAAAGCGTAACCATGGCCCTGGATCCTCACATCTCTCAATCCTGGGCCAGACCCCAGGATGCACTTTGCCAGCACCACTGGGACACATAATGGAGGAAGCAATTAGACACAGTGAGAGCCTTGCCACGGAATCACAGTGCAGCACAGTGCTTACATTTTGAAGGGTAGTCTTGTAGCAGTGGTTCTCAACTCCGGTTCCATGTGTGGGTCACTCAGGGAGCTAGTTAGAGATACCCATGTCATTGGGTCAGATAAAGAAGGCACACCAGGGGTAGGCTTGAGCATAACTGGTTTCTGACACACTGCCTCTATGCCTCCTGCAATGACCAGGAAGTATCTAAACCACCAGGTATGTGGTACTACTTAAGGTCTTCTGATAAGTAAATAAAAGTGCTCCAAAAACATGGAGTTTGGGGGCTGGGAATATGGCCTAGTGGTAAAGTGCTCATTTCGTCTACATGAAGCCCTGGGTTCGATTCCTCAGCACCACATAAACAGAAAAGACTGGAAGTGGCGCTGTGGCTTAAGAGGTAGAGTGCTAGCCTTGAGCAAAAAGAAGCCAAGGACAGTGCTTAGGCCCTGAGTTCAAGCCCTAGGACTGGCAAAAAACAAAAACAGAACAACAACAAAAAAATATGGCGTTTGTCTTAATGAGCAGAACATGATGAAGATGACCAAACACCTATCAAAGAAAACTTAAGTATTGCCTATTCACTCTTCACGTTATCCAGGAGTAGACATGTCTGTGTACAACTGCCACATGATGTATTTCCCAGAGCTTGTGAAAAAGACTGAATATCTCAAGTGAAGAAAAACAAAAGACTAATTTGGAAGCTTCCAAGAACTTCATTTACCCAACAGGATAGTAAAATACTGTACATTCTTCAATTAGCTAATTGTCCAAATGAGCACTAGAGGAATCCTCAGAATAATAGGATTTGGCTGTTACCCAACTATAATGGGAAAGCCCATTACAGATGAGCTAATGTTTAGCTTAATGAATGCAAGACTCCAACTACCAAGCACTGAGAGAGAAACCAGGGCTAAAGTATAACCCCTGGCTCTGCCTCCTTCCAGCGCTACCAAAAGAAGAAGAAGCGAGGTCAACAATTCACCTTGTTTTCCCCACCATGGGGTACAGTGACCCCCTCCTTCATTCCAGGCTGCTAAAACCAACTCAGGACACAAGCAAAGGTTCCCACTCGAGTATCTGCTGATGCATTAAATAAGAATAATGGTCTTCACCTTAAAAGAGGGCCACCAAAAATTAAACCTGAGAGCCTTCTCTCAGATCCACTAGATGGTGCAAGCTATCCTTCTCGATTAAGTCTTACCTAGAGGAAAGGCCATTAAAAAATTAATGTCGGCACACTCAAGCAAGTCCTGCACTGCCCAGGGCCAGGGAGGAAGGGGATTTGCTCTCCCATGAGTCCTTCTATCTTGCACAAAAGTATATTGTACTTTGGGAGCTGAGGAATTAAAACTTTTGCATGTAAGGTAGCATTTGACCTATGATTTAATTCAAAGGAGAGGAGCCCCAATGAAGATCTGCATCTGGCTCAAGTTGTCTAGTAATCAGCTGTGTAAACAAGAGCAGTCACTTACCCTCTCTGATACTTGATGCCTTGGTCTAAAGTCTGAGGAGCTGGGAGCAGATCATCTCCAGAATTACATTCAGTATTAAAATTCTACAAGTGTCCATAGCATACAATGAGTCTAATTCCATTTTACTCTCTCCATTTAGATTTGGCAGGAAGACATGTTCCATGACTATACCTTCTGTGCTATTTTTAAAAACAGATTTTTTTCAGCCAGGTACTAGTAGCTCAGGCTTGTAATCCTAACTACTCAGGAGGCTGAGATTGGAGGGCTGTGGTTCAAAGCCAGACAAGAAAGTCTGAGACTCTAATCTCTCCAATTAGCTATCAGAAAACTGGACATGGTGCTGTGGCTCAAAATGGTAGAGCACTAGCTTTGAGCTAAAATTTCCTGACCTTGAACTTAAACCCCGAGTCCAAGCTAAAACAAACAAAAACCCTGAGATTTTCTTTTTATTTATTGAAAAACACAAAGCCTACTGGAACCATTAATTTTTTTTTAAATCTCCAAATTCCAAAGCCCAGATGCCACCCCAAATTCTATACTGTGGATTTCAGTGTTCTCTGCATCTCCCACAAAAAGGAACAACTTCGTCAGTGAACATGGTTAGAAACCAGATAGGTAACATCAAAGTGTTTTGCATCAAAAAGTGACCCAGATGGCAGCAGGGTGACAGGAGCCCAAGGCAGGCATCCAAAATTGCAAGTGAAGTCTGCCTACAGAACCAGCAGGCAGACAGGACCCTCCCCTCCTTCCATCCCTAAGCCTCCACTTCCGACTCCCAGACCACAGCTGCGTGAGGAATGAAGGAGAGCGTGCCCACGGTGATGTGGAGACGTTCTGCTCACGTCTCACCACGCATGTTCCTCCTGTAACCTCAGCACTCAATTACGGACCATTAATATTTTATAATGGTGATCATTTGAAGATGCTTCTTAACTGCTCTTAAAATCTTCAGTCATGATTTGTACTGGGCATAAAAATCCAATACATGCATTGCCAGCGAGAGACAAACTGGGCTCCAACGGAGCTCCAGCCCGTTCTACCCACGCACGTGCTGATGGCAAGTGGCTAACTCACCATGCCCAGCCTCTCAAAATCTCCAACTTTCCTTCTCAAGTCCTCCTAAAACTTCCATCCATCAGCTTAAGTCAATAAGCCATGAATTATTGGGCCCACAGGGTGCAAATCATGCATATGTATGTGTTTGGAATACACAAGGCTGTAAGACAAATGGGTTCCATGGTAGCTTGTACAAACCCAACACACATGCCCTTAAGGAAACGTCTGGAATTATTCTTCATGTGTATGTGGTTCAAGCATGGTTTCAGCACACAGGAGACAGTGGAAAAATAAGGCTTTCTGAGAGTTTTTATTTTTGCTTCTGTTTTTTCAGGCTCACTGTATGGAATAATTGCCGACTGAGACACAGCTTGGCTGCTCTTGCAAGAACCAGAGGCCCAAGCTTCCTCTGAGGTCATGGTAGTCCCTGCTAGGGCTTCGAGATACTTGAAGAAAGATTATGTATGAACACCCTCCCCTCCATCCATCGAGTCAGCACCTCCCTATGCCTCTGTCTACCACAGACTCCCCAAACTTCTGCCTCATTTCCTAACCACTCTAAAGAAAGGAGCCAAAGCAGCCCACAGCACTGAAATCAACACAGGCACTTGACTGAAACAGCCTGACTGTGATTTCCACAACCCTCTTTACCCTCCAAATACCTTCCAGCCCTCTTTCTAGTCTAAGAGTTGGAGCAAGCACTAGAACCATCTTTGGTGGCTACTACTAGCCATCCACTGGTCTCCCAACCAGCCCATGACCCCATCAACACAGCTAGTCAGTCTTCCAACCTACCACCTGTCAGCCAGACTGCCACACCTGTTCTGACCTGATCAGCCAGGGAATAAAAGTCCTCCCAATCCTTTCTCAAGACCATCTACATCTACCTTGAGAACTTCCTTCCACTCTCCAACTGCCTCCAAACACTGAGGACATTATCTGTAACATCCTATTACAATGTTGCCCTCTACAGCAAGAGCTGGCAAAGTTGTTCCAGACAGATTCAGCGAGCAGAATATTTTAGGCTTTGGGGCAGGCCTTGTGTTTTCTTTTTTAAACAGCCTTTGAAAAAATGTACAAACCATTTCTTTTTTTAAAAATTGTAAAATATGCACAACATAAAATGCATCATCCTAACCACTGGGGTTTTTTTTTCTGTTTTGAGAAAAGGTTTCGCTATGAAGCCCAATTTGTAATCCTCCTACCTCAGGCTCCTGAGTGCTAGGATTAAACATATGTACCACCATGCTCCATGTGCAAATAGTGCAATTCAACTTGTTGTGTAACCACTCTCCAGAACGTTTTTCATCTCGTTTTCAGAACCTTCCTAAGGCAGTGCTGCCCACTGCTCAGCTACCGCAAAATCAGAGCAAGCGACTCTGGAGTGCTACAGCACAGAGGGGTGACCAGAGGTAACAGCAATGTAATTCAATGTCAAAAGGCTTCAAGGCACTGAGTACTAGTATCTAATGTTTGCAATCCTAGCTACTCAAGAGGGTGAGATACAATAACCTGGGTTCAAAGTCAGCCCAAGCAGAAAAGTCTATGAGACTCTTATCTCCAAGTAACCAGCATAAAGCTAGAGAAGTTGAGGCGGTCACTCAATGTAGAGCACCAGCTGTGAGGCCCTGAGTTCAAGCCCCAGCACAGGCATATATACCCCCCCCCAAAAAAAGAGAGAGAGTTCTGAAAGATTTCACCATAAGCAAATGATACATGTTTGAGAAGACAAGTGTGTTTAGTCTAACTTAAACATTATACAATACATCCATGGATCAAAACATTACATGGAGCACTGTTACTATGTAAAAAGAGTTGTCCTCAAGGGTGAACAAATCCAGCAATGGTACTCTCTAGACACTATGTTTAAAATAAACTATCAAACTTGTGGATGAGGATGGGAGGGAAAAACTGGGAGACAAGGGAATGGATAACACTGACCAAAAAGAAATGTGCTCATCTCCTGACTTATATAACTGTAACCCCTCTTGTTGCCTTTAGAATAACAACTAAAAAAGAGTTGTCCTTAATATCTGTAACATTAAAGTATGCTACTGTAACATCGATATCTTGAAAAACAGTAAAAACAGTAGCTGTCACTGTTACAATAATTGTTCTGTGTTTTAGGCCAATGGGGTGAGTCTATGAATACAATTCAGCCAATGGATCCTGCAGCTCAGCTATTGTCCTCTAGAGGGAGCCCCTCCACTCAGAGCCTGGACATTCAGTCCAGGACACTCACCCCACCCCAGGCAGTACATCAATATTCACCATGCATTCTACATGCCAGAGATAAATGCAAAGGTTTGCCCTAGACTTTCCAAGACGGACCTAATCCCACACACCTGATCTCTTTGTGCCCAGAAACTATGAAAATAACTTGGGAAGTCCCAGTGTTTTGATGTTTAGACCACATCCAAAGTTAACTCTTGAACACAGACAGCAGAAAACTCCTAGCCGGACCAAGCACCCTGTTTACTTTGGAAAACCAGGCCCCAGTTTTCAAAAAATTATTGGTTGGGAGGGAGAAACATCCCCCATGAAGACCTGTGCTCAAAACTAGACAGCCCCTAGAGCTCACCTCAAGGCTTCTGCGTTGCTATGAACAGATTATTCTTAGGCCGGAAAATGAGACCTCAGCATGTAAAAACATGAGCATTTCACCAAAGTGACCCAGAGCTGTTTCTTGCTTTGCTCCCTACCAGAGATAACAAGAAACTTAACCAAACTGAGAGAGAGAGAGAGAGAGAGAGAGAGAGAGAGAGAGAGAGAGAGAGACTGTTTAAATTAGCATTCTATGTCCATAGTATCTTAGCAGCACACAATGACAAAGATAGCAGTTGACTTATTACCCAGAATGAGAGTCATCAGGAATTCAGAATGTACTAATGAGACATCCAACCTTTGATTGGGACTTTCACTCGGCTTCACTTGTAAGTTTTGCTGTCACAGAATTGTCATAATTGGAAACCATGTCCTAATAAGGAGATGGCAAAGCCAAGGCACTGTGCTCCCCTGACCTATCCACATCCACAGAAGACAGATGTTGCCCTAGAGGCCAGCTTAGTAGAGTACCTCCGGCAGCCCCATCCAGTAAATGAAGCAGGCACCAGTGCCAGAGACTCCCTGCCAATCTCCTTTTCCCTGATTGCCTTGCTGACATTCATAGGGCCATATTCTACCACACCAAGCATATGCCACCAACTTACATGGTGGCTTACTTCACAATTCATGTGTGATACTGTTAGGAATGGATGGGAAAGGGGCACAGTGGCTTGTGCCTGTAATCCCAGTTACACAAGAGGCAGAGGGCAGCATGATCACTTTCTGAGGCCAGCCAGAGCAGAAAGGGAAGAGAGCCCTATCTATAAAGCAAAAAGGGCTGGAGGTGTGGCTCAAGCAAGAGGCCCTAAGTTCAATTCCAAGTGCCGCCTCCCCTAGTCTCCCCCAAAGCAAACACTGAACGGGAAAAGTGAAATAAAACAAGGTTATAGCCACCATGGAGTCAATCATGTTGTGTTTGCTTTCCTCCGTTTCTCTCGTTGTAATAGGAACCAACAAAAGACAACATCAGCCAATCACTGACCTTGTGGAGGGCGGGAGCCAAGACTGGTACCAGGAATCCATTGTAAATGTAATTGACAAGCTGACTTCGGATCAAGGGGTGCGCTACCTATGACAAAGCAAGCAGCCACAGAAAAGTCAGTGCAACATCCCAGCTTTCTTAACAGACTTTCTTTGCATCCAGAATTCAAAGAGAAAATCTAATTTGGGGGCCATTTATTTGGTAATTAAAGAACAATTCAGATCTCCTACTGCTACATGATTTTTTTTTCCAAATGATTTATTTAGCATAAACAGCATGGCTCCAAATTCAGAAAAAAATATGCTAATTTTAGTGGGTTTGTTTGAAAAAGAAGACAGTAAGTAGACCAAACATGTATAAGGACTCATACGGTTAACAAATTATGAAGTATAATTTTTGCCCCTGATTTCCTTTCTAGGTCCCATCTTATCACTGATTTTTTTGTTTGTTTTTTTGTACTGGTCCTTAGGCTTGAACTCAGGACCTAGGTGCTGTCCCCTGAGCTTCTTTTTGCCCAAGGATAGCACTCTACCACTTGAGCTATAGCTCCACGCCTAGCTTTTTGGTAGTTTATTGGAAGTAAGAGTCTAAGAACTGCGATCCTCAGATCTCAGGCTCCTGAATAGCTAGGATGACAGGCGTGAGTCACCAGAACCCAGCTTTATCACTTTTTTTTTTAAGAGAAATTTAATTGCCAAACTCAACAATTAAATATACTTATTTGTTAGCAGAAAGGATATTTCTCAATTTTAAGATGTTTCCTGATATTAGGAAGGGATTTAGAAAGTATTTTCTTTAAAAAAAATGTTCAAAAGCAGAAAGTATTATTTAGGGAAGACTGCAGTTTGAAACCAGCCCAGGCAAAAAAGTTATCAAAATCCCCATCTTAACCAATAAGCTGCTCATAATAGTTCACATTCATAGACTTGTTACACAGGAAGGGAAGGTTAAGATGATCAAGGTCCCAGGTTGGCCCCAGGCCAACATAAACCATAAAAATAAGACTGTAACTAAAAAACAAGAAAAGCAAAAAGGGCTGTGAATATTCCTCAAGCAGGAGAGTACCTGCTAAGAAAGCACAGAGCCCTGGGTTTAAACCCCAGTACCACCAAAAGGAAAAAGAGTTATGTGGCTTTAATTTCAAAATAGAACTCCCTGTTCTTTATCATGTCCATTAGCTTTACTTCTCTTTCAGGAAAAAAAGTTAAACAATAAAATAAAAAGCAATTTCTAAAGAATGTGGCTAGATGCTTAAATTACTGCTAATCTCTCTCTGTAGACCTGGAGAGGAACTAATGGTACTGCCATCGTTTTTATTCCCACACTTCTGCGAGAAAATGTGGGTAGACTGCAATATTAAAGGAAAAAATAATTTAAAATGTAATCCATTTATCTTTTATATAAATAAAACCTCCTCTGACTAAGCAATAAAAATGCAATGGGAACTAAAGTAATTTACATGCACTTTCTTCCGGAAGCGATTTCTTTATTTGGTAGATAAATAGATTATAACTAACATTTTTCACCCCAAAATCACCATAAAATAAACCTGATTTCTTAATAAATCCAATATTAAGGTATATTTTGCTGTATAAAAGTAAAATGTTTTTTGATGAAAACCCACTACATCCTTAAGTATATGTAAAATCTCATTTTTATTGAAAACAGTAACAAAAAACCTGGAGGTAGAAATTGAAAGAAGCCAAATACACATAAGTTCAGCAACTATTTTCTTTTCCCCTAAAGCAGACCAATTTCAAAGTAAATTTAATTGGTGTTGCTAAAAAGATGTTTAACTTCTTCCCAATTCAATTGGGATAACAATATTCTTTATGTAGTATGCGCCATTAAGCAAAATAAAGTGTTTTCCTTTGTTGACTCCCAAGAAGACCTTGAAGTAAAACTGTTATAATTTGGAGTGCTTAAGAGCCTAAAAATATCTATTTAATAAATCAGGCACTGAACTTATTTTTGATGGTGAAGTGGATAATCGAAACAGAATTAACACTTTTTTTGTAGAGAAGATAAAGAAATCATCTCATTTTTTTTTTCCTCAACTGAAACTTGCCAGAAATTTACAAACTAACATTTTCCCTCATTGGAGAGCACTGGGTGGCTTTCCAGCAAAGTGATCTAACTAGTCTACAAGTACAATAGATACTAGGCTCTGCTGTCCCCTAATCCAGACTCTGATCTGGCTGCCCCAGTGTGTATGTGGGGGGGGGGGGGGCGGCTTACCTGGATGACCGCATTGCAGAACTCCAGGGAGTTCATGAACTGCACGAGGGAGGGCAGCAGCAGCCAGTCGTCCTTCAGAAGGCAGTGCCACTCCTCGCCCTTCTCTTCTAGTTTTGTGGGCAGGGATGAATAGAGCCCACTAAGTCCAGTTGCAAGCACCTGTGTTCAGAAATAGAAACATGAAGTCCTCCCCAACAGCTCACAAGTGATACCCACTGCTGGTCCAAAGACTCAACTTCAAGTGTGAGGAGTTAAAAATAGGAGGGATTTGTCAGCAAGCAGGTGGAGATCACCCGGTTGGAGACGGGAGGGGAGGGCCATCCCAGGGGACCTGGCTACTCCTCACCAAGTGATGAGGTGGCACATGTGGACAGGGTGCCATGCTGAATAAGGGGTGGAGTGAGTGAGAAGGTTAAACACAAAGATGAGTAAAACCCCACCCTGAACCCAAGAAATTCCAGAAACAGACCAAGTCCTAAACAACGGGGAAAAGTACAATACACCGAGTGCAAGTACAGAGAAGCATTTCCGTGCAAATACCCTCATCTATACAGCAGCTTTCAGTTGAGATGGTGCCCGACAGGTAGGGTCGGGAGAAGCTTTGTGAGAAAGAGACTTGCAATTCCTTGCGTGTTTAAAATCATGACTGATCTGCGCATGTTTACAGGTTAGAAAGTGGAGGTCAGTTAGAAGTGGTAACTGAATTCCAACAGAGCTAACGGGGCCCACTGAAGCACCAGCAGCAGGAAAAGAGGAGACAGTACATGAGCCTAACAGGTGAAGTGGCTATCAGGGGGATCTAACCAACACCTTCAGTTATAATCCAAGTTCTTGGTTTACTTCTCCCCTCAGTAGCTCAGAAAGTGAGACCCCCAAGTTATCCAGTTAGCCATTGTACTCATTAAGAGAAGGATGATGCCTCTAACAGAGACACAAATGCAGCAAAGAAACACTTAATGCCAATGCTTGCTGATTTTATCTTGCAGAGGATAAGATCAAGGAAAGCAGTGGATTTCACAGAACTGGGGGCCTCCTACCTGGACAGGTAAGAGAGCCTCAGCAGCACCTCAGACATCCTGATTCAGCAGATAAGTATACAGAAGGGGCACTAACTGGACATAAGGAAGTTAGCTACCAAAGGCAACATTCTAGCACAGACCTGAGGCCATGACGAGCTCAAACAAGATGAGAACGTTCCAGAAAACACATAGGGAAAGGTCCAAAAATACTGACATTCTCATTGTCCAACGAGATGAGTGGCAAAGGCTCTAGTGTTGGAAATATTCAGAACACACAATAGGACACACTCATTGTTGTAGGTGGACATAAAGCTCTTAGGCCAGGCTTGGAGAGAGTGGGCAGTGGAACTATCCTTGAAAGTGAGGCCTAGCTGGGCACGGGTGGTTCACACCTGTAATCCTAACTACTCAGAAGGCTGAGATCTGAGGATCATGGTTCAAAGCCAGCCCAGGCAGGAAAAATCCATGAGCCTTTTATCTCCAAGTAATCACAGAAAAAGCTTGAAGTGGCACTGTGGATCAAGTGAAAGAGTGCTAGCCTTGGGCAGAAGGAGCTCAGGGACAGTGCTCAGACCCTGAGTTCAAGCCCCAGGACCAGCAAAAAAAAAAAAAAAAAAAAGGTGAAAAGAAAAGTGATCCCTAAGCTACTAAACAATAAACAGGGGTCAGACAGAAAAAGAGTACAGGGGAAGAACAGCACAAGCAGAGGAAACGGAGTGTTCAAAAGCTCAAAGAAAGAAGAGATGGCATCCTCTAGGAGGAAGAAAAGTGCAGAGAATCTCAGGTGGAAGGAGGCAGGCAAGGTAAAAGTGAGTCATTCCACTGGGGTTATATGTCAGGATAAGAAGGGCTGTCTGATAATAGCCCAGTGGAGAGGCTGACGGACAGCCATGTGGGTTTGGTGCTTTGGGAAAACACTCTCAAGCCATACACACCAGAAGCAGAAGGAAGACAGGGAGGTTTCCACAGGTGTGGTATGATAAAAGCCATGGAGCCTTGCCATGAGAATTAGAAAACCTAAGGTAGTATGGATCCAGGTATATTAAACTTGGGGAGCTCATTTCTAGATTTATTGCTGCCTCCCCTGCCCTTGTCCCGTCCATCCAGCGCTTTCTGTGACTGTGGCAGTGGTCATCTCTCTGGCTTTCATTAGTTGATCTCATTAGCCATCTCCATTTCAGGGAGAACCTCTAGTTCCCACTGGAGATGTGGGTAACACAACCAACTCTACCACCAGAAGACCTGGGAGGTCTTAGCACAGAGAAAGCAGACGGAGGCACAGGAGGAACCAGAAAGGCTGGTGGAGATGATCTAGGAGCCCATGGCACAGAAAAAAAGGGCAGTGAGAGAAATGAATGAGCCATCCATTCTAACACTGGAGAAAGCAAAAGATCCCATTCACTCTCTGTTTTACTGTTCACTCACACACACACACAAAAAAAAAACAACCACAAAACCCTGACCACTTGACTTCAGACCAGGTACTAAGTTGAGCTCAGGAACTATAAGCAAGCAAGATCATTATCTCTTTCACAATCAGGGCATCTGTGGTCCCAAAAGAAGATGTCCCCTATTTAAAGCACTTAACTCCTTGTCAACACACTCAAATCCCTTTCATTCTTTGAACATGACCCAAATGAGTTACCTGTGGTAAATTAGAAGCCTCTGGCAAAAGCGAACAGAGCCCAGAAGTTCTCTTTGCAGAGAATCTCGATGCCACATTTTTTTAAATCAATTACATTTGCTAACTCATGCTAAATTAACCACAGAACAAAGGCTTTCATTCTGCATACTCCTGCCTTCTTAACCACTGTGAGGCTTTGAAGATGAATTCATAAAGACAGACTTAATTTGTCTGACTAAAAAGCTGGGAATAACTATTCAGTATATCAATATAATTACAGCAACATTAATTTTCAAATTACATACATCAGTGACAGTAATTAAAAATAACACATACCTAATATTCGCTTTTATTAAAGTGAGTATTCTGAAAAGGGCATGGCTGGGATGGGAACAGAAAGAAGCCTTCCCAGACAATAGGACACTCCTAGGGCAGGAGTGACAGGAGACTCCTCAGCTAGTCAACACCTCCACCAACCCTTCAGAACGGCAAAGATCTATGGGGGTGGGGAGGAACTCTGCAGAATAAAAAGTATTCCTATTCTTAGGAACAAGATTCCAAATCTTTTTTTTGGGGGGGTGGGGGCAGGGTTGAACTCAGAGCCTAAACTTGCTAGACTGGTGCTGTATCACTTGAGCCATGCTCCTCCTTCCCCAAGCCTTTAACGTTCTTGCTATTTTTCTTAATAGGGACTCACTTTCTGCCTGGACTGAAATCCTCCTATATACCTACACTTTCCTCATAGTTGGGATGGAAGGCACACATCACCATGACCGCATTTTTTTTCTTTAAGATGGGGTTTCACTGAACTCTGTGCCTGGGTGAGGCTCCAACTGTGATTTCCTAATTACAGTTGTAAGCCACAGTACTTAGCTCCCAAATCTTTATAGCTTTTTATATCCTCCCTTCCAAAGTGATGCTCTGAGTTGAGATCCACCCACCCAGATTACACAGAGCTTCAGGACCAATACTGTGGGCCAGGCCACAAGCAAAGTTGGTGCTGGGATAGAATAGGCAGCTAGAGGGCTGGGGATATAGCCTAGTGGCAAGAGTGCCTGCCTCGGATACACGAGGCCCTAGGTTCGATTCCCCAGCACCACATATACAGAAAACGGCCAGAAGCGGCGCTGTGGCTCAAGTGGCAGAGTGCTAGCCTTGAGCAAAAAGAAGCCAGGGACAGTGCTCAGGCCCTGAGTCCAAGGCCCAGGACTGGCCAAAAAAAAAAAAAAAAAAAAAAGAATAGGCAGCTAGACATTAGCGATGCACCCCTGTGATCCTAGATACTCAAGAGGCTGAGACCTTGAGAACTGCCGTTCAAAGTCAGCTTGAGCAGAAAAGTCCAAGAATCTCCATCTCCAAGTAACCAGCACAAGGTTGGGCTAAAGGCACAGCTCACATGGTAGAACACTTAACTGAGAACAAGAAAGCAGAGTGAGAGCAGGAGGCCCTGATTCAAGCCCTAGTACCAGAAGAAGAAAAAAAGGGGAGATGGAAAAGATAGACCATCCATCCATAAATGCAAGGTCAACTGCTATCCTAAGGAACAGAGAGGTCACCAGGGAAAAGTAGAGTAACAAAAGGTCTACAGATAACTTTTTTTAGGTTCAGGAGTTTTGACAGCATAGTATATTTACTTTTTTAAACAGTACTGGGATTTGAACTGAGAGCCTTGCACTCGCCAGGCAAGACCTCTTACTACTTGAGATGCACCTCCAGCTCTTTTGCCTTTAGGTGATTTTTCTGATCCAGTCTAGTATTTTTGCCAGGGCTGGTTACAGACCAAAATAATACTATGCCTACCATGTAAGCTGGGATTACAGGCATGTATCACCATGCCCAGATACTCATTTGCTCCCTGATTTCATTCCAACTTGAAAATTAAATTATAAAAATTTAAAGATGTACTCAAGACTTAATTAAAAATAAAAATGCTCATCCACTACTTTAGCCTCTT
This sequence comes from Perognathus longimembris pacificus, assembly GCF_023159225.1. Classification (NCBI taxonomy): domain Eukaryota; kingdom Metazoa; phylum Chordata; class Mammalia; order Rodentia; family Heteromyidae; genus Perognathus; species Perognathus longimembris. The sequence continues at coordinate 26,666,518 of NC_063184.1, forward strand.
ATTCAGTCAGACCACACAAAAACTGAAAAATATTTTCTTCATTCACAATAGAATTAACCCAATGTTTTTGTTTTTGTTTTTTAATTTAACATGGCCCAAGAGTGCTCGCAGGAGACACAATCACCACGTAACCTCATGGATAACAGGAGGCAAAGCGCAAAGTACCGGTGGCAGAGGAGCATGATGGGACTGAGACCAGGGTTTGAGTACCAGACTAATCTGGTTTTCAGCCAGAGTCTGCCACTGATGAGTAGTTATGAAAGCTCTCTCAATTTCAGTTTCTTCATCGAATCGTCGCAAGGATTAAAGAAAGCAATACATGTGATGATATTAGCACCATCATTTCCACACGATAATGTTCCCAGGCAGGCTCTGAGCACCTTGTTAATTTTAGCAAAAACAAAGATTTTTAGCAGATGGCTTTAGTCTGAAGCTAGCAGCAAAACACCTGCTGGAGACCATTTGATACGACTTGCCAAAATAAAAAACCTCATAAATTTTGGATACAGGATAAATAAATAACATCCTACCTGCAGCTGTGTGCCTAAAGGTCACTTATTTCAACATGCACTTCTTAATTTATGTATAGTAGGCTGTTTCCTGCATTTGCCAACATGTCATGGGCGTAACTCTCAATATTTGGTCAAAAATGCCAAATAACATGGTAAGATTATTTCATCTCCAGCCATCTTTGGCATCATACTGTTCTCTCTTGTTGCCTTTCCTTAGCGATAAGAGGCCGCAAAGCCTGTGTTGGCCTCTTCCCTTTTACAGTACTTCATAAGGACAGAAGTTTGGTAAAGAGGCCCAATTTGCTGAAAGACTCATTACTCTTCCAACAGCCCGATGCTAACAGACTTTGACAATCATAGTAATTAGTGAAAGCTTTCTGTCAATTGTGGCCCTTAGCTGGGTGGTTAATAGAGTATGCTTTTATCTGCACCATAAAGGGGCCTTTTTATTTTAATTATGTGGTCAGATGTAATTATAGAAAACTGGGTACAAATGAGATTATGGGATCTGTCCTGAGGGGCAACTTAACACCACGAAGCTCTTCTTCCACTCCAGCAAATGAGGTCAGCTGGTGATTTTGTTTCCTTCACTTTAATGAACTGTACAACGTTTGCAAACACATTTTTAGAAAAGCAATAGTTACTTGGTGAAATCTGCCTATAACACTTAGCTGAAATCTAAATATTAAAGGCATGCCCTATTTGATTTAAAGTTTTAAGTTATGGGATATGACAAGCATACAAAACACACTAGAACTGAAACCCCTCGGCAATACTGAATAGATTTTAGCATTTTGTTCTGCTTTCTTCAGAGCACTCTGCACGCTTTTTAAACATAAAATGTTACGTGGAGCTGTGTGGTGGGGCTCAGGCTAGCATGCTCAAGGACTGGGCAAACTCAACAAATGGACACAGTATTACAAATACAACCAAACCCTACTCCAATCCCAGTACCATGATTTCAGCGTCCTTCATCCCTCAAACTACAGTCCCAAACACAGTCTATACCATTCCTGTTCTTGTTTTTGTACTTTTAGTGTGTGGGTGGGTGGAGGGGTGTCTGCCTGTCTGCGTGTAAAGCAAGAAATATGAGGCACTAAGGTTTTGTGTTCTAAAGCTTTCTGTAAATATCTTCACAATGTGTATAACCTTTTGCTACTCAGCAGGTCTGTTGTAGCCCCTGCACCTGACCTGCCAGTTGACCCTCACATCTGTATGACAATCACCAAACACATCCACATCCATTTCTAAATGTCCTCTAGGGAATGTACCAACACTGATCAAAATCTTCCTGTATAGAGCTAACTATTAATTTAATCTACCTATGGCAACTCACCTCCCCCGTTCCAGCAAAATTTACTAAGAGTCTCCCACACTATCCTACAGGCTTAATGCCACATAGATTATAAAGGTTGGTAAGAAGAATAGACAACGGAAATGTCTCTGAACTGGGAAAATATTCATGGCTGTTGTCCAAGAGCAAAAGGCACAAACCTATAAATCTGTCATTTAAACCCTTCTTCAAAGACAGCAGAAACATCAAAAAATCACTCAGAGGCCCAAGAACGCCTGTGAATCTCAAATTGCTTCCAGATTTTCTGGACTTGATTAGGCCTGGACTATAAGCTATTTCCAAAGAATCCTGCTCACCATACTGTGGATTTAGAAACAACACAGAGGAGAATTCTTGTTACTGCAAATGTGTATTCATTTTTCAAAATAAAATCAATGCTTTGGATTTACAACTAATGGTCATTACCTTGCTGGGAAACTAATTTGTGAAACCAGCTGTGAGTTCTTACCACATGCCTCGACTCACTGGAACAAACCCAGCCACAAAAGCTAAGAATTTACAAAGTGCGGGTTTTACAAATCTCTCAGGATATGCTCTTAGAAAAAAAGAAAAACTAAAATTGTTCCCAACCCAATAAAAATGCATCAAGAAATGGTAGCACATCCAATTTCCTCTGGTGGCTTATTTGGAGCTGCCAATGCTCAGCCAAATAGCCTCTCAGCCTAGATGCCTCTGCTACTCCTTCAAAGGATTTCCTCTAAACATCTTTCATAGAAGGTACAACTTGAGATAAAAGAAAATGAAAGCATTTCTCACAGCTCAGGAGAGGAAATGGGAGTAGGGAGGGGGGAGACACGAAGGAGAGGGGCTTACCGGACAGAAGTAGGTGTTCTCCACGATGTGATGGGCCACCATGCTGTTCTCGGCAGAGAGAGACATGATGAATAGCAAAGCATCTCGAGCTTGCTGGCCTACTGTCCCCTCACGGTGAATGAAGGGGATCAGGAGAGAGAAGATGAGGAAGTTGGCAGCGCCTTGATCTTCGCTGGTGTGGAAAAACAGTTCCAGAATGGATGGATCTTTGGCAAGGATGGAACAGAGCTGATTGAGCAGGACAACCAGCTTGGCCTCCACAGCAGGCGTGGTTGTTCCTGAACAAGAGCTCAGCAGCATCATCAGGGGCTTCAGAATGGGCTTATGATGCAGCAGGGGCTGGTGGGACTGCGTGACTAACATCTCGTACATCTTTAGCTGCTCCATTTTAGTCTCATCAGTGAATTCCCGCCTCAAACTCCACAGAAAGAGCTTCTCCATGATGTTCTCTGAGACCACAAATTCCAGAATCGGCCCCATGGCAGCATCCTTGGCTTGCTCCTCAATCAGCAGGAAGAGCATGTGTTCTACATAGTTCTGCACGGCACTGGCCTCATCCGGGGGGATGGAGCCATATTTTGCCTGGGTGTTCTTCAAGGGGTCATGCTTCTCTAAGATTTTCACAACCTGTAACAAGTTTAAAACATTCATCATCCATCAAATGTTTCTTATGCTCTCAAGAAAAACACACTAGTGCTGATTTTCACCGAGCCATCATAAAAAATGCAAAAGCCCCTGGATGCAGGAGTTATGTAAGCATTGTGACTTTTCCCCTCCCTCATTTCCTTCCTTCTTAATTCCTTCCCTCCCTCTTTTTGCTCCTTCCCTCCCTTCCTCTTCATTCCTCATAAAATAAAGAGTTAAACTATAGAAAAGGATATACCTGAAGATGCTAATTTACAATAGTGACAATTTGGGGCAACCTAAGAACCAAAGAAAACAGTCTGGTGATATGAATTAATTTCTTAGACTATTATTATGAAGACTTGAGAAACAAGAAGAAACATAAGTGAAATTTCGGTGAAAAACGTAAATGACTTACGGTACACCCATAATTATCAAACATAATAACAAAGAGGAAAATGTGTGAAAATAATACCTCTTGTGTTCGAAGGGATGAGAAATTCTTAAACTTTCTTGAAACTGCCAATGATATAATGTTGCTTTTAAATTTAAAGGTGCAGGGCTGGGAATATGGCCTAGTGGTAAAGTGCTTGCTTCATATACATGAAGCCCTGGGTTCGATTCCTCAGTACCACATATATACAAAAAAGCTGGAAGTGGCGCTGTGGCTCAAGAGGTAGAGAGCTAGCCTTGAGCAAAAAGAAGCCAGGGACAGTGCTCAGGCCCTGAGTCCACACCCCAGGACTGGCAACAAAAACAAAACAAACAAACAAATTTAAAGGTGCATTAATTAAGTAAAAGGAAATCTGACCATTCCTATTCTCCTGGAAATGGCATTTCTCGGAAGATTTCAGTAGAGGCACCCAGCTCCTCATACACCATCTCTCTCTCCTCCACTCAGGTGGGAGACTTCTCCAACCAAGCATTCAGCAACAGGGAAGAAGAAAGCAACTGAAGGACAGATAGATCTATCACTGCAGAGTCAACCCTACCACACCAAACCTGAAAAGTGAAGAGTTTGAATGCTTCATTTCTATAACCCCCCCCCCCCGCCAAAAAAAATCTGACAACCAACTACAAAATAAATCCCTAAAGTTTAGAGTGATAAAAAAGTTTAGAAAATAGTGTTGATGATGATTATGCATATAGTTAATGCAACTGAATTACACACTTAAAATGGTTATGATAGTGTATTTTGTTTAACACACTTTAGCACAAAAATTTCTTTTTTTGGTGGGGGGGAGGCAGGCTTGGGGTTTGAACTCAGGGCCTCAGCGCTGTCCCTGAGCTCTTTTTGCTCAAGGCTAGCACTCTACCACTTTGAGCCATAGCTCTACTTCCAGTTTTCTGGTGGTCAGTTGGAGATAAGAGTTTCATGGGGACTTTCCTCCCTGGGCTGGCTTTGAATCATGATCCTCAGCTCTCAGCCTCCTGAGGAGCTAGGATTACAGGCATGAGCCACCAGCACCTGGCTACAAAAAGCAATTTAAGGGTAATTTTTAAAAAATCTTTAAGTATGGGCTGGGAATATGGCCTAGTGGCAAGAGCACTTGCCTCATATACATGAAGCCCTGGGTTCGATTCCTCAGCACTACATATGTAGAAAAAAGCTGGAAGTGGCGCCAAGGCTCAAGTGGCAGAGTGCTAGCCTTGAGCAAAAAAAAGCCAGGGAGAGTGCTCAAGCCCTGAGTTCAAGCCCCAGGACTGGCCAAAAAAAAAAAAATCTTTAAGTAAGTCATGTCATAGCTCTGGTCTATTTCTTTCTTACCATGGTGGTCATTTGAATGTTTCTTATCTCTCTCTGGCCAACAATTAGTTACTTCTATACTTTGGGATCTAGAAATTTAAACAATTTTATATCTCGACTTCTTTTTAACTTAATAATGAGATTTAAATATGAAGTCCAGGGGCTGGGGATATGGCCTAGTGGCAAGAGCGCTTGCCTGGTATACTTGAAGCCCTGGGTTCGAATCCCCAGCACCACATATACAGAAAATGGCCAGAAGGGGTGCTGTGGCTCAAGTGGCAGAGTGCGCTAGCCTTGAGCAAAAAGAAGCCAGGGACAGTGCTCAGGCCCTGAGTCCAAGGCCCAGGACTGGCAAAAAAAAAAAAAAAAAATGAAGTCCATTCAATATACTCCCTTTAAAAGGCATACACTTGATATTTCCTAAATAAGCAGACAATTTATCAATGATGTTATCTTTGCTCCTTTTTGCTTTGCTGTATTGCATGCAATGTTTGTCTTTGGCAGAGCACTCCTGGCCCAGTTCTATGATGTGCTGCTACATGTTCTGTGTTTAGGTAACAGAATATTTGCAAGTCACAGGGGAAGCTGGCAAATATGCAATGCTATGTCAGCATACATGAGCAATGTGGGAAATTGATTCCTTGGGACAAAGTCCAAGTATCTAGCCTGTCAGAAATAGGGAGAAAATCTTTGTAGACCAGACAAGAACATCATGAAAGAATAAATAGATCCCCACAGAATCTATCATTTCTATCTATTTCTATTAGAACATTAATAAGCTATGTTGCAAATGGAAAACTCACTCCCCATCCTCAAGTTGGCATTGTTCATGGTGAAGGCTTTCAGTGAACAGGTATACAAGAAGGTTATGGCGCAGAGACTGGGGACCCCAGGGCAACCGCTAGACATCCACTTCTTTGCCAGATTCCTGCCTCAGAGTCTGTCCACTGCCGCATACCTCTGCCCAATCCTGCAGGACAAACTGCACACCTGGAAGCCTCACTGGCAGCAGAGCCCCTAGGGTCTGATTGAGACTTTCCCTTTGCTTCAGGACCTTCACAGCTCATCACAGAGCACAACTGCAGTACCACACTGGTCCCACAGGGGTCTCCACTTCAACTGCCCTCTCAAAGCTCTACATTCTGAAGGACAAATACACAGTACACTTAATCAATCCTATCATTTAAAATTCCACATACCAAATTGACTTAGGAGAGCTACCTTTACAGCCAGACCTTCAAGTAAAAATGTATGCACTTCTCCTGTACTCAGGCTGTCTAAACAGTCTAAAACCAGGATTGTATCTTTTTTGATAGAGGTATGGCAAATTACCTCAGTCTCTCTGGAAAACAATCTGAAAATATATAACATAAGTTATGAAAGTTTTCCTGCCCTTTGGCTTTTAATCTGATCTTGGGGGTAAAAAAATCTCTAACAAAACAACTCAAGAATATTTGCTTCTTAAAGAAGGTTCATAATTGGGTGCTGGTGGCTCACAACTATAATCCTAGCGAGGTAGGAGGCTAAAATCTAAGGATTGCGATTTGAAGCCAGCCCAGGCAGGGAAGTCCATTAGATTCTTATCTCCAATTAATCACCAAAAAAGCCAGAAATAGAGCACTAGCCTTGAGGAAAAAAGCTCAGGGACAGCACCCAGACCCTGAGTTCAAGCCCCAAGAGACCAACGCAAAGATAAGGTTCATATTAATAGGTCCTAGAAATAAAATTATTACCCAAGTGGCAATAATATTAATAAAAAATGTTATCTCACTATACAATGTAACTATTGTTGTTGAATTGTACAAACCTCTACTTGAGGTAAGTTAAACATATTAGAAACAGATGCATGATTAGAAATGTTTGAAAGATCTAGAAGGATGGCTCAAGTGGTAGAGCACCTGCCTAGCTAGAGACTGAGTTCAAACCCCAGTACCACCACCAAAAAACAAGAGAAAAAAAATGAATCAAAAAAAATGATATTAAGATTAGTTTTTTCTTATAATAAGTTTCTCTAATTTCCTAATATAATTAAAAATAAAAGTAGGCAACATGGGTTTGTAATGTCTAAAAAAATGACCCCCAAAAAAACTGAGTTAAAAAGAATTATTGAAAATCTCTTAATTCTCAGAAATTCCCAGGCAATATCAATTTATAAATATGGATGTTTCTACCACATATGCAAATATTTATTACATATCACACTTTTCTTCCTTTATATTCAGCCCTCTTCCAGCCCTCTATGAGAAATCTTAAAGAGAACTGAGAATTTTACACAGACTGCAAACTGCGTAGCACTTCTAAAGTATCTTAACCCTCCTTGTAATCCCTGCTCTGTGCTATTTCTGGGCAGGTGACAGAGAAACATGAGAACAGAGTCCTAACAGTCCTCACACAGGGAAGGCTTGCTATTCCCCAGCTCTGGCCAGTGGTTTTACTGCCTAACAGATGGGTGTGTTACCAAGGCCTTGAGTCACAGAGCACCGTGTGCTCTACAAGGTGCTGATGCAACCTGCAGTTATCACCTATCCCAAACCTGCTCCGCAGGTGTCAGGACCCTCCCAGGCCACCTCCCCTTCCCTTCCAGGCACACACACCCGTGACCTGCTTTTCAAGTGGGTTCTGAAGGCCACACCCTGGCACCGGTCCTAACTTGGAAGGGAATGGCTCAGACACTTCCTGGTTAACACCCAGCCTGCACAGAAAAGCTGAAGAGCTTATACATGTCCAAATTCTTCTATCCAAATAGTGTCAGGGTTCTAGCAGTTCCTGGAAACTGACTCCTCATGTAACTTAGAGTTCTCCTTATCTTTTCTTTCACTTCCCTCACACTGCCATCAAACCCCAGTAGCCCCGTTTCCTTGATTTCTGCTTGCTGATTCCTGTCACCTACCTGTCAACTGCAGTCCAATGGATGCTGAAATTGCATGCACACAGAGCCTCCTACAGGCCTAGCCCTTCCTGTGCTCCTCCAATCTTAATATTTTATTCTTGTCTCAGATTTTCCAACCCTGGCTTCCCCACTATATATGTCAGTCTCAGGGATTCATTTCAGGGGAAATGAATAAGGCTGCAGGGACTTAGTAGATGAGAGAGTGAAAACAAGCAAAATGTGCATTATAAACATTTTCTTTACAAAACGAGTTCACTTTATTAGGCTGAAAATATCAAAACTCAGCAGTATGTAGTAAAGCCCACACATGTTAATTAAGAAAACTAGTTGAGATCAGAAATAGTAACTTAAAACATTAATGCTGATTATAACTGGGCATTTGATCCTTCGTAAACTTTAATAAGTATAGGTATGTGTGTGCCTGTATACACATGCATGTGTAGATCATGGGTTGCATTCAGAGGCACATGTAAATTACTACAGTCCTACAAAGAAACACAAGCATCAGCAGTGTGAAAAATGGTGCACAAATTACCATCATATCAAAATAGCTCAATTTAACCTAGTTTCAAAGCCAGTTTCCCTACAATTATAAGAATTAATGGGGATAGATAGAATTAAGGGATAGAATATTTCTTTCCTAAGCATTCTTTCATAATGCTCCTTACCTATGTTCCCAATAATGACCCTTGTCAGAGATAATGAGCTTGAAATTTAAACAGTTACAATTCCTAAATAGTCACATAGTAGCTAGCAAAGGATTCTCCCTCATAATAAACACTCATGTTTCTCTGTTAGATTTACTTTGAGACCATCTCACTAGTGTTCCAGGTCTTACATATAATCTGGTATCAACAAGTGATTAGTGATACTACTTTGTGAAAGCCTGGTTATTTCAAGAAAGTCACCTGATTACAACTCATACCTCCAAATCCTTTGGAATGCTAATTTAAAGAAGAATTATGGAAAACAAACAAGTTACTAAGGAACATTTCCATCACAGAGAAGAGTGATTTTAGCTGTGCTGAGCCAAATTCTACTTATGTACCTAGGATTTAACTGTGCTAGGCCATATTCCACTTAATGTACCTAGGATTTAGCTGTCCTAGGCCAAATTCCACTTAATGTACCAAATAACTACAAGAAAAATATGTTTTCATCCAGTCCATGTGTCTGGGTTCGATTCACTTTAGGACATTCCTCGCATACCTGTCTCCACAGGGGGAAATGGACCTCACCATTTATTTTTCATATTAAGGAAGACAACACAGCCTTATGAACAGGGTGTACTTGGCCCAGTTGTTTAAAGGTTTAAAGTCAGCTTTAGTCCTGAGCATCAGAGACTCGCTAACTCTGAGATAACAGAGGAGGAGCTATAGACAGGACAAAAGAAGAATGGGCTAAGTAATAACATTCCAGAGAACACTAACTTTAACCACAGCAAAAAGCCAGCTTTGTCAGGGAGGCTGCAGTAGCACAACTGCTGATATTACAGGCTCAACCACTTTGTGGTCTAACAGAAGCTCTTATCAATGCCTTAAGCCCTTTGTCTTAAGAAGGAGAGCTTTTGTTTTATTTTCTACCAATCAAAGTTCTCTAATACTTCTCAACTTTGATCTCTCCAGGGATTTAAGTTTTCCTTCATTTAGTCTATCACAAGGCAAATACCAAAAGAGTAAAGATGAACATGGCAAGTGAATTTGGATCTTTCCAAATACATGTGACAAATCTATATATGGATGACATATGCTCTTCAACCAAATCAGGCTATGTGGAACACTGTACAAGATGCTGCAACTAAAACTTACTATACTTTCCACCAAGGTGAGAAGACATCTGACCTAAGCAATCTAGATGGTTCCATTGGTTTTCCCATTCTCATTCTTTCCAGGATGAAAAAGATGACCAAATCCACTGTTTTTTCCTCATCTACCACCATTACTGTGTTCTTTTTTTCTTGAGACAGGGTCTGACTATAGAGCCCAGGCTAGGCTCAAACTCAAGGTCCTTATGTCTCAGTGCTACAATTACAGGCATATAACACCAAGGCCAGCCCTCTGACTGATTTTTTTTTAAACTACTTTCTATGTTTTCATAGTTCTAGGGCAGACTCTATTAGTATTCAATGCTTGAAAGAAGTAGATAAGATAATGAATACAAAAAGGTCTATGAAATCACCAAATACCAAGTGGTAAGTTCATATAGCAATATATTAATTGCTTGGTGTGCCAATGCTCGTCCATTTTGAAAATTCAAAGTCACAAATATAAGAGATTACAAACATAATATATGCCGGGAGCCAGTGGCTCATGCCTGTAATCCTGAGTAGCCTCAGGAGGCTGAGATCTGAGGATCACAGATCAAAGCCAGCCTAGGCAGGAAAGGCCGTGAGACTCTTATCTCCAATTAACCACGAGAAAAGCAGAAGTGGCACTGTGGCTCAAGTGGTAAAGCACTAGCATCGCTCAGTGACAGCACCCAGACTCAGAGTTCAAGCTCCACAATTGACAACAAATAAATAAATAAAAACAATATACTAGATTTTAAACTGTTCATATAAGTGACTATAAAAAGTAAACACTAATACATACTCTTTCTGACAAATGAATTCAAGCCAAGTCCAAAGAACTAAAAGCTAACTATACAATGTTTTCAACATAGTGTAGAACATTGAAGCTGTTTCCTACATTGCCCAGATCTTCTGCTGTTGTATTTTTTATTTTCTGCCTTTCAGTTCAACAGTTCATTAAACAACTACAATATGTCACACTCTGTTCTGGACACTGAAAATGTAGATAAATTACTAATGGTGCCGATCTGGAGGCACTCAAAGTGAAGTTGGAAAGAAGATAATGTACCCATAACTGCAATAAAAGTTGACTGGTATCACAGTGAAAGAAAACTCAGGATGAAGTTGCAACACAGAGTGGAAGTATAAAAGACAGCAAGAAAAGGCTTCCATAGGAAATGAAGTTCCAAACCGTTCTGGAGAAAGAAAATATTTAGCCAAGCAGCAGAATATTTGGGCAGAATTAAGAGCAAGTGCTGAGGCTTCAAAGAAGTATGAAACCAGGGAGTTGGTGGCCAGAAACACTAAGCAGCTTTGATTTTCTGAAGACTAAATGAGACACAGGAGTAACAGAAGGGCATAAAGAACTCTATGTGCCAACAGGGCCTGTGGGTGGCCAGATGCCACTGAAATGTACAACCTAGAAAGGGACAACCAGGAAAGAACTGGGTTTTAGATTCACTGCAAGTTACAAGGTAGTCATTCAGAAGGTGTGCGGAAGTACAAGCAGGTGCTATTTCTTAACCTCATTCTCCAGTCACTGCTCCTGAATGCCTACTCCAGAACTATTCTGGGGTTGCCACAACACCATTGGACTAGGGAACAGTTCAGAAACTCAAAGTACCTCTGGGCCTATCCAGGTCTATCTCCTGGTAAGCCCCAGAGTCACAATCTGCTTTTAATATGATCCTAGCTCTTAGACAACTAACTGCCCTGACAGTGACATAGAGCTCAAGACAAGACACTATAACTAGAAGGGCAAGACTTGTACCAGAGGCTATCTTCCATCTATGACAGCTCCGGAACAGGTGTTAGTGATAAGCAACAGAACAGAATCAGTCAAATACAGGTCAGTTGTGCTGCCTTTTTCACTCATGGACCCTACCAGAGAACTCTGAGTCCTCTAGACTTTGGTACCATCATTTCCTCTCATTATCACACCCCAAAGCATTGCTTTACACAGCTAATCGACATTTCCATAAATAAAAGGTTGCCATCTTGTTTTGTCTTTGCCACATTTCTGACATTACCTCCCTTCTGGGATTTCTAGGATTTTTCTCAGCGAAGCAGAGACTACAGTTCCAGCAGGCAAAAGCTGTGAGTCAGATTTGAACACATTTCTCCTCTACTGCTCAACTCGCTACAAAAAACGCCATATGAAACCAAAATAATGAATACACAGCTGAAGGACTTGCATTTCCAACCCACATATCTATCTCAAATTATTTTGTCTTCTCCACATCTTTTTTCCCCCACAATCCCAAAAAGGCTAACATTGAACATTAGTTCCCAATATTCATACTATAAAAAGTTTTCTTCCTCTATCATCAAAATATTTGTTCACGGGGCTGGGAATATGGCCTAGTGGTAGAGAGCTCGCCTCATATACATGAAGCCCTGGGTTCAATTCCTCAGCACCACATATATAGAAAAAGCCGGAAGTGGCGCTGTGGCTCAAGTGGCAGAGTGCCAGCCTTGAGCAAAAAGAAGCCGGGGACAGTGCTCAGGCCCTGAGTTCAAGCCCCAGGACTGGTAAACAAAACAAAACAAAACAAACAAAATATTTGTTCACAACTAAGTTACCAAACACAAAACAATGACGGTATCCATTCCCCAGGCCATTTTCATCCATAATAGCTCTTTCTTGGGGAAAAGTCATCATTAATCTCTTTGTAATAAGGATTTTTACATATCTACATTAGCTTGTGCATTCCTTAAAAGCCCATGCCAAGGCTCCTAGCTTCAATCCCACCTGGGAGCAGACAGGGCTTCATTAGTACTATGAGCTAAATAAACCTCTAAAGAACAATAGCCATTTGTCAGCCAAGAGAGTTTCTCAACCAGTACTCTCATTTATAGGGTAACCTAAAAGCCCTCAGGGCCTCTGTAGACTAAAACTATGAGTATTTTTAACATTTGTTTAAAAGGGAAAGTTAAGCCTAAAAAGGTTTTCAAGAAGGAAATGACCTACCCAAAGTCAGAGGAATGACTAAGCCAACACTAAGAACAGTCCTCACTTTACAAAAGAAAATACTTAATGACTACACACCATTCCCTATGACAAAGTTCTTCTTACCTATAAGCTGCTATTTTTCTGCCAGAAAAGGAGAATGCTAAGTACTTGCAACGTGCTTCCAATCCCCCCATGACAGGTGTATCCTGAGGTTTCATTACAATATGACCTGGGACAAAAACTTATTTTTGCAAGCCAGGTGCCAGAGGCTCACACCTGTAATCCTATCTACTCAAGAGGATGAGATCTGGGGCTGGGGATATAGCCTAGTGGCAAGAGTGCCTGCCTCGGATACACGAGGCCCTAGGTTCGATTCCCCAGCACCACATATACAGAAAACGGCCAGAAGCGGCGCTGTGGCTCAAGTGGCAGAGTGCTAGCCTTGAGCGGGAAGAAGCCAGGGACAGTGCTCAGGCCCTGAGTCCAAGGCCCAGGACTGGCCAAAAAAAAAAAGAGGATGAGATCTGGCCAGGAAAGTCCATGAGACTCTTTTTTTTTTGAACTCAGGGCCTGAGCACTATCACTGGCTTCCTTTTGCTCAAGGCTAGCACCCTGCCACTTGGGCCACAGCACCACTTCTGGCCATTTTCTATATATGTGGTGCTGGAGAATCGAACCCAGGGCTTCATGTATACGAGCCAAGCTCTCTTGCCACTAGGCCATATCCCCAGCCCCTCCATGAGACTCATCTCCAATAAACTACCAAAAAGCTAGTAGTGGAGCTATGGCTCAAGTGGTAGAGTGCTAGCCTTAAGCCAAAAAAACTCAGAAACAGTGCCTGGGTCCTGAGTTCAAGGCCCAGGACTAACATACACACAAAAAAAAATTAATCAGTGTGAGGGATGAATGACATTCTAACAGCTCTGGTACATTGTATAAAATGCTTGATTGGAACAGAATTTGACAGGGCAGACAATCTACTGACATACAATCACGAACTTGAGGATATAACATGCCTTTGAGAGTAACACAGATTACCAAATGGATACATCACAGATATCCAGAAGGAATGATTATTACCAAAAGAATTATACACAAACCAACGAACAAGATGGAGCCCCAGAGCAAAGATTATGTATTAGAAAGCTAGATTCCATCTGTCAAATGAGATGACTGGGTCAGAAAATACTTCCGACCTGATTGTGCATTCCTAGCAGTTAAAAATAAGCATCAGTAGCTTAATTAATGAATAAACACAATATGCTAATATATAATTACATACATTGCAAACACAAAATAATGGAAATTTTAGACAAAAAAGAGAGATACAATCCTTCTAAAGTACTCTTTCCACACCCAGTACGCTACCGGCTGTTTCCTGTAGGGTTGGTTCACCGCTCCACTTGGGAGTCTGTTTTAGAATACTGTAAAAAGTACAAAGTAGAGGAAATTATTCTGGCAAAAGTGCGGAAATACTTTCTTCCCTTTACTACTGCAGATGTGACCACTGTGTCTACAAACAACCCATTAAAATTTGAATAACAAGAAGTCAGAGAATGGGGAAATCACACAAAAAAGTCGGGGAGGTTTTATCCTAGATGGTGACAAGAGGCTACAAAATGTGAACAACCCAGAAGCAAAATTGATTTTGTTCCTTTCTGATTTAAACTGTGTCCCCTAAAATTGCTGTGATTTACAGGCTTGGTGCTTTAACTCATGTGTTGTTTCTGGACACAGGAAGGAGCTGGGTAGTCATTAAAAGAATGTCACATAAATAGTCACTTACCAGCTCACCTGGGGAGTGTAATGTTGAAGAAGTAGTAAAGAATGCCGATTTTGTTTATTTTACTACTGATAAACTCCCTGAGGAAAGGGGAAGGCTAGTCAATTTTCTGAACACTCAACCCTTAATTATCCACACCAGTAGATCAGAGAAGAGTCACAGAGAAGCCAAAATAAATACTTTTTGAAAATCAGCTTTGTAAAGAAGACAGATATTTAGGCATGGCATGACATTTTTTCCTTAAATTACACAGGGGCCACCAGCCTGAAAATGGTAGAGTGCTGAGGTCAAATGCAAGGGCTTTGGAGTCAAGGGACTAAAATCTAAGGGCTCGCTTGGTAAGTCACTAGTTGTAGAACCTCAAGCAAGTTACTTAACCTCTGTAATTTTCTATTCCCTCATCTGTAAAATGAGGAAGTTAATACTAACTACTTTGTAGGTCTGTGGAGATCGAGTGATAGAAAGCACAGTACTTGGTAAATCCTTAATAAATGTGTATTTTAACAGAGTTTAAGGGCTGGATGGAATCAGCAGGGGAAAAGCAAAGGGAGAGGATGTAATTATGGTCAAGAGTTTTGTAAAGTGACATAAAAGTCATTTCAAGAAATGACTACTGTTCTAAAAATATCTGAGGAACATGCATGTTCGCTAACTGCTGTGTGTGTGTGTGTGTGTGTGTGTGTGTGTGTGTGTGTGTGTGTGTGTGGTTTTTAACTGGATACCTACGATAGGAAAGCAAGAAGAGAACATAGCTTTTGTTTCCATTGTGTTGCTGAAAACCCAGTTATCTGTCACACAGGTAGAAAGCCCTGGCTTTGTGTGATAGAGGCTGGTGGGGCTCCGAGGCCAGAGAAGGCAGAGCTCACACATTACCTGTGCCCAGTGGTTTGTAAACACAATCATGCATGTTTCTGGGTCAACTCCTTGAAGGCTCACTGCCGGCTGGAGTTTGCTTTCTGTCGAAACCGATGACATCATAAACCTTCAATGCTTCTAAGTCATATTTAATGTTCACAAAAACGTGACAAGCAGTCATTAACTTTCAAGCATCACATCAGAAACGTAGCTTCTTCTGTTTTCATGGTTAGCTTCAGAACCTGTGATGACAATAACAAAAAGTATATTTCATTACGTTCATATGCTAAATATGACACCAACTATTAAGTTTAAATCAACACAGAAAATATTATGAAGGAGATGTTTATACTCAAGTCTTTTTATTTTCTCTTACCTTGCTACTAAAATATGAAGCTATATTCATGTACTAAACAATTGTTGATTTTCTTCTTTCCATAAAACCAAGCACAGCTCCCCATTATTATACTGCCTCACTCAAATCCTGTTTCCATAATTAAGCATGACATCAACTATGTTTGTAGAGTTTGGAAAAAAAAAACAGTAATAAAGAGCCATAAATTGACAGAAATAAAGTGGCTTAACACAATTTAGGAGAATTATAAAACAGCACCCAGACACCTGGGCCCAATGTGGTTGAGGCTTTTGTTGGTTGTTTTTTTAATTTATTTATTTTAATCAATGACTGTTGTAATGAAATGGAAAGCATTCTCATTTTGTGGCTCCAAACTAGGTGAAAGTTTCTAGCTTTTCTGAAGAATAATAGAATCTTGATAAATCGGTTAGAAATTGCCCATCAAAACTAAGCTGGTGCTTTTGAGGTATGAGTAGCACATCTACAAATGAAAGGTGAATTTTTGAGGATAAAACATGGGAAAAAAAGAGGAGTCGTGAGCAAACACCAAATACAGCCCCGGTACGTGGTACTCTGACAGAGGCAGTGAGATAAAGGCATTATCTCCAGGTTCATCAGCCTGGAAAAACACTGGGCAGAGTTCAGAATAGAACTTGCCTTAGTGTACAGATTGGAGGAAGTTCCGAAATAAAAAATACTTATAACCGTCAGAGCTGGAAAACAAAATCCATGATAAAAATTTGCTAAATTGTGCCAAAGCAGGGGCAGCTGTGTGCAAGTGAGTGAGTGACAGGAGGATATCACAGGGCCCTGGGCACTGGTCCTTAGCATCACCACAAAATGTGAGAAAAGGTGCTCATTCCTGGCCAACTTACAGGTGAAGCTCTCTGTGGGAAGAAGATTTTTTTTTTTTTTTTTTTTTTTTTTTTAGCCAGTCCTGGGCTTGAACACTGTCCTTGGCTTCTTTTTGTTCTTTTTACTCTGCCACTTGAGTCACAGCGCCACTTCTGGCCTTTTCTATATATGTAGTGCTGAGGAATCAAACCCAGGGCTTCCTGTATATGAGGCAAGCACTCTTGCCACTAGGCCATATTCCCAGCCCTGTGGGAAGAAGATTTAAACATGGAAACAAACAGTTGAGGAGTATATAAAACAAGCCCAGTCGTGAGTTAGGGAAGGAACTATTCAAAATGAAAGAATCTTCCAAAGGGACTTTTAGGGAATAAGAAGAGAAAACTTGTAAGAGTTAATTTTGAAAAACAAAATTTAAGGAAAATAGGAGGGGACTAAGGCATATAGAAAGAAATGGCTGTGAAAAGGGCTACAGAAGTCGCATACTAGAGGAAAATGACTTGTGTATGTATAGCTGTATCTTATCATTAAAACACTCTATTTCTGAGAACATGTCAGCACCTTTTATTCAGACAATGTAGCAATAGGAATGAGGAAAATCAAAGTATTTGGATTTATCCCAGAGATTGAAAACTGAAGGAACTTCTTGACATTCTGTATAGCCCCAGGATTCTAAGATTCTCTTCAAAGGAAGGAGAGGAACATGCACATCCAATTGTCTCCACATCCAAAACTTTAAAAAGATGGCTCCTAAAACCCTTTAAGTTAGGTCTCAGGAAGAACTTATATATGATCTTAAGATGAGAGAATGCAGTTGAAATAGGATTGGTATCTTAGCCAATGTCATGAACTTACTTTTGATATAAACAGAATGTTAAGTCTGTAGGTTTCCAACCCAGTACTCCTTCTTAGGAAATTAGACTTCATTCTGCTGATTACAATACAATTTCTGGCCCTAA
Source organism: Perognathus longimembris pacificus (assembly GCF_023159225.1). Taxonomy (NCBI): domain Eukaryota; kingdom Metazoa; phylum Chordata; class Mammalia; order Rodentia; family Heteromyidae; genus Perognathus; species Perognathus longimembris. The sequence continues at coordinate 26,684,004 of NC_063184.1, forward strand.
TTCCTTAAGGAATTTCTATCTTTTCTAGAAAAACAACAACAACCCATCTCACTTTTTTTTAAGCCAAAATGCTTATCCAATTGCACTGTAGAGACAGATACCCGAGGATTCAAAATTTATCATGAATACAGAGAACCACAGTATAAAGAAAACCTGGGCCAGACATCAGTGGCTCAAACCTGTAATCCTAGCTACTCAGGAGGCTGAGATCTGAGGATTGTGGTTTGAAGCCTGGGCAGGAAAGTCCTTGAGACTCTTATCTCTAATTAATCCCAGAAAAAAAGCTAGCCTTGAGCACAAAGGAGCTCAGAACAGTACCCCAGGCCCAGAGTTCAAGCCCCAGGACTGGCAAAAAGAAAAAGAAAGAAAAGGAGGAATAAGGCAAGTCAGACAGGCTAAGCTTAAGAAAGGAAAAACTACGCAAGATTCAACCAATAAAAATAGTACTCAACACACCCAGATGCCAGAAAGCCGGGTATTTCTATTCCCTCTCTTGCTTCCATATTAGAGTATTCAAATACTCCCCATTCCCAGAGCAATATAAACTGAAGTAATCCTACCACCAAAAGAGAGATGGATTAGGATGTTTATTTCCTCCAGCATCAAGGTTTTTACTACATGGACTACATTTTCCTCTTCTCAGACTTTACTCTTTTTTTTTTTTTTTTCCTCTTTCTGCAGCCATTGCAAGCATTTCATTAAACTCTCAGATCACAAGAAACAAGGGAAGAAATCAAGCCAAAGACTGGGATAGGCAGAAGGGGGCCATCAACAGAATGCGTGCCTGGGCCAGGAGCATGGAATAGCAGACGCTTCTTGTGCCCTCCACTCTCAGGCTAGGTTGTGTGATACTGAGGGTTTGCAGCGAAGCACGCCACTCTTGGCGAAGATCCAACCCAGCACTTGAAATTCCATGCCTGAAAGAAAGCTCTACAGACCGTGCAGACCTTAAGAAGTGATTTTTTTCCTTTGTTTCAAACAAATCACAAACACTAAAATTACCCAAAAGACTCTGTTTACAACAGCGGTGGCACATGGTTTTGAGGTGCGGTTACTGAGTTTTTTTAACAGGGGGAAGAGAGGCAGGGAAAAGATGGTCTGTCAAAATAATATTGTGTTGGGTATTTCGGCACTAAGTCTACACTACAAAGACTGAGCTGCCTGGATTGTTTCTGAAGACACTGCTGACTGCTCACATTTGTATCTTATATTATAAAGAAATATATTCTTGTAATCACTAAAGAAAATATTCTATTAAATATTGTTGAAGATGAAATAACCAATAGAAAAATTATGTGTGCTGTTATTTTCCCTTTTCTGAAAAGCCATATATATTTGACTATGAAGAAGAATAAATATATGCTTCCATATCACATAATGATAAAATTTACAATACAATCACACAAGTTTGAATTCTAGTGGTCTCAATCACACCTCTTTCCAATGTCAAAATTTCTTCAACTTCATTCCCAGACAGTCTAATTTCAGATTCTTGGAGAGCTATAACATGTAAGAAAGTTATACATGTGTCAAAATCACAGTTCTTGTGTGAACTACCGAAGAATTCTATTTTAACAAACCACACTCCTAGAAAACGGAATTTAGATTATAAACACTTTGGCATTTACTTACATATAATGTCATACTATCTTTCCATCCCTCTATTTTAATATAATAACAAATTATTTTTATAAAAACCATCCTTAATGGAAAGAGTTGTGCCAAAGGAAATATTTATTAAGGGAAAACAAGTCATATTTGCAGGCCTACTGAAAAGAAGCCAAAGTGCATTGAAGATTTGACAATTTGATGGAACAAAGAGAGAGGAAAGGTGGGGTCCAAGGCACAGGTAGGAGAAGCTCAGAGATAAAGGAAAGCAAAGCTGGGTCTTTTCAGAGTTGCCAAGTCAGAAGTAATACCTGGAACTTCACAGAAAGACAATGGAGCTCCTTTCCCACTTCTTCAGCAGTCCTGATAGTTCTCTTATTGATTTGTAGAAACAGCCAAAGAATTTAGGTGAGTTTGAGGCAGAGACTAAAGGGTAAGGGCTATGAGGTTGTATCTCAGTTCTCTAAGCCTGGATGTCTAAATACATAATGCTAGAGCATGGGAACTTGAGCTTTGAACTCAAAGACAGAACACTGGGGCTCTAATTCTAGCTCTCAGAGCTGTGAGATCTTCAGCAAACAAATGGAGCTCTCCATTTGAAACCCACTTAGGTAAGCAGTTAGGACTAAATCAGTATTTCTTAGGTCTCTTCCAGCTCAAGTCATTATTTCTTGTACTTTATTGCGCCTGTTATACCAACTGGGGAGAATTAATCAGATAATGATTAAAGAAGGATAATAGCCTTTGTACAAAAATCCTTGTAAGGATTCTAGTTATAAATGAGATTCCATCTGGATTCTTTCTTTACTATTAAAGCACATTTCTCTCAAGGTATCCACTGCATAGAAATCAACCACTCAAATGTAATTTCTTGAGTGGGGTTTTTTTTTTGTTGTTTCATTTCCTGGGAAACTGTCGGTAGAAAAACTGATTGTTTTAAAATGCATAGTGGAATGCCCTTAATTGTTTGTTACTAAATACATTGAAAAATTCTATTACTGTAATGTGCTTATCATGTAAAATTCCACCTAAGGGTGAAGACTCATCAAATATTAGGAACACCCAAAGAGAGGTAAACCCTGCGTCCTCAATTACATCTAATAGCAGTTGGGCAGGGGGTTCATTTTGGGCTAAACTACCTCAAATTCTTCTCAGAGCCTCATCAAATCTTATTACACCTAAATCTTCCTGTGCTCTAATCATTTTTTTCCTCTTTCATAGAATCGAGGTGGTTTTTTTTGGGGGGAAGGGTGTTTTTGGCCAGTCCTGGGCCTTGGACTCAGGGCCTGAGCACTGTCCCTTGGCTTCTTTTTGTTCAAAAAGGCTAGCACTCTGCCACTTGAGCCACAGCGCCACTTCTGGCCATTTTCTGTAAATGTGGTGCTGGGGAACTGAACCCAGGACCTCATGTATATGAGGCGAACACTCTTGCCACTAGGCCATATCCTAGCCCTTTCATAGAATTGAGTGACAACACTGGGCTGTGGGAAGTAAAGCAAGAACCTAATGGTACCTGATTTCACCTGGTCCTTCTGTGTGCCCTCTGCTTGCAAGAGTCTGACCTGGGACTGGGGATATGGCCTAGTGGCAAGAGCGCTTGCCTCATATACATGAAGCCCTGGGTTCGATTCCCCAGCACCACATATACAGAAAATGGCCAGAAGTGGCGCTGTGGCTCAAGTGGCAGAGTGCTAGCCTTGAGCAAAAAGAAGCCAGGGACAGTGCTCAGGCCCTGAGTCCAAGGCCCAGGACTGGCAAAAAAAAAAAAAAAAGAGTCTGACCTGGCCTGTCTGTTGTTCAATGTCTAGTATCTCAGCAAAACAGTTTTGTGTCATTACAATAACTTATGTGCATGGAGAAAACTCTCTCAATATACACATTCTAAATGGTTCTAGGCTTTGAAAAATGCATGCTTCAGAACAGTAACAAGGCTGCAGAATACTGTTAATAATGCCCTGAAGTAATACTACCATGTGCTCCTGCTAGGTCTCACAAGAGCAGGCTGCCAACTGGGTAAGATCCAAGCACCATGCAATGGTAAGCAGCACAGCGAAGAAAGAAAAAAATCAATATTTAAATTCATACTTGAAATTTATTTTTAGACCTCATTTTTAAGATTATTTAGAAAACTAGCATATCAGATGCACTGCTTCAAAAAAGTTTAAAAGCCACTTCAAAGATACATTTGTGGTAAAAAAAAAAAAATATATATATATATATACATATATATATTAGAGTCCAAAAACAAGGGCTAACAGCCAGTTCCAGTTGTGAGATTTTGTGAGTTTTATGACTACAAAAGTCCTGCTATTGGGCTGGGGATATAGCCTAGTGGCAAGAGTGCCTGCCTCGGATACACGAGGCCCTAGGTTCGATTCCCCAGCACCACATATACAGAAAACGGCCAGAAGCGGTGCTGTGGCTCAAGTGGCAGAGTGCTAGCCTTGAGCGGGAAGAAGCCAGGAACAGTGCTCAGGCCCTGAGTCCAAGGCCCAGGACTGGCCAAAAAATAAAAAATAAAAAATAAAAAAAAGTCCTGCTATTAATATAGAGATAGTGAAACCATAGATAAGAGGTCTAGCTGAGACTGTTCTGTAACCTCTTATTCCTATGATATCATTTTAGCACTGTTTAATTAGTCAGCAACTAGACCCTACATATTCATCAAGGCAATATGGCTATATAAATTGCATGCCATATCCATATAATACTACATCACAATTTTTGTGCTTTAAAAAGAGGTAGTCCTAGTCAGATGTTGGTGGCTCACACTTGTAATCCTACCTACTTGGGAGGCTGGGTCTGAAGATCATGGTTCAAGGCCAACCCATGCAGGATAACCTGTGATACTCGTATCTCCAATTAACCACCAGAAAACCAGAAGTGGTGCTGTGGCTCAAAGTGGTAGAGTGCTAACCTTGTGCGGAAGAGCTCAGGGTCAGTGCCTAAGCCCCAAGTTCAACAGAAAGAGAGAAAAAAAGACATAAATCCTTAATGAACATCTCTGGAAAGACTACAATGATATATATGGAACCGCAAGTATAGCACACCATCACTTGTGTAAGGAAAAAACAAAAAAGCATGTACTCGCCCACATACCTGGGCTGGGAGGGAACAATCTGTATGAACACGAAAGGGAACAGGAACTCAAAGGTGGCAGGACTCTTAAGGTGCAGTCCTTGGTGGCAGGAGACGGCTGAAGAAAGGGGATTTCGTTTTCTAGTACACTCTTTTCACTTTTTAAGTTCTGTGCCATTTGTATGTACTACATAGACCCCCCCCCCAAAAAAAACATTTTAATTTAGCAAAATAAAAGCAAAAGAATATCATAAACAAAAGGAAAAAATGCCCAAGCCCACCTTAAAAGCATAGCCATTTAACGCTACTCCACGTTTCCTCTTAGTCTCAATGCAAAAGAAAAGCACTCCCACAACGATTAGAGTTGGCTGATGAGAGTGGGATAAGAGACTGCCCTAATACAGTATGCTATCTGTCTCAATAATAGTGCGCAATAAATGTCTAAGAAGTATTTAATGTAAAAATCTACAAAAGAAAACCAAGTCCAGTTGTCTCTTCATGTACTATGGGTTTAGTTCCAAGACCCCTGAAGGGATCAAAATATGTGGACACCTCAACGACATCCTCCTGTACAATGTACATCATCTCTAGATTACTCAAGGTACCTGGTACCACTGAAATGCTATGTCAATGGTCACTATGTTGTACTGCTCATGGGAAGAGGGGTACAATGTTCTTGAGAATTTTAATCCACAGTTGGTGGAATCGGCAAAGGCTGAGGGCCGTCTGGGCCTCTGTGATTACACAGTGGATCACAGTGGTGAACTTCACAATCCAAAGGAATAAATACGAAGGAAAGGGACATGGTACCAAGTACTCCTGGCTCACTCATGTAATCCTAGCTACCCAGGAGCCTGAGCTCTGAAGATTGCAGTTCAAAGCCAGCCCCAGCAGGAAAGTCTGTGAGACTCTTATCTCCAATGAGCCACCAGAAAACAGGAAATGGTACTAGCCTTGAGCAAAACAGCCCAGGGAGGCACCCAGGCCCCAAGTTCAAACCCTACAACTCCCATAGCAGGAAAAGGTAAGGCATTCAAAAGTGCAGTAGACTTGTTTTTAAAAAGCACTCTTTTTAACCATTATGTTAATACTACCGTGAAATAGTACTTATGGAATTAAAGTTATGTAATTTACCTTTAGCCTATAGGGTTCATCGCTCTAGAAATTTATAAAATTATTGTTTTGGAAAAGTTTTTTGTCAGACTAGATTTGTGCTTCTACAATTATGGTCAGAGAAACCTAGAGACCCCTTCCCCCAGGTCTATTTCTAATGGTCACCAAAGGTTCTTGATACTTTTTTTCTAGGACCTCTTTTTAAGGAAAAACAAAATCTGTCTAAGTAAACACAGAACACCACAGGAAGTGTTATATCCAAAACAAGCATCCTGAGCCCTGGTTGTACTTAATTAGCCTTCCCACACTTCACAACCCATTTCATTTGGCTTTTCTTATGGGGTTATTTTGTATAAATTATAAACAACCTATTTTTTCAGACCAAGATATACACTGAAAACCAAAGATTGCATATTTATAAATAAGTTTAATTTTCTCTTTTAAAAGATTCTACTCATTAACAGTAGATAAGTTTCTTGAAAATTCTGTCTCACTACAGGCATCATTTTGAGAATCTCTGAAAGATGAGATAGCAAGAGGTTGCTTGTCCCTGCAGAGCGGAGCACTGGTCTTCAACAAGGAAGGCACACCCCTCTCCCTGTGCATAGAGATGTGCGCAATGTCACAAAAAGCTCTGAGTAATTTGCTATTAAACAGTACAGGAGACTCTAATTTCTGCTTGGGAGCTCAGAGTTTAGGCTTCCTACCCTGCTCTCCCAAGAGATTGAAGTCAAAGATAAAATTAAGCAACTAACTCCTCTATCTCAGAAAGAATGGCTTGTTGCCTCCGTGCTGCCCTCCCCACCCACTATACAGCCTTGTAAAAAGGGAGATGATGCAGTGTCTTTTGTATAGAGGAGGGGGAAAGCGGGGGGGGGGGGGGGAAGCAAGGAAAGAAAAATCAAAAACAATGTTCTAAGTTAAGTTTTGCTTCCGATAAACTTTGCACTAGATACTATTTCTCCCTGGAGCTGAAGCTTCACATGGAAAACAATGAGCATGGGAAGGCGAGGGTTTCTCCATCCCCCTCAAAAACATCCTGCACTCCGGAGCTTATTAACTTCAAATCAAAGGCATTGTGAAGAAGGTAGGAAAGCAAGAAGAACCTGTGCACTTTGCTTTCTTTTATTTAAAAAAAAACAATTTTATATAATATTAACACATGTATCCGTAATAATCCACCACCATTCTATGCTCTAGAGAATTAACATTAGAAGAGAACTTCAACTTCCCTGGGGAATACATTCTGACATTAGTGCATAATGCAAGGCGTGAAAATACTCAAAATTACCAACTAAGGTCCCTTAGTGAGCACTTGCTAGAAACCAGCATACTTCTCATTAAGATGAAGAAGGAGGTGAGAATTCAACAAAGCATTAAGTAGGTGGGTCAGTCTATTAAAGAAAAAAAGTATGTCTTCAAATGCACAAATTACTCGACCTAAACCTTGTAAGTGAACCTTAATGTCTGATTTAGGGATGAGAAGCAGGGGAGACAAGGACTTATGCAGTGAATGAAATGACTTCACAACACGGGACTTCGTTTCCATATATACCAAGATGTGGCATAATTCTATGTAAATTATATTTCCTGTTTTTATAAAGGAATATATAAAAGGAATCAAATACGGGTAAGCCATCCAAGAGACAACCCAAGTAAAATTAAAGACAGATTTTTTCCATTAAGTAAACAAGTCTCTGTTTCTAAAATATTTTCAGTTTACACCTACAAATATAGCATATAAACATTGCCAATTAGAAATTCATTTATAAACATAATACTCTCTGAAATACTTTTTCAAAAGTAAGGGAAATGAAAATGATTAAAAAGCTAAGATCCAAACAAATGTAAACCTCTGAGTTTTAGGTACTCCTGATCATGCTAATATTAATGTCCCTTTAAAAAAAACTTGACGGAGAATTTGCAGTAATAACTTCCAGCTCATTTCTAGATTCTTTCTTGGGAAATACAGAGACAATTTTTATTTTTAACTCTGACCACAGTTGTTTTGAAGAGCTTCCAAAGATACGGCTATTATATAAGAGTGTTTATTTAGCACCAGAGAATACTTCACATCACTAGATATTGTTTGTTGAGCAAATAAAATGATTCTCTCAAAAACTGCCATAATCTCTTCAGTCATGTGTTCTATGAATGCAAGCTGCAGAATAAGAAAAAGGTAAATGGACTGCCAGAAGTAAATTTTACCTGATTATATCACAATAACATCTGCAGTCTAACAAAATCAGTATTCTGTATTTATTGCCCTCACAAACCTATAATTACTTGCTGATTTGATCAAAATTACTAGTTGACTTGAGTAATTTAGTCAGCCAGCAAGCTTTAGGGCAATTAGTCAAATCAACAATCTATCAAAATGACTAATATGTTTCTGAATCATGGATCAGACTCTCTGCAACATCACCATAGTTCTTAGATTCAGTCCCCAAGTCACTGTTGGGTTTAACTCCAATTTTCCTCATAATTTAATTTCCCTGTACACCACTGAGTCTTTCCTCCCCCTTCAAGGAAAGAAAGGAACAACAAAAACCAAAGTGCAAAATTCAATGAAATCAGATACTCTTGTTTCAGAAAAATAAGAGGATGGGGAGGAAGAGGAAGAGCGTTGTTTTTATTATTGGGTGAGAGGAGAATAGTTGAGAAGAAAGAAACAAAAAATGGTTTCTTACCAATCAAACCACTCCTGAGTGCCTCAAATTCCATTAAAGGCCACAATTCTGTTGACTTAATGCCAAATGCTTCTAAAATGTTCTTACCCAAGAAGAGTGTGTTTTTGAAAGAACAAGGAAAGAAATACATTTCAAGGCTGGGAGAAAATTTTCTTCCATTTACTAGGGTCAGTGAAACATCCATCATAGTGAGTTGCAAACACCTCACAGAATAAAAGATCAGAGAGCTACTCAAGGAGAAGATCAAAGAGTCAGTGCCTCTGGAGGAATCAAACAAGTAACTGTCTGAACAGAAACCCCTGTGATTCCTCTCCTAAAGCTAGCTTGTGCGTTTATGGGGAGAACCACAAAGCAGAACATGCTATCCAGAAATCTGTGATTAAAAAGTAATTAATTCTAGTTTGGCTCCCTCTCTGGAGAAAGAATCTTTTCAAAGTCATTAAATAGAATAACCATATAATGAAAGTTTTTAAAAAGCAAAAATGTTCAAATTAGCTATGTGCACTCCCTATAACTAGGCAATATGAAAGTATCTGCTCAGCATAATGATAACATAGTAAATGACTGCAAAAGTATCAAAAGGAACTGGAAGCATTTAACCAACATTTTCAGATCTAATTCTACCTGCATAAGCTGAAATACATTGTCCTATCCATTCCACTCATATGGGCAGTTCTAACAAGTTGTCATGAAAAGTTGAGGCAGATAAAATTCAAGGTAGAAATAGAACATATCCAGTATAATTTTAGCAAAATTATTTACTTAGTTTCCAAGATTTTAAAAAAGTGCTGGAATAAAGGGCTTTTTTTTTTTAATAGGGGGGAGTGGGGTGGAAGAAGACTGGACCACAATCCTGTTTACTCCATCATAGCTGACAGGTACATGCCATTATGGCCAGCCAATGGTTGCAATAGACTATCATAAACTTTTTGTCTAGGCTTACCTTGAGCCACAATCCTCCAGATTTCTGCCTCCAAGTACTAGCTAGGATTACAGACTTAGCCATTCTGCCCAGGTACATGCAAGTCGTAAACCTGTCTACACATACCTTTTTTGAATATTAGTCTAATCATATCTCCTTATGGCCTACATGGGAACTGCTTCCGTTTTTTCAGAACCAAACATAGGTCTCCTTCAGGACAAGGAGCACATCTTTTGTTACTCATCAGTTGATGTGCAGTGTGGGACACGTGAGTAAAATCTAGTCCCGGGCCTCAAAGAATGACCCGCTGGGGGTTGGGGGAGGGGGTGTCCCAGCAAGTGATCACAGGCAACCAGGGGGAAGGGCTGCTACTCCCTGAGCACTTGCTCTGCGCCAGGCACCACAGTCCACTGTGTGTATTCACACAACTACTCAGTGAGGCGGAGACTGCTATTGTCACTTTACAGATGAATAACAGAAGCTTATAGGAAAGTGGATGGCCACATGGCTAGAAAGAAGCAGAGGCTGAAGGACTGGGAGGATGGCCTAGGAAGGACAGAAGTCAGTCTGGACACATGATCAGGAGATCAATGGCTTCCCCAGAAAGCAACTCCATCTGATGTTTGTGCAAACACAAATCTAACAGGGCACCAGGAAGCAAGTGGCCTAAGCAAATCAGAACGTGATTCCCCCACACAAATATGAGATTCCCTCCAGTCCAACCTACCTGAAGGATCTCCATTTGTTTGTTTGCTTGCTTGCTTGTTTTTGCCATAAGGCCATCAGCACAGTGTTGTAGAATCAATCCAACTTTCAGGGAGATTGGGGGGAAAAAACAAACTGAGAATAGGGACCAGGGCTGTAGGATTAGGGGCAGAGTACAGCAAGTCATTATGTAATGTGAAGATGAATTTTGGGGAGAAAAAAAAATCCTTCCAGCCTTATTGTATTGAATTCACTCAACATTTACAATAAATAGGAACTTGGTGGGAATGTAGAATATCAAAGGACTTTTTTTGGTGTTATATGTGCAAATCACATTTTCTACTAAAAACTGGGAGCATGGTGTCACATCTGGGAAAGTCTGCCGGTGCACAGGCATGTCTTCCCATGAGCAGGATGGGAATAACCTTCAACCCTGCTAGGCCACAGCATATGCTACCGAGTAATTAAGAGCCAGGCACTGATGGCTCACACCTGCAATCCTAGCTACTCAGGAGGCTGAGATCAGAGGTTCATGGTGGGGCTGGGAACATGGCCTAGTGGTAAAGTGCTCGCCTCGTATACATGAAGCCCTGGGTTCGATTCCTCAGCATCACATATATAGAAAAAAGCGGGAAGTGGCACTGTGGCTCAAGTGGTAGAGTGCTAGCCTTGAGCAAAAAGAAGCCAAGGAGAGTGCTCAGGCCCTGAGTCCATGCCCCAGGACTGGCAACCAAAATAAAACAAAGGTTCATGGTTCAAAGCTAGCCCAGGCAAGAAAGTATGTGGGATTCTAATCTCCAATTAACCACCTGAAAACCAGAAGTGGAGCTGCAGCTCAGTGCTAGCAAAAAGGCTAGGGACAGCACCCAGGACTACCCCCCCACCCCCACAAAAAAAAAAAAGAGAGAAAAACACAGAGACATAGAGAGAGATGTAGCAGAAACCCAAGGTTCACCAGCTCTTGGAGTCCAAGTTCCTGCAAGCAGGCTTATTTATTAGGTTTTGTACAGAGAAGGTTACCATGAGTACATGCAGAAAACAAAGCATCTATACTGTTATTACAATTAGAGACAAAACAGTTTGTGAGGAAAACTGGCTCCCTTACTGTTGTGAGAAAGAAGACTTCGACCCTGGAAAAATGCAAACATGCATTCCACTGCATCTAGCTTTTAAGGTCTAGCTCTCAGCCCTTCCAGCACTAAGGAAGGGATGGCATTCCAGTCTCTTCGCCCTCTCCAGAGCTGTCTGTTTTAACCCTTTCCATGGCCAGTTCTCAGTACTTTCAAGGCGGCGTTCCAACCTCTCAAACCTTTTCCAGGTTTCACAGTTCAGCTTCAGAGTTCTCTACATATAGTGATGTGAAATGTGCTAATTTCTTACATTTCTAAGACCTCAGAATTCAGCTTTTATCTTAGTAGACAGTATTCCTACTTGTGGCATTTGGGAAAAAAATAATGACAATACAGAAACATTTTTAGGTGGTGTGCAATTGGATAAAGAATCTAAAGTTCGGGGCTGGGAATGGGGCCTAGTGGCAAGAGCGCCTGCCTTATATACATGAAGCCCTGGGTTCGATTCCTCAGCACCACATATATAGAAAATGGCCAGAAGTGGCGCTGTGGCTCAAGTGGCAGAGTGCTAGCCTTGAGCAAAAAGAAACCAGGGACAGTGCTCAGACCCTGAGTCCAAGGCCCAGGACTGGCAAAAAAAAAAAGAATCCAAAGTTCATTTCAAAAGATGCAATGGGCTTTATGTTTTATAAATTCAACAGTTAGGAGCTGGGAATATGGCCTAGTGGTAGAGTGCTTGCCTCATATAAATTCAACAGTTAAGCAAATTTCATGATGAGGATTAATTGTGCTCATGACAGAAGAATTCAAGAAGCGTATTCTAATATATGAAAATTATCAAATTTAGCTATATGTCTAGGACATAATCTGTCAGTCATAAAAAAATTACTGGTAGTCTTGTGACAATTAGTGACTTTCAGGATCTTTCTGAATTGTGTAAAGCAATGCTAGTTTTCATTTTTAATCATCATTTATCCAAAGGTGCCTCAAGTCTGTGCTGGAGAGAGAGAGAGAGAGAGAGAGAGAGAGAGAGAGAGAGAGAGAGAGAATGTGTGTGTGCTGGTAATGGTTTGAACTCCATCTCATGCTCTTGCCTAGCTTTTTCACACACCTCTACTTCCCGCTCCATGCTGGTTGATTAGAGATAAGAATCTTACAGAATATCTACCCAGGGTGGCTTCAAACCATGATCTTCAGATCTCAGCCCCTCCTGAGTAGCTAAGATTACAGGTGTGAGCCACCATTGCCTGGCTCAAGAGTGATACATTCTTTTGTTTTGTTTTGGTTTTTTTTGTTTTGTTTTTTTTGCCAGTCCTGGGGCTTGGACTCAAGGCCTGAGCACTGTCCCTGGCTTCTGTTTGCTCAAGGCTAGCACTCTGCCACTTGAGTCACAGCGCCACTTCTGGCCATTTTCTGTATATGTGGTGCTGGGGAATCAAACCCAGGGCCTCATGTATATGAAGCAGGCACTCTTGCCACTAGGCCATATCCCCAGCCCCAGATACATTCTTAATTACTACAATACATGCCATTATAAAACATTTACATTTAGGTAAAACATTTACATTTAGGTAATCCTAAAATGCTAAGAGCTAAAATAAAATTTCTCTATTTTTCTCCTAAGTCTATATCTAATTGTATCTATATGTAGCCAGATAATCATACTGAAGGAATGTAGATATTACAACCCTGAGGGGAAAGTTTCTGTAGCATTAGGGAAAACTTATTTTCTTAGTCCCAATCAATAATTTTACCAATAATTTAGATGCTAAAAAGATAAGACACCCTGCCAGGAAAAGTAATCCACTAAACGCTATTTCATATATTATTGTTCTTATTCTAAGAGCAGAACACACAGGGACATATGCACATGTGCGTGTGTGCACCCACACTTTAAGTCATGCATTATATCAGAATGTTGATTCAAAATATGTTTAAATTTCTCCTTTGATAAGGCATATACTGGTTGACAATGTGAGGAGCCATTGTTTATATTCTGTTGCTTCCTGTATGCACTTAAATTAGCAACTTAAAAGTGTAACTATATGTGCTTTTCTGTAATTATTTATAAAATATAAGATAATATAATATTTTAAGTCCAAAAGAAAGGTCATTAATCCTCACACTAAATCCCCCCCCCACACACATACCACACATACACCTGCCATGAATCGATTCTGCAATTTGGCTCTTGGTTTAATAAAATTTCTTTCAGATTGTTGTTCATATTCTCCATGCAGCATGGCTCCAGACTTTTCTTTATAGAATTAAAATGCAAAGCACATTTTTCTGTATACAAATAAAAGATTTGTAACTTAGCAGGGTTTGGAATTTAAGACTAGATAGAGTAAATCAGATCACCAATAGGGCAAACTGTATAATTGTATAAGAACAGTAGTTCTCTCTTTCGAGTTCTATACCAAATTTTCTCCTCCTTCCCCTCCCCTTGTTCCTAGTCCTCCTCCTCCTTCTTCATCTCCCTCCCCCTCCTCTTCCCTCTCCTCTCTTTCCTCCTTTTCCTCTTCTTTGTCCTTTTCCTCCCTCTCTCTCTCTCTCTTTCTCGATAGATTTGTCAATGGATTATATCTTGTATAACTAACTACCTTAAGACTGTATTTATCACATAGAAATTATCTGATGACCTTCTTTCCACCTTCCTTTACCCATTTTACTGTATTTCAAGAATTAACAGCATTGTAATAGATGCTTAAGTGTATTCTCAGTCCCCTGGGAACTGAAAGATTCACTGTCAGCTGTAAGGAGAATGGCTGGTTGACAGCCATTGCCAGAAACTGCTCTCTACTGAAGAGAGCCACTTGCCTAATACTGCACCCTCTCCTTGAGTAGGGGCGGATATGACCCCCTCTCTCCATTCCAGACAACTCTGAGGGCCAGCCCAGGCAGTGGGTGAGACTTGGAGGCTCCATGAGCAGGCACTGCACAAGCCCCAGGCAGATACAGACTCAGGAGAGCAGACCTAAACCTAGCAAATGCCTGCCTTCAGATGCCCAGCCTGAATCTGCCTCTCTAGAGGACATGGAGAGTACGATATTCCCATGGTTATTGAAGACACTGGGGAAAAACCATTTGAGAAAGTAGTACCAGCTTTGAAACTGGGAAAGATCACTACCTTGTCTAGACAAACTAAAAACCACTCCGAGGCAGATTCAATAAACTCAACTGATATTTTCCAATATTCAGTCCTTTAAAGTTATGATTTCTAGACCAACCCTAAGAATTAACTCAAAAAGGGTTTTTCTGTATTAGAGACAAAGCAAGCATTTGCAAAGCAGTTATCCTTCATGCTAAGCTAGTAGGTGACTGAATTAAATTAAAAATAAATACCAACAACCTAGAGCACAGGAAAAATAAATTAATTCAGCCACTTGCTTTCTTCTTTTAAAAATAAACTCTTGAGGCCGAGAATGTGGCTTAGCGGTAGAATGCCTACCATGTATCAAGTCCTGGGTTTGATTCCTTAGCACCACATAAACAGAAAAGGCCAGAAGTGGCGCTGTGGCTCAAGTAAGTAGAGTGCTAGCCTTGAGCAAAAAGAATCCAGGCACAGTGCTCAGGCCCTTAGTCCAAGCCCCAGGACCTCCAATAAATAAATAAATAAACCCTTTTCAGCTCAGTGGTAGGGCAGACACATGCATGAGTCCCTAGATTTGATCCCCAGCATCAAAAAATGAACCTTTTCCCAAGATTTTATCAAGTATCGACTCATAAAGGATAGGAAGTAAGGTAGAAAAGGAGGGATTTTTGCTTCTGCAAGAACAGCTACTCATTTCCCTTTACAAAAAAAAAAGCTATTCTTAAGTTAAAAACAAAAACAAAAACGTGTCCAATGCTATGCTTTGTTTAAAGGGAAGTGTGTTTCTAGCAAAGAAGCTGATCTGTTAATACCTCTCTGATGCTTTCTAAGCAGTAATCATCCTGGTACAGCACAGAGAACACGGGCTAGGGATCAGAATCCCTCAGTCCCAGAGCTGGCACACCCGCTAAGAACTAATTTTAATGTGGCAGACATTTAAAATGCTGGGAATTAAAACTTTCTCTCAGGTGTCAGTTGAATGCTTTTATTATATGTATACCCTGAGTCTCCACAAATTTTATTCCAAAGGGGAAAAGACTGTCTAAGAAAACTCAACGAGCACTGGAAAATTCAGCAACCTTACAGATGAAGCCTAGCTGCTTGGGAGCCTGTGACCTGCCCCACAGGTGGCCTTCCTCTTGGAGCTGCCCTTCCACACTGCAGCAGAGAGGTGTGTCTGGACTGTTTCAGGAAGAACCCGCGTCTGCAGACATTTCTGTCACCTCTCACACAGCACAAGACTGATAGCCCACTGTCCTTGATGACAACTCTTCAGGGAACAAAGACAGAGCCAGTCAATGACACCACTGCACAAAATCAAGTCACACGATTCCCTCTTGGTTTCTGAAATAGAAATAATCCACTCTAATCAGAACTGCCAACACAGAGAAACGACAAACACACAGTTTTCAAACTAAGGGACAAGTGGTAAGGCAGCGAATGGCTGGATCTACTACACAGTGGATGGCAGAGGCACCAAAGGGACTGTTTTTTAATGACTGGAACCTGACACCTTGAATATTCTCTGTGTCCTGAGGCCTCGCTACCTATAGCAATAATGTCTAGGCTCGAAAACAGAGCAGTATGGCTAGAGTACGGCCCAGAGGTAGCATATATGTCTAGCATGCGTAAGATTCTGGGTTCCATCAATAGCACTGCATAAACAAATAAAAAGCATTTTTGTCTTTGCAATGAAGACTGTTATCAAACTTGAATATTTACAGGTATTAAAAAATATATGAATTTTCAATATTTTCCTTCTTTACTATCCATGCTAACGATCAAGCTCAGTCATTTCCACATAGCATTTTCAGATGTGACTATGGCAGTCATATTTCTTTAGTTTTAAGACTCTCACCTTTCTGTTCTTGGCTCGTAAGTTTCCACCACTCAAAAGTATTCCCAGAAAAAGTTGTCTTTTTGCCCATAACACTACAAATTCCATAAAGGCAACATCTACAATTTGTTCATTGCTATATTGTCAAAATCTGACACATAATTATGAGATAGTAGCTGAGTGAATTAATGAATGAATGAGCCAACATTTTAATTTTATAAGTGATTATTATGCCAAAATTTTAAGCCCAGTCATACCTATTATTTCCATATCTTCAAACAACTGTATCACATCATTCAAAAATAAATGGCAGTTACTAATGATGCATAGTCTTTCTTTCATTCTTTTCTTTTTTCGAATTTTTATTATCAAACTGATGTACAGAGAGGTTACAGTTTCATACGTTAGGCATTGGATACATTACTTGTACTGTTTGTTACCTTGTCCCTCATTTCTTTTATTCTTTTTGTTTTTTTGTCTTTTTTTTTTTGTACTGGGGATCGAACCCATTGCACTTGCTAGGCGAGCACTTTACCAATGAGCTACATCCCAGCCCTTTCCTTTTGTTCCTTTGAGACAGGTTCTCAATTTGTAGCCTAGGCTGGCCTCAAACTCAAGATTCCTTCTGACCCACTGCTAGGTTTACAAATTTATGCACCCAAGCCTGGCTAAAGGTAACTTTCTAAGCTTCTCATGCACAAGTGGATTAACTGTGTCACAGTAGTCATCTTTCTCCAAAGTGAGAGGTCTTCAAAGCAGGTTTCCTTTTGGATTATATACTTCATTGGTATGTTTTATCCAAATTTATTTAATTGATGACATCTTTGTTCTTGGTTAAAGACAGGTGATAAAATGTATGTTATTCTGAGACTGCACAAGGAAGTTATTTTACCTTGGTAACTTTAGTCAATCCTATTGGCAATAAAGGAGAGACAGGATTTAAACATGTGGTTTCAAGCCTCAACATTGCTACACTTTCATGGCTTAATCATCTTAATATCAGCACAAGTCATGACATTTACCTTTCATTCCACATCACTGGCGAGCAAAAATATTAATCCATCCTACACAGAACTTCCTGGGGGCCATGTGCCCCTTGGGGAAGTATGAAACATAGAAAGGGCAGTGTAGATTTGCATCCTCCAAACCTGGAGAGAGAGATCATTTGAAAAGGAAGGCTCTGAGAACTGTCCCAGGGAAGACTAAGTCAGGCTGAGACCATCTCCATAAATTAGCTGGACACCACAGCTTTTCTCAGCAGCAGACTGTGACTGCCACCTAAGCCCAGGGGACCCCAGGGGATTCTATACACGCAAGCACTGGACAGCCCTTGCAGGGGCTGAGCCCTCTGTCTGTGAGGGGCAAGCCATATTCCATATTCCAGATCCCCATCTTCACACTCTTTCCTGGTAATCTTAGCTCTACTTTAGCTAGTGCTAAAGTGAGAAAAGAAGAATCTTAAATAGTGACAGAGCTGGACTGCCAGCTGAGATCAATCAAAATCCGTCTACCTTAGCCCAACATTCATTTTTTAGTTCTATTGTCATAAGCTGTACCTCCAAATATGCCCAGCTGAGTTTCACTATAAGTGAAGATGGATAGAGGTATGTGGGTATATCAAGTAAATAAGAAGCAATGTGTCCCAATATAAATCAGTGAGTTTAAACACTAGAAACATAAGGTTCTATTCCTAATCAGCTATATGAATTTGTACAATTACTAGAACTCTCTGTATCACTTTCTTCACCTTCAAAACATAGAGCTGAGGACTGAGATACAAACAACTCAGTGGTAGAGTATTTGTCTAGTATTGTGAGGCCCTGGGTTACAAATCCAGCAATACAAAAAAGTTCAAAAGTAATGGGGATATTGTGAACGATTTTCACAATCTCCTACAGCTTCTACATCCTAAAATTCTAGAAAGCTCCTCATCCACTACTGAAAATCAATTACATAAGTGCTCATGAAATATAAAGACTTTGAGTCTTACTACTATGAAGTCCTTTGGGTTGGATGGAATTCAAACTATGACCTTTGTCCTTAACCATCTATCTCATTAGCAAAGACATATCAAAATATTGGAAGGCAACGACGTTGGGAAACATTTATCTCCCACAGTAGAGAAAGAAAGAAATTAGTGCTATATTTGAAAGGTTATTTTTCATATGTAGCAGGAGTCTTTTTAAGGTCACAACCTTTGACATATTTCACTATAGAAATACCTGTTGTGTAATCACTTGAAAATTAGAAGTACTACGACCAATGTAGACAAACTAAATAAGCATTTAAGTTGTCACATTCCCTCTAACAACCGATAATAATATTTAATGACACAGGAAAATTCTCATACTATAATATTAATTAGAAAAGGCAAGATGAAAAGCTAAACACATTGCATGATCATAATTATGTATTATGTGTACATCTTCTACACCCTTATGCACATATGCACAGTATTCATAAATAAGACTAGGAAGTCAGATAATTTGTGAATAGTGGTTATTTCTAGGTATATTTTATTTTCTTCTTTGGTCTCTCCATATTTCAGTTTCTTTATAACACCATGCAATAATTATGGCCAAAAGAAGTTTTATGTAAGACTCAAGGATATAAAACAATGAAAGCTTTGACAATGACTAACTTGTTCTATCTACTAAATACATTAAGCATTCAGATGGAGGAATATCAGTGTGGGCTAGGGTGGCTAATGAAAGAGTCCTAAAGGGCTTCATCTGAC
The DNA here is from genome assembly GCF_023159225.1 of Perognathus longimembris pacificus. Lineage (NCBI taxonomy): Eukaryota > Metazoa > Chordata > Mammalia > Rodentia > Heteromyidae > Perognathus > Perognathus longimembris. The sequence goes on from NC_063184.1 coordinate 26,702,858, forward strand.
AGGGTCTTTATCCTACAAACAGAATTTGGATAGTTAGACTAGTACTTAGTCCACAGTTCCTAGAGCCAGGTTTCCTATATTCAAATCCTAACCCTGCCAATTTACCTGCTCTATAGGATGTTTCTGTTTTCTCATCTATAAAATGGACTGTTATTAGTTCTTTCTGTGTAGAGTTATTCTGATAAGTAAACAAATTCATGAGAAAAGATCGAAGGACAGTATGTGCCTAAAGATACACAGCAGGGGCACATGTAATCACAAGCGTTTTCAGGTAGCAAAATATTTCACCCTTTTGCTAATTCTTACTTTATGTAAGATACACACAAAACCCATGCTCACAGGTCTAAGAAGAATGGCCTATCATGCCTGACTTAGGGGGCTGAATCACCTCTTGATCCCAGCAAGTCTGACTCTAGTTCCCAGGCTTCTTCCTGGTGTCATCCACAGAGAGGAGCAAGCGTCCTCACCTCGACATAGGACTTCCTCATTGACAGAGGGTGTCCAACTGGTAATGAAGTCTAATCAAGGGAATTACGCTCCAATTCATTAGGCAATTAGAAGTTTAAAAAGGACTCAGAACAATGGAGGATTTAAAGAAATGAGCCCCACAAAGATAAACATGGGCTGAGCGGAGCTGAGCTGAGCGAGCATGACAGTATGTAGATGTTATAGATGAGGCAGGTGCCGCGTTGCTGAGGGACTGAGCAAGTGACAGCAAAGAGCACCCAGAATTGAGCACATCAAAACCACTTTCAGGGGCTGGGGATATAGCCTAGCGGCAACAGTGCCAGCCTCGGATACACGAGGCCCTAGGTTCGATTCCCCAGCACCACATATACAGAAAACGGCCAGAAGCGGCGCTGTGGCTCAAGTGGCAGAGTGCTAGCCTTGAGCGGGAAGAAGCCAGGGACAGTGCTCAGGCCCTGAGTCCAAGGCCCAGGACTGGCCAAAAAAAAAAAAAAAAAAACACTTTCAAAGGAAGAGTAAGAGAAGTTCCAAATAAAATAGTGAGAGTAAAACAGGGCTTGGGTGCATGCTGGTCACATTTCATAATCCACTCAGGGTAAGACAGGCAAGATGTCTATAGATTTCATCAAAATTTTTACGCAAGTTAATTTTAGAGCATTTTGGAACCTAACCCAATGGTGGTTGCAAGCAGAGTGTCACAAAACCCTGTGCTCCAGGAAGTAAGGTCTGGTGAGGAAAAGGCGGGCTGCAGTAAGAGGCAAAAGTGATGAGCACAGAGGGCATAAACACCCATTGTGTAAAGTGGCCATTCACAGAACAATATAAAGTCCCCACTAATGGCTAACACTGACAGAGTTGGATAACATCTCCTAGCACAAAGGCCTACTGATTTACTTCTTGCTTGAAAGAGGCAGCTGAGCTTGCCAACAAAAATATGTGATTGATCTAATTAGCACACTGAACTGAGGAAAACAGTGTGCCAAACTCGCATGCGCTACTCAGGAATTGCTCCTTCCAGGACAAAGCCATGTCCCATAAAAGCCCTATCCTTCAACTTGCACATTCACATTCATTAAAAGGGGCAAACCCCCACCAGTACTCAGCATGGAGGAGCTTAATGAATATTATTGGATGGAGATGACACAGACCTGACACTCAAAAGAATGAGCTCTCAGGGTAGAAAAGAGGAAGAAACATGAAGGGCTGCGTAAACGTATGCGCGTTGGCTAAACTCCAATTACTAGCTCCGGCCAGCAATTGTGCTATATTAGCCCTGTGTTCACATTCCCACTTTCTGCTTAATGCTTTATTAACAGAGCTGACAGTGCTGCTCTCCACTCAGGGTTATTAGCACATACAAATCTGTTGAGACTGGCAAACTACTTCATTCAGTCAACAAATATGCCTGGGTACTTACTATGCATGGGTAACAAAGGATGATCTAATCTTTCATTGCTAATGCAAGAGGAGGTCTAGAAGCCAGTCAGGTGTGAAATACATACATACATACATACATACATACATACATACATACATACATAGAAAAGAACAGCAGCAACCTTGGTGTGGGGGTAAGGGTGGGGGGGAATTGACATTAACCTCCACCTAACAGTCTGCTGATCATACAGAGCCTCTGACCCAATGGTGATCTTTGGGGGTAGTACAGACAAACACCCTTCTTTAGAGAGAAGACAATTTCACTGTCTCATGGATTCAGGCCAAAGCCAATAGAGTATTAAGAACGTTTTATGTCGTTATTCGTACAAATTGTCTTGTGTCTTCAGGGAAGCTCAGCAGCTGGGAGCAAAGTAGAAAGGTGGAAGCTGGAGCAGGGATGACCAAGCAGACCCAGGAAATAAAGGCAAATTCAGGATATAGTGGGCAGAGACCAGCACACTGATCACATCTTCTATTTACTAAACTTTTCATCATTTTAAAACTATGACTTCATCTGAATCGTGATAGCTTACTATCCCAATGTTATGGCTTTTGGATACTCTTGAATTTGATAAACGAAAGACCTTGATACTCTTGACCATGAGAAATGAATCATCTTTTATCTTCTAATACTGAATAATAGTCATGGATTTATTTGAGAAATTTTTCATAGAGAAAACAAAAACAAAATGCTGATTTTACCATTTTACTAAATCATAATTACATTTATGTATTTGGTCAACTATTCGGTTCTCTTAGCATTTTTCTTAGCAGTTTTTTTCAGTTCAATGATAGGAGAACTGCAGAAATTCTATTGCAATTAACATGATAGATGGTGGGTTAATGGACTGTTATTTAAGACATAGAAATATAAAACATGACATATATTTTTAAATTATTTTATCATGAAACATAAAAAGCAATTTTACTTGCCAATATTTTCACTTGGGCCAAAGTTATTTTTCCACATATAAATTCAAAGTTGTCTTTCTTACACAAACAACACTCATAAAATGCACTCTATAATTTCTTATATGAGCTATCTGACATTAAGAAAAAGCTTGATGTGAATCAATTCCAATACAGAATCTTTCCAGCAGAGCACCAGTGGCTCATATTTGTAATCCTAGCAACTCAGGAGGCTAAGATCTGAGGATCGTGGATCAAAGCCAATCTGGGGAAGAAAATCCGTGAGACTTGTATCACCAATTAGCCACCAGAAACCCAGAAGTGGTGCTGTGGCTCAAAGTAGAAGACCACAAGCCTTGAGAAAAATGCTCAGGAACAGTGCCCAAGTCCTGAGTTCAAACAGCATGAAGTACAAAAACAAATCATTTCATATCATCTAAAGCTCTTTTTCCATGTCTAATAGCAACCTGACATCACTCCATCCAAAGAATTCATAGAAAAACACACATTTCATCCATATAGGTTATATAATAAAATGGTGGATTACTACAACTCACACTGCTTGGCAAAGAGAGATGTTTGAGGATTTGAGAACTCACTGGTCAGAACACTCAGTGGGGAACAGGTCTAAGTCAAGATGTTTCCCAGAGAGCATAGAATCACTGGTAGTCCGGGGAACCACTCTGATTGGTCAAGAGAAACTTCTACTGTACTGTACAAAGAAGCCAGTGTGCTCTCAAAAGGCATCCTCTAACTTCAAAGGGTGTCTGCAAACAAGGTGGTACTTGTTTAGCCGAAATGTGAGTTAAGTCTCTCAGGGTAGGAACTTCTGTGTTTTTCGGTAACACCCCTTGGGGAAGACATGCTGTAGAATTCTTCTTTTATTCAAGACTCTCTATGAAGCTAAGGTTATCCTCAGAGTTTAATTTACAGTATTTACACTGCAAATAGTAGACAGGCTGGTAGAAAAATTCATAATATATAGACAAGTAGGAAAATTACTAGACTTGAGCAGCTCTTCACAAGAACTACTGACAGAAAGACTAGCAAATAGAATCTCCTCTTGGTCTCCAGACCCACAAAGATGCCACTTGATAAGGCCAAACACAAACCGGGAGCCAGAAGAGTGACCCCAAACTTGATTTTTGTTACTATTCTTATCTTTTGGAGACCTTTGGGTATGGCTGTCCCAGTTTGTCCTCAATCCCACCACTTCCATGGTCTCATCCTGTCTGATGCACATGGATCTACACATGGGTCAGCTGGACATACGGCTCTACCATAACTCAATTCTATAGAGAAACTGGTTAATCTTGGCCATACCAGGAGTGGTCTTAAGAGAGGAAGCATTTTCAATGGCAGAAGAACCCATCTTAGACCATGAAAAACCATGGACACACAGATATGACCACAAGTCTAAGGTAGCTGTTTAAAACCTTCAGCAACCCTAGGAAGCATAATGGAGGCTTGCTGAAACATATGTTCCTGGGTCCCTTTCCCTTCTGATTCTGATTCAGTAAATCTGGGACTAGAGAGCCACGAATCTGTACCTCAACAAGCCCCAAAGGTGATAGGGTACCAGACTCTACTTCAAACACTTTAACTACAATTACTTAATTCCTAGAACAACTCTGTAAAGTAGGAAGTAATACTGTCCCCATTTTACCAATGAAAACATTGAAGGAAAGAGAGGTTAAGAAACATGACTATTACTTAGCTCATAAGAAGAGCTGGATGAGAAAGTCAGGCCATCTGGTTAAGAAGTTCGTACTCGGGGCTGGGAATATGGCCTAGTGGCAAGAGTGCTTGCCTCCTACACATGAAGCTCTCGGTTCGATTCCCCAGCACCACATATATGGAAAACGGCCAGAAGGGGCGCTGTGGCTCAGGTGGCAGAGTGCTGGCCTTGAGCAGGAAGAAGCCAGGGACGGTGCTCAGGCCCTGAGTCCAAGGCCCAGGACTGGCCAAAAAAAAAAAAAAAAAAAAAAAGAAGTTCATACTCGGGGCTGGAAATATGGCCTAGTGGTAGATTGCTTGCCTCATATACATGAAGCCTTGGGTTTGATTCCTCAGCACCACATATACAGAAAAAGTCAGAAGTAGCACTGTGGCTCAAGATGCCAGGGACAGTGCTCAGGCCCTGAGTTCAGTCCTCAGGACTGGCAAACAGCAAACAAACAAACAAACAAAAAGAAGTTCATACTCAATCTCCACTCAGTATACCATGGCCTATGGAAACCTGTGAAAAATAAAACACAAACCCTTGAAGGTTCACTGCTCCAAACCCTTCGCCCAACAATCCCCATTGTTACAGTTCATTACCCACATTCCTTGTAGAGATGAGAAGTTCTCTTTACAAGTCACAGTTAGAGAAACGGTAGAAGAATTGGCCAGAGAGGCTGAGTTCCAAAGCAAGATTAAACATTTTACAAATTCTCTAACAGCATGAACTAAAAGCCCTTCTATTCTCCCAGTTTAAGATATGAGAAAGTACAAGACAGCCATCTATTTATTAGTTAAGCTAAGGATATTTCAACCCAATTCCTTCACAATTACCTCGTTATGAAATTGACCAACATTAGTGAGTATAAACAATGAATCAGGATTCCATACCAGTAAGACAGAGTTCTTAGACATGACATAAAAGCATGATCCATTAAAGGAAAAACAGACAAATGGAAACGCGTCACAATTAAAACTTTTGCTCCACAGAAACTGATGTGAAGAAAATAAAAAGGCCGCCAAACATGGTGGCATACCTGTTAATTCTAGCATGCAAAAGGCTGAGGCCGAAGAATTACAAGTTCAAGGCTAACCTAGGCTATTGAAACCGCCTCATAAGAGGGCAAGGAGCCCTGATCGAACCATTTGGCCTTGTACACATGCTGTGAGACACAGTCTTGTGGCCCATTGCCCAGATCATATGAAATGGTCCAAAAATGTGGACTGCTGTTAGTGCTATTAATGACATGTGACGTAACTTCAAGATAATGTAACGAGGATGTCAACAGCAGCTATTTCAATCCTCTTTTCATGTTACAAATGAGGAAACTGGGGATTTGCTCAGCTGGACCTAGAAGTTAGGGCTCCTTCACTCTAGCCTTGGTCTCTGTCTAACACAATCTAGTCTGTCAGTGGTTTTCTATAAGCAATGGAAAACTGGAGACACCTCAATTCTCCCAATTACACCCAATCAGAGCAATGGACAACTTGAATCTCCTTGCTCAAAATACACATGGTTTACAGATATCTGCTGGTTACATAACAATCCCCTAGCAGATATTTTAAGTTTCAGGCTAACAGCAAATGGGTTTGTATCTACCTCAGAAAATGATGAATGACTGATTATAAATCTCTCCTCTGATACAGAGTTTCTGATTGCATTAGACAGAGGGCACAGAGACTAATTAAAAATGCTCATGCATTCATCACCGTTGATTGTGCATAATCCACTGCTGAAGGTAGCAGTGCCGTCTCCACAACGACAGAGAAAACAGATGAATTCCCACTCGCAACTCCCGCAGGCGATCTGTCTTGATTTCAGGGTAAATGGGCTTTCCCTAATAACCTAAATCACAAACAGAATAACAGGGAGAAAACTCCAGGCAAAATTCCACTATTCTATCTGTGCAGAGGGCGGCCAGGCCGGCTCACATGGCACGTGATCAATAAATAATTACAGTGGATTGGTAAACAGGTCTGCAGGCATACTTTAGAGATTTTCAAAACTAATTTTTTCTAGACGCCCACATAATTGGAAATCACAATACATGATCCAGCGAGATACAGGAAATGCATCCTATCTGTCACCACAGACGGTCCTTGAATCCGTTCCAGCCCCACAGTGGGTGGCCTAACCTCTCTCCACCTCTTCAAGGTAGCAATTAGAATCTGACCGTCAACCTGCAAAAGCATCACCAAGGTAAAAATGCCAACAGGTCCTTTCCAACAAGAAAAGAGGGGGTCTTCTCACCTCCCTCCCCAAAACACTCCTTCTCACCGCAAAGAAGGATAGAAAAAAGCTGAAGCACACACACACTGTGTTCTCTGGGTCTCTCCCTTTCCTTCCTCTGACCCAGACGTCCACAAATACCACCTGCCTCTCTGACCAAACTCAGGAATCAGAATGTCACCCAATGTCAGGATACAAAGGTAGAAGAAGACACCAGTATACTGTCTGAAAGTGTCCCTTGCTTAAGAAGCAGATACCAGTCTTCCTCCCTGGGGTCCCCACCGCAGCACTGGAAATCTGCAAGGAAGGAGCCAGGGGAATGGAAAAGGAATTATATCTGGGTCTTTGGAACCTGTGCACCATACACCAAGGGCCTGGGCTCCAAAACACATACATATCTGAGGTAGTACCTCATCAATCCACATGGTGTATAAAGAATCTGCAACATGACAAATGGATTCGAAATTACATCGTTTGCATTAATCGCAAGAAAAAGTCAACGTTAGTGGTATTCAACACAGTGGTTATAATCCTAAGACAGAAAAAGGGAAGATGCTTAAGCAAGATACTTAGCAAAATGTTAGCATTGTTATGCAGTCGCTTTTTGAAAAAGTCTTTGCTTTTGTTGAAGAAGAATCAAACAACAGCACTGATGTATGCACTACCACACATGCACAGTCTCCATGTTCCTCTCTTATGGATTACTAGGAAGCAAAATTGACATGTTCCATTTTGCAACTTTCTTATACACTCCTTAATTCCTTATGCATTTCTTAAACATTCCTATGTTCTTTTTCTTTTTCAAATCCTAGGCTTCTTTGCCTTCTTGTCTTTTCGTGTGTGTGTGTGTGTGTGTGTGTGTGTGTGTGTGTGTGTGTGTGTGTGTGTAGTTTTGGGGATTGGACCCTATGGCCTCAAGCACACTAGGCAAATGCTCTACCACGTCAGCCATGCCCCTGGCCCTCTTGTTTTTATGCACTTTGTTTCTGTAATACAATCTAGCTGGCTTCAAATTCATAATCCTGCCAAACTGATTCCGAAGGCACAAAGGAATTTTATGTGTTAGAGGGATTCTACAAAACTAAAGGCCTCAAAATGAAAAATGAAATAAACAAAAAGCACAGCAGCAGCGTTGTAGGTAAACAGAGAATGTGAGCAGAGGTTGTGAAAACAGAGGACTGGAGAGAACAAAAAGAACAGCCACCTTGTCTACCAACAAAATTGGAACCTGATCCCCAAAAAGCCTGGCCACTGGGTCATTCAATCCTGATTGCTTAATGAAAATGTGCAAATCAGCAGACATTATGCTGGCGCATTCCAAATGTCCCTAATTATGACCAAGTAGATGAAGGCCTTAAAAATCATACTTCACCCTATTTGAAAGGGTGTCTGGCACATCATTAATTAAAACACCTCGTCTCCCAACTACATTAGAAGCATGATAATTATCTGCATACAAAATTTGCTTTACAACACTTGAAATGCTTCGAACCCTAGGGTGACAGAATATAAACAAAAAGACCGAGTACTAAGGCTCCTGTCCATTACCACAATGCTCACATCAAAGTTAAGAGCTCCCCCTTTGGGAATAAGTGGTGTTAACAGGCCTGAGATAGAATACAATTATTTTCATCATCATTGTCATCATCGTCATCATCATTTTAGCAATATTTAACTTTTCTTCTTATTACAATTGCTACTCTTTTATACACCCCAAGCTAGAGAAACAGAGTAACCTGCCAACCAGGTTGGCAAAGCATAATATATTGGAGCTGACTCCCGGTCTAAGTCCAAAATCTGTATTGTTAATCACTACAATGCCACCAAAGAGGTAATATTTTAAAAGGACAGGAAAATGAAGGAGTTGCCAGTTGCAAACATCTCCCCAGAGCACAACCAGCAAGATTAAAAACACGATCACACAAGTTTCATGTTAAGCCACCAGAGAAAGCCAGACCGGCATCAGAACACTCTCCCTCATCTCTCCCAGGGCTGGTAAGACCTACGTGAAGGAAGAAGAATGGCAGGGAGCGGCCTGAGGAAAGCTGCTTCATCTGGGTGTCCTCCGCCTCTGTGTCAGCAGCCATGCCACCCCCTGGTCTTCGGTCTCCACAAGCTGGGAAAACCGCCCCCACAACCCCCTAAGTGAGCAAGAGAATGGTGCATAGAACCTGTGGAGGACTAATGGAACCTACTCGGGAGTGCTCACCATAGTGCCCGCCCGCACTATCTAGCCCCTAATTCTGCTGTACCTCATCAAGAATGGTAGGAGCTCGAAGGGACTTCTCAATAATTGAAGTCTGAATTTTCTAAGACTGTCTTTTCCCAGAGATGGGAAAATGAAAAGCTTTCTTGGTTATCAAGTATCAGGAAAAACAGTTCTGAAATCTTCCAGAGAGGGGTGAGCAGTATCGTGATGCTTCATCACGGCCCTCTCTCATCATTGAAGGACAAGTTAGGGCCTAGTAGAGTCAAATAAATCTCCCCTTAAATGTAGCTCTACTCCTATTACAGCTATAGCTTGAGGCAAAGTACTTAACCTTTTATGGCCCCAATTTCCTCAGTTTCAAAAGGCAATGACTCCCATCTCACTGGCATCTGGTGATCTGGGGAGCAAGAGTGCACTCTTCACAGGGTGTGGCATGTGTCCTGCCCAAAGCCCCTTCCCAGAGACGCTGGTAACGTTCCCAGCCACTGCTTGGGGGCAGCCTTCCACAACTATTTTCCCTCTATTTCTCTCCCACTCTGTCTACCTGCTAGTCATATGGAATATAACCTAACCAAACCAGGATAGGAACTTAATCCAAAAGCAACCAATCCCCAGGTTGGCCACCTACCCCTGACATATCTGAGTGTCAAGAGATGACAGTCTCTTGATTAGGCATTCAAATTCCTAGCCCAAATCTAGGAAGTAAAGAAGCTGGCAGCAGACCCTGGGGGAGATAGGCCAAAAGACCAAACAGCAATGTAGAGAACAGCAGGATCCAGTAAGGGTAGATGCCCAGAAGAACAGCTGAGCTCCAGATCCACACAACCATCTGATGCCAAGCACTGGGTATCCAGTTTCCCTCGGCTCTTGCCTTCCTGAAGGCTGCTGTCTCTTTTGCCGAACAGAACAATCCATTTGCTACAACCTGAGGTCACAAGAACTGTTCTGTTCTTTGTCATCAGAAGTAAGGCAGGTGGGAAGCATACACTACCTGTGAAAAAGGCCAAGAGGGGCAGAGGAGCAATCAGTGTGCTACTTTTGTTTGATCTCACTGAACAGACTGGGAGGGAGAAATAACCTGACCACATAGCTGAGAAAGGCTCAAGAAACCTCTCCTAGATACAGGCTAGCAAAGGACACACCAAGGACAGGGAGGAAGGTGAACACTTCCATAGGTGAATGTCATCTTTAAGAAGTCCCATGAAGTGCAATATCAAATCAGTCCAGAAGCCCAGGTGCCTTTGCCACCAATTAAAGCTTCCTCTGAGTGAATAAAACTAAAACAACGCTTCCCTTGGCCTACTACCCAATATCTAATTCAGAAGCTGTCAGTCAAAATGTCAATCCATTACATGATGCCTTCCCCAAGATCTACCTCCTCTTGGCCTGGCCCCAGTACCATGACAGCTTGCCTGCAGCACTTTGTGGGTCCCTTCCACTTTCCATTCATATTATTACCTGGCTTGTGACCCAGTTTGTTCCACTCCATATAGTCTGGATTAAATATGGGAGTTCTATATTGCAACAGAAGGACAATGGCTTTCAGCAGACACTCTGGATGTATATTTAATAGCTGCCTGCTTCAGTGCCTCTCTCAAATCTGCATATAATATGGAAAGTTTGTTTGCTATATGTTCAAAGGTAGCAGCAGTAGGAATGCAGTCTTGCATAAATCAACCCTGGTGAAGTAGGCAGAGGACTCCAATAGGCCAGTGCATAATTTATCCAGATTTACTTTTTCTCAGGCCACTACTCAACTGGGCTTGAACTCTGTTGTTCCCATTAGCTTTTCCTCCAGCTACCAAAAGAACTGTGTTCCAAGCAGCTGTTGAATTGACAAAGTATTCACTCCTCCCAGGCACGGGATGGGCAGAAAAAAAAACAAAAAAAAACATCTAAAGCCACTGGCCTGGTCCACTCAATGTGTTATGAGAAAGACCTCTGATAGCAACATTCAGCCTTCTGTTTGCAGCTACCTGGCTTTCCCCTCATTCTCTCACTGCACAAGATTCAATAGCTTCCTGCCACTGAGTGGCAATAGCTCAAGGTGATAAGCAGTGAATCACAACAAACTTCACTGAGTGGGTTGTTTTTTTTCAGAACTATAAATAAAATCAGAATCTTTGAAGCTAGTATCCTTCAGAGGTCTGAACATCTCAAGGTTATTCATTTCTAGACCTCTCTGGCAAGGACCATAAGCACAATTTAAAAATGTGGTTTATGATTAACAAAATTTCTTAATACACGAGGGGTCACGTTTTAATTGTTAGAGCACTGCAGACCTTTAACTTCTCAACATTTAGAGAATTATATTAAAAAGTTTATTTTCCAACAGGGTTGAGAAGTATGAAGGTGGGCAGAAAATATCAACCTCAATAAAAAGATAAAAAGCTACAGATCTGAATGGGTTTTCTATGATATAAATGGCAATATGGACCCCTACCAAAAAATCTAGATCCTCACTGTTCTACAATGAGATTCCAACACATTCACCCAACAAATGGCCAACAACTTTTTAGGAAACTGGGTGATTTTAAGTGGGCCTTCCATTTGTTGGAGGTCTTTGCTGACATTACCTTCTTTGTCCCCAAACACATCCAGTTTAGGGCTAGTACCTGGCAACATTCATGAGCCTGGCTCCTAAAAGCTTACCAAACACACAGTGATGAAATTCTCCATAAAGCAAAGGATAGCGCTGAAGGGGACCTAGTAAGTGGACAGTGACCATCAAGGCTGACCTCTCTAAAGGGGGGAATCACATCAGCTTTGCTCTCCCTGTCCCTGGATGAATGCTTCAATATTCAATTTTTTAAAATACATAAACAAAGTCCCTATCTTTAAGGACTCACTTTTGTAATGAAAAATATAAATAGAGGATCCATTGTCCTTTCCCATCAGAAGAATCCCTAATAGACACCGTGTCAATTTTACTTAGAGAAAACCCTCCTATGGATAATAGAGGAAAAGATGCAAACATCACACAATAAACATTCCCTATAACAAATGACCAAATCCCACTGTGAAAGCAAGTAAACAAATCTATCACTTGACTTGTTCTCTATGCTGAGGAATTAGCTGAGAATCAGCCTTTCAATAGAAAAGAATAAGCTATTCCATAATAGTTAACCTAAACACTCTCTGAAATATATATTAATTTGTTTCAAAACGCCACCTCCTCTTAAGTTGTTTTTCTCCTCCAACAACCTTAGCTACAGGCAAATATGTCACATGTGCCAGATCTATATGGTCCATTGATGGACAGCCCCCTTAACCAAATATATTGCCATAGCAACAAAAGAACTGCCACTCTCTACCTGCCACAGTCCAATCAATTATTTAAGATGCCCACACTACAGTGACACCATATAAATGATCATGTTCATTAGCAGCTAGAGTCAGCCCTAAGAAAACCACAAAGGCTAGACAGCCAAATTGATCACAAAGCCAAACATACTCTCTCCTTGAGGGTGATGTGAAAGATGATAGGGGAAAGGGCAAGAGCGAGGGAGAAAAGAAAGGAGGGAGAAGAAACAGGTCTTAAATTTCAGCCTCTATTGGAGATTTACTTGTGTATACAATCTCCTAGCCCTTAGAAAAGGAAAAGGGGAAAGAGAAAGAAGAGAGAAGGGAAGGAGGGAGGAAGGGAGGAGAAAGTACACAATTTCATTTTATACATATAGTGCATTTTATCAAAAGTTACTGAAAAGAGGATAATCAGATAAGATGATCAGAAAGCCAAAGAATAAAATTCATCTTGAACTTTTATAGTATTAGCCTGAGCTAATACTGGCCCATTTTCTGGCTTATTTCATTCTCATTCAGGGACTAAGAGGACTCTGGACAATTTAAAATTGGAAGGCATATATAGCAGTCAGAAACCAGCTGTAACCATTTTTTCTCCAACCTGGTTAGCCTTCCACTGACTTCCCACAGGGAAATTCCTGGACAGAGAACCAGGGAGGGTATCCAGTCAGTTCCCTGGGAAAGGAGAAACATTTTCATTGAGGATAACCAGAGATTGAGCTCAATCCAGGGCTGGAGACTACCTCAAAATGTTAGAGCCAATACAATGAACACCAGCAATTCTATCAGAAACCACTTTACAATTTAATCCAGCTGGATCTGGGATACAGTGTGTCCTCCCTGCCTTGAATTCACAGTGATCCAGAAACTGGTCTGCCAAAACACTGGAGTCAACACTGGGGCTGGATTAAAGGTAAATGGATTTGCATTCATGCTGTGGTTTTCTGTGTTACCCACAGAAAAGAGAGGAAAGAAAAAAAAGAGGGATGGCCTTGCAACATACTATAATTTATTCATAATCATCATCAGATAATTAAAGCTTCAGAAAAAAAAAAGAATTTTTTTCTTAGTTAAAAATAACTGACATGGCCCAGATAGAAAATCTCTAATTTACTGACAAATCAAAGGTGTGTGTGTGTGTGTGTGTGTGTGTGTGTGTGTGTGTGTGTGTAGATATGCCAGGCACTGATGACTCATACCTGGCTGTAATCCTAGCTACTCAGGAGGCTAAGATCTGAGGATTGCAGTTCAAAGCCAGCCCCTGGCAGAAAAGTCCATATGACCTTATCTCCCCAATCAAGTGAAGCTGTAACTCAAAGTAGTAAAGCACTAGCCTCAAGCAAAAGAGCTCAGGGACAATGCCCAGGCCTTGAGTTCAAACCCCACGACTGATCAGACAAAAAGGCACATGTAAAAATCTGAAGAACCCATTTTTATACAGGCTCCTCTGATATTCTTTGAGTCACAGTTGTCTCTGTCTTTCTGCTTTGCTAATATCTCACAAGTTGCAACTATCAGACCTTGATTAGACTGTGGAGATGACTAAATAATTTATGAAAACTGTAGTTTTCCAGTTGAGTAGTCCTTCCAGCACACATATTAATTTTTATTATGGTAACTACAAAAAACTCTCTTAAATGGTCATGATATACAATTATTATATTGTTCACAGGGAAAAGACTGTGAAAAAAAATCAAGTAGTAGTCACCCAAAATAACAGCTTCTCCCTTAAAACCCATCTTATCTTCTCCAAGAAAAACTTAAAAATACTTAAAATGAAATCTGGTGGCCTTTTACTGAAAATTGATCCTCTAAGCAGGTAAATGATCACACAAAGAAGCTAAGCACTTATAAACACTTCACACAGTGGTATGATTTTATATCTGCTCAAATAAAATAAAAGCATATATCAGGATCTTCTACAACTAAATGTCCTTCTGATTACCATATAAGAAACTTAATATAGACAACTTCCCACATCTGACAGTACACAAGTTATGACTGCTTTTCTGTTTCCACAATTAGTGATCACCGGCAGCCAACTGGTCAAATACCTGCTTCTTATCTTCAATCTGTTGTCATGCATTCAAATACATGTTTATAATATGAGACTCATGAAGAACAATAGGTTCTAGGAAAATCCTTATGAAGTGTTCAATTTTTATACCTCTCTAGCAATCTCAACTCTAGTTTTCTGGATAACAGACAACATTTAGAAACTGCTAAGCTTGGATACAGGTTCCTAAAGGTCCCAAAGGCAATTGGGAGGTAATGAATGGAACCTTTAAGAGGTAGAGTCTGGTAGGAGGTCCACAGGTCATTAAGAATGTGCTCTTGGGCTGGGAATGTGGCTTAGTGGTAGAGTGCTTGCATAACATGCATGAAGCCCTGGGTTCCATTCCTCAGTACCACATAAGCAGAAAAAGTCAGAAATGGTGCTGTGACTCAAGTGGCAAAGCACTAGCCCTGAGCAGAGACAGGCTTTGGAGAGAGCCCAGGCCCTGAGTTCAAGCCCCAGGACTGGAAGGAAAGAGACAGAGAGAGACAGACAGACAGACAGACAGACAGACAGACAGACAGAGAGACAGAGACAAGAGGAGAGAGAGACAGAGGAGTGAGAGACACAGAGGAGAGGGAGAGAGGAAAGAGAGGGAGAGAGGAAAGAGAGAGAGAGAGAATGTGCTCTTGAAAAGGACTATGGGACTCTGGTCTTCCAATTCCTCTTTCGTTAATGATAGGTATGCTGAAGTGCTTAGAAGATATTTCATGATATCTTCAATTTACTTTGAAACGTATCAAAAATTATGTTGGATTAATGGATAAGGAGAATGGTGGACCACTGGATAGAAATGTGACAAGCCAAGTAGAGAGCAATGTTAGAACTGAGATTACAAGAAGAGGCCTGCTGGAAAATGCATTCAACTTTATGTCTGATATCTGTAATGATAAAATTTTCATGATAAAATGTTGAAAAACAGGGCATGAAAAGAATATTTACTGACATGGAAAGATTTATATAATAGAAACTAAAGAAGTATTATGTTCTGTCAGGTGTCAATGGCACATGTCTGTAATCCTAGCTACTCAGGAAGCTGAGATCTGAGGATTGCTGGTTCAAAGCCAATCTAGACAGGAAAGTCTATGAGACTTAATTTCTGTGTGTGTGTCTGTATTCTTTTTTTTTAGGCTAAATACATGCAATTATGTCATTGTTTAGAGGCCTTATGGCAAGATTTAGCAAACAGGACATGCAATAAAAGCTGTTAAAAAAAAAAAAAAAGACCCAGCCACAGTTGGTCTGCAGTAAAACAATGAATGTAGTTTGGGTTTCACTGAAGATGACACAGTCAGACCTTGCAGCTCATCTGAAAAAAATGTCCTTGTTGACAGTCCTATTCATATCCACAGGCAGGGCTTGCTGCTAATGCTGGACAATTATGTGGTTTGATGTGCCATGAATGTTTAGATTACAGATGTGTATTGGACAGGCCGCCTCCTGCAGCTCATCTTGAACCTCTACTTGAAAGCAAGACCCTCGATGCTGGTTAGGATGACATAGGCCCTCAGAGTACCCAAACCTGCCCCAGGTGCTATGTTGATTTCGCAGGGCTAAGCCCATTGCAACTCATTCACAATCAGCTTTACGTGGTCAGACACAAGTCTGAGTTTAGAGAGTGCATTTTAAATGAACTGGGCAAATATGGTCTGTAGTCTAAAAGAGACACATGCTACAGTGCAGCACCTGACCACAAAGAACACTTTCATTAGAACTGTTGGTGCAGACATGTCTTCCAGTTCCCGGCCTTGCCTAAGCCGAGTTTGGCTTCCATAATAGTTTTCTGTTGTAATGGAAGCATTCTAAAAGGCTCCTTACCCCCAAAGAAAGGTAAATTATTCCCAGACCAGACTGATGTTTCCAACACAGAGCATAACATTCCAAGCAGAGATACATAAAATGAGTAACTTAAAAAAAAAAAAGTGCAGCATTTAGGTGCTTTTCCAGGAGCTCTGAGGGGGAAAAGAAACCATGGAGTGCGAACAGAGGTACCTGGGTGTCATCTAACCATGTGCCAGACTTCTGTTGGCCTCCTTTGTTCTTGTCCCAACCACTACTGACTTGTTTGTCAGTTGAGGATGACAACAGAGGTAAATTTCACACTTCACACAAGAATGCGCTCACAAATGGTGCCTTCAGTCTCCAAGGGCAGAAGTCACATCTGCTGATGTCTTTTGTAGCATGCCTGGCTCAGTGCCCCATGAAGGTAAAGAGCTTAATGAATGTTTCCAGTGATGCTGGTGGCTGAGAGTCGATTTGCTTCCCAGCTCATTTACTCTCCTTGAGTAATATTTATGAAGTATTCATCTGTACATGGTTGGCTCTCTACGAGAACTCTTTGTATTTTCCCTGTCCACTCAAAAAAATGCTGAATACTTTCATGAAAGAATTTTATCTAGACCCCACCCCCCACGATGAAACAAAAACTGTTGTTTGAAGTGTTTCTCAGATTTGCCTTGGAGTGGTAGCTTTAGGAAGAATGGCCCATCAAAGTGATGAGCAGGTTTTAGGGATGGATGGTTAACGTAGTGATTGCTACCTAATGGGGAAATGGACTTATCTAGTCTTTGAGCTGCTTTTCTGCTCTGCTTGGACTCTGTCATGGCAATCCTAAGAGATGGACCTTATCTGTTTCCAGATTCAATGGGTCTCAACTCAAATTACTAATTTTGAGATAGCCCAATGATTCCAAGCTTTACTAGGATTTTTTAAAAAAGGGCAAATCTTGGGTACTCATAAATTACTTTGTATTCATAAAACTTCGTTGTATGGCAGCTCTTTTATATACTACCTAAAGCTAAAAAAAAAGAGTCAAATCTTGAGCATAAGAGTCTTTCTATACAAGCACAAGACTGAAGTTCTGGTTCAATCAAAGGCTATGGATGGATGGTATTTGGCTGTTCACCTAGAACGTGTGTAGAAGGCAGCTTGCTCTTACTCACTCCCCATCCATTCATTCTCTGCTCCAGCCCAGGGCTAAATGGAGCCACTGCTTACTTTTAGTTCTTGTTCCCTGATGAGGACGCTCCAGACGGGCCAGATCCCGCCCCAAAGGCTGACAACTTCAGAACCAGCAACCAAAGGAGTCAACACAGGCCATTGCTCAGAACTTGACAGACTTACCATCACTCAACAGTGAAGACAGTCTTTCTCTCCTAAATGCTGTGCCTCTTTGGTCTTTCCTAGATCTTAACTCCTCAAGATGTTATTTTCCACTTATAAATGCCATACCCCTGTGAGATATTCTAAAACTAACTAAAAACAGAGTTACACAGTGCACTGAGCCATGTAACGTTATATAATACTGTTAAACAAACCCAGCTTTATCTCCCCGGTTCCAGCTCTGCCTCTTCCCAGCCTTTTGTACATCTACCTTGGAGAGGCCCAGCTTCCTTCCCTACTCTATCTACTACTAGTCCTCATCTACTCTAGTCCTCTATCTACTCTATCTACTCTAGTCCTCATCAAAAAGCCTCCTAGGTTTGTATTTCTATAATCTGTCTTCTGAATACTTCACCTCAACTGAACAACAACAAAAAAAATTTCTTAAGTTCCTAAACTCCTGCTTCTAGGATAAGCAGCTGATCCTGTTTAAATAATACATAGCCCCACTCTCTGATAAGCACAAGCCTACACCGCTCTTTCAGTTCCAGGTGCCCTCCATCCCTGTGAAGGTCTCCATCCCTCCATGAGGCAGAACTGTGGTTTGCAAAATGTTTTCAAACCCATAGGACAGGAGTGGTGGGACTTTGCTATAGGTTATCATAAATTTCAAAATAAGTGATAGAGCTGAGTTTGTAGCACAGTGATAGAGCATCTGTTGCCTCATGTGTACAGGGCTTAATCCCCAAAACTGTAAAAAAAATAAATTGAAAAAAGATCACAAATACCCCTTGCTCACTTAATACTATTTTCCTACAATATAGGACATCAAAGTCAAGCCCATTGACACATACCTATAGTCTCAGGTACTCAAATGCTAATATATGGACATATTAACAAATTTCATATTAGATGAAATGAAGTAATAAGGGATGACCTGGGGTTATGATCTGGGGTTATAAAACACACAAGATGCTTTAACTTTTTTTTAACTTTTTCTTAATTTCTAGATTCCCACTCACTGCTTATAGCTCATAATTAGATGCAGCTTTCAGAGCACAAATCAGAATAGTTGTGCATGCCACTGAATGAAGCCTTAATACTCAGGGTAGGAAATATCAGCAAGACACAAGTACCTCCTGCTTAACATGGTAGAAGTCTCCTTTTTGCCTTAAATACTAATGGAATGTCACATTTGGTCTCTCATTTATAAAGTTGGAAGGTGATCCTTTGTCACAGAATATAGGTTGGTTTATAAATAATGACTACAGTTCTGTTTGGGTTTCTTTTTAACTATTTGTGTTTGTTTGTTTGTTTTTGTCTTTTCTTTTTTGGTACTAGAGATTAAACCCAGGAAATTGCACTTGCTAGGCAAGCACTTTGCCACTGAGGTACATCCCAGCCCATAATTGCCACAGTTCTAAATCACTTCCCAGGTAATATAATTCTCATATTCTCTCTCTCTCTCTCTCTCTCTCTCTCTCTCTCTCTCTCTCTCTTTCTCTCTCTCTGCCTGCCTCTCTATGTGTCTCCCCCTCTCTCTCTCTTGCTCGCTTGCTCATCATGAAATTCAGCATCTTGAATGTATGCATGTACTTTTTTTTAAATTTACTGGCAAAAGTTCCCAGACAAAGGCTACAGAAAACTCAGCAGAGCTTTGCAGTCATAATATTTTATTAACTATCCTGTTAAAAAAAACAACAAAAAACCTAATAGCTCCTTTTACCAATTACCACCCAGGTCAATTCTCTTCTTCCATTTTCCACAACCCCCTTTGAACTCTATCCTCCAAATACAGGTTAACACCTGCTCTGGTCCAAGAACATGATTTATTAATGCATATGTGCTAGACTCTGCCCTGATCTTTAGCATTCTGAGAAAACCATATGGTGAAACAGCTTTAAATAAAAGTCGCTGACCAAGTCTTGGCAGACTATGATTCTCTTGAGTCACATAATCTGTCCTACTTTATCAAAAGAGCCTTTTCAAGTCTGACTACTGAATCTCTCCAAGTCTAGCTTTAAGCAAACAGAACTGGTTTGCAGATGGTCTAGGGCTCAGAAGATTATCAAACACTTTTACATTTTTAGAAACCCCAAATTATTCAGTGCTGGCCACTGAGTACAAAAAGAGTTTTATCTGTGGCCACTCAATTTATTATTAATGCCCTTGAACAACACACAATTTTGTTGTCAGTCCACAGCCTGCTAGCACAACTAAAAATACCCCATGGGTGCACACCAGGACACGTGCAGTTGGGTCATTTCCCTGTCTTGATGCAGGCATTACATGGTTGGTATTGGCTCAATTTTCAGTACAGTTAAAGAATTTCAATGACTGCTACCCTGCAAACATTTGTTTTACTACATTAACTTCATATTCGTGTCCCGAAATTGGACTGAGCCAATTCAGTTTCTCTGCATTTGTCCCTTATTTGTCTTTGAGAGAATAAGTAGAAGTTATAACTTGACTGAAATCTTACTGATGGAAAAATGTTCAATGTTTTTTCTTTTTGCAGGTTCCAGTTAGTTGAAGGCAAGTATGTTCTGGGCATACTAAGTTCCAAAGGCCTATTTTATTGTGACAAGTCTATACTTTCTCCATAACACAGAATACCTTTGAACAAATCCTAACCTCAAACCATTTTTCCTGAGTCCTAGACAATTCAGTCCCCTATCTTCTATCCTGAATAATTAGAATTCTACTTGTATTTGCCTTGAATGCAGAATAATAGGAATACTCTTTGGACATATGAATTCTCAACAACAGAAAAACTAAAGGTAAGTGCTTGTACACTGGTCATATGGCTATGTTTTTAGGAATGTTGAGTAACCCAAAGAGGAAAGTCCTGTTGTGAATTCTCTCTCTCCAACAGGTTAACTATTCTAAAACTATTCCAATTACTCTAGTAATTTTCCTCAATACTTCTAAAGTGTTTATCATCCCATATTTAAATAGAATAATATCTTTTAGGAAAAGTCTTTGCAACTCCTTTGTCCTGAAGCATTTAACAGGAACAAGCTACAGTGCTTACATTGGCCAGTGATCACTTCCTGGTTGAGGCTTTTCCACCACCTATGGCTATGACAGGCAATCAGTAATACAAGCTCTTCTAGGAACATCCTTGGTTAGACTTAAGATGAGTGTTCCCTTTAGCATGGAACACTGAGACCTCAATGGTTCAGTGATCATGTCAAGTATAAAAAGTCAGTATTCTAAGGAAAATAATGACTCTATCCACAGATACTTTCTCAGACTGCTTATTGAGTAGGATGCTGGAAGTTGCAGGCAGCAAGAACACCATTCAAGCTTGCTTAAGCAAAATTGGAAATATAGAGCTGGGGATATGGCCTAGTGGCAAGAGTGCTTGCCTCGTATACACGAGGCCCTGGGTTCAATTCCCCAGCACCACATATACAGAAAATGGCCAGAAGTGGCGCTGTGGCTCAAGTGGCAGAGTGCCAGCCTTGAGCAAAAAAGAAGCCAGGGACAGTGCTCAGGCCCTGAGTCCAAGCCCCAGGACTGGCCAAAAAAAAAGGAAATGTAGCAGTTCATTTAGCTGAGGACGCATTTAGGGTAGCTCACAGAATTTAAGAAAATATGAGGAAACTCATTTCCTGACCCATCACCTATCATCCATCCTAACTCCATTATCCCGTGTCTGCCTGCCCACAGGCTTCCCTCTCTTCTACCTCATGGGTATCCACTCTATGACCCAGGAAATAAGCTCCCCCCAGGCTAGTATTTGGCCTATATTTCCATCCTAAAAACATAAATACCTTCCTGGCTCCATCACAAAGGTAACAGGGAGTGTTCTCATTTGCCAGGTTGCATCCCATGCCTTCTTCCCTTAAATACATCTCCATAGCCTAGCACATGCAGATCAATGCAGCGGGGCTAGGGTCACAAGAAATAGGAAAGGAGCCCTCAAAAGTAGGAAAATACTATTACCAAAAAGCAATGAGATTGAAACTTCCTGGGCTACCATCTTCACTAGCTACTATAGTTTACCACTGACCCCATCCATGCCCAGATGAAGTAATTATCTATTCAGCTATGACTCACAATTTTTCAGTTTTTCAGAAGGGCAAGGCAATCTGCCATTCACTCAGATGACTATTGTGAATACATTTCTGAACAATTTGGAATAGCTGAACTGTAAATGAGACTTTCCTCACAGAAAGGAGACTAACCCTAAACTCTCTGCTGCTAAGTTCCTATGAAAAGCCAAGTTAAAAGAATGAAAAGAACTAACATTCAAGGAATATAACTTAAAGGATATTCTGTCCACATATAGCTCCTGGATACCATTCAGTCACCAGCTTGCCCTTCATTTTATGTTTTTAGCAATTTGGTCTTACTCAAGTAGCTATCTTTGCCTCACATGAGTTAGGGTTAGCTCTATCTTTTGGATTAAAGTTTGACAAGTCTTTGCTAAGGCTGCGTGAAGGATGAGTAGCTGACCTACTTCTGGCCAGTGAATCATGTGGGTAAGTATGCTAAGGGGTTTCTGGAATACAGTTTCCATAAAGAAGACAGAAGGATGGCCAGAACTCTTCCTATTTCTGAACTTCTTACCTCTGAAGCCACTTTGTAATTTTGACAGGGGCCAGCCCTATCATCAATACATTGAAGAAACAGGGAGGGAGAACTTATTGACTACTGTGGAGCGACAACTGACACAGTTCTGAAACCTATCACAGAAGTATCTGTTAGGAGAGATAAAATCTTTATATTTAGACTAACTTATGGATAGAGTATTCTGGCTTTGGTGTAACAAATATAGTGGAAACTTCACTTTGACAATAAATAAGAAAAAACAAATACAGTGGAAACTGTGATCAGATTGGAGAGTGAATCATTAATTTTGTATACATCTATACACCATAAAATTATATAAATATTATGTACATTTCAACAAATGATATATAGATTCATTTGCTAAGCTTTATATGTAGGGGTTGTTTTCTTACTATATGAGGCTCATTGATTGGTAATGCATATTCTTTCTAGCATTAAAATGCCCCATTTTTTCCACTTAAGGTTCTTTAATGTATATTAACTTTAATAATATAAATTAAAAGCCGCACTTGTACTTGCTTAACAATCTGAATACAGAATCCTAATCAAGATTTTTTGTTTTGTTTTACATGGGTTTGAACTCAGGGTTTTTGTACTATTCTATCTATTCTATCATTGAGCCATATCTCTAACCCTTTTTTGTACTGGTTATTTTTCAGTTAGGTTCTCAATGAAAGATGCATTCCCTAGAATCAATGTTTCAAGTTTTCTATTTTTATGAATTACATATGAAACCTCCAAGTTTACAAAGCTTTAGAAAGCTCTTTGAGTGGACTGCCTTTCTAAGTGAGATAAGCTTCAGAAAAAATAAACAGTAACTTGAGTAGATAAGGAGGAAAAAAGCTCATATTTTTCAAAGAAAAAAAATCAGAACAAAATTTGGCTTCATTGAAAAAAAAATCCAAGTGTAGTTTGCAGATGAAGTTAAAACTTAAAGCTCGGTTACTAAGCCCCTGAAAAGGTTGTTTTAAATTGTATCAACTTGAGACTTGAAGAAAACTGAGGGAAAAGTATCTCTGCTGGGTCTGAGAGAGGAGGACTACTTAGAGAGCTCACTGATGGGCAGACAACTGGTCCAATGCCGGCCACATCAGGAGAAATTCACTACCTCTTGAGACTTCTTAAACAAGCTTACCAGATGATTCATGTGCACCCCAAGCCTCAGAATACTTGCTTTCCTTGCACAGAGGACCATGGTCAGGATAAAATGAGTCACCTGAGTCACAGCACACATCTGTGAATTTACCTAGAGTTGCTTCAGCATGCATGACAATCATCTGGAGGACTCCTTAAACATCAACTTCTGAGCTCCACCCACAGTTTCTCCTTCAACCCCGCATGTATAACAAGCTCCCAAGTGAACTAGATGGTGCTTATCCCAAGACCATACTTGGAAAACCATTTGTTTGGACCAGAACTGATTGTCACAGATGGCTAAGTATGGCCACTAATAATACGAAAGACCAAGACAAAGCAAAAAGTACTTCGGAGATGAGGTTGAAAATGAAATGAAAAACATGAGCAAATATAAATTATATGCATTTATCCTAAGCCATCTGGTCAATTAGAAGAGACATAAAAAGCTGGAGGAGATCCAGGCTAGGATCAAATGAAACGATGAGGGTCATGGGATATGAAAAGAGACAAAAAAATCACTGAATAGATACAACAATAAATTAACAAAAGAAAGTAGATGCCAGTTATACATGGAGATTTAAAATCTATGAAACTAGGAAGAGATATGCGCAAAAAAAAATCAATAAAGTTCAGATTTACAGCATATGTAGCGGGTTTAACCACTCCCCCATAAGTCATTTCTGGGTATCTTTCTGTACTATTTACTCAGGAAACATCCTAAACCACTCTAGAAGACAGTCATTTATTCAAAACAACTTTTGAAAACAGCTTCCCACGGGCTCCCCACAAAGCCAGGGAAGCCACAGGCAACAATCTTCCCTCGCCAGCCCAATTCTGCATGCCT
The DNA here is from genome assembly GCF_023159225.1 of Perognathus longimembris pacificus. Taxonomy (NCBI): domain Eukaryota; kingdom Metazoa; phylum Chordata; class Mammalia; order Rodentia; family Heteromyidae; genus Perognathus; species Perognathus longimembris. The sequence goes on from NC_063184.1 coordinate 26,726,856, forward strand.
CCCATTCGTGACATTACAACCCAAGCTCAGCATTCGAATGCTGCTACCACTGCTATTCTTTTGTCATGGACAGGCACTCAGCCCTACAACAGTAGATTCAAATATATAATTCAAACAGCTCAGAATATCTGTAATTGCCTCTATCTACCTGCTATTTGTCTCACTGTTCTGAAGGCACATCCACAATTCACAATGGATGAATTCTACTGTCAGCAACTCTGCAGGACAATCACACATACTTTCTATCATCCTGTCCTGGACACTTCAGACTCCATTTCCAAACCCATTTTCCACTTGTAGTTTCTACTGTGCTCCCTTCAGTGCCTATTTCCTCCAAAGACAGTACTGCACAGGAATGTTAGATCCTTTCATTATCCATGTTACTCCCCCTCGCCCCCCTTCAGATGCCCCCAGTCTCTCTCCTTAGTTATGTATATTTAGTATATTTGCTTTTGTTCTCTCCATTCTCCTTTCTTCCCCAAAGTAGCCTTATTTCCCAGGGCACAATATTTGTGTGTGACCTTTCAAAGCCAGTCCAAATATCACTCTCTCAATACACATGTTGTCCACAGAAAGATGGACTCCAAAGGATACCTACAGATGGACAAAGGGTTAAAACGGTGGCAACTTTTTCCAAGATTCATGAGTGGCTATTCTTCACACATAGACTATTGATTCTGTTGAGGGCCTAGAAACTAATGCTCCCTAAAACATGAGAGGATCTATCACTGGTCATGAAAGAGTAAATTAATTAGGACCCAGGGCTCCTGGGTAGTATCTTGGCCTACCAAACAGAAACCAAATGCAAAAGAGACATTGTTTCAGAACATCTTGCCTGTGTCCCTCCCTTGCCCCTTCAGGGTTTACAGAAAGGACCTGATTAGGAATTAAGAACCAATCAGAATGTTGTGATACACAACCAATAAAGTATTACCTTCTAAAACACTATCTATTAGAACACCACCCAGGTTGTAAGAACCTCTAGATCAGAGCCACCAACACAGACACAGAGACACAGAGGCAGCCACATGGTAGAGCAGTATGAGGAAGTAACTTTCGGGCTAGATACTTCTCATTTGAATCAAGTTCTTCCCACTCATCCTTCATTATCCTGGACTTCATTCATCAAACTCTTGAGACAAGAATCAGAGGGGGGCTGGGAATATGACCTAGCGGTAAAGTACATGCCTCACAAACCTGAAGCCCTGGATTCGATTCCTCAGCACCACATATATAGAAAAAGCCGGAAGTGGCGCTGTGGCTCAAGTGGCAAAGTGCTAGCCTTGAGCACAAAAGAAGCCAGGGACAGTGCTCAGGCCCTGAGTCCAAGCCCCAAGACTGGAAAAAAAAAAAAAAAGAAAAGAATCAGAGGAGGCCACAGCAGCAATGCTGGCAGTAGAGCTGTAAGACTCGTAAGCATTGTGTGTCCTGAGGTACAACCTGCAACACTAAGTAGGCTGGCCAGCTACAGCACTGCAACCCCAGTGGTCTCTGCTAGCTGCAGGGCTGTTGTGGGCTCAACCCACTGAGAGCAACAGCAAAAAATTATGTATCACTCAGAGAGTTAACTGGGAAAAGTCCTATAACACACACACACACACACACACACACACACACACACACACAACCTAAAGACTAAAACTCAAGAATTTATCAGAATAAAATGCTATGTTTAAGAAGTCATTAACTATCATGTAAATAAGACAAAACTTAAACATAGGTCAATTTATGATTATTAAATCTTAGTCTAAGATAGGCTTCAAATCTATGCAAAACCCTTTTTTTCTGAAGTGTACTTTTAATTAGAAGCAGATGATTTTATGAGACTTCTTACACATGATTCTTTGTTCAGGAAATTACCTCAAAAAGAATCTAAGAGCCAAAACTATAAAACTTTTAGAAGAAAATGTATGTGGGAAGCTTCATGATATTGCATTTGGTCATGTTTTCTTAGGCATGACACCAAAAGCACAATGAAAGTAAAAAGAGCACACAACAGAAATAAAAATAAAACAGATACACTGAGCAACATAAAAATTAAAAACTCCTATACATCATAAGATGCACTTGATATTAATAGCCTTAACTTACAAAGTCTAGTCATATTCTTATTTTACTAACTTATATTATTTCTTGGTTTTAATGCCAATCATTACTCTTTTTTTGGCCAGTCCTGGGCCTTGGACTCAGGGCCTGAGCACTGTCCCTGGCTTCTTCCCGCTCAAGGCTAGCACTCTGCCACTTGAGCCACAGCGCCGCTTCTGGCCGTTTTCTGTATATGTGGTGCTGGGGAATCGAACCTAGGGCCTCGTGTATCCGAGGCAGGCACTCTTGACACTAGGCTATATCCCCAGCCCCCAATCATTACTCTTTATCCTTGAATTATTCTCATATGTGATACTTAATAAAATTTAGTACGTGGAATCTAGATGAGAAAAGTAGACATCCATCCAAGGAAAACTATGTCCCTTTCAAATTTAGCCATAAAGTTCCAAGTCCAGTTTTATTCAGCTATAATCTCAAATTTATTTTATAATAAGCTGCTTGAAAAGTTAACTATATGTCAAACAGCATGCCAGATTGTTTTATTCAAAGCAAAGAGAGCTTTAAATTTAGAACACATGAGAAGATTAGGTAGTGAAGTAAGGAGGTCAGATTTGTGGCTTCTCTGATAATTTACCTTACAACAGTAGCAGTCTGATTTTTCTGCTCCCGGGGTGTCAGTCTTTGGAGATAGTCATGAGAGGAGCCTGGAAATGTATTTTTTATACCTGTGCTAGAAACTGAATCCAACCCCACTCATCCTAAGCATGTTTTCTGCAAATGAGTTACGCCTCCAGCACTGTAATTTAAAATGTTTAATATGTATTTTTAACAAGTACTCTAATAATACTCTGAGAAACCTTGCAAAACACCTGCAGGGATCATTGACAAGAGGCAAATTACAAAGCCTTAGAGGTATACCTTCAAGGGATGTTCAGCTATCATCTTCTTAACCTGATTAATACAGGAACCTATCCACAATCCTGGCAGATTTGACTGACTGCTTTTAAGAAGAAAAAATATCAATATTTATACACTCAAATAAATATTCTTCTGCATAAACTACAGAGCCTAATCACTTATTTTAACAATACCACCATTATTTAAACTGAGATTCACTTCTTAGAATTAATTTTCAGTATCATTAGCTTCAAAGTACATGAGTGAATTACAAAAAGAAAAAGAAACACAGTTTGCTTCTGTTACTGCTCCTTGGTTTTGGTCAAAAGGGCTCACTTACCACCATAGCTCTAAAGGAGTTTAGACTATTTCTCAAACAAGACTGAAAGATGCCATGGCAAAAAACAACAACAGGATGCTGTAAAGAATGCTACGTAAGGAGGAGGCTGTATTTTCAAACAAACGTGTGTGTGTGTGTGTGTGTGTGTGTGTGTGTGTGTACGTGTACGTGTACCAGTCCTGAGGCTTGATCTCAGGGCCTCGGCACAGTCCGTGAACTTTTGTGTACAAGGCTAGTGCTCTACTGCTTGAGTCACAGCTCCACTTTCAGATTTTTGGTGATTAATTGGAGATAAAGAGTCACAGACTTTCCTGCCCTGGCTGGCTTGGAACTGCAATCCTTAGCTGTCAGCTTCCTGAGTAGCTAGGATACAGGCTTGAGCCACTGGCACCCAGTACAAAAATTATTTTAAATACTTGGAGTAGAAGAGAGAATACAGGCTATCATAAGGCCTGTTTGGAATAAGATAATGTTCATCTAGATGTGTAAGTTCAATTAACATTGCTTCCAGAAAGTCTATTGTTGAAAATTACTGACTATAAATCCATGATCCCCCATCAATGATAATAAGAAAGGAGACATTGCCTGTAATTCCTCTCTTTTTCTTCTGGAGCCCACTGCTGAGTTGTGATTGCTTACTTCACTCTTCAGAGGACTGGGAAAGATTTATCCAACATTTGGTTCCGCCAGGAACTCCCAGGAGATGTACAAAACCTACAGAAAGAAATAAAGGTCCCAGAATTGTTAATAAACTGTAAAACCCAAGCTACATTTCTCTATTTTTTTCTTCCCTCCCACTTACCACTATTTTTATGCATGTGTCTTGATCATTAAAAGAGAAAAAAAATAAGTAAAAAACAAATATTTATTTAGAAATCTGAATGGGAGCCACAATTTGAGAAATCTTGCTGAGTAGCAGAAAGTAACCAAGAGTTCTTCCATTTTCCAAGAGATGTTAAGTAATTATGCGCTTCTTGCAGAAGAGAATAAAAATGTAAGAGTAAATAAATCCACATCGGGATGTCCTTAACCATTTTATTATAAACTCATAAGATTTTCTAATAGTTGGTGAAATTGCACTTAAGCAAATTACATGATTGTGACAGATTTATTTGACTGTTTTGGTTTCTAATTTTTTTAATTAGCAAAGCATTTACTGTTCTTTTTAAAAGATGTTCTTTCTTGAAAACTTTCTGTAGCTCCCACCTGCTGAGTGATGGTTTATTGTGTTTTTGCTTAGTATCTGCATTAGCTCTGCCTTCTCTAGCTCTAAGTATTTGGGGTTAGTTATTGTGGATGTTTTTATTGCTGTCCTGATAACTCTAGCTTTTAGGCTCTGTATTTCTCTCACATAGGGTAACTTGCTTCTCTCTTTTTTTTTTTTTTTGTTTGCATTATTCCAATTCTTTTTTTAATAGTTAATTTAATGGTGATGTACAGAGAGATTACAGTTACATAAATCAGATAATGGGTACTTTTTTTAAATTAATAATTACTTATTTATTGGCAAAGTGATGTACAGAGGGGTTACAGTTACATACATTAGGCCATGGGTACATTTCTTGTACTGTTTGTTACCTCTTCCCTCATTACCCTTCTCCCTCCCCTTTCCCCTCTCCCCCCATGAGTTGTTCAGTTGGTTTCCACGAAACAGTTTTGCACATATTGCTTTTGGAATCGTTTGTCTTTTTATCCTTTGTCTCTCGATTTTAATATTCCCTTTCACTTCCCTAGTTCTAATACCAATATATACAGTATCCAGTGTATCCAGATGAGATACAGTGATAGTGTGGGGACAACCACAGGAAAGGGATACAAGAGGATCATCAACAAAAGAAGCTACGGTTTCACATGGCATATTGAAAGTAATTACAACAGTGATAGAACACTCATTTCCATAACATGGAGTTCATTTCACTTGCTTGCTTCTCTTTCAACTCATGTTTTTCTGGTTTGACAGTAGAGGAAGCCATGTATTTATGTTGTGAAATTTATCATGCCAGTTAGGCCTCATTGTAGAAGATGTAAGTCTAAGACCCAAAGTAGACAGCTGTAGAAGGCAAAAAATAGAACTTTCAGCCATTGGTATCTAGGGACAACAAAGGGATTATTTAGGGAGTACTGCACATTTTTGGAAGGTCTTTGTATAACTCAACTTGTGTTCCCTTCTTTGCTGTTTTGTATTAACTGTCATGAGCTAAATGTAATATTGTTATAAATATTAGGTAAAAATAATCCCCCTTCTCTAGATAGGTTAAATAAAGTAAGCAGTTCAAGTGAGAGTCATTTCAATAGCTCTAGCTACTAAGATCCAGTGAGTTACTCGCTGATATCATAATTGTTCTATAACAGCCAACATAAGAAAAGATGGCTCTTTTCCTAGCTACACAGGAGGCTGAGATCGGGAGGACCAAGGTTTGAGACCAGCCCAGGCAGAAAAGTTCTCCCCAAAATAACTAAAAAAAAGTAGGGCTGTAGGTGGGGCACAAATGGTACAGTACCAGCCTAGCAAGCATGAGGCCCTGAATTCAAACCCCAGTTCAGAAAAAAAAAAAAAGGTTCTGAAAACTCACTGAAAGGTTTAACACACAAATGTGCTCAACCTACAGATGGCTCCAAAAGCTTAGAGTATAATGCCTTTGATTATAGCAAACCTCTCATGAAAGGAAAAAAAAAAAAAAGGAGAGGGAAGCACACTGTGACCTTGGTTTTCAAAATTGGACTCAGTAGTGATAATACTTGATATGAAAAGGGTAACATTTCAGTGCAGATAATCAACTGTTTCCTATTAAAATTTCCTCAATATACCCAAATCAGCCTTCTCTATAATCAATTAATCGCTTATCAACAGCCTGAGACCAACAGTTATCGCCTCATCATCAAACCTCCAGGCATTTAATCACAAGATGTTTTGCAAGTAACAGAATTCTACTGCTATTTCATAATCCCGCATGAACAGTTTTATCATCGTGCCCTGGATAGATGCTGGCTCTTCTGCTGCCGCTTAAAAATTACAGATTGCTTCCAGATGCTTTTCAGGTGATTTCAAGCCTTTCCTCACTCTGCAACTCGTGAATAATGAAAGGGCATCCCTAATTCATGAGAAAGGCATTCCCCCCAGCTCGGTGTCTATTATCCTACATCTGCCCGTGCGCTCTGCATGTTTAGATACTCACACATATGTGCTCTTTCTCAGGTAATAGGGCACCGCTGTGTATCAGTGATGGATACACTGAGAATCACTTGTATTTTACCATCAGGATTCTGCCAGCAGCACTGCTCCCTGGCTTCAAAAGATGTCGATCTTTTGACAGTAATGCACAGAATGACATGAGAAGCAGGGGTAAATGGGAATCAAGTAAACTGAAAGAACATTCTTAAAATTCACTGGGTCTTGATAATTCTCTTGGTTGTCATCTCATTTAAAAACAAAATCTGTCTCCTGCTAAAAAGGGGAGACAGTGACAGTTAACAACTCAGTCACATTCGGATCTCTCCCCAGGCAAGTGCTTTCCTTCTAACAAAACATTCTACCTCCACATAATAAAAGCAAATTCACTCTCACAGCCATTCTTTTTTAATAGCTATGTCACAGCCCTAATTTCAATAGAGGAACAAAATTTAAAGCTCATTTCCAGATGGCATAAATTCACTGAATTAGGCCTCAACTGTGAGAAGTTTAGAAATCTGCTGAGAGATAGGAGTGCATTAAAAAAAAAAAATACAGCCACAGCAAAACCACCAAATGATCACTGGTGGGTAGGGAGGGTGGGAGAAGCTACCGTGAGCAACCTGAGCCTCTCCTTCCATCAGAGCAACCAGCGAAGGGGCCTCTACGCCGGAGTTGCAGATTCCTCTGCAGCTCAGTGACCGGTGACATATCGAGGGATTACCAGAAGGATAATTAGCCAACAAAGAGAGATGTGTCAAACAATTCCACAACTTTTCAAGTACAGAAAGCTGAATATGAGCTCATTATTGGATAATTTCCTTCTTCTTGAGGGCTGAACTGGAGCAGGTGATGTATTTATTATATTCACATGTGGAAACTTGCAGAGTAGAATATTCTGCTCGGGCCCCCAATCTTTACTGACTCCATTAAGCACTAATAATACCTTGGAGTCAGAAAATGGCCAGACCTGTACTGATCATTGAAATCTAATGCCTGGATTTTACAGAGGATGAAACTGAAGTACAGGTGGGCTGTCCTGGTCAAAGCCAGCAGATGGAAAATGGAGGAGACAGAGGAGGGAGCCATACCTCCTAACTCCCACCATGGTGCCACCATCTGAACATCAAGGTCACAAAGCCTCAACAATCCACCCTGACTTTCTTCCTCCCAGTGACCAGCAAACCTTTTAAAGCTTTGGGGAAAGCTGAATCGAATGAAGCTTAGTCAACTTCCATTCAATCAGTTCCTGAGATTTCATGTTAGTAATACAGAATTCTTTCTCTTATACTCAAGAAACCTAATGCAATTAAGATGATTCAGGAAGAGTCTCAGCTAGAGGACAAATGATGGCGTTGGAGCAGATTACAGATGAGGGAAAACAAGCAGAGACCATAAGCATGTTAGGGATGAGTCAAGAATATTGATTCATTGAAATGAAAAATGAAGGAGAACACAACCAAATCCAGGTGTTATCATGGTAATATTTTACAATGGAGCAGCTGTTCATAAGATGTTTCTGTTTAAAGAGTAGTCGCTGTCTAAAGTTCATAATCAATTTGGAAAGTGCTGCATTCTCCTGAGTCCTCACAAAGCAGGTTCATTATATGTCTCAAGTCTCAAAGAAAGCTCATGGAAACAAAGCTTAGTTTGGGGGCTGGGGATATGGCCTAGTGGCAAGAGAGCTTGCCTCGTATGCATGAGGCCCTGGGTTCGATTCCCCAGCACCACATATACAGAAAACGGCCAGAAGTGGTGCTGTGGCTCAAGTGGCAGAGTGCTAGCCTTGAGCAAAAGGAAGCCAGGGACAGTGCTCAGGCCCTGAGTCCACGGCCCAGGACTGCCCCCCCCCCAAAAAAAAAGCTTAGTTTTGTTTATCCTTGTGTGTCCCAATGTTACTTGACATCTTTGGTGTGCAGAACTTGTACTGAGGTCCACCAAGACACATACTTCAGGCAATGTACATAACATTATTAATGAATAAGTGAAACATGACACTCATTAATGAGTATTTACAGGGTGACAGGCGTCTCTTCCACATCAACTGTTAAAAGTCAACTCAGGTGGTAAAGGAACCCTGTGATTACAATGAAAATAATAACCACCACTAGTATATAATGAGGGCTAAATGCAAGACATATGCTGAATTAATTTTATGTGTGTGTGTGTAAAGGTTGGGTATGTCTTCAGCCACCAAATTATCCTCTCCAAAAGCCTTATCTATTCACTTAAAGAAAACATCTTGTATTCATCGTTTTGCCACAAATAAACCTATACACTATTTTGCATCTCACATTTTTCATGAATGACACCGGCAATGTTTACAAACTGCTACATAGAGATTCATCTATCTCTTCAATGACTGCTCTCTTTCTGATATACAGCTGTGACACACGTATTTATTTAATATCCTCCTGATAAACATTTAGGCTGTTTCCAATCTTTAGCCATTGTAAACACTACTATAATGAGTACCAGTAACTGTATATGAAAGATATTTTCATAGAAAAATATGGATGCCCATTTTCCTAGGACTATATATTTGTACCTAGGACAAATTTTATAAAATGTAAACTACTAGTCTAAGAAACATGGGTTTTTTTTCATATTACTGGTACAAATCAACAAAAAGGTCACAAGAGGTTTTAACTCTTTGTTCTTCTAACTATTCTGACTGGTAGGTACCTCAGTGAGGTTGCAGGTGCAGGAAATGTCACCTACAGTGAGTAGGTGAGCATCCTCCATATGTTTTAAAGCCACAGTAGTATACTTCCTTGCATACTTTGTCCCTTCCCCTACAGGAATGTTAGAAGACTCTTTGCTATGGATTTGAGGAGCTCTTTATAATGAAAATCAGTCCCACCGATTTTTCCCAACTTTCTGTTCGTTCCTGTCTTCCGCAAAATGTTTTCAGGGATGATGATGATGATATTACTGTAATCAAAGTTACCAGTCTCTTCTATTTTTAGTTGTACAAAGGAGTTGCCATTCAATAAAACATGAATACAATAAAACATGAATACAATGCATTTTGATCAATCCCTTTCATCATTTTCACTTACCCATCCCTGACTTCGCTTTTCTTAATTTTGTAAGATCTACACTGCATTTGTGACTGAATTCTTCATGTCTCTTCATTCATCTATCCTCCTCTCCTTGACCCTACCCCACCCCTTTCAAGTACCTGTTTCCCCATGTTATTTTGTTGAACTAAGATTCTACCTTTCCAAGGAATAACAGTTTGAATTCTCCCCCCTAAATCCATCTTATTTCAATTAATTCATTTATATACACTTGCATACCAAGCAAGGTACTTACTTTTATAAAGTTGTGAACCAATTCTAGCTTCCATATATGAAATTTCTTTTCAGAACTGTCTTAGTCATTGATGCTTATGTATGTTTTCTAAGTGAACCCAGAATCTGCTTGGTTAGCACCCTCTGTTGTTCTCTTTCTTTTCTCTTTTTTTCCTTTTTACTAGAATTACAGTAACATGCACATTTAGGGATAACTGACATGCATAGATCTAAGAATCTGACCGTCCTTATAAGTTTCTCTACAGAAGCATCTGTAAATGCCTTCATATACAGTACAGACATTTCTTCAGTTTGTTCTTTAACATTTTATCCTTTTTATTCAATAGTCTTTTCTTCTATTAAGACTGTTAACAAGTTATTGTTAGTATATACGAACATTGGCACATTGCCATCCAGGAACATTTATAAATTTATCTTATATTTAGTAATTGGTCTTTCACTTGATTCTCTTGTATATTTTATCATATATTCCTGTATTTGGAAAAAATAATTCATTTCTCGCCTTTCTAATTTCTATGTCTTTATAATTTTCTCTTTCTCTTGTCTAGCTCCATTAGCATGTGACTAAACACTATTAATAAATAATGAAAATACTGCACATCATTTTTCCTAACTTTAATGCAATGTACCAAAACTTTTTTTTTAAACCTGAGATTGTTTGGGGATTGAGATGACCATAAACTTATTTGCTAGGACATTTTCCTGTTATGTTTCAAAGGATTTTTTCCATCAATAACATACTGAATTTCATCAAATGCTTTTACTATATAAAAGATTGCTTTTTCCTACTAATGTTTAATAAAGTATTTAGATATCTCTATTAATATTTAGTGAAATAAATAATGTCAAATAATTTCACACCATTGAACACTTGCATTCCTGAAATAAACCTCACTTGGCCATGGTATTTAATACATTTAATGAGCACATATTTTTTTTTAAAACGTTCCCTGTCTTCGTTTTCTACACAGCCCTACAAGTTGGCTACTCTGTACCACCTGCTCTGCCCTGTACTCCCTACCCCGGCCACAGGAGCTGGAAGAATGTGAAGTATCTCTCATACACCGATCCCCACCCCCACTTGTCCCCCTCTTTTTGTATGTCTCCCCTTACACATGACCTCAGCACAGAAGCCTTTCCTGCCTACCCCACATACAATCGAAGCCTCACTCCAGTCCCGTCATTCTCCACTTGGGACACCGTTCCATGCTGGTTGCAGCACCCTCACCATCCAGCATACACCAGACGGAATATACGGGCATTAACTATATTCTCTTCCATTTTCCCCAACAGAATGGAAGCTGCATGAGTGTTCCTGTCTTGCTGGTTGATTGTTTCCCTGCACCAAGAACAGGCCTGGCACATAGAAAATACTATCTCTTGAATGCATGCATGCATGAATGAGTAAGTGAATGAATGAATGAACACCATTATAAAAACCACAAAACTGGGCTGGGGATATGGCCTAGTGGCAAGAGAGCTTGCATCGTATACATGAGGCCCTGGGTTCGATTCCCCAGCACCACATATACAGAAAACGGCCAGAAGTGGCACTGTGGCTCAAGTGGCAGAGTGCTAGCCTTGAGCAAAAGGAAGCCAGGGACAGTGCTCAGGCCCTGAGTCCAAGGCCCAGGACTGGCCAAAAAAATAATAAAATAAAAAAAAATAAAAACCGCAAAACAGAAGTTGAAAGTGAGAAAAGAGCTAAGGTCCCATAGTGGCAGAGCTGAGACTGGAACTCCAGACCAACTTTTAATTCCTTGCCCTTAACTGTTAAAACAAAAGGCAAGTGATCTCAGGTCAGATGATCTTATGAATACTAAAGCATAAGGCAATGACAACACTGACTGAAAGTCAGGGGAAAACTGGGTAGGTCCCTATATAAGGTGAGCCAAAAAGAATCCATAGACAGCCTCCAGAGAATTGTTTGGAAATTATGGTCATCATATTGAGTTCATTCTCTGCTCTCAACAGCCTATGATCCTCACAGCAAGCACCATGCACTGCTGACCTTCAACCACAGGTGTCCCAAAGATAAAATTAGATACTGAGGTTGAGTGACCAATTAATGTCTCTTCAGACATTGGCAGACACACACTCTCGCCAGGGACAAGCCATACCAACCAGTACAGAAACCAAGGGCCTAACTTTGACAAAACCATTGGCTCTTTCAATTCTGACACGGGTTTTTTTTTTTGTTTGAACAGGAAAGTTACAGTAGGTATCTTTTATGCCCTTCCCTTCTTCTATCACTTCGACAGATTCTGTCCTCAAACCACCTTGAGGCTAAAAACAAAATTTCACAAACCCTCATGAATGACACTAAACAGTATCTTCAGTTTGTTTTCAGAATTTAATCAAACTCTGTATTTTAGAACCCTGGGCTGATCCAGCATAGCAGTGTGCTGAGCTTATCTCCATCAATGTAAAGCAATCATAAGCAAAGATTGAGCCAGCGAGGCATAACTAAGTGTTTTGAACTGTGTTTTAAAAAGCATGTCCCATTTGCATTATTTCTAAACAGTAAATAATATCCTTTTCCAACATTTCAGTATCAAATTACAGTCATCCTTCCCCCAGCACACACTTGAGAAAAAGCCACAAAACGCCTTTTTCACCAGTTCACTTGATCACTGCTTATAACCTAAATATTTCTTCTCATTGGCTTCTATTCAAAGGTAAATGGAAGGCAGTGAAATTTATGGAAAATATATTCAACTGCTTAAAATATATCAACCAAAAGAAAGGAGGCTTTAGGGCTGTATTATGAGTTGTGAAATTACATCGCCATCACTTACTCGTTGGTTTCAATAATAGGTAGCAAAACTGACGAACTGGTCAAGTGCCAAAACACCTCTGATGCAGAGCCTGACTTGAGCTTCTCAAATTCTCACCTTGGTCCAAGGCAGAGTAAACACCTGTCCTTCACAGTGTTACATAGCATTACTTTGTAAGTCACAAACAAGCTTTCATGCTAGGGAGGCAAATTCCAGCGCACTGGACAAATCTTCACTCTGTTGATTGTTCTCTTGATTTTCTTGGCTGTCAAGAGGGTGAGCAGAGGAAAAAGATCTTTCTATATAAAAACCATAATGCATAACCAGTCTTGCCCTTTAAGCTCTGCACACAAGGCAGTGAAATAAAACTCAGGTCTAAGGTTTTAAATTTAGCTATGAAAATTATATTCTAGGACTTGACTAAAATGTTGCAAGATTTTAATAAAATAAGATTATTAAAGTGAAGTCAACTGAAGTCAATTTTTACATTTCAAGGGCCAAGGAAGAGACATTAAAGGATTTTTTAAAGTAACATTTTAAAGGTAACACGGTTTATAAAATTAGGTAGGAAAATGGCAGTTGTACCAACTTGGAAATGCCTTTCAGTGATGAAAGGAGGGAGCTTAGAAAGAAATAGCAATTTTTAAATAAGGAGGCTAGAGTTAAAAAAAAAATCAGCGTTGAAGGAAAGCTCACCTTAATAGACCATAGCTTAATATAGGAAAGTAATTTATACATCTTAGCCAATACCATTCTCCTTTACGTAATTCTTAACAATTCGAGAGATCTTTATCATCTTTCATTTACCAGAATATTAAGAAGAGGCATTAAGATTATCATTTATAAACATAAAAGATATTTTAGTAATGAGAGAAAGGGAGAAAAAAAGGAGAAAGAAAGAAAGAAAGAAAGAAAGAAAGAAAGAAAGAAAGAAAGAAAGAAAGAAAGAAAGAAAGAAAGAGAGAGAAAGAAAGAAAGAGGGAGAAAGGAAGGAAGGACAAGGGAAGGAAGGAAGGAAGGAAGGAAGGAAGGAAGGAAGGAAGGAAGGAAGGAAGGAAGGAAGGAAGGAAGGAAGGAAGGAAGGAAGGAAGGAAGGAGGGGAGGGAGGGAGGGAGGGAGGGAGGGAGAGAGGGAGGGAGGGAAGGAGGGAGGGAGGAAGGTATGTGTATATGTGTATGTGCATGTGTGTGTGTGTGTGTGTGTGTTTCAGGAAATTTTAAAGCAAAGAAGACAGGAAGTACACTCTTTTTAGGCTTGACCTTTTTCTATTTTCCAGCAAAAATGAAATGAGTTCAATGTGCAATGGGCTTCTGTAAGCAAGTATATTTGGAGTTCACTGTGCAATGATGATAATACAAGACTTCCAAGAAAAATAGGCTTGACAGAATCATTCCAACATTCAAAAACACCTCACTCATCACAAGCAAAAATAATAATAATAATAAAGCACTATCTCACTGAGTTGCCCAAACTAACCTCATCCTCTCCTGCCTTGACCTACAGTGTGACAAGGATTACTTTATTTACTTAGATGCAAACCAACTCTGTATCACAAGGACCCACACTCAGAAAACAAAGATTAGAGTGCTGTTTTGGTTTTGTTGTCTTATGGTGGGGAGCAGAAGAATAAACTAAAGTTAAAAATTTTTAAATGATGCCAGGAAAGATCCAGAATTAACAGAACTTCGGGGAAATTCATATTCCTGCTTTGTTTCAGGCTCCCTCCGAATCCTTGAAACACTGGAAGGACTGTTCCTAAGATATACTGCAGGGCCCTGGAGCCCCTGAACAGAACCCCGCCCCCTCATCTCCACAGTCTCCTACACACACACACTCTTGACCCCCAGACACTTGAGATTTAGCTCCCTGAGACTGGAGCAACAAAAAACCTCATTCAGGTAAAACTGTGATTTTTGGCATCTTGCTTCAACTTTGAAAGGTCAAGTCTACACCAGCCAGCATTTGAGGCAATTAGTTAACATCATACCCACTGTCTGGGCCCCGCAAATTAAAATCCTGGAACCAAAACGCAGTGTGGCCCCAGGCCAAAGAAAGGAAAATGAAAACTTGAGCACAAGGTTGCAAGGGCAAAGATATCACTATCAATTATCCAGTCTAAAAGCATAACACTGATTAAAAGAACACAGAGCTTTCCCATGATCCCTTGGGGCTCCACTGACAGACTGTGAAAAGGAGGGCAGGAGCCCTCTTCCCTTATTCTCTTTACTGTTCCACACAAACACAAATGTACAAACTTTAAAGTCAATACAGATGTTTTATATCCACTTGCCAAAAACATATGCATTGATATGCATATTCCTGATAGAAAGTCAGAGGCACTGATTCTGAGTTCACTATCACCATTAAGCCTTTCTGACTTGCTGACAGAGACCCACCACCCATAGTTCCTAACACCTTCTGTAGGCAGGGAATCAAAACAAATGGCTGACATCTTGATGTCCTCTTCAGTGACCTTGCTGGAGTGAAAAGGCAATTCAAGTCAGAACAAGGATCTTTACAAGTCATGTTCTAAGCACAATATTCCTTTGGCAAATGCTCTGGACCCAAGCCTTTTAGCAAACACTTTTTATAGGCCAGCATGCCTTAACACACAGCACTTCTTTATTGAGGGAACCATAGACACAACACGTTTGCAAAATAAAAGTTAATGCAATGACCACATACCCAGATTTCTTCCCTACACCATCAAGCAAGAAGCATAAGTGGAATAAACTGAAGCCCCGGTCTCCGGCTTGAGCACAAAGCAATTACTCTACCGCATGTCATTTAAAAATGCAAAGCACAATTCTGGAGTTCATTTGTCACTTGGAGAAAGCCCTATGCTCTATGCTGGGAATTCATTTATGAGAAGCTCTTAGCACAGTTTTCCCCTTTGCGTGTCAATTTATCTTACATTTGCTGCTGCTCCACAGCAAACTCTCATGCACAGTTGTTAAGGCTGTGTAATGTGAGTTGCAAGGGCAGTAGTCTTTGTAACCCAAAGAACAAGCTCATGAAAATGAGATGATACAACCAGCAGCCCGTGGCTTGCCATCTCCTGACCCACGTGCTAAAAACCAGCATGGAACAGTATTCTGTAAGATCTGTGTAGAGGACAAAGGAAGAGGGGGCAGAAATGAGGAAATCCTATCTATATCCATAAAGCTTGCTTTAAAAAAAATGAAATAAGAAATAGCACAAAAGAAACCCACAATTTTAACATGATCTACTTACTTAGAGATAATAGTGACTTTATATGCTAGGAAATAATCAGTCTCGTTTGCTTTTGTAGGGTGTGTGTGTGTGTGTGTGAGTGTGTGTGTGTGTATGTGTGTGTGTGCACCAAGGACAGAGCTCAGAGCTTTGCTAAGCATACACTCAAACATTAAGCTATTCCCCTAACCTCAAGCACACTGATGAACAACTAGAGCAGAAGGCTACTGGTGAGTCCACAGCTGTTAGGTAATGAGTGAGCTTACTCACACTGTTTCCCTCTTTGCTCTCAGCTTCCCCATATTTACCCCTGAATAGGGACAATGTCCACCTGCTCTGTGTGCCTTAAGAAAGAAACTTTTTCCATGTTACTAGGGATTGAACCCAGAGCCTTACCCATGCTAGGCAACTGCTCTACCACGGGAGCATCCTCAGCACATAAGATTAGATTTCAAGTAGAAATTATACCTGAAGTTACTTCATACATGAGAGGCATTGTCTAAATGCATTACTGATGATGACAAGAACAAGAATTCCTCCTTCTAAACACCAAAGACAGAAGAGCAAGATTGCACCACTACAGAACTAATCTTGCTCTACTCCAAACAATAGACTACAGAACTGCCATATCTGAACTGAGAGCTCTTCCTGTCTAATGGCTGCAAATCTTGTGAAAACGTGTTTAAACCACCCTAAAATAATGGCTAATCAGCTTGAAAAGAGAGAGAGGAGGAGTAATATGTCCAGAATCCAATGAAAATATGCACCTCCATCCAAAAAAGTATACCTTTCTTTCTAAGCAAAGCTGTGTGTGTGCGTGCGTGCGTGTGTGTGTGTGTGTGTGTGTGCACGCTGTTTGTTTTATTTTGGCATGTGAGTTTTGTTTTTGTTTTTGTAGTAGTGCTGGGAATTGCACACAAGGTCTCAAAGCTTATTTTTCTTATATCGCAGATAGTTCTTAAAAGCTCAGGTTACAGCCTGTAGAATCATTGCCTAGTTAATCATAAAGGCACAGAAAAAAGAAACAAGCTTATAATGATAACAAAGACCCCTAGATAAGATGCTTGTGGTTTCATAGGTTCTGCACTTAGGAAATCGACCAGATCCTCTGTGAAGACATGAAGCAGAAAGGTCTCTATTTCCCAGGTATCCTTGGCAGTATTCAGATAAAAAAGACCCTTATAGATCAAGCAGAAAAATCACTTCTTTTGATAAACAATCAAGGTTTTGACTAAGGTAACATCTAAAAATGTAAGCTTGTATACCCCCAATGGCCGTTTCAGAATTCTCCACATGGAAGGGGCTTAGAGGTAGTGATCTAATTGGAAGCATAATATAGGAAATTTGTTTTGAAACTAAAGCTGCTTGGGATTTCATGTAAGATTGAAATAATACTGAATTTCTGTAGCCATGCAGGAAGCATGCTATAGGAAGAGAATCAGACCAACCCTTGGCCCCATCCCTGGATTAACCAATACAGAGGTCCTCAAGCTTTGAATGCAACAGGATCACTTAGGAATTATTGAATACGAATTGTTGTATTTAGGCTCCACCCTCCAAGTTTCTGGGGTAATTCCAAGAATTCGCATGCTGGGTTTTAGAGATGTTGATGAATACCAGCACCCTCTTAAGCATCTTCATGGTGTCAGCCACAGGCCACTTATCATCATGCTGTATGATTCTACCCCATCATCCAAGTCTCTTCTTACCTGTAGTATCTACAGTGCAAGTCATCTGGGACAAACATTCAAGATGTTTCCTGATGACTGGTAATGTCTGTTGGCAATTTACACCAGAGAGAGCTGTAAAAGAAGAACTTGCAGTGGTTTTGTTTCAAACTTTTACTCTCAAGAAGCAATAACCAGTCAATTTGTGCTAGGAGGATTTAACACTCTGTGATCCACACACCACTCCAGAGCCGAAGTTTGAATTGAATTCCCAGAGTCCTGGGTGCCTCAAGTACTGGAGTGAACAGAAGTAAAGAAATGATGGAGGCTTTGACCTTTTACTTCTGCAGCTCTTTGAATCAAAAGGTGACTTTCTCTCTGATTTACATGTTGAGATGAATTCTTCTAGGGCTATTACAATTCTCCCTTTGCAAGGAAAAAAAGATTTCAAAAACACTGCATTCAACTACTTGTCAGAGTCCCTCCATTTCTGTGATTCTACTGTAATATAACTTGTTATTGTATAGATCTGATGTGTTGAAGGCTTAGCTACCAATGCATCAATACTCAAAGTGCAGCTCTGATTAAATCCACTAATGGGTTCATAACTTAAGGGGAGATTGGGAAGTGATGGAAATTCAGGAGGTGGGAGCTAGTTGAAAGGAACAGGGCCTTAAGGGCATGTCACTGGAGCCTATATATTGCAACACTTCCTCCCTCTTCCCCGCCCCCACTCTCCTCTCTTCCTGCTTTCTGCAGTCATGCGGTAAACTGTGATGTTGTACCTCACCACAGGCTCAGAAACAACAGAGCCAACTGATCCTGGACTGAAGTCCCTAAAACCATGAGCTAAGATAAATCTTTTCTCTTTCAAGATAATCGTCTTAAGAATTTTATCACAAGGACAAAATGCTGACCAAAACAACAATCAAGGGCTGGGGATATAGCCTAGTGGCAAGAGTGCCTGCCTCAGATACACGAGGCCCTAGGTTCGATTCCCCAGCACCACATATACAGAAAACGGCCAGAAGCGGCGCTGTGGCTCAAGTGGCAGAGTGCTAGCCTTGAGCGGGAAGAAGCCAGGGACAGTGCTCAGGCTCTGAGTCCAAGGCCCAGGACTGGCCAAAAAAAAAAAAAAAAAAACAATCAAAAGTTCAGTGGAACATTAAAAAAAAAAAATCACAAAAGTTCACAAAGAGTATCAGCATTCAAATCACTCTGGAGTCTATCATGAAAACCTGAACGTCACAGAGCAGCTTTCAAACTCGGTGAGGGAAGCTACTCACCCTGAAAATGTAATGTGAAAAACAGAAAAACTCCAGGGGTAATTACTTTTACTTAACCTTCCCCTGTCATGCAAACACCCTGCAAGGAGCACGGTCTTCAGAAACTGGCCTGGCATACTGTGAAGCATATAACAGGTGCACCTGCTCAGGCGTGGTTGGTTGGTTGGTTGACTGATTTTAGGGCTTGAACTCGGGATCTCACATTTGCTTTATCACTTTGAGCCACATTCTAAACAGTCTTTTCTTTTTGCTTTAGCTAGTTTTCAGATGAAGTCTTGTACTCTTCATCCATCTCTAATAAACCAAAGCAGCCAAAGAGTTCTGTCAGGAAAAGGTATTTGTATTTATCATCTCATTCAACAAAAATGTGTTCTGAGCAACTCTGACACAAACCCCAATCTCAAGTAGCTAACAAGAGTTACCTTCAACCAACAACACTGTAAAATACACCTAATGGTTCAGGGAACTGGAATAGAATCTAGTCAAACCAAGGCAGAGATCACAACTACAGTCATGTACCATACAGTATGTTCCAGTCAACAGCAGACAGCACATACAACAGTGGTGTTATAAGATTATAATGAAACTAAAACATTCCAGTTGTCTAGCATAACTGTAGCCATCACAACATCTTACAGGAGTGCACTGCAATGCTGAACACATCTCTGTGGGGAAGATGGTTCACATAAACCTACTGTAGTGGCCAGTGGCATCAAAGCAGAACATGGCATATAATGCTTGATTTTAATGAATAACAAGGCTACTGATTTATCTATTTACTACTCTTCTGTCCTCTGGATACTATGGAAATCTAAGTCTTCATCTGGTATGACATGCAAGAATAAATGGCATATTTAAATGCAAAAAAAAAGTATACTAAAAGAAACTGTTTGTACGAGTCAAACCAACTTCATACCCACTTCGCACAGCGAAATGACTGAATTACTGTTCCATTTTCCTATGTATAGATGGTTTCCCAAATCATCCATCTTCCACAAGAGCCTAAAATCTCAGCTCTTCTCTCCCCTCAGTGAATTCCCGATGTGCTCACAACTTCCACTGCACAAGAACTCCATCCACACTTGAGCACCAGTTTAAATTCTTCAGTGGATTTTGGAAATGAAAGCTTTTAGGCAAGTGATTAAAAAGACTGGTCAAGCTGTTCTTGGCAAGACTAGACTTAACTAAGGAGACAAAAATGGCAAATGCATGGCTCGTTATCAAAGTATCACAAGTGGTTTAAGAACTGGACTCAAAATTGCTGATAAAATCTGAGAGACAGAGTGACCTTCTCTATACTTTATCTTCTGCTTGGTTTGTACTGTAAGACAGGAAACTTAAAATGTTAAGGCAGAAGTTGAGAAAGAGACCTTCAGCTCAAGGTTCCACAGGGACAGGGGTAGCTACTCCATACAAACTTAACAGCCAGGTGCAAGCAGCTATTTTCATCTGCACAGAACATGAAATACACAATACACGGTTTTTCTAAATGGTAGGCCCTGAAACACTTCATTAATTTTTTTTGTCATCCTTGCAGAATAAAATGATCATTTCCTTGCAGAAAAAAGTTTCTTTCTCATAAAGTTAGACCTAATAATAATAAAAAAAAAAACCTTTATTCTAGAACCTCCACAAACTATTTAAATGCAAAAACACATTAAAAAGTTATTCAGGCTTTAATAAATGCCAGAGTGGTTAGTGATCATAATAATCTGTCCTTATGTCTTAAAAAAGAAACGTAAGTGATCACTAGACACCTATAATTTCAGAAATGTTTGTCTCCGTTGTGTAGAAATTAAACTCTTAAAACATGAAAATCATAAGCAATCAAAACAACTACCTTGAGAGTTCATTTACTTCATATGCTCATAAAATAAATGATAATCTGTATTGTACTACAAAAAAGAAAACAGAAAATGCCAAATTTCAAGTCAGCAAAAACTCTTTCTCCCTCCTCTGCCTTCCTCCAAAGCTGTAGTCTGGGCAGTCTATAACAAACCTAGTAAGGTTTCAGCCATTCTTCAATCAACCAAGGCTCCTATTTCTTGCTTTAGAAGTCACGGCCCCACTGGAGGGAATTACAGGAGATTAATGCAGTATTACCTTGAAGAAGCAATTAAAAGAGGCTGAAAAGCAGCAACTAAACCCCAAACCATTTGCTCCTTCACAATAGGAAGCTAAAGATAATCTTGTTTACTAAACATAAATCACTTGAGATTGGGCCAAATTCTTAAATGATATTCCAGATGGAGCTGCTGCCCAGCCAGCAGCTGCTTACACAAGTATTTACTTCCAAATCTGAAAACAAACTGGACCAGTTGGGCTTATAGCGTTGAGAAAACCGATCACTTTATGCAATGAGACAGAGAATTCACAGAGGTCTTCCCTGGGCCCACCCAGGCTTTAATTTGCTTCTACCCAGTCTGCTTTCCTTCTGTAGTATTAGGTTTCTTGCAATCAACTTTGCCTCCTCCTCCTTCAGTGTTTATTAAAGTATTTATTAAAGCCTTGAGGCAGCAGAAACAACCCCCATCAATCAATCTGATTTTCTTAAATATTTCTGTGATATCTCCCCGTTTTAAGACAGAGCCCTTTAATAGTTTCCTGTGTGCACATACTTTTTTACTGCTGCTTCTCTTAAGGCTGTCTGAGGTTTGCCCAGACAGCACTCTGAGAGGCACTTCTTCCCCGGGGCTCATGTTCCTGCGAAGCAGGTTGGCAACTGGCTGCCTCTACTTTCCATTTCCTTGTGTTGAAGTCATGCAGACAGAGAGGCTTTGAGAGCTACAAGGCACAAGAGAGCTGCTTGTTTGTTTAAAGGTGCTGAAGATTTGGTGGTTCTGCTTAGTCCAACATCCAAAGGCTTGGAGAAGGAAACATTTTCCCTGACCCTCTTTTTGCTCACAGCCCGGGAAGTGCCCCAGAAAAGCGACTCTGCCATCGCTGATGAGATAAACCAGACAAAGGCCGGTCCCTGCAGCCAGACGAAAGCCTCATTTATTTTTAAAGTTTACTGTAACAGGAAGCCCTGGAGTAAATCTCAGAACCCATACATTTTAGTTCTGTATTCTACAGTCCTTGGTAGTCCCTACGACACAGCTAAGAAATTTAGCACAAAATGTCTCAGCAGACCTTGCTCACCAAATGTATTTACAAGCTGCCTCAAAACTTCCATCAGGTCTGATTTTCCACTCTTACCTGCCGCACGCACCCCACACACCTCTCTGCCCCTCACAGGAACTATTGCTTTCTTGCCAAAATAATCAGGTGCGGAATTTTCTAGTGCCTGTCCATTCCAGCAGACCTCACTGCTGCTTCCTCTCCTTTTAGGTTCCAGAAAACTGGTAGCTTCTTTTAAAACCACAAAGCCAGCAGGGATAACTCTCGAAGTACCTACACCACAGAGTGCCCGGCTTTTTCCTACCAATGCAATTCAAACTTTTGTGGTCCAAAGTCAAAACACATCAGAGTCACGGGTCAGGCACCAACAGCCCATGTCTAGAATTCTATTGGCCCAGGAGGCTGAGATCTGGAGGACTGAGGTTCAGAGCCTGACTGGACAGAAAATCTGTGAGACTCCATCTACAATTAACCAGCAAAAGTGCTGCACTGGAGATATGACTCAAGTGGTAGAGATATCAGCCTACTAAGAAGGAAGCCCTGAGTTCAGGCCCTAGTACTGGGGCAGGAGCAGGTGGGGGGGGGGGGAGGCGGGGTTTCCTCTACATGCAGGTTACTGGCCTGGCAGTTTCCTGTCTAAGTGCACCTGTCATGTTTATCTAAAAACTCTGCACATAACAAAAAAGTAAGCTATCAGATGAAAAATTTTTATTTCTACATTTTAACAATGCAGCATATAGCCACTATTGGAACCATCAGGGCACATTTAACAAAAAGTCTGCAGGGAGTTCTAGAAGGAACCAGGAGTGACACACAGAATAGCTATTTGTCATTCTTTCTGTATGCGTGTCTGCTTCAGCTCCTGACAGGTTTTGTGACCAGCATCCCTCCCCATTTCACCACTGAGTGAGAGCTGTCCCACAGAGTACAGTCCTTTCTGTGGCCAGCCTTTCAGTGTTCAGTGTTGCCTAATATTCCACACTGCTTTCAACAGGAACGATTCAAAGACACCGATTTGCTTTCTATGCCCCCACAGAGCTTAGCACAGCAATCATCACTCAGTAGAAAGTCTAATACCTACTGAATATATGCAAAAACAATGCATTAATCAATTAACAGTAAAGCTTGACTTTAGAAGGGGCATTGGATTCTACTATACCATACTATTGTTCTATACTAAAAAAAGACCGAGGCGCATCCCACTAAGTCAGGCCCACTGATGGGAAGGCTTCCAGAAAACACTGCAGCATTGCAGAAGGAAGAAGGAAGTGCTTGCTCCCTGAACCAGCTCCGCTCCCCCCAAGTGGAGGAACAGGTGTGGAGGGGGAGATCTCGGGAATACCGCGCAGGCCACTCTGCTCCAGGTGCAAGCCGTTAGCTCCAGACTCCTGCCCCAGCTTTTCTACTGCAAAGAGGATTAAAGGTACAAAGCAGGCAGCAAGTGGAGCTGCTCCTGCCAGGCCAAGCTCAGCTAGGGCCTCCATTAACAACAGCAGCATTAGCTCGGTTTACGACCCCAGTGCCCACATGGTACTGTGGCAGAGCTACCAGCCTCCTTAGACAAGGCGCTATTATCACAGTGACGCTGAAGACTGCCTAATCACAGGAGACATGTTCCTACACTCTTTGGTTTCCATAGCTTTAATTATAGCTGCTGTGAATCCTTAAACCAATCAGCATAGAAGTCACATGAGGAAAAACTATGAGTTATGTGTATAAAACTCATCTTAGAAGGCCCAGGATGCAACGGCTGCTGGTCAGCAAGCTTGTCACTGTTACATCAAGCAGCTTGAGAGTCAAGTGCTCACCTATATGAACTGGAGTTTAGAATGGCAATCTGACTGTGATTTGACCTATTGGGGGGCAGGGTAGACTGAGGCTCCTTCACTCCAAACCACAGTAGAGAATGGCATTCATTGCCAGTCTGACCTATCATCCTTTCTGTTGGGGTAAGGATAGGGTGAGGGGGAACCTTACAAGGAAACAAGGAGAAAAATAAATAAATAGACCATAAAATCCCTTCTACAAGCATGCATAAGCTAAAAGCCAAAGGATATATTCATAAATATTCCCATCTCAACATCATTCATCCTAACCTCTCAGGCAATTGAAACACATTGGGATCGAACACACAATTCTCATGACTTCAAAAATTCCTTCAAGAAAATAGCAATACCTTTCCCACATTTCTTTCTATTTTTTCCCACAACCTCATCTTTGGAAAAGTCTGGGCTGGGAAAAAGGCACACTAGAATAAAACAGAATTACCAAAATAAAAAATTCCAAAGAAGTACTATAACAGTAAAGAAACCTCTCAAAATGTCTAACAAAGAGATAAAAGTGCAGACCATAAGAGTAGATTATAAACAAACCAAGGCAGGAGGAGAAATATCCAACATGACTCCTTCCCTATTCCTATCCAAGAGATTATTGAACCCACATAGCTGCCTCAGCCAGAGAATGAAGCTATAAGCTATATTAAGCCAGTAAAATTGTCTCTTTTGAGAATTAAATTTATTATTTTTAAATAGGTTTTTGAATAATTTATTTATTGTCAAAGTGATGTGCAGAGGGGTTACAGTTTCATACATAAGGCAGTGGGTACATTTCTTGTACAATTTGTTACCTCCTCCCTCATTTCTCCCCTCCCCCTCCCCCTTTCTCTCTCCGAGCCCCCATGAGTTGTTCAGTTGGTTTACACCAAATGGTTTTGTAAGTATTGCTTTTGGAGTCACTTGTCTTTTTATCCTTTGTCTCTCGATTTTGATATTCCCTTTCCCTTCCCTGAAAAATTAGAAAGCCATGTAAAAATCTCTCTTTTGATAACTCGCAAAAAGCTGATTTACTTAGAAAGGACATGCTTACTGTCTAGACTTACATGCACTAAACAAGAAATATTCTTTGAAGTTCAATAAATTCTAAAACACACAGACACACACCCCTCAGGTAAGGTAGAAAACACATAAATTCTCACACATCTAATGGATGAAAAAGCAGTCAGACCACAGCAGGAGAGTGTTAAGCAAATGTCTACAAGGTCCAGGATGATGAACATTGGTGAACAAGAGATGAACACCAGGTAAAAACATAGAATCTGTGTACCATCCTGGAGCTAACAATCACCTAGTCTCTAGTGTCTGACCCCATAGATCAATAAGTTAAATTCATTCACATACATGTCAACTCATACACATGACCTATTCAACTGTCAATTTTCTATGTTTCTAAGCAAAGATACTTAATTTGCAGTCATTCTTGTTACATGTGTTATAACTATCATGCAATTTTTTTTTAAATAAGAAGAGCCAGGCGCCAGTGGCTCATGCCTGTAATCCTAGCTACTCAGGAGACTGAGATCTGAGGATCGTAATTCAAAGCTAGCCCAGGCAGGAAAGTCCATGAGACTCTTATGTCCAATTAACCATCAGAAAACTGGAAGTGGCGCTATGGCTCAAAATGGTAGCGTGCTAGCCTTGGGCACAAAAGCTCAAGAACAATGCCTAGGCCCTGAGTTCAAGCCCCATGACTAACAAACAAAAAAAAAAAGTAAGAAGAAAGGACTTGATCTCAGAATCTTCAAACCCCCTTGAAACTTTATTAGAGGCTAATACATGCACTAATATCAGGTCAGTTTTGAAGCACAGGTTAGAATATTTTGCACCAGCTGTGATTTGTGACTCATTCACTAATCTCCAAAAGGTTATCGTAAGGAAAGTGATAAATATACAAATGAAGAAGTATTCACAAATAGCACAGTGTTTGGGAATCCCAAAACATGGTATTAATGATTACAGGCAAGACATCAGCGCAATGTGCACAGGGACTAAGGAGGAGAAACAAGGATGCTTTCTGGGGTACTCAGGAAGAGACCTCTGCTGGGTGGCAGAAGGACAAGGGACACTAGTGTGACACACTGAAAATTCTGGAGATTTCGCTAGATGCAGCTACTGGGGCTTTGGAAGCAAAGAGGCTCCAATAGAATTAATATGACATAAGAAGCATATCAAAATGTTAGACCAACTATGAGTTTAAAATAAAAGCTATTAATTTAATAATAAATTTTGGTAATTTGAAGTAAGTTAGCCAGTGGCTCATTAAGGTTCTATCTGAGAAGATCCGGCCTCACTTACCTTCTACGAGAACGTACTACCTGTGTCTTTGTGCCCAGTCTTTTGTTTTGTTTTGTTTTTGTTGCCAGTTCTGGGGCTTAGACTCAGGGCCTGAGCACTGTCCTTGGCTTCTTTTTGCTCAAGGCTAGCACTCTGCCACTTGAGCCACAGCACCACTTCTGGCTTTCTTCTATATATGTGGTGCTGAGGAATCGAACCCAGGGCTTCATGTATACGAGGCGAGCACTTTACCACTAGGCCATATTCCCAGCCCTGTGCCCAGTCTTAATCCCCTTAAAAATCATCAACTTTCTGTCTCAGATATAGCTGTCAATTCTAATGCCAATTTGCTCTTGGTATCATGGTGTAGTACCATTGACAGAAATTTTTTTAAATGAAAGGTTTCAGAGAACTAGAACTGGCCAATGAATAGAAACATCTACTAGACAATAGAAGATTGATCCATCCATTCACCCAAGAGTATCTTTTGAGTCTCTACCTGCTAAATGTCAGGCATTGAATAAAACTGACAAAGAACCTTGCCCTTGTGAAGTTGAGATTCAAGCAGGAAAATCGACACAACAAGCATAATCAACTTCATTAATTTAACAGACTATATTGTTCTAATAAATAATAATTTTAGTATAAAATAAATACTATGCCGAAGGGGAGGGAATGCTGGAGGAGAGGGGTTAATAGATCAAAGAAAAAAACAGAAATGCTAAATGATTAAGAGAATAGAAGAGTTCCCCGAGGGCATAGTGTTCAGCCCTTCCAGTTCTAAGCTTCAAGATCAAAGAGTTAGACACAAAGGTCCCCAATCATCTTGCTGAAGCAGAAGACAAGACCAAAGAATCACAGAATGTTAGCCTGAAGCAGTTTCAGAGCCTCGTTGTCCTGGGTCTGTCATATAATAAATGACATCCAACACAGACACCTTGCAGATAAGGAAAATGGAGGCACATGGAATTTTAAAAAGTTCATCTTACAAGGGGGGAAAAAGAGCGAGGCCTGGGGGAAGAAGGAGAATTCCAAAACTGTACTGAAGGTAAAAATCTAGCTGGCCATGTAGCTCAGTGGTAGAGCCCTTGCATGAGGCCTGAGTTTGATCCCCAGATCCACCAAAAAGTATTCATTCAACTTTTGAGCTGGACATAATGGCACAAGTTCAAGGCTAGCCTGGCCCACATAGTAATACCCCAGTCATTTCAAAAAAAAAAAAAAAAGAAGAAGAAGAAGAAGAGGAGGAGGAAGAAGAAGGAGGAGGAGGAGGAGGAGGAGGAGGAGGAGGAGGAGGAGGAGGAGGAGGAGGAGGAGGAGAAACAGTAACAAACAGTACAAGAAATGTATCCAATGCCTAATGTATGAAACTGTAACCTCTCTGTACATCACTTTGACATTAAATAAGAAAAAAATAAAAACTATTCAAAGCAGGAAAAAAAACTGTCATTGTTTCATGAAGGTCAAGCCCTTTTGGACTTTTTTCCATTGATTAAAAAGTTTGTAGCTACACAAATAAGTGGCTTAAGCCATATAATTTCAACAATAAAAGAACAAAAACTTATTTATAGAACACTTACTTCATGTCAGGCACTACTGTGTCTCAAATAATAATCTCAACCCTCGTCAAGCCTGCAACACCCAGACTCAAGACCCCAGAGTTGATGTATCTGATGCTAGGCCACCCCCTAATTAGGTTTACCCAGTAACACAGAACATAAACCCTGTCATTACTTAGGAAGCTAACTTCTATATTTTTCATTGGAGTCTACAAGAATTAGAACAAATCTGTATATGGAAAATACAACTACTTGCGCTTTATTGAAGAAAACCATGTATAAAAGTGACAAAAAGTTAAAACTACTTAATCACTACTACACTAAATCAATTTGATGCTATCAGTTCAATTCAGGGTCCTGACAGGTATGTTTTCAGTCTTTCAAATCCCTTATGCAAGCACAGGGTGAGAAAGGAAAGGAGGGAAGGAAGGAAGGAAGGAAGGAAGGAAGGGAGGGAGGGAGGGAGGAAGGGAGGGAGGGAGGGAGGGGAGGGAGGGAGGGAGGGAGGGAGGGAAGGAAGGAAGGAAGGAAGGAAGGAAGGAAGGAAGGAAGGAAGGAAGGAAGGAAGGAAGGAAGGAAGGAAGGAAACCTAAGACAAAACTTTCAAAAAAAAATCTAGCTGGGTGTGGGTAGCTCATGCCTATAATCCTAGCTACTCAGGACACTGAGATCTGAGGATAGAAGTCCATGAGACTCTTATCTCTACAATTAACAAAGAGAAAACTGGAAGTGGAGCTGTGGCTCAGTGGTAGAACGCTAGTCTTGAGCAAAAAAGCTCAACAATAGTGGCCAGGAGGTGAGTTCAAGCCCCATGACCAACAACAACAACAAAAAATTATATTAGGGCACATTTAGAGGATTTGTTGTTACTACTTTTAATTAAACTAATCCTATGCTTTGGGTTTTGGAGGAGGGGGAAGGATTGAGAAATACAACAAAGATAATTATAGAATTAAGTTCTGTTTCTGGTTAGTACTTTTTTTTTTTTTTTTTTTTTTTTTTTTTTTGGCCAGTCCTGGGCCTTGGACTCAGGGCCCGAGCACTGTCCCTGGCTTCTTCCCGCTCAAGGCTAGCACTCTGCCACTTGAGCCACAGCGCTGCTTCTGGCCATTTTCTGTATATGTGGTGCTGGGGAATCGAACCTAGGGCCTCGTGTATCCGAGGCAGGCACTCTTGCCACTAGGCTATATCCCCAGCCCCTCTGGTTAGTACTTTTGTCAGCATATAATAGTTAAAGTTTTTTGTTTTGTTTTGTTTTGTTTTTGCCAGTTCTGGGCTTGGACTCAGGGCCTGAGCACTGTCCCTGGCTTCTTTTTGCTAAAGGCTAGCACTCTACCACTTGAGCCACAGCACCACTTCTGGCTTTTTCTATATATGTGGTGCTGAGGAATCAAACCCAGGGCTTCATGTATCTGAGGCAAGCACTCTTGCCACTAGGCCATAATCCCAGCCCCAATAGTTAAAGTTTTACTATTAGAATCATAACTCATAACATATAGCATGTGTTGAATGGTAAAAAAAAAAACAACAACACTTTTTAAACTGAAAAAGAAAACAAAGGTTGCTCTCCTCAACAGTCCAATGCAGATGTTGTGAAATGAATTGTTAGATGTTACCAGGCATGGGCCTAAAGTTGATGGTCTTTGCCTTCAGCCAACCAGACTCATTCCCATTTCAATAGACTTTCCGATTAAAGGGTGATGACTATGCCACACACCATTAGAGTTCACCCGTGGGTCTATCCAGTCACATTGGATTCCAATCACATAGAGTAATATGGAACACATGGATCACTGAGGACACAGAGGAAAACAACCTATGTCAGCTCTTGGATTCAGCATTTTTTCTCATCCTTGGGAGAGTCCCATTTCATCTGAATATATTTGCAACCACCCTACTCCTTTGACCTTCGGCATATTTCAATAGCTACATTGGCTTGTTATACATATATCTCTTTCTCATCTTATCTCCTTCTAAATAACGGGGCAACTTTTTTTTGGCAGTTTTAGGGATGGATCCCAGCACCACCTGTATGCTAGAGTATATACTCCTAGCCAAAGAGTAACTTTAAATGGCTTCACTAATATGGAACTCTTTTGAGTCATTCTTTTGAGTACTAAAACGCACAAAGCACTGCAAAGAATATCAAGAGTAGAAGAATCCTTGTCTTCAAGCAGCAATGAAACAATTAGGATGAGATTTGTGCACAGGTAGAAGAAGACATGTCAGGGAGCTGCTGTAAGGGGAAAACGAGGAACCAAGCTTTGTAGCAGCCAACATGCAGAAGAAACACGATATGTCCTAAGAGTCAATGTCCACCGGATAAAAATAGACCAGTTGCTTAGAGAAAGCCCAAATATTGTTGATTAGTGAGATCAGAGAGAGGGTTTCCTGTGGTTCCCAAAAGGAGATTCTCCTTTTCTTTAATATCGGAAAAATCCTAAAGATACAGTTTTTACAATAAGCAATGATTCATTTAAGAGCAGCTTGAGAGGCTCTCATGAAAACCAAGGTATTTCACACAGGCCTGAGGTGGCAGAACAAGGCTTGACCCTGCCACAGCCCTCAACTCCATACCCCTAACAGCCACACAGATGATACTAAAGCATTAGGGCCACAGGTTAAATAACTGCATTTCTTCTATGGAAGAAAATGTAGTTGGTGTCCAAGTAATGTCAATGCTACTGAAGTGCTTATCTGAATGTTTACCTTTTCTTCTTAAACTTCACGTGTGATTCCTAAAATGAATTGCAAAACCTTTTTGATGTCAACATTTTGACACTTCAGAGATATAGAAAATAAATACACACAAGAAATGTACACACTGCCCTACTATGTAACTGTACCCTTTTTGCACAACACCTTGTCAAAAAAATTGTGTTCAATTAATAAATTAAATTTTAAAAAAAGAAAATAAATACAAACAAAAGTGCCTTTCATCTAGGTATTACTATTTTTAAAAGAAAGTTCCCCCCAAAGAGTTGCATTTGATGTCCATTTCATTCTACATAGTTGTTGTTGGTTTTTTCACTCCTTAAATTTGTATCAGTACGTGTTTATGTTCTTCCAGTTTATAGACATTAAGAGGGTGGTTTTAAGAGAAAGAAGGCATTTGACAAGTTTTCATTTGGAGAAAAGTGCCACTGGAGGCTAAATAAACTAAATGCAGTCATCACACATTACTTATCACTTTAATTGTTTGGCATTGTTTACTGTTTTTGAGATACTGTCTCACTATGTAGCATAGGCTGAGCTAGAACTCACAATCCTCCTGTTTGAGGTTCCCAAGTGCTTAGAGGCATGTAGCATCACTATATGGCTAATTTTTTTTTTAATTAAAAGATTTTTTTTTCTTTAGCTACTTGAGAAGTGAAGATCAGGAAAACTGTAGTTCAAGGCCCACCATGTCAGTAAGTAAGTTAGGAAGACTCCCATCTCAACCAGTAGTACTAGCTCTGGTGGCACGCATTTATCATCTGACATGGAAAAGTATAAATAGCAGCATCCTATGCAGGCCAGACCAGGGGTAAATATGAAACCCTACTCAAGAAATAACAAGAGCAAAAGGACTGGAGTCAGCGCCAATGGCAGAGCACTTGCCTGGCAAGTGTGAGGCCCTGCGTGTTCAAATCTGACTTCCCCCCCTCAAAAAAAAAAAAATGAGTCTACGTCCTCACCTGGCCATTAAGAGCACAGGTTTCTTTTTATAGAATGCAAATAGAAAGATCTCTCTTTAAATAACAAAATCTAGGCAGCAAGAGGTCAATTCCTTTTACCTAACCAGTGGCCTCCTAATTGTTCTAGAGTCAACAAGCCTAACACTACCCAGACTTCAAAGATCAGGTCTGCATAAATCAATTTGAAATAAGAATAAGAATTCCCAGGGGCTGGGAATATGGCCTAGTGGCAAGAGCGCCTGCCTTATATACATGAAGCCCTGGGTTCGATTCCCCAGCACCACATATATAGAAAATGGCCAGAAGTGGTGCTGTGGCTCAAGTGGCAGAGTGCTAGCCTTGAGCAAAAAGAAACCAGGGACAGTGCTCAGGCCCTGAGTTCAAGCCCCAGGACTGGCAAAAAAAAGAATACTACCAAATCAGATTTTCTCAAACTCCAATTATCTTTCCCAGGCCATTCATAAGATAAACTTCAAGTTTCAAAAAGGACTGGCTATAAATTTGTGAATGAATGACCAAAAAAAGTTTTCTTCTTCTAAATTTAATTTTATCTTTTTTTTAGTACACATCAACTATAGCAGGGGGAGGGGGGGGTCTTTGTATATTTCCACACACACACACACACACGTATACAATGTTTTCTGATCAGCCTCTCCATTTTGTTGCTCACCCTATTCTCTCTCCCCTCTCACTGTTCTTTCATATATACAAACAAACCATATCAGCCATATTCGTCCTCTTTCACCCTTCTCCTTAGCCCCCCTCCCCGACCGATACCTCCCTTTCTACTCAATTCTTACTGTAAAGGTTCAGAATGGATTGGATCAATGCACAAATATTTACTCATGAACTTATCTCTCAATTGGGTTGTATGCTCTGTGGTTATATTGGCTAAAAACTAATAATACAAAGTTCACATGAAATAAGAAATGCAGGCCAGTGTGGTACTACACACCTTTGAACCCAGCACTCAGGAATTAGAGGCAGAAAATGGTGAGTTCAAAGCAACCTTGGGTTATGTAACAAAACTACCAAAAATAAATAAATAAATCAACTATGATGAGTCCTTGCATTTACATATGGTGTATATAACATTCTAGGAATATCTCATAGTAAATAGCAAGGGATTATTTATTTAACCCCCCAATCAGTCCTAAAACAAATTTATAATTTTGATGTGGCTTATAAGAAATGCATACATCAGGGCTGGGACTATGGCCTAGTGGTAAAGTGCTCGCCTCATATACACGAAGCCCTGGGTTCGATTCTTCAGTACCACATACATAGAAAAAGCCACAAGTGGCTCTGTGGCTCAAGTGGTAGAGTGCTAGTCACTCAGAATGCTGTCCTATTTTAATTCTTTGCACAGTAGATCTTTCCTTATTTATTTATTGCCTACCAACTTCCACCAGAATCAACACTCAATGGGTACGTGGACCTTGCTTGCCTTGTTCTCAGCAACAATTCCAGTGCTTCTGGAAGATAACAGATGATCCGCAGTTTAGGATGGATGAGTGAATGAACCAATGAGACATCTAGTCACTAAAACAGTCCTAGGTATCAACCTAGTTCTGGCACACCATTGGTGCCACATAAACATCTACTGAGTAAATCTCATCCTGTGAAGAAATAATTTTTATGTATTCCATGGTCTATGATACTTGGTGACCTTGATATCTTCTCTAACACCCAGCACAGAATTTTGACAGATGCTAGCCCCTGATTAATTTCCATTACATTGGACAGCTTGTGCAATGTTCTCTGAAGGAGCAACGTCTGTATTAAAGAAGGTACAGATGGTTTGACTTTGGCTTGACTCTGACTGACCATGACATGGTAATTGTGGAGAGATAGAATGTTGTAGGTTAACAGCCAAAATGTTCTTGGGCCCTTTAATAATGAATTATCTTAACTTTTATTTCTGGCCTAACATGCTTGTGAGTAACAGATAAACTCCTCAGAAGTAATCACTAAGCTCCTCAGACCTCTAGTCTTCCCCCATCCCCAAAGCTAAAAATGCTCTAAGATTCTGAACATCTGAAGCCTACAGAAGACATCTGCCTGCTTTGTTGTAGTCACCTCCCTGGCGCTCCCCAATGTAACTGGTAAATGTACTGACTCATGACTTCATATTCTGTGACTACAAAGTTGATGTAACCTCTTCAGTGGTGGAACACGTGGCTCGAGCTAACAGGAATACAGGTTCCTGGGACAAACACACTTGTATTTGCCTCAGAAGATACTATGTGCTTATTTCCTCTAAAACAGAATAGTATTTTGCCCCTTCAGTTACTAGCTAAATAAAAGCCTAAGTGATTTTGCTTCTAAACTTGGGTTTGTCTCATCTTTTCAATAACAAGGAGCCTGGCTTTCTGTTGTTGTTTGTGGCTCTGGGAGTGAAACCCAGGGCCTCCTGCATGCTCTACCACTGAGCTATACCCCAATCCAGGCATCTGTTATTATTGCACAGGGCACATGGTGCCTTCCTCCCAGAGGAAAGGCGGTCCTACCAAGTAGTCAAGGTCACCAGCTGGCTTCGCTGTCAGAGGTCTGATCCAGATCCCAATTATGACTTCAGACAATTGCTTAGCCTCTCTTCACTTCAGCTCCCTCAAGAGATTAGCGAACCTGTTGTTGTAAAGAAGCCTACTTCTCTGGGCTGGGGATATGGCCTAGTGGCAAGAGAGCTTGCCTCGTATACATGAGGCCCTGGGTTCGATTCCCCAGCACCACATATACAGAAAATGGCCAGAAGTGGTGCTGTGGCTCAAGTGGCAGAGTGCTAGCCTTGAGCAAAAGGAAGCCAGGGACAGTGCTCAGGCCCTGAGTCCAAGCCCCAGGACTGGCCAAAAAAAAAAAAAAAAGAAGCCTTCTTCTCTACAGCTACCTGTCAGACCTGAATCCCTCATTACCCCTTCTTTACCATTTTTTAGTTGTTCAGCTCATGTCATAATGATTCTAATATACACTGGATATGAACTGAAGAGGCCATTATGTACAATAGTAGGGAATTATGTTTACAAGGCATTAATCCTCCATTTAGCTTTCATGACCTCATAACACTTCAGTGCTCATCAGTGGACATGGGAGACTTCAACATGTTCCTGCCATCATTCCCAGGACTTCCTGGAGCCATAGCACAATAATTCCCCAAGATATGGCAATGTCATACTGAAGAGCAATTTCCTTTCATTTAATGTCCCACACAGGAAATAACAGGACCAACATGTGAGGGTAGAACACATAAACTGCACCTATTAAACACATGTAATAACATCACCTCAGCTTAAGAATGGTTTTGAAAAAATGACAACAAAGAGCTTAAATGCACGACATTATTCAAATCCTTCTGGGGTACAATTCCATTTGGAGGCAGAAAGCAGCTGCCTGGCTTGCACAGAAGAAGGGGTGCCATGTAGGTAAGAGATGGTGAGTCTCCCCCAGAAGGGTCCGTTGAGATGCTCACAGGCAGGCAGAGCAGCAAGCCCTTCTCACACACAGCGCAAGGTTTTCTTCTGCCAGCCTTACCCACCTGCCGAAGGAGATATTTTTCAAAGAACCACTCTTAGAAGACCAAATTTAAAAGATCATCCTCTCATGAATCCTGACATTGTTGTAAGGCACCGAAAGGAAATGCATTTGTGGAAAGAAAAAAAAAAAAACACTGTCAGAAGCTTTTATTTGCTGAATTGAAAACAAAAACCAAGTGTGAGCTAAGTTTCTATAGCTCAGGTGCAAATAAGGACAGGAGAATAAGCAGTCAAGAAAACTTTTGTCCCTGGCTACAGAACTAAGGCTTCCCACCAAAACAGCGGCTTACAGAACCACTTGGGATCCTCAAGGCTTCTAAGTCATGTTGACTGGAACACATTTTCTCAGAGGTAAACAGAGAAAATTGCAGTGCTGGTGGTGATACGTATGGTGGTAAATATTCTGCTTACATTATCTTCAATACATGCTTTTACCACCTCGATTTATCCAAAATAGTTTCAAAGGACTAAAACGCAAAGACAAACATGTAATATTTTCAACTCAATCACTCCTGCTTAAAAATCAATCCTGATTTCAGCTACTGAAGAAAAACAGTATACACAGTAACTTTTACCTAAACTCAGATGGTAAAAGAGCAGTACCTAGCAAAAGAAACCAGGTTAATGGGGCTGGGAATATGGCCTATTGGCAAGAGTGCTTGCCTCGTATACATGAGGCCCTGGGTTTGATTCCCCAGCACCACATATACAGAAAATGGCCAGAAGGGGCGCTGTGGCTCAAGTGGCAGAGTACTAGCCTTGAGCAAAAAAGAAGCCAGGGACAGTGCTCAGGCCCTGAGTTCACGGCCTAGGACTGGCCAAAAAAAACAAACAAAAAAAAAAAAAACAACAGGTTAAGTGTTAGTGGCTAAGTCAGAAGAGGTATTGAATAATAGAACTTGGCAAGAATCCTGATACTTTCCAATTGAAGAATGTGGTGCCAGTTTTTTGCTTGCTCATATTAACAAGGAATTTTTCTAAACACAGAATTCAATATCTAAGGAATTTGAAGCACTTTAATAATTAATTTGATTCCCTACTAGATTCTTTTCTAGTAGAAAACGAATTCTGCAAGATATATTTTATCCAAGAAAAGCAAACAGACGAAGTGAATGACTTGAAGTAAAACACATACTTCTACCTCAGTACCAGAAATGAGACTGGAATATCCTTCTTGCATGAAGCAAGCTCTGAAAGAGTCAAGCGGAAACAGAAAACCCTTGTGTCTACTGAAGTGTTCATCTCTTCAAAGACTGCACACTTATTAGAAAAATGTCCACCGATGCATGAAATATTTTAGGAACAACTCTTTTAGGGCAGGCTTCTGCATAAAATATTCTTTTAAAACTTTCAACTGTGGCAAATTTGGTCCTTTGAAAGTGAAATTTGATATCTGTAGGTTAAAAGTACCTTTGGGGAAAAAAAGAGACTCTTCAAGCTGGGTAGTATTTTTAATCAAAAGGATATGTGCTTTTCTTAAGTGGCTTGTAAACCATGTTAGTCCTCCATATCTGCAGCTTTCAAGTTGACTCAGCAGAGATCAAAAGTCTTCCCCAAAAATTCTAAACATGTACAGACTTTTCTTCTTGTCATTATTCCCTGAGCAATACAACTATTTACATAGTATTTATACACAGCATTAGGTGTTATGAGAAATCCAGAAAAGATTAAATGTATAGAGGAAGATCTGTGAGGTTTCTACACAAATATATCATTTTATAAAAGAGTATAAAAATACAAGAACTCAGTACCCTTGATAGAAAGCCATCACCCCTAGAGAGACAGAGGAATGATTGTACTTAGCAAGAAAATTCTCTAGAATCGTTCCAAAACTCCTTTCCAACAAAAGCAACTATGGAAATTTCCTTCAGAGATTTCATTGAAGGACTGCTTCATTGATGACATGATGACATTGCATCAGATTAGCTGTCTAACAGCCATATCTGTTAATCATCCTTCCATGTTATCCAATTCATCCTACAGGTATTTATGGTACCTCTGATGTGCGCTAGGGACTGTGCTAAGTTTGAAGGATGTGAGAATGGACCAAATAGGCCCACTTTATACCCTCATGAAGCAGAATAAGAGAACAATTAACATAAGCATATAAACTATAACTAAGAAATCCAATGGGGGGTGGAGGTATATGATGATGTCAACACCAGCTAGTAGTGAGACCCAGCTAGTATAGAGAGGTGTCCCAGGGATGACACTCAGCTGAAACTAAACAGGAATTGACTAACAAATGGGACTGAGATGGAGCTATGTGCAAAAGGTGAGGTGGAGAAAGAATAATGTTCCAAGAAGAATCAACAGCATGCACAAAGGCACAGTGACTTCTTAAGACAGTATGACAAGGTTATGTTAAAGGGTTTTAAAATGAAAGACCTTAAGTATTGAGAGTCAGCAACCCTTAAGTATTGAGAGTCAGTGGTC
Organism: Perognathus longimembris pacificus; assembly: GCF_023159225.1. Taxonomy (NCBI): domain Eukaryota; kingdom Metazoa; phylum Chordata; class Mammalia; order Rodentia; family Heteromyidae; genus Perognathus; species Perognathus longimembris. The sequence goes on from NC_063184.1 coordinate 26,763,999, forward strand.
CTTAAGTATTAGGTGAGAGGTTGTTGGTATGAGTTGTGTCTACAAAGACAATCAGAGAACTTGCATGCACTGAGGATTTCATCAACCCTAAGAGTAATGAGAAGCTCCAAACAAATTTCAAGCAGAAAGGAGGGCAGGAGAGGGAGAAGGATGTAGGAATCCTACTCTACAACCTATCCTGATGCTTGGTTGGGTCACTCAAGGTGGGCTAGAGAGACCATGGGGAGTGGGGAAGGTAGCAATGAGAAGGTAAGTGGCACTGAAGAGAAGGAGGAATTCGTAGAGAGAGAAATGGATGAATTCAGGATTCTAAAGATGTAAAATTGGGAGAAAAATGTATGCAAGGACTCATTTATTCTTTCAGCTTCAAGTGTCGTGGTTAAGGTAGTTCTGTACCATGTAGATAATGAAGAAAAGTAGCAAAGAGAAAAATGAAACTTAAGAAGTATCTCATTTTATGTGAAAATGTGCATGCCTGAAAAATTGTGCTACACCTGGGTAATAAAACAATGTACACCTTCAGAAATATTACTGAGTAAATATTTCTTCCCTGCATGAAAGCATACACTAAAAAATGCAAAACAGATTGCCATAGTATTATATATCAAGAGAAATGTAAACTACTATCTTGTTTATTTCCATACATCATTTCTCCTTAATTACAGGGCATGTAAATTGGGTGATTTTACAACTCTGAGAAGACGGTATAGTTGAGAAGTTTAATAATCACCATCAAGCTTCGTAGCAAACCATTTAGTAAGCAACTAGAATGTCTAAGGAGCTTGCAAAGATTTAGATCTATTCCTTTACCAATGATCTTAACCACAAGGAAATGGTTTACTATGAAGCTTAATGGTGACATTGAATGTCCAGTTCACACCCTCCCCCCCCCCCCGAAAATACAGCTTTCCCATAAATCTGGTCACAATGAAGTCTGGGTTGTAATGTGATAGAAATGGTTAAGCAAAAATTACAAGAAATCATTGTTTTGGACTAAGCTCCTGCACAGACTAAACTAAAAATCAAAATGGAGTCACACTAGAATTCTCTACCACTAAGGTCAGACCAAGATGACCTTGAAACCAGGATTAGAGATTAACAGCCAAATTTCCCAAACAGGCCAGCTTCAACTGGCATGATAATGAAGCTCTCTCCACTTTAATCCTCATATGAAAGTAAAATGAAATAACACTTTAACTGAACAGGTATTTTCCTCTTTTTCTGTCTCTGTCTTAAAAGAATTTTTGAACTAACCACTCTACCTCTTGGCTTTGTTTTCTGCTTTCTATAAAACCTGACTATAAAAGCTTTGCTTGGACCATCTTAGCGTTCTTCCTATTTACTAGAAAGAAGTAATGCCCCTGTCCAGAATCAAAATGAAGCTCTTCACAGAATGAAAAATACTGCCTGTTCTCAATTATATGGGGAAACTAGAAAAGTTGACCTCAGAGAAGAGAAGAGTAAAGTAATTACTAGAGGCTAGGGAATGGTCAGGAGACAGATTTCCACAGCAAACTGCAGCAAAGTTAAAGAGCAATTGAAAGTAGGTCCACTAAACATCAATCAGTTGATTGTGCACACACATACATGTGTGTAAATACATATGCACATATATAATGTGTATATGTTTACTTGCATGTTAGGTGTCTGGACTGGAGGGTGGAAGTAAAAAGGAGAGGAGCAGACAACCGGAGAGAGGAAAGGAGGGCAAACAAGTAAGGAAATGCAAATAAAAACAACCCTGAGATACCACCTGACTCCAGTTAGAATGGCCTATACTCTGAACTCAGGCAACAACAAATGCTGGAGGGGGTGTGGGGAAAGAGGAACACTTCTCCATTGTTGGTGGGAGTGCAAATTAGTACAACCACTTTGGAGAACAGTATGGAGGTTTCTCAAAAAGCTCAACATAGACCTACCCTATGACCCAACCATACCACTCCTAGGCATATATCCTGAACAACAGGTCCCAAGATATCAAAAAGACATTTGCACTTCCATGTTTATCGCTGCACAATTCACAATAGCCAAAATATGGAAACAACCCAGATGCCCCTCCACAGATGAGTGGATCCAAAAAATATGGTATCTATACACAATGGAATATTACATAGCAATTAGAAATGGTGAAATATTGGTATTCGCAGGGAAATGGTCAGAACTTGAACAAATAATGTTGAGCAAGACAAGCCTAGAACAGAGAAAACAAAGGGGCATGATCTCCTTGATATATGACTGTTAAGGAGGGGAAAGGGGGAGACAGTAGAGACCAGGTCTGCGAAACCAATACCACAGGTGTAGGTCAGCGACCCTACATTATGTATCCAAAACCAAACAACTACTCAACATATAAAGGTCAAAAATAGACCTCTCAGTGGATCACAATAGCTCAAAAGCTATATATGTACGTTCATATGAGACTATTATTGACATATTGTCTACTGTCAACATTACATTTAAAGCCCTAGGCGAATTTTCTTTGGTGTAGGCCACGTGGCTACTGTATATGTTCTTGATACATTGTGTTTTATATATATATATATATATATATATATATATATGTCTACCTGACCTAGGGAAGGGAAAGAAAAACAGGGTGTAAGATATCACAAGAAATGTACACACTGCCCTACTATGTAACTGTACCCCTTGTGCACAACACCTTGTCAAAAATTTTTGTTTAATTAATAAATAAATTATTAAAAAAAGAAAGGAGGGCAAACAAATACAGTCATAATATTCAACATACATATGTGAAAACAGAACTAGGAAATTTGAGAGATGGGTGGAGATGGGATATCAAGGAGGGGAAGAATGATGGGAGGAGCGACTCTGATCAAGATGCACTGCACAAATAAACAGACATGTTAAACTGACACCTCTTTGTACAACATTTGAAGCTTTAAAAAATGGGAAATAAAATAGAAACAAACAAACAAACAAGAACAAAAAAAGGAAAACATAAAGTGGTTCACCAGACCCAAGAGCCAAGAGTTCTTTCATAATAAGAAGTTGAAGAGAAAACAACTGTTTATGCTGAACCTACATTATTGGCTTGAGATCTGAAAGGCAGGGTAACATGAGGTGTAGAAGTGGGAGGAAAGTGATGATAATTATAATAAGCAGGAGTCCTGCTTTAGATTGGTTGGGGTTGACAATCTGGGCACTTTATACCTAGTGGCCCAGTGTGACAGTGTATATGCCAAGGCCTCAACATACAGATAGGAATATGAAGCAGTCTAATTTGTTTGGCCCTGAGCTGATTGCTGACTGCTTCCCTATCTCTCCTCCTCTCTATTCTCTAGACTAAATTCAGGACATGTCAAAATGTTTTTCTTAAAATATATACCACAAAAAGCCTAATTTTATATGGAAACCACCACATGTTTTTGTGTCTAACACAAAACAATGAGTACAACAGCTCAGCTGGGATTACACTAGCTTTATACCAACAACAAATATACCATCTCAATTCTAATTCTAGGAACTAAAAAAAGACAGTCTAATCTTAAGATTTTTGTACCTAGAGTTTCTATCACCCACTACAAAATGCAGCTTTGGGTCTGGAAAGAAAATCAACACAAAAATTACTAATGAAAGAATACAGAATCATAGTAAACCAATACACTGACTTCTGAAGATTAAGTGCACTTTGAAACATGCTATCTTGGGTCATCTAAGGCACAACCCAGGTATTATTTAAACAAGAGATCTACATAGAAATGTCTACTTCCCCCCTTCCAAAAAAACTCATTACAGCACTAAAGTATATATAAAATAGCTTGAATAATCTATAGCAGAACTATCTATAGCAGTAGCTATAACTTATAACATTCATGTTTAGGGCTGAATTAGGCATATAGTGCTATTTCAAGAAATAATATACTTCTGACATGCCACAATGCCTTTGAAAAAATGCCATGCTCTGTGTTGTGTGGCTATATTTAAATTATACCTTGGAATGTTTCAGCACAAGGTTAAGGAAATTGCAAAGACTCTTTAATAGTTTTTATTTTTGAGGGGAAAAAATGATAAAGTAGATTGAATTTAGAAATTCAAGTCTCAAGCTTTCTAACACCGTGGAAGTACCCAGAAGAGTAATTTACAGAAAAGTATTTATCACCATGAGCTCTACCAGTGGTTGCTCTCTATGGACCAACTTGCCAGCTCACTTGGCTGTTTTATGATCACATTAAAAAGGCTGAAAAATGGGGCTCTCTCTGTAATAAAATTGTTCAGCCTTTCATAATTTTATCTGTTTGACAGAGATGTCAGGAAAAGGTAGTTTACCAATGAGTCCTCAAATACACCCAGACCACATCTGCTCACCAATATTCAGGTAAGAAGGAAAGAGGATGATCTGATCTAAGCCTCCAGTCATGATACAATGCTAAGTAAAGGGATTTTCATTTGTTCTTTACTTTCTCTTTGAAAAGTCAAGAAATAGTTCCTGAAAGATGATGAGAACTTGAAGGATTAACCAAGACATTAGAAATCTCTTACTTATCATTTATAAATAGAAAAAAAGGTGAGAATTATACTTATCAAGGATAAACAGATTATTTTTTTTCCCTCAGAATCTGAGAAGACTAAAAAATCTTATCTGGTACATTTACCTTTTCTTTGTTAGGTGCCTTTTACTTCAATGACTATTTTCAATCATACACAAAATAAAATAATACACTGCTATCACCTGGCTCACATATAACAATATCTGGCTTATCAAAGATTAGAAACAGAAGATTATGATTGGCTGAATAATAATCTTCCATCCCTAATCCTCGCTCCAACTATACTGCTTTACAGAAAATCTCAAATATTTTATCTGAAGCTGGGTACTGGTATAGGCTGATGCCTATTATCCTAGCTACTCAGGAGGCTGACATATGAAGATCATGGTTCAAAGCCAGCCTGGGTAGGGAAGTCTGTGAGGCTCTTATCTCCAATTAACCACCAAAAAAGCCAGAAGTGGAGATGTAGCTCAAATGACAGATTGCCAGCCTTAAGTAAAAAGGCTCAGGAACAGTTCCCAGGCCCTCAGTTCAAACCCCATTACCAATACATACATACCCAGACACACACACCCAGACACCCAGACACCCAGACACACACACACACACACACGCCCAGACACACCCAGACACACACACACACACACACACACACCAAAAATATAGCTGAGATAAGGGAAAATGTGCCCCCCATCTATTCAGAACCTGTGAATACTACCTTGTAAGATAAAAGACATGACTAAAAATTAGGATGAAGAGTTTATCTTGTATTATCCAGGTAGATCCTAAATGCTATCAATAGTATCCTATAAGAGAGAGGCAAAGGGAGATTCAACTCAGAGAGAGACAAGAAGGGATAGCCAAGAGAAGATGAGGAGAGAACTGCAGCCACAGGCAAGCACAACCTGAAGAAACTGGAAGGGGCCAAGGTCTTCCCCCACAGTCACTGGAGGGTGAAGCCCTGCCTATACCTTGATTCAAGACTCCTCGCTACTTATGAAACAGAAAACTACATCCAACAGAAATTTCCACACTCATGGGGCTGGGGATATAGCCTAGTGGCAAGAGTGCCTGCCTCGGTATACCCGAGGCCCTAGGTTCGATTCCCCAGCACCACATATACAGAAAACGGCCAGAAGCGGCGCTGTGGCTCAAGTGGCAGAGTGCTAGCCTTGAGCGGGAAGAAGCCAGGGACAGTGCTCAGGCCCTGAGTCCAAGGCCCAGGACTGGCCAAAAAAACAGAAATTTCCACACTCAGGAATTAGCTGATCACATCTCCACAGAAACTGTTTAGTGTGGTCCTTCTTTCTTTGTTCTAAAAACTGATGGTTGGATCTAAGGATTTTATCAAAATCACATTTGGGGTTGGGGGAATAAACTTTATAAATGGTTCTTTGTGGTTGCTCTTATACTAAATTAGAGGGCATGTCATGCGCACTTCTCTATTTCTAATAATAAGATCCACCTATGAGATCTGGGAGGTTACTGGCCTGATCTAAGAGCTTTCCTTGGTTTTGGTTTTGGTTTTGGGATGGGTATTTCTGATTGAACCCAGCAACTCAATCTAGACCTGCAGCCCTAAATAACTTTACTTACCACTGACAATCAGTCCTTAGAGCTGCTATTTCATTAACAAAATGGTGATATTTCATTTCTACTATTCACTCCACATTTAGTAGCTAGAATGAGGTTTCATCTGAAATACCATACTGTGGGGTTTTCCAGAAACGGCAAGATATCATCTGGCTTGGATGCCAGATAGCATCTAGTGCTTTAAGGAGGTGCCAGGATGGATATTAGTGTCTTAACTACAAAGATCACATAGTCTACAATCAATGATTATAACATCCCAACTGTATTCACTTGGTCCTCCAGTTACCAACTCAAGTAATTTGCCAACAATATGGACTCTATTTTAAAGAACAAAAGCCAGGGGCTGGGAATGTGGCTTAACGGTAAAGTGCTTGCCTAGCATGCATGAAGCTCTGGGTTCAATTCCTCAGCACCACATAAACAGAAAAAAACAGAAGTGGACTGTGGCTCAAGTGGTCAAGAGCTAGCCTTGAGCTAAAGAAGCTCAGGGACAGTGCCCAGGCCCTGAGTTCAAGCCCCAGGACTGGCAAAATAAATAAATAAATAAAATAAAAGCCAGGATACAATTTGATAGTCTGATGTCAGTCTATCAAATCAGTGGGAACGCCTGAACTAATTACTTCAACTCATCCACCCTAAGTCTACCTGATCCTATTTTACTAGCAATCTTCTTTTTCTGGACCCTAAGCCTGTGGTTCAGTTTTCTCCACATCTTCCCTCTCCCTGAAGTTCCACCAGTTCTTGCTGTCCCGTCCCCTCCTTTCTCCTGAATGGTAGATTATTTTAAAACCTGTTTCTGAGGCTAGGCATGGTAGTGCATGCCTTTGATCTCAGCTACTTGGAAGGCAGGGGTAGGTCGATCATGTTCATAGCCAGCAATAAATAAACTAAAATCTAAAAATAAAATAAAGCAAAAGAACTGGAGGTATAGCTCAAGTGATAGAACATGCTTGCCTAGCAAGTTCATGATCCCGAGTTCAAACTCTAGTACTAAAGGGGGGAAAAAAACAAACCAGCTCCTCTTCTCCAATTAGATTACGTATTCATTCCTAGTAGTTTGAAATTTTAAACTAAGGGGAAGAGGTGAGGTCCTCTTTCTGGCTTGCTGAAGCCCTGTGGAGAAAAGTGACTCAAGGAGAGACCAAGCACAGGTAGTTTAGGAGTACTTCAGGCTTGCCTGAGACCTGCTACACTTCTCCCACACTTGTGAACCAATAAATCTTCCTTCTGCAAGTTTTGGATTTCTATAATTTGAGAAGCTTTTAAACATTGTAAGTGCCCCTCTAGTTTCTTATATTTCTTTCCTGTACAAATAGCATTTCATGGCAGTCTGATTTTCTGTGAACTGGATGCCTATCTGTCGCCATCATGTGTGGTTTGGCTGACATATATTGACTGACTCCTATTGAGCATCCCCAGCAGTCCCTAGGAGAATGCTAAAGAGCTTCAACACAGAGACAACAATACCATGCATTGATTACTATCTCCAAATCAACACCTCACACATGTTAGCTCATTTAACCCTCAGAGAGTCTCCCAGAATGAGCATTACTATCTCCCTTGCCCTCCCCTCCCTTCCCCTCCCTCCTCTATCTGCAACCTCTCCTCCCCGCTCCTCTCCCTCTTTCCCCTCTCCCCTCCTCTCCTCTCTTCTTTTTGCTTCTCTTTGAGGGTGATGGGCTCAATCCTAGAAACTGTTAGATAAATGCTCTACCACTGAGCAAAGAAAGAGTTTTTTTTTGTGTGTGTGGTTTTCTTTCTTTCTTTTTCCCCCCTTAAATAACAGCGCGTATCTCACATGTTGCCCAGGCTGGCCTCAAACTCATGACCCTCCTGTCTCAGTCTTTGGAACAGCTGGAGCTACAGACCTGCACTACCACACCTGCCTCTCCATTTTGCAGTTGAGGAAGCTAAGATTCATCAAAGGAAAGCAATTTGTGCAAGGTCACACATTTACTAATGAGTAAGTAGATCAGAGATGTGAACCATGTTGGCACCCAAATTACATGCTCTTTCCATTATGTCCATGAAGCCTTATGCAATAATAAATCCTTGCTAATTAACCCACCAGAGGTATAACTGATCAAAGATCTCCATTTAACCCTAAATTTCCACTAACCCCAAAATGCATGATGTTCCATCATTAAAACTAACATGAATAAATTCATGTATAAATAAATGAGCGATATGAAAATCAGTCTCTTGAAAAAGTTATAATATAATTTCTCCAAAATTGCTACTGGCAACCAGAAGACTAAATGCTGGCATTTCTCTTAAAGTAATGGGGAAAAGGAATGAATATTTAAGACCACTCTGTCAGAACAAGTTGTATACAACTCCCTTGGCAGTGATATTTCAAAAACAGCAAAAAGAGATTGGTGAGGACCTGTCAATGTGTGACACACCTACAGTTCCCCCAATGCTCAGAGGAATATTCTTCTGTCATCATTAGATACTAATCATTATTGAGCACTCCCTTGGCTTGGAGGCAAGAACAGAAAGCCTTTTGGAAGAAAATGGCTCTCCTTATAGCTTATCAATGAAAGAGCCTAGGCAACCAGCAACAGCAACTTACTAGCACAGAGACTGAGAGTCACTAGCTCTCATCAAGAACCCTCAGGGCAATTTACTCAATCCCAAACTTTCACTCTGGGCATGGTTCAGTGTACCTGTCATCCCACCCATCTTAGCATAAATATGAGGATCACCGTTCAGGCCAGGCAAAAAGTAAAACTAAAACCTTATTCAAAAAATACACAGGGAAGCAAAAAAGAGCTGAGGGCATGGTAAGAGAAAGAGAGAGAAAAAAATACATCAAATAAGATCATAAACATAAAAGTGCTTTATAAGCCACAAACTGACAAGGAAATGTAAATTACTTTTGTTCTTAGAGTGTCGACTACAAATGCACAGACCTGGGAAGTAGGGAATTGCATGATTTGAAAAAAAAATAATTAGGTCTAGACAGAAGGAATATGTTAGCTTTTCTCCTCTCTGTGACAAAACACCTGGCAAAAACAACTTGAAGACAGATTTATTTTGATTCCCTGTCTGAGTTTCAGTTTTACAGTGGCCAGGACCCACAGACTTGAACAGAATACTACCATGTGAAAGAAGAGGATTTTTACCTCATGGCAGACAGAAAGCAGAAAGTGAGACAGGACAGAAGCAGGGACCAAGTATTACATTGAAAAGCACACTACTACCACCACCTTCTCCTTCCAACTAGGCCCCACCTGCTGCTAAAGTTTTCAAGATTGCACCACAAGCTAGGCAGCAGCACTGAACATGTGAGCCTACAAGTAGCATTATTATAGTCAGACTATAACAAGGAGTCTTGAGCAACAAGAGAGAAAACAGAAAGATCCAAGACTCCTTGCTATAGAGGCCAAGACAGGGGATACGGAGAGGCCTCACATTAACCAAAATCCTCGTTCAATTCAACAAATGAGCTAATGATGTCTTCCCTTCAAAGACCTTTATATTCACACTTGGGAGGGCAATAAACAAGAGATATAAATAACCAAGAAAAGTAAAATATATTGAGGCAAGTGCAAGAGAACAGATAAGGGGACAAGAAGTGCAGAGGGTTTGCAGTACTTTGAGATGAAAGACAAGCCAGAATGAGGGCAGATTTCCAATGATGTTCCTCCAAAACTACATTCCACTGCAGGAAAAAACAATCATCACACTGTGCTTGAATGAAACCAGCATAAAATTGACAAATCCAAAGTTCTTAGTATCATGTAGCTCATGCTCTGTATTTCTTCCTCACCTTTGTTCAAAATTACAAACCCAGGGCTGGGGATATGGCCTAGTGGCAAGAGAGCTTGCCTCATATACATGAGGCCCTGGGTTCGATTCCCCAGCACCACATATACAGAAAATGGCCAGAAGTGGCGCTGTGGCTCAAGCGGCAGAGTGCTAGCCTTGAGCAAAAAGAAGCCTGGGACAGTGCTCAGGCCCTGAGTCCAAGCCCCAGGACTGGCCCAAAAAAAAAAAATTACAAACCCACACACACATGCTATACAGCATATTTAGGGAAGAAAATAGGAAAAGACCTAGCTAGAGGCAGAGCAAAGGCAATTACATGACACAAAAGCAAGGCAGATAACACTAAAAACCGCTGGGAACTATGAATATGTCCTCAAGAAATGACAAACTTAGGGGCTGGGAATATGGCCTAGTGGCAAGAGTACTTGCCTCATATACATGAAGCCCTGGGTTTGATTCCTCAGCACCACATATATAGAAAATGGCCAGAAGTGGCACTGTGGCTCAAGTGAAGAGTGCTAGCCTTGAGCGAAAAGCAGCCAGGGACAGTGCAGTGCTCAGGCCCTGAGTCCAAGGCCCAGGACTGGCAAAAAAAAAAAAAAAAGAAAGAAATGATAAACTCAACAGGACTTTAAATACAACTCCATTTTTCCCCCTTAAGAACAGCTAGCTGTAGGTCAAGGATGATATATAGGTTGCATTTCTAATAACCTCAAACAACTGGCAGCCCTGTCGAAAGCAGTATTGAGAGGGGCTGGGACCCCTCGGGAATGAATAAGACATTTGGTTGCGGGGAGTGGGGGGGGGGCGGGGGGGGGCAGGCCTGGCTCAGGATGGGGTGGAGGCGCAAGACATATGCCCCTAGTTTCCTAGTTTACCTTTCCTTTCCTAGGTAGATCTCAGTACTTAAAAAAAAGAAAAGTTAGGAAACAAACACTCCACAAAAGAAAGACAACACCAGTGGCGGAGATGAACACTTTGGCTCCTAAAAGAATATATAATCTAGCTGGAAGGGAATGATAAATGTATGATTGCTAACACTCAACTCATCAAATAACTAAGCTCCTACAATTTCAGATAAGGTTTCAGATTCCAGGAAATTGCTACAGGAAATGACTGCCAGGGAATGAAGAACACAATGACTGAACCAGGCTTTAAAAGTGCACATCTCTGAAGTAATTGGAAGGAGGAAGGGCTGGTTGGTCGTGACAGAGATAAATAAGGAAGGTACGTTGGGAATGAGGAACTGACCAGTTTGGAAGCTGAGGCAGAGAATCTCCATGGGTCATCAGGTCACAAACACCCTTAAGTAGTAGGGGTGTTTGTGTGTGTTGTGTTATGTGTTGTGTTTATAAGCAGATTTATTACAAGGTGCAGTGATTACAGAAGCTGCAAAGTCCCCAGATCTGCAGCTGGAGTATAGGAAAACCAGTGATGTAAGTTTCCATTTGTGTCTGAGTCTAAAAGCAGCAGACCAATACCCCAGCTTGGAAGTCAAGAGAGGAAAGGAGTAAGAGGGAAAGATTTTCTTTCTTTCTTTCTTTCTTTCTTCCTTCCTTCCTTCCTTTCTTTCTTTCTTTCTTTCTTTCTTTTTTTCTTTCTTTCTCTCCTCCTCCTCCTCCTCTTCTTCCTCCTCCTTCTCCCCTCCTCCTCCTCCTCCTCCCCTGCTCTCTCTCTCTCTCTCTCTCCCTTGACAAATTGGATAAAGTCCACCCACACTAGACTTGTTAACCACAATCTGAAACACTCTCACAGACACACCCAGATGGTTAACTGGGCAACCTTTTGCAGAGGCTAGTTGACATAAAATTAACCATCACACCCAGTGATTGAGTCATTACTCAGTAGGTAACAAGGACCATGATTGGTAACAAGCAAAGATAAACTTCATTAAACAAGGTAAAAAAATATTATAATTGTCCATGCAATACTAAGATCATCAACATTTATAGGATTCTATTCAATACAAGCAACTCTGAGAGGTGACTAAGATGTAGTTACTTTTAACTCCCTCCAGTTTTTAACCTTTTTTTTTTTTTTGAAATAAGGTCTCACGAAGTAGCCCAGTCTAGCCTTAAACTCACAGTCCTCATCCTTCAACCAACTGATTGCTAGGATTACTGTACAGTGCCACTACCTAGATTCCCCATAGTTTAATTTGTTATATGAATGCAGAAGAAAGCCTAGGTAGGACTCAAAGTTCAGCAATGAGGATACAGATTAAGGCATTAAGCACAACAATGAGAAGAGTAAAACTGAGAGCTGCCTTCTGATTGGGGCACAGCAGGTTGAGTCCCTTGGGCTGACTCAGCAAGCCCTGTCAAACCTACTCATCTGGTGATTCACGGTGAAGAAATGGCCACTCCTCTGTACCCTTGCTACCACTGTATCACACCTGAGTACCCTGGATACTGTTTATACGGGTATCAGAACTGGGGAAGGGAGAGGGAATACCAAAATTGAGAGACAAAGAACAAAAAGACAAACCATTCAAAAAGCAACACTTACAAAACCATTTGGTGTAAACCAACTGCACAACTCTTGGGGGCAGAGGGGGAGGGGAGGGGGGAAGTGAGGGAGGAGGTAACAAGTAGAACAAGAAATGTCCTCACTGCCTTTCATATGAATCTGTAACCCCTCTGTACCACACTTTGACAATAAAGAAAAAAAAAGTGAAAAAAAAAAAACAAAAAAAGAAAGAAAGAAATGGCCACTCCTCAGTGACAACCCAGGATAGGTGGGATTACTTAAGAAAAAAAGGAGTGAGAATACAAGCCATCCTCAACTGTTGCAAACTGGTTCTTCTTACTATCTATAGCAACTCCAGGATGCACTTTTCATATAAGATGTGCCAAGGCCCACACAGTCACCCAGCAGAGACATGCATGGAGGACATTCAGAGGTCAAACCCAAGCCAGGTGATAAAAAAACTAACATTAGCCATTAACTTCTAAATACAACCAGTAGGTCAATATCAAGTTGTTGGCTGTTTCCTGAGGCAAACCAAGGTCAATCAAAGTTGTCAGATTTTCAAAAGGAAACTATTAGATCTTGCTTAAAATAAGCCCAAAATGCAAATCTCTTGTAATATGTACAAATTAAAGGAATTTATAATTTTAATGTATTAAAAAGGTGGCTTAGTGTTCAAGAATAGACAATAATCAAGAAAAATACATTAATAAGGGTTCCATTTTCCCACAAAAAAAAAAACAAAATAAGTATGTGCACATCATAGAGTTGCCCATGTTCTAAAAACTGTATTAAGAAAAAATTTTGGGCTGGGGATATGGCCTAGTGGCAAGAGTGCTTGTCTCATATACATGAAGCCCTGGGTTCAATTCCCCAGCACCACATATACAGGAAACAGCCAGAAGGGGCGCTGTGGTTCAAGTGGCAGAGAGCTAGCCTTGAGCAAAAAGAAGCCAGGGACAGTGCTCAGGCCCTGAGTTCAAGGCCCAGGACTGGAAAAAAAAAAAAAGAGTCCTAAGAAAAATTTTGGAACTGGAGCTGTGGTTCAAGTCAGCTTTGAGCAAAAATGCTGAAGGACAGTGCCCAGGCCCTGAGTTCATACCACAGTACTGACACACCCAAGAAAGAAAAAGAGAAATATTTTTCCTAATATATATTACATTATATTATATATGATATATAGTATATAAATCATATTTATGGGTAAACAGCATCCTTATTTTGAGAACATACAGCATTGCCTGTTAAGTGACCTGCTAAAAATTATACTTGTTCAATGTAACTTGTATCTCTATATATTTATATATGAATAGACAGGTTATATGTATATAAAATATGAATTCCGAAGATTGATACATGCCAATATATTTCTCTATACTCACTCTGATATATTATAAAAAAAAACACCAACCTAAAGTGAATGCCCAGTAAACAAAATCAAAATAGAAAACACTTGGAGGAATAAAATATGTTCTAATGAGTTGGTTATAAAAACAGGGAGAGTCTACACAAAAACATTCATTCACCAGCTCCTTAAGGTGGTCATAAAAACTACCATAGAAATTCCTAAAATATCCATACTTCAATGAGTCGGAGTCCTAAAATTTAACAAAGTATGTTTCACACACACACACACACACACACACACACACACACACACACACACACACACACAGGGAAATCAGTTCCTGGAACTTTCTGCAAGCCCAAAGATAGTAAGGTTAACCTAAAACCAATATTTCAACAGAGGTTAATTTCCATGATACCAGGAGACAAGTCAGCATACAGTTCCTCTGCATTCTGCCAAATCTTGTGAATTTTCTGAACTCCTTAATGGCATGTCCTAGAATAATGTTCTTAAGAAAATGTTAAAAAAAATCTATGCTTCATAAAAGTTAATTAGCAGATCATCCAACAACTGCTGGGTATTTTTATAGCTGTTATCAATTACTAGCTTCTCTTTGGGGAAAACATTAAAACCAAAAAGAACCTGAGATGGGAGAAAATGAGGTGAGCCCCACCTAAAAGTCTGGCATCTTTTCATGAGGCTGACCTCACATGATCATAGATTCCTAATTTCTATTTTCATCCTTGTGCATAAGAAGGTGTTTATATAACCCAAAATGAAAAGATTCTATTACACACACACACACACACACACACACACTCACACACTTTGTCTATATACTATTTTCCTCCTGTGTAGCCTAAGTACTCTAGAACCACTGTGAAATGCTTAAGCCACACAGCACAATACCTTTTGTGGAGAAGCACTCTGTTAGTCACAAAGCACTATAGACATGTCTGTTAATTTCTTCTCTAATATTCTTGTAAGTGAAGCCAGATATTCTGGAGGTTAAGGAAGGAGGATCACAGTTCAAGGCCAGCAGAAGGGTTCAGGCTATTTGGTTAACTAAAAGTGAAAGTAGCTGCCTGAGATACAGAGTTCAAAACCCCAGAACCTAAAATAAAATAATTCAAGACCATAATTTCACACCTCAGAAGTAACTATTGTTTCTTCTAATACCTAACCTCCAATTTCTATATAATGCTTGTACATCTGCTTTTTGATTTGTGGTCATTATCTATTAACTTCCCATCATAGAAAGAACTCAGAAGAAACAATGTTTGGATTTAAACCTGAGAGACAGAATATGGAACTGTCCAGCAATGTATTGCTAGCTAGGCAGTTAGACATAAATGCTGTGATTGTTCTATATTTCCTGAATTCACCTCAGTGTCACCCTGTTTTTCTTGCCCTTTGCACTCATCCTGCACAGTTTTGGGTTGGTTTTTTGTTTGTTTGTTTTTTTGCCAGTCCTGGGCCTTGGACTCAGGGCCTGAGCACTGTCCCTGGCTTCTTTTTGCTCAAGGCTAGCACTGTGCCACTTGAGCCACAGCACCACTTCTGGCCGTTTTCTGTATATGTAGTGCTGGGGAATCGAACCCAGGGCCTCATGTATACGAGGCAAGCTCTCTCGCCACTAGGCCATATCCCCAGCCCCTGGGTTGGTTTTTTTGTTGTTGTTGTTTTGGGGGGATTGGTGGTTGTTTTTGTTGTTGCTGTTAGTTGTTGGGCTTGAACTCGGGGCCTGGGTGCTGCCCCTGAGCATTTTTGTTCAAGGCTAGTGCTCTACCACTTTGGGCTTCAGCACCACTTCCAGTTTTCTGGTGGTTTATTGGAGATAAAAATCTCATGGACTTTCCTGGGCTGGCTTTGAACTGTGATCCTCAGATCTCAGCCTCCTGTGAAGCTGGGATTACAGGCATGAGTCACCAGTGCTAGGCTCACAGTTTTATCCTACTCCTAAAACCATAAAAACAAATAAGACGGGCTGGGAATATGGCCCAGTAGCAAGAGTGCTCTCCCTGGGTTCGATTCCTCAGCACCACATATATAGAAAAAGCTGGAAGTGGCACTGTGGCTCAAATGGTAGAGTGTTAGCCTTGAGCAAAAAGAAGCCAGGCACACACACACACACACACACACATCTCAGCCTTATTAGGGGGAGGTTTTGACAGAAGGATTTATAGATCCAGCAAGAGAGTATGTTTTACTTTAATATTGCCAGTAATAGCCCATTACAAACCTTAATATACTCATTCTGTAATATGATTTTAGCCTTCTGGTTTTCTCTTATCTCTTTCCATTTTTATTTACACATAAAATCCTTTCTTATCCAAAGAAGTCTCTTTGTTCATAAACTTTTTCACATCTCCTAACCTCCTACTTCCTAGCTCCTCTCTACCTTGGGTTTTTGTTTAAACCCAAACCAGACTTATGAGACAAATAAATAAATATCATCTGACTATAAAAAAAAAAGAAGCCAGGGACAGTGCTCAGGCCCTGAGTCCAAGCCCCTGGACTGGCAAAAAGAAAAAAAAATGATCCATAACTCTATTGGTTTTGAAGCAGACACAGTCACAATTTTTAAGAGTTTTTTGTAGAAAGGGATTAAGTGTGGCCAAAAGAAATCAGTCTTCACATATCTGAGAAAAAAAAAAATCTAACGTCAGCTACTACATGCCTTACTAACCAGTAAGTTTAGGAACTGAATCCTCTGCTCAATTTCTGTCTAAAGATCACTAAAGTTCTTCAAATAAAAAACTCTGGCTGTGGTCTACAAGGTGTGGGCAACTAGACACTAGTTGCCTGGTGCAGGAATGAACTGGAGGTCGGACAGGTAACCCTGACAAGCAGGCATGGTACATGAAAGAGAGGAAATCTTTCTCCTAGTTCGTTAATCAAGAGGATAAACGTGATTAAGCAGGAATTATTTTTTCAGTGACCTATATAATTTCATCTGAGCTGCTATGGCTATGAGCGGGCAGCAGCTGACATCCCAAAGAGATGAATTCGATAGCAGAGCCCTACCAGCGAGGCAAAGGGAGGAGGCAGGCCCAATTTACAGGGAAGCAGCAATCCCCTACCCTTCTTCTCCCCGAGGGCTGCCTCCTGAGCTCACAGTTCTTTTTCTCTCGGGGCGGGGGGGTGGGGGGGTGAGTTTTCTAGGTCCCACGAGGGGTAGGGCTGCAACACCTAGTGCGAGGCCCAAGAGGGATCCGTTATGAGTGGAAGGGTCCAGGGGGCTAGGGGTGGATCGGGGAATCCTTCTCCAGACCCACCCACGAGATTCCCAAGCAAAGGCGCCGCCGCCCCCGCCTCAACTAACCCAACTGGATCTAAAGCAACAGTTCTGACTCCTGCGCACCAGTGGGGTTAACAAGGGAGCTTTGTTGAGTTGCGGAGAAAACAGCACACACGCGCCCGCACACAGAGCCAAGAAGCACCACGACCTGGATGCAGCTTCCTCAGCGAAATGTACGGAATTGAGCAACAGCCACCCAACAATGCAAGTCCTCAGCCCGGGCGCGCGCGCACCTGAGCGGCCCCGCCTCGGCGCCTCCCCGGGCGGCCACGGAGGTTCCCGGCGGACGCCTCCGAGGATCCAGATGTCTCGGCCCCGGCCAGTCCTCGCCACCACCGCCCCCGCCCCCCGGGATCCAGATGCTCGGTCCCCCCCGGGGCGGGAGGGAGAGGTGAGGGGAACCGGGACAGGGAGCCTGGTGACATCAAAACAAGCCGGGCTCCCTCCCCCCCACACACACACACCCCGCCCCGGGTCGGCCACCGAATAACGTCGCGTCCCCGCTCCCCAAGCCTGCGCCCCCGGCCCAGCCCACCCGAGGGGGGCGAGGCTCCCACTCCGACCCCCGAAAGTCGGAGAAGCCGGCCGGCGCCCGCTCAAGGTGAGCGCGCACGTACCTGTGTACCTGTCGGCCTCGGCTCCTCCTCCCCGCGCCGTCCCCGGACGGTCACAAAGTTTGTGCGGTGGCGGCGGCGGCCTCGGGGACGCGGGCGCCCCAGCGCCCACCCGCCCGGGCACTGACTGACTGACAGGGAGGCGGAGGCAGCTTCTCCGCGGCCCGGGACCCGGCGCCCCGCGCTCGCCTCGCGGCCCTCACAGGTAGGAGCGTCGGGAAGGGGGGGCGCCCTCCCCTCCCAGACCCCCGCTCCAACTCAGCCTGAGAACCGGCTGGAAAGTACCCGGCAGGAGAAAGAAGGTCGGAGCGCTACTTTCCGACGGTGCGTCAGCGGCTGGCGGAGCCGCGCGGGTCCCGGGCTATCCCCGCCCCCTTCCCTCCCCACCCCGCCAGTGCCCTGGGGAGCGCGGACCGAGTCCCGGGGACCGGGGCGGGGCCCAACCTGTAGGCAGGTCTCCAAAGGGAAGCACGCCGCAGGCCACGCCCCTCCGTCCAGGCCACACACCCCCATCCTCAGACCGCGCCCTCGGCCCCGGGCCACGCCCCCCACACCAGGCTCCGCCCCCGACGCCGGCACGCGTGGCCGCCAGGTGCGCGGCGTGGGGTGGGGGTGGAGGGGAGTGAAACGCCGGCAGTGCGCGCTCCCGCCCAGGGGGCAGGCGCGCTCCAGGTTTCCTAGGAGAAGCGGGAGGAGCTTTTTGAGAGAAAAGTTTTCCACGGAAACTTGAACTGCGGAGCTGCAGAGGACGCTCGTGGAAGTGTGAGGTGAGCCGGGAGGGCGGGGCGGGGAGGGGCGGGGCCGCCTCCCGGGCGTCGCCGCCCCTCCTCGCGCGTGCGCGCGACTCCTGACAGCCAGGCACGCGGTTCCCGAGCAGCAGCACGTGGGAGACCGACGGCCCGAGGAGACCCGCGCCCCCTCGGGGTTGGAAGGCGGACCCCGCACCCCACGGTTTCCCTCACTCTACCTTCCATTCCCGAGACTGTCGGGGACCCCGCGGAGCTGAGTGAGGAGGTGGATGAGTTCGTCTCCCGCAAACCCCCTGAACCGAAGTCGGGGGGGGGGGGGTTCCCCGAGGTTAACAAGGTGACAGGATGAGGGGGTGCGTTTGGAGTTTGCTTTTGGGGGTTAACACAACTCGTCCACTGACAGCCCCCACCCCCTGGAGGTGGGAGCTCGGAAGTCCTCAACCCAGAGCCCAGGGCCGGGGAGGGGGGAGGGGAGGGCGGGGGAGAGGGCCTGAGGGGGTGCGTCCTGGCACAGCCCGAGCCTCCACCCCACGCCTCTGCCCGCGCGCGGCCCCCTCGCCCAGAGCCGCCCTCCGTCTCCCCTCCGCCCCCCCAACATCCCCCCCCCCCCGTCTCCAAGCTGTGCTCTCTGGGCTTGAAACCACCGAGGAGGAATCGGAAACTGAGTCCGAAGCTCTGTGGTTGCTGTGGCCGAAACTGGGGGCGAGCCTCAGTCCCAGCGGGCGGGGCCCAGACACCAGCCAGCCAAGGCTCCCCACCACCGCGGCGGGCCGGGCGCCTCACCCGGCTCCTTGGAGGAAGCGTCTTCTAATCTTCATTCTGGATGAATGGTTTCTGGCGATAACCAATATCAGTAAATCTATGCAGCAATTGTAACTGGAGAGAAGCCGACTTCGTGCATGCCCCGTAGGCGTGCACCGCCCCACTGGGCTTGAAATGGCAGCAGAAAGGAAGTTACATTTGTTAAATTTGTCGAGTGTCCGTCGGGATTCACTAGCTCTCATCTGTAGCAAAGTGCGGTCTGAAAGTGGCTTCTAAACCAGGCAGACCCCCATTCATTATCTCAGCTGGGCACTACAGAACCAAACCGCGTGTGTGTGTGTGTGTGTGTGTGTGTGTGTGTGTGTGTGTGTGTGTATAAGAGGGGAGGGAAGAGATAAGAAAGAAAAACAAAAAAAAAAAACAAACAAACAAAAAGACTGGGGAAGGAGTAGAAATCAGGAATGTCGGGGCTGGGAATGTGTCTCACTGGTAGAGTGCTTGCCTAGCATGCATGAAGCCCTGGGTTGGATTCCTCAGCACCACATACCCAGAAAAAGCCAGAAGTGGCGCTATGGCTCAAGAGGTAGAGTGCTAGCCTTGAGCAAAAAAGAAGCCAGGGACAGTGCTCAGGCCCTGAGTTCACGGCCTAGGACTGGCAAAAAAAAAAAAAAAAGAGTTGTATTAGAACACAGTGAAATGTCTAAGACAGTACCTGAC
The DNA here is from genome assembly GCF_023159225.1 of Perognathus longimembris pacificus. Classification (NCBI taxonomy): domain Eukaryota; kingdom Metazoa; phylum Chordata; class Mammalia; order Rodentia; family Heteromyidae; genus Perognathus; species Perognathus longimembris. The sequence continues at coordinate 26,783,837 of NC_063184.1, forward strand.
ACACTTAAGGATGTGACATCTCTCTACAAATATAATTTCAAACTTATCCTTATGTCTTCTGGGAATTAAACACTATGTAGAAGAAATATATCTCACGAAAAGAAAACAAGAAAGGACCTAAAACTAAAACCTACAAAATGAAATCCAACGACAAAAAAATTAGTGATGGAAGAAATGAAGTCTCACAGAGTTGTCTGAAGTGATCTAACTGGAATGGTACTCTTAAGTTCTGCTTCATCAAGGGAAAACTATAGCATCATAGGATAGAAGGTTTGAAATATGGAAACTTTGGGGCTGGGAATGTGGCTTAGTGGTAGAGTGCTTGCCTTGCACATATGAAGCTCAGGATTTGATTCCTCAACACCATATAAACAGAAAAATCTGGAAGTGGTGCTGTGGCTCAAGTAGTAGAGTGTGCTAGCTAGCCTTGAGCACAAAAAAAAAAAAAAAGAAGCCAGGGACAGTGCTCAGGCCCTGAGTTCAAGCCCCAGGACCAGCAAAAAAAAAAGGAAACTTTGGTTATAAAATGGAAAAACCCCACAATATGTGTAATATGCAACAGTTTTGTTTACTACCCTGATAATTCTTTCAAATAAATAAGATATAAGAATAGAAAACAAAGGATATTAACATCAAAGTCCAAGAAAAAGGTGAGTATGTGGATTTCAAAAGTCCAACCATACAAATTAAAATAGATTGAGAAAATAGATCTCAATACAGAAGCCACATAGAATTCAGTTTCTTTTTCTTATCATTTTTACTCCCACTTTTAAATATAATTATATCATAAGTTGTAGTATAAAAATATATTTATGTAATATATATTACTGCTAAATATACTTAGTAATATAAACATTTATAACATTGTTAAAGATTTTAAACACTAGAAATCTAGGACCCTATGAAAGAACAAAGAGTAGGATCTCATCATTAACACAGACATTCCTACAGTTCATAGGACTATAGCTCTTACCATCTATATAAACAAGTAGAGAAAGGGTATAGGAAAAGCCAATGCAAGCGGCAGCCTGGGGAACTGAGTGTGCCAACCTCATTATTCCAGATGCCTTAAAATCCAAACTAAAAAGGACAAGAAGACATGATCATTCACATTCATATTAATTCTAATTTATCTCCTAAAATTGATTCTCTTAAGGAGAGCTCAGAAATGAACAGTGTGTATCCTGTTAAAATATTAATCATCCTATCAAGAAATGCTTCTTTCTAACAAATACATGACTAAAAACTTGTTGCTTTTGAATGGCCTCATCTCTTATGGAAATTATCAAGTGATCAGGCATTATTACTCCACTGATGATATAAACCTTATTTATTCTGAAAATTCTTCTCAAATCCATCTGTCTTGTCCTTCACATATATGTGTGTATAACATTTATATGTACAATCTGAGCTATAATGTGGGTTAGATAAGTTGCCCAAGCTCTCTTCCAGGTAGGACCTGGAATCCAGCTGTGCTTTGCATCAAGCTATACACCTTGGTGCAAGATGCATTCACCTAGAGAACAGGATTCCTGTTGCTAAGTTGTACAGAAGAGCACCATGCGACACATCAGCCATGTGTATGTGGTTGGAATCAGAGTGAAACAACCCAAACTAAAATAACATTGGTCATCTTACATTACCAGAATTCCAAAAGATACCTAATTTTTTAGCCTTCTCTAATGAACATGTATAGTCTTTATGATATGTTAACATGTTTTTCTGCTAAAAAATAATTGGGCTAGGCACTGGTGCCTCACGTGTGTAATCCTGACTACTCTGGAGGCTGAGATCTGAGGATATCAGTTCAAAGCTATCCAAAGCAGGAAAGTCTGTGATAATTGTATCTCCAATTAACCACCAAAAGTCTGTAAGTAGAGCTGTGGCTCAAGTGGTAGATGCTAGCCTTGAGCAAAATAAGCTCGGGAACAGCACCCAGGCCCTGAATTCAAGCCCCAGGATTGATACTAAAAAAAAAAAAAGAAAGTCAATAGGGAGAGGGAGGGAGGATACATAAGAGTAATAGTAGGAGTGAATAAGATTAAAATACATTTTAAGTATGGAAACATCACAATGAAGCTCTTCTGCATAATTAATATACGCTAATTAAAATAGGAAAATTTTGCAAAGGTGTGGAGAAACTGGAACCTCTATGGAAATAATAACACAGCAGATCCTCCAAAAAATTAAAAATAGAATTACCACGTGATCAAGCAAGTTATGAATATTTATCAAAAGAATTAAAAGCAGAATCTCAAAGAGACATTCATACCCTAATATTCATAGAAGCATTATTGACAACAGCCAAGAGAATGAAGCTGGCAACTCCAGCATTAACCTTCAACAGATACTCCCAAACTTATGTCCCTTCTAGGATCAGTCAGCCTTGGTCAATACAAGCAATAACAGTTTATCTGTGCATTGCAACTAAGAAGGACTATTGCAATTTCAGTGCAAGAGCAGTGTCCTGTGACCCAATTGCCTTCCATTAAACCCCAGCTCACTAACCCCACTGTCTTCCAAAACCGCCACATGTCGGAACATGATTCCAGTATGTGAACTGTCAGGAGATTTACTTGAACAATATCCAAACTTGGTCAAAAGACAAAGAATTCTGTGCCTGTTTGAACCTTGGCTTTTGAACCTTAACTCTTGGAATGCAAAGTGTTAAAAAAAAATCCCCTGAAAATCACTAGCTTCACACACGTTGGAGACATTATTTGTGTGGTCTAAAAATACCCTTGAAGTTCAGATTACATGAGTCCTGGATTAGTTTTGCTTCTAGGTCCCCAGCTGAGCAAACACAAATACTATTTTTAAAAGTGTTATAAATCCAGGTTTCAAAGAAACCACAAAACAGTCAAAATGATTGTCACTTTCTTTGGTTTTCATTTAAATCCTAGGTGTTTTAGAATTTTTTAATTGCTATATCTTTTACAGTCTACCTTTCATTATTAATTACTTTTTCCAGAGAACATATTTTGTGTGATGCTAATTCTCTGGAGCTTTTTAAGGCTTCTTTTATGCCTTAGTACTCGAACAATTGAGATGAATGTTCTGTGACTACTTGAACAAGTGGATGTTTGCTACTGTGGACACAGCAGTATTGAAAAAGAGAAGGTAAAACTCTTCTCTTTTTTCTTTTAACGTAGAAATGATTTAATTAAGCTCTTGGTAAGGTAAGTTTAAAACCTTATTTTGTGAGGATAAATTCCATTTGTTAGAGGTGGGGTGGGGGAAAGGTCTCATGTAGCCTTGGAGCTAGGAACAGCTTGCTTCAGGGTAAAATCTGTGAGTTCACAGCTTTCTGATCAACTTGGCACTGGCTCCGTAACCTGTAACCTTGTTTTTCTCTTTTTCTGTGGGGAAGATCTCACCTTCCTGGTGCCCGGGCTTCCGCAGCTACTGCTTCTTGAAGTAATCCCTTGGTGAGGTGTTTGGGGATTTTTCACCTTGCTGATATCAATCTTTGTGAAAGTGACAATAGCACATTTCTGATGTGTTCTACACAGAGGAACATGATTGAAGGACAGAGGTCCAGTCAGAAGTAGTAAACCACTGCCCCGCTGCTTCAAGAAAACCACTCTCCTGCCTCTGTGGTGCCCAGGGAAGAGGATGAGGATGGTCTCTGGAGTGACCCTGGCCCACAGCTTTCACATGTGCTCACTGAAGGGCTTCTTGCTGTGGCTCAACAGCTGCTGTGGTACATCTTTAGTGAGGCAGGCATTTCTCAAAGCTTAACCACCTGGGTACCACCGTTCTTGTCACCACAACTAATTTTGTGATGGTCACAAGATCCTTCTCCTATTCCTTTTGGACTTTCTTTTCTTCCTTGGATTAGCAGCCGAGTACTTCCTCTTATGCATGGCTGCATGGAATACATTGCAGATCATGGATATCTGCGAGTTCCTCAGACCAGGACCGAGTTTGGGCTGCAGTGGGGCCTCCCTTTCTTGGGATTTTATCTTTAGGGTGTAGTCTTCTTCCCTTTGCCATCAGCACCAGCCTTCTGGGCTTCAGGTTTCTTCTCCTTAATGTCCAGCTTCTCAGCCTTTTTACCCACCATTTTGCAAGATGGGAAAAAGGGTTAAAACTCTTCTTATTCAGACATGCTGCTTGCTTATCAGAACTTTCTAAAGATGTCAGATTTACTGTTATTGCTGATTTTTATTAAAATTATTGTTCCTGCATTATTCCTCTAGTTTTTGTTCTCTGCATTGTGAGTGTATATTATTTAGGTCATATTTCTGCATTGGCTGACAGCATGTATGTTTATGATATACTTTCTTGATGTGTTATTTCTTTTACTGATATGAAATCACCCATTTTATTCTCCAGAGAGACAGAATCACTTATATAAGGTATATGTGTGCATATGTCCACGTGATCATGAAGATTGTCAAGTCCAAACCATCAGTGTGGACTGTAGTTCTGGGTGCCCGAAGGAGCTAACACTGGCACAAGCCAGCAGAAGCTAGCCTTTTCATGCTGTTCAGGTCTTTATCTGATGGGATGAGTGCTTCTTCACATTTTATGGAAGGCAGTCTTTGCCATCCACAGGGTTTGCTAATTTAAATGTTCACCTCTTGGGCTGAAAATGTGGCTTCGTGGTAGAGTGCTTGCCTAGCATGCATAAAGCCCTGGGTTCGATTCCTCAGTACCACATAAACAGAAAAGGCCAGAAGTGGTGATGTGGTAGAGTGCTAGCCTTGAGCACAAAGAGGCTCAGGGACAGTGCTCAGGCCCTGAGTTCAAGACCCAGGACTGGCAAAAAAAAAAGTTCATCTCATTCAAATCACCTCTATGTCTGCACCAGAAATTTAAAAGAAGGAACCTCTTCCCTTATAACTTCTTTTTTGCCTTAAATTCAAACTTTATATTAAAATTGTTACTCTAGCTTTCTTCTGTCTTGTTAGCATTTTCTATTACACTATTTTTAATATATCACTTGTAAACAAAATACATTGCTAGGTGTACCTCTAAAAAACTACATTCTGCAATCCTTATGATTTATAAAATTAATCTCACATCTACTGTAATTTCTGAGACACTGGAATTATACTTGCTAGCCTTTCAAGTTTTATTTTCATTATTCTTTCTTTGTTGCCTAACATTTGACAGATCATATTTTCTTCTGTTTTGTATTTTGTTTTTATTCTTCAGGTAGTGACCCTAATTTACCACTTATTATACTTTTTTTGTTTTGGTCATGGGCTTTAACTTAGGGTTTTGCCACTGTCCTTGAGCTCTCTTGCTCAAGGAAAGCACTCTACTACTTTGAGCCACAGCACCATTTCTGGATTTCCAGTGGCTAATTGGACATAAAAGTCTCACAGACTTTCCTGCTTGGGCTGGCTTTGAACCACGATCCTCAGATCTCAGCCTCCTGAGTAGATAGGATTATAGTCATGAGCCACCATCACCCGACTTCTGGCTTGTCATTGCCCTTGTAGATGTCTAAAGTTTAGTAAATTCTTTCTTTCTAGATTCTCTATTCACATCTCACTTTCCACCAGCAGTGGCTTAGTTCCAGGCTGTTCAGGATATGTTCTCTCTGGTACCTCTAGAGTTACTTGAGTATGAGAGGGAGCTTTGCTTACTTTACCATACCATCTAGAACCTGAAGTCTTATGTTTAATTCATGAAACATTCATGTCTTACAGATAAGGGATATATTCCTTATAGATAAGAAGTTATACATGCATATGCATTTTTCTTCCCTTTTTTCTTTATTACTTCCTTTCTTCCTTTTTGATTCTCAGAAACCTACCAAATCCCAAACACAGCATTAGATCTTTAAAGAGCTATAAAAATGAACACAATATCATCTTTTCCATCAGAGTTCAGTAAGGTGAAGAGAACGTCTACCCTCACCATTGTATGTGTATGTATGTGCATGTGTAAGTATGTTTATATGCATTTTCTTTCTTACAAGGAGTAATATGAACTAGAATTATAAGAAAGTTTTAGCCAGGCACCAGTGGCTCATGCTTCTAATCATAGCTACTCAGGAGGCTGAGATCTAATGATCACAGCTTGAAGCTAGCCCCAGCAGAAAAGTCCCCATGAGACTCTTATCTTCAATTAACCACTCAAAACTGGAAGTGGAACGGTGGCTTCAAGTGGCAGAGTACTACCCTTGAGCAAAAAAAAAAGAGCCCAGAGATGAGGCCCATGCCCTGAATTCAAGCCTAATGACTGAGGGGGGGGGGGGAAGAAGAAAGTTTTAAAAAGGAAGTAACTGGGCCTAAACCCAGGAAGGTTTAATAGAATGGTATTTGACCAAAATCATAACGGATTATGTAAATTTTCAACAGGTTAACATTGGTAAAGACGACATTTCCTGTGCAAAAAGAATGTCAATGATGGCATTGAAGGGCAGGGGTCATGGCTCAGGTAGTAGAGCACCCACCTAGCAAGCATGAGGCCATGAGTTCAAATCCCAGTACTGATGAGAAAAGGTGAAAGAAAGAAAGGAATAAATGAAGGAAAGGAAGACAGAAAATAATAACATGGAACTATAAAGACATATTTATTGAAAAGAAAATAATTCAGTTTGACCAAAAAAGACATAAAAGCAATAAGTTTATTTTTTTTGGGGGGGGGGGGTTGTTTGTTTATTTGTTTTTTGCCAGTCCTGGAGCTTGAACTCAGGGCCTGGGCACTGTCCCTGAGCCTCTTTGTGCTCAAGGCTAGAGCTCTAATACTTGAGCCACAGCTCCACTTCTGGCTTTTTCTGATTATGTGGTACTGAGGAATCGAACCCAGGGCTTCATGCATGCTAGGCAAGCACTCTACCAGAAAGCCACATTCCCAGCCAAAAGCAATAAGTTTTTTGTTGGTGGTGGTTTTGGGTTTGTTTTGTTTTGTTTTGTTGGTGGGTTTTTTGGGGGGTTTTTGTTTGTTTTGTCCACTCCTGGGGCTTGGACTCAGGGCCTGAACACTGTCCCTGGCTTCTTTTTGCCCAAGGCTAGGCGCTCTACCTCTTGAGCCACTGCGCCCCTTCTGGCTGTTTCTGTTTCTGTGGTGCTGAAGAACCAAACCCAGGGCTTCCTGCATGCTAGGCAAGCTCTCTACCATTAAGCCACATTCCCAGCCCCAGCAAGAAGTTGTTGTTGTTTTTTTAAACAATGTATGTATTTATTTATTTAGCCAGTCCTGGGCCTTGGACTCAGGGCCTGAGCACTGTCCCTGGCTTCTTTTTGCTCAAGGCTAGCACTCTGCCACTTGAGCCACAGTGCCACTTCTGGCCATTTTCTGTATACGTGGTGCTGGGGAATCGAACCCAGGGCTTCATGTATACGAGGCAAGCACTCTTGGCACTGGGCCATATTCCCAGCCCAGCAATGAGTTTTTAAGAGTTAGAAATAGGGGCTGGGAATATGGCCTAGTGGCAAGAGTGCTTGCCTCGTATACATGAGGCCCTGGGTTCGATTCCCCAGCACCACATATACAGAAAATGGCCAGAAGTGGCGCTGTGGCTCAAGCGGCAGAGTGCTAGCCTTGAGCAAAAAAGAAGCCAGGGACAGTGCTCAGGCCCTGAGTTCACGGCCCAGGACTGGCCAAAAAAAAAAAAAAAAAAGAGTTAGAAATACTTTATTTCTCCATATCCTAGGCTATATGTGTGTAAATTTCTAAGTTGGTAAGGTTTCTTTCTGTATACATTATGAAGTGTTTTGTGATTCTTCTGGTCACAGTTCTGACAAGAAAGCCACCCAGCACTCTGTCCTCTTTCTTAAGGGTCCCTGAATCTTTGGTCCATTATCACAGCTGATATCTTTCAGACTCTTTTATTCAGCCAGCTGGCAGGATGTAATCTCTATAGAAAAAGGAAAAATCCAAACCCCCTAAAATGTATATTCAGATATTCCCTTTCTCTCATCATCCTGCTATTAAAATAGAAAATGTTTAAGTTAGTCCAACCCAATTTTCTCTTTAGAAAGCTAAGTAGACTTGCACATTTCCTGGAGATTGAGCAATCATTGAGCCTAATTATCTTTCTAAGCTTTTAATATGAACCTATTATCCTAAAATCCCAAAGCAAATTCTTTCTCTTTCTTTAAAAAGGAGAGAGACTGCATTACTCTCTCTTTCCTGGGAGTGATTCTTATTTTTCTATTGCTGCAGTGTGATTGAGGTTTTTGCTCCCTTGGATTCCCTTTTCCTTTCCTTTCTTTCTTCTTTGTTGTTGTTGGGTTTTTTTTCCCCCTCACGGCTAGCACTCTACCACTTGAGCCACAGTTCCACTTCCTACTTTCTTGATGTGTAATTGGAGATGAGTTTCTCAGAGTTTCTTGTCCAGGTGGCTTCAAACTATGATCTTCAGATCTCAGCTTCCTGAGCCTTCCTGAATTAAACCAATTGTGTGTGTATGTGTGTCTGTCTGTCTGTGTATTGGTCCTGGGGCTTGAACTGAGGGCCTGGGCTCTGTCTCTGAGCTTTAGTGCCCTAGGCTAGCCTATTACCACTTCAGCCACAGGCCCACTTCCAGCTTTTTGGTGGTTGAGATGAGTCTCTTCGGTTTGTCTGCTCAGGCTGGCTTCAAACAGTGGTCCCTAGATCTCAGCCTTCTGAGTAGCTAGGATTATAGGCTTGTGCTTCCCACACCTGGCCCAATTTTCTATTTTAATATGTTCTTTAAGGGCTGGGGATATGGCCTAGTGGCAAGAGAGCTTGCCTCGTATACATGAGGCCCTGGGTTCAATTCCCCAGCACCACATATACAGAAAACGGCCAAAAGTGGCGCTGTGGCTCAAGTGGCAGAGTGCTAGCCTTGAGCAAAAAGAAGCCAGGGACAGTGCTCAGGCCCTGAGTTCAAGGCCCAGGACTGGCCAAAATATATATATATATATATATATGTTCTTTAAGAGTTCGTGGTAGTTAAGAAGTTTTGTTTTGTAGAGATAGGACCTCGCTATGTTTTCCAGGCTGCTCTCGCACTTCTTTGCTCAGGGCATCGTCCTAAACAGCCTCTCCAGCGCTGGGACCTTCGTCATACATCACTGTGCGTTTTTATCATTTCTTCATTGGGGATATCCATTCGAACTGGTCAGTGATCTCTTAGGGAAAAAAAAAAAGGGGTGAAAAACTGCCGCATGTTTGCCTCTTCTCCCCCTTTCTTTTGTTCCTTATTTTGTCTATTGTCACAGTCTTAAGAATGCTTCCCAGTGCTCTTTCCGATTTCTTGCAAATGGCATCCTCTTTGTGCCTTCCATTTCTTAGCCCATGCTCGCCCCTCAGTCCTAGGCTACAAAATGACATGTTAAGCTCAGACACTTAGGAAATCTATACCCTGTTTCAAGAGGTTCTTCTGAGTAGGCAGTAAGAGATTATAATTAAGCTGCCATGTAGAGCTTTTGAAAGAGAAAATTTCAACAGAAAATTATAGCCACAGTGGATTCCTGATTACTCATAAGATAAAATTGCATGAATAATTGAAATTCACAGGTTATCCTAATAAAATTGACTTCCCTCTCTGTCATTAGCCCTTATTTCCTGCCATTCCTTGCCACTTTCATAATTTATAATCACATCCAATGAGGCATGATGATACACACCTGTAATCCCAGTACTTAGGAGGCTGAGGCAAAGAGGTTTGTGAGTTCCACACAGCCTGGACTACAGACCAAGACCTTGCATCAAAAATAAATATGTAGGGGCTGGGGCTATAGCCTAGTGGCAAGAGCGCTTGCCTCGTATACATGAAGCCCTGGGTTCAATTCCCCAGCACCACATATACAGAAAATGGCCAGAAGTGGTGCTGTGGCTCAAGTGGCAGAGTGCTAGCCTTGAGCAAAAAGAAGCCAGGGACAGTGCTCAGGCCCTGACTCCAAGGCCCAGGACTAGCCAAAAATAAATAAATATGTAAATAAACAAACCCCTCATATAATTCACATCCAAAATTTGGAAAGGTGGCAGTAGGATTGAGTATAGACCATATTAATTAAAGCCATCTACATGAAGGACTGCATGGACGCATTAGAGCACACGGATATATCAGCTATGAATGCTGGAAGCCTTTCAGGAGGACTTTTTAGTTAGGTGAAGGGAAGCATGAAAGAAGCTATCTGTCAAATAGAAGTCAGTTTGTAAGATGTGCTGAGAACTCAAGAACAAGGAATAATAGAACACACCTGTGACCAGTGCAAATCGGCGCTGAAGAAATACAGCTCCAGTCAGATTGAGTACTCCTTATCCGAAATGCTCGGGATCACAAAGCTCTGTGTGTGTGTGTGTGTGTGTGTGTGTGTGTGTGTGTGTGTGTATGTGTATGCTCAAGTGCACCCATGTGGCACTGGGGCTAAAACACAGGGCCTAGGCATTGTGCCTTAGCTTTTCACTTCAAGGCTGGCCCTCTACCAGTTGAGCTACTAGGTTTTTGCTTGTTAATTGGAGGTAAGAGTCTCCTAGACTTTCCTGCTGACTTCTAATTGTGATCCTCAGATCTCAGCCTCCTGAGGAGCTTAGATTACAGGTGTGAGCCACTGGCACCCAGCTAGAAAGCAGTATTTTTTGGAATACTGGGGTCTTGCATTTGCCAGGCAGGCACTGTAGCTCTGAGCCACACAGCCCCCTAAAAGCAATTTTATGTCTCTATATAATTGTACACCATACATGAGGTCAGGTGTGGTGTGTAGGTACTCAAAAGTTTTGGACGCCAGGTGCCAGTAGCTCATGCCAGTAATCCTAGCTACTCAGAAGGCTGAGATCTGAGGATTGAGGTTCAAAGCCAGCCAGGACAGAAAAGTCCATGAGACTCTTATCCCCAATTAACCCCCAGAAAACTGTAAGCAGTGCTGTGGCTCAAAGTGGTACAGCCTTGAGTGGGGAAAAAAAAAAAAGCTCAGGGACAGCACCCAGGCCCTGAGTTCAAGCTCCACAACCAAAAAAAAAAAGTTTTGGTGTTTTGAGCAGGTTTTGGATTTTCACAATATGAATGCCCCAAAACTGTATATGCAACAGTGATTTGTCCACAAAGTCTGTGTCCTCCCCTCTATCCAGAGAAATATCAGCCTCACCTCAGAACAGCAGAACTGAATATTTTTGAGCCATGTCCTAAACATATCAATTCGAAACTTAGGAGATAAAGCCCAGCTATTTGTGTTTCAATCAGCCTCTAGGTGTTTCTGACGCAGAGTAACTTTAAGAACTACTGCAATAAAATCCAGGGGGACAGTATTTAAAGAGCACCCTCCTCATCATACATTCCTCTAATTTACATTCCACTAATTCTAAATAGGCAGGGATTTGAGCACCTTATAGCTAGTCTATGACTTTGTAAAGTAAAAACCAAACCAAGATCTAGCACCAGGAAAAGCATGCATAATGTCTTATCATCAAATAATTCCTGAACTAAGCCTATCAGGTTGAGTCAGGCTCTCATCTCAGTCACCAGGGATCAAGACTGACATAAAACCAAGCTGCATTTTTCATTCCTTCCTTTGTGCTCTGCTTCCTCTTATCCCTTCTCAAGGCCTCGCGGTGCCCAGCCGTTCACACTGCATTTTACTTTCTCATTTTCCTTCTGCCCGGAACTTGTCAAATTATAACAGATGAACAGTGATATCACCAAAGCTAAGTAGCTTCAGAAAGAAACAAGGGCTTTATCTGTAGCCTAGACACTCAATTCTGAAATGCAAAGTTTAAAAAATTGTTTTTATTCTAGGATTGCTTGCAGCTCTTTAGCATGTTTCATTTGCCAGTGCTTTTTTTTCCCCCAATATATTTCATGGAGTCTAAAGATTATATCACTAAGATAAAATACTTGCCATTATATATGAAAGGAGCATATGACAGGGTTTAAAAACTATAGTACAGGCAGTTGATAAGAGTTCTTCAAAATCAAACATGGTACCATTTGAAGCTAAATTATTGGAAACTGTAAAATACTTAAAAGGAGTAATGTTGTACACCCTGGAAGGACAAAACCCACTTATGACACTTGAGTATGTCAACCTAGTTGCGACAGTTAATGAAAGATTCTGAAAAGTTAACAAATGGAACTGAACATCTTTGCTACCCTGCACAAAGTGGGAGCCAGAAGAGGTGCCTGAGAACCTACAATGTGAACTCGTTCAGCTGCCAATCAATGCGGAGCTGAAAGCCAGGAATAACCTCCTACTATCCCACTGCTTGAGCCCTGTAAACCTTACGCCTCGATGACAATTGTCACTTTGAGGAACACACGAAAATGCATGTATGTTTGGAACAACTCACTGCTTTGAATACTTTTTTCTTTTTTCCAATATTCACCACTGCAGAATCAACTGTGCTCCTGAAGATTACTGGCTGAATGAAACCTGGAAAAGCAATTGCAAAGAGCAACGTCTCAATACCAGCTAACATCATGTGCTTCACCAGAGAGAAGCAGTTCCAGCCATCTCATTACAGGTGAATTAAGTAAATGGTCGACCAAATATAGCGGGCTAATTTTTAAATGGGTCATGTTGTGTGGTCCTCAAATGCTACTATCAACAACCAAAAAATGACTATTAGCAGGAAAAAGGTTCCCCACTTCTACATTAAATACAACACTCCCTTCCCTCTTCTCTGTTCCTAACAGCCATCATTTAACTTTGTTTCCCATGGACTTATCTCTAAGAATCCCATGTAAATGAACTCATTACAGTATTGGTCCTTTTGTGACCAATGTTTATTTCTTTCACTCAGCAGAATGTCTTCAAGGTTCTTCTTTGTTGTAGCATGGGTCAAAGCCTTTAGGATTGTTTTCTAAAGGGGAAAACATTGACGTTTCCTTAGTAAAAGATAATTCATAGTGGCCAGCATCTTTGTGTTATGGCAGAACATACTTGTTTGAAAGAAACAGAAGGCTGGGGTGAACTCTGTCTGATAGAATACACTTTCCACAGGGGAAATAAATATACCTTGTTTGTTTTCATTGAACCCAGGCGTCTCCCAATTGCTACAACAGTAAGTAATCAGTTTTTCTTACAGGAAATTTCAGTCTTGTAGCTGTATTCAAGTCAAGTAGAAATTTCGTAATAGTTTCAGTGAAGGCAGCTGTGAAAACTGCTTAACTAGAAAGCTGTCAGGTGTCCAATTTATCCTGCTCACTGGTTTCTGATGTGGTAACGGTCTGAATCAAAGCTGGTGAGCTCAAAATACAGAGTAGTGTTTGATTCCAGAGCTCAGCTTCTCTAGACTGTTTGATTGATCTTGTTTATGACAACTTGCAACCATACCCTTTAAAAATATATATTACTTCTGAGCTCATAAGAGGGCCAGTTCATTTCCCTTTCTATCAGTAAGAAAATAGAATCTTCTTTAGTAATAATTTATAGTTATTTCATTTATCTCCAGAGCCTTGGAGACATTTACCTGTGAATACTAAGAAGATAGAATGGGTTTTTTTTGTTTTGTTTTGTTTTGCTGATTGGCTGATTGTTGTCACACTGCCACACTGTGGTAGAATAAGGAAATGCACTTCTCTGGAAAGATTCCCTTTGGCTTTATCTTCAGTCTCTCTGATGATTTTTATTCTCTCATACATTTACAAAATACATGTTGAATATCTTTCCTAAGGTCTGGAGGTGGAGCTCTATAATGGAGTGCTTTTATTTAGCATGCATAATATTCTGGGTTCTATCCCCAGAATTAAAATAAACAAATAAATGTAATACCTACCATGAATGAAAAAAAGTTTTAAGAAATAGTTTGCTGAACTATTCACTAAGTCATTACTAGTTATTTAAAAGAAAAACCAGATGAATAGAGTTCACTGCTCTAAAAGCACTTACTGTGATTTCTGACATTATTTTTAAAACTTGTAATTATTTTACCATTTATAAAATAATTGAACTTGATATATTTCAGTGTGCATTAGAGCATTTCAATTCATGCCATGAGAAGAGATGCCATTTTACATTTGTAGCTCTGAGAGGGTATTTTAACTTTTGTTATGCTCGCTAATTACTGTAATTTTTGCTACCTTTTTTTTTCACTGAAACATTTCCTAAAAGTTCTAATAAAGTCAAGATATGGAAAGAAAGCTTTCTCCAGTATAAATTTTTAAAAAATAGTCTTGTCCAAGATAGTCATTATGTAGAATGATTCAACATGAAACTAGACGTTTTAACTTACTGAGTATATTTGATAAAGATGCCAAAACTCAGAATTTTGTGATAATGTTTCCTCAAATTTCATTCATTCTCTTTCTCTTTTTCTCTGGCAGTACTCAGGGTCTTGCTATTGTTAGACACATACTTTACCTAGCATTTTAGCGTCCATTATTTTTTAGTAGGTTCCTATTTCTTGCCAGCCTAGGTCCTCCTATTCATACATCCTGTCTTAGCTGGGAGGACAGATGCATGCCACCACACCTAGCAATTTTCTGTTAAGATAGAATATTGTACATTTTTGCCCAGCTGGCCTCAAACCTCAATCTTCCAATTTCAGTTTCCTGAGTAACTAGGGTTACAGGTATGAGGGATCATGCCCAGTATATTATGAGTAGCATAATGTAATCTCGACTGTCTTGCCCTGTCCTGCCCAGGATGTGAATTATCCCTTTGTTCAGTGTATCCATGCTGCGTCTGCTACCCACTCATTAGTAATTAGTCATCTCAGTTAATCAGACTGACTGTCATAGTGTCTCAGTGCTTAAGGAACCCTTCATTTTACTTAATAGTGGCCCCAGACCACATCATCCTATTTAATGGTTATTGTTATTAATTTCTCGCTGTGCCTAATTCATAAATTAAACTTTGTCATAGGTATGTGGGTATAGGGAAAACAAAGTACAGTACATAGACACTTCTCATCTTACAATGGCATGACATCCTGATAAACACACCATTAACTGAATACACTCTAAGTCAGAAATACACCCAATATGCCTTTCCTACCGAACATCATAGGTTAGTAACATAGCGCCCTGTAGACAGTTGTCTCTTTTACTGTGTGGCTGACTGGGAACTGTTACTGCCTAGAATCAGAAGAAAGTATCACACCTTGTGTGAAAGATCACACCTTCAAGAAGTTCCAGAAAGAAAGACATAAAACCATTCTTATTTGCAGAAATAGAATCACCACTGTAGCAATCCAATAGAATCTACAAAAAAAAGACAACCCACAAAAGGCCACTCGAACAAGTGAATTTAATAGGATTGTAGAATGTGTTCAATATACAAACGTCAATGCTGTGGATTTGTTAGACTAATCAAATCTATTTGACTAAGGTTAGTATGATACTATAATGGTAGATATGTGCCATTTATCAAAAAAACCTACAGATGGTACAGACACAGAAAATGAAATCTAAGTAAACTATTAGCTTTAGCAAAAATAATGTAGCAACACCAGTCCAATTGTAACAACTTTTCACTAATTATTACCAATTATTATGCAAGATGTAAATAACAGGACATTGAGGGTAGAAAGCCTTTGTGAGGATTTTCCCCATAAACTGCTCTAGAAAATTAATTTTCATAAAAATAATATAGATAGGGGCTGGGGATATGGCCTAGTGGCAAGAGAGCTTGCCTCGTATACATGAGGCCCTGGGTTTGATTCCCCAGCACCACATATACAGAAAACGGCCAGAAGTGGCGCTGTGGCTCAAGTGGCGGAGTTCTAGCCTTGAGCAAAAAGGAAGCCAGGGACAGTGCTCAGGCCCTGAGTCCAAGGCCCAGGACTGGCCAAAAAAATAAATAAATAAATAATATAGATAAAATTACGATTAAAGAAAACTGTGTCACGTTTTCCCAGATTGGTTACTAAGTTCATTTAAGGCATGGTCTCACTATGCGGCCCAAACTGGCTTGGTGGGCCGTGGGCCACATTTGCAGCCCACCTGCCTCAACCTCCTGAACACTGGGATTATAAAATATTAGATGTTTATTTAATAGAAACAATGCCTATTAATCAGGCCAGGCATTGCTCATATAGCAAGTGAACAAGACTAGAATGGATTTTTTTTTTTTTTTTTACTGGGAACTCTTTTTTTTCTTTTTTTTTTTAATGTGGTGCTGGGGAATCGAACCCAGAGCTTCATGTATACGAGTCAAGCACTCTTGCCACTAGGCCATGTTCCCAGCCCTAGAATGGATTTTTTTTTTAATGGCCTCATTGCATTCTGTCATTTTGTCAGCCCTTGATCATTGGACATTTTGGCTATCTGCAACTTTTTACAATGCATCCCATTGATTACTGGGATTAGGGGACATGTAGTCCTGTCTAAACCGTCATTTTATCCAAGCACTAGTGCCTCGGGCCTATAATCCTAGCTATTCAGCAGGCTGAGATCTGAAGGATTGTAATTCAAGCCCACCTAGGAAGGAAAGTCTAGAAAGTCGAGACTTGGTCTTCAAAATAATCAGCAAAAGTCAAGAGGGAGGGAGGGAGGAAGGGAGGGAAGGAAGAAGGGAGGGAGGGAGGAAGAAGGAAGGAAGGAAGGAAGGAAGGAAGGAAGGAAGGAAGGAAGGAAGGAAGGAAGGAAGGAAGAAAGAAAGGAAGGAAATTTGTTTTACATTTGTTTTGTTTTGCCAGTCCTGGAGCTTAAACTCAAGGCCTTAGCACTGTCCCTGGCTTTCTTTTGCTCAAGACTAGCACTCTGCCACTTGAGCCACAGCGCCACTTCTGACTTTTTCTATATATGTGGTGCTAAGGAATAGAACCCAGGGCTTCATGTATATGAGGCAAGCACTCTACCACTAGGCCATATTCCCAGCCACAAACATTTTTATATCCCACACAAATTATGATATAATTGAGGATAGAGTGGATGAGTAGAAGTGGGACTAATATGTTCTACCTGGCTCAAGGAGAGCAGCTTTTCTTGCTTTGGTGGCACAGGTGAAGGGCAGGAGGGTCTTCCTAGAATACCGCCCCTTCCCGTCAGACAATCCCAGTTGCACTGTCCGCTGAGCTGCGCTGCTCCCCTGTGGCCGTAGGTGGTACTACAGCACAGGCACCTAGAGAAGCCTCTTGGATTCCATCCTAGACTGGTTTCTCAAATCCATTTTAAAACTGTAGTCTTTTTCATCAACTCATAAAGAAAAGGCTCGCACACTCAGAAAGATAAAATGTGTGAGAGTTAGGACCATTAAAGAAAAACACTTCTTTAAGAGATCTGAGCATCTAGCTGAAAACCCAAGAAACAAAAAAATTCTTAACCACTGGAAGTTTCTAGCTCTTGGCTCTGGCTCCAGCCTCCTCCTTCTGCCCTTAGTCATAAATGGGTCCTTTAGCCAGCAAGAAGCAAGGCCTCCAGTGGGCGGTTGTTGTTTTATGGGACTTTCCACATGTCCAGCAAACCCTGTACTGGCTCTCCCCAGGGGCCTGACTCGAACATCTCTTAAAATGGGTACTTCTGGCTAGGGTGGGGGGCTGCCTGTGCCTTCTAGAAGCCTCCTCAGCTCCAAACAGGAATTCTGCTCTGCTCAGCTCTCTCCCCAGCTCAACTGGAGGGTCTTTAAGCATACCTCTCATTTTGTCGGCCTTTCTTGCCTGGGAGACAGTTAAGTCCTAAACAGAAACAGGAATCTAGAATGCTCCAAGGAAAGAAACACACCAGCAGGATGATCTAGTAGCATATTCTCTCCATCCAGTTCCATTACATTCAGTGCTTAGGGAGCCCCTGTTGATCAGCTTCCTGGTGCTAGGAAGGCAAGGGGATGAGGCATTACTTCCTGCTATTAGCTTTGCACAGCCTGATCCTCCTTTCAAACACTTCCTGGGTGGACAGAGTTTGGGGTGTTGCATTCCAATGCCTAAACTTTACTCGAGGCTAAAGCACCTGTGTTTCTGAAAGCAATAGGTGGCTATCCACATGATTCTAGTGTACAACCCAGCTGTGAGAAACTGCCTCCGAGTAGCTGTATTAGGGGGGAAAACTGAGGCTCAAATACTTCAAACACAGTTCTAAGGGCAAGGATTGCAGGTAAGTTGGTAAAAACCTACTGGAGGATAAGGCGTGATTTTGGACGTCTGCCAGTTTTGCTTGCATTCTTCTTTGTATGCATTCTTCTTCTCTTAGAATTACCTTGATTTTCCTGTGGAAAACTACTTGCCTGTCCAAGTTCTTGCCATTAAAGTGGAGCTGGGCCCCATTCTTGCTTCTCCACTCCCAACCCCAGTGCCAACCCACGCATAGCCCAACACAGCCAAGCTCTGATTTTGGTCTTTTGCAGCTACTGCTGGCTCTGAATTCTATCAATTCTGAACTTTTACACTTAATTCCTACCCTTAGACTTTTCCATTATTCAGTCAACCCATCCCTGTCCTTCTCCTTTTCTTTCTTTTTTCTGAGTTTGACATGGGCTTTGTCATTTACAACCAAAAATGTTCTAGTGGAAATTCATGAGGCTTTCAGATGAGATACACTGATTTACATTCCATCCATTACAGAGGGGAGAATTGACTCCTTGGTATGTGTTGATATTTTGAGACTTTTTCATTCTTTTTTTTTTAACTTTATTTTTGATGCTAGTCCTGGGAATTGAACTCAGAGTCTGGGTGCTATCCCTGAGCTCTTTTCTTTCTTTCTTTCTTTCTTTTTTTTTTTTGTTTTGTTTGTTTTTGCCTGGGCCTTGGACCCAGGGCCTGAGCACAGTCCCTGGCTCCTTTTTGCTCAAGTCTAACACTCTGCCACTTGAGTCACAACACCATTTCTGGCCATTTTCTGTGTATGTGGTGCTGGGGAATTGAACCCAGGGCTTCATGTATACGAGTCAAGCACTCTTGCCACTAGGCCATATTCCCAGTCCCGACTTTTTCATTCTTGTTCTATGATAAAAAAAAAATTTCCATCATTGCTCTTATCAAAGATGAAGATAATTAAATATAAAAATACCATTTAGGGGCTGGGAATATGGCCTAGTGGTAAGAGTGCTTGCCTCGTATACATGAAGTCCTGGGTTCAATTCCTCAGCACCACATATACAGAAAACGGCCAGAAGTGGTGCTGTGGCTCAAGTGGCAGAGTCCTAGCCTTGAGCAAAAAGAAGCCAGGGACAGTGCTCAGGCCCTGAGTCCAAGGCCCAGGACTGGCAAAAAACAACAACAACATTTAATTGATATAGTTGAACACTGTATAATATACTTTACTTCAAGAATACTCACACATCTACTGAGGTAATGAGACAGTTCACAGTTCTCATAAGATAAAATGAAATAACTTAAGGGAAATCATCATCTTAAGCTGTATCATAGGCACTATCAGCCCATTTCAGTTTCTGTCACAAAGTTCCTGAATGGTTACTTATGGTTCATGTTGCTAGTTGTATAAGTGCAAATTGTATTGGGCAAGTAAATGATGAGTGTAGAAAACGTTATTTCTTTTCTTCCTGCCAATCCTTGGGGGTCTGGGCATTGTTCCTGAAGGGTTTTTTTGCTCAAGGATAATGCTCTACTACTTAAGCCACAGCTCCACTTCTAGCTTTTTGGTGGTTAATTGGAGCTAAGTCTAACAAACTTCCCTGCCTGGATTGAAAGTCCAACATGGACATTCTTTTCTGGACTGGCTTTGAGACACACTCCTCAGGTTGCAGCCTCCTGTGTAACTAGGATTTTCGGCATGAGCCACTAACACTTGGTGAAAATGTGATTTGTTTTTTGCCTTTTTATTTTTAAGGCTATAATCATCCTAGGAATGTGGTAAAGATCAATTTCAACAACATGTTCTAAGACACTTGGGAAACAGAAGCACTGTGTGTGACTACATGGCAGTGTTCTCTCGGCCCAGCAAGTCACTGAATTCATGTTCATTTGCATATATATTCTTTATTATGGAGCTTATTAATATCCTATACTTTTCATTCGATTTTAAAACAAAAAAACCCACAGGCTGTTTTATAGAGTGCTATTTCATACAATGGATGGCTTTATCTTGCCTTTCATTCTCTTCAGCCTTTCTGTGGCATTTAACCACCCTGTCAACCCACTCTTGAAATTCCTTCCTCTCTTTGACTCAGGGACTCAACATTCTCCTACTTCTTCTTGACCTTTGCAACTACTTTGGACTTGCCTCACTCTGGGGACACCTCTCAAGCTCTGATTTCAGTCTCTGTGGAGCAACTGGAGAATTTGCCCCTTTTCGTCTATCTTTTATCACGCGATGGTTCCACCCTCCTGTACTTGTATCCTGCCATTTCTAAAACTTCATCATCATTACCATTGCAATTGGCTGCCTTAGCAGGCAATGTGAGGCACCATAATTCCCAAGTCTCTTGCCTCTTTTTTTCTTACCTTTCTTTTTTTTTTTTTTTTTTTTTTTTTTTTTTTTTTTTTTGGCCAGTCCTGGGGCTTGGACTTAGGGCCTGAGCACTGTCCCTGGCTTCTTCTTGCTCAAGGCTAGCACTCTGCCGCTTGAGCCACAGCGCCACTTATGGCCATTTTCTGTATATGTGGTGCTGGGGAATCGAACCCAGGGCCTCATGTATACGAGGCAAGCACTCTTGCCACTAGGCCATATCCCCAGCCCCTTACCTTTCTTTTCCTTTTCTTCAGGCTCCAAGTACTTGAGTACCTTTTAGACTTACTCTTTTACTCTACCAGGCAGGAGCCCAGGCTCTCATCCTTTTGCTGCCCATGCTGCTGATTGGGTTCTTCAGCTCCAGGCTCTGCCCATCCTGCCTGACCAGTAAACTGCAGCAAAATCCATTTTTCAAAATGTCTCTCTCTGGGCTGGGAATATGGCCTAGTGGTAGAGTGCTTGCCTCGTATACATGAAGCGCTGGGTTCGATTCCTCAGCACCACATATATAGAAAAGGCCAGGGCTGGGGATATAGCCTAGTGGCAAGAGTGCCTGCCTCGGATACACGAGGCCCTAGGTTCGATTCCCCAGCACCACATATACAGAAAACGGCCAGAAGTGGCGCTGTGGCTCAAGTGGCAGAGTGCTAGCCTTGAGCGGGAAGAAGCCAGGGACAGTGCTCAGGCCCTGAGTCCAAGGCCCAGGACTGGCCAAAAAAAAAAAAAAAAAAAAAAAAAAAAAAAAAAAAAAAGAAAAGGCCAGAAGTGGCGCTGTGACTCAAGTGGTAGAGTGCTAACCTTGAGCAAAAAGAAGCCAGGGACAGTGCTCAGGCCCTGAGTTCAAGGGGGGGAGTCTCTCTCTCTCTCTCTCTCTCTCTCTCTCTCTCTCTCTCTCTCTCTCTCTCTCTCTCTCTCTCTGAGCTCTGTAAGAGCAAGAATAAAATACTGGTCATCTTGGTGGCCCCAACAGATGATTTGGGTTGTATTGTATTATGATCCTTTACTGACTTACTCAAGGGAATTGTGTCATTGTGTGTATATGTGTGATCAGATTTCTTAGCCTAATTCCTCATAATGTGAATTATCCACACCATCCTATTTCTAACAATTCACAGAGTAATCAGTTACTCAATCTGGCTTCTTTTCATAAGCTAATATTAACTGATCATTAAGATCAAACTATTTGACACTCATGAATTCTCTACTACCTGTGTAATTTGTCTCCCCACCTAGATTATGGTCTGATTGAAGCCTGAAACTCCTATTAACCAACTGTTTTAGAACCAGTGTTTTTATTTGCTCCTTACCAAAACACCCTTTCGCCCCACAAATACTGTCAATGACCAAGGACAGCAATAAGATCTGATGTTTTTCTTCCTTTTTTTCTAAGAAAATTTTTTTATCTTTAATATACAAAAGGGTTTCGATGCAACTTGTCAGTTTTTGAGGATGATGATCAAGGAGGTGATCAACATCACCCCTTCCAACTTTCTTCCCCATCTCTCCCAACCCCACCCATCTCCTCGTTTCCTTTTTATATTTATATATAAATGTATATATATATGTGTGTGTGTGTGTGTGTGTGTGTGTGTGTGTGTGTGTTCTTAGATCCATGGTATGTATGCATTTATGTTTTATAGCACCTAACATAAGTGATCATGAGTAACTGATCACTCATTCAAAACTCAGGAGTATTCTATTTTGAATTACTCCTTGACCTCTAAACCCAATGCAAATAGCCCTTTGAGAATATCATTTTTAGTTTTCTTTTTCTTTTGGCCCTGGGGGTCCAAACCAGGGTTCGTGCATGCTAAGCATTTACTCTACCACTGAGCCATGTTTTAGCTCCTGTTAATATCCTTATCCGGATACATAAGAACTTGTCACTGAGTGTCTTCTGGTACCAGCATGGAAGGATATTTGTTTTAGCTAAAACACAAAATCAGAAGAAAAGAAACAACAGGGGCAGTTGGTTCATGTGGCTGAATAAAATAGGATACTCCAGGTAAAAGGCTGCCTCCGAGTTTCTGCACCAGACTAAGAGACCTTAGTAATGGAGGCGCCTGTCATTGCTGATGTTTCTTTAAATTTTCCTTTTTTCTTTCCACAACAAGAATGACCAAACGATCACCTGGTAGCCACCAAAGAATTAATGAGCCTCTTTTAAATGCATAACTCAAAGCCAGAGAGTTATTCTGAGTCCTCAGTAGAATCTAAGGCATTGTGCTGTTGCAGGAAGAAGCCTCCAAAATAGAGTCTTTAGGGCTGTAAAATTCTGCATGTATTTGAATAATTAAACCTTTCTGTACCCCCTCCCCCAGCCGTCCTTTTTATTCCCAGCACACTGCAGACATTAATACCGTGAAGCAATAGTGCACTCACACACTTTTGGAAACAATTGCACTAATTGTGAACTTGCCAAGTCCTAACAAGAATGCTAGTGTACATTCCTCTGCAGTTGTGCCCAGCTCAATGGGGAGATAGCAGTACTTTGTCTCCAGTAGCCAAGGCCCACAGATGGGTCACTTGGCTCGGGCAGAGCTGGGCTGTGCTCTTGGCAGATGGACTGGAAAGTTGGCTGACTTGTCCAGAAACCTGACATCCTGATCATCCCTCGTCTCTTCTCCCAGCTTCTTCCAATACACAGTTCACCTCTCTACCTTTCCCCTGCACCAGCAATTCTGTCTTTTACTGCACAGCTTGCTTTTACACTTGTTCTCTTTGATCATTGCACTTTTTCCAAGTTCCTTAACCTCAGCATTCTTAATATTTAGGGCTGGATAATTGTTGTGAGGGCCCATCCTGTCATGACAACCAAAAATGTCTATAGACGTCGTCAAATGTGCCCTGGTTGGTTGAGAGCCACTGACATAGAAGGATTTTGAATGAATTGTTTGAATTGACCTCTTGGTTGACTATATAGGCATAGTCACAACCCAGGAACAAAAATGGTCATATAAAAATACATTAGAGGGCTGGGGATATGGCCTAGTGGCAAGAGTGCTTGCCTCGTATACATGAGGCCCTGGGTTCGATTCCCCAGCACCACATATACAGAAAACGGCCAGAAGTGGCGCTGTGGCTCAAGTGGCAGAGTGCTAGCCTTGAGCAAAAAGAAGCCAGGGGGTGGGGCTGGGGATATAGCCTAGTGGCAAGAGTGCCTGCCTCAGATACACGAGGCCCTAGGTTCGATTCCCCAGCACCACATATACAGAAAATGGCCAGAAGCGGCGCTGTGGCTCAAGTGGCAGAGTGCTAGTCTTGAGCGGGAAGAAACCAGGGACAGTGCTTAGGCCCTGAGTCCAAGGCCCAGGACTGGCCAAAAAAAAAAGAAAGAAGCCAGGGACAGTGCTCAGGCCCTGAGTCCAAGCCCCAGGACTGGCCAAAAAAAAAAAAAAAAAACAAAAAAACAAAAAAAAAAAAACATTAGAGCCAAAGGATTTCTAACTGAGACTCCTTTGAGTTCAAGAAGAATGTAAGGCAGTGTAATTAGAGTGTTAAAAAGGTGAACAGACCCTTAAATATTGCTGCAATTGGTCCTTCTTCACCATGCACATTTGATGTGCTAGGCTCTAATTCAAGACATATGCAGATGGGAGGAAGATATTTCCGGACATTTTCCCATTCACCTTACTAGAAGTTTTTCCTAAATTCCCAGATCCTGTCTTAAGTGCTTACAAACATCTGGCATCTAAATGTTAACTTCAGGTACATTTCAGCAATCATTATTTTACCTAATTCTTATGATAACCCTTTAAGATATAAACTATTACTCCTGTTTTCGAGATAAGGCTCAGAGAAGTTAAAAGGACTTAATACCAAGTTAACAAGCCGAACGTGTCAGGGCACGATGAGCCTTATCTCTTTTCTTCCTATGAGAACCAAAGCCAGGAGAAGAAATAAAGCCTTCTTCTATATGGGCAGGCAGATTTTGTTGGTGGCCCCACCGTGGTTCTGATGCATGGCCTGGCCATGGCCGGGCGTGAAGGCCAGTGTCCGGCAGAATTCACATTCGCACATGGTTGCTGTGAAATGTTACCCAGGGCTGTACCTTGGAAGGAACTTTTCTTCCAAATGCTTTCCATGGGAGCTGAGTAGAGTTATCCACCCCTGTAGTCCTAGCAGCACTCTAGAGGCTGAAACAGGAGGATCCGTGAGTTCAGGAGTTCAGGGCAACATAATGAGACAGAGAGAGAGAGAGAGAGAGAGAGAGAGAGAGAGAGAGAGAGAGAGAGAGAGAGAGAGAGAGAGAGAGAGAGAAGAGAGAACCTGAGTTCAGTCCACACCGGGAACAGGAGTCTGGTTTGGGTCTGTTATGAGGCTATTGCTGAGATTGGCCGTGGGAGAAAGCAGTGGCAGGGATGGTGGGGTTGATAAGAGAACTACAGACCCTGAGACTGGGTAGATGAGAAGAGATGAGGTCCACAGGCCAAGGAGGGGAGCAAGAGTGCACCCCAGCCTGGGGTGGCCAGTACATTTCCACATTCTCTTTGAGCTTACTCCCCCTTAAGAATGAACCACAAAGTGCTTGACTTAATCAGAATTCATCATCTTGGCTCTGCGGCTGCCAGGCTGGGATGGAGGTGTGGGCGGGGCTGATTCCTCCTGAGGTGAGGAGGTAGATTCTGTCCCAGCCTTTCCACCAATTCTAGGGATTTGCTGTCACATTTGGTGTTTCTTGGCTTCTAGAAGCCTCATCCTGCCGTCTGTCTTCATCCTTACCTGCATCAGAGGAGTGAGCAGTTCCCTTTGTTATTCCCCTAGAGACACCTTCCCTTCACTCAGTAGGAGTGAGCAGGGTGACACCAGTGCTCCCACTCGGGGCTCAGATACTCGGGGGGGGGGGGGCGGGGGCTGCTGAGCCGTAATCAAGCCGCCATCACCTGGGTTCTGGAAGGGGAAAAGCTACTACAGGTGTCTTTCAAAGCACAGAAAGCAGACATGTGGCTTTTCAACACTGAGAGTTCCAATCTGAGTTCGGGAAGTTAGAAGACAGACATCTTTCGAAATAAACAGAGATTGGAGATTAAAAGGAACACCTTTTAAGTGAAACAATCTGAAAGACTTAGAGCATGTGCCAGTGACCCAGAAACAATTAAGACATAATTAAGGTATGCTGAAGCATAGGGACAGAGTTAATTCATATCTACTGGACTGGAACCATAACACACACACACACACACACACACACACACACACACACACACACACACACACACACACCCCTGTGAAGCTCCAGTCAAGAAAGCCTCAGAGTTCTAGCCAAAACCAAGGGAGCATCTGCACATGCTTTTACATAGAAACTATCAGCTCTGTGTGTCCAGCAAGAGTCCCAGGCCCCCTGACTGCAGGGGAGGGGCATGGAACCATCTCAGATAATCATGGAGCTCCGCCCACACCATCACCACCACACACCCCATTTCAATGTCAGGCCCAGGGGGCACACAGCAATCAAACCAAATGCTGCTTTGATTCGGGAGGGACATGAGTTTGGAACTGTCAGAAGTCACATCCCTCCCCAAGCAGGTAAGTGCAGGAACGGGTACATGGAAATTCTGGGCACCCTTGGAACAGACTAGGTCCCCCAGGCACCCAAAGCTGCTGCTCACTTGCCTTTTCTCTCAGTTTTGTGAGCTACCACTGTATCTAGTTAATTCTTTTTTTTTGGGGGGGGGGATGGAGGGGGAGGTGCTTGAACTCAGGGCCCAGGTGCTGTCCTTGAGTTTTTAAACTCAAGGCTGGCACTCTACCATTTGAGCCACAGCTCTGCTTCTGGCTTCTTGGTGATTAGTTGGAGGTAAGAATGTCATGGTCTTTCCAGCAGGGCTGGCTTTAAATGTGGTCCTCAAGTCTAAGCCTCCTGAGTAGTTGGGATTACAGGTATGACCCACTGGTACCCAGCTGGTACATATTAATCTTTAAAAAAAAACAAACTTATTGTTATAAAGATGATGTACAGAGGTATTAGAGTTACATAAGTCAGGTAAAGAGTACATTTCTTTTTGGAAAAATCTCACCCCTTCCATTTCTTTCTCCCAGTTTCTACCACCATCCCCATCTAGTCAGTATGAACCATCACTTCACCCCCAATGGAATCCCGAGAAATACACTTGGGATCTGTTTCAAAATAATAGAAAGGGAACTGTTTCCCCCGAGTTGACTACCACTAAAAGAGAACAACAGAAACCATGGCTGGCTGTAGACCAGCCACTGATAACTCACACTGAAAGCTTACACAGTCAGTCACTTGCTGGAGGCGTCGGGGCCCCTGTGATCAAGGATGTCATGACGAGGAGGGGTTCCCAGCCTGTGGTTATCTGTCTCCGCTGAGGTCTGCCTTAGCACGCTAAACACCTATAATGACAGTACAGATGCCATGACAAGGCGGCGTGTGAAAAATGAGTTTCTCTATGAAAACCTCGGGATCTATCTCAGCATTTGACTCTTAATTAGAGACTAAAATAAAAAAAAAAAAGTTTCGAGAGCTAAGGTAAGCCTGGCCAAGGTTTACCTTGCTTCTTTGGATGTAGGGCTGGGCTGACAAGGCTGGAAGCGGTGGTAATTAGGGTGACTCAACCAACAGCAAGTCAGCACATGTGTTCCCAACTCCTTCTGAATGGAATGCACCCATCTTGGCCTGACAAAGGCCCTCCACAGTCTCCTCCCCTCCCCCAGACTCCCTCACACCTTCTCCTCTCCCCCAGCTTCCCGAGTCCCTCTGGGGGTTTACATCCCTGTCCCCTCACCCCTCCAAGGCCCGCCGTGGTTTCTCCCTGACACAATGCGCCCTCCAAGGCCAGCTCCGCACTGGAGCCCCGGCTCACACCTGTCGTCCTAGCTACTCTGGAGGCCGAGAACTGAGGCTCTCAATCTGAAGCCAGCCAGGACGGAAAAGTTCATGAGTCTCTGATCTCCAATTAACCACGAAAAAGCCCGAAGTGGAACTATGGCTTACATAGTGGAGCACCAGCCTTGAGTGAAAAAGCTAAGAGATAGTGCCTAGGCCCTGAGTTCATGCTCCAATACTGGCTTTAAAAAAAAAAAAAAAAAAAGCAAGCTCCAATGCTGTGTCACCCAGGCAAAAGAGACTCATTCCATCCCCTATCTATGCATTCATCTGTTCACTGCCAGGGCTCCTTGGTGTGTTTCTTGTCCTGTCTTGCCACAACTGTCCTTTTACTATAACCCCAGGGAAGACATGGTGTCTTCCCAGGTCATGGGCTCTGTAGGTTAGCAGCCATTCATACTGCCTGAAAGTTTACTTCACATTTGGGGAGAGAAGGAAGGAAGGGACACAGGACTGTTTTTCCACCTAACTCTGTTAAACCATTTTATTTTGGTCTTTCCAGACATACTTGGCGCGAATCATTCTTATCATCATTTCCTGAGTCCAGTGTTGGCCTGAACTCTGCTTATGTTCACTTTCTATGACTTTTTCACTGATTCAATCGTACATTTATTCATTCCCCCACTCTTCTTGTCACTTAAGTCTGTCTGAGCATCTATCTGCTGAGTGCCAGGAAATATGTAGAGGCACCAAGAACACAAAACTGTCCAAGGCGAGCTCCAATCTGGTACAGAGAGAAGTGTGTAAACTTGGAAAAGGGCAGTAATTCAGTGGTGGAATGTGTGTTTAGCATGGTAGAGGCCCTAGGTCCAATCTTTAAAGAGAGGTAGGCATACAATGAAATGTGAGGTAGAGGCAGGAGAGTTAAAGCTACCTGGGAGGTAAGGGACAGTACTCAGGACATCACAAAGGACAGACTCACAGCCAAGGGTGGTGCGCAGTCCTGGTGTAGCCCCGTGGACCCCTAGGAGACCCCTCCCCAAACCAGGAATGCTCTGTAGTCAACCTTTAAGTCTCCTCAAAGAAGAACCAGGAGGCTAAGACTCTCTTGTACTGACTTTTTCTTTTCTTTTCTTTTTGTAATTTATATATTAATTAAAGAAAAGGTTTTTTTGACAATGTGTTGTGCAAAAAGGGTAGTTACATAGTAGGGCAGTGTGTACATTACGTGTGATATCTTACATCCTGTTTTTCTTTCCCTTCCCTAGGTCGGTAGACATATATACAATACACAATGTACCAAGAACATATACAATAACCACGTGGCCTACGCCGAAGAAAATTCGCCTAGGGCTTTAAATGTAATGTCGACAATAGACATATGTCGACAATTGGACTGACTTTTTCAAACAGTCTAAAATATTCTCCCTTTAGATAACCTAGCACTCCCAATTCTACACTAAACAAATCATGCCCTTATCCTGTGAGTTGTTTGAGCCCTTTAAATACCTGTGTCTGGAGTCATCTTTCCTGCCTCCATAAGTCTGCTTCTCAGGGGATAAGGGGTGAATTACTAGCCTACCCTACATTTTACCGTTGTGTGTGAGATGTTCTTCCTATGCTGGACCGCAACGCCCAGTGGCGGGGCCTGTTTGTTCCCTGAGCATCCCAGCATGCCTGGTTCGTGGTGAGGAAATGATCAGGGGCCACTGAAAAGAGGAGCCGTCCTCAAGACAGTGCCCACTTCTCTCTTTCCTTCTTCTCCACTTCTTTATCCACTGCCCATATTCTCCTTCTTACTGGAAGCTGCCCACTTGCCCTGATGGGCCACGTTCTACCCCCAAAAATGCAGATGTTTTCAGGAGCCTCCAGACCCTCCTGCTAAGGGAGAAGATTTGAGTGCAGAGGGGGATTTCGCTTGAGCTCTCCCCTTCAGCATTTCTTCTCACGGAGGTTATATGCTTCCATGTCTGGATGCAGATTCTCAGGGAGAAACAGCCCATTCCTTGTTCATGTGAGTTTTTCAGATGCTATCACTGGAGTGACAGATTTTCAACATAAATCATGCCTTTAAATTGCCATTCGAGGGGCGGGGGATATGGCCTAGTGGCAAGAGTGCTTGCCTCCTATACATGAAGCCTTGGGTTCGATTCCCCAGCACCACATATACAGAAAACGGCCAGAAGTGGCGCTGTGGCTCAAGTGGCAGAGTGCTAGCCTTGAGCAAAAAGAAGCCAGGGACAGTGCTCAGGCCCTGAGTCCAAGGCCCAGGACTGGCAATTAATTAATTAATTAATTAATTAATTAATTAAAAAAACAAATAAATAAATAAATTGCCATTCGAAAATTACCAGCAGATAAAACAAATGCTCATCATTAATGAGTTCGCAGTATAATCTTTGAATCACAGTTATATGTCACAGGAAGCCAAGTTCAAGACTATAGAAGAACGAAGATGTATAAGAACGCTCTGTAACTCTGCTAGTGCTATATAAAAAGTGAGAATTTATTAATATCGTTTTTGTTTATTGCTGTCCTAAATGTGTGATTCCCCCCTCCCGCCCCCAGTTCATATAAAAGATAAAGAACTCCAGATGTCTTTCAATTCTTTGTCAATCTAAGATACTAGTTACAAAGATAATATTCTCGCTTTCCCAGGTGATCACAGTCTGTGGTCAACAGTCAGAGACAGCAATTTAAAACGACACAATCCACTCAAACAGGGCTTTGGATAATTTCTATATCTGTTTAAAGTTTAGAGGTGGGCCCTCGAGCTTGCTAGGCTAGAACCATTTCCCTGCTATGCTGCCTGGTTTAGTTTCGGATTTCATTATTTTTCACAAAGGGTCTCACACTTCTGCCCAGTCTTAGGGTCCAGACTCACTCAAACTACAGTTTTCTTACCTCCACCTCCCACTTAGAGACGTGGATCCCTTGGCCATTTAGTTCTTGGAGAGAGGGCTGGCCTTAGGCCACAAGCCTTCTATCTCTGCCTCCTATGTAACTAGGATTTCAAGAACTATAGGTGTGTGCCTTAGGAACCCTTATCAACCCTTAGGAAAACCTTATCACCAGCCATGTTTCAGGCAAGAACTAGAAGATACCTGTATCGCTCCAGGGATTGGCCTCAACTGGAGTCTGCCTGGCCTCCTTCAGTTCTGTGGATAACTGAACCTGCTGTCAAAGCATCTGACTCATGAGACTAGATGGATGCGATTCATCTCTGCAAAAGATAACAGGGTGGAGCAAGATTTTCACATATCTTGTGGACACGCCCTCACATAAATGCTATCTGTATGTAAATACATCTCTGTTTGGCTTAACAGGATTTTGTAAAAACAGAATACAGAAATATAAACAGGGATATCAATTCTGAGAGGTCAGAAGGTTGGAAAGAATGCCAGAGACCTGAGCTGATTTACTTGGCTTACGAGTTTATGCTAGAATAAAATTAATGAGTTGCTAAGTGTGAAGTGCACATAGCAGGCACTTGGTAAATGTCATAGGTGTCTCCTCTTCTACTCTTGCTCTCATCAAAGCTGT
The DNA here is from genome assembly GCF_023159225.1 of Perognathus longimembris pacificus. Taxonomy (NCBI): domain Eukaryota; kingdom Metazoa; phylum Chordata; class Mammalia; order Rodentia; family Heteromyidae; genus Perognathus; species Perognathus longimembris. Next base: position 26,814,379 of record NC_063184.1, read on the forward strand.
TTCCACTCTTTGAAATTGAGGCCTAGAATAAGTTGTCACCAGGAACAGAGACAATTAGAGGTATGCAGGGATTCCAATGAGACCACTGCACACTCTCCCTCCAGGCACTGTCCAAGGTGTCTAATCTTTGCTTACGCAGCACTGTCGTCTCTCCTTATCCTAAGTCTTTCTGTGGTTTCACATACCCATTGTCAGCTGTGGCCCAAAATATGAAATAGGAATCCCCCAGATAAATGATTTTCGTAAGTTTGAAATGGCATGCTACACGAAGTAGCTCTGAAGAAGTCATGAGCTGCCCCATTCCCATCCCACCTGGGATGTGATCACCCCTTCATCTAGCACATCCATGCTGCTCATACTGCCCAGCGGAAGTGCCTTTGTCAATCACCTCACCTCATCTGGTCAAGGGCGCACTGTGTCGCCTTGTACCATCACAAGGAGAAGGATGAGCACAATACCGTAAGACAGTGTGTGAGAGAGAGAAAGCCCATATTCATATAGCATTTATTAAATTTGCATACTGCTCTGACTGTTCTATTTTATTACAGTATTATTCTATTTCTGTGTCAAATGTACAAACGACTTATTATAAGTTTGTATGTACCAGAGAGAATACTATATATCTTAGAAACTAGAAAACTGGATCGATGGATGGATGGATAGATAGATAAAAAACTAGAAGACTTTGATCGGTCAATAGATATGGTTAGATCAATTTTGTTAGATAGATTTGGTGTAGTCCATGACTTAAAGCACCATTGGGGTGTCTTGGAAGGCTCCTCTTGCTGATAAGCAGGAACCACTGCATTCAGAAAAAAATGACCTGACACAACATTCAGTCTTAGAGTTCATCATTAGCCAATTAACCCACAGACACTTACAAATACAACCAGGTTAGAGATATAGGTAGGTGTCATAAAGAAATGACGCAAAGCTTCTAGATGTGGTTTCAAATCTCTAACATTTATGAACCTCCCTAGCCCCAGGCAGTTTTATAACAATCCCCACAAAATCAAATTCTGACTTCAAGGCAACTAGCAAAGAAAAGAACATTTTCCTTTCAAAACACGATATCAGAGCATCAGTCATCACTATGGAAGATAAATCACAGTTGATCTCCAGCATTTATCAAAGTGCTCGAAACATCATAGACACTCAGTATTTAGTAGATAAATGAATCTCAGTTTTCTAGAATGTTTGACAGTTGACTCCAGGTAGAGATGATGAATTGAACTAATACATATTTCTAGAATTTCACTAACACCAGAAAGATGGAGAGAGAGAAGGGATAGCCACAGAATCATGGAGGTACGCAGCGGTGATAAAGGATGTGGCAAGTCTGAGGAAAGCGAACGTTATGTTAGTGACAGGCCAGCTCCTTCAGATATGGAAGGAAGGGACTGGGAATATGGCCTAGTGCTTGCTTCGAATACATGAAACCCTGGGTTTGATTCCTCAGCACCACATATATAGAAAAAGCCAGAAGTGGCTCAAGTGGTAGAGTGCTAGCCTTAAGCAAAAAGAAGCCAGGGACAGTGCTCAGGCCTGAGTTCAAGCCCCAGGACTGGCAAAAAACAAAACAGATGTGGAAGGAAGATAAAGAAGGGAATAGGGGCATGGTGGAGAGAAATAGCATGACTAAGGCCTGGGCATGTTCAGGGCTCAGAGCCTCTTCCATTTCCTAAAAGGCTGGAAGCAGAAGCTTACTCTGTGAGCAGAAGAATGAGAAAAATGTCTAAGGAATGTGGGCAGCTTCTCATCTGCTCTTTGCTGTTCCATTCTTAAACATGAGCAGATGACTTGGGGCTACCCAGCATCTGAGGAGGCCTCCAACATGACCGATAATGGAGGGTTTGAATCCCGGATTAAGGCCATCTACTGAGCACTCGGTGCGAGGGAACCCATTCGGCCTACTCTCTGTAAATATCTGTAATTCTAGAGGCACAGGCAGCAAGATAACAGATTCCAAACTTCCAAAAAGAAATGGCACGTTTTCCCATTGTACCTTCCCCTGGGACTTTGGAGGGGACATCCTGGGGGGGCTGAATGAGCTAGTGGGGGACTGAATAGGACAGAGGCTGTGTTACAGAAAAGCGGCCCCGCTTGGACAGCCTGAGAAAGCTCCCATCCTCTCGGGTCTCCATTCCATGCTCCACCCATCTCCATATGTCTGCCAAAATCTCCATTTCCAAATTATGCGTTACCACCAGCACTCAGAACCTTCCCAGAAAAACAACCAAACTGCTAGCAACAAGGCTGCCCAAAGACTATGGGTCTGATAAGAAGAGGAAACAGTCCAAAATATTGACTCTGCATGCACACAGTAGGCCAGTGCTCCATCCCTGAGCTCTCCATACCATGTCCCCTTTTCTCTGCTGCCCCATGGCTTTTCTTTTTCTTGTTCACCACAATATTCAGCTACTTGTAAGTTGCTGAATAGTGTACTCACAACCCTCTACTTATTCCTGCCCAGGAGTCTCTTTTCATGTGCCCCTCTTTCTGCCTGGTTAGTGTCTGCTTATGTGACAAACTCAGTTCAGGCATAACCTCCTCCACTAACATGTCCCCCTCATCTACCTGTGTCCCTGGCTTAGATGTGCTTCTTCTGAGCATGTGCACAAACCATTGTGGGGAAAATGATCTCTGCATCTCTCTGTCTTCTGTAAGAAATCCTTTGAAGGTAGGGACAAGGTCCCTCTAGTTACACAACTCCAGAGGCTAGCACAGAGTAAGTATTAAGTATTTGTGGAATGTAATTTGTGTGTGGTGTGGTGTGGTGTGTGTGTGTGTGTGTGTGTGTGCGTGTGTGCACGTGCTGGTCCTGGGGCTTGAACTCAAGGCCTGGGTGCTCTCTCTGAGCTTTCTTTTTTCTTTCTTTTTTTTTTTTCCTCTAGGCTAGTGCTGTACCTTGGGCCACAGCTCCGTTCTGGCTTTTTGGTGGTTAATTGGAGATAAGAGTCTCACATTCTTTCCTGCCGGGTTAGCTTTGATCCTCAGTTCTCAGCCTCCTGAGTAGTTAGGATTACAGGTGTGAGTCACTGGCACCCAGCATGGAAGGTGATCGTTACAGGGTCTTACACATGCCAGTCAAGCACTCTACCAATTGAGACAGCCTTTTTGTTTGAATTTTATTTTTGAATATTGTCTCACTGATATAACCTGGGCTGCCCTCACACTGTCCATCCACCCCGTCTCTGCCTCCTTAGTAGATGAGACTACAGATGTGGAATGAAATTCATATAATGAAATTCATATCTGCTGCGGTCTGAATATAAAACGTTTCCTCACGGGGTCATTGTTGAAGATTTGGTCTCCCAGCTGGTAGGGGAATTTCTGGGAACCTGGGAAGGCGGGACCTAGCTGAAGGAACTAGGTCACTGGGGACATGTCTTGGGGGCCATATCTTTCCTTGGCTCCTCCTTACCCTTACTTCTGCTTCCTGTCCACCATGACGTGGACCTGCTGCCACAGGCTCTGCTTTACCCTGTGCCCAGAATCAACAGAGTCTGGGACTGTGGATAGAACCTCTAAAATGTCAAGTATCCATAGTCATTGTGGTTCATGGCTTCCATGTTCAACAGCACAGACACAGAATGCCTGTCATCATTAGTGGAAGTTCTGCTGGAACATGAAAACACCCACACCATTTAGTTGCCATTTGGACTCCACTGAAGTATCCTAAATATTCCAAGTGCTTTATGAATGTTACCAGTTGAGTTGTGTCTTTTTCACAATCCTATATTAAAGTCCCAGTGCCTCAGAATGTGAGCTGGGGGGGGGGGGGGATTTGCTGCAGGTATAATTAAAAGCCATAGTGGAGTAAGGTGGGTCTCTAATCCAATATGAGTAGAGAGTCTTATAGGAAGGGGAACTTCAGACACACACACACACACACACACACACACACACACACACACACCATGTCAAAATTAAAGTTAAGAGCTGGGAATGTGGCTTAGTGGTAGAGTGCTTGCCTAGTATGCATGAAGCTCTGGGTGTTCTGGCTCAAGTGGTAGAGTGCTAGCCTTAAGCAAATAAAAGAAGCTCAGGGACAGTGGGACAGTGCCCAGGCCCTGAGTATAAGCCCCAGGACTGGCAGAAAAAAAAAATTGAAATTAAGCTACCATACCCAAAAAGAAGATTTTTTTTCAAAGAAGTGATGTGAAAATACATCTTGATGTGCCTGAGTTTGAATTCTGACCACATCCTTGATAAGCTCTGTGACCTTAGGACAGCGACTTGACCTTTCTGTGCCTCATTTTCTTTATCACCCAAGTTTTGATAGTGGTTGGAAGGTTAACTGTAAATATTACATGACATAACCTATATAATATACTTGTAGAATGGTGCCTGTTAGGTACTCAATAAGTCATTTTGTATTATAGTGATCCCTCACCCATCGGGAATTATGTTCCTGAGACCCTTGAGATAGGTGAAAATCCACAAAGTAGCAATAAGTGAACAACGATATAGCGAAGGATGACTGTATAATGAGGCTACTTCGTGGATTTTCACCTACTGTGGGCGTCTCTGGAACGTAACTCCCGTGATGGGTTAGGGACCACTACTTACTTACATATATATATATATATTTATTTGTTCATTTTTAAACTGCAATGTAGTGACGCCATAATAAGTGAACCGTGATGTAGTGAGGGATGGCTGTAGTGTTGAGAGATCCGCTTGAAATTTAATTGAATTGTATTTCATTAATCTGAAAGCTTATAGTTATTAATTCAGGCTAATTTGCCATCATTATCTGCATTTTTCTCTTTCTTCCTTCCCTCCCTTCCCCATGGTGCTGAGGTACATTTCCAGACCTATCATTTTCTTTTCAAATATTGCCTTTCCTGGATGTTTTTCTCTTTCTTTATTGGAGATACATTGCTTCTTGTCATTAGATCTTCTGTGTGACTCAGTTTCCTTTTCTATAAAATGCTATTACAAACAGTTTCTGACTTGTAGGGTCATAATGAGGAACACATGATAAAGCTATGTAAGACACGTAGGACGGCACCATATGTATGTCACCTGTTAGTAACACTGTGATTATAGCTCCTTATTCACTTAGCCCTTGGAGCACACCTTTAATGTTTTAGGGATATTTTGTAATAATTTAGTCAACTAAACCAAATGTTGATCCAGTTTCCTGTCTGGCTGCCAGCTATGACTTACGCCATGTTTCTGTTCTGAACACTTTCTTGTCCTTCTACCTCCTCTCTGTATTCATATGAATCACATTGTGTACGGCAGAAAACTTCAGATAATCACAACTTAGAAGTTTCTTTCCTTCTCACACAAATGAAGCCCTTTTCCCAATCTGGTTTCATTTCAAGTTCTGAGTGGCAACTCAGCTGTTCACGCAGTAATAAAATCTTTCTGTGGATTTGACCTCAATTCCTCAAAATCGATTGTCGTTTTTACCTCCTTAAAAACCAAATTTCCTCAGGCAGCAGCAAGCACGGTTGGGAAGGCAAAGAAACTGCATGGGCCATTCTGTTTGCAGTGACCCTGTCTCCTCCTCGGTTTGTCTCTTACATGCAGAACATTAGGAGCTCCCTTGGTCTCTCAGAAATAGAGGCGGAGGCTGGAGATAAAGGCCTGCCCATCCCACGCAGGAGCGCTGGAAGCTTTCATGCCTGGCAATGCTTCTGCTGCTGCTTGGGTATTTTTCTGTGCAATTCCAGAATCGGATCCCTTGTATGAGAGCACATCTATGCCCCCACGGATCTTAGACATGTATTATAGGGTACGCACAATAATGCTTGTTACCCAGCCCTTGTCAGCTTTGAAAACGTGTTCAGGGGGGTAGTCAGGCCCACGCTAAGTGCTTCAGATTACACCGTTCTGACTTGAGAGCCAGTATCCCCACCGCTTGGCCAAATAACCAGGTATGAGCTCCTGAAACACACTTTCTTCCCGGCTTCCAGTGCTTGTGTCCGGTTCCCAACCCCCAAACTAACTGGAATACAGTAAGTCGGTCTACTTATTCATTTATTGGTGGTGCTGGGGATGGAACCCAGGGCTTCATGCATACCAGGCACACTCTGGCTCTACCACGGAGACACACCCCCTTCAGCTCTATTTATTGTTAAAATAGTTGTCGATTTTTTTTTTTAAAGTCTTAGGTTTGCAGTAAACTTGAAGGTACAAAGCTCTGCCTGCCCTAGGCACAGCTCCCACAGTACCCTCAACACCATCAGCCAGGGGGAGCAGGACACTTGTTACTACTGATGAGCCTACAAGAACACACCTTTTCTTTTCTTTTCCTTCCTTCTTCCTTCCTCATCTTTCTCTCTCTCCGACCTTCCTTTCTCCCTTCCCTCCTCCTCTCTACTTCCTTCCTCCTTCCCTCCCTTCTTTCCTTTCCTTTTTTCTTCTTCTCTTTTTTGGATTTGAACTCAGAGCCTCCCAGAAAGCACACTAGCCCTTAAAGCCACACCCCAAGAAGCCCTTTGGCCTCCAGTGTTCCAGATACAATCCCTTGCTTTTGTTCTAGCTGGCCTGGGACTCTGGAGATTCCAAATCCCAGCCCCCACCCCCACCCCCCACCCCCCACCCCCCAGGACCTGGGATTACAGACGTGCACCACCGCACCCGGCGGACGGGTCTCCATCACCGAAAGCCTATGGTCTGCGTGGAGGTGCGTTTGGACAACAAGCATGATGCTCTTTACCATCCAGAGCAATGTCCCGGCTCTGGACCCCCTCGGTGCAGCGGCCCCGTGGGTTTTAAAGACGGGAGAGGAGAGGAGGGCAGAGCAGGGGGCTGACTCAACTCCCAGCCAAGTTGGCTGGGGACGAAGTTCAGCGGCTGGGCCTCGGGACAGGTTCCTCCTCCCTTTGTTTTCATCCAGCAAATAGGTTTTCCCGTGGGCTCCGGGCCGCTGCGGAGGGCAGGAAGCCGCCCGGCCCGCGCCCCGGCCCCCCTCCCGCTCCCGCCGGTGTCTTGGGCGCGCGGTGTTGGGGTCCGGGGGGAGCCTCTGGCGGGTGCGGCCTCGGCGGCCGCCCGTCCCCTCCCCGAGGCGGAGGCGAGGCCGGCCGGGGCGGCCCGCGTGCGGGGCGGGGAGGGGGGGGAAGAGGCCGGGGAAGGAGGGCCGGGAGGGAGGAAGGCCGCCCGAGCGCGCCCGCCCGGGAGGCGGGGAGACCGGGCGCCCAGCCCGCCGGCCCGGCCGCGCAGCTGCTCGGCGCCCGCCGCAGGTGGAGGCCGCCGGGGCGCGGTGGATCCCGACCGCGCCATCCCCGCCGCCGCCGCCGCCACCGGGGGCTCCGAGCCCGCCTTCCCTCCCGCCCGCCCCCCCTCCCCGAGGGCGCAGGGGCGCACCGGGGCGCACCGGGGCGCGGGGGCCGCGGCTCGCCCATGGCCGAGGGCCGGCGGCGGGAGGACGAGGAGGAGGAGCTGCGCGAGCGCCGCGAGCTCGGGGGGCCGCGCCGGGCTCGGGGCCGGGCCATCTCCAGCCACCCGGCCGCAGGTGAGGGGCGCGGGGGGGGGGGTCCGGGAGGGGGGGGAGGACGCCGGGGCCGAGGGAGGAGGGGCGCAGCGGGGCCGGGTGCTCGGGGGTCCCCCCCCCCCCGGTCCCCGGATCCCGCCCTGCACGGCCGCAGTACCCTCGCCCGCCGCACCTGGAGAGCGAGGGAGAGGCGGGGACGGTGGCCTTCCCGGGCCGTCCTCACCACCCCCGCTTCGGGGCCCGAGCCGGGAGCGGGGAGGGGAGGGGGGCCATGCCAGCGGCTGTGTGGGGATTCCCGAGCCGGAACTCCTAAAAAAAAAAAAATCCCCGTGCGCCCCGAATCCCGGAGCTGGTGGCGGGGCGCGTGGGGCCCCGGGTGGCCCCTTGTCCCTGGGTGGGTGGAGGGGGGGGTTCAGAGGCCGGGGGGGGCGGGGGGCGCTCTGGGGAGGTGGGGGGGGACGTGTCGGCGACCCCTCCGACGGCCTCGCCGGGTCCCCGCCACGTGCCCTCGGGGGTGCCAGGTCCCGGTTCCGCGCCCGCTGAACTTCGGACCCCAGGTCCCCGCCCTCCCCCGCGGGCCGAGCGCACCCGCGTTCCCCGGGACTCCTTCCCCTAAGAGTTGTCTTGTGAGTCGAGGGGCGGTTCGTGTGGACGGAGGTAATTGCTTCTCTGATCGTGGGTTTTGGGGGTTACACCGAGGCGGCCGGGGTCAGGGTGGTTTGGTGCCCCCAGGGAGCCAGTGAACGAGGGTCCCCACCCCTCGCGGCTTCCTGGGCCGCCTTATCCATCCAGGCAATGGAGAGGAAATTCTTGGGCCTTTGGTTCCCACTGGGGAACCAGAATTGTCCAGGCCAGGCCTTGGGGGGAAGCGGGGGGGGGGGGGGGGGCGACGGGCGTGGGAGGTGAAAGGACGGGGCAGGTTGATTTCAAAAGGATCATTTGACCCTTGGAAGCCTCTATAGGGTGTGGAGTGAATGTCCCACCAGGTGTGGGATGGGACTCAACCGTTGGACAAGGTTTATGTGTGGCCCCTTTAATCACTAAGAACAAGCTGGGAGCTTAAAGGGGCTTGTAGAGAGCAAATAAATGAAGGGGGGGGGGATACTGTGGAAGGGAAGAAGTAGAGCAGAAAGCATGAAGAAATGGACAATGGGATGACTTTAGTAGCACCTTGAAGGCCAGCACCAGGACTGTCATCCAAAGGCATTTGACTGTCTCAGTGGAAACCAGTAGTCTTGGTGATAAGTGATAGCTTTGTCTACTCTAAACCCAGATCTAATGAAATAATAATTGTTGGATATGTGTAACTATTCCTTCAAGAATAAAATGAAAAAGCTTTGCAAATGCAGACCTTCCTTGGATTACAGGTATAAATAACCCCGCAATCAATTCTTCTCAATCTTCACTGAAAATAGTACCTTTTACAAGGGACTGATCTTTGGGGAGCTGTGTTAGAATCCAGATGGAATATGATTCAGAAATAAGTTCATCATCCATTATGGTGATAATGGCAGTTTTGTAAGTTTTTTTTGCGCCAGTTCTGTAACATCTCAAGGCTGGCAGACGCTTTTCTAGGTTCTTTGATAATATTTTGCCAAGACATGACGCGTGCTTTTTGCACTCAGAAAATTGGTGGTTGGTGCTGGGAATATGGCTTAGTGGTAGAGTGCTCGCCTCATATGCATGAAGCCCTGGGTTTGATTCCTCAGCACCACATAAACAGAAAAAGCCGCAAGTGGCGCTGTGGCTCAAGTGGCAGAGTGCTAGCCTTGAGCCAAAAAAGAAGCCAGGGACAGTGCTCAGGCCCTGAGTCCAAACCCCCCAGGACTGGCGCAAAAAAAAAAAATAAAATAAAATAAAATAAAATTGGTGTTTGGGTTTCCAACCACTTAAGTGTCTTTCTTCGGGAAGGGGCGAGAAGCCAAACTACAGTGGAGGGGTAGAGGGTTTTGTTTCTTTGGGGACAGATTATTTACTAGCTGGCATCTCGTTACAAGCACTGTCTTCTTAGTTAACATGCTTTTCAGACACCATCACATTCCTTTCCAAGCTTGGGCATTTATTTGTTAGTTCTGCCTGTTGATCTCTTACAAGCCAGAGTATAAACTTATCCAGAGATCTGATATCTCTTCTACTTCCTTCTAATCTTTCACTTTTCCTCTTTTCAACAGGCCCTCCTTCCCGCATCACTTTTTAAAGATTTCCCTTTTCTTTGATCCCACTGAATTGAATACAATAAATTCAGGGTTTGTGAACTTGAGGGAGCCTGTGAACCCCTTCTTTAGTTGTATAAATGTATCTCTTTTTTGCAACATGTATACAATAAACACGTATTAGGTGAAAACTCTTAAGTGTTTTTTTTTTTGTTTTTGTTTTTTTTTTTTTGCCATTCCTGGGGCTTGGACTCAGGGCCTGAGCACTGTCCCTGGCTTCTTCTTGCTCAAGGCTAGCACTCTGCCACTTGAGCCACAGCGCCACTTCTGGCCATTTTCTGTATATGTGGTGCTGGGGAATCGAACCCAGGGCCTCATGTATACGAGGCAAGCACTCTTGCTACTAGGCCATATCCCCAGCCCCCTCTTAAGTGTTTTACCACTGAATTACATACCTAGCCTTTGTTTCCTGACTTCTTTTTCTTGTGGTGGTAGGGATTAAAACTGGAGCTTTGTGATGCAGCACAAACACTACAAGGTTTATGTGCGGCTACATCCCCAGTCTTATTTTTATTTTTGTAACTTTTTTACTTACTTTTCTGTGTATAGTTTTACCTTACACAAATGTGTCCCTGTACACTGTTGTTTAATTTTATCTATTTGACAACTTGACCTGAGTATGTATGTATTCTATAATGGCATACTTTTTCTTCTCTTTTTGTTTTTATGAACAGATCATTATTTTTTTATTAACCTAGCAGAAAAAAAAGGAAATGACTATGAAATGTCTGGAATGAGTTCTTCTTATTTAGAGGCCAAGGCTCCAGACAGAGTCTGGTCACAGAAGGACAGTTCTTTTAGGATTTCCTTAGGAAATAAAAGCATTTTAAAAATGAAGTTAAGAAAATTGGATTTTTCATGATTTCATTCTGTGCTTATTTACCCTCATAGATGTCTTATTTTTCTTTTTTCGTTTGTTTGGGTTTTGTTTTGTTTTTGGACTGAAATGAGCACCTTGCTCTTGCTAAGCCTGCACTCTACCACGAAACCATTTTCCTATTTTTCTTCCTTTTTTTTCCTTTGAAGATTATACTGGGATTTGGGCTCAGGCCTTGCTAAGCCAACACTCTACCGCTTGAGCCATGCCCTCAACACTTTTTGCTTTAGTTATTTTTCAGAAAACTCTTCCATTTTGTTTTTCTTTTGGCTTGGAGCTGACTTTAGACTTTGATCTTCCTACCTATGCCTCCCACACAGCCGAGATTACAGGTCTCTACTATGGTACCATGCTTATTGATTGAAGTGAGGTCTTATTAATTTCCTTTTTCTTTTTGCCGAGGCCATGCTTGAACATGATCCTCCTAATATCTTCCTCCAAAGTAGCTACAAATCACAAAGGTATGCTACCATGCCAGCCTTTGCTGTTCAAGTAATAAAAGTATCTTTTGTGACATTAGCTGAAAATAGAATTGCAGAGCAGTCAAGTCCTGAGGGTCAGTTCCGTGAACACTATTTCTGTAGTAATTCATAATTCATGATATTAATTAATGAGCAACATAGGAAAAAAGAGAGGCTACCATTGCTTGAAAGTTTCATGCCCCCAAGCTTAGGCGTCATGATACAATATGTCTGATACAGTATGAAATAATTACTGTTATTGCAGTAGCAAGATCGTGTTGCTTCACCTCACATGAATAGCAGTATAAAAACAACGTAACACCCAAATTCTTGGGGAATCTTACTGTTCCATTAAGTGTCCATCACAAGTAAGACAGAGCTGGTGTGGGTTCTCGGAAGTGCTCAAACCTTTTCTGTGTACATAAGAATCACCTGGAAGGGGTTGTATAATCACAGATTCCTGGCCTCCATCCCAAGTCTCTTCCTATAGTTGGTTGAACTAGTCCCCGAGAATCTTTGTTTTTAGCATCTTCCCAGGTGATACAGAGGGAGATGCTGTCTATATGTGTAATTAAGAGAAGTCTCACTTTAATACTGGGTCTTAAGACAGTTTCTCTTAAGCTAGGTGTTTTTGGCTCATGCCTATAATCCTTACTCCTCAAGAGGCTGAAATCTGAGTGAGGATCAAGGTTTGAAGCCAGCCCTAGCTGGAAAGTCCATGAGACTGAAAAAGCCAGAAGTGCAACTGTGGCTCTAATGGAGCACTAGCCATGAGCAGCAAAGCTAAAAGACAGTGGCCAGGCACTGGGCTCAAGCCCCAGTATAGACACAAAAGAAAGGAATAGTTCCTCCAGCTAATTTGTTCTTTTGAACATATTGAATGAAAAACCAATAAGATAAACATGGAGATTTCCACAGAAGACTAAGTTTCTATTGTGGGTTTTCGTTGTGGCTTAACGTATTTCATGGTTGATTTCTGTGGGATGACCTGTCTAATCAACTGCATTTGTGATTTTTCCTCTTGGGCTTGGTTGAGTGTTCATCTCTAGCTGAATGGTGACGTGTTGCGTGATAGCACCACTGTGTTAGTGCCAAAGAAGGGTGGAAGGAGGCTGGAAAATAGAAGGTACAGTGACCACTACTTTCTGGTTATCCTGGGATTGTCCCAGACTCCTTTCCTATTGAAAGTTCCCTATCTCAAGATTCTCCTCCCCCAGGGCTAATCAGGAAGTGTAGCCAGCCCTATACAGCCTGAGTTGAAGAGGAAGGAGAAGGGAGGAGGATAAAGTCTACAGATAAGATTGTTTATACTTACACCATTACTTCAAACTGAGTCTCAATTTCTTTTGTTTTCATTTTCATCCAACATTAGGTTTAAAAAATTCTATTGGGGGATGTGGCTTGGTTTGTTGTTGTTCTTGTTGTTTGTTTTATTTTCATAGTTTTCGTTGTTCTTTTTGATTGATTTCTTGGAGTTCTTTATTTGGGAATCTCAACTTTTTTTTTTTTTTTTTTGCAAGCCGTAGGCCTTGAACTCAGGGCCTGAGCACTGCCCCTGGCTTCTTTTTCCTCAAGGCTAGCACTCTGCCACTTGAACCACAGCGCCACTTCTGGCTTTTCTATATATGTGGTGCTGGGGAATTGAACCCAGGACTTCGTGTATATGAGTCATGCACTCTACCACTAGGCCACATTCCCAGGCCAGGAATCTCAAATTTGTTATTTCTATTGTAGATAATCTTCTATCCTGTGACTTAGTTGGGTGTTTTTTTTTTGTACTTTCTTTTGATGTGAAAATTTCTTATTTTTAATGTAGATGAACTGATGGATCTTTTCCTTTATAATTTGTGTCTACTCAATGTAAGACATTTTCAAGTAGGCAAATGATGATGGAGAAACCCCACGCAGTATTCGGGCAGAGGAGAGAACTTTATTTAGCCTGACACACTCAATTCCCTTCCCAGTGAATAAGGCCATCCCTGCTACAAGGTCATAAAAATAGAATGGTCTATTTCCTGTGTTGTTTACTAAAAGATTCCCTAATGAAGAAGTAACACAGCTTTGCTTGGGCTCAGAAACTCTGAGTGACCGATAACATTTTATATTGTTTCTGCAAAATCTGAGTCCTCCCCAAACACCTGATTTAACAATCAAATGTAGGGGGCTGGGGATATGGCCTAGTGGCAAGAGTGCTCGCCTCCTATACATGAGGCCCTGGGTTCAATTCCCCAGCACCACATATACAGAAAATGGCCAGAAGTGGCGCTGTGGCTCAGGTGGCAGAGTGCTAGCCTTGAGCAAAAAGAAGCCAGGGACAGTGCTCAGGCCCTGAGTCCAAGCCCCAGGACTGGCCAAAAAAACCACAATCAAATGTAGTTGCTTTTCTGTAGAGTTCATGCTTTTCTTGCAAGTGTCTTAATCCTGCCAGACCTTGCAAACACTAGTCTAGTTTTTCTTTTTGGTTTTGGTGGAGGTCCTGGGACTTGAAATCAGAGCCTTGACATTGTCTCAAAGCTTCTTTTGCTCAAGGCTAGTGCTCTACCCAGTTGAGCCACAGTTCCACTACCGGCTTTTCTTTTTAGTAGTTTATGGGTAGTAAGAGTCTTAGACTTTCCCCACTAGGACTGGCTTCAAACCATGATCCTCAGGTCTCAGCCTCCTGAGTAGCTAGGATTGGAGGTGTGAGCCACAGGTGCCCCGGTCATTTGATTATGTCTGAAGCCATATAAATTATTTCAATATGACTCACTAGTAATATTTAAAGCTTTTCTTTATTGTCACAGATGAAAAACTTGTGACATGGTAAAGTCATATCTGCAAATCATAAGTTAATTATTGTACAAACTCTTTTCTTTGTCCTTCCTTCCTCTGTCCCTCTCTTCCTCCCTCCTGTCTTTCCCTCCTTTCTTTCCTCTTTCTCTCCCTTGCTTCTTTGTGTTAGGGAAGGAAGCCAGGGCCTTGTATATGTCAGACAAGGGCTCTGCCACCTCATCCAACCTATTTTTTTTTTTTTTTTTTTTTTGCCAGTCCTGGGCCTTGGACTCAGGGCCTGAGCACTGTCCCTGGCTTCTTTTTTGCTCAAGACTAGCACTCTGCCACCTGAGCCACAGCACCCCTTCTGGCCGTTTTCCATATATGTGGTGCTGGGGAATCGAACTGAGAGCTTCATGTGTAGGAGGCAAGCGCTCTTGCCACTAGGCCATATTCCCAGCCCCCAACCTATTTTTTATCCCAATTGCATCCTTATATTCTTTTCTTCTCTCCCTGACTTCATCCTTATATTCTCTTCTTCTCTTTCTGACTGTTCATCCAGGCCTTGTATAACTGCATTGGTGCAGTTATTGTGAGAATAACACAATGGTTTTTTCTTGGGTAATTTCAGCTCTATGACATCCTTCTGGGCCTTAGTTTTGCAAGTTCTCTCTCCCACTGAACCATACGTGCAGACCCCATATTATTCCTTTACTTTTCTCATGTGATAGGTTAAAGCATACTGCATTATATTCTTCTGTTATATCTTCTTCGGCTTCTCTTGGCTGTGACAATTTCTGACATTTTTCTTGTGTTTGATGGCTTTGACAGTTGAGAGGAATTGCGATAAGACATTTTGTATACGGTCCCTCCACTGAGATTTTTCTGATGTAAAGGTCAGCCTGGCTGTGGGTGTTTGGGAGGTGAAGTGGTATTGTCATCCGGTATTAGAGGCATGCATGATTAACATTTCTTATCCCTACTGATGGGGACCTTCATCTTGGCGTTGGTAGTGATTGTTGGGTTTTTCTACTTCAAACACACTTTTTTATCCTCCCCTTCCATACTGTGGAAATGAAGGGAGTCCCTTGCACAGCCCACACATGAAGGGTAAGGAGTTCATCTTTCAGGAAGCAGTATCAGTGTCTACATTTTTTAAAAAAGAATCCTTTGGTATGGTGGAGACTGTATATCTATTTATAGCAGTAGGGTTATAACTCTAGGACTTGCACTTGCTAAGCAGATATTTTACTGCTTGAGCCGCAGCCCAACCCTTTTGCTTTAGGTTCTTTTTTCTTCGATGGTTTCTAGATTTGGAGCTTTTCCCTTAGACAGTGAGCCTTCTGTTTGTCACCCACACCCAGAGTCCGAGCTCTAGTCTCTGCACAAAACCAAAACAAAAATCCCTAGGCTGGGGGCTGGGGATATGGCCTAGTGGCAAGAGTGCTTGCCTCGTATACATGAGGCCCTGGGTTCAATTCCCCAGCACCACATATACAGAAAATGGCCAGAAGGGGCGCTGTGGCTTAAGTGGCAGAGTGCTAGCCTTGAGCAAAAAGAAGCCAGGGCAGGACAGTGCTCAGGCCCTGAGTCCAAGCCCAGGACTGGCCAAAAAAAATCCCTAGGCTGAGTAGAGCTAATGCTCAGCACACATAAAACCCTGAGCTTTATCCTCAGCACCAAAACCAAAACACAGGTGGCAAAATCCGTAAGAACCAATTACCCTCTGTTCTAGTGTTTCAGTTGTTCTGTTTATGGTGTTTTTTTTTTTAAAAAAAAACAAACATTTTTCCCCAGACGAGTTACTGTAATGATCACAGCAAATACTGTCCTGTTGATAAAAGGAAATGACTGATACACTGAAGAGATGCTAAGAAAAAAGGAGTTTAGAATTGTTTCCTTTGAAGATCGTTTTTAAAAAAAATGGCTAATTTACTATTTGGTCTCATTTGGTGTTATAGTAGTCATTTGTTTTCACAAAAACTGTAACTACTTGCAAGGCAAGTCCTCATTTAGAACCAAACTGTTGAATACCATACCATGTAACATAGTTGAAACCTACTTCATTATTTCTGCTGTATTTTCCACCTGCGTTTCATCTTTGTCTTGTGACCCAACAGAACCCATTGTGGAGGACTTGATTCAAGGGGGCACCGGCTCTACTAAATGCTTAACAACCACTATATGACCTTGATTTAATCTCGCGCAGTTTTCTTTGGCTATATGAAAGATTTAAACCCAGACCGCAGCTTCATGCCTGTATGGAATGTGATTGGAATACGATGGTGTTCATTCACTCACGTATCACCTGTGCCTCCTTTGTCCTCACGTCGTCAGTGGCTCCTTTGCCCTTCGTCTACAGAGCTGAGTAGCTACGATCAGATCTATGTGGCCGCAAACCTAAACTACGATCTAGCCACTTACAAACTCTGCTGACTCCTCACTACCAAAGTTCATTTCCGTGTTCAAAATTTTTAGAGTTAGGATATGAGAGCCAACTGTTATTTTCCCCAATTAGATTGCTTTGTAGTAAATCACCAAAACAGTCCAACTTGAAGATAGGGACACCACTACATCATACATCTTTGTTGTTGTTATTGTTGTTCCATTCCTTGTACTTTTCATATTTTGTGGTCACTAATAACATCTCAAGAACAGTATCTTATCCCAATGATGCACTGTCGCTTAGCCTCACCTGGGGTACTTTTCTGGGATCTGAGCCAAGAAGGCAGGAAGGAGTCCCTGGCCAGGGAAAGTAGCAATGGAAAGAAAAAAAAAAAATACCAGCATTGAAAACTTCTGTTCAAAGTCACTTTTTTCACTTCTACTCACATTTCTTGGCTCATGTGACAGTAATGGGGCAGGGAAGTGTCACCCTGCAGGAGACCCTGCGGTTACCCAGTCCTCTCGCAGAGCGTGAGCCATGAATGCTTAGCAGCCCGGCATCTTCACCACGGCTCCTCAAAGGGTTGAGGAGGCTGGAAAGATGTGTGGATGACCGACCACCTTTCTTCCTTATTATAGATACTAACTCAACAGGCTCCGGACCCCTCTCCCCCCCCTACCCGCACCCCCCAAGAAAAGTGTAGTACTGTTTCTTAGAGAACTTTCATGTGAGCTCTCTTATTTTAGAATTTTAAAAATAGCTACGCTGAACTCCTAGGGGGGAATAGGAAATTTCTCCTAAAGTCCAAATATTTGTCTTTGAAGATGCTCCAGTGATTTTTTAATTTGTCAAGGCCAACATGTTTTCATTATTTAAAATTCATTGACACAAAATTTCTTTGATCAACCAACTGTTGTCCTTTCTTTTTATCTAGCGTAAGAATGTGGAAAAAAATATTTTTGGACAAAATTAACCAACTCTGAAGCTTTGTACTTGTTGCCTTCACAGCTTTGTTATAAGTAACTAATTTTACATATCCAGCCTAATTTAAAAAAGCAGGGGCTGGGAATATGGCGTAGTGGTAGAGGGCTTGCCTTGTATACATGAAGCCCTGGGTTTGATTCCTCAGCACCACATACAGAGAAAAAGCCAGAAGTGGCGCTGTGGCTCAAGAGGCAAAGTGCTAGCCTTGAGCAAAAAGAAGCCAGGGACAGTGCTCAGGCCCTGAGTCCAAGGCCCAGGACTGAACAAAAACAAAAAAGCAGTAAGCACTGTTTAAAAAAATATATTTTTTTCCCAGTCCTGGGGCTTGGACTCAGGGCCTGAGCACTGTCCCTGGCTTCTTTTTGCTCAAGGCTAGCACTCTAGCACTTGAGCCACAGCGCCACTTCCAACTTTTTCTCTATATGCGGTGCTGGGGAATCGAACCCAGGACTTCATGTATACAAGGCAAGCACTCTACCACTAGGCCACATTCCCAGCCCTGCACTGTTTAAACTTTAACATTTAGTCTGTGGCCTATGGAGCATAGCGAGGGTTCTTAGTGGATTTGAGCTCTGTATTTTAGATGTTTCTGTGATGTTTTTATTTTCTTTTAGTTAGATCTTGAAAAACTTTAAGGAGTGAAAAGTGATTTGATTTTCTTCCCTTAAATAAGCCACATCTTATCATCAGGCTGTTTGGTGATTACCATTGGAAGTTCTGTGGCTATAGGAATTCTTAACTATCTTGGAAATGATAAGAAAAAATGGTTGTGGATGTACATAAGTGCTTCTCAGGGGGTGTTGTGTTGAGTCGTGTCCAGGAGAAAACCCATAATTCAAAGGTAATTCTTATTTCTGCACTTTGCTTTCCCTTCTGAAATACAGGCTACCTCTAGTGTCTACTGGAATAGCAAATAGATCCCCCAAGTCTACTATGCCTATATTAGTAGTTTCCCATTGCTTTCATCACTCATTATATATAGATGTAGTGGCTTAAGTGAATTTTTATCCTATAGCTCTAGAGGTCAAGTCTGAAATCACTTCCACCGGGTGAAAGCGAACCTGTTGGCAGGGTTATGTCCCATCTGGCGGCCCTGCAGGAGAATCTGTATTTTGCCCCTTTTTGCTTCTAGAATTCAGCTATATTCCTTGGCTCATGGCCCCTGGCTCCATCTTCAAAGTTAACATCTTGGCTCCTCTTTTCTTCTCCATCATTCCATCTTCAGCATTTCCATGAACGTCTCTGATACCCTGTCCCACTCCTGTAAGAATCGTTTCTGAAGAGTTGTCTTACTGTAAAAGACTCAAATGCAATAAATAAAATAAATGAGAAATAAACAGTGACTTCAGCGGGGGTGAATGGAATAATACCAGAAAACCCAGGAGAGGATAATGATTATAGCTAAGTACAAAGCTTAGCTCTGGGCTTCTGGCAGAAGAGAAGAGAAGAGATCATGTGATTATGTTTTTGTTTGTTGCCAGTCCTGAGGCTTGAACTCAGGGCCTGGGTGCTGTCTCTGTTCTTGGGTGCTCAAGGCTAACTCTACCGCATGAGCTCTACTTCTGGTTTTGTCTTGAGTAATTTATTGGAGACAGGAGTCTCTTGTTCTTTCCTGCCCCGCTGGCTTTGAATGGCGATCCTCAGCTCTCAGCCCCCTGAGTAGCTAGGATTGCAAGCTTAAGCCACGGGTGGTTGGCCATGTGATTATTTTTAAAGAGGAAAGCAGGGCTTACCATCTCCTCTTTGGCTATAGAAGTGACACTAAACAACACAAATAGGTCAAGATTGCTGACATTCAGCACCTTGACTCTTGCTACTACGTCTGGCATTCATCTATTTTAGTAGTAGGTCGCCATGATAGTTTGTAAAGTGAACTATATATAAGTGCATTTCTTTTTGGGCCCTTCGTTATAGTGTGAGGGCCAGAAGGGGATTGGAAGGGGACATAGGATGGCAGCGGAGAAATAGAAACTGAGTAAGAAGCCTATGATACCCCCTATGAGTATAAAGAAGACCATGAGTTCCTGGAGGACAATTCTGCCCTGAAATCGTAGGTACATTTGCCTGCCTGGTTTCCAGTAGTTAATATGTACAGCAAATACATATTCATAGAGGACACCCTCCCTCCCTTCTAAGACATGGGAGAGACAAAGAGTACCATGTAGAAATGTGGTATCGAGTAGTTTATTCACACTCCAAATGTTAGAAATACAGAACAATGAACCTTAATCATTTCAGATTATCAAGGAAGTCATCCAGGATCCCCAGAGACTCGTGTGAGTACCCCCATCCCCTGGGATTCACCCTGCTGGCTTCCCTCAGCTGTGTCACCTACGCTCCAGGTACATGAGGCCCAAAGGCCCAGAGGGGCCCCAGGAGAGCCAGAGGGAGCAGTATCATAGGGAACAGGAAGCCAAATGAGTCAGGATTGCTGGCTCCCAAGATGTGGGCTCTTGAGGCTGTGTCATTAAACCATTTTTGATAGTAGACCACATTGGTGTAGACCCCAGGAAGCTTTTTTCCACACTGCCACTCCCCAGCTGACCAATCCTATCTGGATCCAAATGCCACCAATGTGACAGGACAGCGGCCCTCCAGAGTCACCCTAAGGAAGAGGGAAAGGTCACGAGCTGGTGGAAAGGGTGTGGAGAGGAGTGTTCATATCAGGGAATGACCCTCAGCCCAGGCTTGAGACCTCCGGAGCCAGGGAACTCTGGGGGTGCAGACGTTGCACTGCTAGTCTTGGGGAGAGACCACAGGAATTCGAGGGTTGTAAAATTTGAAATAGGCAAAGGTCTTAGCAAAAGATCCTGGTCGTCTCAAAACATTCACCTGACCTGATAAAGCAGAATCAGATGAATTTGATCGATTTTTCATTCATCGAGTCTTTCATTCACAAAGTGAAAGTTATCAGTTGAATGAACTGCTCATGTTTTCTGTTCTTAGGGTCTTACTGCCTTTTTATGTTCAAATAATCATTTGTTATAGAAAACAATAGTGATAGTAGTTGGTAGTATGGCTTTCAATCTCTTTTTTGTAGCTGTATAACTTTCATACACCATATTATATAGAGCACATTATTATTATAACACTCATATACTATATAATTTATGCTTAAGATGCACACATGGCTTTTAGTATATTTACAGTATTATTCAGTATCACTATGTTCATTATGAACATTTGCTCCTCCCACACACTAGGTACCAGCCTCATAATCCTCCCAGCTCTAGACAAACTGGTAATCTACTATCTATCTACCTTTTATGAATTTGCTTATTGTGGATATTTTATATAAACAGAATCACACTGGCTTTGTGTGCTTAGCATATTTTTTCAAGATTTACCTGTTATAACATATCCCAATATTCCATTCCTTTTTATGGCTGCATAATATTCCATTATATTGCCATACTACATTTTGTTTGCCTATTCGTTAGGTGATAGACATCTGAATTTTTTCCAACCTTTTGGCTATTACAGACCATGTTTCTGTGAACATTCATGTACTATTTTTTTTTTCCAGCATTGGGGATCGCACTTAGATTCAGTGGTTCCTTAGTTGTTCAGAGGAGTTACACCATTAGAATCCTCTCCTAAGTATACCATCTTTGATCAATTTGTTTGGGTATATATGCATGTAATCCTGAATTGGATATATCTTTTTTATGTCAGAACCATACTGTCTTGATTACTGTTGCCCTGTAGAAAGTCTTGAAATCAGAAAGTATGGCTCTTCCAACTTGGTTGTTCTTGTTTAAGACCATTAAGGGCACTTGAATTTCCATACAAATTTTAGGATCAGCCTAGTCTGTGGTCTGTTAAGGAAAACACTCTCTGTGCTCTTGAGAAGAGCTTGAATTCTTCTGTCCTTAGGACTCTGTTTTTAAAGTTTTGCATGAGAGTAACGTCTCTCAGACCAGTCCTGCTTCAGATAACAGTTGTAAATTGTGGACAGAATATAAAAGCCAATTCTCTGAAAGTGGTGGAGAGTCGCCAAAAGCGGCAGAAACTAGAGTTAACTCTTGAAAGGGAAGAATGACATTCGTTTTGTTCTGTTTTAACAAAATGGTTTTTCCCTTGATACAGATTCAGTTATTATCCTATGTGGTGGCTGCAAAGGAAACTTAAACCCACAGTTCTAAAGAATTATGAAGCAGGATAAAGCTCTTAGCGACCATAGCAGTTGGAAAGTGAAGGGAAAAATACCAGAAAGGAAAAAGCCACATGCAGGAAGTCCCAGTGTGAAAACTCTGCTCCAGTGGCTGGCTGACCCTGAACTACTGCAAGGCCATACAGCACAGACTAAAGAGATGGCTGTTGGCGATCAAGTTGGAGTCTGGGCTCAGCCAAGCTAATAAGGCAAATCTGCATTCTTCATGAGAATCCATCTTCCCACCATCCCATCACAAACAACATCCAGGAAAGGATCCAAAACTACTAGAGGTTAAAGAAAATAAACAACAACACAAAGACACAGAATGATGTTTCCTAAGATCAACTGGCAGCTGTTATTTGGGAGGAAAAGCAATCAATGGAAAATAATGCTGTCATAACTCTGGTTTTGGAATTAGCAAGTAAAGACCTCTAAGTAGCTATTCTAACTGTGATCAACACATGTGAAGGGAAGTATGCAGATATGCAGATATTACATAGATAGTTCTTAAGAGAGATCTAGAAAAATGTGTGTGTGTGCACGCACGTGCGTGCACATGTATATATGAGAGAATAAACCAAATGGTCAATCTAGAACAAAAAATAAATTATCTGAAGTTAAAAAATTTCACAAGGTGCACTTACATCATTGTACTAAATCAATAGTCTTACCCTGGAAGACATTAAATTGATATGTTTATTGATAGATTTATCCAGGGAAACACAAGAATTATGGTTAGCTCTCAACTTGTTGTTATTTACAGATAGGGAAACTTGGATCCAAATTAAGATCTCTTAAAAACAAAGTTCCCAAAATAAAGTCTCAGGATCAAACACTCACCTTTCAACTGTCCTTCTTGTTTATAATATCGCCAGCACAAATCATGTCTTCCTTGATGACTGGCACCAATGCCGGCAGGAAGGAGCCATTGGATTGTAGAGATATTCACACTCTTGGCGATTGTAGATAGCTACTTCAGCTTCCTGCAGGATAGTAGGGTAATTGTCACCTGCGGATGAAGACAGGAAAGAGATGTAAAGCAACCTAGAAAGCTAGGCAGCACTCAGAATGTGTCGAAGTATCTAAGTGGAAACCACCAGGCAGATTTCAGTCACTTCCCAATCATGTTAACTTAGGGAAGGATTTCTGGTACCATGAAATAGAAAGTTGTGGACAATTTTCAATTATTTGTTGGAGGATTTTTCTGTTGTGTCATTATTCTAAACCAAGATTGCCATTGTAAATGAAGATTATGCATCTGGTTGAGAAAAGATGGGAGTATTCTAAAGTATTTCAAAACTTTTCCATTTTCTTGCTTGCAAGTCAATTCCCGTTTTATCTCCACTTCATCCTGGGGAAATAGTTGACACGGTGCATTGGAAACAAATCAAACAGACTAGACCCTCTCCAAACTTTATGTCAGGCTCTACACCAGAGAGAAGCAACTAGGTATTTAAATTGTTAGTATCTGCTCTAATAGCTATAGTTAGACTCCAGACAGGATATAAGACTACACAAACATGTAAATGTCAGAACTTTCTTTTTTAAAAATATTTTTATTTTATTTATTTATTTGTTTGGCCAGTCCTGAGGCTTGGACTCAGGGCCTGAGCACTGTCCCCCTGGCTTCTTTTTGCTCAAGGCTAGCGCTCTACCACTTGAGCCACAGCGCCACTTCTGGCTTTTTCTGTGTATGTGGTGCTGAGGAATCAAACCCAGGGCTTCCCGTGTGCGAGGCAAGCACTCTACCACTAGGCCACATTCCCAGCCCAGAAGAACTTTCTTACGTGAAGACGTGTAGATAATACCATCAGATGGGTCTGCTTTTGTTGAAAAACATTTGCTACAGTATATACCTAGAATGTGAATGTTCTAGAATAGGAACATCAGGAGGGTGTAGAAATCCATTCTCACCTGCATTTTCCTTAAGTAGGCCCCATCCGGTCACCCAACAAGAGGCGGGAAATTTCATTGGCTTGGAGGTGTCGGGCAGGCAGATGGGCAGGATGTCGGCATTGAAGGTGACATGGGAAGACAGCCTCAGCAAGGCAATGTCCCCTTTTGAGCTGTCGTATTCGGGGTGGAGGACGATTCGGGACACAGAGTACTCCTTGCCTTTTTTCGAGGCTTCTCTTTAAGGGATCCCAGCCAAACACTGTATGAATAAGCTGAGGACCTATGGGAAAAAGAGAGAGGGGAATAAAAATGGAGCCGACGGATGGGCCTACACTGGGTAGGAGAAGCTGTCTATATAACACTGTCTGCTAGAGCACAAAAAGGTAGTCTATTGGGGGTTAATCAGGGCCAATCTTGGGCTAGGGTTGGTTTGATTCCTTCTCTCCGCTTTGACTACTGTTCTGTTGACCTCCTTTTGTACCCTCATAGCCAGAATTTTATCTTGTCTTTTCTTCCCGATTCTCTTATCTCCCTGGCTTCAGCCACCACCTGTACGCTTCATAGCCATCATTCCTTATTGCCAGTTTTTATTTCTGTCCCGAGCACAAAACTTTAAAGCGAACTGTAATGGGTTACAGTTTAAATAACTTAAAATGCCAGGTAATTCGGTAAGATGTATGAAATAAACGAATTCATTCTGCTGGGTGCGGTAGTGCACACCTGTGATTCCAGATACTTGGGAGATCATGAGATGGAGGCCAGCCAAACAGGTTAACAAGACTCTTACTCAAAAAAAAAAAAAACGGGGGGGGGGGGTGCCTAGCATGAGTGAGACCTGGGTTCATTTCCCAATTCTGCAGTCCTCTTTCAACTATTTAGCCCTTACGAGTTTCCCTGGTATTTTCAAGAAACCCTCTATATTGACGTTTCTTAGCCCCCACTCCCCGCCCCCGTTGTAAAGTATTGCGTTCCCAATGTGGAAGGAGAAAACTGAGCTCTCCTATGCATCGCAGTGCACTCCTAACCCCTCCTTCATTTTTATCCATCTTCTTCCCCTGTGTTGTCGTAAGTTGCTGTTAGCAGTGGATTTAAGTGCACGTCCTTGTGGCTGAGCAAACATCTTATCTGGTCTCGTGATCACATTTCATGTAAAGCCTCTTGCTTCTCCTGGAGTTAATAATGGCATCTCACTTTGCTCTCTTCATTTTCTATGTACCCTTCACTGATTCATCATTCTTTCCACCAACTCCCTGCCCCAACTGTAAATCTCACATCCAAGCCTGCCATGCATTCTATCAAGACCGCCTTTATTGGTGGCCTCTGCCCTCTAGCTCTACGTAGGCTGCCATCATCCGGGCGCTTCCCTTACCCTTTATGATCTTCTTGGGAATTCTGTCTAGATCTCATTTTTATTTTCCCTCCAATTTGGTGAAACATGTGAGCCTATGACTTCCCCCAGTAATGTGCTTGAGAGATAACATTGTGGCTGCTTTGCAACTTTGGAAATGTATCCTTTCTACCACATATTAATTGGTTAGTTTGTATATGGGTAGCATTTTAGGCTGGAAATCATTTGCCCTTGCCATCTTGACATTGTTACTCCATTCTCTTTGAGCATGCACTGTGGATACTGAAAAGCCCTGTTATTTCAACTTTGGTCCCCGTTCATTATCAATTATTACATAACACGTTATGGCAAGGCCCAGCAGCTCAGAGGAACTGACCTGTGTGTCACAGATCCTGTGGGTTAGGAATCACCCGTGACTTCCAGGTTCCTGACTCCGGTGGAGGTTCAGGTATCCTGAGGTTTGCTTGGGAAAGAACTGGATTCCAGACTCACATTGCTTTGGGGCTTCAGGAGGGGTCTCTCCCCACCGCTGCTTGCGTATGTATACTGTCTCTGTGAGAGGGCTCTGATTGTGTTTGTGACCACCCCCAATAAAACAAAAAGCTAAGAGAACCCCTTTGCTCATATTTAGGAAGTGATTTGATTAAAAGTTAGGACATTTCTACTACCATGCCTGTCCTCTACGGAGATGACCTAGGATTTGCTTCTTCTGCTCCACTCACTTACATGGTTCAAACATTTAAAGACAAGCTAGCTGTCCCCGTGATAGCAGCCAGGACTCACTTGGGTAGGCAGTGTGTGGCTGTCAGTACCCAGTCCTACTGCGGAGGGACCCTCCGCAGATGGGGTTCTGTCCAAATGAAGGCTGACTTGCCAAGGCCAGTGTCCTATAGCAGCATCCTGGCCACCAACAATGCAGCTCGAAAATACAGGCTTTCCACACACTAGAGAAAGAAGGGAAAGAGAACCACAGAGATCTGGGCATTCTGCTCCTCTGCTCCCCTCCTTTCATTCTCAGACCCTATGCCTTCCCAAGACCTAAGCCCCCTCCCGGGACTCCACACCCACCCCTATTTGAGTTCAAGTCCAGCAAATCTAAATAGAGCCTGTGGAGACCACTCACCTGATTGTAGGTCTTTGTTTTGGGGAAGAGAACAGAGGCAAAACCCTACGGAAGACACATTGTTAGTGCTTAAGACATCTTGTGTCTCCAGTCACTGGGTGTAGGTGTTTTAGGTTGTAAACCAGAGCAATGCCGCGAAATGCTTTGGAGATCTCGAAGCTGGTTGCTTTGGTGCTGATTGACTACGGTGGCATTTTGCAGTATTTATGTAATCATTCCTTCCTGTGGTTGGAACCCCATTTCTTTTAAGTCTCTTAAGGGCGGGAAAGATTCACAACAGGCCCACACCGGAGGATCAGAAGATTCTCCCATTCTATCCCCTCCTGAAGTGCAGTTGTCCCGGGCCCTCTCTGATTTTGGTGCTGGTATTGGGGGTAGTATTGTTGGTTTTTGGTTTTTTTTGGTTAATGTTGGCTATGGAACCCAGGGCCTAGCACAGGCAACGAAGCCTCCACCACACGGCTGCGTGCCCAGCCTCCTCCAGGCCTCTGCCCACCCGTGGCTCCTTCCCCCAGGCTGTCACCCCTCACCCCTCACCTCTCACCCGGAGCCTTAGGCGTCCCTTCCTCCTGCAGCCTTCCGCTTTCCGTGTTTAATGGGTGCACCGGCTCTGATCCCCATGGAGACCGGGGTCTTGGCCTGCTGGTGGTGGGGGGGGGCCGCTCCTAGGTGACGGGGTTGTACAGGCTGCCTTCGTCCTCCCCTGTGGGACCTCGGGGTGGACGGAGCTGGGGGGCCGCCTGCCCCCCCCCCCCCCGGCCCCTCACAGGCCCTGGGGCTCACCCAGCAGCAGCAGCAGCAGCAGCAGGTCCGCCAGGCGCCCAGGGCCCACGGCGCGCAGGGCCTGCCAGAAGCTGCAGGTGGGGGGCGGGGCCTGAGGCCTGAGGCGGGGCCTGAGGCCTGGAGGAGCAGCAGGTGGGGTTTGGGGGGCGGGGCCTGAGGCCTGAGGCAGGGCCTGAGGCCTGGAGGAGCAGCAAGTGGGGGCCAGGGGCGGGGCCTGGCCTGAGGCCTGGAGGAGCAGCAGGTGGGGACTGGGGGGCGGGGCCTGAGGCCTGAGGCGGGGCCTGAGGCCTGGAGGAGCAGCAGGTGGGGATTGGGGGGCGGGGCCTGAGGCCTGAGGCAGGGCCTGAGGCCTGGAGGAGCAGCAGGTGGGGGCCAGGGGCGGGGCCTGAGGCCGGGGGCGGGGCCTGAGGCCTGGAGGAGCAGCAGGTGGGGGCCAGGGGCGGGGCCTGAGGCCGGGGGCGGGGCCTGAGATCTGAGGCGGCGCCCCCTGCTGGCCTGGTGGAGCTGCCGGTGGGGGGGGGGCCTGAGGCGCCCCCTGCCGGCCCGGAGGAGCAGCAGGTAGAGAGGGACAGGAGAGACTGGCTGTTCGATGCCCCCTGTCGGGTGCAGCGCTGGCATTGGATTGTGTGAGATAAGCGCCTGTTTGTACCGAGCATGCGCGGCCCGCGGGCCTTCATCGCCGCCGCGTGGGGAGCCGCCCTGGCTTTCGATCCGCTTTCGTGTTGGGACACCGTGACCTTGAGCGAGCGGGCTTCTGCATTTCCCCGTCGGGCTAGGTAGGCCTGTGAGCCCAATGGATGGGTTTCAAGGAAAATCACTCCCCGTGGCACTCGGGTGCCACCTGTATTCGACCGGTCTTCCTTCCCGGTTTCTATCATCTCCCAATAATGCCACCAAATGCAAAAAAAATCGTGCATCCACTAATGTGTTAGTCCATGACGGGGTCAGAGTCTTCGTGATACACTCACCACCCCGTCCCTCTGAAGACTGCAGTAGAGACCGAACTCACAGCACACACAGAGCTGGAGGTTGGGGGGGGGGGGTTGGGGGGAGCCTGTATTCAAGCCACGACCCTCTGCCCTGCCTCCCAGAACCTCACCTTGATCTCATACATGCAAAAACGCAGTTAGTTCCGTTCCCCAGAGTTCCCACGGTCTTCGTAGTTTGAGCATGGTTTAAAAGTCGAAACCTACCCACGGATGATGGCTCACACTGTCATACTAGCTACTCCGGAGGCTGAGATGGAGAGGATCCTAGTTTGAGGCCAGTCCAGCAAAAAAAAAAAAAAAAAAGCCCAAACCTGTCATCATCACAGTTATGAAGAAAGTATAACTTAGGGGCACTGTGGTTCAGGCTTGCCCCGGCATAAGTACAAGGCCATCTTTGGAAAAAAAAAAAATAGCAAAAGCAAAATGGGCTGCACACACAACTAAAGTTGTAGAATGCACGCCTGCCAGACAAGTGCAAGGCCCTGGGTTCAAACCCCCGCAGTACTGTTAAGAAAAGGAAAAGGTAGCTGCTGTTTTTATTATTGTTGTCCCTGAACAGATACTGCGGGGTGAAGCGTTGATTTGCATCTGGGCAGACGCATTATCTTTGCAATTGAGATGGATGCGCCTGTAGACCAGAGCTTCTCAGCCCTGACACTGTGGACAGATGATTCTTTGTTGTGGGGTTGGCTGTCTGCTCATAGTAGGGATAGGAGCCAGAGAGTAGGCGATAGG
Source organism: Perognathus longimembris pacificus (assembly GCF_023159225.1). Classification (NCBI taxonomy): domain Eukaryota; kingdom Metazoa; phylum Chordata; class Mammalia; order Rodentia; family Heteromyidae; genus Perognathus; species Perognathus longimembris. The sequence goes on from NC_063184.1 coordinate 26,842,531, forward strand.
CGTCATCCCAGGCTTCTGTGTTCTAAGTGGATGACACACTCACTCCTAGTTGTGACCTATCGGCTGACATTGTCCAGTGTCCCCCGAGGGGCAGAATCACCAGGGACTTGATGTAGAGCCAGGATACCATTTCATGACTAAGTCCCTCTAAAACCATCTGAAGAATAACTGGCTTGATCGGGTCCTCATTCTTGAGCTTGGACAAGGTATTTTGAGTCAGGCTTCAGTTTCACTACAGGAAGTCATAGAACTGGTCTGTACACTCAGCTTCTATTATGTCAGGGCCAGCCCCGGGCAGCCTCCTCCTCTCTCTGGCTCTTTGCCTTCTTAACCAGTCTGAATGTTTTCCTGGATTGGCCCTGTTCTACACCCCTTAGGCCTTGGGCCCTACTTCTCTTTACCCAGCCCACCACATCTCCAGTAGGGTTTGGTCTTGTTCTTTGGTTATTATAGCTTCGTGTGTGTGTGTGTGTGTGTGTGTGTGTGTGTGTGTGTGTGTGTGTGTGTTTAAAATCCACTTCTATTCTTCTTAAAAGAAAATTCACTTCATACTAATGGAATTTTTCCTCCTGGTATTGACAACTGTAGTCTGTAGCTCTCATTTTGTGAATTCAACAAAACAAAATTGGATACTTTCTGTTTACAAGCTACTGTCCTAGATGCTGTTAGAGGGTCAGGAAGATGAATGGAACACTGGTTTCTTTTCTCCAGGCTATTCTTATCTATTCAAAGAAAGAAGGAAGCTGTATGCACCCAAATAACCACAAATGGAGGCCAGGAGTCCAATCAAAGGTACAAATGAATAGGACCAAAGGGCAGATATTTTTTGGTATAGTAAAAGGAAGAACCTTTCATAGAGCTTTCTAACAACAGATGGAAGTAATTTATTATAATGGAAAGACACATTTTTGAGGTCAGTCCTAGATAAATCTGTTAAAGCAAATATTAGCTGTGTCTTCTCAGACAAGTTAACTTCCCTGATTGTGGGCTGTTTACCTCCTTTGGTTGTTAAAGCTAAATAAGATAAATCTTAAAAGCAACCAGCAGAGTGCCTAATACAAAAGAGCTATAAAGTAAATATAAGTTCCTGCCATAGCTAAGAGATCCAATAAAGATGTCTCTTCACCCAGGGAAACAGCCTGGGCAGGCCTTTTGCACATAGCACAGTTTGGTTCAGCTCATCCTTCTCTTGGTTTTGAGCCTTACCTATTTAGCTGTGGGAATTCAGGGCTTGTCAGAGCACCTAGAGCAGATCAAATTCAAAACCTAACTGACTGAGTCTATTTTAAAAGACTGTGTAGAAATAAGTACAGTTGTTTGCAATGAGAACTGTGAACTGCTATTATTTTGATCATTTCCATCATTTTTCCCAACCGGATCACCTTCCTCTTTCTTATTGAGTAGGAAATCCAAATCACCAATTAGCTAGTGATTTGAGGAGGTTTAAGAATAGAGCAGGGTTGGAAATAGGGCCTAGTGGTAGAGTGCTTGCCTTGTATACATGAAGCCCTGGGTTCGATTCCCCAGCACCACATATATAGAAAAGGCCAGAGGTGGCACTGTGGCTCAGGTGGCAGAGTGCTAGCCTTGAGCAAAAAGAAGCCAGGGACAGTGCTCAGGCCCTGAGTCCAAGCCCCAGGACTGGCAACAAAAACAAAACAAATAAACAAAAAGAAAAAAAAAGAATAGAGCAGATGGAGGTAGCTAATCTCTGAACATTTCACTGCAGGATGAGACACTGTAAGCGCTTCCTTGAAGAAACTGGGTAACAGCCGCCTGATGATTCATTCCTGTAGTTCCAGGTTCTTGAGAGGGTAGCTCAAGTTAACAAGATTATATCCCCCCCCCCAAAAAAAAAGAAAATACAGACCAAGGGGCTGGGGATGTGACTCAGATTGTCGTAGCACTCGCCTATTGTGCATGAGGCTCGGAGTTCAAGCCCTGGCTTTAAAAGCAAAGACAAAACACGAAAAAGGCAAAGAAGATAAAAGAGCAGTTCTCGATGGCAGATTTGCCATAGCGTAAATGCCAAGTTGATTTCCATCTTCCCCTTCCCTCGACAGCGTAGGGTCTGATGAGCATATGGTTATCTGATTTTTTTCCCTTCCCAGATTCTATGCCAGGCACATGCCTTCTTCATGGCCGTTTTTTCAGCAGTCAGTAATGCTGCCGATTAGATTTGGGCTCTCTAAGATTTGATCTCATTTGCGGTGTGGTCCCTTGAGAATATTCTTAAGTGTCGTTTATGCCTACAATAAATCAATAGGTCATGTAGAAGAGGGGTTTGGTGGGACGGTGAAATGTGAAGCAGTGACCCCGCTTCCCATCCTCTTGGCCTCACTGTGCGTGGTCAGCTTTCCAGGTCTGCTGTCCTGGGAGGTATCAGGATCCTCTATTGGGTCTGCTCAAAGCCAGCTTCTGCCTTGAGCTGAGTCATATCAGATGATTTGTAAACTGCCTTTCCACTACTTTATTTTGTAACTCTATACTCTCCTTTTATCTCCTTGTGGTACCTTGTGCCTCTGCTACGCAGCTCTCTCAGCTTTGTTCTGATACTTTTTCCCACTTACTTGGCACCCTAGTTTCAATGGGTTTAGCTTGTCTTACACTGAAACCATTTCCAGAGTAAGAAAGTATGCTTTGATTGCAATTCTGACATATTGTCATCTAAAACAAACAAACAAACAAACAAAAAATCGTGATGACTATGTTGGATGGTGTCACAAGCAAAAGCGTACCTGCCTAATAAGCACAAAACTCTGAACTCAAACCCCAGTACCACTGGAAAACATTTTTTTTTTTTTTTTTGGCCAGTCCTGGGCCTTGGACTTCAGGGCCTGAGCACTGTCCCTGGCTTCTTCCCGCTCAAGGCTAGCACTCTGCCACTTGAGCCACAGCGCCGCTTCTGGCCGTTTTCTGTATATGTGGTGCTGGGGAATCGAACCTAGGGCCTCATGTATCCGAGGCAGGCACTCTTGCCACTAGGCTATATCCCCAGCCCCTGGAAAACATTTTTTAAAAAAGATTTGATATAGGGGCTGGGGATATGGCCTAGTGGCTAGAGTGCCTTGTAGACATGAGGCCCTGGGTTCGATTCCCCAGCACCACATATACAGAAAACGGCCAGAAGTGGCGCTGTGGCTCAAGTGGCAGAGTGCTAGCCTTGAGCAAAAAGAAGCCAGGGACAGTGCTCAGGCCCTGAGTTCAAGGCCCAGGACTGGCCAAAAAAAAAGATATAAAATTTTTGCCTACTGCCAGTAGCCTGCACTTGTAATCATAGCTACTTGGAAGGAAGAGACCAGGATTATGATTTGAGGCTAGCCCAGGCAAATAATTCATGAGACCCACCATCTCAGCTAATAGCTGGGTACATTAGCTCAGACCGATTATTCCAGGTATGGACACACTGAGATTGAGAAGTGAAAAAGAAAGAGCTAGAATGTGATTTCAGCAATAACTATGGGTTTTTGCCTGAATGAAACAGCCCATACTGTAAAACCAAGGGGTTTGGTAGAGGTTAGATGAGGAATTCACTGAGCAGGAAAGACCATGAGACTCATCTCCAAATGATCACCAAAAAAAACTAGAAGTAGAGCTGTGGTTCAAGTGGTAGAATGCTAGCCTGGAGCCAAAAAAAGCTGTTCAAGCCCCAGTACCAGTATCCAAAAAACTAAATGCATGAGAATGTCCCTCCGGACATGTACAACAAGCAGCTGAAGGTACGAACCTGGAATTGCAGAGATTGGCTGTCACTAGGTTCCCTTAGGGTTTCATTTGCATGTCACCATTGAAAGCTGTGAAATTAGGAAAGGTCATCCCAGAGGGAGCATAAATAATGCTCACTGTCCTAAGAATTGATCTAGATGAGATAGGAGCCTGAAAGACAGATTGTGTAAAGATTGTGTTTGTAGGAGGAAGAAGTGGTCAGTTGCCAAATGCTTTAGGTGAGGGACAGCTGACTGGGATTTAGCACTATGGAACCACTCTGGAGAGTGAGAGTAATTTGAGACAGCGAAAAGTAGTTCTGCTATGAAGGGAAACAGAGAAACAGCTGGCAAAAAAAAAAAAAAAAGAGTCTGGGTGGCCCAGACTTTGGTCTGTTGTTGTTTCAAGATGGGAGAAATGTCATCATGCTTTCATTCTAGTGGAATTATCCAGCAAAGAAGGGGAAGTTGGTGAAACAAGAAAGGAAGTGGGGAGATTGCTGGATGGGTGTCTCCCAGCAGGGGCTGAACCTCATTCACCTGTGGCCCGCTGGAACAAACAGATCTTCCCCCGAAGAGGAGCAGAGGCACCGATGTCAGCTGTAGGAAACGTGTGTGGACTCCTCATCATTTCTGTTTCTTCTGAAATAGAAAAGTACCCATTGGGAAGGAAGAAAGGAGTGGAGGTGTTGAAGACTAAGGGGAAATGATGGACTCGGGATGTGTTGTGGGCAAACCTAGCAGTGGCACCGGTCACCCCATTGATCTCCAGTGTTTGGCTGGCCAGGCAGAGGCTCTCTTCTCTTCTTCTTCTTCTTCTTCTTCTTCTTCTTCTTCTTCTTCTTCTTCTTCTTCTTCTTCTTCTTCTTCTTCTTCTTCTTCTTCTTCTTCTCTCTCTCTCTCTCTCCATCCCTCCCTGTCAGAGAAGGTGGCTTTTCCTAATGCAGGAGGGCCGTTCTTCGTCCTATAGGAGTAGTTATGCTTCTCTCCTAGCACCTCCGAACAAGCTCTGAAGAGTGAACTCCTGCACTGGGAATGTGGCTCGAGTGGTCACGTGATTGCCTAGCAAGTATAAGACCCTGAGTTCAAACCCTGTTACTGTAAAACAAAACAAACAAGAATGGATTCCTACATGCAGGAGTGGGGGGAGGGGATGAATGGATTGGGGAAATCATAATGATTTTCTGTCACCGGCAGCAGAAAGATCTGGAATTTAAAGTGAATTTGGCCTTGCTCACAACAGGCGCAGGTGGAGGCGGGGAGCCAGCAAGGGGTTTGTTCCAGCCAGGGCGAGGTTTCCGTGGTGGGAACAGTCTCAGGAATGACAAGTAATGTCATATAATGATAAGCCATGAACTGGAAGTAGGGAAGAGGGAATTAGGGAAAAACAAACAAACAAAAAAAAGTGTGGGTTGTAACTCCTAACAGGGCTGACCGTTGTCGGAACTGCTATTCTTACTATAAAGGAGGCCGAGAAAGATAATTAAGTGTCTGGGAAGATGAGCGTGCCTAAAACTGAGAGCAGGAAGAGGTTATTGTCACGGGTGATCATGAAGCCATGAAAGTAGTGTTCGAGGTCTGCTGAAAGCAGGTTTGGGTTGGGAGGAAGGGATTAGGGCTTCTTAGGAATGTGCCACCCGTCTCCTCCCCGTGAAACTGGAGGCTGCCGTGGCTCTGTCTCACGACTTCACTGACTGATCTTCCAGCTGGTGATTTGCCAGTCACGCCATGCCAAAAGGCTGTTCAGAACTGTGCCTGACATGTATACCCACAGACCAGGGCACTCTCGCGTTTTCTCCCGACATGCAGATGGAAAGGATATTTTAATCGTTGTTATTAAAATGTGGATAGGCCAGACTTGTGCTGTGGCTGCCTATTGGATTTGTTCCTTACAATTAGGGAAAAACATTAGACAGAAGTGAAAATGTCTAAGCAACAGAGTTTTCTTCCTCCGTGTTTCCACCCCTTATCCCGGAATTCACGATCCTCCTGCCTCAACCTCCCCTACTTCCCTAGTGCTGAGATTACGGCGTATGTCACTCTGCAAGGTGAAAAGGGAAACAAAATTTACCAGTAACCAGGTTTCCTGATTAAACTTTGGTCTGTTTTAGAAGGAAGGATTTGTCAGAGTGCATATTTAATATACAATATGCGATAGTCTAGGTCTGCATTTGGTCATGTTTTATCATTTTTCTCATGCTTACCTTATACAAAGTCAGTATGAGTCCTATTTTTTATTGATGAGTTGATAGCTTTCTCATCCTTTCTTCAGAAACAAGTTGGAAATAAATGTTTTGTATAGAGCCAGAAGGGCCAAGTGTAACTCTTTCGTTTAACTGAGAAAATAGTTGTGACTAGCTGGGCATAGATGGGTACAACGGATTGGTGCTTCGCATGCAGGTGTGGCCAGACTGAAAGTGCAGGAGGCTGCGTGTGTTAAGTCCCTTCACTGGGACTACTGGCACAGTAATCACACACTCTCGAGTGCATCCCAGTCCAGCCTTCATGGAAGCACACATCTGTTTGAATCTCACAACAGTCTTGCAATAGGCACTTAAGTGTTTTTTTTTTTTTTTTTTTTTTTTTTTTGGCCAGTCCTGGGCCTTGGACTCAGGGCCTGAGCACTGTCCCTGGCTTCTTTTTGCTCAAGGCTAGCACTCTGCCACTTGAGCCACAGCGCCACTTCTGGCCATTTTCTGTATACGTGGTGCTGGGGAATCGAACCTAGGGCTTCATGTATGGGAGGCAAGCACTCTTGCCACTAGGCCATATCCCCAGTCCACTTAAGTGTTTTTTGAGGCTCACTTTATGTCTTTAAGTAAGAGATGGTAGAGTGTTTACAGATGGCCAACAATGATATTGAATTTACAACGAAAAAGCTGAATTTAGTTTCTAAATTGAAAAAAAAAACAAAAGAGTAAGGGGCTGGGAATATGGCCTAGTGGCAAGAATGCTTGCCTTGTATATATGAAGTACTGGGTTTGATTCCCTAGTACCACATATATAGAAAAGGCCAGAAGTGGCGCTGTGGCTCAAGTGGCAGAGTGCTAGCCTTGAGCAAAAAGAAGCCAGGGACAGTGCTCAGGCCCTGAGTCCAAGGCCCAGGACTGGCAAAAAAAAAATTTAAAAAAAATCAGTAAAAGCACACTTCAGAAAAGCATGGAGGTGTTTTTTTCACTGATGTGTTTTATTTGCTTTATTTTTTTTGTTCCCTGGGGACTGCCAGGCAGGGAGATGGGGGGGTGGGGTTGTCCAGGGGAAGAAGATGGGAGCGACTCCTGCCTCCTGGTGCTTGGTAGAACGGGAAGGTAATCCTCTTTCTGTGGATTTAAAGTCCACTTTCTCGTCATTCCTCCAAACTCTCTTTCCTGTTGTGCTTTGTCACTGGAAGAATTTCTTAATGCTCAAAGCAATTTTTCTTGATTATCTTAGGCCTAAAAATGCTACTGACTTGAACTGTGCATGTTTGAACATGTACAAATATTTATTTTAAGTTAAGTTTAATCTTCCAAATGCTTCCTGCTGTCTGGAGAGAACTTAAAAGTATGGTTCAGAAATCAAGTGACACAAATACTTCCTAATTAGAGAAATCTCTAGTCCGTACTAACTAAAAATATATTGACTAGTCTTTTAATCAGCTGTGCTTATTTCTAAGCACTAAATTCTTGAGCATTTGGGGTAAAAAAAAGAAACATTTGGTCCATATCAGAAATAGCTAGACTTTTTCCAGACTCTCAGGGTAAAAGTAAAGCACATAAAAAAAATAAAGGTAAAAAGAGTCAACGCAATTTTTTTTAATGGCAATTTCTGATCTGTCTTGGAGGTAGGATGGTTATGGTGTTTATTAGTATTTGCTTTTTCTTGTTTGTTGCTGGTAGGGCTGTTAGGAATTTGTGTTTGTGGGAGTCTCAGTATTACTCAGGGAAATAAGATCAGTCATACTGTTTGTTTTTTTCATAAATACAGGGTAGTACTTTTGTTTTGCTTTGTGTGCTTCTTCTTTCTTTTTTTTTTTTCTTCCTTGTGGTACTGTGGCTTGTGCCTGTAATCCTACTCAGGAGACTGAGATCTGAGGATCCTGGACCAAAGTCAGCCTGGTCAGACAAATCTTTTAGACTCTTATCTCCAATTAACCAGCAAAGAAGCCAGAAGTGGAAGGGTGGCTCTTGTAACTCATTAAAAAGTATCCAGTGCCGGCATAGGAATACACACCTGTAATCCAGCTGAAACCGAAGGCTCTCCAGTTGAAGGCCAGTCAGGACAACTTCATGAGGTTCTTTTTCAACAATAAAATTCAAAGAAGGGCTTGGGATGTGTAGCTCAGCGGTAGAGTGTTGGCCTGGTCTGTGTGAAGCCCTGGAAACAATCCCAGGTTAGGTTGTAGTTAGTTTACATGATTAAGTCAGGTGACCATTTTCTATTTAAGGAAACAGCTTTACCGCAGATTGACTCTAATTTAACATCCAACTTTTCACTTCATACTCAAACCCCGTACATTTCATCTTGTTCTTTTCTGACCTCAGCTAATGAGAAGAGTGTTCCATGAAGTATATCCGTCCACATGCTTCCTGCTTTTATATGGTGTCACCCTCCCTACGGTTTCCATTCTCTAGTCAACACTGTTGCTTCCACTTCCGTCACTGTTGCCATTGAATTCTTTGCTTTGAATTTGCTTTGTTGCTTTGAATTCTTGTTGCTACTGTCATAAATGGTCCTTCCGCTTCTATTAACTCTCCTACCGCTATCCATCCCTCCGTGTTATCTTTCTTTCATTGAGTACAAAAAAACGTACAAGTTACTACATAGTAAGTATTCATGAATTGCTCCAATATGGTCCTGAATTAATTTTGTGTTTTCTTCACACCCTAAGCTCAGCCAACACTAGTTACACAATACTTCCTGAATTCTTTGTACCTTTGCATTTTTGTATATATGATTCTCCCAACACAGAGGTGTCATCCTGTCCTAACATTCCCAATTTTCCTTTTTCCCAGCCAAAAGTTATGCCCAGGTCTGATTCTTTTTCTGGAAGAATTTACCAATTTCTTAGTCATAACTAAACTTTCCTTGTAATTCCATATTTTATAGGAGCTTCTAGACATTTGTTTTGACTGTTTACTAGCCATCTGTAAGTCCCAGTGATCAGAATGACAGCTGATACAGGGATTTCTTTTTTTTTTTTAATATTTGTTGCAAGACAGGTATACCAGTATAAGTGATGGAATAACTTTAATGATATATGGGATTAGCTCATGCTGTAAAGATACGCCTGGGACATACATAGATTTTGTTGGTGATATTATTTGGGAAAAGTCTGGAAATTTGTGCAATTTTTTTGTATTTAACATTTACAATTCCTACACTTCTCATACCAGTCAGTAATGTTACCACTCTTCTGCCCTTTTGGTAGCATAAATATGCATCCGTAATTGTTCTTGGGTTTGGCACGATAGTGCACACCTATGGTGGAAGGTACAGAAGATGCAGAGATAAAATGATTGTGGTTCAAGGCCAGTGTAGGTAAATTCACCAGACTCTTTTTTTTTTGGCCTTGCCTGGGACCTGGGCTCAGGGCCTGAGCACTGTCCCTGGCTTCTTTTTGCTCAAGGCTAACACTCTGTCACTTGAGCCACAGCGCCGCTTCTGGCCATTTTCTGTATATGTGGTGCTGAGGAATCGAACCCAGGGCCTCATGTATACGAGGCAAGCACTCTTGCCGCTAGGCCATATTCCCAGCCCCTCACCAGACTCTTATAATCAGAAAAAAGCCAAAAGTGAAGGAAGGCATAGTTTGAGTGGCAGAGCACCATCAGAGAGTGAAAAAAAAAAAAAACTGTAATGAGAGTATGAGACACAGAGTTCAAGCCCTGTGCCAGCACAAAACAAAAAACTAACTGAAAGGCTTGAGATGGCATGGCTTGAGTGGTGGACCACTACCCTGAGTTTAAACCCCAGCATTATCTAGAAAGAAAGATTCATACCTCCTACCCCAGCTACAGGAGAAGATGAGGAAGTCAGAGGATCATAGTGCAAGGCTGGCTCTAAGGAAAAATGTGAGAACCCCCCAGGTATCTGTGGCTTGTGCCTGTAATCCTAGCTACTCAGGAAACTGAAATCTGAGGTTTGCAGTTCAAAGACAGCCTGGGCAGGAAAGTCCATGAGATTTTTGTCTCCGTTCAGCACCCAGAAAGAAGTGGAGCTGTGGCTCATGTAGTAGAGTGCTAGCCTTGAGCACAAAAGTTCAGAAACAGCACAAAGTCCTTGGGTTGAAGCCCCAGGACCAGCATAGAAACAAACAACAACAAAAAGAAGTGAGACTCTAAAAAATAACTAAAGCAAAATGGGCTCAAGTGGTAGAGCATTTACTTAGAAAGCACAAGGTGCCCTAAGTTCAAATCTCAATACTTCAAGAAAATAGTTTGCTCTTGTGTCTCAACATAGACTGTGATTTTTTTTTTGTTGAAAGTTGATTGTGTTATAGTCTGTCTATATTCCTAATCTATTGTGCTTGAAGACTTTCAGCACTATCCTTGATTCTCTTTCCTGTTGAGCAGACCTGGGATAGATCAAGGAGATCTATATTTGAGCAAGCAGAGACAGAGGGTGGCCAAAGCTAATACTGATCTAACTCAACCTGTGTCTGCAATTGTTTCATCCCAGGCTCTGTGGGAAAGAAGCTTTTACCACCTTACTCTGGTTTCTGACAGAATGGAAGAGCTCTCCTGTTTCATCTCTGCATTGCTGAAAGTGTCCTCTGACCAAATGGCAGATCTGTTCTCAGACCTATTTTTTACTCACCTGTGATGCATGGAGTTCATCCAGGACCAATTTCAAACACACATGTTTTCACATTTCTCCTTGAGTCTGGGTGTAAAAATCTATGATGGTAATGACTGGCACACCCAAGGTCTCTAGGAGTCATGTAGATGACACAGAAGCTGTCCCAGAGCACATTCTTGCCTGTAGTTGTTCTCCCCTCGCCTAATCTTTGAGTATTTTAACTATCTTTTGCGAGGGTAGACTTCACATCGCCATAAAACCGTAAATACCCAGATTGGTGTCCTATTAAAAATATTTTTCTGAGGTTATTTGACTCCTAAGAATGTAGGAATTCAGCAGATTTCAAGCCTGTCTTCTAACTGTTGATTTTATAATGAGTTACCATCTTAAATTACTACCTCCCTCTCATCATGCCCCTGGATGGATGCTCTGCTCGTAAATTCAATGTTAGTAAGCTAAGATTGTTGGTAATGACAGGAAGGGGAGTAAACTGGAGCAGTTGTCCTGACCCAGACACCTTGTTGTAGATACCCAAGTCCAATGCTTCTGTATTCTTAGGAACTTATAAGAGGGGATGGTTGATGGCACTAATGAAAACCTCGGACCCTGGATTTAGTCGCTATACTGCGTGCCATCTGATACTGAAAGCTCATTGTGGCTGGGGTGAGCCGAGTTTCAACATGTTTCTCCTAGCGCATTTATCAATTTATCCCAGAACTTGGACTTTGTACTGGTCCAGATGTAGGTTCGGATGTTCTTATTTTATCTTTATTTAAGTAATTTCACTGAGCCTTTTTGCTTTGTCATAAAATAAAAATGCCAAAGGCCTAGACCATGGGACTTTATGGTCCCATGATTAAGATTAAGTGAAAATGTACGAAAGAAGGCCTCAAGGGAGGAAACAGTGAGTAACAGCTGTCATTGTTTACCCAGTTTTTGAATTGGTTCCGATGGTTTTCTGTGACCTGAGAGCCAAAAGTGAAACCCTTATGAAGCATTCTGTGTCTCTGGGATAAATGCAAAAATGTGATGCAATAAAAATGGTAATGAAAAACAGAATGTTTTTTAAGAAACTAATTCTGCAACACTGAAGTCTTACTTCCAAATATTTCCTTCCAAATCACAATTATCCAAAGGCTTTGGGAGATAATGTGCTCTCTCTTTGTGTATTAGCAACATCAGTCCCACTCCATAAAAGAAACAAAAAAAGAACAAATAACACAGAGGCTCTTTAGCTCAGATGATTTCTAATTTGCAGGTTCAGTGAAGTATATTCAGCAGCAGAAGCTTCTGTGACATCTCTGCGGTGTAAGGTGTTAGGCATTATATTTTGTGAAATGTGGGGCTGGGCACTGACCCTTAGCTTTTTCGCTCAAGTCTGGCATCTGCCCCTTGAGCCACAGCTCCACTTCCCTAAAGGCACTGTTTTAAGCAGTGTAGATTCATGGGAGCTGTCCGACATCAGAATGTGCTTGCTGCTGATGGGTGCTAAGCAGCCACTGGATGAAGGAGAAGGAGAGGCCGTTATTTCTGCTCATGAGAAGAAATCAAATACTTTAAGGCTAAATGGCAGCTAGCTCTCGGGTATCTCTTTAGACCCAACAACTCTGTACCACGAGACAGTTGGGCATTCCGTCTTCTGAAGGTGGTGATGTGGAGGGAAGTTTATGAAGAGGCTGGAGGACAGGAGTCTTGAGTCCTCAGCAAGAGATGTATTGCATCAGGAATACCTTCCTGATCCCTAGGCCCGGTACTTTGGCTTTAGCTTTCCTTGATTAAAAGAAAAATGCTCTTTACTGCTCTAAATTCATGATCAAGACTGCCCCACTGTGGATAAAAACTCAAAGACTCAAGTGGGAGGTATCTGCTGCTCGGAGAACTGTGGGCCTCTGATGTTTCTAGCCTTTCCAAAAATGGAGTCTCGATACAGTGGTTTCTAATATAAGTTTATTTTGCAGGTCAGCAAATACAAAGGGAAAACTTTATAAGAGCTGTGTAATAAGTAGAACCAATCCAAGAGGAAACATAAAAAATAAGTCTTTTCCTCTTTAAAAAAAAAATGTTTATTTTTACCCCAACAGCTGAAAAAGCAGCACGTGGTTTAGAAATATTAGTCATCATCATCCTTTTGGATCTGATGTAACAATTTTAAAGTGTTTTGTTTTTTGTGCAGGTAGTAGGGCTTGAACTCAAGGCCTAATGCTCTCTCCTAGTTTTTCCTACATTTAGCTGGTACTCTACCACTTGTGCCTTACCTCCACTTCTGGCTTTTTGGCGGTCAGTTGTAGATAGAGTCTCACAGACTTTTCTGCCTGGGAAATCACAATACTTAGATGTCAGCTTGTTGAGTAGCTAAGATTACAGGGGTGCGCCACCAACTCCCAACTAACAATTTAACTTTTTGTTTTCTGAATTTTTATGTAATGTATACCATCCTGAAAACAGTGAGATGCTTTAGTAATTTTATAACAAAATAAAATATTTACATTTAATATATATCATTCCTTTCTATGTCTCTCATGTTTTATCCTAGTCTGGAGATTCATTGTGGGGTTCTTGAGTCTGAAAATGTGACTGTAAGACCAAAGTACATTATATGCGTAAGTGAAAATGTCACAGTGAGGCCTATTATTTTGTACAGTTAATATAGACTAATAAAAGTGTAAGCCGGGCAACTGGTGGCTGAGTTCAAACCTTGTTACTATATGAAAACAAGACAAGAGTGAATTCCTACATGTACAAGTGGGGGGTAGCCAGACACCAGTGGTGCCTGTAATCCTAGCTACTCAGGAGGCTGAGATCTGAGCACTGTGGTTCAGAGTCAGCCTGGGCAGGCAAAGTGTATGAAACTTTCCTCTCCAATTTAGCTAGCACAAAGCCGGAAGTGGAGCTGTGGGCTCACAAGCACCAACCAGCCTTCAGCAGAAAATTCAAGGGCAAGCCCTATGTATAAGCCCCAATACTAGCACACGTATAAAACATATAAATAAAAGTAAGACAGTGAAAGCTTAGTACCCACAGGGCAAGTGTGGCCTGGAATCGGCTGCCGAGAGCCTCAGAGGATGAAGAGATGCGAAGTGTGAGGATTCCCTGTTGGCAGCTTTCATCCTAAAGGAATTGCTGTGTCTGCTTTTTAGTTCTCCTTCTTCCTTTTACTTTCTCCTAGGATGTATTTATCATTTCTGCAGAGACTACAATGGGAAAATGAAATCAGATTTATTAATTTTTCATAGTAGCTATTGGTTCAAAAGGATTGGGGAGGAAAAAGAGAAAGAGGCTGGAACCATTTCATAAGGGAAGGCTTGGAAATTATTTATAAGTACATTCTTCTTGGCCATTTTTCTACAGACTAGAAAATGAATACTGGACAGAGGATAATCAACTTTTAGACAGTTGTGCGTGTTTCACAGTAAGCATGCATGAAGCTCTTACCATAGTCAGCTCAACTGTTTGCTTACTTAGTCTTCATTCAATTTGAAGAGGGGGTGCCACTGTTATCTAACCGATGTGGATACCAAGGCCTGCAGAGGTTCAGTGTTGTTCCGAGGACATTGAGGTAATAAATCAGGAGTGAAGGAAAGACTCAGAGCAAGACCTGCCTGACCTAGAGTTTCCTCTTTGGAACTTTACGTGGTTGTCATAGAGAAATATTTATTGTTTCCTCGTTGTGAGCGGGCGCCTGGTAGGAAATACCTGGGCTCATTGAGTCATCAGTGCTCACCTTGTTTGCAGAACCTGTAATTCCAGGCGTACACATTAGCCTAAATAGTGTAAAACCAATAGATTGAAGAAAGGGCACATTCTCTGTGTTCTTAAAAGATCAGGTGCGACCTGACTGAATTAGAAAGGAGGCTCAGTCATTCTTACTCGCAACTCCTTTCTGCGCTTGAATGCTGTGCCTGGCCTGTCTGAGCTGGAGTTCCATTTGTTTGAGGAGTGCCCGCTGGAAACCAGGCTGGGAATGTGGCTCAGTGGTAGAGTGCTTGCCTAGCATGCATGTAGCCCTGGGTTCGATTCCTCAGCACCACACACACAGAAAAGGCCAGAATTGGGCGCTGTGGCTCAGGTGGTAGAGTGCTAGCCTTGAGCCAAAAGAAGCCAGGGACAGTGCTCAGGCCCTGTGTTAAAACCACAGGATCAACACCAAAAAAAGGTGGGGGAGGGGAAGGAGCATGAACATGAGTATTAAGGGAGGAGGATCATTAGGAAGCTTGGGGTTTGATGCCAGGAAGATGGATGTCCCTAGTCACTAAGCCAGCCTCTGTCTCTCCTCCCTTCCCCCTGGCTTCTCCGGATCCAGCAGCCCTGATGAAATGTCTTATCTTCTGTACCCTCAGCCAGGATTATTACCCTGGGTGACGACTGTCATTTTGCATCCCTGAAAGCACTGTAAAAAAGCGTAATCATAAAAGGCCTGGCTCAATAGTCAGTTGAATTAAAAAATCAAAATGATTCAGTTGCAACATTTTAAAGAAGATTTATCAAAAAGAAGTAACAGCCTGTTAACTTCTCTTCCAGTTCATGTGTGCTCTATTTTTTTTTCTCCTCTGCATGGTTTGGTTTTGCAAAGGCTACTTGGAGAGAGACGACTAGACCGAGGGTGGGTTGTTTCAGGACAAAGATGACTCTTAAATCACTGTTATGTTTGTAAAAAGTAAATTAGAATTCTTAAGAAGACATTTTTCAGCTATGTCAGATACATCAGTAAGCCAGCCACAACACAAACGATGCAGAGCAGAAAAGAAAACAAGAGGGCATTGGATGTTACCATTATCTACGGACACTTACAAAGCTGCCTGAAACAGGATCTAAGATGCTGTCCATGCTTTCATCAGAGACAGTGATTAGATGAAAGGAACAGACACTTGCTGCGAGCCTGTAGTACACAGTGCCCTGGGTGAAGTGTCTAGTGAAGGATATAAGACTTATAAACATTCTGAGAAGATGTTCCAGGCAGAATAATACTACCCCCCCCCACACACACAAGGTATTTATTCTTACACAGCCAGTGACACCCTTCCAGGCAGCTCAGCACTCTTCCATTTCTTCCGTTAGCTTTATTTACCCAGCAGCCTGGCTGAGTGGGATCGGCGAGATAAGGGTTAACGTCTGTGTGCACATGGGTGTGGCAAGTACTGGAGAAGTCCGCATCAGTCTGTCTGTCCGCCCAGGGTGTCCAGCCTGGCTTGCTGGCACGGTGAGCATGCACTGGTGGCCTTTGACTGACCTCAGGCTCAGTGCGGTAGGTCCCTGGACTTAGTTCCTGATGCGCAGCACTTGGCAGATCAGTTTCAAAGCTAAGGCGTTTTATTTTTAATAACCTCCTTTTTTTGAGGCAAAGTCTTGCTATACGGTCCAGGCTAGCATCAGAGTCACAAACTTTCGGCTTCAACTCCCAAGTGCTGAAATTAAAGGCATTCACTACCATTTTCCCCGTTCATAATTCTTATTTATACTTCTTTTAAAAATTCATAAAAATGTATTTTTATTAAAAAAATTTTAAAGAAAGTATGTGTGTGTGTGTGTGTGTGTGTGTGTGTGTGTGTGTGTGTGTGTGTGCGTGCCAGTCCCGGGCTTGAACTCGGGGCCAGGTTGGTCTCTGGGCTTTTTTGGGCTCAAAGCCGGCACTCTACTACTTGAACCCCAGCTCTACTTCTGGCTCTTTTTGGTGGTGGTTAATTGGAAATAAGAGTCTCATGACTTTTCTGCCCAGGCTGACTTTGAACCATGATCCTCAGATCTCCGCCTCCTAAGTAGTTAGGATGATAGGCGGAAGCCTTTGGCATCATAGAAAGTATTTTTAGAAAAAAAATTTCCAAGAAAATTTGAGACAGTAACTCGTGATTGCTAAATATGCAAAAGTTCAGAGTGCCTCAGCTAATATATTCTTCTCTAAGTATTTAAAAATTAGAAATACTAACTACTAAAGAGTATTTGGTTTGCAGTAAATAAAATCCCTACTCTCCCAGCATTGTATAGAGCCAAGATGAAATTTCCGTGTTTGTCATCGATATGTTCTCATTGTTCTTAAGGGATTTTATCCAAATGTTTTGCTATTGTTGGCAAGCTGAAATGTGGTCTCAGTGATGTGTTCTGTTGATGTCAGCTTTGGAACCAAAGCAATACATACTTACTATTTTTTTGCCAGAAGTTTTACATTTCCACGAATGTATTTCTTGACAATTGTAAAACATTGTTAGCTGTCATGAACACTAGAAAAACGTAGCATATATATGACAAGTGCCTTTTTAAAGCAGGAGAGATACAGATACACACCACACAGACACACACACACACACACACACACACACACACACACACTCAAACTGAAAGGTGGCACTACATCAAAATGTGAGGCCCATTATTTCTATGCTTTGAGGAAAAGGTCAAGCTGAGAACATGTGTTTCCATTTGTTTCCAGTCATCAAGAGCTGGGGGATAGGGAATATCTAAATGGATAATTTATCCTTACCCGCAAAGCATCAACTCTGTGGGTTTCTGGGGTAACGGTTATAAACACAATCACATTTAGTTAGGAATCTATCACAGTAACAACCAAGCCTGAGTTTACGGGAGAATGCTTCAGTAGCCTGGAACAGTTAATCAAGTTATTTTTCTAGGATTTTGTTGGTTAGTACAGTAGAGTAGGATGGTGGGGAGGCACTTCTATTTTCTTAGAGCAGAAAGTGTCCAAATGACTGTAGAATTTCCTGTTTGAAGCGAGAAGGAAAGAGAGAGCTGAGAGCCACTGGCTTCCTGGTGGCCCCGGTCCAGCTGTGCTGGCTGGTCAGAACCCATCAGCCAATCAGTGGGAAGGCTGGATACTGAGCTTGTTTACCAGCATCCATCACATCCTGACTATGTGTCTCCCTCCTCCTGTGTGGAGCCACGGGAAGATGAGTGAGGGAACTGGAACTCAGGCCTAAGTGAACTACGGAACAGCACAGCAAATGGTGTTCTGGGCAGTTGTAGTTCATCTTTAGTCACAGGTAAGAGACACTGCTCTGTGATGGGAAGTTAAACTGATTTCTACCCAGTTCCTAGCTTCCTTTTAAAGTAAAACTAGTAGACTACAAGCCAGAGAGAAACGATTTTCTTTTAATGATTAAAATACCCTCCTCCCCTATTACTAGGTATTTTGCACTCAACAAATAAAAAGCATGGTATTTTTTATGTAAGGAAAGTGTCAGCCCAAGTTACATTAAGACAAAAGTTTTATAAGGTCTAGTAACAATACATCAGGTAGAGAAATTAGAGCTGAGAACTTTAGCTCTGTGGCTTTGGACAGTATTACTGGATTAATATAAATGTATTGTGATTCTATTTGTTAATCTTTAGAAAACTGTTTTAGGGTGCTTCAAAATGCATTCATTTTTTAAAAAAATTTATAACTCATTCATAAGTTCTTGGTGTATCCATTAACCTTGAAAACCTATTCCTTCCCATGTATTTCTCTTCAAAAGTTCTAGAGTTTTCTAGAGAATGAAGAGGAAAAAAAATCCTGCTTGGTCTTTTTTGTGTTTAATTCTATCTTGTTAGCATTAGAATAGATTCTTTAGTATTTGGTAGCATTCATAGATTTTTCTTTTGCTTATTGGTGTGTGTGTGTGTGTGTGTGTGTGTGTGTGTGTGTGTGTGTGTGTGTGTCCCAGTTCTTGAACTCAGGCCTGGCTACTATCCCTGAGCTTTTTGAACAAGACTAGCACTCTATCACTTCTGGCTTTTTTGGTGCTTAATTAGAGACAAGAGACTTATGGACTTTCCTGCCCAGGCTGGCTTCCAGCTGAAATCTCAGCCTTCTGAATAACTAGGGTTACAGGCATGAGCCACTGGTACCTGGCTCTTTCCCTCTTTTTATTAACATCAATTAGTTGTCTTTTTAACAATTTTATGTATGTGTCCAGTCGATCATAATGACCCTTTTACCATTCCCCCCACACCGCTTCCCAAACCAGTCCCGTCAAATCTCTTTGTTCCATTTCATGTGTGTGTGAAGTGTTTTGTCTCTACTCATCTTCCCTCCCTCTCCCCATTTGTCTGCCTTCTTCTTCTAATGCCTTCATCCTAGACATGTCTCAATTTCTTAATGTCCTTTTTTGTTAAAATGTATGTTAATTGTTTAAAGGGATTATGAGGTTCTTTTTAAAGTAATCAGATAATACTGTATTGTGGTGTGTATACTGCTTTGTTTATTAAATTTTCGCATATACTGCTTTCCGTTGTTAAATTTTCCCTAACACTGAGGTTTTTTTTCAGTTTCATTTATTTTCTATTTTTAAGCATCTACTGGGGGAAAATGTGCCTCCCATTTGAAAAATGGCTGCTCGGGGGTTCGGTAGTTCCCGTGTGTGTGATGGTCTTCAGATCTGTGCCATGCCCTTTCAGAGCCAGCCGGAGGAATTCTTGCAGACTTGAGGCAGCTCTCCTCTCGATTCTTATCCTGTAGCAGGATTTCTCAACCTTGGCACTCTTGGCAGTTTATTCTAGAGAATTCTTTGTGTGCATTGCAGGACCCTAAATACTACCTCTGGCCACTTAACCACTAGAGCCCCTTCCTCCCCATTGGGACAACCAAGAAGTATAGATAAGTAGCACATTATACTTCATTATTGGTGAAACATTGAAATGTGGCTTCTGTATTATTCCGGGCACTGGAGAGTTAAGGAGGAGGCCATTCTCTAGTGCATTTGCAGATGTAGACCATTGCTCATTCTTCCCCCTCCCTTTCTCTTAGAAGCTTCTGCCAGCCATGATTCATAGAATGATTTTTTTTTTTTTTTTGAGCTGAGAAATCTGTGGCTTTTCAGTTTCCTTATTTTCTTTCTTTAGCTAAATGTGTTTTGGTTTTAGCGAAGTGTTTAACACAGCAAAGATCTCTTAAAACAAAATAATACATGGAAGGATTTATTTTTCCAAGTAGACAATTTTAACGAAGCCTGGACCGTCTTCGTGCCTGGTCCCTGTGGTGCGCCCGTTCCTCCCTGTCTGGCCGGTGTTCTCACCCCTGAGGAAGAGGGCTGTCGGGCACACCCACTGTCGTGAATAGTCCCAGGGAACACTGATGGTTTGATAGCTGGCATTTGCGAACTTCTTTCTGGGAGGGAAAAACTGGGAAGGGGTGACATTGTCAAAAACAAAAAACCCTGTATTCTTCACTTGACTTATATAACTGTAACCCCCCTGTACATGACCTTTATAATAATAATTTTTAAAATTAAAACACACACACACACACACACACACACACACACACTTCTTTTCCATGGCTCCTAAAGCACATTTTGACCTTGTAACTGTTTTCTTTCTTCGCAGATCGCAACGAACGAAATAAACCAGAGCATCGTTCTTCAAGGTAAGAATTTATAGTATCTGATAATCCCATATGAAACTTCTCATTTGGACACACACGGTCTGGAAGCACAACCAGGGCCTACTTCAGGGTTTGCTACTAGGTTGAAATCTTCTGGGGCATTCAGAGAAGTTTTACAAGGAAAATACTGTTGATTTCCTGAGTAAACTTGTAAGATTCCCCAACTCTGGAAGATGTTTTACTTTGAAAATTCATATCAATGACAGATAATGTCTTCGTAAAAGATTATCTTATTCTCATTTCCTTCCTTTGGTGCCTTATTTTCCTCCTCTCCCTCTGAAGCTTGCCTAATCATACAACTAATATTCCATTATAGAAACTTAGAAAAAGCAATAATACACAGCATGAAAAAACAACAGCAAAAAAAAAAAAAATCTAGCTTCAGCTGGGGATGTGGCTTAGCGGTAGAGTGCCTGCCTAGCATGCATGAAACCCTGGGTTCGATTCCTCAGCACCACATAAATAGGAAAGGCTGGAAGCAGCATTGTGGCTTAAGTGGTAGAGTGCTAGCCTTGAGCACAGAGAGGCTCAGGCACAGAGCACAGGCCCTGAGTTCAAGCCCCAGGACAAAGAAAAAAATAATCTAGCTTGCCTTCTATCAACTAGAGGTAGCTCACTACAGCTACAGTGTTGTTGTGCAATACATGTACATCTATATATTATGCATATCCAAATGGATTATTTTAGGTTTTTTTATTGGGAAGTGTGGTATTGGGCATTGAACTTAGGGTCTTGTGCTTGCTAGGCAGGTCACTTGGAACAGACCTCTGGCCCTTTTTACTCTGGTTATTTTGATATAGGTTCTTGAGTCTTTGACCATCAGGACAATAATCTGTGTATTTATGCTACTACCATAGCTGAGATAACAAGCTCACAGTATCATGTCTGTTGAGATGGGTCTTTTTTTTTTCTTTTCAACCTTAGAACCTGCTATCCTCCCATTCTCCCTTTTTCAAGCAGCTAAGATGTCAGGCATCAGGCTTGAGGCACTACACCCGCCCCCCCCCCCCCCCCCGCTTCTTTTAAGGTCTTGTTAGGTAGTTTCTGATGGCCACCAACAAATGCTTCTCCCTCCCCCCTCCTCCCCCCCCCCCAGTCCTGGAGCTTGAACTCAAGGCCTGAGCACTGTCCCTGGCTTCTTTTTGCTCAAGGCTAGCACTCTACCACTTGAGCCACAGCACCATTCTGGCTTCTTCTGTTTATGTGGTGCTGAGGAATTGAACCCAGGGCTTCATGCATGCTACATAAGCCCTCTACCACTAGGCCACATTCCCAACCCCACCATAATGCTTCTTTAGGGAATCAAACTCTTGAATGTATTGACTTCAATTAAGAAAAATATAAAATCTCTGAAAAGTCTATTACTTAGAGGACAAATGCACAATTGCAAATCAAAATCAGTAAGACTAGAAAATTGTATAGTCTTGAGTTTTGGCACACATATAATGGTGTTTTTACTATCATAATCATAGAACAGTTGGGTTGTTTTATTTTGTTGTTGTTCAGATACTGAGACTTGAACTCAGTACTTGATGTTTTTGCTCTTTGGCTAGCACTCTACCAACTGAGCTATGCCTCTAAACCCATAAAACAGTTTTTAAGACTGTGTATGTGTGTATGTGTGCGTGTGTGTGTGTGTGTGTGTGTGTGTGTGTGTGTGTGTATGTGTGTACTAGTCATGGGGCTTGAACACAGATCCTGAGTACTGTCCCTTAGCTTTTTTACTTAAGGATAACACTACCATTTAAGCCATAGTTCCACTCTGGCTTTTTAGTGGCTAATTGGAGATAAGAGTCTCATGGATTATCCTGCCTGGACCGACTTCAAATCGAAATCCTCAGATCTTAGCCTCCTGAGTAGCTAGGATTATAGGCTTGAGCCACCAGCACCTGGCTAGGATGGACTTTTTTTTTCTTTTTAATAAGAAAGGAAAGGCGAGAAACAAAAGTAAGAGCATTGAGAGCATGTAGAGAAGTATGGATGACAGGAAGTTGGAGGGGTGAAAGATAATACATTGAAAAAATTAATATTTAATGTGCAGTCTTACACTGAAACACCAGACAGCAGAAGGAGATGGGGGGAATGTCACTTAACACGCTTAAAAAAATCTTGAAGATTCAGGTCATCATAAATTGACCGCAATGAAGAATTTTTGTGATTGCTTCTACCTCCTCCCAAAGAGATTTGCTTTGATCTTGTTGCCCTGGGGACAGAGGTGACAGCTGGCTTCAGACACTTGCAGACTGGTACACAGAAGACACTGGCAGGGTTGTTCCCATAAATGCTCTGCCTTACTTAGAGCTGAGCCCTGCCACCTGGAGGAATCTCTGACTACAGGTCTAGGGTAGGAGAAAGTACTAGATGGATCTGAGCTCCTAGTTGAGAAGGAAAGCAAGGAAGTAAGTATCAACTAGTGGAATTATTGACCCCCCCGATATATATATTACACACACACACACACACACACACACACACAGGCTCATTGGTTTGTATTTATCATCCCAGATACTTGAGAGGCAGATACTGAGGAGAACATAGTAGTTTGAAGCCAGATAGGGCAACAGTTAGTGAGACCCTACCTTTACAAAATAAGCTGTAAGTGGTTGGGCATATCTATAATCTCAGCTACGCGGGAGGAATAGGTAGGAAGGATCAAGGTCGAAGGCTGACCAAATAGCCTGAGACTTTATTTTAAAAATAAGTGAAAGCAAGCCAGTTGCTGGGTGGCTCACGCCTGTAATCCTAGCTACTCAGAGAAGGCTGAGATCTGACGGTCGTGGTTTAAAGCCAGCCTGGGCAGAAAAATACCCACCGTTGATTAACCAGCAAAAAGCTAGACGGTATGGTTCAAGTGGTAGAACACCAGCTTTGAGTGAAAGAGCCAAGCAAGAGTCCAAGACCCTGAGTTCAAGCCCTAATCCTCGCAGGCAAGAGAAAGTGATTGATTGACTGAGTGATTGATGGACAGGAAGGAAGGGCGGTCAGAAAGGGCTAGAGGTCACCACCCTCGTCCAGTGGACCTGTCACTAGCATGACATGACTAGCATGTGTGACTCTGGGTGCCGCCAGCAGCAGTGCACACCAACAGCACGCAGGGAGCACTTCTTCCTAGCAAACTGAAGAAATACAGATCATGTCTAAAAAACCACACAACAGCTGGGAGAGTATTTCAGATTTTCAAAAGATTGATGAAGAAAATGCGGTAAATATACACAGTAGAGTTTTATGTCGTTATAAAGTTAAAATGATGTCATGTGCAGGAAAATAAATGGAAATAGAGCCTGTCATGTTAAGTGTGATCAGCCAGATGAGGACAAATAACAGCATATTCTCTCTCACAGGTGCCGCCTAGATTTTAAGAAAGACATGAAAAGTGGGAGGGGGACTGTTAGGAAAGAGGGAGACAGCAGAAGAGAGGACAAGAGAGAAAGAATGAAAGTGAATAGGATCAAAGCCCGTTTTATTCATGTAGGAAAATATCTACTATTTTGGGTTATTTTGGTCTAATGTAGTCTATTATTTTTCCACAATTAATATGCACTAAGAAAAG
Source organism: Perognathus longimembris pacificus (assembly GCF_023159225.1). NCBI lineage: Eukaryota > Metazoa > Chordata > Mammalia > Rodentia > Heteromyidae > Perognathus > Perognathus longimembris. Next base: position 26,865,935 of record NC_063184.1, read on the forward strand.
GTCAAAGAGCTGGGAGTAGTTACAGAACCTATCTGTAATCTCAGCACTCAGGAGACTGAAACAGGAGGATCACAAGTTTCAGGCCAGTTTGAGCTACATAGCAAGACTCTGTCTCAAAAACCCAGGGGCTGGGTCTATAGTTTCCTGGTAGACCATTTGTGGTACCTCTTGTCTAGCATGCACAAGGCTCTAGGTTTGAGTCTCAGCACCATTAAAAGGAAAAAAAAAAAAAAAGATTGGCCACCAATCACAGTGTGGTTTATAGACACTATCTGAAAAATAACTAAAGCAAAGAGACTGGGGGACAAAGAATGGCTTAAGTGGTAGAATAGGTATTCTACCAAGCTCAGGCCCTGAGTTCAAACTCCACTACTTCCATTTTCCCCCTCCCACCCCCACCAAAGAAACAAATGAGTGCCAACTATATATCTAAGGAAAGAAAGAGAAATGTCAATATTTTCTCCCTGCAGATGAGATAGAACACTGAGCCAATGGCAGCAAGGAGTAATGCCCTGGAAGAAAGGAAAAATGTTTGTTTGTTTTTTGCAGAAGATCATTGTTTTCTCTCTAGGGTGGCTGGCGAGATTGGCAATCTATTCTTCTGCCATCCTCAGGCTGGGAGGACCGCCCCACCCCCACCCCTACCCCACAGCTATGCACATTAATACCTGCTGCATCAACTGAGCAGGAAGCAGAAACCCATAAACAAAAGTCATGCACTTTTTGCTGGCTTTTTGGTTCTCCTCAGGCCACTAAGCAGCAAGAATGACAGCCTCAAAAGCCCAGCAAGGAGAAGAAAAATGCCAGTTCTCATGTTTGTGTTTTTTTTTGTAAGGCCAAACACCCTCCAGCTTCTTCACAGCGAGCAGTGCATACATCGAGGATGTCTGCTTGCTTTTTGTCAGTGCTGGGATGTCAAGGTGAAGGAGAGCTTTTACCAAGTGTACAGCACACAGAGCCCCCAAGCTGAAAAGTTCTCTTTCTGCAACTTCTAGAGGTTTGATGGGTACCTTCGATTCCTTGGTTGTTGTTTTGTTATTTGCCTGTTACTGACTGAGCACTTTTTTTCTGTCCTTTTCTACCTATCGGCATTAAAATGTCCTGCTCTGCTGGGCTTAGTTTAACTTCGATCTTTCTGTAGCATTTCCACGGCATATGCTTTGATTCCTGTACTGCTATAAACTAAATTCACACGTCAGCCTTAGTAGTGTGGTACACCATTGTGGAGATTGATGTCCCACAGAATGCTCTCCCGTGGCTCATTGGCATGCCAGGAGATAGTGTGTGTGCTTAGCTAACCTGAGGCCCTGGGTGAGGGGCGCCAAGTGTTCAGGTACCTGAAGGAACCTGTGCATTGCTGATTCACACAAAACGAGAGCCTTCCTGTGATCCACTCAAACTCTGCGATACGCTAAAATGCTCAAGTGGGACTTAGATGAATTTATAACTTTCTTTCCCAGATATGGCTGCTATCTATAATGTCTGGGGGGGGGGTGAAAATAACATGTCATGGAATAGCAGTTGGGAAATGAATTAGAGGGAAACAGGAGCTAAGGAAAATAGAATATGGAGTCCTATGTCATGAACACAAATAAGAAATTTGTTGCCACCCTTCCAGTTTTGGATAATAGAACTCAGTGACTTATAGCATAGCTGCTTCATTGCAAATTTACAGCATTAAAGAAAGAAGGCAGCAAAACAACAACGACAAAAAAAAAACCCTTAAATCTCTTTCTCAAAAATTATAGTTTAACTTTTGGTTTCCCTGAAGCCTTTTTGAAATCACTGTCATAATCCTCTTTGATGCCAATTTGTACGAAAGCATACACCTGTCATCCCAGCTACAGAGAAGACTGAGATTGAGGATCTCTAAGTCAGTCTAATCAAAAAAAGTTTCTCAGTCTCCATCTCAACAGAAAAAGGTAGACATGGTATGTCATTCCAGCTACAATAGGAAGCATAAATAGGAGGATGAAGATCTGGGCAGATGCAGGAAGCAATCATCTGGGCAGAAAGTGAGATCCTATTTCAAAATAACCACACACACAAACACACACACACACACAGTCCACATGGAGTTTGTTTTATTTTATGATATAAGAATTGCAGGACACCGGGCTGGGGATATGGCCTAGTGGCAAGAATTGCAGGACATGAAAGAAGTAAAACGGAAACATTTCGAAGAAATGTGTAAGAATATCTTTATGACTTAAGGGTACAAAGTGGGTTTTTCAACAAAGCCAAACAAGTACCAGACATAAAGAAAAAGAGTAATACATTTGGCAAGTGGAAATGGGAAATATATCAAAAGCATGTAAGAAATAAAGCTGTCTCTATGCAGTACACATAGCTGAAAAAAGTTTGTGTCTGAGAAAAATAAACTATGCTTCAGAAAGAAAAGAGAAATACCTCAGTAAAACTGAGCAAGACAAAGCCTAAGTAACCAATTGATGCAAGAAAAAAAAATTTTTTTTTTGTTTCTTTGGTTTTCTTCAGTCTTGAGGTTTGAACTCAGGGCCTGGGCCTGAGCCCCTTTGTGTTCAAGGCTAGCACTCTACCACTTGAGCCACAGTGCCACATCCAGCTCTTCCTGAGTAGTTTATTAGAGATAAGAGTCTCACGGACTTTCTGCCTGGGCTGGCTTTGAACTGCGATCCTTGGATCTCAGCCTCTTGAGTAGCTAGGATGACAGGCGTGAACCATCAACACTGGCAAAGAAAAAAAAATTTTTCCTACTTTGTCAGTGAAAGATGTGCTGGTTGGGATGTAGCTCTGCTGTAAACAGCACTTGCTCAGACAGAAAGAGGGAGGGAGAGATGGCAAGGGGGAGGGGAAGAGGCTAGAGGGAGAGAAGGGAGAGGGGGGTTGAAGAAGAGGAGGGAGAGGAGGAGGAAGTAAGAAGGGGAAGGAGCAGGGAAAAGGAGGAGGGGGGGGAGGAGGAGGAGGAAGAGGAGAAGGAGGAGGAGGCAACCATGATAATTTATTTCCTTGTCAGACATCTCAAGCCTGGCTGTGTCAGGTATGGCTGAGACTGTGTAATTTGGCACAACAGTAAGGAGTAGGCAGCTAACAGGATTCTTGCTGACGCGGAGATGGTGGAGGGGGAAGGACCCGTCCACCACACGGAGATGGCGGTCGGGTATGGAGGATGGAGGCTTCTTGCTAAAAGTGACTTGGCCTTCTTTGTTCAAAGGAGATTTTTACAAAGAAGCGCATGGATGGGCCAAGGAGAAGGTTCAGGAGCCCTATGTTTGGCCAAGCGAAGAGTCTTTGGTCAGCTCAGAGTAGCACTGTTTGGATTAAGGAACCGCACTTATGTGTGATAACAGATACATCTCAGAAACATAGTTTTGGATGACAAATAACAAAGTTGTAAAAGGACAGGATCAGGAAGATAGCATTTATACGCAGCAGAGGTCATCAGAGGGGCAAGTCAGAACCTTGCAGCTGCTTGTGAATCGGGTTTATAGGAACCCAGGCACACCCATTTATTTGCACATGGTCTGTGGCTGAGTTCACAGCCAAACAGCAGAGTTGTTAAAAACAGGGACCACGTTTGGGCCCTGGTGGTTCACGCTTATGAGCCTAACTACTCAAGAGGCTGAGATCGGAGGATCGAAGTTCAAAGCCAGCTCGGGCAGGAAAGTCTGTGAGATGTTTACTTCCAGTTAGCCACCAAAAAGCCAGAAGTGGAACTGTATGTAGGTCAAGTGGTAGGGTGCCAGCCATGAGCAAAAAAGCCCCAAAAGAGCACATATGCCCTTAAGTTCAAGCCCCAGGACTGACAAAAAATAATAATAATAATTTTTACAGAAAGCAAACAGTCTAGATGGCATTGTTGGAATGACAGTTGATTAGCCCTGCACCTAGATATGAGTTGTGAAGGAGTCTCACCTAAACCTTCCTGCTTGGACTGGCTTCAAACCACTGTCTTCCCGATCTGAGCTTCCCAAATTCCTAGGATTGATAGGCATGAGCCACCGGAACCCAGCTCTGAAATGTTTGTTTCTGAAAGAGGACAATTAAGAGGAGGGAATAGTGAAAAATGTTCAGAAAACATTCTCGTTTCACCTTGATGCACAGCTCTGCCCCACTGTTGCTACTTGCAGGAAGCTCTTCTCATTCTGTGCAGTGTTATTCCTTTTTGCTACAGTGTTCCACAAGTAACCCATCACAATCTCTCTTCACAGTAGCACAAGAACGTACACCACCACCCTTCCTTCCTTAGGTCACCATTATCAGGAGTCTTAGCTGGAGCCCGTAGCTCACTCCTGTAATCTTAGCTACTCAGGAGCCCATGATCTGAGTGAGGATCAAGACTCAGAGCCAATCTGGGCAAACAAATCCCAGAGACTCTTGTCTTCAATAAACCAGCAAAAAGTTACAAGTGAAAGTGAGAGCTCCAGTGTCCTGAGTTCAATAGGCATGAGTATGCACGCATGGACACACACACACACACACACACACACACACACACACACACACACACGATATTATCTGTGTTTATTCCCAAATCTCAGATAACTTCCTAGTGATACGGCTTGGTACCAGATTTTAGGACACATTCTGAGGCCTCTCCTTCCCCATCCCCACCCACAGACGGACTCAAACCCCAGCGCGCAGAGTGGCACCTGGCTCCGTTCATTCAGAGTCACGAGCTGGTGGTGTTGCAGTCAGAGCCAAGCGCTTCGGCATTGAGAATCTCACAGGGTCTGGGTTCTCTGCTTTGGTGCCCTGTGGTTAGTTGATCTTATAAAGATGTTGTGCATTTTATGTTGACACCTTATCAAAATCGAATAGCTAAGAAGCAAGAGATTTCACTCACTTTTGTTTTGGTCCTTTTCTACATATATCTGCATTAAAATGTCCTGCTCCGCTGGGCTTAGTTTAACTTCGATCTTTCTGTAGCATTTCCAAGGCGTATGCTTTGATTCCTGTACTTCTATAAACTAGGGCCTGGGTGTAATGACTCTCTGGCATTATGTTTTTGCAAGCTATAAGCGAAACATTACTTTTTTCTATAGCATCTGTAATGCCGTAAACAAGGTGACAAATTAAAGTGTATATAGGCTTGGTGGGGAAGAGAAGTCCTTTGGCAATAGAAGAACAAAAGGATTTAATGTTGTACGTCATCCTCCAGAGAATATGTACATTGTGCTGTTTCGCTGTGTTTTTAAGAAATATGACTTCTGCGTCTCCCCCTAGTGGGGTGGCAATGGAAATGAAGCATTTCTGTGGGGTATCAGCTGGGTAATGGGAACATTCTCTCAGAGGCCCACCCCTGCCATGGTACTTAGTGGGGGGGTGGGGGGGGGTCTGTAGGCTGCTTCACATTAAGCCATCAGCACACCGCAGTTAGGTGTGGAGGAACAGTTGGATCTGGATTGATCTCTTTGTCTCAGACTTGGGGGGGGGTGACTGCCCACTCTTTGCAGCCTAGGGAATGCATGACACTCCTGGCCTTTCAGTTCCTCCCTCCTGCCTCTTCCCTCACTTGCCCTTGGGTTGTATTTTACATTCGTCCTTCGCCTTTCTGCAGCATAATTTAGAAGCTGTTATTTGTACAGATTTGCAAATCTATATTGAAGTGCCTCAGCTGAGGGAGCAGATACACATCCACGCTCCTCTCTCTGTCTGCCTGCGATGGCTTTATTCTAACTACTCAATGTCCTTGTGCGATCAGACTTTATTTTTAATTACTTTACTGGCATTTTTTTTTTAATGTTGGCCATTGGTTAGGACTAGAAACCACAAAAGCATGCTGATTACTAGAAGAATCTTAATTAATTGGACAGAATTAGTGTTAAAAAAAAACAAACAAACAGCCAGGCACTAGTAACTTATCCCCTATAATCCTTGCTACTCAGGAGCCTGAGATCTGAGGATTGTGCTTTGAAGCCAGCCAGGGCGAGAAAGTCTGTGAGACTCTTATCTCCAATTGTCATCAAAAAGCCAAAAGTGGAGTTGTGGCTCTAGTGGTAGGGTGCTAGCCTTGAGCATAAAAGCTCATGAACAATGCCCAGGTCCTGAGTTCAAACCCCAGAACCAGCACAAAAAGTCTAAGAGAATATTATCCTCTACTGCACACACACACACACACACACACACACACACACACACACACACACACAGTCCTAAGTGACTCAAGTGGTAGAGCCACCAGCCTTGAGTGAAAAGCTAAGGCACAGTACTTCCGCCATGGGTTCATACTTGAGTACTGGCCCGCATGGTCTTGTGTGTGCACGCACATGCGCGCACGTGTACACACACACACACACACACCATTCAGTTGCCTATTTACCTCCCATCCCTTCCCATTAACACTCTTCATCAGACCTTATCTTATTCTGTGATAAGCCCTTTCCCTAACCAGTCCCCTCTCCATGCAGAACCTTTGTGTCAGAGCCTTGATGCCTGCCCTGGAGACAAGGTCTTGCCACTCTGATCTTGTCCCCGTGGTAGGCAGCCGCTCCAGAGGCACAGATTGCGCTTCTGTACGACACTTGTAACTGCGCACAGTAAGAGCCACATACCAGGGACCCTGCGTGCTCCCCGTCGCCTTTGGTCATTTAGAGAATAGAAAAATAGAAGGGAAGGATTGATTGTCTTGAAGGCTTCAGAGTAGAGTGGCAGTGTGCGCGCGCGCGCGTGTGTGTGTGTGTGTGTGTGTGTGTGTGTGTGTGTACAGGACACACACACCCTCAGTTGCCAACCTGTTTCCTGAAGATAGTGCTCTCCTTGGCTTCCTCAGGCCGGTCCACGGAGGCTGCGAGGGAGCAGCAGGCAGGGCCTGAAGTTTATCGCCATCTCTTTCTCGATGGTTTCTCTAGAAGGTTCTAAAGAGAAGCTCCAGGGAAGGCATCCTCAGAAACCCAATCTCATCCTTCAAAACTTTTCCACATGGGAAATCCTAGCTTTTTTCTTTTCTTTTTGCCAGTCCTGGGCCTTGAACTCAGGAACTGAGCACTGTTCCTGGCTTCTTTTTGCTCAAGGCTAGCACTCTACCTCTTGAGCCACAGCGCCACTTCTGGCCATTTTCTGTTTATGTGGTGCTGAGGAATCGAACCCAGGGCTTCATGCATGCTAGGCAAGCACTCTACCGCTAAGCCACATTCCCAGCCCCTAATCCTAGCTTCTTTTTGAGTTAAAAACTGGAGGACTGAGGTTTCAGGCTGAAAAGTCCTGTAGAGTCCATCTCCAAAAGAATTTTTTTAAAAGCTGGGCTTGGGTGTGGCTCAAATTGTAGAGCACCAGCCGAGCAAGCACCAAGTCCTGAGTTCAAACCCCTACTAGTAATCCTAATTTGACTTTCATGTCCTTTTGTTACCAAATGTGTTCTTGGTATTCAGTGCAAAAGTTTTCCAATGGCTTTGCAATAAACAGAAACTATCTGGCAGGAGAGCTACTAGTCCAGATTGTGTAATGGAGACATTTCTAAATATTTGCAGAAAAGCTTTGTGCCTGCCTACACACTGCAGGAATTTGGGTTGCAATTCCCAGAGGAGAACAAGAACTTGTGTTGGCAGAATGAACTCAGCCGATTTCTGTGTTTCCTTTACATTCCTGGTCAAATCCTCTGCTTTAGGGACTGCTTATTTTTTGAGGACCTGGTGCAGTGAGTTTTTATAGATATATTTATTTTTATTAGTAAAATAAAGTCTTTTCTAAAGCCCTTAGTCCATGTAAGTACATGGACTAGGTTTTGCTTTTTTGTTTACATTTTGTGTCCTATTGTTATTTTCTCAACTTAGTTGAGAAAGCTTATTTTATTCTGGCTTAGGCATCACTGAATGTTTACTAGAAGAGAGAAGGGTTTCCTGCTCGAAGACTTTTGTTTAATCAAGTGGATAAGCTGAGGAATGAGTGGCCAGAGCATTCACATGAGCAATGTTTTAAATAATTAATTTACTTCATTGTTATTATAAAGGTGATATACAGAGAGAGGGAATACAATTACATGAGTCAGGTAATGACACATTAACATTTGGGGGGTGGGGGTTCAGTTGTGGTGCTTGAACTCTGGGCCTGGGCGCTGTCCTGAGCTCTTCAGCTCATGGCTAGAGCTCTGCCACTTGAGCCACAGTGCCACTTCCTGTTTCCGGTGATTAATTGTTTTTGTTTTTGTTTTTCCCAGTCCTGGAGCTTGAACTCAGGGCTTGGGCACTGTCCCTGGCTTCTTTTTGCTCAAGGCTAGCACTCTGCCACTTGAGCCACAGCGCCACTTCTGGACTTTTCTATATATGAGGTGCTGAGGAATCAAACCCAGGGCTTCATGTATACAAGGCAAGGGCTCTTGCCACTAGGCCATATTCCCAGCCCCTTCGGTGATTAATTGGAGATAAGAGTGTCTCGGCCTTTCCTGCCTGGGCTGGCTTTGAATCTTAATCTCAGATCTCAGCCTCCTGAGTATCTAGGATTACAGGTGTGAACCACTGGCCCCCAACTACATTAACCATTTTTTAAGCTGGTATAACTATAGTCCCAGTTATTTGGGAGATGGGGGCAACAGAATCCTGTGAACCCATAAGTACCAACCAGATCAGCCTGTGTGTCAAAAACAAACAAAAAAGCTATTTTTTGAAATGTATTTGGTGTGGGGAAAAAACTATAGTCTTTTGGGGTGGGGGGCATTGTTTTGTTTATTGAGCCCGAATCTCACTATGTAAATCAGGTTAGCCTAGAACTGGTAATCCTCCGATCTCACCCTCCCAAGTGCTGGGATTACAGACATGCACCACTGTGCCTTCTTGCTATATCTTAAACAATTTAAGCACTTTTAATTAATAACATCTAAATTTAGCTCTTTGCAAAAAAAAAAAGAAAGAGAGAAACTATTGGCCTTAATATTTCATATGAAATTTGGGCTTTAAGCTGACCTAATTTCTTCCTAAGCTTTTAGAAGTATCTGCTAATATGTTGATCCATTTTCAGGTGCTTGGAATGTGTATTTGCTTTTGCACTAAAAAAGATGACAGGCTCTCATCCCTTATGGCAGTTTTATTTTAATCACATAAAGGATGGAGATATGAGCTTCTAACCTTTCTTTCTATCATTGCTGCCTTTCTACTAAACCCACGGGTCTCTCCTTTGCTTTTTATTGATAGTAAGGGTTTCTAAGAGGAGGATAGCACATTGGGTAGTTGAGCTGGCCTTCGCCTCATCTAGACAGCATCACATGATGAAGTAAAGGCATCTTCCCGCGTGTCCTTGGGCACGCACGCAGGTCCTTGTTTGTAACACATTCTGTGGTGGGCCGCTTCCAATATCAGCTGCTTCTGGAACTCGGAGTTTTGTTACTGATTTATTTTTCTTTTAGCCACATCGTCAATAGGCACCACAGACCCATACTATGTAGCGCTCACTTCTAGAGTTCAATTCTGAGTGATCCAAAGTGAGTTAAGAATGCTGCCCAGTTGGAGGCCTGATTTATTTGTCTGCACTAATTGCAACTCCGTTAAATAATTAATTCTCCCACTTTTACTCTAATAAATTGACTAGATGCTATGTGGAGTCTGTTCCTTGTTTCTTCCTTTCATCCTTCTTCCCTTCTTCTCCTATATCCTTTCTCTGTCTCCAAATTCAAGTAATCCATGAGGGCTGGGAATATGGCCTAGTGGCAAGAGTGCTTGCCTCGTATACATGAGGCCCTGGGTTCAATTCCCCAGCACCACATATACAGAAAATGGCCAGAAGGGGCGCTGTGGCTCAAGTGGCAGAGTGCTAGCCTTGAGCAAGAAGAAGCCAGGGACAATGCTCAGGCCCTGAGTCCAAGCCCCAGGACTGGCCAAAAAAAACAAAACAAAACAATCAAGTAATCCATGAATCAGATAAGTATCTACACGTATCTTCCTTTGATTTTTCAGTATCTCCAAAGCAAATGAGTTAATCTGGACTTAGTTAAAAAGTGTTCATGCACTCAGGAAATGAAAATGTAACTTATAGCTAGAAATAGGAGAGTTCAAATCGGTTCTCCTTAGAGTAGACATCCAAAGGCACTCCCAGGGAGGACTGGAGGCTCACGAGGCCTAGCCCGACACACCTGAGGTCCCGAGGTCACACCCCAGCGCTGCACAACAGAAAGGTGCCACCACTGTCAAAGGCAACACTGCTGCCATGGCAGGCCTTCACAGGAACAAGAGAAGAATCGATGGCATGTGTTGGAGGAGAACTTGCATATTGCTATTACTCTTCATTCTTGACGTTTGACTTGGTGTTCATTTCTCCTTTCACAGATGTTGAGCCTTTAAACGCAGACTCTCTCAATTGGGAAACATTGGCCTTTCATTTTCCCTTCTTCCGTGTGATCAGATGACTCTTGAATTCCCGCCAAGTTTCCTGTGTCCTAATTTCTCTTGCCAGGTGCGGTCCCCTGCCAGCCTCCTGATTGTCACCGTGTGTGCCAGGTCTTCCCTGAATTCCACAGGAAGTGGACAGAGGAAAGTGCCACCCTAGTACATGTAGTTTTCCAACAAAGATGACAGTATTTAGGTTCTCTTTTCTTCCCCCTCTTTTTTCCTTTTAAGAACTTTTCTTCACATACACTGAAATAATTGTTAAGCAGGGTGATAGGCGACACCATTGTGTTGAAGAGGTTTCTTCCGTATGATGCATTGTATGACATAGAATGTGAGCATTAGACTCCAACACAACATTTGATTTGGCTCCAGATACAGCAGACAATGAAATAACTGAATAGGCAGAATTACCTCTGAAATTCTATGAAGGGACATTTAAATTACCATATCTGTTTCCAAATTAAGCGTATTGGAGTCAAAGGCCCTATCCGTACTAAGGCCAATCTTGCCAGTTTTCTATCTATGGTTGTTCTCCATTGAGTTCCAGATGTTCGTCAAAGTGACTTTGTTTTCATGAAAGACGCTTTTTTGTGCATGTCTGGGGTGCTGGGGGATAGATTCTGGGGCCTCGTGTGTGCTAGGCAAGTACTCCACTACTGAGCTCCCTCTCCAGCCTTTTGTGTTCTGAGAAGAGCTCTCATAGAGCTCATTCTGGTCTTGAATTCCGTGTCGCTGGGGTTTCCCTTGAACTCACCATCCTCTTGCCTCCATCTCTTTAATACCTAGATTACAGGTATATACCAACACACCCTGTGAAAAAATACCCATTTTTAAACTTTAGACACACACTTTTGGCAAGATATATATATATGTATATATATGCACATATATGTATATATATGTATATATGTGTGTATATGTATATATATATGTGTGTGTGTATATATATATATATATATATACACACACACATACACAAGATACAACTGGGAATTGAGGCCAACAAGATGAAGCCAGCAGCAAAAGGATTCCTCAGGATTTGCTTATTAAATTGGATTGTAGGTAGTGTCACCAGTACCATGTAAATTATATTTATTTCTCTACACGAGTAGGATTGGGTTCACATTAGGTCAATGAGCACATGATTCAGTCGAGTGAGCTGCACTGGAAACATGAGTAGAAGACATTATTCTCCTTGAGAAGCTTGAAGTCTAATTAGGGAGTCAAGACACGAATAAAGAAAAAAAAATCTTGAAGAACTGAGACAGACAGGGTAACATATTCTAATTTTAAATGCGCTGGAGTTCTAAGTAACATAGTGGAACTGAAATCTTTGAACTTTTATGGGATTTCTTTTTTTAATAGATTTAAAGAAATGGAAAACTAAAATCTACAGAGCCACTGATCCAGGACTGTTTTGTGAAAAGTATCTGGGAAGGGTGACCTAGCAGTCCAAAGAGCTGTGTTTTCCATGAGAATGGAAACTTACCACTAAAGCTTGTAGGCAGCCGCACCTGTAATCCTAGCTACTCAAGACGCTGGATCTGAGGATCACAGTTAAAGTCAGCCTGGGCAGGAAAGTCTGCGAGACTCTTATCTCCAATTAACCACCAAAAAAAGTCAGAAGTAGAGCTGTAGCTCAAGTGGTATAGTTGCTAGCCTTAAGCAAAAAGACTAAGTGACAGCACCTAGGCCCCAAGTTCAAGCCCTACTACTGACACACACACACACACACACACACACACACACACACACACACACACACACACACACACACACACACACACACACACACACACACACACACACACACACACACACACACACACACACACACACACACACACACACACACACACACACACACACACACACACACACACACACACACACACACACACACACACACACACACACACACCCAAAACCTATGTAGAAGGTTAATGTAACTTAAGTAGGGTCTTTTTGTTTGGGTTGGTTTTTTAAAAAGAGTTATCATCATAATTTGCTTCTCCTTAAAGAAGATGAAGTAGAAGACTCCCTGATGGAGTTCAGGGTTGTATTATCCATCTTAATGACCACAGTTGGGCTGTCTGTGGTGATGAGAAGCTGAGTGAGCTCAGCACTCAGTAACTTTCCCCTAAAGACTTACAGTCTTAAGTCTGTAAGTTCTTTGTAGTTGTGTTATGGTTTATAACTTTAGCAAGAGGTACTCTGTGGAGTTGGAGGTGTGGGCGAATATCTGCCTAGCACGCATGAGTCATTGGATTGGCTTCCTGGTATTCCTCTCAGTTGTTTTTCTGTATAAGCCTTTATTCCCAGACTCCTAAACTACGGAGCTTCTCAGAAAGTTAGGCCTGTAAGAAGATCGTTTGCTTTTTCTTTCCTATTATTCTTCATATCTGGCCTACATAAGCAATGGTGAAAATGCTGGACTGGAGGCATGGCTCCGTTGATAAAACACCAACCAACCAATGCTGAAGACCTGAGTTCAAGCATCAGTACTGCAACAAAAAAAGTAACAATTTAAAGAACATTCTAAAAAGTATAAAATTTTCCCTAAATCATTTCAGTAAACTTTCAAGGTTGTATCTTTGTTTTCCAAATGGTTTAAAAAGCAATTAGTGCAGTTGGTTTGAATAAAGATAGAACGTGAAGCAAAAATCCTTCCCCTTGACCTAAAAGCATAAACTTGTAGTTAGAGAGTCTTAACCAATGAATCAACAAAGGCGCAGAAGGTATTGTAACTTGATCAACATCCCACAATCCGGGGTAACACCAGAATCGCTGAAGAGAACTCAGAGCAAACCGATTGCATGGGAAGGTAGTAATAGTTCAAATCTAATCTGAAAGAAATGCTGTTGGTCCTGAGGTGACAGTCTATTTCGATCTGGATGAGGAGACAGACACGTGACCATCAAGCAGGATGATATTAAGTGTGAAGAATAAGCTCTTCTGAGCTCCATGCCATTCTGCGAGAACACGTGGTGTGTAGCTCTCAAGGGAACACGTGAGATGTCGATTTCTAGGAAAGCAATTTTAAGGCAAACTTTTATTCACAGTGCAGACATTCCTCCTCAGGCTCCTCGCTTCCCATGAAACATATCAATATGAAAGGCAATTTAAATGTTCTAATATTCTGTTTTGTTCAGAGAATAAGCCAGTAACAGACGTATCTAACTTGTTGCCTGGCACCATACTGCGTCCCAGAAATGAGCCAGCATTATGAATAGCTCTTCTTCAAAAGGACTGATGAGTGTGTAATTTGTTTTCTTTCTATCTTTTTCTAGCCAAGGACCTTTGTCATCCATCAGAGCAGTGATCAAGAGATGTAAGTTTGTTTTGTTCTCCTCTGTGTTTTTCTCTGTTGTAATTTTAGATGATCACTTAGGTTTCTAGCAAGTGACTGTATTTGTTGACTCTATGAATAACTTCACAGTTGTACCTTATCCTAAACCCTGAGTGATAAAGCAGTTCAGACAAACAGCTAGTTTTTCAGTGTCCATTTGTTGATAAGCCAGAGTCAGATCTTTCTCGTATAGAATGATACTGTTTCAAAACAAAATCTGCTATGGAGTTAGTTCTGTGATCCGATATCGTTTTATATAGTCATTTTCTACAATTAGGAACATCTGGTAGGTTTAAAAAAAATAACCCTTTTCTTTCTGGTTTGTTTGCTTTCATGAGCTCTATTCACAATATTATGTAAGCTAAATAAATGCCTATGTATGGATAAAAGTTCTTTGTACTTTGTGTCTTTACCTCCTGGTGAAAGTGTTTGTTTTGTTTTTTCATTTTTCTTTCTGTGTTGTTACTGGGGCTTGAACTCCATCTTCAAGCTCTTGCTTAAACTTCGAGTTTCAAGTTTTTACTCAGCTTTTTTGCTTTCAGCTGACATTCTACCGCTTGAGCCATGCCTCCCTTTCTGGCCTCATTATTTGAAGATAAAAGTCTACAGGATTTGTCTTCCCAGGCTGGCTTTGATTCTCAGATCTCAGCCTCCTGAGCAACTAAGATTATATGTGTGAGCCACCAGTGCCCAATGATTTTATTACCTTTTTTTATTTTTAATGTTTTTGTGGGGCTTGAGCTCAGGGCCTGGGCGCTGTCCCTGAGCTTTCTCCGTTTAAGGCCAATGCTCTAACACTTTTGGTTTTCTGGTGGTTAACTGAGAATAAACATCTCATGGACTTTCCTGACTTTGAACCTCAGTCTCAGATCTCAGCCTTCTGAGTAGCTAGGAGTACAGGCATGAGCCACTGGCACTAGACTTCATTACTCTTCTTTTTTCTTTTCTTTTCTTACCAGTCCTGAGCTTTAACTCAGGGCCTGGGCACTGTCCCTGAGCTTCTTTTGCTCAAGGCTAGCACTCTATCACTTGAGCCACAGCGCCACTTCTAGCTTTCTCTGTTCATGTGGTAGGTACTAAGGAATCAAACCCAGGGCTTCGTGCATGCTAGGCAAGCACCCTACCACTAAGCCACATTCCCAGACCCTTCATTTCTTTTTTAAACAAAGATCTGCAACTGGGTGCGTTTCAAATTCTTACATCATTCTAGTTCCAAACAGAATCATGACTAATTCTTTTTGTATTAATTGTTGTGTTCCCTAAGTATTTCACTTTTTTTAAACAAGTCTTAATTAGATAAATCTGAAATTTCACATTCTTCATTCACTGATGTGTGTGTGTGTGTGTATAGCACTCTCTTCAAAATCATCCCCTACTGAAGTAGTAAGTTGATTTTTGCCAAAATGGTTCTTAGATTTTTTTTTTAAATTTGCACTTAGAGGCAGATTTTTGGACTCTGATTGTATGAGCAAGTGATCCAGTCTGTTGCAGCCATGTATTTCTCTGCCCTCTCAGTCTGTGGTTCATCAGCTTCTCTTTTCTAAGTATCCAGAGTAGGGACGAACAGTGTCAGCAAGTCAGTCTTGCTCCTAATGTCCTTGTAGAGAGAGCTCTCCCTTTCCCCTTCTATAACCCCTTCTTTTTCTCCTTTAGCATTCATGAATAGCTCACGACAAAATGACCCGTGGAAGAGGTATGTTTGTAACAATACCATGAAGCCAATAATTAACATGAAGCTGGTCCCAACTTTAGTACCAGTAGTAATGTGATTTGTAGCACATTACCACATCCCATTGGGTGAGCCTTGGACTTAATGAAAACCTTCCTACCAATCAGATGCCTCGTGCACGGCTCTGGGCTCTCTGTTCCGTTACATTCCAATAGGTGAAAGGTACCTCATTTTGGTGTAGCTCTTGGTAAGAAGGTAACATCCAATCAAACCAGTTGATGCTATGGATATAAGAGCATCTTCTATGCCAAGACCAATGGGTCGAAAGTTTGCTAGCCCAGCCAGGTTAGACGGTGCAGCTCCATCCCCCCTCAAATTTCATTCCTACCTTTTATTCCCACCTTCAGCTCTACCTCTTGAGCTGTGGCAGCTCCTTGTTCAGAGAGAGGCTGAAAATAGAGAGAAGAAATGAAACATCCAGGCTTCTTTTCAACCCAGAAGCATTGAAAAAGTAGCATAATGGAGTGAAGAAAGCAATTGGGTGAACTCATTTCTATCTGAAACCAGTTCTCCCTTTGCGCAAATCTTTATATGATAGTGTGTGAATGATTTTCCCTCCCGAAAAGGATCCTTAGAATGTGGTGTTGACACGAAAGACAGAGAGCAACTCCAGGTGCACCCGTGGCGCATGCCTCTAATCTCTAGCTGTACGGCAAACTGAGATTGGGAAGATCACAATTGGAGGCCAGTCAGGCGAGATCAGTAGTTGGGTAGTGTTGTGCATGCCTGTCATTCTGGCTACGACAGGAAGCCTAAAATAGGCAGGCTGCACTCCAAGGAACACACAGGAAGGAAGGAAGACCCTATCTAAAATATTACCAGGGGACAATAAGAGGCTGGAGACATAGCTCAGTGGTAGAGCGCCTGCCTATAACAAGTGGAAGGCATGAGTTCAAACCTCAGGAAGAAAAAAGAGAATTTTCTATATTACATGAAAAGAATCCGATATATGACGTATGTTCCATCTTGTATCATTAAGTCTTGATTTACTTGATAAAGGAAAATTAGGGGGAAAAATTAAACTATTAAGCTCTCTGAGATTGAGACTTTAGGGGGAAAATCAGTGCTTAATATAATAATGTCTTTAAATGCATTTATAAAAATAATTTGAGCACCTTTTGCATTTATTATTTTAGTTATTAAGACTAAAGATTATAAAATCAGAAAGGAGAATGATGGAGGGAGTGACACTGATCAAGATGCGCTCTACTAATAAGTTGACATGCTGAATTGAGACTCCTTCATACAACTATTTAAAGATAATAATAAATATAATATAATAAAATACAAAGATTATAAAACTCCAGACAAGTTAGACGTAGCTTAGGGTATTTTTCTTCCCATTATTATTTTTGTCATTATCCTAATGTTCCCATCATGTAATTTCTATTTAATAATTTAATATACTTAATAGCTATCTTCCTTTCTCTGTTCATTTCTCAAATTATTTTCAGAACTACAGAATGTACTTTGGGGAGTTTCTGAAATCTGTGTTTTCTTATCTAATTTTAGCACATAATTATAATTAGCCTGTGCCATATAAAATCATTTTGAGTTATTTTTCTACTGAGAGGTGTTAAAATTCATATATTCCATGATGTTTGATATAAGCTAACTTTTTGTTTATTCTTCTATAGCTTCTCGGACTTCTATTCAGAGTGAACTTCATCGAGATAGGAGGTATGGTTTTATTTATAATAGAGAGATCATATATAGTCTGCTAATTTTATTGAGATTGTGTTATCAGTTGGCAGGGTAAGTATTTCTCTTTCACAAGAAGTACTTAACTTCATTCTACCTTATCCGTACATTTCCTGAATTAATCTATAAGTTTGAAGGATAAATATTTTGCTTGAGAGAAGCAATATAGCCTTGGAAGGTGTACTTTTGACTATTTGTTGAACTCAGTTTTTTGAAGTGCTTATTAAACAACTGTTACATATAAAGCATTGTTTTAACTGCCTCTGAGAAGTGCGTATTACCTCAGAGGTCCTTAATAAATGTAACCTAAATGAAGTAGATGGAGGACAGGATAGAAAATTGATCAGAAGAATGAAAAACAGAAAAGAGACAGCAGGCTAGGTATAGATGGCTGGTTAATGAATGGTGGATAGTTGGTTGGGAAGACGGAGGGAGGAGAGGATGGCTCCACAGTAGATGAAAGGACTAATGGACACACAGATAAGATGGCGGATGGATGGGTAGATTCAGTATGTACTTCCTAAATAACAGAACATTAAACCATTCCATGGAGCGGGATGTTTTCCCGTCGTAGGCCACACATGGCTATCCGCTAGACAGCAGTGGAGCTCTGGAGTAGAGACTGTGGGCTTTAATTCAAACAAGGCGGAGCTCCGTGTGCTCAGGCTCCATCTCTAGCTCTTGGGAAATGGCCCTTGCAATGGGGAATGACCACCACGGGGTCCCTTGTTGTGCTTTAGACCAACCTGGTCCAGAAAATGTATTTCTATGACTGTGGTACTTCCCACCCCCTTATTGTGTAGTGGTTGTTTCCCTGAGTCTTTGAACAATCTTCTAATAGACAATAACTTGGTGATAACCTGACGAGAAAACCAATCTCACTGGAGCTTCTGTCCTTCAGGCGCCCAGAGATCACCATTGTGGCTGCGGAGCCTTTGAGACCAGCATCCTGGTTCCCAGGAGCCCCACCCCCAGGACTGGGGTTCCCCCCTACGCCAGCACCAGGCCCTTGGAGACCAAATGAGCTAGTCCCTGCGGAGGTAAACACACGCCACATCTTTGCATGCACAAAGGGGCTTCAACTCAACCTGTCAGCGTCTGAATACAATGTATCCGACAGAGTTCATCTTATTTCTTTTAATTACTTTCGATTTTTTTTTAATTAACATGAAACCTCTCAGCCTCTTGGCTATTGCCCACAGAGGTCTAGAATTTTCGTTCTTTCTCTTGCAGCTCCCCCCGTCGTATGAGCAAGTCATAAAAGAAATCAACCAAGTTCAAGTTAATACTACAAACAATAACAATGCTGCTGCCACGCCGCGGAGCACTAGCACGTCTGCCACTCAGACCGACTTTCCAGAAGAAATAGACAACAGTCTGCCTCAAAGTAATGCGAGGAATCCGCCTTCCCCGATTCTGACCTGGTTCTAGGGGAGCAATCGGGAGGCTGCCAGCCTTTCACATCGTTTGTGATTCGTGCATAATTCACGGAGCTCTGCTTCGTACTCATTACGATCACTGTGTTTGTGCCTGCTTCGTTGGGGAGTGTGGTGGTGATTTTAATGGATCGTTCCCAACAGCTGCAGCTTCCGTCTCTCAGGCTTGTCCTATTTAATATCACAAAAAAAAAAAAATCACCGACGTAACTCACGGCACATGTTACCGTGGATTCCCTTTATTCCCGTTGGGGAGGGCTTTACACTTAGCAACTTCAATCTGATTAGGGTATGAAGACTGAACGGTCTCTTCAGTCCAGGGAAAGAAGTTCACAAGATAGTCACTGGGGTGTGTCTGTGATCCAGCTGTGAGAGAAGCCTAAACAGCAGGGTCGTGATCCAGGACAGAGGGACCCAAAAACAACAACAACAGTAACAAATTTCACAGGTTAAAAAGCATAAAGGGCTAGAGGCATGGCACAAGTGGCAGAGTGCCTTCCTAGCAAGCACCAAGTCCTAAGTGAAAACCCAAGTTATGTTGGACAGTGATGACCCACACCTGTAATCCTAGCTACTCTGGAAGATCTGAAGAGCACAATTCAATTCCAGCTTGGGCAGAAAAGTCCAGGGGGACTCTTACCTCCAATTAACCACTACAATGCTAGAATTGGAGACACTACCCGCCCCCCCCCCAAAAAAAATAACGGAAGTATGGCTCAAGTGGTAAAGTGTGCTCGGCAAGCATAAGGCCCTAAGTCTAAACCCTAGTACTACCTTCCCCACTAAGAGGAAAAAAAAAAAAAAGTTGAGGGTGGGTATCTATGCCGTTCACCCCAGCTACTCGGGAAGCAGAGAAAGCTGGATCACGACCTCAGGTCAGCCCTGGAAAAGTTACCTTAAGACTCTCCCAGAGGGCTGGGGATATGGCCTAGTGGCAAGAGTGCTCGCCTCATATACATGAAGTCCTGGGTTTAATTCCCCAGCACCACATATACAGAAGATGGCCAGAAGTGGCGCTGTGGCTCAAGTGGCAGAGTGCTAGCCTTGAGCAAAAAAAAAGCCAGGGATTGGGCTGGGGATATGGCCTAGTGGCAAGAGAGCTTGCCTTGTATACATGAGGCCCTGGGTTTGATTCCCCAGCACCACATATACAGAAAACGGCCAGGAGTGGCGCTGTGGCTCAAGTGGCAGAGTGCTGGCCTTGAGCAAAAGGAAGCCAGGGACAGTGCTCAGGCCCTGAGTCCAAGCCCCAGGACTGGCCAAAACAAAAAGACTCTCCCAGAATAATAAAGAATTGGATATGTGATAGAAGTGGTAGGTCAGCCCCCTGACACCTCAAAGAAGGGAAAAGAGGGAAGAAACTCTTTAAAAGTATTTTATTAGTATAACAGAAAAGGCTATAAGCTATAAGCTGCTTTGTAAAAGAAAAACACTGAAGATGTTGAAGTTTTGAAAATCAGATAGAAATGGTTCATTTGATGTCTACTGAGAATCCAGAACTTAGGGGAGGAATTTCATATTTCCCTAGTGATTTTGCAACCGCATTTTCCTCATTAGGGAAACCCAAATCTCTCGGGAGCCTACTTTGTGTTTTTAAAAGACCCACGTGTCTTCTAGCCGTTTCTCTTTCCCGTTCTAACGCTGCCGTTCCTTTTTCTTCCTTTGGATCTCCAGCACTACAGGCTTCTCGACAGCCTTCCCCGGCAGCCTCGCCCACCCATCTCCAGACCAACACGGCCCCTCTAATAGTCTTCGATACTCCTGAGGAACAGAACTGTCCGGGAAACCCCAGTGCTACAAGATGCCCAGTGCCAAGGCCAAGATCAAAAAACAACCTCAGACCAGCAGCCAGAGATCCTAACGTTAGAGAAAAAAGTCACCAGAAAAACAGCCCGGTGGTCCCAGAAGAGGTGTCATTATTCCCAGGCTGGTCCTCATCTCTGCTGGACAGAACCGACTTGGACGGTCAGGCGGTGATGTACACTATGAACCCAGAACAAAGCCAAACCAGTATTGTTTCGAGGGTCAAAGCATTTGAGGGTCAGAGCAATGCAGAAACCTCCCCGGCGCTGCCTAAGAAACCCGAAATCACCCCCCGCACACTCCCTCCAAAGCCAGCCGTCTCCTCAGGAAAACCCTGCGTGGCCCCCAAACCAGCTGCTGGCACAGCTCCGGGAGACTGGGACACTTGGACTGAAAACAGACTCCAGGTGACCTCCAGGGTAGGGCTCCCCCCATACTCGTCACCACAAGAAGCAGGAAACATCCCCGTAACCAAACCCGAATTGCCAAAGAAACCAACTCCTGGCCTTATTCGAAGTGGTGGTAATCATGAGATTTTGGGTGGGGGCCTCATGGCTGAGAGCGCCGGCGTTGGGAAGAAAGTCCCAACCCCCGCCCCTCGGCCTTTGCTGCCCAAGAAATCAGTTTCCTCTGAAAACCCCACCTGCCCTTCAGCGCCTCCAAAACCCGGCCCCGTTCCTCCCGCACTCTTGCTGGCAACACAAGCCAAAGCTTTCAGGTCAGCGGGAGAAGGAGCCCTGGCCGGTGCTCCCGCCCCAGCTCTGCCAAGCCGGCCCCTGGGCGACATTGACCTCATCAGCTTCGATGACGATGTTCTGCCCGCCTCACCCGGGAACCCGGCTGAAGAAGCTGTCGGTTCAGAAATGGTTCTAGGTGAGTAGGGGAAGATCTGTACCCGTTGGAGGTATCTTGAGTCCCACTTGTTGTCTTAAGTGTGGAAGGGGTGTGTGTGTGTGTGTGTGTGTGTGTGTGTGAGAGAGAGAGAGAGAGGGTGAATGGAGAAATTAAGAAACATAGAAGGCCAGGTAGTGGTATACCTGTAATCCTACCTATTCTGGAGGCTAAGATCTGAGGATTGCAGTTCAAAGCCAGACCAGGTAAGAGAGTCCTTGCAACTTATCAACAATTATTCAACAAAAGAAACTGGGAGTGGAGCTGTGGCTTAAGTGGTAAAGTGTCAGTCTTGAGCAAAAAAAAGGTAAGTGGCAGCACCCAGAAATAAATAGAGAGATGACAGGAGGTTGGGAGATGGATTCAGGGAGAAAGAGGAGATGCTCGAATGCAGTGATTACTATTACGTAAAGGGACTGGGATCAGGGACAGGTCGGGTTGTGCACTGGCAGGTAGCAGTTCAGGCCTTCCATTCAGAAGATGGAGGAAGGCTGGAAGGATGTGGCCTTAGAATAAGTAGCAGCTTCGCCTAGGTAGAAGGCATGCCATAGGTGGGCTGAGGCGGGGGATGGAGTACAAGCAGGGGAGTGGGGAAGAGGACTCAACCAAGAGGAGACTTCCCTAAGAGCCAGAACCTAACCGCATGTTGCAAGATTTTTTTTTTTCCTGTAATCTTTGCAATACTTTTTCTGCCACCTTCCCGCAGCATCTTCCCTTGGGAACACAAATCTTTATAAATAAGATTCAGCAGTTGTAGGCTAGCTCCCAAGACCTAGACAATTAAATTTCTAAGAGACACATGTTTTCTTTCCTCAGGCTCTTCGGAAGTATAGTTGATCTCTGATTTGTCAGACTAAGCTAATCTACTTGTCTTCGATAAGATTCCTTTTACTACTGTTTACTTCTTTAGGTGGAGTGTGTAAACATATAAACTTACAAATAGCAAGCATATTTATTAAATGTTTATCAAGCATACAACCTTGAAACTCTGTAGCCTATAAAAAGACACACCTCTTGTCCCTAAAGATAGGAAGAAACAAAAACATTAAAATCTATTACCGGGCCTGGGGCTTGAACTCAGAGCCTGGGATAAGTTCTTTGGAGATGAGAATTCTTTTTTTTTTTTTTTCTGGCCAGTCCTGGGCCTTGGACTCAGGGCCTGAGCACTGTCCCTTGCTTCTTCCCGCTCAAGGCTAACACTCTGCCACCTGAGCCACAGCGCCCCTTCTGGCCGTTTTCCATATATGTGGTGCTGGGCAATCTAACTGAGAGCTTCATGTGTAGGAGGCAAGCACTCTTGCCACTAGGCCATACTCCCAGCCCACTGGAGATGAGAAAAATGTGAGCCACTCTGACATTCTTTGACACCTCAAATAACTAGCCCCTTTTAGATGAAGAAAATAATGCTGAGAGAGATCGGTGGATACTACCACAGAGCTAAGTTTCATAAGCCTAGATTCAAATGTACCTTTTAATCCTAAGTCAAGTTTATTTTTCACATTTGCGGTACAGCATTTTTCAGGGCTCCTTAAGCCAAGCAACACTTCAGGAATGCCTCAGGTCTTTGTTAATATTTCTTTTTTCTTGCTAGTGTTGGAGTTTCAACGCAGCGCCTCTCATACTTGCTTGGGTTACTTATCCTGCTGGCACTTTGCCCCTTGAACTATGCCTCCAGCCCAGCTTTTTGCTGGCTATTTTGGAGATAGAGTCTCTCAGACTTTTCTGCCAGGATTGGCTTTGGACTAAGATCCTCCAGATCTCAGCCTCCGGAGGAGCTAGAATTACAAGTGTGAGAGCCACTCGCGCCAGTAGCTGCATTTTCTTATTTCAATACTTTTAATGTCGCAAGCTTCAGAGAAGGGCAGAGATGGATGAACCCAATAGCAGCAAACTGTGATGGAGCAGAGACTGTGCCGCATGAACAAAGTGCAGCCCCTTTTTAGAATCTATGGGACTGGTAACCTAGTTAGTAAGTGCTAAGAATTTATTCTGTACCATCAAAGCAGATAATTATAGTCATCTTCCAGAAGGAAGGTCCGCGGTAGATTCAGCGTGAATGCAAGGTGTGCTTCACCCCCAGCCTCCGTGTTTTCATTTCTCCCACTTCATTGCACAACGTTTAATTACTAGGGCAGTCTTCTAGCACAATGTGTAATTTGTTTGCCCCACCTGCCTTTCCCCATTGCTCATGAGTGTGGAGTTAACTGAGTGTCTTCTTTGTAAACCTGTACCCAGCCCTGTGTGTTTAACACTGACTTAGCCACTCCATCACACAATCTCCCCAGAGAAATTTAGTCTCTCAGGTTCTGCCACAGTTGCCTTGGGACTTGGAGGATTTACTTAACCTGGCAGTGCCTAGGATTCCTCATCTAGCAGATGCCATAGTAAGTCTCCACATGGAGGGTGTTGCAAGGACTGTCATTGGGCAGGAAAGCCCTATGACTGAGCCAGAGGAAGTGGTCACTACCTAGAAGTTGTTGTTGTTGTTAGACTTGAACTCAGGACCTAGGTGCTGTTGCTGAGCTCTTTTTGCTCGAGGCTGGTGCTCTGCCACTTTAGGCCACAGCTCCGCTTGGGGTTTTCCCGTGGTTAATTGGAGATAAGAGTCTCATGGATCGGTTAGAATGGAAAAAAGGCCAAATCATATATCCATGCCCCCAAATTATTAAATATTTGAAGGAAGATGTCTTATTTTATTTCCGGAGGAACGTGTGTACCACTCTCCTTTTACTGAAGAGTAGGCTTATTACATTAATCACTCAATCCGAGACTTCTGAACCCCTTCCCTGTGCCAGGCTGCCACTGAGAAGGTTGAGGGCCCTTGGTGAGTCTGTGAACAGGCTGGGAGAAGAATCCTTATTTCCTGGGAGACACAGGACGCAGGCACGCGGTAGGAGGGGAGGCCCCCCCCCCCCCCGCGCTGTACAACCTGGAAAGATTGTCTTGTTTCTGTTACAGACACTTACGAAATGATTAGACTCCCCTGGAATACGGTAGCTTCTCCATAATTCAGGAAAACCCTGGCTCGCTCAACAGAGGAAGAAGAGTGATATGAATTATTTACAGAGCACTAAATTATTTCCTTTTTATGAGTTCCAACTTAGTTTTTGTCTGTGCAAACTGAGATTTTGTTTATCCACGAATAGTTTCCCCTGGGGCATGAAAAATAGAACTCTTAAATTATGAATGAGGATTTTTTTGTTGTTGTTGTTTGAGTCCTTGTTAACTAAAACATGTAAAATAAACTATGTGTTTCATTAGATCCCTTTCAGCTCCCCACAAAAGCAGAAGCAACAAAAGAAAGGGCAGTTCAACCAGCAATCACCAGGAAGCCGACTGTCATTCGGATTCCTGCCAAACCAGGAAAATGTAAGCACTCGGCCATCTTTATTTACTTCTCCAAGAGCTTGAGAGGGAGCGCGAAATACTGATTTACCAGTGTAACTGGCCCTTATTATTCATAGTCACGGACATTTAGAAGGAGTTGTTTCTTCGTAATTCTGCAGAAAATTACAATAGTACTTTTGCATTTCATTTTTCTTTAAGGTTGTTTTAGGCAGCAAGAGATGGATGTCTGAACAGTTGTGATATTCATGTTACCACCTTTGTAAAGAGAGGGAAGTAACTTAAATGAGTTAGCAAATACAGTTATTAACATCTATCAGAAAAATATTATTCCAATCAACACTACTCAATATGGCTGGGTTTGGCTTATGTAAAAATCTGCACCCAATCTGGACACCCGTGGTCTGCGCTTGTAATCCTAGTTACTCAGGAGGCTGAGATCTGAGGATTGTGGTTCGAAGCTCAGCCAGGAAAGTCTGTGAGGCTCATCTCTAGTTAACCACCATAAAGCCAGAAGTGGAGCTGTGGCTCAAGTTGTAGAGCCATAGGCTTGAACAAAAAAGCTCAGGTTCAGTGCCCAGGCCCTTAGTTCAAGTCCTAGAACTGGGGTGAGTGTACACACACACACACACACACCAAAAAGCAAAAGAAATGTACGTAAATGCTCTAAAAATATATAATGATACCCTTTGTGCATGTGAGTAAGCCAATCCTTGGGCCTGAACTCAGAGCCCCCAACCTATAACAATACTTCTGCTTATAATGATGTTATTGCCAAATAAAAAAATTCAAATCGGGGCTGGGGATATAGCCTAGTGGCAAGAGTGCCTGCCTCGGATACACGAGGCCCTAGGTTCGATTCCCCAGCACCACATATACAGAAAACGGCCAGAAGCGGTGCTGTGGCTCAAGTGGCAGAGTGCTAGCCTTGAGCGGGAAGAAGCCAGGGACGGTGCTCAGGCCCTGGGTCCAAGGCCCAGGACTGGCCCAAAAAAAAAAAAAATTCAAATCACTGTGATACATTTATTGGTGTGTGTATACTGGTACTGGGGCTTGAACTTGGGGCCTGAGTGCCATCTCTGAGCATTTTTTGTTCTATCTCTTGAACCACACAGCTTTACTTCAGTTTTTTTTGTTGTTGTTTAATTAGAGATAAGTCTCTTGGACTTTGAACACAGTCCTCAGATCTGAGCCTGAGTAGCTGAGATCACAGGCATTTTCTCCCTTTGAACATGTTTTCTGGACCCCATCTCAGAGACTCAGGTCAATTGGGGCAAGTGAGAGAACTATGTTACACAGGTAGTCAGAAATGAAATGGCGTTTGTCCCGCATAACCACAGTAGAGCCAGCCTCTTTACATCATCCACTCCTGCTTTTGTTTTCTTTTTCAAATTCCTTAGCTTCTACTTGCAGATATATTGGCCATTTATTTAAGGTACACGTCGCCTCTTCTAAAGCAATGGGTGATCCCGAGGAATAAAAAAATAAATCAATCCAAAGGGAATGTTTCCTGTCGGTGGCTACGACAGGACGCGCAGGAATCCTCCCGTTCTAGGTTGTTCATGTGACACGACAGCAGAGTGTCCATTAGCAACTGCTACAAACATCTGCCTTTCAGGGCTACCGCCACCCATGCAGGGGGCTTTGTCCTTCTCCGTGTCTGGCAGCCGCCCAGGCAGCCTCTCCTCACCAGGTGTTCTCATTCCCTGGTTTTAAGTCTCTTGACCCTCACTAAATCTGGTCATCTTTGTTTTCTTCCTTTAAAGTCAGCTGGAAGGACACGATTACTGAGAGATGGGTGCAATTTGTAGGTAGAGGTATCGTTTGGTTAATTGAGGTTAATTATGTTCATTCATCTAAACTAATGGTTTAGAAAACATAATTTGGACCGGGAAGGGTTAGGTATACAACCTACTATTAGAATGAGCACAGACTTTTAGGTTCTAAAGAAAGAAGAAAAACTGGACAATTAACTAAGGTTTGGTTTTCTTCATTATAAAGTATGTAGGATATTGTCTAGGATGTCACTGTCTAGAACTTTCTATGAATACGTATGGTAATGATAATGCTGTCTGTGATGGCCAGGAGTAGCCTCTGTGTTCAAGGGGCTACTGCATAAAGGAAATGTGGGGGGGGGGGGCGGCAATTGATAGACAAATTTTAATTGTATTGCATTTTAATTAATTGAGGTTTAAGGATAAATCACCGCATGTGATGACTATTAGCTAGTAGACTAGACAAAAGTAGGACCTAGATTTTAGTTAGCAAAACGTATATGAATAAAGTACCTGAGTTAAATGTCTGGTACATATAAGGTTCTAAACATGCTTGCTATTTAATTACTTAGTATTATTTTCACAAACATACAATAGCCCAGTGCCAGTGGCTCATGACTATAATCCTAGCTACTGAGGAGAAAGAGATCTGTGCTTTGTGATTTGAAGCCAGCCCTAGCTTCCAAGTCCATGAGACTTCTACCTCCAATTAACTACCAAAAGGGCTGGAAGTGAATCTGTGGCTCAAGTGGTAGAGTGCTTTAAAAGAAAAAAAGCTTAGTTTTCAAGCCCCAGAACAGGCGCACACACACAAAATCATCCAATGAAATAAACTGATGTTTTTTAATATGTCAGTTTTCTGAGAGCTCTTTGGCATTTGCTTAACTATCTGTTCGAGGAGTTCTCTGTGATCGCCATTTTCCTTTGGAGCCAAACTACATCATTCACTTTGAAATGCCAGACTAGACATTACTAATGAATCTCTGCTACTTTTTCCAGGTTTACTTGAGGAACCACAAAACCCACCTCCACTCCCTGCTGAAAAGCCTATTGGAAATACATACAGTGCAGTGTCTGCAAAACTCAGTAATGCCGACAGAAGTAGAAACGCGGTAAGTTATCATTACAGGTCGTGTTGGGTGGGAGACAGAGCCATGTACTAAATTTAAATATTCAGCTGATGTCTACATTGTTTAAAAAATAAACTTCTAGGGCTGGGGATATAGCCTAGTGGCAAGAGTGCCTGCCTCATATACACGAGGCCCTAGGTTCGATTCCCCAGCACCACATATACAGAAAACGGCCAGAAGCGGCGCTGTGGCTCAAGTGGCAGAGTGCTAGCCTTGAGCGGGAAGAAGCCAGGGACAGTGCTCAGGCCCTGAGTCCAAGGCCCAGGACTGGCCAAAAAAAAAAAAAAAATACAACAAGAGACAAAAAATAAACTTCTACTAGAAACCAGCTGCTACTGGGCGTGATGATCATGCCTGTAATCTTAGTACTTAGGAAGCTGAAGTAGGAAGATCGCAAGTTCCAGACCAGCCTGGACCACGTAGTAAGACATGTTTCAAAAAAAAGAAAAATTACTAGGCCTCATATACTCCTAATAGGATGGTCAATGTTTGAGAACTCTTTGTAGAAGGATGAGAGTAATTCATTGTATTTTGTCATAATAGACATATTTTAAAGGTGCTAATAATGAAAGTTATTAAAAAGAAATCATGAGGCCTAGGGGTGTGGTTCAAACGGTATTGCATCTGCCTAGCAAGTTTAAGGGCCTGAATGCAAACTCCAGTAACTAAACACCAAGGAAAATAAGACCTTTTTTCTTTTTTTTTTTTCCTTCTACTCCTAGAGATTGAACTCAGGGCCTGAGCACTGTCTCTGAGCTTCTTTTGCTCAAGGCTAGCATTCTACCATTTGAACCACAGCCCCACTTCCGGCTTTTTCTGTGTATGTGGTACTGAGGAATCAAACCCAGGACTTCATGCGTGTTAGGCAAGCACTCTGCCAAATTTGCAGCCAGAAAATAAAACCTTTTATATTTATTGAAGTAGATTTAGTCAGACCGTCAACTTTTATTGAAACTATCCAAACAATAATATGATTTTAAGAGAATTACCCTAAGAATTTTTTAATCTGATTTTTTTTTTCCTGTGCCCCAGTACTGGGGTTTGAGCTCAGTTAAGTTCCTGGGCAATATCCCTTAGCTTTTTTCACTCAAGACTAGTGGCTCTATCATTTGCTCACCATAGAAAATCAAGAAAAAAGATAATACCACTGCTGGCAGGGTGCCAGTTGTTCATAGCTGTAATACTAGCTGCTCAGCAGGCTGAGATTTAAAGCCAGCCCAGGTGGAAAGGCCCTGAAGACTTCATCTCCAATTAACTAGGGGAAAAAAACCACACTGGAAGCTCAAGTGGTAGAGGACCATCCATAAGCAAGCAAGCAAACAAGTGTCAGGCTCTGAGTTCAAATCTCAGTACTGCCCAAATTAAATGTATTTTTTTTTTAAAAAAAACAACTTCTCCTTAGCTGCTAGAGTTTGTTTGCTTACTCTAATTATAAATGTGGCCAAAGGGGGTGGGGGTGGGGATTGTATTTTATTCCAGCAGCAGTTTCAGGAAAAAAAAAAGTACAGGCAGCAGCATATTTCTGAGACACAGATTACATCCTAGAATATTGCAGGGTTTATGGGCTAGTGACTCGCCTCACTACATTAACTGAACTCATTAGGGAAACCAAATTTTAAGAGCAGGCTTAATTTGTTTTTAAAAAATAGGGTTTTAAAACATTGAAACACATTTAAATGAGCACAGTTATTGGCAATTAATCATTTGGTATTTAAGGAGAAGTTATAAATGCTCAGCATGAAGTTAAAATCATAAAAGTGTGTTATAACTCATTTGTAAGGAGAAAAACAGTCTGATTTTCCCAATATATAATTAAACTCTCTTTACCTGCCCCCCCCCCAACAAAAAGTAGCATTGTAATTTTATATGTATATCAGCCTTCCACCATGAGGTCTTGAAGAAATATTATGTCATATGTACATTGATTGCTAAGTAAGAGGAAAAATAGATCTTGTAGAAAAGTTTTACATTCTGACTTTAAAAAATAAGGTAGTTGGAATTAAGAGAATTTGTGAGGAATTGGGGGAGAAGCCCACAAATTTGTGTCTGAGAAACTTCAGCACTAATGACACCCTAGACTAAATGCACTTAACAGACATCTACAGAATATTTCATCCAGCAGTTGCACAATACACAATCTTCTCAAAAACCCACGAAAACTTCTCCAAAATAAATACTGTTGTAGAACATGATGCAATCTTAGAAAATGCCAAGAAAATTGAAATAACTCACTGTATTCTAGCAGACCACAATGGAACTAAACTAGAACTCACCATCAAAACATACTCCTGAAAATATTCAAACACATAAGTCTGAAAGTGGTAGAGTGCTAGGCTTGAACAAAAGAGTTCAGGGACAACATCTAGGCCATGAGTTCAAGCCCCACAACCAACCAGAAACAACAACAACAAAAAAGTTCCTGGAAAATCCAGGTACTGGTGTTGCACACCTGTGATCCTAGCTACTCAGGTAGCTAACATCTGAGGAGAGAGGTTTGAAGCCAGCCTGGGTAGGAAAGCTCTTGGGACTCTTATTTCCAATTACTATCAAAAAGCTGCTCTTCAACAGATAGAGTGCTAAAGCTAAACGACAGAGCCTAGGCCCTGAGTGCAAGCCCTAGTACTGACACTAGGTATGTAGGTAAATAATAGGGAAGGAGGGAGAAAGGGAGGGAGGGAAAAAGATCGATCGATTGATAGATAGATAGATAGATAGATAGATAGATAGATAGATAGATACTAACATTCCAACTCTTTCCTTCAGTTTTCCTATCTCTCCACGCTTCCCTACAAAAACACTTCTCAGCCTTACTTCTCAGTACTTACTTGGACCTCTTATTTCTCTCTCCATGGCATTCTCTCTGGACACTCCTTAACGTCCCTTTTATGTTCCCACCTGCTTTAGTTAAAATTCTACTGCAAAATATTGAAACTATCTTAGAAGGAGATAATGATCTGCCTGTTCAAAGCAAAACAAACTAATAACCACTTCACTTAGCATGTGTTTAAACTCAGGAACAGAGTGTTTCCTGTGTATAATTGGGATGGATAAATACCAAATATTTGTTTGATTCTTTATGGTGCCTGCTTGAGTCCTTACTGAGTTAACCTACCGTGATTTACACATCACCTCTTGATAGCTCATGAATCACTGGGTATCGAGCCAGTACACATTGGTCTCTTTCTCTGGCTGTTTTGTTGTTGTTGTTGTTTTAAACCTGTATTAGGACATAGATAATTGAGTAGGAGTGAGTAATGAATTAGTAGTTTGAAGTCTTTTCAACTATTTTCTATAACTTCACTATATTTTTGCTCACAAACCCAGCTAGTCAGCTATCCAAAATTTCTTTAGACTAGGTCATAGTTAATATTAACTTTGATTGAAAAAGCATTCTCTAATACTTGTAGGACTCTGACCATGCCAGTGAATCAGGAGGTTTTGTGCGAGGACCCCCAAGGTTGCCACCAAGGTAAGTAAAATATGGGGAATTTTTAGATAAAATGTAATGGCTCAGCCCAGCACTAACTAGTTGCTCATGTGGGTAGTCCTAGCTTCTCAGGAGGGTGAGCTAAGAGGATTGCAGTTCCCAGCCAGCCCAGGCCGGAAAGCCTGTGAGAGTCTTATCTCCAATTCACTACCAAAAAGCTAGACGTGGAGCTGTGGCTCAAATGGTAGAGTGCCAACCTTGAGCAACAAGTCTAATAGCACCTAGGCTGAGTTCAAGGCCCAGTACCAGCACAAAAAAGAAAAATAGCCCAGAGACTCAGCTCCTTTTCTACCATGCAGAACAAGCACTTTTACTTATCCTCACATAAACGAACAAGACTACCTTCCCAACCCAAAACAATTCCACTTCTGGAATACAGACACACTCAGCTAAGTGGGACAGACGTGGTACTTGGCATTTCGAAAGGCCGCAGGCTCTGTAATGTCCTGGTGACTGGGTGCTGAGTTCCAGGGCTGTTGGAACAAAAGGCCATGTTGCTATCCTAATACGTTGCTGCAGTGAATCTTTTTTGGCCAGTCCTGGGCCTTGGACTCAGGGCCTGAGCACTGTCCCTGGCTTCTTCCCGCTCAAGGCTAGCACTCTGCCACCTGAGCCACAGCGCCTCTTCTGGCCATTTTTCCATATATGTGGTGCTGGGGAATCGAACCGAGAGCTTCATGTGTTGGAGGCAAGCACTCTTGCCACTAGGCCATATTCCCAGCCCCCGCAGTGAATCTTTTTCTACCTAGGATTAAGGAAAGGCTTTCAAAGCAATCACTACCCTATCTCATTTTCAAAACTGGTTTTCTTTATGTTAATCTAAATTGGAGTTTTACAACAGGAACATTAGGGGATTTTGATGTTCCTTTTCTAATCACACAAAAGGCTCCGGCACGTGCACCTGCAAGCTTATTATAAGCTGTTCGTCTGAGGCTTGGAAGAGAGTGCTTGGTTTCCTGCAGTAGTCATGGAGGGTTTAAGAGCAGTGAGGGCCTTAGAGAGCTCATGATAGTAAACGCTTGTTTGTCTTACGCTAATGAATCTCTAGTGCAAAATAAGAGGAAGCTGCATTTCCTCTAATACTATAATGTTTAATGCAACAGTCATTTGCTCAAAATAGCATGCCCTGCAGGTTTTAGTATACTGTACTCGAGCAGAAAAGCTCTGTGTGTGTGTGTGTGTGTGTGTGTGTGTGTGTGTGTGTGTGTGTGAAATGGACAAAACAGAACCTAATGCTGCCAATCAAAACATGACCTCGGGGTTACACCTTGCTTTTCAGACCTGCAAATGGCAAAGCCATTCCAACTCGACGACCTCCTCCCAAAGGAGCCCCCGAGAGACCACCTCCCCCCAAACTTCCTGCCACCAAAACAGCAAATAAAAAACTGCCTTTTAGTCGCTCGTCCTCTGAAATGGATCTTCAGAGAAAACAAAGTCACCTGGCGTCTGGCCTCTCGAAAGCCAAGAGTCAAGTCTTCAAAAGCCAGGATCCGGTGCTACCGCCTCGCCCCAAACCAGGACACCCTCTTTACAAGAAATACATGGTAAATTCAGCCTTTAAGGTGTCTACTGTTTAAAGATTGGCTTCAACGCATGCATTATGTCCATTTCTCAGGAAAAGATATTGAAACAAATGTGGAATTGTGCCTTGAATCTAAGAGTGCTTTAGAATTTGAAAGCAGGGTTTTTTGGTTTGTTGGCTCTTTTGGTACTGTGGATTGAACCCAGGAGGGTTACACTTACTAGACAAGCACTGAGTTGCATCCTGGGCCTAAAGCAGGGTCTTTAAAGCAGGTTTAAAGCAGGTTTCATTAGGAGACATGCAGGGGAAAGAGCAGGCAGCCGGACAGCGTAGCCTACTGCCTGCCTTGACCCAAACGGACAAACCTGACCCACCAGGTTCCCTGCTAACAAGACCAACTGACAGATGCTGAATGGGCTAGATCATATCGTGCAGGTACTTCCCGTCAAGTAAATTGAAAAGGAAGTCAAAATTCAGCTGTTATTATATTATTAAGACGAGTAGACTTCTATGAATGCTTTTCTACTTTGTAAACCTAATTATCATGGCCCATTTAATAGCTGCCAGTTAAAACTTTTTTTAATCGGTAATTAGGGCTGTAAATTGGTTTTTCATTCAGGTTAGTATTTTTGTGTTCGTATTTTGTTGGGGATTTTCTGTTTTGTTTTGGGTTTTGATTATTTGAGACAGGGCCTGACTTGTAGTCCAGGCTGGCCTTGAACTCAGTTTGTAGCCCTGGCTGACTTCAAACTCACAATCCTTCTGTCTCCCCAGAGGCTAAGATTGTAGGTGTGGCTGCCATGCCTAGCAATAGGCAAAATATTAATTCTGTTGTCTTTGAAATTTTTTTTTCTTTTTTTGGCCAGTCCTGGGGCTTGGACTCAGGGCCTGAGCACTGTCCCTGGCTTCTTTTTGCTCAAGGCTAGCACTCTGCCACTTGAGCCACAGCGCCACCTCTGGCCTTTTCTGTATATGTGGTGCTGGGGAATTGAACCCAGGGCCTCATGTATACGAGGCAAGCACTCTTGCCACTAGGCCATATCCCCAGCCCTATCTTAACTTTTATTTCTGGCCTAACAGAAAAAAAAAAAAATTGCTGCCCTCTGATACTGCTGTTACACCTTACTAAGTGCTTTCGGCTTCCAAGATGAAAAAGTGGAGAAGTAATAATGTTTTATTAATAATAATTGCTTCAGCAAGTGATATTGTACCTTACAGCGTGGGGATGTACCTGCGATGCTGAAGCAGGCAGAAAATAATGACGTGGAATGCCAAAGGGGAGAAGGCCCTGGCAGAGTTCACCTGTCTGAGATGAAAATGATCACTCTTCTTGATGAACAGCTTAGGAGCAGATCCGAAGTAAGGAATTAATACCATACAGCCTTCCTATCAAACATGGCAACACACTTCATAGAACTATTAATTATATCCCATCCCCCTGGGTTTTTTTTTGTTAGCACAGTTATTTTAACCAGAGCAAAAATTACAGTAGCATTTTATTCCATTTTTAGAATAAATTGCTTCTAAGAGACTTGCTGTTACCATCCTAATCCCTTTGAGGCGGAGAGAGGCAGAAAGTCTTCCGTGTGGTTGTGCTAGCTTACAGGAACTTGAATGCTCACTCATGAATTTTCAGCGGAGTGAACTATTTATTTATTTTTTTAATAATGTGAGCCTGTTTGCCAAAATGCCAGAGATTGATTTGCTAGCAGAAGGAGTAATTATTTTAAAAGGGGCCATGGAAACGCTATGTCTGACATAAAAGAGTGCTTCTTTTTAAGATGTAAGCTTAATGTAAACCTCATTTCTCTGACTTTTAGCTCATAAAATAATGAAATAGATTGCAACAACCCTCCGGTCACAATTTAGGCCTTACAAATTTGTGGAGCCTGGTAAGATGCATGGATTATTGAAGGCCATCTGTTTAGAACGAGAAATGCTATTTAGCATTGTTATAGAGGCATACTTACCTCTTACCTAGTCCTGCCCTGTGGTGCTGAGGATTGAACCCAGAGCCTTGTTCTGGGCAAGTGCTCTACGACTGAGCTATTTCCCCAGCCTTCGGTATATTTCTAAAAGAGCTTATTAAGTCTTCATTGTTTGTTACTTCATGGTGTATATATGAAAGATAATCCCCATCCTTTGTTCAATCCACTCAAAGTATTCGGTTCATCCTAGTTTTCATAGTCTCATCCAATAATTTTTTTTCATCCAATAATTTTTGTAAAAGGCAGTTTATCATCTCTCAGTCTACTAAGAAATTGAGACTCTATTTTGGAGAAGGATGGAGAAGACATGATTCAGCTAGTTGTGAGCGTTCTAAATAGCTCACGCAGGCAAAGTCTGCTACTATACATTTTTTCTACATTTTAGTTCTGCATTATCTATCTGTTGTATCTGTCCTTTAAGAATACTTTTATGGTAATGGGGTGTTACATTGTCAGAAATCCACCATTGTCATCATTATCCTAATTAGCGTACATTAGTTGTACCAGGGAGATTTCACTGTGACATTTATGGGAAACTGAGAGACTATCACCCAGTCCTGTCACCTTCCACCCCACATGGTCATTTAGTCCTCTGAACTTCATTTGTGAAGGATGAGGTAAGTGTGTTAACATGTCACAAAGTTGGTTTTGAAATTGTATAAGAGTCCAGAGAAGGCAAATTCCTAGATTCGTGGTTAGATTAGGGGCTGGGGGGACAGGGAAATGGGGAGAGACCTTTAATGGATAGGAAGTTTCTTTGGGGATCATAAAAATGTTCTAAACTTAGACTGTGATAATTGCACTGTTCTGTGACTATACCAGGGCCACGTACACTCTAAATGGATGAATTTTATTGTATGTGAACTATATTTCAAAGATGTAACAAATGAGGTAATAAATATGTTTGTCATAGTAAGTAGCATAATAGCAAAACAATAGATATTAGCTATCCTTCCTATTATAACACCATCACATTAGCAGTGATGAAGACAGACCTTTGGGATGTGTGAGATTTGCCTCCAGATACCCACACGGATGGTGTGGTCTACAGGGTCCTGAGCCCACACGATGACCCCATCGAGCCTGTCCACTTTCCCTTCCCCCGTTGCCCGGGATATCTCCTCGTGGGAGCTGGAGAGGCTCAGGTGACCTTTCCACAGCCCGGGCTTGGACATAGAAAGGTCTTCGGTCCATGTGGAGACGCAGGTTTGTCCTGTGAAGGACATCCATCTCTGACTTTTTTTTTTTTCCCCAAATGGACAGTCATCTAGTTTAATACCCATTCTTGAATAGCTTTTTCTTTGTCCACAAATACAAATCAGTTTTTAAAAAAAAGGAAAATCACACCTGCAGAAGTCTAGTTACATCATGTAAATAACTCTTCTGGTGGTATTGGGGTTTGAACTCGGAGCTCATGCTTAGTAGGCAGGCACTCTACCACTGATCCGGGCCCCTAATCCTTTTCTTAATACTGGTGGCTCTGCCATAGAATCCCACTTTTTGCGCAGGCCCACAGCTGGATTGTAGTAATTCTGTTTATGCTCCTCACCATAGCCGGGTTGATCGCTCCACAGTGCCAGCGTCTCCCCTTGAAATGGTGGCTCACAGGCTTTGGTGCCTAAACCACGGTCCTCGCGGGGTAGCGCTCCCACATAGCCGGCATCAGGAGTGGCAGGCGCGGCCTCGCCCGGCTCTCCTAGCTCAGAGTGGTGTCTCAAGGATCTTTTTGGCCTGGGCTAGCTTTGAACCACAATCTTCCAGACCTCAGCCTCCCAAATTGCTAGGAATCTGTGCCACCTCCCTTAGCATAAATAACGATTTTTAAAGTGACTTCAAACCTAACATAGTTCATTTCCATTTCCGTGTTGCTCATTTATTTAAGGGGGGGAGAAAAATGTCAGGTAGTCCCTAAGACAGTGTCAAGGTTGCCTTTGTGAATTGATACAGAAAGCTTCTCTCACCATTCTACTGGCTTTCCTGAAGTTAGATTTCAGCTCGCCTAATTTAAGAGAATATAGTTTGCCCTGTGGTGCAAAAAGAGCAGATGAGATTCAGAAAAGATCTGAACAGAAGTGCTGCAGGATGGGAAGTGAGAAGATGGGCCATTAGAGTGTGGTCTGGCTGAGCCAGAGAAGGAACAGAGACAGAGAAAGATCTGAATTAGTCCTAAGGGGACAAGGGTTATTATTAAAGGAGGTAAAGCGGGGGAGGAACGCAAAACTCTGCCTTTAAAGTTAGAACAACCTGAGGGCGTATGTAGCTCAGTGGTAGAACACTTGTCTGGCATGTGTGAGGCTGTAAATTTGATCTAGCATTGCAAAAGCTAAATAAATGACACCCTTCATTTGATGGTGATGGTGAAGATGATGATAGTGGTAAGCCTGTCTCTTCCTATAAAGAAGTGGTGGGCATACCTGTAATCCCAGTCAGGAGGCTGAAATAGGAGAATCATGAGTTCAAGGTCAATGTGGGTATAGCTCAGCGGTAGAGCTCTTGACTAGCATGTGCAAGGCCCTAAGTTCAAGGTCAATGTGGGTATAGCTCAGCGGTAGAGCTCTTGACTAGCATGTGCAAGGCCCTAAGTTCAATCCCCAGTGGGTAGAAAGGTAGGGAAGAAATAAGAAAGAATGGGAAGGGCTGGGGATATGGCCTAGTGGCGAAAGAGCTTGCCTCGTATACATGAGGCCCTGGGTTCAATTCCCCAGCACCACATATACAGAAAATGGCCAGAAGTGGCACTGTGGCTCAAGTGGCAGAGTGCTAGCCTTGAGCAAAAAGGAAGCCAGGGACAGTGCTCAGGCCCTGAGTCCAAGGCCCAGGACTGGCAAAAAAAAAAAGAAAGAAAGAATGGGAAAGAAACTTAGAATAACAACTGCACGTCAATAAGTAAGGGTCCCTTTTCAACCTGACCCTCTCCTCCAGCCTATTCAGGATGTGGAGAATATTACACTCTCTTTACTAATTTACTTAGAATTATTGTTGAATAAACCATTCCAATTAAATAGAAAATCCGGGCATAGTAGGTGGTATTGCTTTCAAATGAGAAAAATCATTCAGTTAAGTGGTAATAAATGAAATAGATTTTACTTTTGGTGAATTATACCTCTGTGGGAATTCATTACCTTCCTTTATTACGAAAGGCAAGAACATAAATTGCAGAACTTTCTGCTTTTTCCATCCTAATAAAGACACAACTTAGAAGGCCCTGTTCTTAAGGTTTAGTCCTGCTCATAGTTTAAAGGAAAAAAAACTACCCTACGGAGAACAAAGTTGCTCACACCTGTAATCCTCAAAAACAACAGCAGCAAAACACTACTTTTGAGTAGAACAGGACCCGCAGCTCAGAAGGTTGAGGTCTGAGGACTGTGGTTGAAAGCAGCCCCAGCAGGGAAGTTCGTGAGATTCCTATCTCCAGTTAACCATTAAAAGGCCAGAAGTGGCGCTGTGGCTCAAGTGGCAGAGTGCTAGCCTTGAGCAAAAAGCGCAGGGACAGTGCCCAGGCCATGAGTTCAAGCCCCAGGACTGGCAAAAAAAAAAGATAAACGAAATCAACATACAGGAGATAGTACAGTTCAGAGTGATTTCTGCCCTCCCTTGTCAAGGACTCATTCCTTCCCGGAAGCTCAGGAAGCTTATCTTGGTTAGCTCACCTGTGTTGCTTGCACTCGTATAACGTAAGGGTGCCAAGAGGAAGTGAGAAGAACGGAGGGTCTCAGAGCGATTCCTGATAATGGAGCGTGAACCCCGCGCACTTTCCTGACAGCCCTGTTTTCCTCCTAAGGAGTCGGGCCAGGCCCAGAAGCCCGTTGGCAGTAGTGCTCCTCATGCCGTCGTCCTTCATGATTTCCCAGCAGGTAAGGACAGCCAGAATGAATCCACAGAGCGCTGGCACCGGGCGCCGGGGTGGTCCCTGCGGTCATCACTCAGACACGCTGCTTCCTGTTGTCTACTGCTTGCCCTCAAGGAGGGTCACCCTTGCCCACCCGTTCTAGACAGCTCAGCCCCACACAGGGCCCTGGGGACCCCAGAGGGAGACGGAGAGGCAGAGGGAGATTCCCTCTGCAAAAATAACCGGCGCTCGTTGACCATTGTAATGACACGAATTCTGATTTAACAAGGAAGGTTCTTTGGTCCTAAGAGTTCTCTGGCCTGTGACTTTACCCAGGAGATGAAAATAGAAAATTTTGTAATTGGGCTGGGGATATGGCCTAGTGGCAAGAGAGCTTGCCTCGTATACATGAGGCCCTGGGTTCGATTCCCCAGCACCACATATACAGAAAACGACCAGAAGGGGCGCTGTGGCTCAAGTGGTGGAGTGCTAGCCTTGAGCGGGAAGAAGCCAGGGACAGTGCTCAGGCCCTGAGTCCAAGGCCCAGGACTGCCCAAAAAAAGAAAATTTTGTAATTATTTTTAAATACCATTCATATCCAAATAGAACTAAACCTTTTCTTTCTTTACAACCTCTCTTTTTTTAATCTACTTGGCAGATTAGTTTAATATGGTAACCTTACTTGGTAAAAGGCTAACTTCCTTCGCTAATATTTGAAGCTGAAATGACTTTTAAGAGTAACTGAAGGGCTGGAAATTTGGCCAGGTGGCAAGAGTGCTTACCTCATATACATGAAGCCCTGGGTTCGATTTCCTAGCACCACATGTATAGAAAACGGCCAGAAGTGGTGCTGTGGCTCAAGTGGCAGAGTGCTAGCCTTGAGCAAAAGGAAGCCAGGGACAGTGCTCAGGCCCTGAGTTCAAGTTCCAGGACTGGCCAAAAAAAAGAGTAACTGGAAATAATGATAACTAACTTGTCATGTCTATAAACCCTTTCCTTGCTCAGTGTATATTTAGCCATTTTATATTGGCACAGTTGGGTCATTGACCAGCAAAATGGTCTTTTGGGTGGTTTGGGGAGTATAGGTCTTTTAAAAAAAAACAAAACAGCATTTCCCATCAATCAATGCATAGTAGATAATTTGATCTTAGGAGAGGAAGCTCCCAATGTCAAATCTAAACTAAGAATAATATTTTATAAAAATTAAATTTGATTAGTATAATCTCTTCTCAGAATCAGCAGAACAGACTGCCTCTGTGGACAGAACTGGGTACTTTTTTTTTCCTCTAATCAAATCTGCAAGTGAAGTAATTTATCATATGTAACTTCTAATTTTATATTACAGAACAAGTTGATGATTTGAACCTCACGTCTGGAGAAGTTGTTTATCTTCTTGAGAAAATAGATACAGAATGGTACAGGGGGAAATGTAGAAACCAGACTGGTGTATTTCCTGCCAACTATGTCAGAGTAATTGTAAGTAGGTTGTATTATCATAACTGATCATCTACTCAGTGAGATCCACATGACTTGTAGGTAACAAAAAATAAATAACTAGAAGCCTAGATCCTTGAGTCTCAGACCTCTGTTCCTCCATTGGTTCATTTGATCTCTGGAAAATTTTTTTAACTAGGTAATGATTGATTATTATTATATTATGAAGTCTTAGAACATAATACATAAATACTATCTGATTTCTAAAGTGAAAGACCTCCATAGGTTAAGTGGTAAATCAGATATTCTCAGAGGGAGGTTGAGCACTGAAGATATACATTCATTCATCTTGACATTCAACAAATGGGTATTAAATGGTGTTCCATAGTCCCAAAAAGATTCTGAGGTTATGGTACCAAATCACTTTGGGAATACTATGTCACTGTGACTAATGGTCCATTAATGGGTTTTCACATAATGATTACAATTCTGATTGGGAAATATTGTATGGAAGAATCATAATTTTATACACATGACCTAACTTATGACCACACACCCCTGTGTTGGAGCTTTTCAAGCTAAGCTCGAATGAGAAATGGGGATAAAATGATATTGCCCCTCGAACATTTATGTCAATAGGAAAAATATGACTCGCTCCCTGCTAGAATGTATTGCTACCTGGAAATCGCAATAAGGCTAGCTTAAATAATTCATCATGAACAGTTTATTTGAGGGGGATGGAGACAGTAAAATTTTATTGTATTAAAAACAGTAAAACTGAAAATCTGTGTTTTCAAATAGAAATCTGCTTGAATCTTTTGGGTTTCAAAATGGGTTTAAAACTGTCCAGGCTGTATATGGCCTGATTCTTTGTAGAAACTCAACCCATTCTCTAAATTAATATTAAGAATAATGTTAGTTTTTGCACTCTTCCTCATTTTTCTTCTGCCCATTGTAGCAGGACTTGAAAAAAGCACAATTACCACATGGAAATCAATCACCAGAGTCTGCCACATTATTAGTGCAAATGTTATTTCTAAGCCCCTAAGTTTAAAAAAAATTGTTTTAAAACTTCAGACTTGTGGAATTCATCAAGAAAGGCACTAATTTATTTAATATAAGCCTCAGAGCCTTAAGTAGTTTCAGACTACATGCAAATGTCCAAGAATTTTATTATATTCCAGCTGTACTGAGCATTAAAAATGAGGTGAATGTAAAACACTCATTTAAGATGAATTTCCTTCTCCCTTCTCTGTTCATATTGAAAGGGGAAATGCTTCAGCGTTGTGAAAATGGAAAGACTTAAGTTGTGGTTGTTGTATGATTGTTGTTGTTCTATGTCAGTGTTGAGGCTTGAACTTGGGGCCTTTCCTTCTACCATAGCCTTTCCTTTCAAGGCTGCCACCCTACCATTTGAACCACAACTCCACTTCTGGCTTTA
This sequence comes from Perognathus longimembris pacificus, assembly GCF_023159225.1. Taxonomy (NCBI): domain Eukaryota; kingdom Metazoa; phylum Chordata; class Mammalia; order Rodentia; family Heteromyidae; genus Perognathus; species Perognathus longimembris. The sequence goes on from NC_063184.1 coordinate 26,907,090, forward strand.
TGCCGGTACGAATAGAGATCAGAGTCTCTTGGATTTTGTCTCTCAGGCTGGTTTTGAACTGTGAAACTCAGATATCAGCCTCCTGAGGATGCCTGTGCCTCGAGCGCTTCTCCACTGAAGTTTTCAGCTTGGAGAACATGGACTAGAAAAACTCAGTGCAGGGTAGAAGTCAGTGGCAGCTAAAACAACTGGTTACCTACTCAAGGAAAGCTGGGGCGAGAGTCATGGTTCAAGCAGTAGAGTACCTATCTACCTCCCAATTGTAAGGTCCTGAGTTCAAACCCCAGTACCAACAAAACAAAACAGATCAAAGAGAGTTGGGAGCTATTAATTTTCTTTTTAGGATCTTTCTGTGTAGCTTAGCTGGCCTTGAACTCAGAACCCTCTTGCTTCAGCCTCCTGAGTTCTGTACTGATGGGTATGTGCCACCACACCTGTTTTACGCTATTCATTTTTTTCCACCACCTATAATCAGAATTGCTTACCATGGGGCTGGGGATATGGCCTAGTGGCAAGAGTGCTTGCCTTGTACACATGAGGCCCTGGGTTCGATTCCCCAGCACCACATATACAGAAAACGGCCAGAACTGGCGCTGTGGCTCAAGTGGCAGAGTGCTAGCCTTCAGCAAAAAGCCAGGGACAGTGCTCAGGCCCTGAGTTCAAGGCCCAGGACTGGCCAAAAAAAAAAAAGAATTGCTTACCATGTAGCACCTCTGACACCGTATAGCTTAAATTTTCCAGTTGATTTCCACTTGTGCATTTTCTAATTGTTTGGCCTTAAAGCCGTCTTACTCAAGCCTGGAAAAAAATAATCATTGTCACCATGATTTTTGCCTTTACTAGGTTGATATTCCAGAAGGAGGAAATGGGAAAAGAGAATTGGGGTCGTCTCAATGCGTTAAGTAAGTTTCAATTGTGTTTGTTGGCACAAAATACGAAGGAGGAAGGCAGGTAGCGCAAGAAACGTCGCCATGCCGAAACACTCTCTGTGTGGGATGATGCAGATCCACAGTCTTTCTCCTGACAAGGGCGGTGCTCCTACCTTAAGAAGTGACGCTGGGTGAATGCGATAGACAGCACAGCAGTCAGGTCAGAAGCCTCCCTCGGCCCGGCCTCAGCTGAGAGAGATGGCGTCACCAACGCGTTTCGTTTGGTATTCTAGAAAGTGCAACTATTTTTGTCGTGGAAACTAGAAACTTTCCTTTTCCATGACAATTTCAGCTCTACAAATTCTGCCCGATGGGGCTGAGAGTGGAGCTCGCTGTTGAACCATTGCCTAGCATGTACAAGAACTAGGATGGAAGAAATGGGGCGGGGGGGGGGGGGTGGACGACAAACTGCTCTTGTTTTGTTTTTAAGATAATGAGCTAGGACCAGAGCCCACACCTGTGATCCTAGCTACTCAGGAGGCTGAGATCAGAGAGTTTTGAGGCCAGCCGGGGTGCAGGGGCAGGAAAGTCCCTAGAGACTCTTATCTCTGTAAGGTCCACCCCGGGAGGGCTCCATGCAGATGCCCCCCACCCGTTTAAGTCTGTGCCCAGTACCTGCGTTACCTAGGTAACTGGCACACCTGGAGGCAGTTACCTCCCCCTTCTCTGAGGTCACATCCAATCTAGCTGGCCACGCCTCCTGCCTTTCCCTCAACATGAGCCCCCACTCTTTCCCTTTCTCTCTTATTCCCTTTTTCTTTTTCTTTTTCTCTTCTTCCTTCCCTTCTGTCTCCCCTTGCCTCCATCTTGTGTGGGCTGCACTCTCCTCCCAATAAACTCTTCTCTGCCTGCACCATGTGGCGGATTTCCTTTCCTGTGAGCCTTACAATCTCCAATTAACCACCCAAACAAAACAACGAAAAACGAAACAAACCAACGGAAGTGGAGCTGTGTATCAAAGAGGTAGAGACCTAGCCTTGAGCAAAAGAGCTTGAGTTACCACCCAGGCCCGGAGTTCAAACTCTGTGACCAACCAAGAGAAAAAAAAGAACTGCAAAGAAGAAGAAAGAGTTACATTGAAGGGGTTTTTCTGTATATCTAAACACCTTTCCTGAATTTGGGGGGAGGGGTACCCTTCTATGTATTGTTGTCACTCCCTTGTGACTTACAACCCTGCCACAGTGCAATTTTATATCCTGGTTAAATGAGCAGATTGATAGAACGAGCTACCTGGTGAAGACTATAAACCTGTCTACAAATAGGTCAGGCATAAGCGAGCTCCTGGGAGACTGGAGAAAATTATTGCAAAAGTCAATGCACATAAAACTTTTGGTGCCATAAGTTGAATCCTGCTTCATGTTCTGGTTTTCTATTGTTGTTGGGGTTTTCTTGTTTGTTTGTTTTTGGCACAAGGGTGGAAGAGTTACCAGTTTTTAAGCAACAAGGTCCATATCAGAATATTGAGTTTAAAGTGCACTTGAACAACCATCCGTCCACTGACCTGAATGAAGTAAGAATGTCACACTCTGAAGAGACACACATCCATCTGTGTCTCATTTGTAGTCACAATGGCAGATCACTTAAGGAATGGTGCAAGTCTCAGAAATGAAGCCTTTTCAAAAGAAATACAAAAGTCACTCTCTAAAGCATCAGAATAAATAAAAGCACATCGTGTAGTCTGCAAGGCCAGCTCTCTGTTTTCTTCCCGCCTTCTCCCGATGTGTAAGACCATCTGTCTAGGTATTCTGCTCCCTGGCTGGCTCTGTGAACGTGCCCTCTGCCCAGCCTGTGGCCCTGTGACGCCTTGCCACTCGGGAATAGTGCCCTACACTTGACGTACTTGTGGTTGGAAGGGTTCACCCTGAGCTATCACCCAGCTACAAGTAGCTAGCGTCCAGAGAGATTCTATAATGAAATGTTAAGATCAAAAGACAGATCTGGCAGTATAAGCAAACTGTGCACTGTCTATGCTCTCTGAACTTGAGCTTTAGCCTTTCTAGGTGAGTAGGATCATCTCTACAAAAAAAATTAAGTTCTGTCACTGGACTCGGGGCTCAGGCCTCTAATCCTAGGAGGCCAAGCTTGGGGAGGAAAGCCAGATGGGAAAACAGGTTCTCAAGACCCCATGTCAATACGAAAGAGCTATTCAGGCCAGGCACCGGTGGCTTGTGCCTATAATCCTAGCTACTCTGGAGGCTGAGATCTGAGGATCGTGGTTGGAAGACAGCCTGGGCAGGAACAACCACGAGAGTCCGATCTGTAGTAAATTACCAGATGAGCCTGAAATGGAGCTGTGGCTCAAGTGGTAGAGTGCTAGCCTTGAGCAAAACAAAGCTCAGAGACAGTGCCCAGGCCTTGTGTTCAACGCCCAGGACTGGCACAAACAAACAAACCCGTCATCATAACTACAGTAAGGAAACATACACAGGAGGAATATGGTCCAAGCTAGTACATGGCAAAAAGCAAGACCCTGTTTTCAAAACAGAGAAAGGAAGAAGGGTTAGGGACATAACTTAGGTGTAGAACACCTGCCTTGCAAAGTCCTGGGTTATAACTCCAGTATAGCCAAAAAGAATTAAAAAAAAAAAAAAGCAGTCACTGTTACTTGGATATGGAATGTATTCATGAAAATGTTTTTTATTTAAATTTATGTATTAATTAAACAAAAATTTTTTGAAAAGTTGTTGTGCAGAAAGGGTACAGTTACATAGTAGGGCAGTGTGTACATTTCTTGTGATATCTTACACCCTGTTTTTCTTTCCCTTCCCTAGGTCAGGCAGACATATATACAATACCCAATGTACCATAATGTTGGGTCGCTGACCCAATCCTTTGGGAAATACCACTTGACAAGCAGTTTTTGGTTTCACAGACCTGGTCTCTACTGTCTCTCCGTCACCCCATCTTAACAGTCATATATCAGGGAGATCATGCCCCTTTGTTTTCTGTGTTCTAGGATGAAAATGGTTTTAATTACCCAAGTACATCTTGTTCCATACTAAGCACAAAATAAATACTTATTGAAAGGCTGAAGAGATATTCCATTTTATAAACCAAAGTGTTGCTGGGCTCCGGTGGTTCAGATCTGTTATCCTTGCTACTCAAGAGGCTGAGATCTGAGGATTGCGGTTTGAAGCCAGCCCAGGCACAAAAATCCCCTAGAGACTCTTATCTCTTCTTAGCCACCAGAAAACTGAAAGTGGTGCTGTGGCTCAAAGTGGTAGAGTGCTAGCCTTGAGTGTAAGAGCTCAGGGACAGCGCCCAGGCCCTGAGTTCAAGCTCCATGACCCCCCCAAAAAAATTAATAGCTTTAAAAAAAAAGTGTTAACCAAGCCCAGAGTTTAAAATAAAACCAATTAAAGTTTTGCTGTTGTTGTTTTTTAAAGGTCATTCATTTCTACTTTAATCCATTAATGTATTCTTTGTTCAGAGGCCCAAGATGTGTCGCTCGGTTTGAATATATTGGAGATCAGAAGGATGAGTTAAGTTTCTCAGAGGGAGAAGTTATCGTTCTCAAGGAGTATGTGAATGAGGAGTGGGCGAGAGGAGACGTTGGAGACAGAACTGGGATCTTCCCCCTGAACTTCGTGGAGCTCCTTGAGGATGTTCCCCCTCCTGCTGCAAGTGTTTCGAGTGAGTAGAGACAGGATGACGTTTTATTATTACATGTATACTGATTCAGATCAACCAACAATCTAAAAATACTAAGCCACGCACATTTTCCTCCTCTTTTCTATTTTTGGTGTGCGTGTGTGTGCGTGTGTGTATGCTGGCACTAGGATTTGAGCTCCTGGCCTCAAGTGTTCACTCAGCTTTTTTGTTCACAGCCGAAGCTCTGTCACTTGAGCCGCGCCTCCACTCTTCCAACTTTTTACTGGTTAATTTGTGATATGTCTCTCATTTGACTTCCCCTGCTGGCTTTGAACCACGATCCTAAGATCTCAGCCTCCTGAGTAGCTACGATTATAAACATGAGCCCATATTTTTTTCTTTTTTTTTTTTTTTTTGCCAGTCCTGGGCCTTGAACTCAGGGCCTGAGCACTGTCCCTGGCTTCCTTTTGCTCAAGGCTAGCACTCTGCCACTTGAGCCACAGCGCCACTTCTGGCCGTTTCCTGTATATGTGGTGCTGGGGAATTGAACCCAGGGCCTCATGTATACGAGACAAGCTCTCTTGCCACTAGGCCATAGCCCCAGCCCCCCATATTTTTTCATATTATGAGTTTTTAACTTTTTTTTTTTCCAGTCCTGGGCCTTGGACTCAAGGCCTGAGCACTGTCTCTGGCTTCTTTTGCTCAAGGCTAGCACTCTACCACTTGAGCCACAGCGCCACTTCTGGTTTTTCTGTATGTGTGGTGCTGAGGAATGGAACCCAGGGCTTCATGCATACTAGGCAAGCACCCTACCACTAGGCCACATTCCAAGCCGAGTTTTTAATTTTTATGAAATTGCCATTAGGAAATTGCACATAACTGATGGGCTACAGAGTTTGTCCCCATATGGTGTTAGGATCGGTTACTTGTCACCGGCGGGTTTCGCGTTGACATGCCCACACATGCGTAACAGAACACTCGCCGCCCCGTCGCTCTCCCTCTCCCACCCATGTTACCCTAATGTTGAAGGGAAAGGGAAACTTTCATTTTAAATGTGAATGTGTACGGGAGAGTCATCGTGGTTATCCCTCAAGGCCTTCACATAAGAGAAGGCAAAGAAGGGCTAGAGGTATGACTCAAGCGGTGAAGCGCGCGCCTAGCAAGACCACGGCTCGGAGTTCAAACCCTAGTACCCCCAAAGGAAAACAAATGGCAATGAGTCGTGACACGGAAGTGGGCTGCCGGGTTTCTTGTGTCTGCGTCTTCAGCTTACGGGTGAGCACACAGCCCAGAGCAGACCAGCCGCAGGCTCAGAAAGAGCACCGTCTAGAGTCGCAGACTTTCCACTCACCCCCCTCTTCACAATTGCCCTCTCGCACTGTAGCCTTTTAACTTCGACTTTTTTATTTTATCTTAACGTAGGCACAAAGGTACCACCGAAGACCAAAAAAGAAGCTTCTGGCTCAAATTCTCAGGTAGGCTGCCTGCACGGCTTACGGTGGGGACAGCCAGATGTAAACCCCGGGAGAATGCCAAAGTTACCATCATCAAGACAACAGAGTGCAAAACCGCTTTCCTTTCGTTTCGCAGCAAGTGTCTGCAATACGCAAGTTAGGGGGTTACTGGGCTATTGCACGAGTAACTCATGCAAAACGTGTAGGAAATGAAAGCCAGTAGAGGGCCGAGGGGATGCTTCAGCCGGGAGTTTGGGGCCGTGGTGTGTGTTACGCCTCTCCGTGCTCACACCGCCTCGGTCTCGTGGCCACCTCCCGGTTGTAGCACTGAGCCGTAACGTGTGCGGAGTCCCGGGTTCACACTTGTGAAGAGCCACTGCCACCTGCCTGGGAAACGTGTTGCTTAAAGAATAAAGAAAAAATGAGCAAGGAGCCACGTGTAGTAGTGTACACCTGTAAGCTGAGCACGCGGGGAGCTGAAGGGGGATGGGGAGTTTAATGCCTGGGCTTCATAACAAGACTGAGTCATATATATATATATAAAAGGTCAGTTGAGTTGATTTACAAAATGAACTGTCATGGAAAAGAAAACAAGATAGAAGCTGACTATATAGCATTAAAAACTGCAGGGAAAAAAGTAAAATTTGTTTAAACTATAAGAAAATCAAATAAGAAAGCCAATAAACAAATAACTACAAAATTATATATTACATATAATATATAATTATAATATTATAATATTTACAGTTAACATTAAAAATTCTCCAGATGGAAGATTTCATATGTGGGGTTTCTTTTCCCATCAACTTCTTTATCTGTTTATATTTTAAAACTTTCTAAATGGCGGAGCTGGGAATCTGGCCCAGTGGTGGAGTGGTAGAGTTGCACTCCTGTTGAGCTGGGCTCCAGCGGCTTACGCCTACCTGCCTGTCATCCTAGTTACTCAGGAGGCTGAGATCTGAGGGTTGCAGTTCAAAGTCAACCCAGACAGAAAAGTCCATGTGGCTCTTAGCTCCAGTTAACCAGCAAGAGGCTGGAAGGGGAGCTGTGGCTCAAGTGCTAGAGCGCCAGCCTTGAGTGCAAAAGCTAAGGGACAGTGCCCGGGCCTGAGGGTTACCACCAGCCCATGCATATGAGCATGCGAACGCGCATGCACCAACACACACACACACACACACACACACGTACACATTCCTATAAGAGGGGTGTACGCTCAAAAAGTTGAAGTTAAATGTCTGTTGTTTTTGTTTGCTTCTTTGATTTACTATGAGTTACTGACCTCTACGCTGGAGTCTGATAGTCTCGAAGCCAAGCAAAGACCCAGAAACTTAACAGGCTATCCATTCTGATGCTGATTTAGATAAAGAAGAACTTCACGAAAAATTAGCTACTTTATCAGAATTCTTTCCTCGTGTCATAAATACTATACATAAATATTTTATGCCTTGACCTAAATTTTGATGTAATTAACCTCATAGATCACAATAAAGTGTTTTGCATAAGTGTTATATATCTCATAAAACTGGCAAAGCCACACATTCTATCATATTTGTTGTTTTAAGGTTACATTTTAAGGAAAGAAGTTATTGGAAACTTTCATTTCTGAAACTTGATAGCAACATAAAGTATTAGCCAACTTAAAGAATTTCAAGGGGCTGAGAATGTGGCCTAGTGGTAGAGCGCTTGCCTAGCATACATGAAGCCCTGGGTTCGATTCCTCAGAACCACATAAACAGAAAAGGCTGGGAGTGGCGCTGTGGCTAAAGTGGTAGAGTGCTAGCCTTGAGCAAAAGAAGCTCAAGGACAGTGCTCAGGCCCTGAGTCCAAGGCCCAGGACTGGCAAAAAAAAAAAAAAAAAGAATTTCAGGCTTTGAAATCTTATAACCCTTTAGCTTTTCTTCGTTGCTTTTTTTTTAAGCATTGTAGAACTCAGTTTAAATTTAAAAAAAAAAAAACAAAAAAACAAAAAAACCTAGTTCTGATGGGCACTGGTGGCTCACGCCTGTAATCCTAGCTACTCGGGAAGCTCAGATCTGAGGATCATGATTTGAAACCAGCCCAGGCGGGAAAATCGGTGAGACTCTCTTATCTCCAAATAACCACTAAAACCCAGAAGTGGAGCTGTGGCTCAAGTGGTAGAGCATTAATCTTGAGCAAAAAAGCTAAGGGATGGCACCCAGGCTCTGAGTTCAAGTCCTGCCCTCCCCCAAAAGAAGAAAAAAACAACCCCTGTTTCTTCCAGGATAACAATCTTTCTGAAGAATGGTGCAAAGCTCTCCACAGTTTCACCGCTGAGACCAGCGATGACTTAGCCTTCCAGCGTGGGGACCGGATTCTGATCCTGGAACGTCTGGATGCCGACTGGTACCGCGGCCGGCTGCGTGACAGGGAGGGGATCTTCCCCGCCGCCTTTGTGCAGCACTGTGCAGGTACGACCACTCCAGCCTGCCGCTTGCTCTAAAATGCTTGCACTAAATAATGGTTCGTTTTCCTTATTAAATATACTTAGTGTGCTCTGTAGATATCGTTTTCTTTTTTGAATTTTGTGTGTGTATGCGTGCTGGTCTCGGCTTGAACTCAGGGCTTGGGTGCAGTCCTAGGCTTGGGTGCTCAAGGCTAGCGCTCTACCACTTGACCCACAAGCTCCACTTCTGGCTTTGTTGTTAGTTAATTGGACGTAAGAGTCCCATGGAAAGTTCAGAATTTGTTGAAGACACTGTGTTTTGAGAATGACACGTGTAGATCTTAGAATGTTTTGTGTGTGTTCTGGGTGTACGTAGTCTTTCTGTATATATTGAGTTTGGGGTGTCTTTACAGCTGAGGCAAAAAACGTGTGTGCCACAGGACTGAAGGCGAGGAAGGCCAAAGCCTTGTATGACTTCCACGGAGAGAACGAAGACGAGCTCTCCTTCAAGGTCAGTGTCTTTCTGTTCCTGCCCTATGCACTGTAAATGTTGGCCTTGGTGTTGACAAGACATGGTATGGAAGTGTAGAATGTTCGAGAGTTCCACTTGAATGAAGAGACGCAGAGCCCATGTCTGAGGAAGGGAGTGGCGTGGTCAGGAATGCAAACACCGGAATCGAGTTCACTTTTTTTTTTTTTTTTGGCCAGTCCTGGGCCTTGGACTCAGGGCCTGAGCACTGTCCCTGGCTTCTTCCCGCTCAAGGCTAGCACTCTGCCACTTGAGCCACAGCGCCGCTTCTGGCCATTTTCTGTATATGTGGTGCTGGGGAATCGAACCTAGGGCTTCATGTATCCGAGGCAGGCACTCTTGCCACTAGGCCATATCCCCAGCCCTCGAGTTCACTTTTAATCCTGGTGTTGCTACTGATGACACATGGAAGCACCGGTGTGGAGTCTCAAACCCAAGGCCTTGCATCCTTGCTCGGCTTTTTCAATCGTGGCTAACCCTCTACCACTTGAGTCATGCTACTCAGACCTGGCATTTTTGCTGACTAGTTTGAGATGGAGCATGGCTGTCTTTCTACCCCAGCTGCCTTCAAACTGTGATCCTCAGAATTCAGCCTGGTGAGGAGCTAGGATTCTAGGCCCGAGCCACCGTCGCTGGGCTTACAGCCTCATACATACGTCTGATATTGTTCTTTACGTCGCGTGAGCTTTGTAGGGGTGGTGGTGAGCTAGGGAGGCGTAACCTGGAAGGGGTGCGAGGGACAGAGGCCTGAGGCATCTGATCCTCGGGTGCTACGGGGAGATGGTTCGTGCCGCCCGCCCACCACGCTTCCACTCCCCAGAAACCAAGCCTTGCCTTTCTTCTCCCAGGCTGGAGATATAATCACGGGGCTGGAATCTGTGAATGACGATTGGATGAGTGGAGAACTGCTGGGAAAATCCGGGATCTTTCCCAAAAACTACATCCAGTTCCTACCGGTCGGCTAAAGGCGAAGCGCGGCGCTTCCTGGACGCGAGACTCCACTTGAACTGTCTCACGCTGACTATCAGATTTGTTTTTGCACTATCCTTTTTTTTTTTTTAACAGAAAAGAGAAATATCTTAAGGTGTCCATGGTACAGGAGAATTTTCTGGAAGCAGAAACCTTGATTTTTGTAGTTAGCATTGTGGCAGTGTGTACGTGGAAACCATGCGGGAAGAATCTAGAAAGCGGACTCTCGGCTGGGGTTAGCAGGGCGGATGCACCCCCCCCCCCCCCCGGGAGAGCCCGCCCGGTGGCCTGGCAGACATCTGTTAACCATGCTTCTTCATTTTTTTACTTTAGTTTAGAAAGAGGACGTTTGACATTCTACACACTGTAACTATCGGGACATGGTTAGTAATCTAAATTTCATTTTTGTTGTTTCAATTAATCCTAACAGCTTGAGCACATTAGCCTTTAGTAGGAGGGCAAACTCTTACTTCAGAAGGGATCGTTTAGTCCTGAGCAGGAGAGCACTGGAAAGCACACTCGCCAAGTGCTCTCCATTCGTCCAGGGATTGGAAGGAGGTCAAAGTGTGTTGTTATCTTCGTCAAAAGAACCAAATGCCTTGCTAACACCACTAACCCTCACCTGCCCGCCAGGCTTCCTGCTGCCCTCCATGTATTCTTTATGTGAACAGGGTTATTAGAAAGCACATTTTCCGAATCTGCAATCATTCCTTTGACAATTACTGGTACCCAAAGGAAAACTCATCTTCTTTGCATTCTCCCAGTAATCCATAAAAAGCTGTGTCTTGTTGTAGTGGAACAATATGAATCACGTATAGTATCTTAGAATACAGAGCAACTGTTAAGATGAAGAGCGGTGCCAAACCCCGCAGCTCGTTTTTTCAAAATATAATCAGGAAGAAAAATAACTAAGATGACTAAAGGCTGGTACTTTATTCTCCCTGCCTCGTCCCTGCACAATAATTAGAGAAAATAAAAGGCCACTTTCCTGCCATCCGTGGTCACACATCCCAAGCTTAAGGCAAAAGTGGTTCGTTGCATAACTGAATCAATTACAATTTAGGGGCAAAAGCCAAATAGGTTGAAGACAATCTTGCTGACGGAACAATGGGATGAGATTTCATTGCAAATGTAAAACACTTTCCCAACAATGTTTGCGACTTTCTTCTGTTTTTGAGAAGAGTTTCATATGCTGGACCACTTTTTCTTTTTCTTTCTTTTTTTCTTTTTCCTTTTCTTTTTTTCAGGTCTTGGGGTTTGAACTCAGGGCCTGGGCACTGTCCCCAGCTTTTGTGCTCAAGGCTAGTAGTATTCTACCACTTGAACCACAACTCCACTTCAGCTTTTTTGTGTGTTTTAATTGGAGATAAGAGTCTCAGATTATCCTGCCCAGGCTGGCTTGGAACTCTAATCCTCAGATCTCAGCCTCCTAAATAACTAGGATTACAGGCGTGAGCCACGTGCATCGACTGTGAGCCCACTTTTTAGTTTCTGTTCCTTTCCCCATTTTCCACAAGGCAAGGCGGCCAGTGATCACACCGTTATTTGAATACGTCATGGTGTTCTGGAAGGAAGCGATGTTGACTTAGTCTCTGACTAAAGTCCATCTTCCCAATAACATGGTGACATTTGACTTTGGAGTAGGAGGGCTGCATTTCTGTCTGTTTTGAGTGAAAGGAAAGTATTAAATGTTTCAAATTTCATTAAACTTTTCAAATTTCATTAGAAGATAAGTCATACAAGGAATTATTAAAAGCATTATTCAAACTAAATTCTCATTTACAGCAAGGTATATCATAGCAGGAAAGGGGTAAGGATGTAGAAGGGACATGATATATATCTTTGCCTGTGTAATTTTAACACGTTGCATTGAGGATTCTGAAAACCTGTCTTTATTGGAGAATTACTGGAGAAAAAAAAAAAAGATCCCTCAAATGTTGGCCTTCGGTAAGCAGAATGACACGTGCAATACTTGTAAATCTATTTGACACTATAATAAACTGAACAGAACTTTTCAAGTCTGTTTCTCAAGCTAAACTAAATTTTATGTCTCCAGTTCTTTGCGTCATACAAGATGGATGGATAGATGGATGGATGGTTTTGTGGATGGAAGCATGGATATGTAGATGCCTCTCAGAAATAGCTGTATAAAGGCTGGGAATGTGGCTTAGTGGCAGAGTGCTTGCCTAGCATGTATGAAGCCCTGGGTTTGATTCCTTAGTACCACATAAAAAGAAAAATCTGGAAGTGGCACTATGGCTCAGAAGCATGCTAGCCTTGAGCTTCGCTCAGGGATAGTGTCCAGGCCCCAAGTTCAAGCCCAAGGACTAGCAAAATAAACAAAACAAATAGCAATATAACCTTGAATCATTCATATCTTTCCTCTTTGTGGACAAAAAGAAATGTATTGTAACAAACTTGGCAGTTTTGTGTAATTTCATTCTATCATGCTTTGCTTTTTGCTTCGTTTATTACCCCTTCAACTGATAGAGCAAAAATGTCCCCAAGGTTTTCATAGGTACTGTCTTAGTCAGGGAAAGAAATACGACTGTTTCCTCCACGAATTTTAGATGAAAACATACTATTGTTCATCTGTGTCAGCTTTTTAATTTCTTTAAACAAAAATACTTGAAGAGGCTAAGAACACTCCCAGTAACTTGCTTCTTCTTAGCAGGCCCCGACAGCCTCATCGCCCATTCAGCTAAAACCTTCCCAATGAATTGATAATTTCCATGATCAAATCACCTGTCAGTAGCACCACCTTCTGAGGATCAAGCCCCCAACGTAAGAGCCTTCTGGAGACACTTCATATCTAAGCCATATCTAAATCTCAAATCACAAAATCATTGTGTTTGTAAGGTTGAAACTGGAGAAGCCATTTATTTTTCTCTGAATACCCAAAGACAGCATCTCTTTAAATATGTCTTTATTGAGCTAGCTGGAGGAGTAATGTAATATACTATCATTATGCTTATGGAAATCAGAGGTGTAGAGATAATCTGAAAAGAATGTTAAAATTTATTATTAGAATTGGCAGGCTGGGAATATGGCCTAGTTGAAAGTGTTTGCCTTGTATACATGAAACCCTGGGTTTGATTCCCTAGCACCACATATATAGAAAAGGCCAGAAGTGGCGCTGTGGCTCAAGTGGCAGAGTGCTAGCCTTGTGCAAAAAGAAGCCAGGGACAGTGCTCAGGCCCTGAGTCCAAGGCCCAGGACTGGCCAAAAACAACAAACAAAAAACTGGCATTAAAATATTTTTACAATGGACCTCTAAATCAGTACTCTTAGTAGTCATTGTTTAGCTTTAGTCTCTTCTGTACATGTGATAAATATACCTGAGAAAATAGTGATGGGTATATAAATTATATTACTTTGATAATGATGGTTTATTTTTAAAGCATATAGGCCACATGATCCATGATTCAATGCCATTTTGAATGCCTCCGAATGAATTTGTGAGTAGTGAATCTTTTTCAGAACTAATGGCAAGTCCGTTTCTAACCAGTGCCTTGTCAATTATGGAAGGAAAAAACAAATCCAGTCTCAGAACAACACCACCATCTAGGGGCCTCTTCCTTAGTTGCAGGCTCTTGCTGTGACAGCACTGAAGTCATTGGAGACCAGAGCTCAGCCTGCAGTGCTTAAATGATTTGTCGAATATGTACTAGCAGAATCTAAATTAAAACTTGGGGGCTGGGGAGATAGCCTAGTGGCAAGAGTGCCTGCCTCGGATACACGAGGCCCTAGGTTCGATTCCCCAGCACCACATATACAGAAAAACGGCCAGAAGCGGCGCTGTGGCTCAAGTGGCGGAGTGCTAGCCTTGAGCGGGAAGAAGCCAGGGACAGTGCTCAGGCCCTGAGTCCAAGGCCCAGGACTGGCCAAAAAAAAAACTTGGCAGTGTTATGGTTATGATAAAATGGTACGTTTCTCAGCACTTACAACTGGTAAGTCTTCCTGGCCTGCAAAATGCATCTTCTTATGCAGTTGCTCAGAACACCTGGAATCCCAGTGTTCAGGGGGTGAAGGCAGAATTGTGAGTTCAAGACCAGTCTGAGCTATGTAGTAGACCCTACTATGTTTATGTTACCTAGGGCACTAACATGAGCTGAATGGCTAATGCCGTTTCCTTTTTTCCCCTGTTGATGTTAAATGGGGGAAATAACCAAATGCTTGGAACATCCCATCTTACAAAACGTATCAGAAAGGCTGCGCTTTTGCTAAGTAGCAACTGAAACATGAGTTTCAGACAGATACAGCATAAAATGAGTCTGGGACACAATCCTGGATGTTTTTGAAAGAATTCTAATGTCTTGAAATGTTAAAAAAAAAAAAGGGGGGGGCAATAATTCGGTGGTTTTAGGAGAAACAATGATTCCATTCAGAAAGTTGTCACCTACTGGTTTATTTTTAACAAGAATTAGCAATCTCTGGTTTTGCTAACCAGGACTCTAGTATCAAAGGCTTGCCTCCTCTACTTTCTATCTACATACCATGGCTAATCAACCATCAAAATACAAAAATACTGGCCTGTATTTTATTTATTGCCAGTCCTGGGCCTTGGACTCAGGGCCTGAGCACTTTTCCTGGCTTCCTTTTGCTCAGGGCTAGCACTCTGCCACTTGAGCCACAGCGCCACTTCCGGCTTTTTCTGTTTATGTGGTGCAGAGAATCGAACCCAGGGCTTCATGCATGCTAGGCAAGCACTTTACCACTAAGTCACATTCCCAGTCCCTGGCCTATATTTTAAAAGGAACAGGCCAGGCACGACAACATGTGCCTGTTAGTTCCAGGTACTCATGGCGGGAACACATGGTAGGACATTGCCAGTACCTCCCTCCAGGGAATGCCCAAAGACTTAACATTCCTCAACTATGCACCACTGCTTAAAAGATTCTACCCTTTCAGCTAGACATGGTGGGCTCACACCAGTAATGCTCAAATTGGGAGAATCAAGGCTCACTTTCAGCCTGGATCAAAACAGTTGTTTACAAGCCCTTGTCTCGAACTGAAAGGCTAGAACAGTAGTGTGTGCCTGTGCATCCCAAGTGTGCAGGAAGCATATTAGGAGGTTGATAGTATAGGACAGCTCAGGAGAAAAGCAAGACCCTATTCAAAAGTAAAAAAAAGGCTTGGGCATGTCTAGAGTCCACCTCTCATCAGCTCCACTGCACAGGGGTTCAAGCCTTACAACGCGGGCTTCAGGTACTTCAGAGCCAAATACTTCACTGCACAATCCTGCCGTGATACACTGCGCCAGCACCCCCCAGTATTCAGTGACAGAAAGCTGACCCCATGTCATTTGTCAGACCTGGTTCTGATTTGGCAGGTGAAATGCTTGTTGTACCCAGCTTGCAAGCTAAAAGCTCAGCCTGCCAGTTTTGTGGACGCTACCAGTTAGACATAAAGCTTCTGGGCCAGAAAAGGGATTTTTACTGCTGAGCCAAAATTAATAGCTGGGCTCATGTTTGTCAGCTTCCTGTGCCAACTCCCAAGGTGACACAAGGGCTGTTGTGCAGGGGACACTTAAGATTTACTATCTCCATGGCAAGTGGAAGGCGGCATTTCTGGGAGAAGACATTACATCATCCCTCCAGGTTGTCCACCAAGATGTAAACCCGGCTCTGAGGCCAAGTTCAAAGCGCAGAGGGGCACTGCCGGCATACACACTGGTCAAGGCCTTGGAGGGACACCAGGCTGTGCAGCTGGCTTTCCCAACTACTGACCACGCTTGACCACGTGCGTGAGCTTGGGACACTGAGGTTGGCTGCAATCTTTCACGAAGGGCAGGCTGGCCTTCAACATCTCATCACAATGCTCTCCAGGGTCCTACACTTCAGCACCCCCCCCCGGACTTTTAGGGAGCCAAGGGGTATATATTCATTGTGCATCTGTCAAAGTGAGCCTAAACTCATCTAGGCTTTGATGCCATCACCCTTAAATGGGCAAAAAGGAAACTCTGGCCAATAGGTGTATCTCAGTCCACCTTTTCCTCGCAAGCAAAAGCATTAAGGGAAGCCAGTCTTGTTCAGGGCTTGCTGTTAAACCAGGTTTGTAGCATCACCATGTTGGGGGACAGATGGGGCTGAAGTTTCAGTTGAGATCTAAGGATCAGGGTTCAAAGCCAGTCCAGGCAGCAAAAACCTGTAAGTGGAAGGCATTGCTCCTGCCTTGAGCAAAAACCAGAGTCCCCAAGTTCAAGTCCTAGTACCAGAACCAAAACAAAAAACGTCCCCTCTAGCTAGGTGTCAGTGGCTCACACCTGTAATTCCCCAGCTACTCTGTAAGACCGGAGAACGGATTCAAAGCCAGCCTGGACAGAAAAGTCCATGATTATCTCCAATTAACTGACAAAATACCTAAGTGGAGTTGTGGCTCAAGTGGTAGGGTGTTAGCCTTGAACAAAAAAGCTCAGGGACAGCATCCAGACTGGTGCGTGCACCCTCACAAAATGCTTATCACTACAGCTTCTAAGTCGCACAGTGCCATTTTAACTACTTAATAGAGGAAACCCACACAAAGTCCAAAAGTTGACCAGGTCACCTCAAATTAGAGAATCTGATTCACCTAGATGCCAGCCTTACAAAGAATGCTGAGATGCAACCATCACAAATAGGCCTTTTATTTGTCACTATTAAAACTCTGAGTTTTAAACAGATTCTTGGACTGGTGGTTCATATCCATCAGCTCGCTCGACTTTAGCACCAGTCTCGTCCCCAGTAGCTTTTCCAGAACTACCACCTTCACCATGAAGCTCCATGAGTTTTCCCACTAAAAAAGAAAAATTAGCCTTGTTATAAACAGTCATATCTTTAAACAATGGCCTTCAATACTGATAGGCAAGGCACAAGTGTTGATTGAAGGCCGTTATTTGGTCATTAGGTCCCACAATTGTTCAAGAATCCTGGGCTTCTCACTTACATTCAAACTTGGGCTTCTTCAGCATTTTTACTTTTCTAACGAAGACATCATGCAGTGGATAAATAGACTGGCAGGCCTTTTCTATGTCTTTGCCAATGCTGTCTGGAATCCTGCAAACCATCAATAATACATTAAAAGGGGGAAGGAAAAAGGGCTGGTTTCTCATATATGGAAAGAAACCCAAGAAAAAACCTACAGAAAACATTTTATTTAATTGACAAACATCCAAATACAAGACTATTGCACCTTAACAGGTAAGGAAGGGTATGATTTAGACAGCTAACTAGTGACAAAACTGGTGTACTGAGTGAGTCACTTTCTATTACACCTTTTCATCCATTTGTACACTGCATGGGAACATCAGAAAAATAGAAGTTATCATTGAATATCATCTGGGACCGAAACTTTTTTCATCATGTGTTCCCATACAGCATTAATTGTGGAAGGTTTTTATCTATTCCGTGTATTTTCTAATTTTGTTGCCTAAACACATCATTCAAATCCTGAGACAATTTCAACCAAAAAGTCCTCCCACCATTCACTGAGCCCTTAGCACTGGTAAAAAGTGAGAGATCTTGTCAGGCACCTGTGGCTCATGCCTATAATCCTAGCTACTATGAAGGCTAAGATCTGAAGATCATGGCAGGAAAGTCTGTGAGAATGCTCTTATCTCCACTTAAGTACCAGAAAACAGGAAGCAGTACTGTGGCTCCAAGTGGTAGAGCACTAGTCTTGAGCAAAAAAGCTCAGGGACAGCGCCCAGAAGATCTAGAATACTGTGTACTGTTTTGTTTTGTTTTTTTACAAAGAGGTAAAATTCTACCTTGTCTACCAACCTGTGGTTGTAAGAAGAAAACCACTTACAATTTATTAACTACTTCTTTCAAGTCATTTGTCTGCACCTCTCTGGTCATGATCTCCATCATCTTCTTCCGGATCTGGCGCACCTGCTGATGCTGGGCATAGGAGGTCTTGCGGATTTGATTGTTGCGTTTTTTAGTAAAACCAACACAGAACAGACGAAGCAAATAACCATCTGTAGTCTTGACATCAACATGAGCTTCAATCATGGTCTAAAGGGGAAAAGATACTCTCAGATACAAAAGGCTTTAAGAATGACTAGTTCTGTCTCTAAAGTCCCAACATAAAGCAGCCCGAGTGTTGCCGGGTGCTAGTGAATCATGCCGAGATCCGAGGATTGCAGTTCGAAACCAGCCCTGGCAGAAAAGTCCAGGAGACTCATCTCCGGTTAACAGGTGTGCCTCAAGTGGTAGAACACTAACTGAATGAAAAAGCATAGTGAGAGCCTGAAGCCCTGATTCAAGCCCCTGCGCGCGTGCGCGCGCACACACACGAGCTGTAGTCTCCACTACTCACTGTACAATATAAAGATACAGCTTGTTTATAGAATTAATTTTGACTCTACCAAGGTACCCTTCAACTCTTCCATACCCAGCTAAAGAAATACAAAGGCTTCTCAACTATCCTCCTGCCTTTTAAACCCACTATTACCCAACTCTACTAACACCTATGTAGTTTGGATGTTCATCCTCAGTAGTCCACCCCCTTTGGAACTATGGAAGAGGAAAGTTCTAAGGTGACCATATGGATATCAACAGTAAAAGCTTGTTTTAACCTAGCATGCATGAAGCCCTGGGTTCGATTCCTTAGTACCACATAAACAGAAAGAGGTGGAAGTGGCGCTGTGGTTCAAGAGCTAGAGTGCTAGCCTTGGGCAAAAAGAAGCCAGGGACAGTGCTCAGGCCCTGATTTCAAGCCCCAGAACTGGCAAAAAGAAACAAATAAATGCATTCTGACCATGTAAAGAAGTTACTGCTACACTAAACATACAGTTTTTTAAAGTGGTATGTTCCAAAAAAGACCTGCTAATGACTAACCTTTCAATTAAAATGAGAATCCATGATTAATGGCTGTATCATTGCCTAAATTTTAAGAACGACCATCTTAAGTAGGGACAAAAACTGACTTGCTTTGCATTTTCGAATTATATACCTTTAACAAATGCCAATGTCCACAACCACAAACACAGACCAATAGCCACACATCTGCAGATATGCAAACCTAAAACCTTAAGGGAATGTCAGAAATAAATGTACCGGTATAATCAGTATGTATCATATGGGACCGAAACACTTTGTCATCATTCATTCCCATACACAGTGCCCCAAAACTGCAGCGTGGGCCAGATACATCATCAATGTGTTTTATATACAATCTTTTATCCGCACTATTCAGCAGACACTCTTCCACCCATTTTACAGATAGGTGAGTTACTCCTTGCCAGCGAACACAATTAAGCTAGGCCACACACTACACACTACTCTGCTAGCCTAGGTAATGTTTATAACAAATTAGGCTCCAGAGTACGCAACCTAATAAACAGTAATTTAACATGAAACCTAAGTTCCATGAAAATGGACCTTTCAAGGAAATTCCATCAGAGGCCACAGGTCTCATCTGGTGACCTGATCCAACACCACTCTAGGCCACTCGGGGTTACGCAGTTCACCGCACAGTCCCGCACTGTTCTGGGCCTCACCTGCCACTTTTTGACCATGGAGCACATTTTGTCTCGGGTGAGATCCATGCCATGGAAGTTGGTCAGACAGTTCTTGCCCTGAACATCCTCAGTAATGAGCTTGAACTTTCTGAATGCGACTTCATCATTCTGCAGATCGGCGAGGCTCACTTCAAACACCCGACCCTTGAGGCCATCAGATGCGATTTCTATGGAACGAGAATGCAATGTCTTAGTGGGAAGGAAGCGCGGAAGCAAAGCCACGTCTATGTGGTCGTGAACGCCACTTGAGATTAAAAATTAAGCTGATGGCAAACTGTCAAGACTTAACATTCCTTACCAAGACACTAAAGTTTAGTACCCACTATGCGTTTTCTTAGCAAACTGTCAAGGCAGCTCTTCAATTCTCCAAGCTCAGTGTGGCAAAGACAAGCACCCCAGATGCCAAACACCAACCCGATTCGGCTGAAGTCGCCCCCCACCACAGATGTGGGCCGTAACCCACAGGCCCCAATGTAAGAGGAACATTAAGATACGCACTGGTTCCTTGAGTCCTCGTGACTAGTGTTTTCCCAATATTCCTTATATTGAACATGGCCGGCGCTTTCACATCATACCAATCTTTCTTAGAAAATGGATCAACCCTGGAGCAGAAGAAGAGCAGGTTCGGGTTTCACGGAAAGAAAACCACCTATTGCCACCCGGAACAAACAGTGCCGTGAACACATTCCCAGCAAGAAGCTAACTCGGCGGCCGCAGTCCTCAGCCGCTGCTCGCGTCCCCGGAGGACGACCAGACCCGTCGGCGGCTCACGCGGGGGCGGCTTCCCCGAGCCCCGGGCTGCTGGGCGCCCGACGATGGCCTCCAGGCGCACGACGCCGGGGTGCGGGGGGCCCCGGAGCCCGCCAGGCTCGAGCCGAGCCGCCGCCAGGCCGCGGTCCGGGCGCCCCGCTCAGCTGCGCTGCGCGCAATCCGACTCGCATCCCCGCCATCCCGCCCGCCACGAGACCCGGAACCCGCCCGCCGTCCCCGCCAGGCCCCCACAGAGCAGGGGCCCACGGGCGTCCGCACTCACACTTTCTTCTTGGCTCCCTTTTTACCGCCTTTGGTAAGGCGCTTGTTCTTGCCGACCGCCATGGTGCTGGTCAGAGAGCCGAAAGGGCGGAAGCGCAACTCGCGCGAGAACTTAGGCGTGAGGGGCGGGGCGCGCCGCGTACGTGGTGATCCCGGCCCTCTCGCCTTTCCGTTCCCAAAGCTCTCGCGACAATACACGAAGACGTTTGCCGACGAGAGTAGCCTGAGACAGCGCCCCCGTGTGCGCGGAGGCCGCGCCGCCACGCCACGCCGCCGCGCTCGGCGTCTCGGAAGGCCACGCCCACTGCCTCTCATCTCCTGCCCAACTCGTCGGGTAATTCACGCTGCTTCCGGCCGTGCGCTTGGGCTGGGGGAACCAGGCCGCGAGTCCGAGTTCGAATGCACGCTCCACAGCCCCAGCCCTGCGGCTCCCCGGGGTGGGAGGCCTTGCGGGTTGGGGTGGGCGCCAGGTCCCCGGCGGTGGCCCTGGCGTCCCCCGCACTCCACCCATCTCCATGGTAGGAGACCAACGGGGTTGGGCAGGGCGTTTCCCATTTTTGTAACCAATCATTTTATTTTATTTATTATTATTATTTTTTTTTTTTTTTTGGCCAGTCCTGGGGCTTGGACTCAGGGCCTGAGCACTGTCCCTGGCTTCTTTTTGCTCAAGGCTAGCACTCTGCCACTTGAGCCACAGCGCCACTTCTGGCCGTTTTCTGTATATGTGGTGCTGGGGAATTGAACCCAGGGCCTCATGTATACCAGGCAAGCACTCTTGCCACTAGGCCATATCCCCAGCCCCTTTATTTTATTTTATTTTGTTTTGTTTTTTGTTTTTGCTCAAGGCTGGCTGGCCCAGCCACCTAGGCCGCGCTTCTCCTTCCTGCGTTTTGCTGGTTAATGGGACCCGAGTCCTGAGTTTGTCCACTTGTTCCTCCCTGTAGGGTATTTTTTTTTTTTTTTGTCTTCGGTTTCCTTTGTTTCCTCTGTCTATCTGGAGAATCGGGGGTTTGGTGCTTCTGACGAAATGGGGAGAAAAATGAAGATTATTTCGAAAGAAAACGCACCAATCCTGGGGCTTGAACTCAAGGCCTGAGCACTGTCCCTGGCTTCTTTTTTGCTCAAGGCTAGCACTGTACCTCTTGAGCCACAGCGTCACTTCTGGCTTTTTTCTATATATGTGGTGTGAGGATTCGAACCCAGGGCTTCAATGTATATGAGGCAAGCACTCTACCCCTAAGCCATATCCCCAGCCCCAGCCCTGGGTTCTTAGGGGAAGGGGAAGATGAATGTCCAGGGTTTGGACTTATCTCCCAATGGAGTTTGTAAAAGGAGCCCAGTTACTTAAGCCCATGGATTTTCGTCAAGCTGCAGTGATTGTAAAGTGCGGGCCCCTGAGGAAAGCCAGCACAGCAGCCTGGCCAAGTGGCCAGGTACCCAACTCATAGGTACTGGTATGGAAAACGTTTAGTGATTATGCTAAGGCTGTGGGACTTAATCCGTTTTCCCAGACCGCAAGGGAGCAGTGGGGAGTGGTCGGCCTGGGAAAGGGTCCTCACATTCGAGATGGTGGATGGGACAGCTGCTGGCCTCACGTATAAATAAAGCCTCTGGCTATGCAGTAGACCTAGGAAAGGCTCTGCTGGGGCCATTGCTGGGTCCCTGTGGACTGTAGTCAGCTGTTTTTCTGGGCCCTGCCGGAGCAACATCTCTGGGGAAATGTTCGCTGGCTCGTCTGTGTTGTTATTCTCTTTCTCCCTGCCTGCCACCTGTCCCTCATTAGCTACTGACTGATTCTACTCACCTTCCCTTGTGTGCGGCGTGTGGGGTCAAGCATGCCGACTCACTCCTGTAATCCCAGCCACTCAGGAGGTGGCGAATGGGAGGACTGAGGCTCAAGGCCAGCCTGGGTAGAAAAAAAATTCATAGGAACCCACCTTACACCCACAGATAAGTCAGACTGTAATCTCAGCTGCACAGAAGGTAAACAATGTGGGATTTGCTAAGGTGAATTGGGCAGGGCATCTTCAGTGGCCTGGGGCCTAGATCTGGAAAGCCAGAGAACAGCTGTATCCCTCTCCCCACCCCCCTCCACCCCCCTGCCCTCCACCCTCCCCACAAGGAAGGGCAGGGAGTCCTGTGCTCTGCCACTTGAGTCACATTCAGAGTCCTTTTTTGCTTGGTTTTCAGGTATCCTATCACTTAAAAAAAAAAAATGTCCTACCGCTTCATACCTACTGACTCCAGTGTAGCTGGAATGCACCACCATGTCTGGCTTATTGATTAAGATAAGGTCTCCTAGCTGGGCCCCAGCAGCTCTTGCCTGTAATCCTAGCTACTCCCGAAGGCTGAGATCTAAGGATTGTGTTTTCAAGCCAGCACAGGTAGGAAAGCCCAAGAGACTCTTATTTCCAGTTAATAGAAAGAGTAAAGTCCATGAGACTTATTTCAAATTCACAGCCCACGAGTTACAGGGATTCACCTGGATAGGGGCAGGCGCCATATTGCTCCCTCTCCCACTGGGGAGATGACCCCCCTCTAATAAACTTCCTTATAAACCTCCTCCTCCCCTACATGACTGTCTCCGAGTGGCTCTCTGGGCTGGCTGTCTACAGGTTGTGGCGGTCATTTTACAACGTAAGCACAGATCATCGCATGGTATGCTTTGAGTTGGTAACTTGGTTTATTTGAGACAGCATCTCATGATAGAGCTAAGGCCGGTCTCAGGCTTGTGATCCTCAACCTCAGCCTCCTACATGCTGGGATTACAAGTGGGCCCCATGGCGTATGGGCTTCTTTCTGGCTACACAAGGCATTGGTGATGTCTGTTTGCTTAGTTTGCCCTAACACAAACAGCAGCAGATGTCCTTCATTGATCATCGGCTAAGGGAATCAGACCTGCATCATTTCCCATCAATTGCTTTATAACCCCGTGGAGTCTTACTCCTGTCTCTTTTGTGGATGAGTAAACCGAGGCTCAGCTTGCCCTGATGGGTGAGTGGAGCGGAACTCCACACCTGGCTCCAAAGCCTGGCTGCCGTGAAGGGAGGAAGCAAAGCTGGAAGCAGTGTGCGTGTCTGTAAGGCCGGCACTGGGGAGACTGAGGCAGGAGGACGTGAGTTTGAGGCTGGTCCCGGCTACCTGGTGAGACACTTTCAAAACAAACCACAGAAGCAAGCAGCGTTCAAACGGAGAAACACAGTGCTTGGCCTCCCCTAGCCAGCCCTTCCTCTGTACATTTTAAGCTTATTGTATTTGTCTGCATTTAGCATAAACATTGGAAACATGGCCTTCTGGAAGTCTAAATATATTCATTTTAAGAAGGCCTTTGGACATTCACAAACTTACATATACATATATCAGATCTGTGAAACATGTATATATATATATAAATATATATATATATATATATATATATATATATTAGAGAGGGAAAAGAATAAAATCATAGAGAAAAGCCACACTTGTGAAGTCGACAGTCAGGGCCTCCACCGACAATGTGCATGTTAACTGTGCTAAGTCTGGGAGGGTGCGGAGAGCAGGACAGAAGGGCTCAGAGCCCCTGGCGGGTGCTCAGGGCTTCTGGGAAGGAGAAGCAGAGCAGAGCCCTGAGCGCAGAGGCAGACGGGCCTGTGCACCCGGCCCCCATGAAGCAATGGGTCTTGTCGGAACATGAGATCGGCTAGGTTCAAGTTTCTCTTTTCGTTTCCATGTATCTCATGTTACCTTTGAGCCTCTCTTTCCAGAAGCTTCTGTAAAGGGTTCAGCCAGACTCAGCTGTGCTGCGGGAGCAGCAGGGGGTGCACAGTGTGCTTTGCGAGGAAGAACTTGGGGGGGGGGGGGGTTAAGCGGTCACTTCTCGCCGCTGTCCCCGGCCTCCCCCTCCCTCCAGGCCCTGCGGATCTGCTCATCTCAGAGCCCGCGCTGTCAGGGATCCCTTTCACCATGGCCCTCCAGCGCTTGTGTTCTCGTTCAGATGTCACCGTCCTCTTGCGTGAGCCTCCCCAGCGCTGTGGTTACAGGTGTGCGGCACCACCCCCGGCAACACTTGTTTTTAAGTGAAATAAAGTGGAATGTAAATGATTTAAAATCTGATCATGGTGTAATTGTCTCCGTGTGTACAAGCATTGCTCCGTGTGTCTGTGTAGCATGATGCACATTGGACCAGGGCATCCCATCCTACCACTGGAGCCACAGCTCCATTTCCAGCTTTTAAAAAAAGATTTTTGGCAGTTTATTAGAGATAAGAGTCTCATGGACTTTTCCTGACAAAGCTGGCTTCAAACTGCAATCCTCTGATCTCAGCCCCCTTCCTTAGGAGCTAGGATTACAGGTGTGAGCCACCAGCGCCCTGCTATAAAATGTACTTCCTAGTGTGGATTTTGATCGGAATGATTTGAAAACCACTAGAATTGTATATCAGGTGACATCACTTAGCTAGAAGACAATGAGTCCTGACACTTATTTTTTATTATATATATATTTTTCACTTTAGTACTTGTACACCCAGAGTGTCTTATGCTGTTGAATAACACGTGGCTCTGTCAGCATCTTTGTGTGTGTGTGTGTGTGTGTGTGTGTGTGTGTGAGAGAGAGAGAGAGAGAGAGATAGGGCTTGAACTTGGGGCTTGGGCATTGCCCTTGTAACTCCTTTGCTCATGGCTATTGCTCTACCACTTTGATCCACAGCACCACTTCCGGTCTTCTAATGGTTAATTGGAGATAACAGTCTCAGGGACTTTCTTGCCCGAGCTGGCTTTGAACTGCAATCCTTGGATCTCCTGAATAGCTAGGATTACAGGTGTGAGCCACTAGCGCCTGGCTCAATCAAGGGCACTCTATGCCCTGACCGATAATTGTTTCTAGAATAGACATGACTATTTGGGCCCACAGATTCCTGATCCTCCTACCTAGAGTGGCCTTTCTCTTGACGTGGACAGGTCTGGGTTACGATGCCTAGAACTCGTGCAGCTGTTTTGATACTGCCTGAGGATGAAGCTGTTACCAGGGTTGCAAGGTGAAGGCATGGGAGAACCCTGAATCTTCGGGGACATTGTTATACAACTTCATCCATCAGCCGTGCCCTAGCTTTGAACTTCCTTGTTCTGGGTCGTAATAATTTCCCTTACTGAGTATTATTCACAGCAGGAATGGGTCTTATTAATTATTGACAATCAAAGCATTCCAGCCGATCTGTTGTACATTAGTGCCCTTGGCAACCCTGATTGTCCTGGCCTCAATCTGAGATGTCCCTGAAGGCTCACGTGTTGATGCCTTGGTCGCCAGCTGGGGGCACCATTGAGAGGCAATGAGGTCATAATGCATAGCTGAAGGGTGGAGAAACTGGGAGGGAGGGCTTGTTGAAGGAGGAAGGTCCCTGGGGTGGGAGTAGCATGGAACTCTGTGTCTGGACCCCATAGCTTCTATTGTCACTGCTTCCTGTGTCTTTGTCCATGTCTCTGCATGTCAGGGTTGTATAGAAATGGAGTCAGTTACCTGGTGCAGGTGACTAATGCCTATAATCCCAGCTACCCCAGGAGGCTGAGAGCTAAGGATCACAGTTCAAAGCCAGCCTGGTCAGGACAGTCTGTGAGACTCATTTCCAATTAACCACCAGAAAACCAGAAGTGGCACTGTGGCTCCGACTGCTAGAGCACTGGCCTTGAGCGAAAACGCTCAGAGACAGTGCCCAGGCCCTGAGTTCAGGCCCCACAAGCAACAACAAACAGGAAGGAAGGAAAAGAAATGGAGTCCGCTGACCATGGAATGCAAGCACTGAGACCACAAGCCAAAATAAACCATTCCTCCCCCTGGGTTACTTCCTCGGGTGTTTTGTGACAGCCCTGAAGTATCTGACACATTCACTTTCTCTGGATGCTGGTGAAAGGCGTTGTTCTGCTCGCCCTGTGCTTTCTAGTGCATTAAAGAGCACTCAGAAGATGACATAGCCTTCTGCCTTATTGAGCTGCGTTTATATAGAAAGCTGCTGTTCTCTGACAGGGTGTGGCTCGGCGCACGTTAGAACACTGGCCTAACATGCACGCCGTCCTGGACTTTATCCCCAGCACCAGAGAAAATGAAATGCTGCTCGTCTCTCCATTTTACCAGGTTCTCCATTCCACACTCAGCTCAGGGTGGAGAATTTAATTCTTGGATCGGCATATAAAAATTCCCTGGCAAATTGGAGGTGTCCCTCACTGTCCAGCACTTGCCTAGTGTGTGTGAGGTTCCATGCTCAAAACCAAAAAAGAAAAGGAGGGGTGGGAGGCAGGACAGAATAAAGGAAGGAAAGAGGGAAAGAGGAAGGGATTGAGGGAAGGTGGGAAAGAGAGAAGAAAGAAGTCAGGTGCTGGCGGCTCACGCCTGTCATCCTAACTGTTGAGGAGGCTGACATCTGAGGATCATGATCCGAAGCCAGCTGGAACAGGGAAGTCTCTGAGGCTCTTATATCTAATGAGCCACCCATAGGCCAGAAGCAGAGCTGTGAGTCCAGTGGTAGAGCAGCAGCCTTGCGTGAAAAAGCTCAGGCACAGTGCCCAGGCCTGAGTTGAAGTCCCAGGACCAGCGGGAAAGGAAAGAGATAGAGACAGGGGAGGAAGAAAGGAAGGAAGGAGAGAAAGACAGGGAAAATAGAAAGAAAGAGGGAAGGAAAGGGAGGGGAGGGAGTGACGCCTGGGTTTGGGTTTCTGACCCCCATTGCCCAGCACATGAACTTAGCAGCTTGTAAATTCTCCTTACCTCCGGAAAGCAAACAGGCCTAGCACACTTCGGGCGCCATGCAGCTGAAGGTCTTTCCCAGCGGGCTCAGAACTGCTTATTTCCGTCTTGTCAATACATCCTGAATTCTGGCAGAATGTGAGGCTCCATTGTTTCAGCCTCACTTTCTCCCGGAACTCAGGATTCATTTCTTTTCTAACTTCAATATCTTCTTGCTTAGTGGGAACATAGAAGGACTTCATATGCTGTCCAGGAACTTCTTTAAAAGATTCCGATGCATATTGAATTTAGTTTTAATTGCTACAGCTTTCAAAGAGAAAGAAGAAATTAATGATAAAGGTGCATTTCAAGACCACCTTTTATTAATTACAATGTAATGGGTGATCCTTCACAATATAAAGGTAATAACTGGCTCAATATAGCCATGTGTCACAATAGCCAAGATATGGAAACAACCCAGATGCCCACTACAGATGAATGGATTAAAAAAAAACAGCAAGGGGCTGGGGATATAGCCTAGCGGCAAGAGTGCCTGCCTCGGATACACGAGGCCCTAGGTTCGATTCCCCAGCACCACATATACAGAAAACGGCCAGAAGCGGCGCTGTGGCTCAAGTGGCAGAGTGCTAGCCTTGAGCGGGAAGAAGCCAGGGACAGTGCTCAGGCCCTGAGTCCAAGGCCCAGGACTGGCACAAAAAAAAAACAAAAAAAAAAAAAAAAAAAAAACAGCAAAACACAGTACCTATATACAATGAAATTTGACATTGCCATTAGAAAGTATAAAATAATTGCATTTGCTGGGAAATGGATGGACCTAGAATGAATCATGTTGAGTGAGATAAGCCAAGAACAGAGAGACAAAGAGCAAGTGGTCTCCCTGGTTTGTGGGTGTTAGAGTAAAATGCAATGCCATAGAACAAAGTAAATGACTCAAGATACCAAAACACAATAAAAACAAATGAGGACAGCATGGGAGAAAAGCATCAAGTAGCAAGACCCAAGCACCTCTTAGAACCCCAAAGATAAGGAAATAAAGGTCCTCATCTGAAAATGTTCTACTATTTTTAGATGACTCTATATTCCCTACCTCAGAGATGGAATATACATGAGCACACCCAAGGAAAGCTGGGAGGAGGGCACAGAATGAGTGGAAAGTGGGTAAAAATAATAACAACGATTATAATAATATAGCAGAGGGGACCATCAGCTACACTGAACACTGATAAGTGAGCTCAGCAACTCATGGGCGGGGATGGGAAGGAGGGAAGGAGAGAAAGAGGGAACAGATGTTCCTAAACAAAAGGAAAATAATATACATGGGGGACATGGTTTTAATGAGAAAGTTCATAGACTTCGTAAGCTATGGAGAGTAGAATGCTAATTTTCATCATTGTGAAGGTTAAAATGTGTACTGTGAAATGTATGTAGTAACTTAAACCCAATTTTTAAAAAAATTTTTGAAATATAACCATTTGTCATTTATAGACCACATCTATTACCTCAAATAGTCAACTGTGGTTTTCCTTAGAGTTAGGGATAAGCACAGGGCTCTCTGGGTTTTCATCCACAGATAGGAAAAGAAGTCCGGATGCATCTATATTAACTATGCAGGATTTAATCTCCTACTCATCAAAATATTTTTCCTTTTACTCAATTATCTTCCCTACTTGCTGTAAAATTCTAAGGGACTGTTCAATGCACGTTAGGAAAACATTATCCTGTATCCAGACTGCTGTCTTTAAAAAAACGAATTGATCATCAACATTTAAAAGAAACAGTTTTTATTTTGGAAAGCTTGTGTTTCGAAGGACACTATGGAGAAAGCGAATATTAACCTGAGGAATGGGACAAAATATTTACAAATTATAACTCATAAAGGTCTTGTAACCAGGGCTGGGAATATGGCCCAGTGGCAAGAATGCTTGCCTCGTATACATGAAGCCCTGGGTTCTATTCCTCAGCACAACATAATATAGAAAAGGCCAGAGGTGGCGCTGTGGCTCAAGTGGCAGAGTGCTAGCCTTGAGCAAAAAGAAGCCAGGGACAGTGCTCAGGCCCTGAGTCCAAGGCCCAGGACTGGCAAAAAACAAAACAAAACAAAACAAAAACCCAAAAAACAAAACTCAATCTAATAATGGGCAAAGGAGCTAGGGTAGGTGGCCTCTGTCTGTAATTCTAGCTACTCAGGAGGCTGAATCTGGAGACCACTTTTACAAGGCCCGTGGGCAGGAAAGTCTGTGAGACTCTTAGCAAAAAGTAGAAGAGCAGGTGCGGCTCAAGTGGCAGAACACTAGCCTTGAGCAAAAACACTAAGGGACAGTGCCTAGACTTTGAGTTCAAGTCCCAGTAGTGGCAAGAGAGAGAGAGAGAAAGAGAGAGAGAGAGAGAGAGAAAGAGAGAGAGAGAAAGGAAAGCATGATTATTATATTGACTAAGGGTCTATTAGAATAACAAACTTAATTCTGGAAATGTGTTCAAGGAAAAAAAATAAAACAGGTATTGTGGCACCTATCTATAATGCTACTCAGGGGGCAGAGACAGGAGGACTCAAAGTTCAAGACAGCTCAGACTAACTTAGAGACAGTGCTTCAAAAACAAGATTAAAAGGACTCTTAGTATAGCTCCAATGGTGGAATGCTTGCCTAGGAGGTGTGTGTGTGTGTGTGTGTGTGTGTGTGTGTGTGTATAAATATATACATATATATGTTTATGGAAAAAATAATAGCAATAGATAGTTGGGTATGGTACAATGGCTGGGTATAGTGGTGCACACCTATAATCCCAGCTCATGGGAAGTTGACACAGGAGGACAGAAAGTTCTAGGCCAACCTCAGTTATATAGAGAGACTCTGTCTGGCAGAAAAAAACAAAGCTAGATGTGGAATCACACATTTGTGTCCCCAGCACTTAAGAGGCTGAGAGAGAAGGATTATAAATTAGAGGCTCACCT
Organism: Perognathus longimembris pacificus; assembly: GCF_023159225.1. Lineage (NCBI taxonomy): Eukaryota > Metazoa > Chordata > Mammalia > Rodentia > Heteromyidae > Perognathus > Perognathus longimembris. The sequence continues at coordinate 26,937,170 of NC_063184.1, forward strand.
GGGATATATATGCACACATACGCGCGCACACACACACACACACACACACACACGACTGTCTTACCACACAGAATCAAACCAAGTATAAATACGTAATGATAGTCAACAATAAAAGTAAGATTCCCATTTTACTCTCTTAAATACTTTCCCCATCATGTGTGCAACATTTCCACGGAAACGCTTGCTTGCTCTTCTCTGCCCTGAAGTAATAACTATGTTCAGAGCAATCGGTGCGAGTCCTTGGGGGAGATACAGGGTACAATTAAAGTCACAGCTCAGCCATTGCCGCTGGGCGGGGGTAGCAGGAGTCCAAATTAGCCCTCCTCTCTATCTGCTCTTTCCAATCCGTTTCCAAACCAGTAGATTTCACAAAAGGAACCAGCTCGAGGTTGTCACCGGGAGGTTGCCGCCTTTCTTTCTCCAAGTGGGAGGCCCTACCCTAAGATGAACCAACACAAAAGAGGTAGAGGTCTGAGATAATTTATCAGCGTGAGACAGACAGACAGACAGCACGCAGGGACGGACATTTCCCCTTCCACCTTAGTGAGCCTGCTCGGGACAGTGGGTGACTGCTGGGGAAATGCTGATCGTCCTCTCCAGGGAGAATGAAGCATCAGAGGATTGATAGGCTGGAGATAATTCCTACAATTAGAGAGCTCCGGCGACGGCTCCCGCCCCCCCCCACCCCCCCCCGGTGGCGGGGCTCGCTGGGGCTTCCACACCCACGGGGCTCCGGCACGCACTGAAGCGGCAAATGACACTGAACTTCACATCTGAGAAGCTTCCAGAGAAATTAGGGGAGTTTTCTCATGTATCAGCTTCACCAAAAAACACACACACACAAAAATACATGTCCCACCTTAGGTAGCTTTAGACATAGCGGTGTTGTCTCTAGACTTTTACTAGGGGGTGTGGTGGTGATTACTTTAGCCCAGGACTTGAACTCAGGGCCTCAAGCTCTCTCTCTTTTTTTTGCTCAAGGCTGGTGCTTTACCACTTGAGCCACAACTCCACGTCCAGATTTTAATAGTTACTTGGAGATAAGAGTCTCACAGACTTTCCTGCCAGAGCTGCCTTTGAACCACCATCCTCAGATCTCAGCCCTCTGAGTAACTAGGCTTCCAAGCGTGAATCTTTGGGTGCACACCTCCCCCCTCCACGATCTTTCCAGAGGCTTCTCCCCTCTCCTGGGCAGCCATCATTCCTCAGTGCACCCTAGTCACTCCAGCCTGGGGGGGGGTGTCCCCAGCACCCCCAGCCTGTTCCACCTCAGGGCTCCAAGCCAGCTGCTGCCTCCGCCTCCAGTGCTCCCCTCCCCATACCCTCCTTCGCCCTCGGCTCCAAGACCTCCTGTCCACGAGGCTCTGCTAACTACCTTCCGTGGGGAATGGTGGCGCTCACCTATCATTTGGGAGCCGGAGGTGGGAGAATTGGGAGTGGGAACCTAGCAGGGGCTCCCCTAGTGGGCCCCGTTTCCCCAAAAGCAGAAAATGAAATGACAACTGTCATGACGTGCGCGTTCATCTTTCCCGTGTCTTCCTGCTTCCTCCCCTGCAGGGCAATGCACTGTGTGTCGTGGACCATGCCTGTCATAGGCATGCAAGCTTAGGAGTGTGCTCAGGGGTAGAACTCTAGCCTACCATGCATGAGGCCCCAGGTTGGAGCCCCAGCACCACAAAAACCTAAGGCTTCTTACCTGGCAGGGGAGATACTATGATTATGAAAACAGACTGCTGATCACCACAGCCACTGACCGAATTGTAATCTTAGATGGACTCTTAGCTTCCCAGGTGTAGCTCAGATGAGACCTAGGCGGAATTAGCACCTTAGGTACGAGACGTACTGCAGTCTGAAGACGCGACGAACACCATTGTGGTAGGGGTAGAAAGTAGTTATTTGCCTGAAGCAATACGTCTAGAGCAAAATTAAAAATTCCTCATGTATCTATTTAACCAAGCTAGAAAAAAATATGCACCTGTTTTATGAACCTTTGTAAAATTCCTTTACCTGAGCAATGACTCAGGATTTTTTTTTTTTTGAATCCAGAACAATCCAAACTCCAACATGCCCCCGCCCACCTCTTTTCTTTTTTGCCAGTCCTGGGGCTTGAACTCAGGGCCTGAGCACTGTCCCTGGCTTCTTTTTGCACAAGGCTAGCACTCTGCCCCTTGAGCCACAGTGCCACTTTTAGCTTTTTCCATTTATGAGGTACTGAGGAATCGAACCCAGGGCTTCATGCATGCAAGGCAAGCACTGTACCGCTAAGCCACATTCCCAGCCCCATCCAAACTCCAACATTCAAATATCAAAATCTTGTTGATTTTTAACAACTAGTCTAAAATTCAATGGTCAGTAGATTGACCTAACACTGCCACAACTGAGCCAGCAGGTAATGTGAATTTGGTTTTAGTTGCTGCTTTGGATTCTTTTTTTAACGGAGCTAGTGGTTGAACTCAGGACCTCATGTTTGTTAAATAGGGTTGTTGTAGTCACTGAGTTCAACTACAAGTTCAGTCCTAGTTTTGAGTGGAAGTAGCTCCGTGGTGGAGCTCGCCCTGGGGGCCAAAGGACTCAGAGTCCGGCGCCATGAGGTAGGGAGGGAGATTAAATAGCAATTGAGATTGGTATTTTAATGGCAACATTAGACTTTCTGACTTCAGTGCATTCAAATGAATTGCCTACCTCAGTGTGATTATTCCTACAGGTGGTGTTTATTTACATAGCTTATGGAATAAGCTATTCTGGTGGAAGAATGACCATTCAGGGAAAACGAAAGTTTCCACTGTGAAGAGACACGGTACATGTTGCTTACTGGGAAGCAAACCACCTTCTACAGTAGAGGCCTTGTATCGTTCAATTCCCTTCCCACAGAATGTCCCGCGGGCACGGGAGAGAGGAAGGTGTGCGAGCCAAAAACCAAAGATGGCAATGAAACCTAAGTACCTTTTAACAAAACGCTGTAATTTTACTAAGATGCTCATTTAATATTTTCCTTTGAGGCTTTATCATGGAAGTCACCATTTATATAGAAGAGCGTATCAAATATATGACTATGGTTTAAATATGCCCGCCACCTGGGTGGGAATGTGCTCCATGCCCCCCCCCGCCCCCCCCCCCGCCATCTTTCTCTCCAGAGGTGATGACACCTTGCTTTGTGCCCGTGACTTGCTTATCTTTCCCCAGTGCCTTGCCCTCTGTGTGTGCATCTCATGTAAACACACACACACACACACACACACACACACACACATCTGTACATATAGAATTTCGGTTTGAAAACTGGAGTAGCAAGCACAAAGCTGACTGGGCAGCGTCAGCCTCCTGTTTGAATTCTACTGGGAGAAAACGGACTGAACAGCACCACCGAGTCACAGTCTGACTCTCGTCCTCTGAGAGTTGACAAATTACCTCGGTCGGTAGTGACTCCCTGGAAACGAGTTATTAGTCTCCACCCAGCTACTGGGCTGCCAGGTGGAGCAGCTTAGAGAGGGCGGCTCTGGAAATGACTGTCTTCTTCTTTTTTTTTTTTTTAATCAGTTGTGGGGTTTGAACTGGGGGCCTGGGTGTTGTCCCTGTGCTCGCTTGTTCAAGTCCAGCAATCTACCACTTTGAGCCACAGCACCACTTCTGGTTTTCTGTGATTAACTGGAGATAAGAGTCTCATAAACTTTCCTGCCCTGGCTGGCTTTGAATCACAATCCTCAGATCACAGCCTCCTAAATAGCTAGGATTACAGACGTGAGCTACCAGTGTCTGGCTTAAATGACGGTCTTTAGATGAAGAGAAAATAGAAGCTTTGCCAACATATGTGATCAAGACAGCTCAGATTTGGGGACCTGGGTCAAGCTGTCCTCAGGCTAACAGATTGAACCATGCAGAGGATTAGTTCTTTTTGTCCTTGACCAGGACTCGAATTCAGTATCTGACCTTGACTTTCGCTCCTTGGCTGGTGCTCCACCACTTGAGCCATGCCTCCAACCCAGGTACAGAGGAGCTCCAACCCTGTGTGAACACAGTTTTTTTCTGGGAATTTTCTTCTTCTGTTGGATGGCTTATCCCCTATAATTGGTGTCTTCTTTTTTGGTTTATAGTCCCACGCTGGGGTAGCACATCCTCCCATACTTTCTTAAGAAAAGATCTATTTAGGGCTGGGAATGTGGTTTAGTGGTAGAGTGCTTGCCTTGCATGCATGAAGCCCTGGGTTCGATTCCTCAGCACCACATAAACAGAAATGGCCAGAAGTGGCGCTGTGGTTCAAGTGGTAGAGTGCTAGCCTTGAGCAAAAAGAAGCTCAGAGACAGTGCCCAGGCCCCAGGACTGAGGAAAAAGAAAAAAAAAAAAAGGTAAGTTGAGGGCTGGAGGTGCTGCTCAACAGTAAAGCATTTACCTAGAAATTTGGAAAGCCTGAGTTCAAACTCCAGTACTACAAACAAGAAAACAAGGAAGAAAGGAGGGAGGGAGGGAGGGAGCGAAAGAGGGAGAGAGGGAGGGATTCATAATGAGCTAGCATGATGCCATCTACCTAGTTCCAGTTAAGGTGGGCCACAGATCACTTGAGCCCAGGAGTTCAAGAACAGCCTGGGTGCTGGGAATATGGCCTAGTGGTAAAGTGCTTGCCTCATATACATGAAGCCCTGGGTTCGATTCCTCAGCAACACATATATAGAAAAAGCCAGAAGTGGCATTGTAGCTCAAGTGGTAGAGTGCTAGCCTGGAGCAAAAAGAAGCCAAGGACAGTGCCCAGGCCCTGAGTTCAAGCCCCAGGACTGGCAACAAAAACAAACAAACAAAAGAACAGTCTATACACTATAGCAAATTGTCTTGTTGAAAAATGGAAAAGGAATTAAACATGAAGATCCAACATGCAGGACCTCAGAAGTGCTAGATCGCTGCCTGCACTGCAGGAGGACTTGGATATCATTCCCAGCATCACTATTTATTTCCTCTTCAATCAAGGCCTCAATATTTTTGGCTAGATATGGTCTTTAAACTCCCCATCCTTCCCCTCAGCCTGCCTTCCGCATTCTGGAATGATAGGTGCCACCATGCCTGGTTACATGTAACGTCACCACGGTTTCTCTAGATCCAGGACACTGAAGGTCTCAGCATTGTGTTAAATTACTTCTTTCATTGCTGGCTAGGCTATGCTTCCACTGTGTGTGTGTGTGTGTGTGTGTGTGTGTGTGTGTGTGTGTATGTGTGTACGCCGGGCCTGGGGCTTGAACTGAGGACCCTGAGCTCCTTTTGCTCAAGGCTAATACTCTACCACTTGAGCCACAGCTTCACGTCCAGCCTTTTTGGGGGATAGTTTATTGGGAGACAAGAGTCTCAAGGACTTTCCTGCCTGGCCTGGCTTGGAACCCTGATCCTTTGATCTCAGTCTTTTGAAGAGCTAGGATTGTAAGTGTGAACCACCAGAGCCTGGCCAAAACTCATTCTTGTGTTGTTGTTGCTTTTTAAGTGAGAGTGGTTGATTTCCCAAGGCTGAGCCTTTGTGACAAGCGAGAACCCCACCATGCTGGCGAGCTCCCCTAGGAGACAGGCTGTGCCCTGCGGGGTGCCCGTTACACACACACCAGGTGCCGAGGATCTGAGCAAGACGCCTTCGATGACGCGGTGAAGCGAATGAGGGGGAGGAGCTGCCTGGAGGAAGTTTGTACACTTCGCTTGGGGGGCTGCGCGTCTATTTTTGGATTCCTCAGGAAGGAAAACACTTGGAGATAGGGTGCTTTTTATGCTTAATACATGCTGACGCAGAAGGCTCTGTGGTCCTTTGCCTTTGAATACTACTATCAGGGGTGTGTGTGTGTGTGTCTGTCTGTCTGTCTGTCTGTCTGTCTGTCCGTCCTGGGGCTTGGACTCAGGGCCTAGGGACTTCCACTGAGCTTTTTTTGCTCAAGGCTAGTGCTCTACTACTTGAGTCACAGTTAGCTCCACTTCTGGCTTTTTTTTTTTTTCTTTCTTTCTTTGTTGGTTGTGGGGCTTGAACTTTGGGCCTGGACGCTGTCCCTGAGCTCTTCAGTTTAAGACTAGCGCTCCACCACACCACTTCTGGTTTTCTGGTGGTTCATTGGAGATAAGAGTCTGATGGACTTTCCTGCCCGGGCTGGCTTTGAATCGCAATCCTCAGATCTCAGCCTCCCGAGGAGCTAGGATTACAGGTGTGAGACACCAGCGCCTGACACTACCATTAATTTTTATCCCTTACAAAACCCAAATTCCAGCTGTCAGTGGTTCACACACCTGTAACCCTGGCTACCTCTGCAGAGGCTGAGACCGGAGGATCACAGTTCGAAGCCAGCCTAACGCGACAAATCCACAATACTCCAATTAAGCAGCAAACATCCGGAAGTGTGGCTGTGGCTCAAGTGGTAAAGCATCTGCTGTGGGTGGAAAAAACTGAGTAAAATCACAAAGTCTTGAGTTCAAGCCTTGGTGCCAACATCATAATCATCAAAACAACAACATTGTATAAGACTCTGGACCTGGCAGTCAGGCTGCTGACGAGCTCCATGAACGCATCCCAGAAGTGCAATCCTATTTCATGCCTCAAAGGACTGACAAATTGCTGCGCGTCCTGGAGTTTCAGAGCAACTGTGACATTTCCAACCTCCGAAGGTAAATTGCAGTATGCCAGGTCGGGGGTGGTAAGCTGCGCTTGGGGCAAGAGCAGGCTGTCAGGACAATGATGACTCCTGGGTGGAAGGCTTGTCTGGCATGCTTGTGGGCCTGGGTTCCACGGGGGCAGGGAGGCGCCCTGGTGGGGCAGGGGAGGGAGCCAATGCGGGCAGTCCTGAGGTGGGGTCTGAGAGAGCTAATGTGCCCTTAGAGGAAAGAAGGAAGTTCCAGCCAGGGACCTGCTGCTTTGGAGAGCAGCCGCAGGGCTGTGAGATCTGCAGCCTGGTTCCCAGGAGCCCGCTCTGAGGCTTGCCGCCCTTCTCACAATAAGTGTTATTGTTATTGGTGGTGGTGGTGGTGGGGCTTGAACTCAGGCCCCCTAGGCTGCTGCCCCTGAGCTTTTGTGCTTAAGGCTAGGGCCCTGCCACTTTGAGCCACAGCTCTACGCCCAGCTTTTTGGTGGGTCACTGGAGATAAGAATCTCAAGGACTTTCTTGCTCAGACTGGCTTCAGGTCTCGATCCTCAGATCTCAGCCTCTGGCACAATGCTGTTCTCCGTTGTGTAGCATAGGAAAGCAGTAGATCACTGTACCACCGGTCAGAATAGTCACAACGCAGGCGCAGTCAGTGGACGCATGCCTTTGTCAGTGCAGTCACAGTGGTAGGGTAGCCGAGTGTTTTATCCCATCTGCAAGAACAGGAATATGCTGAGGTTTTATTTCTTCTGATTTCCATGAGGTGTAGAGTCACAGATATAGTTTTTATTTGTTGTGGTGTTTCTTTATTCTATCTCTCTCTCTGTCTCTTTTATTTATTTTTTTTTTGAGACAGGGTCTTGTTATATAGCCCAAGCTAGACTTGAACTCATGATCTTCTCCGCTCAACCTCCGGAATCTTGTCATTACGAACACTTGCCACCACTCCTGGTCTGTTTGGCTTTGTTTTCCCTTTGCCATATTGAGGGTTCTTTGTTTTTCCTTGCTGTACTAAGGATCGCACCCAGGGCCAGGGCCGTTATGTTATGCAAGCTAGGCAAGCACTCTACTGAGCTACTGAGCAGGTGCTTCTAGAGCAGATGTTGTTAATGCTGGGGGTTTACTGTGGATACCCCTAACAATGGAGGGGACCCTAATTTCCATATCAGATGAGTAAAACAATAAAGATGTTTATTTTTTCCTGTTTCCCAGTTCAGCCTGGGCTGGGTTTCTAGTCAGTGCTCTCTCATTTCCCTGTGGCTAATCCAGGCTCTAGTTTGGCAATGTGATTAAGCACTGCTCCCCTTAAGCCTCTTCACTAGATCCCTGGCCTTTAGGATTAAATCTGAATTTACAAATCCTTCCACATGGGTTTCTCTCTTCCTCCGTCTTTTTCTTTCCACCAACAGTGGAAACAGCCCTCTCTCTCTCTCTTTCTCTCTCCCCCTCTCCCTTCAGCTCTTCCTCCTCCCCCCTCCCTCCTCCTCCTTCCTTTATTTTTTGAGGTGAGGTACTGGAACTTGAACTCAGGGTCTCACGCTTGCTAGGAAGGTACTCTAACACTCTCCATGCTCCAATACCTCCCCCACACACACCCTTTGCAGGTAGGGTCTCATTTTTTTGTTGGTCTCAGACCTCAGTCCTCCTATCTTTGCCTCCTAGGTATGAGGTATAGCTAGGATGACAGGCCTATATCACCACATACAGCTTTTGTTTTTGGTTTGGTTTTTTTGGCAGTCCTGGGGTTTGAACTCTACTACTTGAGCCACAGAGCCATTTCCCACCACATGCAGCTCTTTATTGATTGAGACAGTCAGGCTAACTTTTGCCTGGGCTGTCCTTGAACTGCCATCTTTTTTTTTTTCCTATTTGAGTATCTGGAATTAGAGGCATAAGCCACCATTCCTGGCTTGAGAGAGGCCTTTTGAAAGAACATCTCTATCCCTGCCCCCCCCCCCCCCATGTATGTACTGGCCAGCCTGGACCTCTTCCTCCTTTTTGCCTCGGCTTCCCAAGTGCTGGGATTAAAGGTGTGCACCATTACTGCACTCAGATAGAAACTCGATTCCTCTCTTTCCTTTCCACGTGTGGCTTTTTCTGACTGAAATCTCCTTATTTGACTCTGTGTGTGTGTGTGTGTGTGTGTGTGTGTGTGTGTGTGTGTGTGTGTGTGTATACCAGTCCTAAGACTCAGGGCCTGGGGGTCCTTGAGCTTCTTTTTTTTTTTTTTTTTTTTTTTTTTTTTTTCCCTGAAGGCTGGCACTCTACCACTAAGCCACAGCTTCACTTCCAGCTTTCTGGTGGTTAATTGGAGATAAGAATTTCACTAACTTGGGCTGGGGATATGGCCTAGTGGCAAGAGTGCTTGCCTCGTATACATGAGGCCCTGGGTTCAATTCCCCAGCACCACATATACAGAAAATGGCCAGAAGTGGCGCTGTGGCTCAAGTGGCAGAGTGCTAGCCTTGAGCAAAAAGAAGCCAGGGACAGTGCTCAGGCCCTGAGTCCAAGCCCCAGGATTGGCAAAAAAAAAAAAAAAAAAGAATTTCACTAACTTTCCTGCCCAGGCTGGCTTTGAACAGTGATCCTTAGATCTCAGCCTCCTGAGTAGCTAGGATGTAGGCCTGATCTACCAGTGCCTGGCTTGGGGCTGTTTCTTGAGTACAGAGAATAAATGAATGATATGGGACCTAGAAAGAACACGAGAGAGAGAGAGAGAGAGAGAGAGAGAGAAAGAGAGAGAGAGAGTGTGTGTGACAAGGGCTTTGAAACTCAGAGCCTGGGTGTTGTCCCTGAGCTTCAGTTTGCTCAAGGCTAGTGCTGTATCACTTAAGCCACAACTCCACTTCTGGCTCCACCCCCCCCCCTCCTTCTTAGTTTAGTGGAGATAAAGTCTCACAGACTTTCCTGCCTAAGATTGGCTTTGAACTGCAATCCTCAGATCTCAGCCTCCTGAGTAACCAGGATTACAGGTGTGAGCCGCCAGGGCCTGCTGAGCTAGGCAAGCATACACTACTGCTTGAGCTCTGTCTCGTCCCCTTTTTGCTTTACTTATTCAGGTATTTTGGTAACGCTAACTTGGCCTTGGCTGGTGTCAGACTACAATCCTCTTAGCACCACCTCCCAAGTGGTTTGGATGGCCAGTACTGCACCACTACGCTTAGCTTTTTTGATCATGGGGCTTGAACTCAGGGCCTGGATGCTGTTCCTGAGCTTTTTTGCTCACAGCTAGTACTCTACCAGTTTGAGCCACAGCTCCACTTCTGGTTTTCTGGTGGTTAATTTTAGATAAGAGTCTTGTAGATATTCCTGCCCGGGCTGGCTTTGAACCATGATTCTTAGATCACAGCCTCCTGAGGTAGCTAGGATTACTGGTGTGAACTACATGCAGCTTTTTGTTTTGTTTTGTTTTGCCAGTCCTGGGGCTTGAACTCAGAGCCTGAGCACTGTCCCTGGCTTCTTTTTGCTCAAGGCTAGCACTCCACCACTTGAGCCACAGTGCCACTTCTGGCTTTTTCTGTGTATGTGGTACTGAGGAATCAAACCCAGGGCTTCATGCATGCTAGGCAAGCACTCTACCACTAAGCCACATTCCCAGCCCCTGCAGCGTGTTTCTGAGATAAGATCTTGTTAGCTTTTGGCCTAGGACTCTCCTATTTCTGTCTTCCATGTATCTTGGATTACAGGTATGAGCTACCATGCCTCCCAGGCAAAGTTGTTTTCATTTTTATAGGCAAGTGTTGTGTGTGTGTGTGTGTGTGTGTGTGTTTGTGTGCGCGTGTGTGTGTGCGTGTGTGTGTGTGTGTGCGCACACCTCAGGCTTGCCTTGGCCTCCTATGTAGCCCAGACTGGCCTTGAACTGGGGATCGTCCTGGCTCAGTATCCTAAGTACTGGGGTTACAGGTGTGCACCGCCTTCAGAGCCAGCAATAGCTTTTATTGGGACACTAGCTAGAGCCAGACCAGAGGCCCAGTCCTGACCCAGGGCGGGTCCCTACATGAGGGACAATGGGGAGGTAATATTCCCATCTGGGTCCTTCACCTTTGGTTAGCTGGCCTCAGGCCCTTGCTGCCGAAAGAGGCTGCATTGGACTGGTCAGTGCCTGCCCCAGTTCGATTACTGGGGTGAGGCCGATTCCCAGGAGGCTGTGGGAGTGACTGGGTCATCGGTGTGTTTGGGGACACACTATTCTTTCCTTCCAAGAGGATGGAGTGTGGATAAGATCAGGATGGAGCAGCCTTAGAGAGCCCGGCCTGCCAGGGGGGCCAGCATGGTTAAGGAGTGAAAGGCAGTTTTAGTCTTGGGAAATGTTCACTGGTGTTACTTTGCATGCTTTTCCCCCCTAAAGCTAGAATAATCAGACGCCTCAGGTAGTCAAACCAGTTTGATGGCAGTCCCTCCCACTCCCCCAGCAGAAACTAGCTTCTAGATCTTCCTGCTCCGTGGAGTTGGATCTGCAGGTGTAACCGTGGGGGGGGGGGGCGGGGCGGGGGAGGGTAAAAAGCTCTGCGAATGCCACAGAGAGATTCTGTCAATAGAAATGAAGACTGTGCACATAAAGTACCTGCCCTCAGTCTGGCTTTCCTGGGGGATCCCTGGAGTCAGCCCACAACCTGCACGACGCTGGTGGCTGCTGGCCAGGGTGGACGGATGGGGAGGCATCTGTGGGCTGTGGTTCTTGCCTAAGGAATTACTTGACCGAAATTATTCTTGTTGCTGTTTTAATTTAAATCTTCTATTGTTATTATAATGGTGATGTACAAAGGGATTACAGTATTTTGGTTTTTCTTCTTCTTCATCTGGTACTAGGGCTTGAACTCAGGGCCTCGGATCTGTCCCTGATCAAGGATGGCTCTCTACCACTTGAGCTACAGCTCCACTTCCCGCTTTTTGGTGGTTAATTGGAGATACCAGCCTCTTGGATTTTGCTACCTGGGCTGGCTTAGAGCTGTGATCCCTTGATCTGAGCCTCCTTAAGTATCTAGGATTACAGGCATGAGCCACCAGTGCCTGATTAACAAAATTGTGGAATATATATATGTACATATACATATACATATATATGTATATGTATATGACATCTATACACGACATAATTGAAAACTCAGTTTTGCTACAGAGGAAATCAGAGTAATTATTTATTGACACAGGAGGTTGAAAATCAAATGTACTTCATGGTGTAGGATGGGGGAGGGGGTTGTCTCTGGAGGGATGGGTATTGCATTAGGCAAGATGGAATTCTCTTTGGCTCTATTATTGTCCATGTCGGTGACCTTTGCTAACCTTCTCTCCTTTCACTACCTATGAAAAGGTGTCAGGGAGGAAGCAGCCAGCTGGGAGTGGAGCTGGAAGGGCGAGAGCTGGTACCAGTTTCCTGTATTTACATTCTTCGATAAAGTTTCAAGGAGCAGAGCTTGCTAGGTGAACTGAAAGAATTACATCAGAGAGCCAATGCCACAAAATCAAACCATGTGACTTCATGAATCCTAACAATGCATTGTCAATAGGTACTGCTTCAAAGAACAACCACAAAGCAACAGACATTAAAAGGAACAAAGAAAGAAAAATGATTTATCTCTTTTTAGTCTGAGAAAACAATCAGAATTGTATCTGAATAAAAAAAAAAAGGATGTGAAAGTCCAGGATGCTATCAAGATTAGCTTAGTAAATAGAAACTGGAGCAGATAAGTAGATCAGAAAACTTTTTTACAGATTTTTGACTCCGCCCTCCTCTTTTCCCATTGCATCCTTGGTGCCCCCTTTACATTTCAAACATCCCGGTGCTGGCTTGTGTCTCCCTCCGCCATCTACTCGAGAAGGAAAAGGAGCTTGCACCTACAGGCCTACCACAAGCGAGGGAAGCCCAACCTTGTCACCTGTGCCCCAATGGCCGCCCAACAATTGCTCAAATAGAAGAACCTTACGGGCATCTCCTGTTTCTCTTTCCTCACCACTACCTCATTTCATCCAGTACCTTAGCCAATCTTGTGGGTTCTACTACGTTGTCCAGACTGGCTGGCAGGCCTCCAAAGGACTAGCCTCTGCCTCCGCCCCCAAGAAGCTGGGATCCAAACACATTCTGTGACTCTCTCTTTTTTTTTTTTTTTTTTTTTTTGGCCAGTCCTGGGCCTTGGACTCAGTGCCTGAGCACTGTCCCCGGCTTCTTTTTTGCTCAAGGCTAGCACTCTGCCACTTGAGCCACAGCGCCACTTCTCGCCACTTTCTGTATATGTGGTGCTGGGGAATGGAACCTCATGCATACGAGGCAAGCACTCTACCATTAGGCCATATCTCCAGCCCTCCAGATTCTGAATCGCTCCCTTTCCCTCTCAGACGACTCAAATGGTGTCTTAAATGCTGTCTTTGCGTCTATTGGTTTATTTTTTGAGATAGGGTCTTGTTACCATGCCCCGGCTGGCCTTGAACTCCTGAGTTCTTGAGTGGCTGGTACTACAGGCACATGCCACTGACGCTGGCTTTTGCTTTTATTTGGGTCTGGTAAACATGTATCTTTTTTTTTTTTTTTCAATTGGTGTAGCTCCCGGGGCTTAACCTCAGGGCCTCCTTCTCTCACTCACTTCTGACTTTTTGGTGGTGAAGTGATAAGCTTCTCACAGGTTGTTCCTGCCCCAGCTGACTTCAAACCATGATCCTCAGATCTCAGCTTTCTGAATAGCTAAGATGACAGGTGTGACACTGGTGTCTGGCTTTCATTTATAATTGTTATTGGAGAGGTGAGATCAGAATGATCACAATTCAGAATTTAATAGCATTTTAAAAAGTGAATTCTCTTTCATTTCCTAGTAGTCACATATTTAAGAACTTAACTATAAAAAGGAAGAATAAAATCTATTTACTTAGTTATTCGGCTTACTTTGTTAGCCTTGGTTGGTAATGGCTGAGGGAGAAGTAGAAGAAAAGAAAATTTATTATCCTTTTCTTAATTTCCATCTAGTTGTGAAGAAGAAAACACAGGCAGAATGAAATAAATATAGGTATGGCAGTATGGAGGTGGCTTATTAAACTTGTTTCCACATAAGTTAGTCTTACCTCATTTTTCCAGGCCTTCAGTTCAATAGAATTCTTTTTCCCCTTTTGCCTTCTAAGCTTTATGATTTTGACTCATGGAACTAGAAATAGAACAGTACTGCTATGTGTTACTTTCTATATTAGTTTCTTTTTCTTAACTAAAGTGACACAAGCAAAATTACACTTTGTTTGTTTAAAGCTTGAACACAAAGTTACACTGTCTGACAACCCCCCATTAAGGAAAGTTTAATTTGGCTGGGGAATAAAGACCTTCTAATTTTACTATACCACAGATGATAATTCCCCAGCTGTCCTATGCTAGGTGCTGATTGCAGAGCCTCCACTAACCTCAGAAATTAGACGCTAGAAAAGAGAGTACACTTTCCTAATGATAATTTCTTTACCAACTGCATTTGTCTTAAGATATAAATGAATTTAAAGCTGACACCATTTTTGTGTTATCTTTTATTAGCAAATCTAGCAGCTCTGTTATTTTATTTATCCAAAACTCAGTTCTTCCCACCTCTGATTTTCAAGGCTCTTTGCCTTTGGAATAAAATCTATGTTTGCATTGTCCAGATTTGGGGGCACAGTAGGTTATTTCCCACAATCCTCACAAATGACACTGGAATCTTAGACTTCAGTCTTCCCAGTCTTTATCTCCTGAGTAGCTCAGATGACAGGTGTGAGTCACCCTGTCTGACTCCATGACAGTTTTCATTGTCTATGTCTGTAACTATTTCCACTGCCCTTTGCATGGGAGAGCTATTGTTTAGCTCCTCTCTCTTTCTCTCTCTCTCTCTCAGTTACATTTCATTTTTAAGTCACAAAACAAAAGTAAGCGTGATTTATTTTACCCCTGGGCTATGTGGTTATGCCTGGGATGCATTTAAACAGTTTTTTATTCTTCTTAAAGACTATGCTAGGGCTGGGAATATGGCCTAGTGGCAAGAGTGCTTGCCTGTATACACGAAGCCCTGGATTCGATTCCTCAGCACCACATATATAGAAAAGGCCAGACGTGGCGCTGTGGCTCAAGTGGCAGAGTGCTAGCCTTGAACAAAAAGAAGCCAGGGACAGTGCTCAGGCCCTGAGTCCAAGGCCCAGGACTGGCAAGAAAAAAAAAAGTAAAGAATATGCAAAGCACACACATTTATTATTTGTTATCTGAAGTGCAAGTATGAATGTCTTGCTTTTGTTTTGTTTTGAGTTTGTTTTTGGAGGTACTGAGGATTGAACTCTGGGCCTCATGCTTGTCAGGCAGGCGCTCTACCACTTGAGCCATAACTCCAGCCCACATTTTTTTCTTTTTTAATTGAGTATGGTAAGTCCACACCGTCACTACACTGTACCCACCATCTCTGGGAAGCATTCTTTCATCCTCTCTGTTTGTTGAGGTATGTAGCCTAGGTAGCTTGAAACTCTCAGTCTTCCTACCTCAGCTTCATGGCTGTCATGCCTAGACACTCATTTGTTTTTCTTTTCCTCTTCCCTTTCCCTCTTCTTCTTTCCTCCTCCTCCCTCCCCCACTCCCTTTTTTGTGCTAGTTCTGGGGCTTGAACGCAGGGTCTGGGTGCTTTCCTTGAGCTTTTATCTCAAGGCTAGCACTTTATCACTTGAACCACAGCTCTGCTTCTGGTTTTTTGGTGGTTGGTTGGAGATAAGAGTCTCACAGACTTTCCTGTCCAGGCTGGCTTTGAACCATGATCTTTAGCTCTCAGCCTCTGGAGTAGCTAGGATTACAGGCATGAGCCACCAGTGACCGGTTCTTCCTTTTCTGCAGTGGTGGAGATGGAACCTAGGTCCTTGAACATGTTAGGCAAGCACCAGCCCAGCCTCAGCTATGATCTTAGCAGAGAAGCACAGTGGATAGTTGTGAGCCTGTCAGGTGCACTTGTAGTAACTGACTGGGCCTTCCCCTTGCCAGCTCAAAGACCGCAAACATTTGCAGTGAGCGAGGTAGAGATGTTATCTTGATAGTATTGGAATTTACATTTAGTGGGCTTGAACTTGTACCTGTTTCTGAAGTTTCTGGAAGGAAATGGCATTCCTCTAGTAAAGTTGAATCCACTTCTCTTTTAGCAACGAAGAAGAAATCTTGGAAAATTCCTTCTGGACAGTATTTCTTCATGCAGGCCCTGTCATAGGAACTCAGTTGCAGCACGTGTGGGTCAGACTGGAACATTTCACCATTTCTCACGCTGGACAAGCAAAAGTACTACTTCGTGCAGCGACGGCAACTCAGGCAGATTGTTCAGGTGTTTTTTGACTATTGCTACGGAACAAACAACATAAAACTCAGTTGCTGAAGCCAACAAGTACCTGCTGTCTCAAGAGATGCCACATGGGGTTCTGTGTTCCGTGGTGCAGTGGCACAAATATTTTAGGTCTTAAAAATAAATATAAAATGTCCAAAGTGAGCTGGGCATGGTGGCAAGATCTGTCTGGGTTATACAGAAAGACTATCTCCAAAGGAAAGAAAGAAGCACAAAATATAGTAAGTTGACATGGATCATTTTGAACTTAAAAAAAAAAAAATCTCATGCGGGCTGGGAATATGGCCTAGTGGTAAAGTGCTCACCTCGTATACATGAAGCCCTGGGTTCGATTCTTCAGCACCACATATATAGAAATAAGCCGGAAGTGGAGCTGTGGCTCCAGAGGTAGAGTGCTAGCCTTGAGCAAAAAGACCAGGGACAGTGCTCAGGCCCTGAGTCCAAGGCCCATGACTGGCAAAAAAAAAAAAAAAAAGTAGTTTTAAACTTTAAAGTTTAATATTAAAGTCACATGAGATTTTTTTTTATTTACTTTGTTTTTTTTTTCCAGTCCTGGGGCGTGGACTAATGGGCTGAGCACTGTCCCTGGCTTCTTTTTGCTCAAGGCTAGCACTCTGCCACTTGAGCACAGAACCACTTCCAGCTGTTTTCTATATATGTGGTGCTGGGGAATTGAACCCAGGGCTTCCTGTATACAAGGCAAGCACTCTTGCTACTAGGCCATATTCCCAGCCCTATAACTACTTATAACATGTAGAAATATACTTACAATATCTTCTCACATTCTCCTTTTACACTGTAATTGTCCCTAGAGTCAAGTGCTCAGTGACACTGTCATTATGTTATTAAAGTGTGACGGGGGAACAGTACTAGTCTCACAATTGTGAGGCCCAGGTTTAAACCTCAGTTTTGTTAAAAAACAAGAAAAAGGCCTACTAACATTTGTGGTTTTTATTTAATATTAACTCTTAATGAAGAACAAATGAAATGTTTGATTTTCTCATGTGAGGCAGCAAGCTAGAGATAAGAATGCAGCCTGAGTTGAAGAACAATGGAAGGAATTCTAGACCCAGGTTTTCTCATGGAGGGAACCACGCAAAATGGGTGGATTGAGTGTTTTCCTGATAGAACATTCCATCCTACCTTTGTCCACAATTTTATTTTCTTTGTATCTAGGTAAGTGTTTGTAGATCAATTATCTTGATTTCAGCAAGAAATTGCATTCTCTTTGCTTGACTTCCTCTGCGGTATGCAGAAAGCCTCCTGTTCTGAATCCATTATAGGGTTGTTTTTTCTCTTTAGACTTCTGCCATGATCCCAGCGTATGCTGAAGACTAGGAAAGTTACCAAAGCCTTTGGTCCTTAATTCTGCCAGTATATGGGAGATTCAAATTAGATGATTGATAGGAAACTTATGACTGGCTTTGTGCGAAGCGACAGAAGTGACATTTCTTTCCTCTTATTCCTCCTTTTCTTTCTTGAGGTATGAGATGGGGACACAGGCAGTCTTATGCACTTGTTTGTACAAAGGCCATAGCTTTTTTTTTTTTTTTTGGCAGTACCAGGCTTTGAACTTGGGGTCTTTGTATTTGCTCAGCTTGCTTGCTTGGCTGGCTCTTTATCTTGTACCATATCTCCAGCCTGTTGGTTATTTTGGTCATGTAATCTGGTGGGTTTTTCTGCTGGATCTCGGTCTTTGAAATGTCAGCATCACAGGCCGTCCAGAGTTGCATTTTTAGGCTTTCTGGCGTGTTGGTGGTTATGAGTCTCATGGACTTTCCTGCCCTGGCTGGCTTTGAACCATGCTCCTCAGATCGCAGCCTCTGGAGTTGCTAGCATTACAGGTGTGAGCCACTGGCACCTGGCTTTTCAAAAATATTTTTTTAAATTAAGTTGTTGTATCGAGTCTACATTGAGTTACGAGTACAAGGCATCCCTACCAGTACTGTCCCATCCCCCATCCCTCCCATCAAATGATGGTTTAATTTTTATATAATTTACAATGAATGTGATGACTGTTACTCATTCTGCCAGCTTTGTCCTTTTTTGTAGTAAACGGCTACCTTTTGCCAAGTATTTAACTGTAAGAGTGGGTAAAGTAAAAAACAAATCCGGAAAAATAGAGAATGGAAATAATTGCATAGTGGTTTTATGTCCACTTTTGTATCACCTAGATACAGCATGATCAGTGAGTGTGAAGGTACTTGAGACACACATAAATAAGCCTTAGGTCATTGACTACACATTTTTTTACCATTATTGGCTGCTTTATTTTTTTTTCTGTTGAAGACTGGACCCCCCCTTCCTTTTTCCTATATAGAAGACATTTGTTTATTTTATACTTTATTAGTGCCGGATGTATCAGGTATAGTAACTGTTCACCAAATCTGAGGAAGGAAAAGTCTTGGCAGGGGATTTTCGTGGTTTCACGCTGCACTCCATTTAGGGACTTGGGAAAGGTCAAGAGAAAGTTCTTTCCTGAAGGCATACTCCCACCTCCTATTTCCACGCTTGATCACTTAAGGGTAAGAAACATAATCCCCAGGTGTGTTGTTGTTCAAGGATTGCAGGAGTGGGGGGCCGTGGTACTTCAGATCAAAGAAAATTGTGTGTATGTGCAACTGAATTCCTTCTGCCAAGTTTTTTTCTTCAGCATTTGGGGCAGTGAAATGTGTATATGACGGCAGTGTGGCTTGAGTCTCGGGTTGAGTCTTACCTCTCACATTTCTGAGATAGTTAAACATTTTGTCCACATCTCAAAGTCATTGCAGACGACCCTTTCTCCAGGTAATTCATCTGTCCGGACCCATGCGTTTGCTTCTGACTCCTCTAGAATGCCTTTTGATTCACTTTCATTTTAGGGAGCTAGGAGTTAAATAAATAAATATATGTCTGTCTATCTATCTCACAAGAGAATTCCAGAAGGGTGCAAGATCATCTTCACTGAATTTATTTTTCACCAATGCACCAGGAAGACTTCTTTAGCATCAGCAGCCAGGGTGGAGGGGAAGAACACTGAAGATCTCTACTGGCTGTACCCCAACCTTTAGTTCCTGTGTGTGTGCCTGTCCCCGCCCCCCCCAGTGGGGCCTGAACTCAGGGCCTGGGCGCTGCTCCTGAGCTTTGATCCCAGGGCCAGCGCTCTACCACCTGGGCCACAGCTCCGCTTCCAGCTTTTCGGTGGCTCACTGGAGGTAAGGGTGTCCTCGACGTCCCTGCCAAGGCTGGCTTCGAACCGCGATCCTCAGGTCTCAGCCTCCTGACCAGTTCGTTCGCAGAGAGCCCTCCCGGGATGTGGGGGGTGCACGCCGCCGCTGTCCGCTCAGGACGTGGGTGCGTGCGGTGTGAGGGTCGCGGCAGCTGCGGTCCGTGACCCTCCCGGGCGGCGGCCCCCAGGGCCCGGACGGGCGGGCGGGCGGGCGGCAGGCGGCCGCCGCCCGGGGTGGGGGACGGCCGCGGGTCCCCGCGGTGAGCGGCTCCGGCTCCAGCGCCGCACGGCGACGCGGGCGGCTCCCAGGTGGCCGAGCCGGCGGTAACCTAACGACCGCGGCGTCAGCGGCGCCCGGGGCCCGGCAAGGGGCGGGGCCGGCCGTCCTCGGGAGGAGGGGCCGCGGCGTCGCTCCCCGGGCGCGCGCCCCGCGCCCCCGCGCCCCCGCGCCGGCCATCCAGGAAACGCGAGTCCTACGCCGGGCCTGGCGCGCGCGGCCCCGGCCTCCCTCGCGCGCGCGCGCCCCCCCTCCCCGCGCACGCGCACGCCGCGCCCGGCCGCCCTCGGCGCTGTCATGGCCGCCGGGAGCAGCTTCGGTGAGCCCCCGGGACGGCCGCGCGAGCCGTGGAGAGGCGAGCGGTGGCGGCGGCATCCTCCCCGCCCCGCCTCAGCCGGTGTCCCGCCTGCCGTGGCTGCTTTTGTCAAAGGGGGGGGGGGAATTAAAACACAGGGCAATAAAAAAAAAATAAGCTGCGCGCAGGGGCGGGGCGGGGCGGACCCGGAGAGCTCGGACTCCCGGGAGCCGACTGGGGAAACTTCGGGGCGGCGACCAGGTGCGCGCCGCTCCCCCCACCCCCCCGCCCGCCCGCCACGTCCGCCCTCCCCGCCGCCCGCTCACCGCCTCCCGGGGAGCGCAGGTACCCGAGGGCGGTGCTCCGCTCCCCGGCCGGGCCCGGGACAGTCGCCGCCCCTTCCCCGCCTTTTCCTGCCCCGGATCGCCGCCGCCGCCGCTGCCGCTGCCGCCGCCGCCGTGTCGCGGCGCCCCGGAGCGGAGTGAGGACGAGCCCGGGGCTGTCGGGGGTGAGGGGGCCGCTTGCAGCCGCCGAGGTCGCCCGCGGTGGGGAGGGAGGGGGTCGCCCCGGCCCCCGCGCCTCCCCCGGCCCCTCCTCCTTTTCCCGCGCTCGCCGGAGCACCTGTGAGGGGGGTGTAGGGGGGGGGGAGAGCCGCGCCGCGGTGCGCCCCGAGCCCGGGGAGCCAGGGTGAGAGGTGAACCTGCGCCCGGGCCCTCGGGGACCCAACCCCCCCACCCCACGCTTTCCTTTCCCCTCGGGGGGACCGGGAAGCTGTGACCCCGCGGCGCGGGCCTCCCGACCCGGCCCGGCCCCGCGAGCCCCCCGGAGCGGGGCGGGGGGGGGAGCCCACCGCAACTTACTTGACGGGCGGCGCCCTCACCCCCCCTCTTCCTCCACCTTTTCACCCCCCGAACCCCTCAAACCCGACGGCGGCTCGCTAACGCGCACCTCGTCTTCCAATAGGGTTTGGCGTTGTTGTCAGCCTCGGGCGGAGAGATTGGACAAGTGTTCTCCCGGAGGAGGAGGTGGAGGAGGAGGAGGGCGCCGCCGAGGACTCTCTCCGCATCCCCCCCCCCCCCCCAACACCCCGTCCGTGGGGCTCCTCCGCAAGTGGCCGGGAGGACACCCCACCCCGTCCCCCCAGTGCCCCCCTCCGGCTCGGTCACTCCGCGCGGCGCGCCCGGCGCTGCCCGTCCCCCGTGCCCCGTCCCCCCCCCCCCCAGTCCCCCCGGCGGCGGGTGACTCCCGCGCCCGGCGCTGCCCCGACCGCGGGCCATGGCCAGCGAGGACCAGCGCGGCCCCTCCCCGCCGCCAACAGGTGAGGACGGCGGAGGGAGGGCGGCCGCGCCCGCCGAGGCCGGGGGCGCCCCGTCCCTGCAGCCGGGGCTCCCCATCAGGGGCATCCGCATGAAATTCGCCGTGCTGACGGGGCTGGTGGAAGTTGGAGAAGTGTCCAACAGGGACCTGGTGGAGACCGTCTTCAACCTGGTGAGTAGCGGGGTGTGTGCGTGTGTGTGGTGGGGGGGTTGCCTCGGAAGCCTGCGCTGCCTTGCGGGAGGGGGGCTTGGGGGGGTGGACAGGGGGGCTGGAAGGAGGAGGAGAAGAGGCAGGCTGGAGTCAGGTGCTTTCTTTCCCCGCACAACCCACGGTGGCTTTTTTCTCCCTACAAAACTCGACTTGACCTCCAGGAGAGAGTTTCTGGTGTCATTTTTTTTTCCCCCCCGTGCAAGGGGGGATAGGTGCACACTTACTTGGGTGAGCCAGGTCTGGTGAGGGTGAACAGGTCGCCCCTGTGCTAAGGAAAACCCAGTGTGAGTGTGGAAGTGCCTGGCGGCTGGGAGGGGAGGGGAGGGGAGGGGAGGCGGTGCACAAGTTAAAACATTTATTTTATTTTTCCTTTTTCTTCCTGGTCGTGCCTGTTTCAGTCTGCATTTCTCTTGAACGGAATTTTAAATAAGTTCTTTAAGTTCTTGTGACTGGTCTTTTTTTTTTTTTTTGTTTGAACTTGAGAAATAATAGGAAAAGTTTCTGAGTCCCCCTTAAATTAAGCTTGAACCTTTTAGACAAAATTTACGCCGGTAGGGCTGGCAAAGGACCAATTTGTTGAGAGTTGGCGTTGGTCTTTCGTTCAGACTGGTTGCATTTTTTTTTGGAAATAACTCACAAAGGTTGAATTTGGGGGATGAATTGAGGGTTACCTACCTGTGAGGTAGTCTTGTGAAAATTGGATAGCAGTTTGCAAAAGGATGGGGGCAGGTACATGATAGTTTTCCTTGGTAGATTCCTATCTAAGCAGTAAAGCACACTTGGCCCGGCAGTTGCTGCTTTTGCTACTTAGAACTATGAAATTAAGAAAAAGCAAGCCTGGATATGAGATATGTTCCTTTTCCCCTATTCCATTTATAGAAATAGTTATCTTCAGTACAGACTTTTAAAGTTTCTTTATTTCAGTTTCTGGCCTTAAAGTACTTGACTAATTCTACTCAGCTTGTGTTAGAAGCTAATATATTGTACCATATAAAAGTGAAACGGCTGTAGTAATTGCTTAGACCTTTCCTCTTTTCCTCTCTCTTTTCAAGGTTAGACTTGTTTTATTCTAGGGCAGTTAATTATTTCCTTTACTAGACCTTTTTTACTAGTCTGGTCATTTGCAAGCAAGAAAGTATAGCTAGATGAATATACTTACTTTTCAAGTATGAAAACAATATGTGGGGCTGGGAATATGGCCTAGTGGCAAAAGTGCTTGACTCATATACATGAAGCCCTGGGTTCCATTCCCCAGCACCACATATATAGAAAACGGCCAGAAGTGGCGCTGTGCCTCAAGTGGCAGAGTACTAGCCTTGAGCAAAGAGAAGCCAGGGACAGTGCTCAGGCCCTGAGTCCAAGGCCCAGGACTGGCCAAAAACCCCCCAAACCATTATGTGTTTTTCCACCAGATTATTGTATTGGGAATTTATGTATAAGTACCACAGACATATATAGACATTTATTTATTTATTTATTCATTTTTTTTGGCCAGTCCTAGGCTGTGAACTCAGGGCCTGAGCACTGTCCCTGGCTTCATTTTGTTCAAGGCTAGCACTCTGCCACTTGAGCCACAGCGCCCCTTCTGGCCGTTTTCTGTATATGTGGTGCTGAGGAATCGAACCCAGGGCCTCATGTATACGAGGCAAGCACTCTTGCTACTAGGCCATATTCCTAGCCCCATATATAGACATTTAAAAATAATATATTACGGAAATGTCCAAGTGTATGTAAACTAGAATAGTATAATGAACTCTGTCGTCCACATTCAGATTCAACAGTTACCAACAGCTTGGGGATATTGAGTGTGTATGGGGCTTTCTTCATTGAGTCTCCAGAAAAATGGCAAATTAATTATTCCTTTATCTCAAGACAGTATCAAAAATTCTTCATTTTAGGCTGGGAATATGGCCTAGTGGTAAAGTGCTCGCCTCATATACATGAAGCCCTGGGTTTGATTCCTCAGCACCACATGTACAGAAAAAGCCGGAAGTGGTGCTGTGCCTCAAGTGGTAGAGTGCTAGCCTTCAGCAAAAGAAGCCAGGGACAGTGCTCAGGCCCTGAGTTCAAGCCCCAGGACTGGCAAAACCAAAACCTCTTCCTTTTAATTTCCTTTTCTTAATAAACCTCATTTGTCTTGAATGATGACCAGCAATCTCTGCTTGTCTTCTTAGAAGGTACAAGGCCTAGTAGGTTCAAGACCTAGTATCATCACCACCACCACCCCCCTCCAAAAAAAAAAAAAGAAAGAAATCAGTGGTAGTGGCAGTGGTATAGTTCATAATTAGTTTTGTGTGTGTGGAGACACAGCACTCTTTGGCAAGAGGATTTAGACTCCAGAATGTGCTGTATGGGGGTGGATGATCAAATCTAAATCACTTGCATTTTTATCATTAAAGAAAATCTCAGTTCTGTAGTCACGGTTTGCTTATATCTAAAAGTGTAGGCAGTAGGCCTGTAAGAGATCTTAGGTCATTGCTGAAGTCCTTCAGAGTTGCGGGATTGCAGGCTAGTGAGGAAGAATCAGTTCTGTTACACCTCTTTATCATTCTCTTTGCAGATCAGACAGGGAGAGTTTCTAAGAGGATTACATGGCAGTTTCTCTCTCTCTCTCTCTCTCTCTCTCTCTCTCTCTCTCTCTCTCTCTCTCTCTCTTTCTCTCTCTTTTGCCAGTCCTGGGGCTTGGACTCAGGGCCTGAGCATTGTCCCTGGCTTCTTTTTGCTCAAGGCTAGCACTCTACCACTTGAGCCACAGCGCCACTTCTGGCCGTTTTCTGTATATGTGGTGCTGGAGAATTGAACCCAGGGCTTCATGTATACAAGGCAAGCACTCTTGCCGCTAGGCCATATCCCCAGCCCGGCAGTTTCTCTCTTGCCTCTCCTGTTCTTCTCCCTTTCAGCAGTTTTTCAGTCTTCTCTCCGTGGTCCTTTGGTCACTCTCTGCAAAATCTTGGGAACTGAACTGAAGAAACTGCTGGGAATCTGGTCAGTCCATTTCAGTGTTAGTATTCCCATACCTATGTCCTAAGTAGTAGTTGCTAGCCTGTCTTAATTCTACTCAGAGAAGGCAAGTACATTAACTATTACACTAAAAAAAAGTTACTGCCATCTTTCCATTGCTCAGCTGTAGACCGGTTAATTCAATTAAAACAATTATTTTTATTATACATGTGCCATTTTGTAGATGATGAAACTGAGGCACTAAGGTTAAGTGATTGCTATAATGTGATGATTTTTTTTTTTGCTAATCCTGGGACTTGGACTCAGGGCCTGAGCACTGTCCCTGGGTTCTTTTGCTCAAGGCTAGAACTCTACCACTTGAGCCACAGTGCCACTTCCAGCTTTTTCTATGTATGTAGTGCTGAGAATTCGAACCCAGGGCTTCATGTATGTAAAGCAAGCACTCTACCACTAGGCCATATTCCCAGCCCCCGTGATGATTCTTAGAACTACATTTTTTTCAGGAGTACATTTATCTCATGAGTCAGGGTAGACTTGTTTGCTTCCCTGACCAGTATTTATAGCTTAGGACACTATCATCATTGGGTCTGCCAAATAGTAATGGTGAAGTCTGCATTGGTAGATTTTATTTCTTATTTCCCCTTTCAAAATATTGTTTAGAAAATGACCTCAGAAGGCTTATACAGTTGGTTTTTCAAGTTTATTATATGCAGAAAATTGATATGAACATATTTCTTTTTTCTTTTTTTTTTTTTTGTGCCATGTCCGGGGCTTGGACTCAGGGCCTGAGCACTGTCCCTGGGTTCTTTTTGCTCAAGGCCAGCACTCTACCTTTTGAGCCACAGCACCACATCCTGCTTTTTCTGTTTATGTGGTGCTGAGGATCCAACCCAGGGCTTTGTGCATGGGAGGCAAGCACTCTACCACTAAGCCACATTCCCAACCCCTAACATATTTCTTACACCATACATTGGATTAACTCTTCCAAAATTATGAAAAGTAGGGTGCAAACCAAAGAATGTGTCAAGGGTATTAGTCATGGAATGTTCTAATAGTATAAGCCCTGTGACCTTTCTGTGTAAGAACTAGGGAATCAGCAGTATCACTTAAACCTCTCATGGGGTCTTCATACTTTCCGCACTGGACTTTTCATGAGTGAATATTAACCATAGTTATAGCTATGGCAAGTTCTTTCTGTTTTTGACAGGTTATTATTGAAGTAGAGCTATGTGCTTTTCCTTCCCTCTCTCCCTCCATTCTTTCCTTCTTTTTTTGTTTTCTGACTTGAGGATTCTTTTTTTTTTAATATTTATTTATTGTCAAAGTGATGTACAGGGGGGGGTTACAGTTTCATATACATTTCTTATCAAACTTGTTACCTCCTCCTTCATTTTTCTCCCCCCTTTCCTCTTTCCCAATGCCCTCCCCCTCTAGTTGTACAGTTGGTTTACAGCACACTGTCTTCTAAGTACTGTTGCACTGGTTTGCCTTTTTCCCTTTGTCTCTCCATTTTGATGTTCCCCTTCCCTTCCCTAGTTTCAACTAAGGAAAGAACACCTGCCTGAACTGTCTCTTTTTTTTTTTGCCAGTCCTGCGCTTTGGACTCAGGGCCTGAGCACTGTCCCTGGCTTCCTTTTGCTCAAGGCTAGCACTCTGCCACTTGAGCCACAGCGCCACTTCTGGCCGTTTTCTATATATGTGGTGCTGGGGAATCGAACCTAGGGCTTCATGTATATGAGGCAAGCACTCTTGCCACTAAGCCATATTCCCAGCCCCTGAGGACTCTTTCTTTTTTTTTTTAATTAATTTATTTTTTTATTAATTGAACATAAATTTTTTTACAAGGTGTTGTGCAAAGAGGGTGCAGTTACATAGTAGGGCAGTGTGTAAATTTCTTGTGATATCTTACAACCTGTTTTTCCATCCCTTGTCTAGGTCAGGTAGACACATATGCAATATACAATGTATCAAGAACATATACAGTGTTCACAGACTTGGTCTCTACTGTCTCTCCGTCTCCCTTTGTTAACAGTCATATATCAGGGAGATCATGCCCCTTTGTTTTCTGTGTTCTAGGCTTGTCTCACTCAACATTATTTGTTCGAGTTCTGACCATTTCCCTGCGAATAACAATATTTCACCATTCCTAATCGCTATGTAGTATTCCATTGTGTATAAGTACCATATTTTTTGGATCCATTCGTCTGTGGAGGGGCATCTGGGTTGTTTCCATATTTTGGCTATTGTGAATTGTGCCGCGATAAACATGGAAGTACAAATGTCTTTTTGATATCTTGGGTTTTGCTGTTTAGGATAGATGCCTAGGAGTGGTATGGCTGGGTCATAGGGTAGGTCTACATTGAGCTTTTTGAGAAACCTCCATACTGTTCTCCAAAGTGGTTGTACTAATTTGCACTCCCACCAACAATGGAGAAGGGTTCCTCTTTCCCCACAGCCCCTCCAGCATTTGAGCCCCTCCAGCATTTGTTGTTTCCTGAGTTCAGAGTATAGGCCATTCTAACTGGGGTGAGGTGGTATCTCAGGGTTGTTTTTATTTGCATTTCCTTTACTAGCAGGGATGTTGAGCATTTCCTCATGTGTTTCTTTGCCTTTTTTTTTTTTTTTTGGCCAGGCCTGGGCCTTGGACTCAGGGCCTGAGCACTGTCCCTGGCTTCTTCCCGCTCAAGGCTAGCACTCTGCACTTGAGCCACAGCGCCGCTTCTGGCCGTTTTCTGTATATGTGGTGCTGGGGAATCGAACCTAGGGCCTCGTGTATCCGAGGCAGGCACTCTTGCCACTAGGCTATATCCCCAGCCCTCTTTGCCATTTTTATATCTTCTCTTGTGAAGTCTCTCTTTAGCTCTTTTGCCCATTTCCTAATAGGTTTATTGGGCTTGGAGGGGCTTAGTTTTTTGAGTTCTCTGTAGATGACCGATATCAGGCCTTTGTCTGTTGCTGTGCTGGTAAATATCCTTTCCCATATAGTTGGCTGTCCCTGAGGACTCTTTCTATGTAGCCTAGACTGGCCTTGATCTCCTGGACTTAAGTGATCCTTCTGTCTTAGCTTCAATTACAATTGCACATCACTGTGCCTAGAGATTATTTGTTAAATTTTATATGCCTTAAAGAAATAAGCTTAAACCTCCCAAGAGGTACACAAATAGTAAGTGGTAGAGCCATGTAAATGCTCCAGAGGTTGTCTGTGTAAAGTGCTGCCCCAACTCTGCTCATGTACCTTACTATAAATTCGTTTGAAATTTACTACCCTCCCTCCCCCCTCTCCCCCTCCCTCCCCCCCCTCTGTAAAGCCTCATGGGCTTTCCTGTGTAGGCTCACTTCAAACTGTGATTCTCTGATCTCAGCCTGCTGAGAGCCACAGGTGTCTTGCTTTTGCAAGTGTGTTTCACAAAAGATGAATTTTGATTAAAGTACACTAGTATATTCGGGTTTTTCAAACTTTTTGTTAACGTTTACATTGTTCTCATTGTACTTAAAACTGTGTGTGTGTGTTCATTTTTTGGACTCAAAATAATTAATGGATTGGTGTGCATTAGGCAAAGGCTGATGTATTTGAGGTTTTCACCAGAGATTTAAAGGTGTTTTGTGTGGATTGAGGGCATTGCTAGTGGTAGAGCACTTGCTAGAGTGCTCAATTCCCAACTTTCATTCAAAGCACTGCGAGAAAACAAAAAATTTCTTTAAATATATTCTGAGGTATTTAATTCAAGAATAGGGTTTCCCTTGGATTTGTGACCAATGCATGATTCAAGATTTTTTTTTTTCCTGAGCACTGTCCCTGGCTTCTTTTTGCTCAAGGCTAGCACTCTACCACTTGAGCCACATAGCACACTTCCGGCTTTTTCTGTTTATATGGTACTGAGGAATCAAACCCAGGGCTTCATGCATGCTAGGCAAGCACTCTACCACTGAGCCACATTCTCAGCCCTTTTTTTTGGGCTTCAAAAAGTAACTATAGGGTAACCTTGTCCAAAAGAGAAATGTGCACATTACCTGAATTGTGAAAATGGTAACCCCTCTGTACAACACTTTAACAATAAAATGATATTAAAAGAAAGTAACTATGATTCCTTTTTTTTTTTTTTGAAACAGATCTGTCTATGTATCCCCAGGCTGGCCTCAAACTCAAGGTTCTTCTGCCTCAGCTTCATAAGTGGGAGGCTTTTTGGTGGTTATTTGCAGATCAGAGTCTTGGACTTTTCTGGACTGGGCTGGCTTTGAATTGTGATTATAGATCTCAGCCTCCTGAGTAGCTAGGATTATGGGTGTGAACCACCAGTGCCCAGCCAGCATATGATTTTTAAATTAACATTTTAAAGCTTCACAGATTAAATGAAAAATTTCCTTACCCTTTATGTAGCATTTGAAACATGTCCTGGTCAGTACACTGATACAAATCATAAGTACATAGAAGAGCTGAGCAGATCACATTAAAGTTCCATTCATATTGAGTGTCCATTGTATACTTTGAGGACTTAAAGGGGCAGCAGCTACTTTGCCATCTGATTGTTTCCTTATAGTATCATAGACTTAGTGCAGTTCACTTTTTGATTTTTTTGGGAAAAAGAAATCTAGGTTAAAAAAACCTTAAAGTGGGAAATTAAGTTATTTAAAAATATGAGCCAGGCATTGGTGCCTTGTACCTGTAGTTTTAGCTACTCAGGATGAGATCTGAGGATTGAGGTTTAAAGTCAACCTGGGCAGACAAATCTGAGACTCTTACCTCCAATTAAGCAGCAAGAACTGGAAGTGGAGGTGTGGCTCAAGTGATAGAGTGCCAACCTCTAGTGGAGAAACCGAGCTAGAGTGAGAAGCCCTGAGGTCATGCCACAGAACTGGCACAGAAAAAATACTAAATCTCTGGGCCATGTAGGTGGTTGCTTTTCAAGCTCTTATATGAAGTTTCATTGGAAAGGTAATCATTTAGCAGGTTTTTGTGTTTTTATCTAGTTTTTTTTCTGCTGTCGTACCTATCAACCGACACTTAAGGATTAAGATTAATCTATTCTAGAAACATTTAAATCAATACACTTATTCTGCACTTGCCCTATCAATTTGTTATTTGTGTTATAAGTAAAAGAAAACAAGAATGGGCATAAGAACAATGTAAAGGTTTATCTGAAAGTCCAAAGGCAGGGAAAGACTTAAAATAACAGAATATTATTAAAAACCCAATTTTTGCCAGGCACCCATGGCTCAAGCCTGTAACCCTAGGTATTCACCAGGCTGAGATCTGAGGATTGCTGTTTATACCTAGCCTGGACAGGAAAGTCTGTGAGACTCTTATCTCCAATTAAACATCAAAAAGCCAGAAGTGGAGTTGCCACTCAAGTGGTACAGTGCCAGCCTTGAACAAAAAACTCAGGGACATCGTTCAGGCCCCTGAATTCAGGCACCCTCTCCCCCCCCCACCCCCAACACACACACAATTTCCCTTGTTTCACTGCTGTTCTTTTTTCAGACCAGTTTCTATGTAGCCCAGACCGACTTCAAAGTCACATTCTTCTTGCCTCTGCCTCCACAGGGGTGTGCTTCTGTGTCTGCTTGTTTTGCTTCTGTCCTGCCTTCTGTGATTTCAGCTGACCAATTAACCTGCTGCTCTTTTCTTTATGAGTTAGCATGGCTGTGGGCTGGGCAGTTGATACATGCATTTTGTTTACACTTCTTGGAGGGGTTCTCTGTTTTAATGTTTTAAATTAATTAGACTGCTGCTGGCTAATGACTGTGGCTATTGAAACGTGTGGACTGGTTTAGCAGTGTGTATATTTTCATTTACAATTCAATAATTTTCATATAGATTTTTGTTGTTGTTTGTGGGGCTTGAACTCAGGGTTTGGGTGCTGTCTCTGAGCTTTTTTGCTCGAAGCTACTGCTCTACCACTTTGAGCCACAACACCACTTCTGGTTTTCTGGTGGTTAATTGGAAATAAGAGTCATAGACTTGTGCCTGGGAATATGGCCTGGTGGCAAGAGTGCTTGCTTCCCATACATGAAGCCCTGGGTTCAATTCCCTAGCACCGCATATATAGGAAATGGCCAGAAGTGGCTCTGTGGCTCAAGTGGCAGAGTGTAGCCTTGAGCAAAAAGAAGCCAGGGACAGTGCTCAGGCCCTGAGTCCAAGGCCCAGGACTGGCCAAAAAAAAAAAAAAAAAAAAAAAAGAGTCATAGACTTTCCTACGTGGGCTGGCTTTGAACCATGATCCTCAGATTTCAGCCTCTTGCGTGGCTAGAATTACAGGTGTAAGCCAGTGGCACCCAGCTTTCATAAAGAATTTTATAGCTATCACCACTAAGTAAAAAACTTTATTTTTTTGCTAGTCATAGGGCTTGAACTCAGGGCCTGGGTACTGTCCCTGAGCTCTTTTGCTCAAGGCTAGTGCTCTGTTAGCTTTGAGCCACAGCTCCACTAGGGGTTTTTCTGGTGGTTAATTGTATATAAGAGTCTTAGGGCCTTTCCTGTCTGGGCTGGCTTTGAACCATGATCTTTAGATCTCAAGTCTCCTGAGCTAGTATTATAGGCATGAGCCATGAGCCCCTGGCTCTAGTTTTTTTCATTCATTCATTCATTCATTCATTCATTCATTCATTTATTTATTTATTTATTTATTTATTTTGGCCAGTCCTGGGCCTTGGACTCAGGGCCTGAGCACTGTCCCTGGCTTCTTCCCGCTCAAGGCTAGCACTCTGCCACTTGAGCCACAGTGCCGCTTCTGGCCGTTTTCTGCATATGTGGTGCTGGGGAATTGAACCTAGGGCCTCGTGTATCCGAGGCAGGCACTCTTGCCACTAGGCTATATCCCCAGCCCTCTAGTTTTATTTTTATTCTGCAATCCATTTGTGAAGCATTTACTTCCTATTTTCAAGACCACTGTAGTTTTAGCTCATTCATTTAGAGCCAGTATAAGTTTTGTGTGGTGTAAGATAAAACTAAGAGAAGGGAGATTGGGCACAATGATTCATGCCTATAATCCCAGCTACTTAGGAGGCGGATATTGGGAGGATTATAACTAACACTGGCAAAAAAACAAACACAAAAACAAACCCCTTAAACTAAAAACATTATTGAGACTGTCTCAACAAGCCAGGGGGTAGGGATACTGTTTGTAATCCCAGTTTCCTGGGAGGCAGGAGTATCATAGTGTAGGGTTGGGGCAAAGGTATGAGATCCCTTTCAAAAGTAACTAAAAAGCAAAAAAGGCTGCAGGGTATGGCTCAAATGGTAGAGTGCTTGCCTGGCAAGCTGGAGAACCTGAGTTTAAACCTTAGTAACTCCCCTTTCCCTGCCAATGCATAGTAATATGGCATTTAATTTCAAGTGAGAGATCAGCACAATAGGCCCATTGGTATCCAAAAAGGAGAAAAAAAATTAATGAAGATAATATAAAACTGTTAGGCAATTATTAGCTTTACCACCAGCTCATTTTCTTTGATTACTGTACATTAAGCAGACAGAAGCATTTCAGAATCATTTGTAAGTTTGATGACATCATAGTTATAGTGGGTTCGGCAGTGCCAGTGGCCAGAGTGTGAAGAGGAGGAAGCCTAGCAAAGTGGCTTAGTGGCATAGCCCCTACATACGAAGCCAGAAGCCCTGAGTTCAAACCTCAGTACTGCCAGAACACTGTAAATAGGGTTATTTCATAAGTTGACTAAATTTGGTAGATGAGTTCTTAATTTCTTTTGAATCCTTTTTGGTAAGTTTAATTTTTGTTCATGATGAAATGCTCAGATGCTCTCGAGGTAGGACCAAAAACATAGTTGCTTTTGAATTGAAGTTAATTCATTACTTTGATAAGAGCAACAGTTGAGATTCCTTGAGTGCTTACTATGTTCTTAGCTCTTGAGTTACATGCACTCACACACCCATATTCACATCCACCCATATTTATATATTGATGTCCCTCCATAATGCCAAATGTACAAGATTAAACTAACACTTGCAGGGCATTTTGGGAAAATATGGTATTGGGTCAGTATTGGAATAATCAGCAAGGTCACTTGTTGCTTTATTAAGGCTAGGAGTTAAGTTAAATCTCCCCTGGTCTTTCCACCTTTACATCACAATCACTTTCGTAGTAATAGCCCTGGGACTTGAGTTTCCTTCTTTGATATATAAGTTTGGCAGGACTTTACCTTCTTTAGATTACGTTCTTTACCTTCTAATAGATAACATTCTTAGCAGCATTGGAAACCCCATAGTATACTTTACTAATGGATTGTCTCAATACCAGGCAGAAATGTCCGTGGTTTCTGTTCTTGCAGCTTGTCAAATACCTAACAGTGGAAAAAGCGTAGTGTTTTTTTGAAGCTATAAACCAGGTTCTGTTTGGATGAAAGGAAAGTTAGGTTTTCTGTTTTATTCACGGGGTCTTCATGTGTGGCTAATGGTTTCTCTGGGTTTTGTTGGGAGAAATTTCACACGAGCCACATCCCTTCCACATCTCCCCATGGTATTCCATTCTTCAGTAGTTCTGTAGGAGGTTAGTGAGAGCAAAGTTGTAAGCTAGATTACAGTAATGTTCGGTGATGAACTGAGGCACAAATCCATCACCTGAGCCTGGCATGCATAGTGTCTCTTGCTTCTAATCCCAGCATTTGGGAAGCAGAAGCATTGGGAATTCAAGGCCAGTCAGAGCTACCATGGAAGTGCTTGCTTAGCAGATATTAGTCCCTGGGTTTGATCTTTAGCACAGAAAACAACAGCCTCATAAAAAAGAGAAACCCTGCATCTTGGGCTTTGAACCACTAGGCCATATGTTATGTACAATAGCAAAGGAGCTTCTGTGTGACAGAGTGATTTAAGATATCTTTTAATCATCTAATTGTATAGTAACTCTGTAAAGGTAGCTTGATTGCTTACAACTTGTCTGACAGACAAGATTTGCCTTACGGAAGGTAGCCTTTTTGTTTTTTGTATTTGTTTTTCCTTATTATTTTTTGTGCTGAACTGAGATTTGGCTTTGAGCTTGCTAGACAGACACTTGCTAGGAGTGACACTCCTAGCCCTTTTGGACTTACTTGCTCTTGAGGTAAGGTCTTGAGATTTTTGCCTGGATGAGTCTGGACTATTTTCCTCCTGCTTATGGCAGGTGTGTGCTGCCATGCCTGGCTTGTTAGTTAAGATGGGATCGTGATAACTTTTTGCCTAAGCGTGATCCTTCTGATATCACCTTCTGAGTAGCTTACATGCGTGCACCACCATCTCTGTGGTCTGGCCCTATTTCTATTATTTAATGCCCAGCAGATACTTTGTCAGTAATGAGTATAGAAAGCTCATTTGTATTAACAACTCTTAGAAATTGTACTGCCTTTACCATTTCATCTGCCCAAGAATGAACTTTTGAAACAGAACAGTTCCCGTGAATCAAATGATGACCATTTATTAACCTGCTCCTACCCCTTCTTTCTGTTTTGTGGTAGTGGTGTAGTGGTGTTAAATTTAGGTCTTCTTGCTGGCAAGATAAGTTCTGTTTCTAGCCTTTTTTTTTTTTTTTGTTAATCTCGTAAGTACTAAACTTAAATTGGCAAGTTGGCTTTGCCATAAAAAATTTCAGGAGCCATTACTATTTGCAGGACTGTTCTATTGATTTACTTTATTAAGTGTTAGACCTCAGAAAGTTGCTCAGTTTAGCCAAGTTCTAAATTCAGCATAGCATATCGCTCCAATATTTTTCTACTTTTTATTTTTAGAGACTGACTTTTTATTCTGTCACGCTGAATACATTGTTCGTGAACAGCTACATCAGGTTATTCAAGTGATGCTTCAGGAAGAAAGTCTGAAATTAATGATTTGTCCTGTGAATAATAGAACTGAGCCTGGATGTACAGCAGCCTGTACGACTGAATCAGCTGATCACATATAGTTAGCTTTCTTAAATTTCTTTTTTTTTAAAGTGAGAAATTCTTTTATCATATTTAGAATCAAAATATCCCTTAAAATATTTACATTTTACAGTAAAAGCGATAGCAAAATGCTTTCATCTACTCATTGAATGCATTTACTATTAAATTTCTTTTGTAACAAAATATGACTGAAGCAGTTAAAATTGTATCTTTGTAGGATTGTTTTTC
This sequence comes from Perognathus longimembris pacificus, assembly GCF_023159225.1. Classification (NCBI taxonomy): domain Eukaryota; kingdom Metazoa; phylum Chordata; class Mammalia; order Rodentia; family Heteromyidae; genus Perognathus; species Perognathus longimembris. Next base: position 26,971,425 of record NC_063184.1, read on the forward strand.
AGTTTGTGTGTGTCTGAATCTTGTGCAATATATTATACTGTGTGACTACTAGTACAGACTGATTAGAATTGAAGAAAGTGCCACTTGACTAAATTCCTTAAGAATTGTTAAGAATTAGGTTGCTGGGCACCAGTGGTTCATTCTTGTAATCCTAGGTATTCAGGAGATTGGGATCTGAAGATTGTGGTTCAGAGTCAGCCAGGGAAGTTTTGTTATTGCTGTCAACCTGTTGTACAGAAGGGTTACCAGTCCGTAAGTCAGGCATTGGACAGTGTCACTCTGTCCTTTGATTTCCCCCAGTTTTTCCCTCCTGTTCACCAAAGTTGCAGAGGTCGTTTTTCACATAGCGTATACTGAATAACATGATTGCACTTGTTCAATCTTCTGCCTTCCATTTCTGTACCCACTCTTTGCCCCCTAAAAAGACAGATAAAACCCCAAAATACCCCCCCCCACGTTACCATTTCCTAGAATTTGTTTGGATAAATAGTATTTTAGTTGTTCAGAGAAGTAGTCCATGGGACTCTTAACTCCAATTAACCACCAGAAAACCAGAAGTGGAGCTGTGGTTCAAGTGGTAGAGCACTTAGCCTTGAGTGAGAAAGCTCAGGGACAGTGCCCAGGTCCTGAGTTCAAGCCCTGGGATCAGCAAGGAAAAATAGTTATTGAGTAATGAGCATTGATAATATGAATACTGGTGGCTCACACCTGTAATCCTAGGGGTTAAGATCTGAGAATCTCTGTTTGAAGCCAGCTCAGACAGGAAAGTCCTTGAGATTCTTATCTTCAGCAAAAAGCTGAAAGTGGAGCTGTGGCTCAAGTGGTAGAGCATTAGCCTTGAGCAAAAATAACTAAGGAAGGAACAGCCCCCAGGTTGAGTTTAGGCCCTAGTACGTACACACACACACACACACACACACACACACACACCACACACACACACACACACACACACACACTTAATGCAACTCTACTCTTTGGAGTCTGGTTAGCTAAATGAATCCGGTGTTCTTATTGAATAAAAAACATTCTTTGGAATCAATTTAGCTAAGTGACGCTGTTGTTGGGTGATGAGTAGTGCATACCATTTGACTTTGTAAGGATAAGATTTATTCAGGATGCTCAGACTGGGGTGAATCCCAAGCCCTCACTGGCCTGGCACATACATAGAAGATGGGATGTAAGGTCCAATCCAAAGTCACAAAAGGGAAGGAAAAAAAAAACAAAACAACAAAAGAGTTCAGTTTAGAACAGTAACAGTTTAACAATGTGAAACTTTTCCTCCAGTATATGGGCATTAAATTAGTACTGCTGAAACGATACATTGAGGACTTATCATAACACCTGGTAGTTCCTGCTAGTGTACATATAAATAGAATCATGGAAGCCTTTCATATTATCTAATTGTTGTACGGCCTAGGTAATTGATTTAATGAGCCAAAAAATTAAAATGGTATCTCCATATTCCATTTTTATCTCTAGACAAAAACCTAGGGTTGTTTTCAAGGCAGACTTAAGGGTTCCTGTTCCTTAAGCCACACTTGAGAAAATCATCTCAACTTTGGATGTTATCTCTCATCATCTGGTACATGAAACTCCAGCAGATTCAATATTGGCATTCATCCTCTGTCAAACCCTTCACATGTTCTTCAAATGAATCAGATTTGGAACCTTCAACCCTTTCTGTGTCCAGAAAATAAGCCGTGGAATCAGTTGATTTGATGCAGACCTTTTTCTTCCTCGCCCCATTGGACTTGTAGTTGCCATTTGGGTTGGGTGGAGAAGATGGGGAAGTAGAGACGTTGCTTGGCCTGAGTCTCTAACAGTAGAGATGTAGAAGACAGAGCGAAACCACGAGAAGACCAGCTGTGGACTGCAGGGTGCTGCCGCCTCCCCTGGGGGTGGTGATGGTTGAATTGGGGACAGCAGTGGTACTCTGGGAGGAGTTAGTTGAAAGTGGCACAACTGTTTGGTTTGAATAAATTTGCCTGGGTAGGAGCAGTGCCAAAAGCAACAGCCCCAGCCTGGCCACCATCGCTGTGCCCATGTTCACTCTGTTGGGGCGCGGCGCGTTCTGCTGGCTGCTGAGGTACGTGGAGATGACGCGGGGACGAGGTGGCTCGGGCGGGTGCAGACGAGGTGGTCACTACTGGATTCTTGATGGTTAATTGGAGATAAGAGTCTCATGAACTTTCCTGCCCAGGCTGGCTTTGAACTGTGATCTTTAGATCTCAGACTCCTGAGTAGCTAGGATTATAGGCATAAGCTATTGCTGTTGGCTATGAATATTATTCTTAATCTTTATTGCTTGGTTTTGTTTCATGACTTTATTAAATAGAACTGTATATGAGGGTAAGAACATGGCAAAGTTACTGGGCACTGGTGGCTCATGCCTGTCATCCTTAGTTAATCAGGAGACTGCAATCTAGAGGGCCGAAGTTGGAAACCAGCTCAGGCAGAAAGTCTGGAGCCCTCCATCTCCAAAAAAGCCAGGCTGGAGGTATGTTTCCAGGGTTAGAGGGCTAGCCTAGCAAGCACAAACATGAGAAAAAGAAAAGACACTACACACGATGTTCTTATAGTCTATAGATTTTGTTTATTTACTCTTGTGGTGTTGGAGATTTTACCTATGTTCTAGCATGTGATACGCAAGTACTTTGCCACTGAGCTACTTCTCTAGCACTAGTTTTGGGGGGATAGCTTCTCACTGTGGTACCCTAGCTGGCTTGGAATTTGTGATCCTCCTACCTCTGCTTCCCAAGTGCTTGTATTATAGGTAGGTATTGTCATGGTTGGCTGTTCTATGGACTTTAATTTGTGGATACAGTTTGATGCTTGGTTAAAAGTGTATTATTCCTCCTGAGTGGAATGATGTTTACTTCTGTCATGCTCCTTTACCTTCCAGTTCATAATTTTTTGAAACTAGTTTGTTATTAATTTATTGTGCCAGTCCGGTCTTGGACTCAGTGCCTGATCATCTCCCTTAGCTTTTTTTCCCCTCGAGGCTGGTACTCTACCACTTGATCCACACCTGCACTTTCAGCTTTTTGCTGGCTAATTAGAGATAAGAGTCTTGGATTTGTCTGTTCAGATGGCTTTGAACTGTGATTTTTAGATCTCAGTTCTGTTAGTAGCTAGTATTACATTTGCCACTAGTGGCTGGCAAATGTGTTCTTGAATTTGATTAGCACATATATATATATATATATATATATATATATTTTTTTTTGGCCAGTCCTGGGCCTTGGACTCAGGGCCTGAGCACTGTCCCTGGCTTCCTTTTGCTCAAGGCTAGCACTCTGCCACTTGAGGCACAGCACCACTTCTGGCCATTTTCTGTATATGTGGTGCTGGGGAATCGAACCCAGGGCCTCATGTATATGAGGCAAGCTCTCTTGCCACTAGGCCATATCCCCAGCCCCACGATTAGCACATATTTTATTGAGGACTTTTATATTTGTGTTCACAAAGAATGTTTTTTTTTTTCAAACTGGAAACAATGACTTCTTAGAATGACTTTAAAAGCATTTTTTCCTTTTTCTACTCTATAGAATAGTTTGAAGAACATTGACGTTCTTAAACAGTCTGGTAGAAATTAGCTATGGCCCTGGGATATAATGATCTCATAAATCCAGTTAAAAACACTATATCACTAATAACAATAGCAAAGAGAGGGACTATACTAAAATAGGATAAACTGAAACATTAAGAATTCATAAAGGTAAAGTTAATTCTGTAAATTAATAAAATGACAGGGAAAGTGTAAAAAGCAATCAAAAAGGGAGGAAGAAGCCAGGCGCTGGTGGATTACTCTGTAATCCTAGCTACTCAGGAGGCTGGGGGCTGAGATCTGAGGATTGTGGTTCTAAGCCAGCCCTGGTAGGAAAGCATGTGAGACTTTTATCTCCAGTAAATTCAGAAAAGCTGGAAATGATGCTGTGGTTCAAGTGGTAGAGCTCTAGCCTTGAGTATAATGAGGACTAGGGACAGTGCCCAGGCCCTGAGTTCAAGCCCCACGACTGGGGAAAAACAAAAAACAAAAAACAAAAAAAAAAAAAAAAAAGGAAGGAAGAAAAATCTGACAGAATGAAAAAGAAAAAAAGAGAGATTAAGAGTTAAAAGTTGGGGCTGGGAATATGGCCTAGTGGTAGAGTGCTTGCTTCGTATACACAATGCCCTGGGTTTGATTTCTCACCACCACATATAAAGAAAAAACCAGAAGTGGCTCAAGTGGTAGAATGCTGACCTTAAGCACAAAGAAGCCAGGGACAGTGTTCAGGCCTTGAGTTCAAGCTCCAGGACTGGCAAATAAAACAAAACACCCCTCCCCCCAAAGCAAAAACTCAAACAATCAAACATCATCAGTACTTCTGTGAATCTTGAGTTCTAAGAATGTATACATATTGCTTGTTTATTAGTATAGGAGCTTAAATAAATAGAAAAAAAAGAGTTAAAAGTTGGATGCTGGTGGTTTGTTTAATGCCTATAATTATAGCTACTTAGGAGGCTGAAATCTCAGGATCCTAGCCCAGGCAGGAAAGTCCATGGCACTCATATCTCCAATTCCCTACCCCCCAAAATGGTGAAGTGGAGTTGTAACTTAAGTGGTAAAACTAACCTTGATCACAAAAGCTCAGGGACAGCACCCAGACCCTGAGTACAAAACCTGGGATGCCTCCCCCTCCCCCAAAGAAACTGTAAAAGGTGGCTCAGATTTGCTTAACCTCTCAATAGTAGAGAGATTAAGTCAGGAGGATTGTGAGTTTCATGCCAGCCTGAGCTGCACAGTGAGTAGGAAGCCAGCCTGAAGAACAAAACAGTACAACAAAGCGTAACAGCAACAACAAAATAGTGAGAAAGAAAAGTCAAGTGAAAAAGAATTCCTCCTAATTAAGGTGCTTGGATCAGAGATGCCTCTTTTGAGGTCCTCTTAATGCTGAAATCTGCTTGGGCTGGTGATGTGTAGTGTTCACCTGCTGTAATTCCTCAGGTCCCACCTCAGGTTGGTGCTCTACTGTAGGATGAGCCCTCCCTTGGTTTCCTGCTGTGCTGGTTCAGGCTAACAGAACTGTATTTACATCAGCTTTTTAAAATGTGTACCTGGAGCTACCATTAAGCCCCAGGGAGCTTTGGTGGTATGTAGACTGACTGCTAGGAGCTGCTTGTTCTAGATGCCTGAGGGTATCCTGAATGCCTTGGGGAGTCTGGGAAACAAAAAGTTCTGGTAGAAGAGGTGAGGGAGCTGCAGAGTGGAGCAGTATTCCCACTATTCTTCACTATCTTCAATCTTCCCATGTTTTGCAGTAAGCCCCTTGAGACTAGGTCGGTGACTAGTTTAGGAGTTGGGAATAGAGGGTCTGTGGATCACTGTGTCTCCACAGCCTCTGCTCTGTGGGTTGGCCTCAGTGGCTGTGATAGACACTCTTTCTCCATGAGTGTGAGAAGTGGGCATCTCTTGGCCCATCACTTTATCAGAGCGTCTCCAGGCACCCCGAGTTTTGACTGTTTGATGCTCTTTGATCCTCAGAGCAGTTTGATCTCTTACGATAGGTTCCTTCTCAAGATGGCTCCTGATAATAGCATCCTGAGATGATGATAGCATCCTGAGCGGTGGTTCAAGGTACAGCGACTTTCATCTCCAGAAGAGTTACTTTAAGGCCAAATCCCTGTGTGGATTTCTCAGTTGTAAGAACCATGAGTTTTTTCTGTGGCCATGATCTTTGACCTGTTGACATGCTTGGGGTTGGTCACCCTCCCAGAGCTTACCTGTGTAAACTCTGCCATGCCTCTGGAGTTGGAATTGCCAAGTGCTGTATACTTTTCTCTTGAGTTACCGTTCTTCATGCATTTAGATTCCCTATCGCCTCTCCATTCCCTGTTCCTCTTTTACACTTGGGATATAGTTTCTCCTTACTGCTTGGAGTCTTACTCACAGAGCCATAGTCCAATACCTTGACCCAAGCATAACCCTTCTTTTATATGAAATTGTTTTTATTCATTCATGTATGTAGATAGGAAAAAGTTTACAACTACCTATTGTAGCATTTCTTAGTGCCATTTGTATTAAGTACTTCTTAGTGTAAGGTCATCCAATAGGGTGCTACTCTGGAACACAATTATACACACATAAAATATAAATTACTATTACATTGATTTTTATTTAACCAAAAAATAAAGCCATAAAGTACAATGTAACTTTTTTTTTTTTTTTCAGTTATGGGGCTTGAACTTGGCCTGGGCTCTGTCCCTGAGCTTTTTTGCACAAGGCTAGTGCTTTACCACTTGGAGCCCCAGTGCCACTTCGGGTTTTCTGGTGGTTAATTGGAGATAAGAGTCTCACAGACTTTCCTACCTAGGCTGGCCTTGAACCACTATCTTCAGATCTCAGGTTCCTGAATAGCTAGGATTATAGTCATGCGCCACTGAAAACTATTTCTCCTTATTTTCCTTTAGCCAGACATTTGGGGATGAGGATGCTCTTGGCCTGAGCTTCCCTATGTGGTTTTCCCTGTTACACCAACTTGCCTCTTACAGCTGTGCTGTCTTGGTTCTAAGCCTGTCTGCCTGCATGAGCTCCATGAAGACTTCTCCAGTCTGACAGGCTTGTGCTTTCTGTCTCCCTGTCTCTCCAATGCCCAGCATCACCTAATCTTGTTTCTTTAAATACCAGATTTTTAAATATGAAACAATTTAGCCATATTTCAAATAACCACTGTATTAGCATTTATATTTCTTCTATTATTTTAATCATAAATGGTCTCTAGAGTTATTATATTAAGTAATGTAACTTCTCTTTTGCCAGATACCTGATTAAAGAAAACTTTTGAAGTCTTTAATCAGATTTTTTTTGGTAGTATTTAAGATTGCTTTCAGTCTAAAATAGACCTCTCAGTGGATCACAATAGCTCAACAGCTATGTATATATGATCATATAAGACAAGGATAAGCAAACTCTATAGTTGATGTTATATTTAAAGTTCTAGGTGAATTTCCTTTGGTGTTTGCCACGTGGCTACTGTATATGATTTTGGTACACTGGGTATTGTATATATGCCTACCTGATCTAGGGAAGGGAAAGAAAAGCGAGGGTGTAAGACATCACAAGAAATGTACTCACTGCTCTATTATGTAACTGTACCCCTTTTGCACAACACCTTGTCAACAAAATTTAATAAAAAAAAGAAGAAAATCTGTCAGATGTATTGGGCAGAGGGGGGAGTGGGAGGCAGAAATTCAGGTAGAGGAGTAGAGGAGAAAAGTTCCAGTTTGGGTCAGTTATGCTAATTAAATGACACAAATGACTGAAAAAAAAAAAAGATTGCTTGCAAGTGCTATATACTACTTGAGCCATGGCTCAATTCTCTAATTTCTTTCTATAGGACTGATTTTACTTCTTGCTTTTGCAGGTTATCAAGTACTCTTTTATTCCTCAGTTGTCAAAAATTATATATGTATATATAACAAACTTACACTTTATCACATATATGTGATATATATTATACACACATACAGCAAACTTACAGTTTTAACCATTGATTAAGTATACAGTGATACTGTTAGTGACAGTGTGACTTATGGTTGATTGTGTAACTATCACCGTTCTGGATCTCCCCATCTCTTTCTCCAGTCCCTGGCCCTGACATTTATTTTCTGTCTCTGTGTAATCTTTTTATTCAGAGAATTATTATTTTTATTTATTTATTTTTTTGGCCAGTCCTGGGCCTTGGACTCAGGGCCTGAGCACTGTCCCTGGCTTCTTCCCGCTCAAGGCTAGCACTCCGCCACTTGAGCCACAGCGCCGCTTCTGGCCGTTTTCTGTATATGTGGTGCTGGGGAATCGAACCTAGGGCCTCGTGTATCCGAGACAGGCACTCTTGCCACTAGGCTATATCCCCAGCCCCAGAGAATTATTTTTGATACTGATGAAAATACAAAATGAGAATAAAGTTAGCTGGGACTCCAATGATTCACACCTGCAGTGATAGCTTTGTGAAAGTTGGGAGTGGAAGGACTGAGGCTTGAGGCCAGCCTGGACAGAAATATTTGTGAAACTCCTTAAAAAAAAAAAAAAAAAAAGTTGTTTGTGGTGTTTGAACTCAGGGGCATGGGCCTGAGTCTCATGAGGACTTTTCTGCCCAGGCTGGCTTTGACTCACTGGCCTCAGATCTCAGCTTCCTGAGTAAATAGGATTACAGGCATGAGCTACCAGCGCCCAGCTGTGAGACTCTTTCTTCTCAACCCATAGTTGGGAGTGGTGGCGCACATATGTTATCCTAGTTACTTGGGAGGCTGAGATCAAGGAAACTCTGGCAGCCTAGGCAGAAAGTCAAGATTCCATCTCAGTGAAAGAAGTTGGGCTTAGTGGCATGCCCCTTTCATTCTAACTACAGTAGGAAGCTCAAGGAAGTAATCCCAGTCCTTGTGTGCACCTGGGCAGGAAGTTCTCACTTATTTTTAACAGGTCAAAAGGCTGGAGGCATGGCTCAATGACAGAGTTGTGTCTATTAAGAACAAAGCCCTGGGTTCAAACTCCACAACTGTCTGTCTCTCCCTCTCTCCCCTTCCCCCAAATGTAATGCTATAGATTTTAGTATTTTACACTTTAGAAGAGCATAAATTAGGAGGATAGATTAAACAATACTGGATGAGTTTATCATGAATTATTTGTAACTGACATGGAGGTATCACCTGTGCAATAGTGCCATTTTAGTTCTGAATCTACATTTTGATAACTGAGCAGATACATTGGGAAAAAAATTTAATCTGAATGTTCACTGAATTCACACTTGGTGGTACTAAGTTGGAATGGAAAATTTTAAATGAAATGGAAAAATCATCAGAGTGGATAATTCCTGGGAAAGCATTTCTTACACAATTCTCCTCACTGACTACAGTTCTGCGCGTCATTTGTGTAAATGCGTACATCACAGTGAGGGTACTCAGGTTCTTTCCCAGCTTGGTGGTTCGCCTGAGTTCTTCCATTACATTATAGTCTCCTGAGTCATTTGGTTTTGCTGATAAGAATTGCCCTACATTCTGTGGCTTGTTTTCTTTGTGTCCTTTGTAGTCCTTTATTTGACCCAACTTTGTGGACTTTCTGTAGTTCTTTGGAAAAGTGGAAATGTTCTGGTGAAAATTAGGAAGGCAACATTTTTATTTTCTGTTGGCAAATAAACATGAAATAAAAAATTTATTATATATTAAGAAGGATTTCTCTGACAGTCAAATTATGGTGTTATGTTTGAATCCCAGTTATATCACATTCTTTACCATTTTTTGTTTTTTTGATTTTTTTTTTCCTTGAGGTGGTAGAGGCAGAATTTACTTCTGCTTGCTTTTATCCTTTATTAGCATTTATTTTGGATGTTTATCTGTAGTTATCCAGGCAGTTATCTAATCAAATTAATGAGTACTTTTGGGTTCCTACACCTGGAATTTTTCAGTTTTTACCTTTTGCACTTGTAAAGCCGATTTTAAACATTACGTATTTTATTCAAGCTGTATTTTGACTTCCTTATAGTACACATGCTGGACTGTGATTTAAGAAACAGTTGATAACTCAAATCCCAAATTGCTAGAAGAAAGATTGATAATGCTGAGTGTCTTAGACCTCCAAATACACTTAAAATATTGGGCATGGTAGATTTTTTTTTTTTTTTTTGCCAGTCCTGGGGCCTGGACTCAGGGCCTGAGCACTGTCCCTGGCTTCTTTTTGCTCAAGGCTAGCACTCTGCCACTTGAGCCACAGCCCCACTCCTGGGCCATTTTCTGTATATGTGGTGCTGGGGAATGGAACCCAGGGCCTCATGTATACCAGGCAAGCACTCTTGCCACTAGGCCATATCCCCAGCCCCGGATCTCTTATGTTTTAAAAGCTTGTTTTTGGCTGAGGAAATCTGACTTACTCCTTGTTTGTTTTTTGCCATTCCTGGGGCTTGAACTCAGGGCCTGAGCACTGTCCCTGGCTTCTTTTTGCTCAAGGCTAGCACTCTGCCACTTGAGCCACAGCGCCACTTCTGGCCGTTTTCTGTATATGTGGTGCTGGAGAATTGAACCCAGGGCTTCATGCATACGAGGCAAGCACTCTACCATTAGGCCATATCCCTAGCCTCCTGACTTACTCTTTTAAATAGTTGTTATTGTTAAGATGTATAGAAGGATTACCATTTTGTAATATGTTTTTGTCTGTCCACTTATTTTTTAATTAACTATGTTGTCAGTTACAAGGTGAATCATTTTATGTACAACCAAGAAAACATTTTTAAATAGTTAAGCTGCTTTCTTACCACTTAGTAAAACATTGCTACTCTGGAGGCTGAGAACTGAGGAGTGGTTCAAAGCCAGCCTAGAGAAGAAAGTCTGTGAGACTTTATCTCCAATTAACTACCAAAAAGAGGGAAGTACTAGTGTGGCTTAAGTGGAAGAGTGTCAGCTAAATGAGAGCTAGAAGGCCTGGGTTTAAGCCTCAATACCAGCACAAAAACAAAATGCAAAATAAGGAACAAAAACTTTGTTTTTGTGTTGGTCCCGAGGCACTCACTGTCCCTGAGCTTTTTGCTCTAGGCTAGCACTCTCCCACTTGAGCCACAGCACCACTTCCAGCTTTTTCTATATATGTGGTGCTGAGGAATCGAACCCAGGGCTTCATGTATACGAGGCAAGCACTCTTGCCACTAGGCCATATTCCCAGTCCCTTGATTTTTATCTTCAAATAGTGGTACAGAAAGGTTTCAATTTAACATGTCCATTTATATGTACAGTGCATTTGATCAGTGTCACCCCTTCCATCATGTTCCTTAAAGATTATATCATTTAAAATAATTGATTAATAATATTTTGTGGTACATCATAGCTTTTAAATGATAGGGGATTGAACTGGGCCCCCATAAATAGTTCAGACTTACAGTCCTATTCAAGAGGCTGAGAACTGAGGATTACACTTTGAAGCTGGCTTGGGCAGGAAAGTCAGCAAAGATTCTTATCTCCAATTAAACACCAAAAAGCTGGAAGTGGACCCGTGACTCAGTGGTAAAGTGCTGGACAAAAAGCTCAGGTACAGTGCCCAGGCCTTGAGTTCAAACCTGGGGACTGCCACACACCCACAGAAGGATAGGGGCTTGAATTACTCTGTTACAGATACTGGTAGATGTGTATTGTACTCTGTGTGTGTGTGTGTGTGTGTGTGTGTGTGTGTGAGAGAGAGAGAGAGAGAGAGAGAGAGAGAGAGAGAGAGAGAGAGAGAGAGAGAGATGATCTTGCTGTATGTCCTAGGCTCACCTTAAACTTATTTTTTTTTTTTTTTTTTTTTTTTGGCCAGTCCTGGGCCTTGGACTCTGGGCCTGAGCACTGTCCCTGGCTTCTTCCCGCTCAAGGCTAGCACTATGCCACTTGAGCCACAGCGCCACTTCTGGCCGTTTTCTGTATATGTGGTGCTGGGGAATCGAACCTAGGGCCTCGTGTATCCGAGGCAGGCACTCTTGCCACTAGGCTATATCCCCAGCCCTCACCTTAAACTTATGATATTCAAGCTGCAGCTTGAAAGTTTTTACTGAAAGAATTTACTAAACAAGTTTGTGCTGCAAAATGAATTAACCCACATAGAGAGACTTCAAGTAACACATGGAATCTCATACATTACAGCATCAGGGCAAAGTTCAGAATCTTGTCATGTACCTTGGGTCCAGGTGTGCTCAAGATTCTTGGTGCAGTTCTGTTTTTTTTTTTGGCCAGTCCTGGGGCTTGGACTCAGGGCCTGAGCACTGTCCCTGGCTTCTTTTTGCTCAAGGCTAGCACTCTGCCGCTTGAGCCACAGCGCCACTTCTGGCCATTTTCTGTATATGTGGTGCTGGGGAATCGAACCTAGGACCTCATGCATATGAGGCAAGCGCTCTTGCCACTAGGCTATATCCCCAGCCCTTGGGTGCAGTTCTGCATGCAAAGGATCTTGTGGATCTGGTGCTGCAGTCCTATGACATACCATTGTGTACCAGCGTTGAATATGTCCTGCATCACATTGCTATTCTAAAAGGAAAATGCACAAGGACGCCACTGGTCTCCAGTAGTTCTGAGATCTAAAGGTTCACTGGTTACATCTCAAGCTGGGAATAACTTACCATGGTTCTTGGCTCTGCCATTAGAGTAGCCTTCTTTTATTCCCCTCCCTCCTATCACCATCTCCCACCTGAGAGTTAAAGTGGACAAGCCTGCAAGTTTCTGCATATATACTTACTCTTAGTTTTAAACTAGATTTTATTTATTAAGATTGTTGTTTTTTTTTAGGTTCACAGAAAAATTCTACTACCAGCACCCCCCGCCCCCGAATGGTACATTTGTTCCTGTTCCTACTCTGACACATGATGATCACCTAAGTTCCTGGTGTACACTCTGCTTCACTCCCGATGACACACATTCTAGGGTTTGGGCAGATATGTAATGATAGGCGTTTATCATTACAGTATCACATCCATAGTTTCACTGCCCTGAAATGCCTCTGCTCCTTGTTCATCCCCCTGCTCCCTAGCAACCACTGATCATCTCACTGTCTTCTGAGTTTTACCTTTTCTAGGATTTCTTATATTTGGATCCATGTAGAATGTAGCCTGTCAAGCTAGCTTCTTTCATTTAATAGAATATATTTGCATTTCTTAAATGTCTTTTTGTGACTCAATAGATCATTTTCCCTTTTTTTTAAATTAAGGGAACTAAGTAATAGCCTACCTGGTAAAAAGTCACATGCATATTTTAGAAATCTTTTTATCTTATGTATTATTATATAGTTACTAGGACAAAATTATTAGTAGTTTGTACTCTATGTTGTATATAAATTGCTGATTTTTATCGCTTACCTTCTTTTGAAATAGTAGTATAGAGCAAGAATATCAGATTTGATCAGACAATTATTGAAAAATTTTTTGCATGAAAATTTTTGTCCTTTAATTTGCTACTTTCAGCAGTATAAAAAGACTTGTTCAAACTGCTAACTTACGGAAAGTGAGTCTATGTAATCTGAACCAAGGGAGAATGTGACACTGAAGTGCTTTAGAGAGGGTATGTTTCTGTTGGATGAAATTTCAGGTAGGAAGTAACTGTATTGTTTGGTATCAGGTAGTCAGTTTACTACATTTCACTTTAACTTTTTATTTTATGTGTGGAGACAGAGGAGCTAGCAAAGATGCCTCGAGTCCTAGAAAGTACTTGTTTTTGATTAAGTGGAAAATGGTTTTACTTTTAAGTTTGCAACATTAGAGGAAATGTGAAAGTTTTTTTTTAACTGCATTTTTTTTTTACTTTAAAAAAGAAAGCCGATTTATTTGGCTGAATATTGTGCTTTGAAGGTAACTGAAATATGTATGGTGGGTATACATCAAAAGTTTTTCAAGAATCTCTGCAAGAAATAAACATGTTGTATATTTAGTGAAGGTTAAAAGTTAGTAGTTCACAAAAATTGAATCCAATTTTGATGCGATTAATGTTTAAATATAGGCATTTTAAGATAAGAAATTAACCAATCCTCATATAAACAAATTTCACTATAAACTAAGTTGGAAATATTAAACAGAATAAATGTATAACTAAAGGGAAAATGACCTTGAAACTACTTCTTTTGAAACTACTTCTTAGATTAAGAAATAGAATTTTCCTAAGTATCTTAGAGTCCATTTACAACTCTCTTTCCTCCAATTATGATCTCTTAGCTTTTGTGATAATTCCTTCCCTTTATAGTACAGCATCTAAGAATATATCTTTAGTCCATAATTTAACATTGTTTAATATTTTAATGTGTTTTAAGTCTCAGATCAGTTTATCTGTTGAATAGCCTGAACCTTTTGGCCTTTAGTTTTCCAGTCTTAGTTTTTATGGTTGCATTTCCTTGACGTAGTTAAACATGTTCCTCTGTTCTCTGTAATTCTTCCATTTTGATAGCAGAAGTAGAGGCTGTCAGATTCAGCCTTTCCATACCTGTGGTGAGCCTCTAGATGGTGCTGTGTTCTTTCATCAGGAGGCAATTTTGAAGCACTATCTGTCGTGTAACCTGCTGTGGATGCTCCCTTTCTAGACTCATTATTCCTCTGGAATCTGAAAAGTTGTTTTATATCTATCTATATCTATATCTATATCTATATCCATATCTATATCTACATCTATGGCATATATAGATATATAAATAGCTGTGTGTGTGTGTCTGTGTGTGTAGTGTTAACTAGGATATTTCCATGAAGAGATGGTTTTCTCTCTTGTATTTTTTTTTTTTTTCTTGGCCGGTCCTGGGCCTTGGACTCAGGGCCTGAGCACACTGTCCTTGGCTTCTTTTTGCTCAAGGCTAGCACTCTGCCACCTGAGCCACAGCTCCACTTCTGGCCATTTTCTATATATGTGGTGCTGGGGAATCAAACCATGTATATGAGGCTGGGGAATCAAATCATGTATATGAGGCAAGCACTCTTGCCACTATGCCATATTCCTAGCCCCTCTCTCCTGTATTTGGTTACCTAGTGGCATAGTTACCATTGGACACTTCCATGACCATCAGGGTAAGTGCTTAGTTCCTTCCCTTTATTTATTAGTTTTCAAAATAATAGATATTTTCCTTCTTAAAATCCTTAATCCTCTAGTGGAGACCATTTAGTTGTTATTTAAATTTTGAAACATTATGAATGAAATATGCATTTGATTACAGTTGGTACTTAAAAAAATACAATTTTAGCTCGGCACCAGTACCTCATGCCTGTAATCCCAGCTACTCAGGTGGCTAAGATCTGAGAATCACCGTTCAAAGCCAGCCTGGACAGGAAAGTCCATGAGACTCTCAAATTAACCACCAGAAAGCCAGAAGTGATGCTGTGGCTCAAGTGGTAGAGTGCTAGCCTTGAGTGCAAAAGCTCAGGGGCCAACAAAAAAAAAATAATTTTATTGTTATAATTAAGGTGTTGTACAGAGGGGTTATCATTTCATAAGTAAGGTAATGAGTACATTTCTTTTTGGAAAATGTCACCTTTTCCTTCGCTTTTTATTGAACTTTAAATTGCTTTATATTTGGCCCATAGGGTCTTATTCAGGTTGGTTCCTGAATCTTTTTGTTACAATCCTACTTGTCTTGATTATATTCCTATTATTTTGTATGATAAGATGTTTCAGGTTCACCTTTTCAGTTTTATCTCTAGACCTTGAATAGCTATTAATTTTTGCAAGAATCCCTGAATTTCTCTAGTCAGAAGTAGTATTTTGAGATCATATTCCAGGCACTGGACATTCTTATAACTGCTGCACTAGAACCACACACACACACACACACATACACACACACACACATCACATCACATATTTATGCTTTGCAGTGTGGGTTTGTGTGTATATATGTAATATGCATATAATTTATACACATGTATATGAGGATAAAATACCTTATTAGGTCATAGTGATACTTTCATTAAATATGATGTCAATTGTGAGATTTTTGGGGATGCTTTTTATCAGGAATTTTCTTCTACTTCTAGCTTATGTGTTTTTAGCATGAAAAAGTATTAGATTTTACAAATGCTTTTTTTGTGTGTTTATTGAGGTAATCCCTTTTTTCTTTCTGGACTATTCATATGGTATGTCATTTATTAATTTTTGGACGTTAAATCAAATTTGTATTTCTGCAATAAATTCCTTCAGGTCATGCTGTAAAATTACTTTTATATGTTGATGGATTTGTTTTCAAAGTTTTTTGAGAATTTTTGTTTTCATATTTATAGGAAATACTGGTCTGTGGTTTTCTTCTTTGTGATAACTTTATATACTATAATAGTAATATTGATCTCAGAATGTGGTGAGAGTGCTCTCTTCAGTGTTTTGGAAGAGTTTGTGATGAGTTGTATTAATGTATCTTTCAATGATTTGTAGAATTCACCAGTGAAACCATCTGGGCTTTTCCTTGTGGGTTGACCCAATTTTAATGTGGTTAGCATATTACTTTGTAAGTTAGAATATTCCAGACAGATTTGATTGTAATAATCATGTGTAACCCAGTTAGAGAGAATGCATTTTTTAGGAGTAGGCATAGCATGTGTTAATGCTCAAGTGATGTGAACTTTGCTTACCTAAAAACCATTGAGTTGACTGGGAATGTGGCTTAGTGGTAGAGTGCTTGCCTAGCATGCATGAAGGTCTGGGGTGAATTCCTCAGTACCACATAAGCAGAAAAAGCTGGAATTGGCACTCTGGCTCAAGTGGTAGAGTGCTAGCTTGAGCAAAAAGAAGCTCAGGGACAGTGACTAGCCTGAGTTCAAGCCCCAGGACTGGCCAAAAAACCCCCAAAAGCCAAAAAACCATTGAGTGACATTATCTAAAAAGAAATGTACTATTTGCTCGACTTATGTAACCCCTGTATATATCACCTTTATAATAAAAATAAAAATAAAATCATTGGGAAGCAATGGAAGAAGACAGCATGAGGGTTGTGAGGAAAGTGAGAGGGCAGAAAATAGAGCAGGAACAGTGGGCAGATGGCAGATGGACCCAGACTCAGGGTACAGAATATTGATGAAGGAAATGAGATTGAGAGGAGGCTGGGAGCTTTTCCAGTAGAATAAGGTCTCTTCTTTGAGGGGAAGACAGATTCACAGTAAGATATGGATACATAATGTCAAGACACGTATACTCCAAAGAAAGGGTATGCGGACATCAGGAATTAGAGACAGATGTGGAGAGCTAGGAGTTATGTGGTGTAATGGGGAGAGAAACAGAATGAAAGAAGGGAGACTTAAAGACAGTATAAGATTTACACAGAGATAGGCAGAAGCAAAGAGATAGGCTTTGGAGGGAGACAGATACAGAAACACACACAAACTCCCATTCAGATGGATGAAGAACATGGGAATTTGAGCAGGAGATCTAATCAATTTACAAAAACTGATTGAGAAGAATCATGTATGATGTTGACAGACCCTTTACTGGTTTGAAGTTTTAAGTTGCTTTATATGTTTTTATGGCTTTTCCTTTAAGGTTGCATCTCACTAGGTAGCTCAGTTTGGCCTTAAATTTGTGATCTTTCTAGCTCAACCTCCCAGATCCTTGGATTGCAGCACTACTGCCAAGCTAGTTGTTTTATTATTTTAAAGCAATACACATTTTTTGAAAAATGTACAAAATAAAAATTAAAGATCAGTCTACTTTGAGGTAGCCATTGCTAACAGTTTATTGTGAACCATCTAGAAACACACACCTGGCTGTGTTTGGGAAAACTGTGGGAGTATCTTTGGCTTTATCAATGATTTGGGGTTAGGTGTAGACCATTAGTTTTCTGGGGTAGGGATGCTAAGAGCTCTTCAAGGAAATACATTTACAAACAGCAACGTATTGTGAATTGTGTTCTTTTGAACTTAAACTTTAAGTTCATTTTCTGTGTCAACAAAAAACTACTTTTGAGTATTTTTAATATATACCGATTTTTCCCCCCAGGCTCTAAGTAGGCTTTTTAATAAAAGAAATAAAGGAAATGTGTACTTTGTTTTATTGGATTTTTGTCAAGAATTAAAAAAATCATTTCTTGGGCTGTGGGCGTAGAAGTATAGAGTGCCTTCTTAGTAACTGCTAGGCCTTAAGAACTGTCCCCCCTAAATCCTGTTTTTTTGGAACTTGATAGTATATGAGTGTCTAATATACCCTGAATTACTTTGTGTTGAAGTTGTCATGTACACTGATAAGAGATTTTCTACAGACATAGAGGAGCTAACTACTTTTTTCTTTCTTTTTTAAAAAATTTAATTAATTAATTAATTTATTGCCAATCTTGGGCCTTGGACTCAGGGCCTGAGCACTGTCCCTGGCTTCTTTTTGCTCAAGGCTAGCACTCTGCCACTTGAGTACAGCTCCACTCCTGGCCGTCTTCTGTATATGTGGTGCTGGGGAATTAAACCCAGGGCTTCATGTATATGAGGCAAGCACTCTTTGCCACTAGGCCATATCCCCAGCCCTCTTTCTTTTCTTTTTCAGTGCTAGGGTTTTGAACTCAGGGACTGGATGCTTTCCTTGAGCTTTTTTGCTCAAGGCTGATTCTCTACCACTTGAACCACAGTTCCACTTTTGACTTTTTGGTGGTTAATTGGGGATAAGAGTCTCAGGGACTTTCCTGCCGGGGCTGGCTTTGCATCTTAATTCTCACATCTCAGCCTCCCAAGTAGCTAGGATTACATGTGTGTGTGAGCCTTTGGCGTCTGGCCTGGTTCAACTTTTTACTAGTTATTTTGGAATTGGAGTCTTCTGTACTTTGCTGCCTTGGCTGATCACAAAGTGGGATCTTCCAGATCTCAGCCTCCTGAGTAGCTAGGCATGAGCCACTGGCACCTAGCAGATGTTGTTCTTTATGTTTTCATTTCTGATTGTGTTTCTTGTGCTGCTGGGAATTGAACCTCATGTACAGTTGCCACTGAGTTAGACCCTTAGCTCCAGATTATCTATCACCTATCCATGTATCTATGTATCTAATTATTTTTTACTAGCGTACGTTGGTTATACAAGGGGGATTCATTACAGCATTTCCACACATATGTGCAATTTATTTTAGTCAGTCTCATTCCTTTTATTAATCTCCCTACTCCCCCACCCTCCACCCCCCTGCTTTTTTGTGCCAGTCTTGGGGTTTGAACTCAGGGCCTTGACACTGAGCTTTTTTACCCAAAGCTAGTGCTCTCTCACTTGAGCCACAGCTCTACTTCCAGCTTTTTGGTGATTAAGTAGAGATAAGAGTCTCAAAGACTTTTTTGCCTGGGCTATCTTTGAACAATAGTCTTCAGATCTCAGCCTTCTGAGTTAGGATTACAGGTATCAGCCACCAGTGCCCGACTCTTTCCCCATTTCTTTCTTTCTCTCTCTCTCTCTCTTTTTTTTTTTTTTTTAAATCCGTGGTGGGGCTTTAAGTCAGCCTGGGCACTATCTCTGAGCCTCTTTGTGCTCAAGGCTAGCACTCTACCATGAGGGGTTAATTTGGGCTAATAGTCTTACAGGGACTTTTCTGCCTGTGCTGGCTTCAAACTGTGATCCTCAGATCTCAGAGTCCTTAGTAGCTAGGATTACAGACGTGAGCCACTGGCTCCCAGCTTCTTTCTCCATTTCTTAATTTCCATAGGTTTCATTATTTTGTTTTCATATATGCAAATAAAATTTTATCCCAAGATTTTTTTTTTTGCCAGTTCTAGGGCCTGAACTCAGGGGCCTGAGTGCTGTCACTGAGCTTTTTTCCCCTCAATGTTAGCACTTTACCAGTTGAGCCACAGCTCTACTTCAGACTTTTTTTTTTGTGATTAATTGGAGATAAGAGTCTTACAGATTTTCATGCCCAGCCTGGCTTTGAACTGTGATCCTGAGATCTCAGCCTCTTGAGTAGTTTATTTTAATTAAATTTTATTGACAAGGCAATGTACAAAGAGTGGTACAGTTACATAATAAGGTAGTGAGTACATTTCTTGTCTTATTTGTTACACCCTCCCTCATTTTTCTTTCCCTTCCCTAGTTCAGATAAGCATATATACAATATCCAGTGAACCAAAATCCTATATGATGACCACAGGGGGTACGCCAAAGGAACTTGAGTAGTTTATCTTATAGGCATGAGCCCTGCTTCCAATTTCTGGCTTATTTAAACAACAAAATTTAGCCAAAGTAGGAATGCTTTTTTTTTTTTTTTTGCAGACTAGAAGAGTGTTACAAAATGTTTTTCTTTTGTGAAAAGGCTTTCCACTCAACAGACTGTTAAAATCTATGGATAAAAAATGAAATGCTTTGACAAATAATTGCTACAATACATAATCCAGCTACTTCTTTGCTTTTGTAGTTAATCTCTAATTTTTCATTTGTAAGAGATAGTACCTTAAGGAGCAGACTAGAGCACCAAGAACAGCCCGGTGGGCCAGGGGACTGCTGTATCTGGAGCTTGGAGTCAGGGAGTTGATGTTACTAGGATGTCCTTCCTTCATTCATGGTGCTCATGGGTTTTCTGTCTACATCCCACAGAAAGCATCTACTGGAAGCCTTCAACCATTTTCTTTCTAGCACCTGGCCCAAAGGTCAAAAACCCTACTTTTCTAATTCCCAATTAAAAGAAAAGTTCTTGGTAGTGATTTTTATTGAACTGACTGGGCTCACAGGCCCACTACTGGACGACTCACGGTGACAGGGAGAATGGGACGCGAATGTGCCGAGCTTGGCTGAAGTGACCTTTCAGTGGCCTGGGTCTGAGTACTGTGACTTTATTCACAGATGAATGCCATGAATAGATTGGGATGAAAGAGCAAGTACAATACAGAGAAAAACATAGGTGTTGCAAAGGACATTTTATTATTATTAACACTTTCACATTTGGTAAATTTCCTTATATCAGAATTCTGTTATGAAATTATTGTAAAGATGTAAAGGTCCATATTTTGTGAGAGGCAACAGATTTTTTTTCATGAGTTTTCTCATTTCTCTTGATAGGGTTTTAAATTATAAAGTTATGCCATAAAATTTAAAATAGTTTGGGATGGAGGGAGTGGTAATACAGTAGTTAGCATGTGTTAAAATGATCAGGATTAAATTGTATCTGATGTTATGGTTTTAAAGTTATAAACACAATCAAGCTTACACTGAAAGAATTGATTTTTGTCTGGAGTGTATGACAGTTTGTTATCTTCCTCATATCCTATGGTGTTTAAGTAAACATAACCCAAGTTCAGTGGACTTGTGACTAGTTGTCAACAGTGACATATTTCTGATTTTTAAAATATGTCACTGCTATAAATCACTACTTTGCTAGATTGAACTGCAATCTATTAAAGAACATGGCAGTATTTACTGTAGATAAATGCAAATTTAAAAAGGTTCTGTGTATGAAGGTTTAAATGATTTATTAGCCTTCAGTGCCGGCATGAATCTGAACTTATGTAATGGATTTAGAAAATTTCATTTCCCGTTTGAAGGTTCAAATTTGCATATTTATCCTATAATGCAAGTATCAGAGCTCAGTCAATAGAATACATAGTTAAACTTTATGTGATATCGATAGATACTTGGTCTTTTTGATGTATTATATTTTGCAAACCTATTTTAGGCATAGTGGCAAAATATACTAACTTTCAATTTTTACTGGGTAGTGGAAGAGAAAATCAAAGCAAGAATCTGAATCTGGGGTTGTAATCTCTAGCTGATTTTAGAATTTGTGTTCTGATGAATTTCCTTGCCTTTGAATTTGGTTCTTTTTACCAGTTTGAGTTCTTCTCAGTTAATAAGGCTTTTCCTTTTATTGGTAAATAATCAGCAGAACAATGAGCCCCGTGACAAATCCCTCTTCCTCTCCTTTTTTTTTTTTTTTTTGAGATAGAGTATCACTGTGTTGTTCAGCATGGCCTGGAACTCCTGGGCTCAGACCAGCCTCCTAAGTATTGGGATTATAGGCCTGAGACACCATGCTTGTTCTACCTAGCTTGTATAAATCAAATGTTTTGTTTCCAGACAGTTGTAGATTAGCATATGATTGAAGAAATTATACAGATAAATCCCTTGTATTCTTTCTTTCTTTTCTTCTAGTGGGGAAAATCTTAAACTATGTAATTTGACATCAGTACAATCAAGTTACAGAAAATGCCTCATAGTTACGTAGGAATCCCTCATTATAGCCACATCCACTTTCCTCTTGCTGTGTCCCATCAGAAGCCCTGACAACCATCACTGTGTTTATTTCTATAATTTTGTCAGCTCAAGAATTTTGTGAATGGGATCATATAGGTTTCAGGATTTTTCAGCTAGTTTAATACTCTGGAGATTTGTTGAAATGATTCCTTTTGATGGTTGTGTAATGTGGTATAGTTGCACTTTAGCTCAACCATTTCACTGTTGAAGGTCATCTGGGATCTTTCCATCTTCTGGAGGCCACTAATAAAGCTGCTACCAGCATTTGTTTTTGTGTGAATGTAAGTTTTCATTTCTCTGGGAAAAGTGCCAGGAACTCATTTCACATGTTCGGTTTTTACGATAAATTGTCAAACTGTGTTCTACAGTGGCTATGTGGTTTGCATTCCCACCAGGACAGGGAAGTGGTTTCGTTTATCCAAGTGCTCACCACTAGTTGATGTCACTGGTTGTTTCACTTCTCTTTCTTCCCTTAGGCATTCTGAGCCTTGTGTGGTGACATCTCATTGTGTTTTAATTTGAATTTCCCTAGTGGCTAATGTTGTTGAAGTTTTTTCAGGTGTTTATTTGTTATTTATATAACCTCTTCAATAAATATCTGCTTGTGTCTTTTACTTATTTTCAGAGTGGGTTGCTGTATTTAACTATTGAGTTTGAGAGTTCTTTTTGTATTTTAAGTATTTGTTTTGTCATGTATGTGGTTTGCAAATACTTTCTCCTAGCCTGTAGTTTGTCATTTCATTTTTGGTGAGTAAAAGTTTTTAATTTTGATAAAGCCCAGTTTGTCAGTTTTTTCTGTGGAGCCTGCTTCTTAACTCTTCGCCTAACCCAAGTTGTAAAAATTTCCTGTGTGTGTATGTATATAACTTATAAATATAATATGTTATACATAATGTTATATATATATAGAAACTAGAAGTTTTATATTTATATTTACATTCCTGGTCCAGATTTAGTTTTGTATAAATTCTGATACATGTTTTCCTGTGGGTGTATCTAATTACTCCAGCACCAGGTGCTGAAAGACTCCTTCCTCCCTTGCACTGGTGTGTGCACCTTTGTCAAAACTCACTTGGGCATATTTGTTTGGTTCTATTTCTGAATTCTCTATTCGGTTTCATTGATTTATGTGTCTGTCCTCCTGCCAGTTCCTCACAGTGTTGATTACTGTAGCTGTGTAATAAGTGATTCCTCCCACTGGATCTTTTTCAAGATTGTTTTTGCTGTTCTAGTTCCTTTGCTTTTTTCCATATAAATCCTAATATTTTCTGTGCCTGCGAAAATCTTTCTGTGTTTTTGATCGACAGTGCTAGATCTGTATGTGTCAGTTTGGGGAAAGTTGATTGTACTACAAATGTCAGTTTGTGCATTTAGGTCTGCTTTTATTTCTTTCATCATCATATTACGTTTTTTTTTTTTAAACATCTTTCTGTGCATGTTTTCTTAAATATAACTATCATACACATTTAGCAATTGTAAAAGTTGCTGTATTTAAAATTCCATTGTCCATATGTTCATTGCTAGTATATAGAAATATTGTCTTGTTACCCCTGTGACAAGGTCAGTTCTTAACTGAGTAAATACTTTGTTTCTCCATGAGAAACAACAGTCCATAGGATTTTCTTTCCCTTTTTACATTACTGGGAATTAACATAAGGATTTTTCCGTACTGTCTTTGCTTTGTTTTCTGCTCTGTAAAATGTATTGAGGGACATAAAATTGGAGTTAAGTATTTGTTCATACATGTACTAGAATTTGCCAGTTTATACATGTACTGGGACATGCTCAGACTCTGAGCCGCAGCCCACTTCTGGGTTCGAGGCTCCTCCCAGCCAACGTCCTTCTGTCCTTCCGTCCCTCCGTCCTTTCTTCTGTCCTTCCTGGGCTCAGAGAGTGTCCAACAGTGGGCTGGGAGGTGCCGAGAAAGTAAGGAGCCAGGAGGTGCCTCGTGGAGCTGAGCAGTGCCCGGGTACCTCTCAGGCCTGAGGGGAGCCCGAGCCTGCGGATGGAGGAGGCCTGAGCCCGCACGAGCGGCCCAGGGAAGCCCAAGTCTGGGCCTGCAGAGAATGGAGGCTGGAGCGGCCTAGCTCTGGGACCGAAGGGAGGAGAGGCCTGCAGAGCTGAGGCCTGCTGCGAGCGGCTGGAGAGGAGCAGAGGGGAGCAGAGAGGAGCGGAGAAGAGCCTGAGGCCTGCTGAGGAGCCTGGAGCCTGAGGCCTGTGGGAACGTCCGAAGCCTGGTGCCTGTGGATGCCAGAGCGGACGCAGAGAGCCGAGCAGAGGCCCGTGGAGAGCGGAGGCCCAAGGAGAGCCATGTGGAAAGTGGAGTTCCTCAGAGAGGGGAGAGGCCTATGGACAGGAGAAGCCCATGGAAAGGAAGAAAGGAAAGAAACTCACCCCCCTGGAGGCTGCAATGGCTCCTAGCTCTGGGGCAGCCCGGGGCAAGGAAGATGCAAGCTTACTAATAAAACTCATTTGTCACCTTTAACAGTGCTCCATGGATTTTCTCCCAGAATACAACACAGGACTGCCACACACACAAAAAAATACGCATCACTATTTAAAATAAAATCATCACTATTTTCTTTTTTTCCTTCTCTAAGTAGTCCCTGCATTTGGTTCATGTTTTGTGTCTGTCAGCCTGTGGCTTTGATATTTGTGAGTTTTTCATCTTTGGATTCAACTAACTGCGAATTGGAAACACAGAGAAAAATCCCAATACAGCAAAAATACTGAAAACAATCAAGAACTTTATGTAACATTTACATTGTGCTAGGTTTTATAAGTAGTCAAGAAGTTTCCTCCCTCCCTCCCTCTCTCCCTCTTTTCCTCTCTTCCTGTCTTGGAGCTTTAGCTCAGGGCCTGGGCACTGTCCCTAAGCTCTTTTGTTCAAGGTTAGCGCTTTTTATCACTTTGAACCATAGTGCTGTTAAGGGGGTTCGAGTCCCTCCAAGATTCCACCACTCAGAGACAGACTCAAGCAAAAAGATGGGTTTATTGGGGAAGCAAAAAGCGAACTGACTGGCCAGGGATGCAGCACAGACTCTGGAGCTGAAACTGATACAATGAAAGACAATGAAAAGCAGGCTGACCGGCCAGGGATACAGTGTAGACTCTGGAGCTAACACTGTCCCCTAACAGTCCTTGAGCTGGGGTTTATAAGGGTAAAAGCATAGCACAGATATAGTGGCTTGACATAGGGGGTAGAGCAAGGAACAAACAAGCAAGTTTTATGTAGGAGGTTGATGCAGTGGGTAGAGCAATCAACAAACAAGTCATTTACAGAAGCAGAATTTTGGGGTCAGGTTGATATAATCTACTCCCAACATTTCCTACCATGTTTCCCTAGTCAAGATGGAGTCAGCTGTACTCCCTACAACAGTGCCTCTTCTGGTTTTCTAGTGGTTAATTGAAGATAAGAATCTCACAGTCTTTCTTGCTTGGGTTGCCTTTGAACTGCAATCCTCAAATCTCAGCCTCCCAAGTAGCTAGGATCACAGGTATGAGCTGCCAAAGCCATATGAAGTTGTTTTCTTTTGAGTCTTAAAATTACATGTTGAATTTCCTTAATAGATACTGGGTCACTGAAATTGTATAGTTTATATTGGAAAATTGTGGTAGCTGGTATTTTTTTTTTTTTTTTTACAATATTCCATATCATCTAAGTTGTCAGTTTAGTTGTTTATAGAGTTCGTGTTCCCTTATACTTTTGTTGCTTGCAAGATGTGTAGTGATATTCCTTTTTACTCTTGATACAGGCAATTTGTGTCTTTTCTCTTAGTTTTTATTAGTCCTCCCAAAGTTTATTTTGCTAATTTGCTGGTGAATGATTACAGAGAACTAGCTCTTCTTTTTTCTCTATTGTTTTCTTTCTTCGTGGCCTATATTTTTTTTGTACAAGGTTTTTAAAATGGAAGGTTAGAACATTGATATGATATATCTTTCCTAATACATGCAATTTAATGCTACACCTTTCCTTCTCAGCATTCTTTTAGCTCTGGCCCACAAATTTTGATTTACTACCTTTTAAATTTTAAATCAATTCATGGTATTTTTTTCCCTCCTGGTCCCCCTTCCCCTCAAGTTTTGTAGTTCATTACTAAAATTGTGTCTAGTGAGTATCACTGCTGAATTGTTATCACCCTTTGTCCCAGTGTTTCTGTGCTTCCCCTTCTCCTCAAATCAGATAAATTTATATACAAGACAAAGAATACAGAAATAAAAAACAGTGACAAAAGAGAATAAACCAAAGGAAAAAGAAAGAACTCCAAACAGTACAATAGAAAAGTTCCTTTCCATTTCTTGGAGTTCATTTTTTTTTACAACTATACAATCTTTTTATTAACATTAAAAAATTGAATTTGATTTCCAGAGGAGAGTTTTTAAAGTGTACCTAAGTGAACAATGAGTAATAATAAATAATTATTTTTCTCTTTAAACCACCTCATTTTTTCACAGTTAAATAAATCCAACAGGATTAAATATTCATTAACAAATATACTAGTATTTATTAACATATATGTGCTAAGTATGCATAAACATAATTTTGTGTACATAATCTTCATCCAATGTAATTGGGTCAACCTCATATCAAATAAGTAGTTCTTAAGTACATTAGCCTAGTACTTCTATGTGCCTATTCTGTTGTTCTTCTCTTTATTTTTATGGAAAAGCTTATTGATGTTAGTTCTCTGTTTCCCTTTCTAATGATAACAACATTGCAAAGTTCCTAGCTTCTTTTATTCCTGTGCTCAGTCTTGATGACACATGATAGTAGAATCCTTGGTCAATGATTACTTTTATCACAATAAACTTTGATGAATGTGAAAACACAGATTTTTAAAAAATGCACCAGACCACATTAGGCCTATAGCATCTAGATCTACAATATATAATGGTAAGAAATATTTAAATGCAAATCAAAATGGCATTGAAATTCTACCTCATTTCAGTAAGAATGACTATTATCAAGGAAACTAACAACAACAGATGTTGGCAGGGATGTGGTTAAAAGGGAGCACTACTACACTGTTGAGGGGAGTGTAAACTTGTTCAACCACTCTGGAAAGCAGAATGGAGATCTTGGAGTTCATTTTGATAAGCATCATTTTGTATGCACATAGCTCTGAGCCCTTGGGGTCCTCTCCTAAGAATATCCTCCTTTGTTCTCACTGTGTGGATTAAAAAAAAATTATTTAATTGTCAAAGTGATGTACAGAGTTGTTACAGTTTCATAAGGCAAGTGCGTACTGCTGTTTAAAGTTCCCTTGAGACTTCCTCTTTGATCTACTAGTTATTTAGAAATTTCCAAGTGTTTGGAGATCTTTTCCTCTCTCATGCCCTTTCCCTCTCCTTCTTTCCTCTCTCTCTCCCTCCTTTCTTTCCTCTTCCCTTCTTCCTTCCTTCTCTTTTTCTGGTCCTGGGGTTTAAACTTAGGGCCTGGCTGCTGTCCTTGAGCATTTTTGCTCAAGGCTACCATTCTCCCACTTGATTTTTTAAAAGAATAATTTAGGAATAATTTACTGTCAGTGTATATGTCACTCTGTAATATATTGTTTGTGACTGAGAAAGTTATGACCAATCCATACTTGTAGGGAGGGAGGGAGGGGAGGGTTCAGTGTTGTGTTACTCTGTTGAAGTTCTGGGGAGCTTAGATAAGTGGAGCAAAGTTTTGGGGTCATCATCAGTTTTTCTCAGAGTTTTTAAGAATGCTTACTGGCAGAATCAAAAAGGAAGCTCAGGGGACTCTGGGGCTTATTATTTTTTGAGCTGTATAACAAGTACCAGAAACTATGTGGCTGAAACAGAAATTTATTGCCTAACAGTTCCGTAGGCTAGTGCAGGTTGTTTTTTTTTTTTTTTTTTTTTTTCCTGGGAATTGTGAGAATCTGTTCCATATCTCTTTCCTACTTTCTGGAGGCTTGCCAGTGATTTTTGGCATTCCTTGACTTCATCCTTATGAGACATTCTCCCTGTGTGCATGTCTGTGTGCAAATTTTCCTATTTTATAATTATGTTAGATCAGGGCCTACCTTAATCACTCAGCAATACTCTGTTTTCAAATCAAGTCACATTCTTAACACTAGAGGTTGAGATGTCAATAAATGAAAATTTTTTTGAGGGCCTTGTGCCAGTCCTGGGGCTTGAGCTCTCAGGGCCTCGTCACTGTCCGTGAGCTTTTTTTGCTTAAGGCTGGCTCTCTGCTAGAAGCTCCACTTCTGATTTTTGGTGGTTCACTGGAGGTAAGAGTCTCAGGGGACTTTTTTTCAAATCATGATCCTCAGATCTCAACCTCCTGAGTAGTTAGGATTACAGGGGTAAACCACCCTGCACCTGGCCAACACAGGCATTTTGAGGAACATACAATTCAATTGAAAACAGGTGCATATGGTGGAGTAGTAGTATAGAATGCATCAGTAGCTGTCCAGGAAGCAAATGATCAGGATTAGGTTCTTTGATTTCTCTTTCTAAGCTTACTAGGACACATAGTGTGCTTTCAAGAGTAGGTCAAAATGACAGCATTAGTGAGTTTCACCCGCTCTCCTTTGAGTTGTGGGAAATGTGGGGAAGGTCATCTAGAACAGTGATGGATATTTCCTCTTTCTAAGAAAATGCAACATACACCACCTGTATTAGTTACAGAGAAACCAAAACAGCAGTGCAAAGTAAAAGTGCATTGTTCTTTAGGTAAGAGGTTGGTGGCAGTGGGAGAAGGGCTACTGTAGCAGTTCTGTAATTGTGAGATTGTTGGACTTTTCTACACTTTTTTTTCTTTTTGTCAGTCATGGGGTTTGAACTCATAGCCTAAGTACTATCCATGAGCTCTTCTGCTTAAGGCTTGCACTTTACCACTTTGAGCCACTGTGCCACTTCCAGTTTTCTGATGGTTAATTGGAGATAAGAATTGCATGGATTTTTTTGCCTGGGTTGGCTTTGAACCACAATCCTCAGGTCTCAGCCTCCTGAGTCGCTAAGATGACAAGTGTGAGCCATCAGTGCCCCACGCTTTTTTATTTGAGGAGGTGGCTACTTTAGCTTTTGTCTCCCTGCACGTTAGGCAGTTGCAAGGAGGAAAGTTGGAAAGAAATTTGGTCATGTTCCTTTTTAAATTTTGTTTTGTTTATTTGTTTTGTTTTTGTTGCCAGTCCTGGGGCGTGGACTCAGGGACTGAGCACTGTCCCTGGCTTCTTTTTGCTCAAGGCTAGCACTCTACCACTTGAGCCACAGCGCCACTTACGGCTTTTTTCTATATATGTGGTGCTGGGGAATCGAACCCAGGGCTTCATGTATACGAGGCGAGCACTTTACCACTAGGCCATATTCCCAGCCCTTAATATTTATTAATTTATTTATTTTTTGATGGCATTGGGGCTTGAACTGAGGGTCCTGCACTTGTTAGGTAGGTGCTCCGCCACTGAGCCGTGACTCTCATCCTTTTTGGTATTTAACATTTGGGATAGGTCTTCAGTGTATGCTTCAGTTCACCTGGATTGCAATCCTTATTGGTTCAACAGGGGCAGTTTTATAAATCTTTTGAGGAGAAGATAATTACTTAAAAAAAAAGTGTGACTTTGGTTAGTAACTAATTTTGGCTTTAGGAATTTTACTAGTACAACCATGGGGAAGAAAAATATTTATCATACTCGATTATAGCCTTGACACAAAACTTGTAAGGATTTTTTTGAGTTCTTTGAATAAGATGCCTTAAAATTCCTATAATCGTGTATATTAAACTGTAACCTATAGAAGCATGTTATGCCACCCTGAAGGTTGCTATAAAAATTGTTTATGAAGTTCAGGCCAAGACTAAAATATGTTGAAGTGAAGAGTTTGAAAAATGTTCTCTATAGCAGAGGAGACCAAATCATGCTAAAATGAAGAAAAAGACTATACATCAGAATCGAGGCTACATTATTCAAAAAAAATACAACCATAAAAAAGGTAATAAGATTACATTTTCACATTTCATGGCTAGTAAAGTGCATTAGGCTGCTCAGATATTCATAACTTACTGTGACATTTGGGAAGATTACATTTTGTAGTGCAGAGCCATTACTACAGCTCAGATAATAACTAGCTAGTGCTTGCACCTGGATTATGATCCCTGTCATTGGAAACAAATTTGTGTTTTGAAGGTTGATCAGCTTCAAATAACTATTAGAAAGGGTTAACGTGACATACTGTAGCCCTTCTGCCTGGTTTTAAGGTGCAATAGGTACACATACATACAGTATATCAAGTGTGTTGCATATTTGTATATAATTTCTACCATAAATTTTTCTTTGTACAGCATATTTTATAATATTTAACACAGTAGAAGAATGTTTAAAACACCTGTCTAGAAATTGCTCTTATGTTATAAACTCAATTTTAAAAGCTGGTGAAATATTTGGGGGCTTTTTTGGAAATTACTTTGAAAATTAATTCTTAGCTTCTTGGAAGGGTAGTTACTGAGTATAATATACACAGATCAAAATGAAAAATTGATGTGAGTGATATTAAGGTGAAGGTAAGGTCTCTTTAAGTAAGTTATAACAAAGCTTTTGTCCCATTTCCTTGTATACAGAGAGACATGAAGGGATTTTTCACCCGTTAGAACTCTTTGTATTTTCTTGGCAGTAATTGTTTTACATATACTGGTTGGTTTGTTCATGTTTAATAAAGTCCAAGTGTGGTGTATGTGTATTTTTAGTGCTTTGTTATATCCAGTGGAACATGTTTTATTTCTGGAGTTTGTCTGCTTCACTATTGTGTCTAAGCGATTTTCATGAAAAACTTTTCTCCTGCAGCTTTTGCTTCACCAACTAATTTTGCATTGTTACATATAATATTGTTACATATAATATTGTAGAGAATTTTTAAAAGAAAATTTTAAAATAGCCATAGAGATTTTTTTGCCTTCTGAATTTTTCTCATAATAAGATTACTTGTGCCTGGGAATTTAGTCACTCCTTCATTTTCCATTCTGTCTTCTGCATGGATTGGTAGTTCTCTCAGATCTGGGTCAGATCTTTCTACTGCTAAGATTGACTAGGAATATCTATCTTCACCAGATTTGCAGACTCATGGAGTGACTTTCCTGAGATATGAACAACTCCTTTTAACTTTCCTTAATTTTTGGCAGTGGCTAACAATCATCTTCCACACAAATAATAAAGGATTGTCTGTTTCACCATCTTTCTGTCTTACTATATTGGTTTGTTTGCTTGTTTACTTATTTATTCAATACTGGGGTTTTAACTTGGGACATTATACTTGGTAGGCAAGTGCTCTTCCTATGGAGCTTTGCCTCTCTATCTCCCTTTTTGCTCGTAATTTTTGAGATAAGAACTAGCTTCCTAACTGCATGCTTGAGTGGGATCTGTGGTTTATTTAGATTCTGTCATGGCTAAGATAGCAAGTGTGTGCCACTGAATCTGTGTCTTTGTTAAGAAGGTGTCTCAACTAACCTTTCTAAGTCAGCTAGCCTCGTACTGTGATCCTTCTATCTTCAGCTTCCCAAACAGCTAGCGTTATAGGCAAGAACACTATCACCTGAATTAAAAAAAAATAATCTTGACTCTGTTTCGTTAAGTTTACTTAGTACTACTGAACTGTGGGAGACCCGATCTTCTATCAACACTTTTTGGATACCTAGAAGTTTATATTTTAATTTTACCTGACTAGTGTAATTCTCATATTGTAAACTATCCTAGGACTATTTCACCAGGAGTGTACAGAATAGTCCGTCATGTCACTCCTACCTACTTTGAGCATTGTATTTTATTTTATTTTTGTCAGTCTTGGGGCTTGAACTCAAGCCTGATCACAGTCCTTAGCTTTTTTTTTGCTCAAGGCTAGCACTCTACCTCTTGAACCACGGTGCCACTTTCGGCTTTTTCTGCTTTTGTGGTGCTAAGGAATCAAACCCAGGGCTTCATGCATGCTAGGCAAGCACTCTACTGCTAAGCCACATTCCAAGCCCCTACTTTGAGCATTAATAATGGGAAAAAATAGGTAAATTTTATTTAGTAATTCTTTCCTTTTACATTTTCAGTGTCATTTCTTTTGTGAATTGACTGTTCACATCTTTTTTTCCCTTTATGTTGTTTTTGTTTCATGGTGTATGTGATGTACATGAGACTGGAAGTATATATATATATATATATACACATATATATGTGTATACATGCACATATATATGTCACATGTACATAAATGCAAAGGAAAATTGTAATAAGAAAACAAAGTTTGTATTGTGATTATTATTATTTTTTTGTGTCATTCCTGAGGCTTGAACTCAGGGCCTGGGTGCTGTTCCTGGGTTCTTTTGCTCAAGGTTGGCAGTCTATCATTTGAGTCACAGCTACACTTCCTATTCTTGTGTATGTGTGTGTGTGTGTGTGTGTGTGTCTGTCTGTCTGTCTGTCTGTGTGTCTGTCTGTTTGTTGGGGCTTGAATTTGGGGCCTGTGTGCTATTGCTGAGCAATTCTGCTCAAGGCTAGCATAGCATTCTACCTTACCACGTTGAGCCATAGCTCCACTTGTGGCTTTCTGGTGGTTAATTGGAAATAAGAGTTTCAATGGACTTTCCTGCTTGACTTCGAACCACTATCCTCAGATCTCAACTTCCTGAGCAGCCAGGCTTGGATTACAGGCATGAACCACTGGCACCTGGATTTTTCTTTTTTTAATGAGCCTTTTATTGTACTGGAGGAGATGATTACTTATTGTGAGTCTGAAGTTTAGGAACAAGTTACATTGATACTGAAAGTAGCAATATCCTTAATACGTTTTTGTACACTTTTCCTTTGGAAGCTTGTAGGAGGACAGTTTGATCTGGAGATGAATTTCATTATCCAAGAAGGTGAGAGTATCATCTGCATGGTGGAGTTACTGGAGAAGTGTGACATCACATGCCAAGCAGAAGTCTGGAGCATGTTTACAGCCATTCTGAAGAAGAGCATACGAAACCTTCAAGTTTGCACGGAAGTAGGCCTTGTTGAAAAAGTACTTGAGAAAATTGAAAAGGTTGACAGTATGATTGCAGGTATGACTTTTTCTGTAGTACAGTGTATATGAAGAAATGAAGTTTGAATTTTTGTGTGTGTATGCTGGTACTGGCGCTTGAACGCAGGGCCTGGGTGCTGTCCCGAAGCTTTTTTTGTTCAGGACTGGCACTATCCTTTGAGCCACACCTCCACTTCCAGGTTAATAGGAGATAAGAGTCTCAAGAAATTTCCTGCCCTGGCAGGCTTGGAATCTTGATCCTCAGATCTCAGTCCTCCCAAGTAGTTAGGATTACAAATGTGAGCCTCCAGTGCCTGGTTAAATGCGATATTAAAATATTTAGTGTCATGTAAGAAATTTTTCTGTATGTAGTGTGTACCTGAAATTCTGGTATCCAAACTCTTAAGTGAACCCACGTATTTTAGCTCTTTTAAAAAATATAGGTGGTCTAACTATTTTGTCGTTTTGTTTCCAGATCTTTTGGTTGACATGTTGGGAGTGCTGGCTAGCTATAATTTGACAGTTCGAGAACTAAAACTTTTCTTCAGTAAACTTCAAGGCGATAAAGGACAATGGGTAAAACAAACCTAAATACTTTGGTTTTGAAAGTATTTCCTTGCTGAATATGCTAGTCCATTATAAGTGACTAATACTGCACATGGAGTAAATGTCAGATTGAGGAGAAGAGATCAATGGGAAGAGCATTTATAGGCGCATAGTTACCTCCTTTTGTTTGTGCAATGATATGGAAGTTGACTCCAGAAGGAAGATAGGTTTGTTTGCTTCTGTTTGTGGGTGTCCTTCTCTATGTTTGAAGACAATTTTTGTTTCATTTTGTCCAGTTTTCTAATTGTCTCTGGTGATTTTTAGGTGTAGATTTTACTGTGTCATGTCATGAAGAGGAAGTATATTACTTTGGTTTTGGTTTATCTTCAAATAATGTGTTTAGAATATGCAATTCTTCGTTATTTTGATGATAGAAAATTATGTGTAAGAAAATAATGTATGAATGGTCATTAGTAGTAGAAATCTTACAAAGAGATAAAAAAATCATCTGCATTAAAACAAACATGATATCTAACTTTATATTGACAATGAAACGTATTTTAATGTTGAAAAATAACAAGCTTAGTTTGGGAAATAGGGTTACTTTATATATTTTGGTATTGGGATTTAAACTTAAGAGCTTTATGTTTGCTAGCAGGTGCTCTACTACTTGAGCCATATTCCTAACCCCCTTTATTTTTTGCTGGTCTTGGGGTTTGAACTCTGGCCATGGGCACTGTGCCTGAGCTCCTTTTGCTCAAGACTAGCATTCTACCACTTGAGCCACAGCGCCACTTCTGGCTTTTTTTTTGTGATTAATTGGCGATAAGAGTCTAATGGATTTTCTTGTCTGGGCTGGCTGATTCTTGTGCATAGTAAAGCATGCCTATTTTAAAATATGTGTTTTTGTGGTGAGTATTATGGTTATTGAATTGTTGATTATCTCCATAGCCTCCACATGCAGGGAAGCTGCTGTCTGTGTTGAAGCATATGCCTCAGAAGTATGGTCCTGATGCCTTTTTCAATTTCCCAGGGAAGAGTGCTGCAGTAAGTAAATGTTAATGTGCTGGTCCTGGGGCTAGCTAGAACTCAGGGCCTGTGCTCTGTCCCCGAGCTTTATGCTTAAGACTAGTGCTCTACCACTTGAGCTGTAGCTCCCT
The DNA here is from genome assembly GCF_023159225.1 of Perognathus longimembris pacificus. NCBI lineage: Eukaryota > Metazoa > Chordata > Mammalia > Rodentia > Heteromyidae > Perognathus > Perognathus longimembris. The sequence continues at coordinate 27,005,762 of NC_063184.1, forward strand.
TCCAGCTTTTTTTTGGTGGATTAGAATCTCATAAAGTCCTGCCTGGGTTGGCTTCCAACTGAGATCCTTAGCCTCCTCAGTAGTCAGAATTTCAGGCATGAGCCACCAGTATCCAGCTGTATTACATTAAAGAAAATTGTCTTTAAGTAGTCATATAAAGGAGTTCTAATTCAGCAAGTGTACACCATCTTGATCAGTGTCACTCCTCCCATCATTCTCCCTCATCTCTCCAAACCCACTGACACCCTTTGTATTATGATTTTAACTTTTATTATGATTTTAACTTTTATTAAGCCATAATTTATATACCAGGTAGTCATTGTATTTAATATAAACAATTTAATGTTACTGTGTTTACTGAGTTGTGAAACTCTTACAATCAAGTTTAGAACATTTTCATATCCCCTACACATTATGAATCTCCTTTTTTGTTCTGGACCATTTATTATGCAACATGTGATCTTTGGGGACTTAAAAAATCATTTAGTGTTTTGTTTTTAAGTTTTATCCATTTATAGCTTATATCATCATCCCCTTATCTCTTTTTATGGCTAATATTATTGACAGATATAGTATTGTATGTCACTCTTTTGCTTAATTATCATCCATTAATAGATACTTGATGTTGTTACTTTTGGGGGCTCTTAAGAATAATGCTGCCTGGGACTTTTGTACATAAGTTTGCAGTTGTATTGAGTTTCTACCTAAGAGTGAAATTTCTGGGTCTGTGGTAGTCTTTGTTGAACATTTTGAGGAAGTTCTAGAGTGTTTTACAAAGTTGCTGTATTATTTTATAATGGTAGTGGATGGAGGTTCCAATCAACACTGGTATTTTAGGGTATGGGGCTGGCAATGAGGTTTAAACTCAGGCGTCATATTTGGTCAGCTGTACTGTTTTAGATATACCTCCAGCCCCACTCTGTCTTTCTGATTATAATTCTACTAATGGGTATAATTAGTATCTCATTTTGTGTATGCATGGCTGTGTGTGTATCTTCCACCCCTCCCTTACTTACCTCCCCCTCCCTTCATCCCTTCTCCTTTCATTTCTTCCTGCTAGGCAATTGCTATAATACTGAGCTATATATATAGCACTCCTGACTGATATGTGATGTTGAGAGTCTTTTCAAGTTCTTATTAGCATTTGTATCTCTTCTTTGGAGACTTATTTACTCTAATCTTTAGCCCATTTGAAGTTGTATTTGCCTTTTTATTACTGACTTATATGAGTTTTTTACATTTTTTGGTAGAAATCCTTCATTGGATATTTGATTTATGAATATTTTCTACAAACTTGTGGAATGTTTTTCAAAGTATAGTTTAAAATTTTATGATGTCAAATATATTTATTGTTACTTTTGTCACTTTGGGTTTTGGTGACATAATTAGCAACCCAGGGTACAAACATCTTATACCAGCACCATGTAGTGTTCATTGCTATGGCTTCATAGTACATTTTGAATTTAGTGGTATGAGTCTTCTGGCTTTTATTGCCTTTTTAAAGACTGTTCAGCTATTTAATATCCCTACCATTTTATAATCTATTTTAAATAAAATTTAAGTCAAATGGTAAAATGAGTTATGAATAAAATTTAAAATATTTTATGGAATAACCTTTAATTTTACATGCATGGTTTACAAAACAAACATACTAAGCTGGTTCTTTAACTTTTTTTCATTCTTGTCCATCTTTTTTTGGGGGGGCAGTCCTGGGGCTTGAACTCAGGGCCTGCACACTGTCCCTGGCTTCTTTTTGCTCAAGGCTAGCACTCTGCCACTTGAGCCACAGTGCCCTTTGTGTTTTTTTCTATGTACCTATGTAACTCAGGGATATGAGGCAAGGACTCTACCACTGGGCCATATTCCCAGCCCCATCTTTCTTTTTTCTATTGAAATTTTTTTTTAATCAAATTTCTAGTTTGATATCACCACCCATCTCTTTCATTTGGAATCTCTATGAAGTGGACATGATTTATATATCTTGCATGTTATACTGAATGTTGATAAGTTAGCATCATTATTTCATGTTTTGGAAGATTCAGAAGTTACTAAAAGTCTTCTTTCAGATAACATTTTGCTTTGAGGTATTTTGACCATGACATAAATTTATATAATGTAGTAAAAATGTACATAGCATTGTAAAGTCTCATTGATCTATCTAATACAGTTTTTCATGCAGGTCAGTAACTCAAAGCTTTTTACCTGTAGGCTATTGCATTACCTCCTATAGCCAAATGGCCATACCAGAATGGTTTTACATTTCATACCTGGCTGAGAATGGATCCTGTAAATAACATCAATGTAGATAAAGATAAGCCTTATTTATATTGGTATGTATTTCTATAATTGTTTAGTTTTATTATTTTCCTTTGAAAATGAGAATATTTCAAGGTAAAATGAAAACTTATTTTTCATAGTTTCAGAACTAGCAAAGGTCTTGGTTATTCTGCTCATTTTGTTGGTGGCTGTTTGATTATAACATCAATAAAGTCAAAAGGAAAAGGCTTTCAGCACTGTGTGAAATTTGATTTCAAGCCGCAAAAGGTATGTTATTTTACTACTAGTTACATTAATAAGCTATACTGCCTTTTGAAATACTCTATTTTAATGATATTAGTATACCTGTTATGTTGTTTGCAACAATATTAACTTTTAAAAATTAAAGTGTAAATCAGTGGATAAATGTTAACTTCCCCGATTTGGATCATAAAATGAGTATTTACTGATAGAATTTAAGTGGAAATAGAAGAAGGTGTCAATGGTAATTACTTTAGTAGAGCCAATTTAATATGTGTTTTCTTTTACACTTTAAAATGTAGAGAGATTAAGAAGTGACTGATAAATAGAATGTGTAGTTTATGTGCATTAATGCATAGATGTGAGAAAATACTCAGATTTTTAAAAAATTGGGGCTCGAACTCAGGGCCTGAGCGTTTGTGCTCAAGGCTAGTGCTCTAATATTTTGAGCCACAGCACCACTACCAGGTTTTTTTGGTGGTTAATTAGAGGTAAGAGTCTCACAGACTTTTTTGCCAAGGTTGGCTTTGAATCGTGATCCTCAAATCTCAGCCTCCTGAGTAATTAGGATTACAGGCTTGAGCCACTAAGTGCCCAGCTAATTTTCATATTTAAAAGAATATAATTATGCTAGATCTTTAGATTTAGAGGGATATGTTTGAAATTTTTCATAATAAGTAAAATTATCTAGTGAGCAAGTTCTCATTAGTCAAAAGCCTCCCTGTATAAATATTGTTCTAGAAGTATTAAGTACTGGATTTAATAAAGGTACTTCAATTTTTTTGAGGTTTAATTATTATCTCGCTGCTTTTTTTCCCCCATTATTTTCAACATGGTTGTATTAGGGAGACTCATGATCAATTTTGCTTTTACTGTTTCTGTTTTGTTTTGTTTATTTAGTGGTACATGGTAACTATAGTACATATTTATAACCGATGGAAGAACAGTGAGCTTCGATGCTATGTGAATGGGGAGCTTGCTTCCTATGGGGAGATAACATGGTTTGTCAACACCAGTGATGTAAGTAACAGCATAGTGTGTGTGCAAAAACTAAAGACATGGGATTTTTTAACTTTGAGTTTTTTGTTTTTTTTTGGCCAGTCCTGGGCCTTGGACTCAGGGCCTGAGCACCATCCCTGGCTTCTTTCCGCTCAAGGCTAGCACTCTGCCACCTGAGCCACAGCGCCCCTTCTGGCCGTTTTCCATATATGTGGTGCTGGGGAATCGAACCGAGAGCTTCATGTGTAGGAGGCAAGCACTCTTGCCACTAGCTCATATTCCCAGCCTTAACTTTGAGTTTTAAACCTTGACTATAAACTTTGGAATACCAAAATGGTCAATTTTTGTAATCTGATTTTGCTACTACAGTAATAGAACACAGCTTGTCTTCATAATATTCTTTTTGTGGAAAACTTAACAAAACACCACCACCAACAAAAGCTAAGGAATATGGCCACAAACTCTTCTGCCCATTCCTACTCCTTTTGCATCCCTTGCAACACATGTGTGCATGTACTAACTCATGTGAACTGTAGAGGTCAGCACACTTTATGCTGCACTTTCCCTTTGTCTGTCATTGACTCTGTGGTCTTAGTCCACGGTTTCTTTTCTTTCTTTCTTTCTTTTTTTTTTTTTAACCTGTAAATGAGGATAAAATGCTGTGTACCTCAGAAAATGTTGTGATGATTAAATGTGGTAAGGTTCATAAATCTGTTTGCAGAGTACCTTGTAAAGGATGATACTCAGTAAATGTCAGCAATTTCTCTCTCTCTCTTTTTTTTTTTCGGCCAGTCCTGGGCCTTGGACTCAGGGCCTGAGCACTGTCCCTGGCTTCTTTTTTTTTTTTGCTCAAGGCTAGTACTCTGCCACTTGAGCCACAGCGCCACTTCTGGCCGTTTTCTGTATATGTGGTGCTGGGGAATCGAACCCAGGGCCTCATGTATACGAGGCAAGCACTCTTGCCACTAGGCCATATCCCCAGCCCCAGCAATTTCTCTTTTAATATGTGGAAGAGTGCAAAGAGAAGGCTTACTCATACTATATATTCTTCTAGATGAATTTTTGGCCACCGCATATGTAGAGCTACAGTACTTTTCCTGATTCTTTTTTTGGGGGGGGGGCGACTGGGTGGGCAGTTTCTTGTATACTAGGCAAGCACTCTTGACACTAGGCCATATTTCCAGCGGGGGCAGTTTCTTGAATTCAGGCTTGGGTGCTGTCCCTTAGCTTTTTTGCACAAGGGCAATGCTCTATCACTTGAACCACAGCTCTACTTCTTTTTTTTTTTTTTTTTTTGTTAATTAGAGATAACAGACTCACAAAGACTTTTCTGCCCAGGCTGACTTTGAACTGTAATCCTCAGAGCTCAGCCTCCTGAGTAGCTAGGATTATAGGTATGAGTCACTGGTGCTTGGCTTTTGATTCCTTCTTTTTAGCCTTCACATTTCAACTTAGTGTTTTAGCAGACTTCTTTCTACTCAGCTGGGAAGGAGTAAACTGAAATACTAAGTGAATTATTATTCTATTCAGAAACAGGTTAGACAGGACAAAACATTTATACCAATGCAATTTTTTTTTATTATTCCTAGAAGGTGTGTGTGTGTGTATTTATTTTTTCTTCAAAACCTTCCATTTTCTTCACAGACCTTTGACAAATGTTTCCTGGGCTCATCAGAAACAGCAGATGCTAACAGAGTATTCTGTGGTCAGATGACTGCAGTTTACCTATTCAGTGATGCGCTTAATGCAGCTCAGATTTTTGCTATTTATCAGTTGGGTCTGGGATACAAGGTATGTTACTTACCATTCACTGGGTGTAATTTGTTGTTATACATGGGGGATTTGGCTTGAAAAATTAAATAAGTGTGTCAGGATGACAGGAAACACCACAGTGAAGTTGAAGCAGTCGAGAGAAGTGCAGTGTACTTGACCTGTGTAGGATGTTTTGCAAACCATTCATTAGATTGAATTTTATTTCATGCTTAATTTCTTTGATGATGTCCTAACTTAAAAATTAATCTGTAAATACATTTTATGTGTTATGATATGTGCTTACATACATTGTATAATGTTCAAATCAGGGTAAGAATATCTGTCTCCTCTTGACATTTAGTTGCTCTCTGTCTTTTGGTAGTAATGAGGATTGAGCTCAAGGGCTTATAATTGCTAAGCAAGCATTCTGTCACTTGAGCAAAGTCTTCAGTTCTTAGGCTGTATAATTTTAAGGCACCACTGTCATCTGTGTAGTTTGTTATTCATCTAAACATTGTGTGGTGTCTCACTGTATGAAATAAACTTTGACAGTTGAAAGGAGAAGTACAGGGGCCGGGAATGTGGCTTGCCTCGCATACATGAAGCCTTGGGTTTGATTCCTCAGCACCACATAAACAGAAAAAAAACAGAAGTGGCACTGTGGTGCAAGTGGGAGAGTTCTGGCCTTGAGCAAAAAGAAGACAGGGATAGTGCTCAGGCCCTGAGTCCAAGCCCCAGGACTGGGGAAAAAAAAAAAAAAGGAGAAGTACATATCATTGATAATAGAAAACTTCAGTATTCAGTTTCCAATTATGGGAAGAACAGCCATAAGGAAGACTTATAAGGAAACAGAGGAGTTGAACAATAATGATAATCAAACGTAACAGGCATATTTAGAACAGTCCATGCAACAAAAGTATAATAAACTCGTTTCTTTTTAAGTACACATGGAATGTTCTTCAAGATAGACTCGATGGCTTGATGGTAGGCCACAAGCAACTGTTAACAAATTTAAGATTGAAATAATAATAAGTTCTTCCCCCCATGTAAATAATATGAAAATTAAACATCACCCTCCCCCCCAACCATCAGTGGTTCGAAGCAGAAATCACAAAGAAAATTAGAATGCAAAGATAACAAATCAAAACTTCCTGATTCAGCAAAAGTCGTATGAAGAGGAAAATCCGTGGTATTGATAGGGACTGACATATGGAGGATTTCTCTAACCTGGTATTGTTTGAAAAATCACCTGTTGAAACCTATCTATCTCCTTGCAGTTTCATATCCATGTGATTTGTGTTTAGGCTTTCTTGTGTGAAGTGTATTCTAACTGTGCTCTACTTTATGAACTCACAGGGCACATTTAAATTCAAAGCAGAAAGTGACCTTTTCCTTGCTGAGCATCACAAACTCTTACTGTATGATGGCAAGCTCTCTAGTGCCATTGCCTTCACATACAACCCACGTGCTACAGACGCCCAGCTGTGCCTCGAGTCATCTCCTAAGGACAACCCTTCCATTTTCGTTCATTCACCACATGCACTCATGCTTCAGGTATGAAGTTATGCTTTAAGAATATATCTAATCTAGACCTGGGATGTTCTGTAGCTTCCATCACATGCACAATTGTCACCTTTTAATGTTCTTGTATTTCCTGTTGTGCTTTATTTTTAACTGTGTATTTCTGTTTCAAGGACGTGAAGGCAGTTTTAACACATTCCATCCAAAGTGCCATGCACTCAATCGGAGGAGTACAAGTACTATTTCCCCTTTTCTCACAGTTGGATTATAAGCAATATCTATCTGATGAGGTTGACTTGACTATCTGGTGAGTGCCTCCTTCCACCTTTTTTGTTCTTTTTGAGACAGCATTTCATTGTATAACTCAGCTTGCCCTCAAACTCATCACCTTCCTTTCTCAGCTTCTCTGTTGCTAGAATTACCAACCTGTGCTACCATTCCTGGCTATTTGATTTGAGAGTTACTTTCATTGTTATTGAGCTCCATAATACCTTTCATATTTGCTGTTCAATCAGTATATTTTAAAGATATTTGTGACCTATAAATAATAATTAATCCATATCAATAGTAACCGGCATATCATTAGAAAAAGTGGAAGCTGTAGAAATAGTGTTTTATAATAAAGTTACTGTATTTTTAACAAAATACATTTTGTATACTTTTTTTTTTTTTTGCCAGTCCTGGGGCTTGGGACTCAGGGCCTGAGCACTGTCCTTGGGTTCCTTTTGCTCAAGGCTAGCACTCTACCTCTTGAACCACAGCATTACTTCTGGCATTTTCTGTTTATGTGGTGCTGAGGAATCGAACCCAGGGCTTCATTCATTCATGCAAAGCAAGCACTCTACTGCTAAGCCACACTCCCAGCTCTGTATACATTTTTACCAGATCTAATTTTTGAAATATTTTAAGTTCTTACTTGGCAGGAATTTATTATGGGAATTTCGATGTTCATATTTTAACTTACTATTCGTGTATGTAATTGAAAATCAAATATTTTAGTGGTGTTATTTCAGGTGATTTAGGTTTTTTTAAAGTTAAGTTGAACATTTTTATTTATAAAATTTTATTATCGGTTGTCATGTTTAGTCTTTTCAGGCAGAGGCATAAGAATTTTAAGGTGAATTATAAAACATAAGGTGGATGTCTTATTGATATTCTCACTAATACATATTCTAGATAAACTATTAACTGGAAAAAATAGTTTTATTTATTATTTTAGAAGTTAAAATGAGTTTTATTCTCTTTGATTTTTCCGTTTATGCACAACTTGATGTCTGTTATCAATGTATGTAATTAATGGCAAAATAATTTTCTCCAAATTATTTTTAGGCAAGAAATTATTTTCTTTGGTTTTTGAGACTCTTGTTTTTTTTTTTTTTTGGCCAGTCTTGTGCCTTGAACTCTGGACCTGAGCACTGTCCCTGGCTTCTTTTTGCTCAAGGCTAGCACTCTGCCACTTGAGCCACAGCACCACTTCTGGCCACTTCCTATATATGTGGTGCTGAGGAATCGAACCCAGGACTTCATGTATATGAGGCAAGCACTCTTGCCACTAGGCCATATTCCCAGCCCCCTTTTCTTTGTTTTTTAAAATGTAATTTTGTTATTATTTCATGTTTTTCTAAAAAGGAACACGGTGTCAAATGTGTTTACATTCCTAGTATTTGCCAAATGTATTTTCATTCATGTATATTTGTGTTGTTAGTTTCCTGTGGCCATCCTCTAACTTGATATTTCCTCTGTCTTATCCTTCAGAGTGGAGGGATTATAGGTTTTCACTATCATGCCTAGATTCCTTCCCTAATTTGATTGACTGATTAATTGATCTCTCCCTCTCCTCCTCTCCCTTGCTCTCCTTCCCCCCCCCCTTTCCTTCCATCCCTCCCTTCCTCTCTCCCTCCCTCTCCTTCTTTCTCCCTTCCTCTCCCTGAATTTTCAGCCTGGGGCCTGTCCCTGAGCTCTTTTGCTCAGGGCTAGTGCTCTGCCACTTGGAGCCACAGCTACTTCTGGTTTTCTGGTGGTTAATTGGAGATAAGAGTCTCATAGACTTTTCTGCCTGGACTGGCTTTAGATCTCAGCCTCCTGAGTAGCTAGGATTACAGGCATGAGCCACCAGCGCCCTGGGGTTCCTAGTCTAATTAAAAAAATTAAGCTGGCTTAATTGTTTCATAGAACAGGCTTGTAACTTCTGTTTACTTTAAACCTTTTTAAGACTCAAAGATTACTACTTTCCTGTTGGCAAAATGAACAAATTCCTTAAATTACTGCTCAAGGACCCCAAATTTGTGTCCAAGTTAACTTTGATCTCTTCATGTATTCCCTGCTTAGTTCATACTTGCTTCACTGGAGCTCCAGCATGTGTTGAGGAGTTAAATCTTAGTCCATTGGCTGTACATTTCCTCCCTTTAGTCTCAAATTCTCCAAACTTAATATATTTGCATTTACGCCTTCATATACATTTATTAACCATTTCTATTATTTATTTTTGGACAATGTTCATTTTTCTCTATATAATGTATGTTCTGTTCTTTTGAAGTTATTCACTTATTAATGTTTGTGATGTAGTATTTCAAATAAGTATTTGAGTGAGTCGTAGTCTTACACTAAAAATTCAGTTCTGAAATAGTTCTAGAGGCAGTTTTAGTAAAACTTTAATTTCTTTGACATAGATATGGAGAACTTGTTTTGTTTCTGTTGTTGCTGGGGATTGAACCCAGCGCATGTGCTGTACAAATGTTCTACTTGGCCACACCCCAGCTCTAAAAATTTTATTAAAAGATAAATTGGAGTCTATGTGTATCTAATTTTATTTAATAAGATACGCTGCTTCAAATCACTACCTTTTTCTTTTTCTAGTACAACCTTGCTGGCTTTTATCATGGAGTTGTTGAAGAACTCAATCGCTATGCAGGAGCAGATGCTTGCCTGTAAGGGCTTCTTGGTAATAGGACATAGTCTCGAAAAGGTAAGAAACATTTTATGATTCTGATCCTTAATTTGTGAGTCGTGCCCTTGTTGTCCTAAGTGGTTCAGAAATCTATCTGTAAGTTTGTCTCCTTGGCTATAGCAGAATGGTAAAATGAAACTGTTTTGTTGTTTTACTTTGCCTCTATTTCTCTATTAATGGAGTGTAGTAGTGAGCTTCACGCCATCTTTAACTTTGAGAATAGTTTGTGGCGCAAGTCTTTTTCTGGTGTTGACAGCCTGTAATTTACTTACCTTGTCTCGAATTAGTATTAACCTTTAAACCACTTTCTTTTTGCAGTCTTCCAAATCCCATGTCAGCAGAGCAGTACTTGAACTTTGCCTTGCGTTTTCCAAGTATCTGAGCAATCTGCAGAATGGGATGCCCCTACTCAAGCAGTTGTGTGACCACATTCTTCTAAACCCTGCCATCTGGATTCACACCCCAGCCAAGGTAAGGCCTCTTTTTATTTTACAAAGTTTTAGTGCTTGAGAAAAGTGATAATTACCAGAATTTTCTTTTATCCTGTTATAGACTACTAGCATATAAGGTTTCTGTAGATGACCTTTACCTGCTTTCTTGCTTTTCAGGAAAATTTGTAAGTTTTCTTCCTGCTTTCCTTCTTTCTTTTTTCCTTTCTTCCCTTTCTCTTTCCTTATTTCCTTTCTTCTTCCCTCCCACCTCTTTCCCTTCCTTCTTTCCTTCATGCATCCATGTTTACTATTTTTAAAAGTAGAGCTATGGTCTTTGTTTTCTTGTGGTAGATGTTTTATTTGCAAGCGATTTTGTTTATTAAATATGAATCAAAAGTGGGGAATTCCAGTGCAAATATCAGTGGTAGGTCTATTCTACTGCATATGTATAATATGTATATAAATACATGTACATTAAATCCCATCTTAACAAGTCGCTTGCTCTCATTCTTTCTTCCTCTTTGCACTTTGCCTCTCCAACATTGTGATGAACTCTGCATTTCATTCTTAGAATTAGAGCTCACATTTTTCTTGAACGCATGATAACTGCTTTTAATCACTTTAATTTGACATTCAAATTATTATGTCCTATTTGTACCAAATAACTTTTTAGTACCATGGCAACAAACTAGTTACTTTTATGTGGATATAAATACATTTTTGGTAAAGTGTATGAACAAAAACTTTTAACAAATCTGCATGTATCGAATGTTTCTAAGAGTGGCAGAATTAAGGTGAACTTGAAAACTTTGTATCACATTACGAAATTATATCCATGTTATTTCATACCCAGTATGTTGCCCTCTGCTTCCCTTTCTGTCCCCTTGCTGTGCCTGTCATTGTTTAGATTGGAATAGCACATACTCATTCTAGTTGTCAGAAGAAAATGTCTGCTGCCTTTCTTGCTTTTCTAGAGTTATGTCTTATTTTTAGCTGGTCTTTTCAGATGTTGAAGAGAACTGCAGCTGCTGATTCTGATTGCCATTTGGAAATAATCAGAGGAGGCAGCTGGAGCTTGCAGCTTTTTATCTCCAGGTTAAATTTGACCTCTTTCTTTTTCATGACCTTCAGTCTTATTTCTTTTCAGTGATTGCTTCAAGTTACTTTAAAAATTTTTGCCTAGACTCTTTCTGGTCTTACTAAACAGCATATTTGTAAGGCATTGTGTCTCTTTTGAAGTGGTCAGAAAGCCTCTTATTAGATACTTAGTTGTTGGGAGAATATTTTAAAAATTTCATCATATGACATATTTATTATTGCACTTTATTTCTTACCTTCTACTTTTTAATAACTTTCCTTAATTTCCTTTTTATAATTTACAATTGATTTGATGATATTAAACTTTTTTTCTGTCGCAGCTGTCTGCTTTGTATGTCCATGAGGAGTTTTATTTGCTTTTACTTTATTAGAAAGGTAGTTATAACAAAGGACAGATCCACATTTTTATGCAACTTGAAGGTCATATATAGTTTTCCAAGGTGGTAAGAGCTCTTTGAGAAGAAAGGATACAGTATAATGCATCCAAAACTAAGTTCAGAGTCTTGGAAAGAGCCCATGTTGATGAGTGCTCATAAAATTTAAGCTTCATTAGCTTCATAGTAAGTCCATCTGTGGTTACTAATTTGAAAGTATAGATACATGGACCAGCCTTTGCTTTTGGAAAAGCGAACAGTGATTTATAATGTTAATTTATCTTAGATCTGCTAAGAGGCAATTTTTAGTGGCCTTACTAGAATGTATGAATTTTATTATCTACAGTGGTTCTTTGTTGGCTCAGCAGTTGTTTGTTGAGTGAGTGTTGCAGGCTGGACTCTGTAGGTACTGTAGAACTAGACAGATGTGGTTCTTACCCTCATAGAATGTGGACCTAGAGAGGAAGACAGATGTAAAACTATTGTGTGGTTGTTGGAGGAAGATTTGTGCATAATTAACACTTAATCCTGAAGTCTTCAGTTTCATTTCTTTATGTACCTATTAAGTGGTATTTTTTTTTTTTATTTTACCACAGTTTTTTTTTGGTCAGTCCTGGGGCTTGGGACACAGGGCCTGAGCACTGTCCCTGGCTTCTTCTTTTTGCTCAAGGCTAGCACTCTACCTCTTTAGTCACAGTGCCACTTCCAGCTTTTTCTGTTTATGTGGTACTGAGGAATCGAACCCAGGGCTTCATGCATGCTAGGCAAGCACTGAGCCACATTCCCAGTCCCACAGTATCATTTTCAATAGATGTTTTCCAGTTCTCTCTCACTGTCTCTTGTCAGTCATGAGGCTTGAACTCACAGCCTGGGGTCTGATGCTGAGTTCTTTTGCTCAAGGTTATCACTCTATCAGTTTGTGCTACAGCACCACTTCAGGTTATCTGGTGGTTAATTAGAGTAAGAGTCTCACAGACTTTTCTGCCTGGGCTGACTTTGAACTGTAATCCTTATATATCAGCTTCCTGAGTAGCTAGGATTACAGGTGAGTCACCAGGGCTCATCTAGTTTTCTCTGACTGACTTTTCACTTCTGCCAGAATTCTTACATGTTTTTGGCATTCTGCCTTCATCAGGTAATTTCTTAGCCCCAAAACTTTAAATATATTATCATTGTTTTTATTTTTAAATTAGTTGTTGTTGTTATTATTATCATTAGCCAGTCCTGGGGCTTGAACGCAGGGCCTGGGCACTATCCCTGAGCTTCTTTTGCTCAAGGCTACCTCTTGAGCCACAGTGCCACTTCTTGCCTTTTCTGTTTATGTGGTACTGAGGAATTGAACCCAGGGTTTCATGCATACTAGGCAAGCACTCTACCATTAATCCACACTCCCAGCCTTTCATTGTTTTTAGAATAAAGTAGTCTCTTATCTAGCCTTATATCTTCATAAGGACTCATAAGCCCTGCACCAAAGATTTCTTATTTAGAAACTCAGTGAATAGGCATGTTCCTGAGAGCAGTGGTATTCATTCTTGGTTGCTGAATCAATTTGGGGAAGGTTTTAAAAACAAAGACAGAGATAGACTCCTACTTCCTTCCCTTAGGGTCTTTGGCACAGATGAGTTTGAGAATCGTGATTCTAGATGTAGGGAAATCTTTTATTTCAGTTCCCAATTTCTTTTTTACAATTCCCTTTCCTTCTGTCTTCCTAACCTGACTCTTTGTCTTCAAAGCCCATTTTAGTACTACTTGATTAACGAAGGTTTTCTTCACTGCTTTAGCTTATCCTACCTGGTTTCCTTGTATGCTGAATTCACAGTATTTAATTGCTCTATGCCATGTAGTTGATTATGTTTTGCCTCATGACTTTTTTGTTTCTATATGTTTATTATGCTTGATCTTTTGTTTAAATTCATAACCAGTGGGGCTCCCAGCTATAATCCTAGCTACTCAGGAGGCTGAGATCCTAGGATCAAGGTTCTCAACCAGCCTGGGCAGATAAACCCTTGAGACTCTGCCTTCAATTAACCCGCAAAAAGCTGGGAATGTAGATGTGACTTAAATGGTAGAGGCCAGCCGTAAGTGAACACGCTAAGGCAGAGTGTAAGGCCTTGAATTTAAGCCTCAGCATCGGTCAGCATCACCACCCCTAAAGTTAAAGAGTAAACAAAAATAAACTAATGTTTAATTCTTACATTAAAAAAAATGGAATATCCATTCCCAGAGCAGCCCAAATAACGGATGCGAGGAAGCCACAGGTCCTCCAAAGCTGGCCTGGCGGTGGGAGGAGTGCGCAGATGCCCAGGGGCCACACTCACGGATGATTCAGAGAAACCAGGCGGGAGCCACCAGCCTGCAGGCACCCGGGATGCACACAAAGCACTCGGTGTCACAGCATGCCCAAGTGGAATTTTCCAAGTGGCCTTGGTTGTTTTTTTTTAAAGGCATCCTCCAGTTGCCTGCTGTTGCTGTCGTCCAAGAACAAAGCCTGACTTTTTTTTTTTCTCTAATCCTGGGGCTTGAACTCAGGGCCTGAGCACTGTCCCTGGCTTCTTTTTGCTCAAGGCTAGCACTCTACCACTTGAGCCACAGCGCCACTTCCAGCTTTTTCTGTGTATGTGGTGCTGAGAAATCGAACTTAGGGCTTCATGTATACGAGGCGAGCACTTTACCACTAGGCTATATTCCCAGCCCTAATTCTTACATTTTTAACTGTTGTTTCAGCTATTGAGGGATAGCACATGTGCCAATATATTCCCATAATACAGTGCGGTTGTGTGTATAGGTAGTTGTAAATATGTCTGATTGAAATAAAGAGATTAAGAATTTGGGCCATCATAAGGAAATGGAATGACTTGGAAAAAATTATACTAAGTGAAGTGAGCCAGACCCAAAGAAACATGGACTCTGTGGTCTCCCTCACAGGAAATAATTAGCCCAGGTTTAGACTAGTCACAGCAGAGGATCACAAGAGCCTAATAGCTATGCCCCCATGAATGCATAAGATAATGCTGAGTGAAATGAACTCCATGTTATGGAAACGAGTGATATATCACTGTTGTAATTACTTTCAACATGCCATGTGAAACCATAGCTTCTGTTGTTGATGATCCTCTTGTATCCCCTTCCTGTGGTTGTACCTGCACTATCACTGTATCTTATCTGAGTACATTGGAAACCGTGTATACTGGTATTAGAACTAGGAAAGTGAAAGGGAATACCAAAATCGAGAGACACAGGATAAAAAGACAAAGGACTACAAAAGCAATACTTGCAAAACTGTTTGGTGTAAACCAACTGGACAACTCATGGGGGGAGAGGGAAAGGGGGAGGTAACAAACAGTACAAGAAATGTATCCAATATCTAATTTATGAAACTGTAACCTCTCTGTACATCACTTTGACAATAGAAAAAAAGAATTTGGGCTATGCCACTGTTCTACTGATGCAGGGACAGATAAATTGGGTCTGTACAGTACACGTATGTGTATATGTGTATATAATATAATATTCCCCCTAAACTATAGTGGGTTTCCTAAGCCTCACTTTTAGATAATTCAGGATCTACCATTTTGACTAGGTAGGATTACTAATTGAATCTTAAGATTGTTTATTTGTAGGGTATCTGATGGCTAGGTACCTGATTTTTTTCCTTAAAGGAATTGCAAAATAACACTGTAATGTCCAATAGGTTTAAAATTGAAAATACCGCCAAGGAAGGTACCATAACTGTTCATTGGTAATGGTTAGTAGGCCAAGGGGAGAAGTATATGTGTACTTAAAATTTGTTTAGTTTATAAAATGTATCTACTCACATTAAAATGAAAAAAAGAATTCATGACTTCCATGAATTTTCATGAAAATGAAAAAGGTTTCATTTTCATGAATTTTCTTGAAGAAGAAAAAGTCCTGATTTTATGCTGCTCTAAGTACTGGCATGTGGTGTTGGGAGAATATTAGAGTCATTATTTCACTGAAACTTTTCAGTGGTGGGATAATACTTATATTCTTCCTCTTATATTATAAAATTAACGTAAATATAAATTATGAGGATAGTTTTGAGTCATTCTAGCCTCCATTTTTTGCAAAATAAAAAATTCTAGTTTTTAAACAGATTTATGCAAAGTATCAGTTGCAAAAATTTGGTACTTTTTTTTTTACTTTATAATGCTAGTGTAAAAAACAATTACCATATGTACTTTTAAGAATTTGGAATGTGGTGTGTTTGCTTGTGTGTCAGTGCATGCTGGTGTCTAACATGTTGCTGTCATGCTTAGCATTTTACTTTTCAGAAAATATCTGGTACAGCTAGAGCAGCCTAAGAGTGTTACTGGGAACAGTAAAATGCTAGTGGATGTTTTTTGTTTTGCTTTGGTCCTGGGACTTGAACTTGGGGCCAGGGAGCTATCCCAGACCTTTTCTGTTAAAAGCTATTGAGCCACTGGTCCACTTCTGGCTTTCTTGGTAGTTAATAGGAGAAAAGAGTTTCAGCAGTTTTCCTGCCTGGGATGGCTTTGGACTTAGATCTTAGCCTCCTGAGTAGCTAGGATTACAAGTGTGAGCCACTGGGGCCCACTTTTCAATGGGTGTTTTTGATGTAAGCTCTTCATTTTGATTTTGTAGGTTCAGTTGATGCTCTATACATACCTGTCCACTGAATTCATTGGTACTGTCAACATATACAACACTATCCGGAGAGTTGGAACAGTGCTTCTCATCATGCACACACTGAAGTACTACTACTGGGCAGTGAATCCCCAGGACCGGAGTGGTATCGCCCCCAAAGGATTAGGTATATCATTTCTCTCCAAATGTTCGGTTACACATCTGGCCAAAAGTTTTAAACATATAATAAGCTATTTGGGTAGTTAAAAATCTCATTAGGACAAAGTTTTATATTCTTAGCGAAAGTTTTAACAGTTTGTTCCAAATTGTGGTTGCTACCAGTTAATAATCTGCTACTGTGTGGACCAATGCTACTTGCACTCATGTGAGTTATTTGGGGAACAAATACGACTAGAGCAGGAAAATTTTAATTTGTAACTGGTATTGATGCTGACATTGTCCATCACCATGAGAGTGATTGAAAATAATGTTTTGGAGAGAGAGATTTCTTACACAAGTTGCAAAGATGGACTTCTAATACAGAAGTAATGAAATTGTAAAATTTTGGTAGTAACTGCTGTTTACTCATGACTAACTTACTCAAACATTCCTAATGTCATCACATTCTGGCAGGAGTGAGAAGAAAACTTTGTAATTTTTGCAAAACCTACTTTCTACTGGCTCATAGAAAACAGCAGAGTTAATTCGCTGATAGAAAGTGGCAGTTGCACATACAGCTTGGTGCATGAGTTCGGAATACAGCTGTAGAAACACATTTTTACTGGTTCTTTTTGTTGTTGTTGTTGATTGTGGGGTTTGAACTCAGGGCCTGGGCACTGTCCCTGAGCCTGTTTGTGCTCAAGGCTAGCACTCTACCACTTGAGCCACAGTGCCACTTCCAGTTTTTGAGTGGTTAATTGGAGATAAGCTAGTGGAGACTTTTTGGTCCTGTCTGGCTTTGAACCGTGATCCTCAGATCTCAGCCTCCTGGTAGCTAGGATTACAGGCATGAGTCTCTAGCCCCCGGCTTTACTGGTTGTTATATCTCAATGGTTCACATATACCTTCCTTTGTAGTTGCAAGCAGCTAGTTCATCGTCACGTCTTCATAACCTCACACTAGCAAAAGAGTATTTTCCTGTATCAAGTATTTTCAGCAAGTGTCTATTTTAATCTCTGCTCCTCATTGTTTTTGATTGATGCTGTGGCTTTCTCCATGGCAGTTATTAAACTCATGGCCCAGATTTGGAAGTATCCTCATCTTCACTCACATGAACTGAGATAAGGATGAGTCAATCCCTTGATAGAAATTTAAAGACTGTTGCTTGATATAAGAAAATAGGTGATGGGGTATTTAACACTATACATCTCAACTGTAGTCAAAGACTTTGTCAGTTTAATGACTTAAAAAGGCAGATTTCATACTTTCATAGTATATTTTATGTGACCTCCAAAATAAACTTAGTTTATTCTCAAATCATATGGTAGCTGTAGTTTAGAAAGCCATATGAGATACTTAAGTTGGCAGGGATGTAGCACATCTAGAGCCAGGTGAGAACTTACTGATGATGATTTCATGGTGCTCTAGGAGTATAGTATACTGCTCTGGGTTTTGTGTCCTGGCCTGCATTTCACAACTAAGGAATGATGTTGGGAAAGTCTCAAACTTCAAATGAGAGAGTTGTGATTCTATGCCAACTCTACATCCTGTTCTTTGTGTAGAAATCATGTGGAAGAGATTTTAAACAATTTTCCTCCTATTTTAATTGATCTGTCTAGGGTCATGGTGGTCCTGTACTTAGGTGGTCTAGGAACTAGCCGTAAATAGTCATTAGTGGGGGAAAATAGCAGAATGTATGAGTCAAACAGGTACCTAGTTTAGGATCCTATAACAATGGGTATTTGGTTTCAAAAGCTTTCTTCTTGGGATTATATGTTTGAGACATGAAAATTGACTTAATGTGAGCCACGTGTGACCAAGGACTTTTCCAGCCACTGAAGTAGATGGCAGATCAGTCACCCTAATGTTTTCCTTCTTCATAAATAATACTATATGTTGAAACATTTCTTTGAGATTTTGTTGTAGTTTTTGCACAATGTAAAAACAACAGTATAAAAAGCTGTTTTTCATACTAATGTTCAAAGTTTGTATTTTTTTATGGTAAACTTCTGTTACCTTTCAAAAATCCTTCAAAAGAATAGCTTGTTTTTGAAATCCTTTGGCGTACCTGTAGTACAAGTAGATGCCTTTAGTGTAGTTTCAGAATAATCTGTATTGTACATTTAGAATATTTTATATACAATTGCAGGTGAGATTGAATGTCTTTTATGAGGCATAAAAAGAGGAGTTACTCTTTAGAGGGCTGACCTATACATTTTGTATAAATAAAAGGAAAAGATATTGAGAATAAGAATTTTATACTTTTGATGTCTGTAAGGTCTTTGAATTACTAAGTGTATTGTGTGTCTCTTAAAGATGGGCCACGACCTAGTCAAAAGGAAATACTTTCTCTGCGAGCATTTTTGCTGATGTTCATTAAACAGTTACTGATGAAGGTGAGTTGACATTTCTTTATCCTGTTTCCTGCTGTGTATTGTAGCTGGTAATTTTGCATAGAAAGATTGATTGATTGATTGTACTGAGGGTTAAGCCTAGGTCATCCTACATACCAGGCAAATCCACTGCCATTTGAACCATATCCCTAGCAGTTTTGTTTTTTTTTCTAGTCCTGGGCTTGAACTCAGGCCTGGGCACTGTCTCTGAGCTCCTTTTGTTCAGGGCTAACACTCTACCTCTTGAGCTACAGCACCACTTTCAGATTTTTCTGTTTGTGTGGTACTGAGGAATCGAACCCAGGGCTTCCTGCATGCTACACAAGCACTCTACCACTAAGCCACATTCCCAGCCCTATATTTTGTTTTTGAGGTAAGATTTCTGTAACTTTTCTCAACTGGCTTCTAACTAAAAATTTTCTTGCCTCTGTCTCCCAAGTAGCTGAGATTACAGATGTGACCCATATTTATAGGTATATGTATAAAAGTCACATTCTATATAGAAAAGCTGTCTGTATTTAGATGAGTGGTAGATTGAATATTTATCATAACTTAATTTTTGTCTACTTTAGAATTCTGTGGCTTTATCAGTCTTTCATGTAAATGGGTAGCAGTGTTAAGTCTCTTTGATTTCTATAGTCTTTTAGGCTGTATGTCTTTAGTTGTTTCTCAATAAATCTAGACTATTATTATTATTTTTGCTAGTCCTGGGGCTTGAACTCAGGGCCGAGGCACTATCCCTGAACTTCTTTTGCTCAAGGCTAGCACGGTATCACTTGAGCCACAGCACCACTTCTAGCATTTTCTGTTTATGTGGTACTGAGGAATCGAACCCAGGGCTTCATGCCTGCTAGGCAAGCACTCTACCTCTAAACCACCTTCCCAGCCCCTATATTATCTTTTTAGATTTATAGCAGCTGAGCACTTTGACCAGTTGGTGCATATTGTTACCCTTTTAAAATGTTTTTCATGTATGAACATAAAATACTTGTATTATATTTCCAAAGGATTCTGGAGTAAAGGAGGATGAATTGCAGGCCATTCTTAATTACCTACTGACTATGCATGAGGTAATGCTTGAATTTCATATTTTTGGGTTTTACTTTTTGGAGCTGCATTGTAGGCTTTTAAAAATGTAAACATATAAAAAACCTTCAATAACTTAGTTACTGTGTTGGAGAATAAAGTCCTTTTTTAACAATTAAATCTTAAATTTTTATCTAAGTAGTCTGAACATAATCATGAAAGGCTTTCAATGTTCTTATAATTTGATTTCACTGAGTTATTACTGAAATGCCAGAACCTACTTTTAATGTATGTCCAGGAATTAGTGGAAAAAAGATTTTGAAAAAGGCTAAAAATGATTAGCTTTAAGCTTGTCATCATATGGAGGGACAAAGGATGAACAAATGCAGCATGGTTCTCGAACTAGATTGTATGTTGAGAATGAATAGAGCTGGTGGGAGAGCGTGCAGGAAGGGGTGACATTATCCAAGAAGAAATGAACTCATTGCCTGATGTATGAAACTGGAGTCCCTCTTACATCACCTAACAATTAATAAAAAGTGAGATCTTGGGCCTCTTTGGAAAGAAGAGTCTTAAGGTAGTCTTCACACCGATTATTCATATTCAAATTTTCCATTTGTAATGGGATTTAAAATTATGTGATTGAAAGGGAGGTTGAAACTTAAATAGGCTCAAAGATCTGCTTTTTTCTTCCTTGATTTTTTTTTTTAGCACTGAAATATATACCAGATGTAATCTTACTAAATCTGGTTAAGGTATAAATAAATAAAATTTAAGAATTGATAGACCATGATATCACATTTTAATTGATAATTTCAATTTCCATAATTGTGAATTAATTTTTTTAGCAAGTGAAATACTGACTCTTTAATTATTAATACTTGAGGACTAATGATTAGACCTGTGTTAATAGGTATATACACAAATGACTTAAATTTGTTAATTAAATTTTATTTGATTGAAGATAGCTCATGATTATGATTATTTTCCCCTTGAATGCTGTGTTCTGGTTTGTAGATATTTTTCCTAGCCAAGTCTAATAGCTTTTAAGATGAAATGCCTAGTAATCTGTTATTTTAGGTGATTATGCCTTTTATTAACTTTAAGGAAGTAAACAAAATACTTCACAAGAGATAAAGTTGTAAGTCACAGTGGCCCCTGCTTTCTGTCAGTCTAGTAAATAGAGTTCTTTCAGCCCTCTCTATGAACACTTTTCCAAAATGAGCTTACAAGTGACTTCCCTAGCAGAAATTTCAATTCCTAGTCAGAGCAGCAACCCAGTGAACAAACCTGTGGTAGCTCCCCCTATACCCTTGGCGCCTTTGGATGGGAGGTGTCAGTAATGCCCAAGGGGCTCTTGTGATATGCGTACATCATGAAACGGCCAACAAAGATATTAGGATTTTCATGAAGCCTTTTGAAGTCCAGAATTCATGTATTCTAGTGCTGATATTCTGTACTGTTTCCAGATTCTATGGCAGAACAGTATGTTGACTTAGTAAACATGGACCACTGTCCCCTTTAATATTTATGATAGAGGATATGTAAGAAAAAAATATATCCTCAGTGCTGGGAATGTGGCCTAGTGGCAAGAGTGCTTGCCTCATATACAATGAAGCCCTGGGTTCGATTCCTCAGCACCACATATATAGAAAAGGCCAGAACTGGTGTTGTGCCTCAAGTGGCAGAGTAGCTAGCCTTGAGCAAAAAGGAGCCAGGGACAGTGCTCAGGCCCTGAGTTCAAGCCACAGGATTGGCAAAAAGAAAAGAAAAATATATTCTCCCATATGTTCCTTCAAAACTAGTCTCTTAGGAGGCAGAGTAGATAACATATTCTAGGTTAAATAATTTGGGGAAATAAAATCAATGGACTGTCAGTGGACTTACTGCATTTATTGGCATATTAAAGGCACTTACATGCTCCTGTTTCTCCACTCCCTTACAGACTGAACCCAGCTCATGCTCAATTGCTGTACCATTCAAACTGTGACTCTAGCCCTTTTGTTTTGAGGCAGTGTATTGCTAACTTTGCCTGTGTTGGTTTTGAATTGATCACGATATCCTCCTGTCTTGCCTCCTGAGTAGTTGGGATTACTGGTGTGCCCCATCATGCTTCATTTTGATATGCTTTTCTATCATAGAACAACTCAGCTTTTCCTTTATCCAGTTTTCTGATATATAAGCCTTTCTTAAAAACAAAGCAAAAAAAAACCTGTGCTCTACATCACTGGCCATAAAGGAAATGCAAATCAAAACAACATTGAGATTCCATCTCACCCCAGTAAGAATGTCATATATCAAGAAAACTAACAATAACAGTTGTTGGAGGGGATGTGGCCAAAAGGGAACCCTACTTCATTGTTGGTGGGAATGTAAACTGGTTCAGCCACTCTGGCAAGCAGTATAGAGATTCCTCAGAAGGCTAAATGTAGAATTCCCCTATGACCCAGCAACCCCACTTTTGGGTATTTATCCAAAAAACTACAAACAAAATCAAAGTAAAGCCACCAGCACAACAATGTTCATTGCAGCGCAATTTGTCATAGCGAGAATCTGGAACCAACCCAGATGCCCCTCCGTAGACGAATGGATCAGGAAAATGTGGTACATATACACAATGGAATTTTATGCCTCTATCAGAAAGAATGACATTGCCCCATTTGTAAGGAAATGGAAGGACTTGGAAAAAATTATACTAAGTGAAGTGAGCCAGACACAAAGAAACATGGACTCTATGGTCTCCCTTATAGGGAATAATTAGCACAGGTTTAGGCAAGTCACAATAGAGGATCACAAGAGCCCAATAGCTATACCCTTATGATCCCATAAGATGATGCTAAGTGAAATGAACTCCATTTTATGAAAATGATTGTTATATCAGAGTTGTAACTACTTTCAACATCCCATGTGTATCTGTAGTTTCTACTATTGATGATGTTCGTGTATCACCTTCTTGTGATTGTATCTACACTATCTCTGTAATCTTATCTGAGTGTATGGGAAACAGTGTGTACTGGTATTAGAATTAGGAAATAAAAAGGGAATACCAAAATTGAGAGACAAAGGGTAAAATACGAGAAACAACAACAAAAGCAATACTTGCAAAACTGTTTGGTGTAAGTGAACTGAACACCTCAGGGGGGGACGAGGGGGAGGGGGGTATGAGGGACAAGGTAACAGTACAAGAAATGTATCCAATGCCTAACGTGTGAAACTGTAACCTCTCTGTACATCAGTTTTATAATAAAAACTTAAAAAAGAAAGAAAGAAAAAAAAACCTGTTTAGTTGGATCTGCTGTTTCTGTAGACTATGCTTCAGTGAATTTTTGGTGACTTAAAAGGCATTTTACATCCTTGGTTAAGAAATTCTCTATTTGATGGTATATTTTTTTGAGTCACACAGATGAACATGCATATTTAAAGAATACAGTTTGTTCAAAACAAATATGGATATGTCTACTTACTTCCTAAGTTGAAATTTCTGTTGTTTCACAAGTATTTAATATTCATATACCTTGGTTTTTCCTCATTCTTATGTTTGAATTTCTAAAATAATTACAGGATGATAATCTAATGGATGTTCTCCAGCTGCTTGTGGCATTAATGGCAGAGCATCCTAATTCTATGATTCCTGCTTTTGACCAAAGGAACGGATTACGGTGAGTTAGTCTATCAAGAATTTTTTTTAATTATATTTAGTACACTAGAGACATTTAGAGACATTGAAAGATCCTTCAATATGAAAAGTATTATTTGATATTACATTATGAAATGAGTTTGTAGTATGAAATGATTTAAGATTGAGGACTTATTTCATGGTGTGGCTTATGAATGAATCTTAAATTGTAGAGGTCTCTTATTATTTGATAGAATTTAATTAATAAAGACTGATAAATCATTTCAGTATTTTGTACTCTGACAGTCTCAGATTTGTAATATTCCTACCCTGTACCTTCTGTGTAGTTGGGATTATAGGTATGAACCATCATACCTGGCTTGTTGGTAGAGACATTTTGCCTCAGCTTGCCTCAAGCCTTGCTTCTTCTTTTCTTCTCCAGTAGCTGGAATTACAGGCATGTGTCACTGTGTCTGGCTGGTGTGTGATTTTCTATTCTTTTTTTTTTTTTTTGGCCAGTCCTGGGCCTTGGACTCAGGGCCTGAGCACTGTCCCTGGCTTCTTCCTGCTCAAGGCTAGCACTCTGCCACTTGAGCCACAACGCCGCTTCTGGCCATTTTCTGTATATGTGGTGCTGGGGAATCGAACCTAGGGCCTCGTGTATCCGAGGCAGGCACTCTTGCCACTAGGCTATATCCCCAGCCCTGATTTTCTATTCTTATAATACCTTTTGCTAAGTTTTGTGTGAGAATAAATGCTGCTCTCACAGAATAATTTGGGAAATATCTACTTGTCAGTTTTCTGGGAAAGTTTTTATAAAGTATTTTTTTTTCATTACCAGTTTGCCAGTGATGTTATTTAGATGTTTAACTTTCTTTTTGGGAATGTTATTAGCTCCTAAGCCAGTTTGTAAAAGATGCATGGCGGCTTAGGCTATTCATTTTTTCTTATGTGAGCTTTCATATTCTGTATTTTATCCTATTGAAATATAAACAAAACACAGGATATCCATATATACTTCTTTATGCATATGTCCAGAGTAAAACCAATTACACAAAAATACTCTCAAGTTTAGTACCATTTATCATGGGCCATTTTTATTTGTGACATACTATTTGTATGTCTTTTCTGATGACCATATAGCTTACTCTTTTGTTTGTCTTGGTGCTAATTGTTGACAAATTTAAATATGTACTCCTTTAAGTAATATTTTATTTTTACTGATTCATAAAAGGTATCTGAAAGCCAGTTTTATGCATTAAGATTTACAGAGATGTATGTTCATGGAGAAATCACCATATTTTATTCTCATTTATTTTTCTCACTAAAGGAGGTATAACAAGTTTGGCATAGCAAGGTGTTATTATTTCTTTTTTTTCCCTGTGGTCCTAAGGGATATGAACTCGGCCTTGTTTCAAATTTCCGGAGCCATGCTCTACCACTTGAGCCACATACCACTTTTAGTTTGGTTTTCAGATAGGGTCTTGTGATTTTGCCTGCTTTGTCCTTCAACTTTGATCCTCTACTCTCATCTCTGGAGCAGCTGAGTTCACATGTTTGAGCTTCTACCATGCTCAGCCCAAGGACATTTATAAATGTTGAAATGTATATTAACCTCATTTGTGCATTACTTGAATTAAGTTTAAAATCATATGAAAAACATGTATGTTAAATCATTACTTTTTGTACAATGTACTCAAAATAGTTTGTTTTTAATTTTTATTTATTCAGTGTTATTTACAAACTCCTGGCATCAAAAAGTGAAGGAATTAGAGTACAAGCTCTCAAGGCAATGGGCTATTTTTTAAAAAATCTGGCCCCAAAGTGAGTATGTATACAATCTAAAATGGATCTTTGTTTATTTCTTATTTATTTAAAACCTTGAAATGTCATTTCTGTTTTGTGGTCCCTTTACTTTCTACTTTTCTTCTCCTTTTACTCTCCTTCTACCCTGAACTGTTAACTAGCCTGAGATAAGGAAGTGAAAAATATATGTATGGGTACTGGGATTTTTTTTTTTTTTTTTTTTTTGGCCAGTCCTGGGCCTTGGACTCAGGGCCTGAGCACTGTCCCTGGCTTCTTCCCGCTCAAGGCTAGCACTCTGCCACTTAAGCCACAGCGCTGCTTCTGGCCGTTTTCTGTATATGTGGTGCTGGGGAATCGAACCTAGGGCCTCGTGTATCCGAGGCAGGCACTCTTGCCACTAGGCTATATCCCCAGCCCGGTACTGGGATTTTTAACATATAAAAAACTGGTGTTCTGGGATTGAATTGCGGGTCGAAATTGTTAGGCAGTCACTCTGTCTCTTGAACCATATTCTACTGCTTGAGCCTGAGCTGTGTTCTAGTCTTTCAGTTTTCTTTTTCAGAGTGAGCCTTGAGCTTTTGCCAGTGTTGGCTTCATACTGTGATCCTCTTTATCTCTCCTTTATCCTCTCTTCTAGGTCCTTTCCCTTTGTATCCTTTTCTTTTCTTCCCTTGTAGTGTTGCTTGAGATGTAAACATTTAATTATTCTTAAAGTACTTAATTCCATTACTCTATGTGTAAATAATGTAAGACTAATTGGGAGTATGTATTTTTAATATGAAAATTACTGTTATTTATATTTTGTATTAATGATAAGAATTAGTTTGCATGCTTTGAGTTCTAGAAACTGAATAATAGCCACTAGTTAAATAATAACTCTGAAGAGTTAGTAGAAGATTTTACTCTGCTCTAGTATAGCCTATTTTGTTTGATTTTTTTTCATAAATTTAGCTATAATTATATTTTAGTAAATATTTCTCTAGTTGAATGTTTTATAGCCTTAAAAACATTGGTATGGTAATTGGGTTGTAATCTATCCTCTGAAAAACATTTTTTATCCTTCCTCCAGAATGTAAATGGTACACAGTAACTGCAGGTTGGTAATTTCTTCCTGTGTAATTGCAGGAGAAAAGCTGAAGTCATGCTTGGTCATGGATTGTTTTCATTGCTGGCTGAGAGACTCATGCTTCAGACAAATCAAATCACAATGACCACATACAACGTTCTCTTTGAGGTAAGAATGTAGTTAGAATTTACTCCTATTAATTTCTAATTAGAAAGGTACCTGTATTAACTATCTGTCTTTAAGTAAAATAAAGCCACTTATTTTTGTAACATAGAGTTTTAAAATTATATAAAGAGGAAATGGCTGCATTTCTGTAAATACATTAATCTATGAATTACTATTTGTAGTTATCCCTGCTTAAGTATTTCTTACATAATATTTACTTTTGATTTTCGTTTTATAGGTAAGTAAAAGCAGCATTATAATATTGACTTTACTTATGTACATAAAATATTTAACACTAAAATAATAGACAATATAATAAATTTTAGTTGCTATTCTAATTATACTTTCTTATAGTGATACTAATATCATGATATGCTAATGTAATTTCTTGTTTTACTTTCTTAGATTCTTATAGAGCAGATTTGTACTCAGGTGATACATAAACAGCATCCCGATCCTGATTCTTCAGTAAAGATACAAAACCCTCGTATGTATTTTATGCTGTCAAACACTTGTGTTTTGCTACCAATAACAAAGTCACTATGGCTTGGTGGGTGCTGGTGGCTCATGCCTGAAATCCTGCTTCTTCAGAAGGCTGACATCTGAGGATTGTGGTTTGAAGCCAGCCTGGGCAAGAAGGCCCATGATACTCTTACCTCTAATTAACTGCCAAAAGAGCTGTGGCTCAGGTGATAGAGCTCTAGCCTTGAGCATAGAAGCTCAAGGACAGCACCAGGCCCTGAATTCAAGCCTCAAGAATGGTACCTCCTCCACCCCCACCCCCCAAAAAAATAGACTGTGAAAAACCTGGAGTTGATTTTGTTGCAGCACACTGTTTTATGAGTATTTTGTTATAGAAAATGTTATCTTAAATTTTGTGTTTAATGTTGATTCTAACAACATATTCTAATATATTATATACACAACATGTTATGCTGTGTAAAGATTTCGAAAAATTGTTTTCACAAGATTTTGACTTGAAAATTGTTTTCGCAAGATCTTGGTAAAATGTATACTCAGATTTTTAACAAAGTTACGATTATAGTTTAGCAATGCCAGACTAAATTTTATTAAACCAGTAGTTTTATCTTAAATTGTTATGAATACTGAATTTGGAATGGAAAAGTATTTATTGTTTGTTTTTCCTCCTCTGGTACTTAGGTTTGAACTTAGGATCTTAATATTTGTTACACAAATACTCCATTTTTTGAGCCACATTCCAGCCCATTTTACTTTAGTTTCTTTTTCTTTTTTTTTTTTTTTTTTGCCAGTTCTGGGCCTTGGACTCAGGGCCTGAGCACTGTCCCTGGCTTCTTTTTGCTCAAGGCTAGCACTCTGCCACTTGAGCCACAGCGCCACTTCTGGCCGTTTTCTACATATGTGGTGCTTGGGAATCGAACCTAGAGCTTCATGTATACGAAGCAAGCACTCCTGCCACTAGGCCATATTTCCCAGCCCTTTAGTTTTTATTTTTCATGTTTCATTTTTGCCCAGGGTAATCTTGGGCTGTGACCCTCCTATCTCTGCCTCCTGAGTAGTTGGGATTACAGCTGTTAGCCACTATGCCCAGCCTTTATTCTTTATACCTTATGCTTATAGCCTTATTTAAGTCTTTTATTTACTTGTATTTGGAAGTGCTGGGAATTGAACTCAGGACCTTATTACATTTGTTAAGTATATTTGTTAAGTATGTATTCTTCTAGTTGAGTTTTGTTCTCAACTCGAGAATGCTTAAGCATTTGAAATGTATCTTCCTTCTTGTCTTTTTGAAGATCATGTCATTAAAAGAATTACTTTAGAAGCCAGGGTTCAGTGGCTCACCCCTGTAATCCTAGGTGCTCAGGAGGCTGAGATCTGAGGATCACAATTTGAAGTCAGCTTGGGCAGGAATGTCCATAAGACTTACCTCCAGTAAACTAAGAAAAAGCAGGAAGTAGCACTGTGGCTCAAGTGGTGGAACACTAGCCTTGAGCACAAAGAAGTTCAGGGACAGTGCCCAGGCCCAGAGCTCAAGTCCCAGGACCAACCAACCATTCATTCCCCCCTACGTCCCCCCCTCCACAAAAAAAATTTGCCTTAGAGTTTTGAATTTAATGACTTTTTGTGTGGTAAGGTTTACTTCTGTGTATAAATGCTATTTTACTTAAAATTTAATTAATTTTTATTTTTTAAATTAGCATCAGCTGTGCCAGGGATAAAAGTCAATTTTAAAAATGAATTTGTGAAAAGCTCTCAGGGGCCTACTAGTAGAATCAGAACAAAGTGCACCTTCAAAAATTATAGAAAAAGAGCAAAAACCCAGATCTATAGACTTTGCTATACAGAACAAATGACAAAATTGAAATGAAGCAGCAAGCACACATGAAAGTGAAAACACAAAGACATATCAGTCATGCACTAAGCATGATAAATTTAGTTATTAAATTTAGATTGCCTATTAATAGAAAAGTCCTCTCAGACTGAGAAAGCAAAAGATAGGTAAACATGTAGTATTTGAATTTACAGTGAGTTCAACGTAGTATTATTGAAATAGAATTCAGTGTCAGAATTCTTACAGGTTTTGATTCAGTATAAATATAGGATACACAGACAAAAAGATAAATGATAACTAATACAAAAACTTCATAAAATGGAATTACAGTTCGCTGATTATGAGAGTGCAGTGTGTGTAGTTTTCCTTTCCTCCCTGTGAAGATGGAAAGCATACATTCCAGGCCTTTCTCAGTGAGATGATGGCCTCCTCCTAGGCACAGACAATTGAATGTGAGAAAGCCCTCAGATGTCTCTCGCAGGCTAAGGATTGTAAGTGAGCATACCAGGCTGGGGATGTGAGTCGAGTGGCAGATTCTCTGCCATTTTTAAAGCACAGTCTTGCTTTGGGTGAGATAGTGTTTTGTTTTTTTGTTTTTTTTTGTTGTTGTTTTAGAGTGAAAAAAGGAAAAAATCGTGAACATAAAAAGTTTACCTTATTCTGTTACCTTACTCTATTTTGTGTTGCTATAGAGGAATGCCTGAGGCTGTGATCATTCAAAAGAACAGAGTATTAGTTTTTCACTGTTGGAGGCTTAGCATGATAAGATGGAGGTGCTTCCATTTGGTCTGGTAAGATCTGCTTTGCTTGCAAGGAAGGCAGTTCAAAGTCTGGGTGAAGCCTTTGTTATATGGGTTTTAATCCACTAGTATGAGAGCCTTCATGGCCTTTTCCCTTAATACTACCACATCTTAGCAATGCCACATGGGCAACACATGTTACCGTCGGAGACACATTCAGATCATGGAAGTTAATTACTTAATGTATTGAAATTGGCTCAGAAAAGACAGGTATTAATTTTAATTAGATTGCCTGTTTTCTCTTTTGCCTTCATGTCCTTAACTCTCACATGAGGCTAATATATGGCATCTCTGTCTGCTTGTGTAACGATAGAGTTAACTGTATTTTCTTAAAATAGTATTTGTGATAACGTATCTCAAAATCAGCGGCAGTTATCCTCTGGTGATGATGATTTTCATCGTTCTTGTAATTACTGTTCAGGAGTGGGGAGCATCCAGCCTGTGAGCTGGTCAAGGCCCACACAATCATGTGGTCATGACAGGTCAGACGTGTACGCTTCTCATCAGCTGCCCATGCCTGTTTTATTGAATGGTGTTATAAACATGGCTCTTGGCAGGAGAAAGCTCTCCACCCCCGGTTGAGGTAGAAAACCTTTGAAGTTACCATTAGCAGAATTTCAGAATGTCTCTCAAAATATCATGAATTGAATAACAAAGAGTATTCATAGTTGACACTTCAACGTAATGTCCTAGATTCACTAAAATCCTTGGCAAATGTCTGGCTTAGAATTCCTAAATTTTAATTGGTTAACAATTTGGTACATTGCTTAATTATAAATTTTGAGTTATATTTTTTAATTCCGAATTTTGGAATTTAGTATGTGTTTTTCAATGAATTTTTTTTCTATATGCTAAGTTCTGGTCATTCAGTCAACATCATATTGAAAGAAGTGTAGAGCCTTATTATTTTCCTTTGGTTGTGGGGATGGAGATGTGGAATAGATTTTAATTGCTTTGGAGCCTTTGTCTCTAATTTTTAATCTGTGAAGTTACAGAGGAAAGTATTTATAATTAGAAAAATTTACTCTGATAAAGAAAAAAGGCTTGACATGCCATAAAGTGCAGAATTTTAGGACTTAATATTTTCTTTTTTCTTTTCTGATATTGTGAGGGCTTTTAGTTTTTTTTTTGGTGTTGGTACTGAGGTTTGATTTTAGGGCTGTGAAGGTGCTCTCCACTTTATGTTATGCCCTAGCTGTGTTATTTGTTTTTAAGAACAACTTTACTATTGCAGATAGTAGTTTTATCTCCAGCTGATTCATTTATAATTTAAAGTTGCTTCATTTTTAACTTTAAAAAATTTAGCTCTGGTACTGGAGGTGTGCCTCAGTGGTAGAGTGCTTGTGTAGAAGGTGCTGGGTATTTAATCTCCAACCACTGCCAGAAAAAATGCTTTTCATGTTTCAAATCATGCAATAAAATCCTTTCCTTTATAAATGCTGTCATGATGAGTACATTGTCTCCTATCATTTTCTTCCCATAACAGAAGAGGATGTTTTCAGTAGACATTTATATAAAGCTAAAGAAATTGTAATATATTGATGATTTTTCCTAAATGAACTTTTTTGTTGTGTTTTAGTTTTTATTTATTCATGAATTGTCTTACAGAGATACTAAAGGTAATTGCGACCCTACTTCGAAATTCTCCCCAGTGCCCAGAGAGCATGGAGGTTCGCCGAGCTTTTCTTTCTGACATGATTAAACTTTTTAATAACAGTAGAGAAAACAGGAGGTAAGCTAGATCAGAAATAATCTATTTGCAATATTTATACCTCAGTTTTGTATGAATCCAGTTTGTCTTAGAAAAATTGCTTTAAAATAGCATGAAATTAATTTTTTCATTATTTTTGTCATTAATGGTATTCAGTTAGTGTATCACAAATTAAATGAATTGATTATTTTCAGTGTGTGTGTGTGTGTGTGTGTGTGTGTGTGTGTGTTTTGTGAGACAGTGCAACTCGTAATGCTTCTCAGGCTGGCCTCTGTACTTGAATTCCTCCTTTCTCATCCTCCCAATTCTTGGATTATAGATATGAGCTACCAAACCCAGCTCTAGACCTTTAGGCTTTAGAATTGTTATGGTGATCTTACGTTTTTCAGTAATTCAGAAACCTTTTATTATTTTCAGGAGCTTGCTACAGTGTTCTGTGTGGCAAGAGTGGATGCTTTCCCTCTGCTACTTTAATCCAAAGAATTCAGATGAACAAAAGATAACAGAAATGGTATATGCCATATTCCGAATCCTACTGTACCATGCAGTCAAATATGAGTGGGGTGGATGGCGTGTGTGGGTGGACACCTTATCAATAACACATTCAAAGGTAAGTTGCATTACCAAAGTGTATTTGTAGCATTTCATATATCTGTAATTTTAAAAGTTACCTAGACAAAAAATTATATATTGAACATTTAGAGAAAGTATCAAATTGTTCTCTTAAAATGCAATGCAATGAAAACAAAAGACAATAAAAAGAATTTTGCCAATGTATTCAGAATCAAAATAATTTTCAAAATAATTTTATTTTGCTTAGTAAAGTCAAATCTCATGTAGGAGAGCCAGGAATTTATATTTTCAAGCAAATGTGCTCACTATTCTTTGAATTTGCGTCATTGGTACTTTGGCCAGCAGGTGGCACACTATATTCAGAGATGGGAGTTTTCAGCAGTGTGTACCCACTGCCTTACATATGAAACTGTAACCCCTCTGTACATCACTTTGACAATAAATAAATAATAACAATAATACAAAAGCTCTGTCTGATGCGTGCTATTAGTATTTTCATCAGTTAAAAAAATCTTTGGATTTTAAATAGGATGATCTTAGGAGAGGAACAGAGAGGCGCAAATGCCTATGTGTCTCTCATCATATAAAATAATATTTGTCAAAATGAAATCAAGGAAATGGAAATAAGAAGAAATAGTTGTTGGTTCTTAAAAGCTCCTAGTGCTTTTCTTCAACTTAAACTACTATTAGGTATTTATGTGTAGATTAAGGATTTCTTTCATTGAAATATTCTATACATACAAAAAGTGTGAAAAACAATGTGCCTACCAGTGTTTGTAAAATCGAGTTCCCTTCCCCAAAGGCATTGTCTGCTGCCTCTCCTAATCTTGGCTTGCTTCTGTATTTCTATGTCTTTCCTGTAGTTGTGTTTCTTTTTGAGACAGGGTCTCACTATGGAGCCCAGGCAGGCCTGATTTTGCCATTCTTCCACTTCAGCCTTTCAAATGGTGGGATTATAGGTGATACACCGTCATGCTCAGCTTTTTCTAAACTTTTACTACATGGTTATACATAATTTTTTTTTCTCGTGGTACTAGGAATTGAACCCAGGGCCTCAATGGCGAGTACTCTATTACTGAACTATACCTTCATTCCTTGGTAATTTTTCTTATATTTAAACTTAAGTGCTATCACAGTTGACATATTTGTGACACTTTTTTTTTTACACTACTGTTTGCATTTTTTCCCCATGATCTTTGTTCTTTTGGGATGGTTCCTAGATAATTTGTATTTTTGTTTGTTTCTTAGTGGTAGGGATTGAATCTTGTCAAGCAAACTACCCCTGAGCAACAAAACACCTCAGCCTGAAAGTCTGTATTTTACAGTAAGCTCCTAGCTGGATGTGGTGGCTCATCCTTATAATCCTTAACTACTGGAAAGGCTAGAACTCGAGGATTGAGATTGAAGCCAGTCTAGGAAACATAGTGAGACCCTCCACTCCTAATACAAAAAGCAAATCAAAGAACAGAAATAAAGTAATACCACTGAGTGTGGTGACACATGCCTTTAATCCCAGCGCTGAGGGTTAAAACTTAAAGGCCTACCCCAGATGCATGGTGAGACCCTGTCTCAAAACAACCACAGGAACAACAATAGCAACAAAAACAAAAACAAGTTCTTAGAGCTTTAAAATTAGAACAATGCTAGGTTTACAAAAACTGATTTTTCTAACTTTCATAAAATTCTCCACTTTTTATGTTCACTATATATATATATATATATATATATATAATACAGTATAGGATAGTAGAGAGTAATATATGAAGTATTAAATATACTACATAATATATTGTACTCTTTGAAAAGGATCATGGAGGGCCGAAGAAGAGCACCTGCCTAGCAAGCTCAAGGACCCGAGTTCAAATTTAAATGGACAACAACAAAAATAATAGGGGCTGGGAATGTGGCCTGATGGTAGCGTGCTTTCCTAGTATGCACAAAGCCCTGGGTTCAACTCCTCAGCACCACATAAACAGAAAAAGCCAGAAGCGGCGCTATGCCTCAAGTGGTAGAGTACTAACCTTGAGCAAAAAGAAGCCAGTAAGAAGTGCTAAGGCCCTGAGTTCAAGCCCCAGGACTGGGGAAAAAATAGCAAAAGAAAATGTCATGGAGAAAATCCAATTCATGACCCCTTAATACTTTTTTAAAAAAAAATTCATAAAACAAGAATCTTTTTGGTATTAATGAGAACAAGTGTCTGGTCCAGAGACTGTTGAAAGATATAATATGTACTATTGTGTTCTATTCTTATAGAAGCAGTGTTTTTTAGTCTCAACTTACATAGAAGAAAATTGCTTTTTTTTTTTTTTCGGTGTGTGTGTAGAGCTTTATTTTAAATTTTTCTTTACTCCAGTGACTTGTGGTTTTAAACAGATCTTAAAATTATTGTAAAAAAATAGCTCCTCTACGGAGAGGTCTATTGTGTTGACTTTCAGGCAAGTATAGATTTTGACTCAAGTTGTATAGTTTTATTTAGGATTACATTTATGAAGTATAGTAGATGTTGGCTAAATTTATTTTGAAGTCATTTTATCATAATAAAACTAGTTTTCCTAGTGTTAAAGTATTACTTGAGTCCCTAAGAGAACTGTACCCTTTCTCCACTAGTCCTTAAGAGTTTTATGTTGGCTCTTAGTTTCTTTTTCTCTTTTTTGTGCTGGTCCTGGGGCATGAACAAAGAGTTTGGGTGCTGTCCTTGAGTTTTTTTATTTTGTTTTTAGCCAGTCCTGGGGCTTGAACTCAGGGCTTGGGCACTGTCACTGAGCTGCTTTTGCTCAAGGCTAGGCCCTCTACCACTTGAGCCACAGCGCCACTTCCAGCCTTTTCTGTTTATGTGGTACTGAGGAATCGAACCCAGGGCTTCATGCATGCTAGTCAAGTACTCTACCACTAAGCCATATTCCCAGCCTGTCCTTGAGCTTTTTGTGCTCAATGCTAGCAAAAGACTCTACCACTGGAGCCACAGCTCCACTTCTGGACTTTCCTACCTGCGCTAAGTTCGAACTGTGATCCTCAGATCTCAGCCTCCTGAGGAGCTAGAATTACAGGCATGAGCTACTGGCACCTGGTCTTAATTTTTTTTAATTAAAAAATTTCAAATGTGAAAAACTAAAGTTGAATTTCTTAATATGGATTTTTCTTATGGTTAAAAGGTAAAAGGCAAAAGGCAGTTGTTTATCATGAAGTTTAGAAACGTGATTTACTTAGTGCCATGTTGGAATCATTTTTTCTTTTAAAATATCTTAAAATTGTTATTATAAAGGTAATGTACAGAGGTATTGCAGTTAAAAGAGTCAAGTAAAGAGTACATTTCTTTTTGGACAATGCTATCCCTTCCCTTGCTCTCTACCACTTTTTCTCTTTCATCCCTACCCACAAGTTTTATAGTTAATTTTCATCATAGTGTCTAGTGACTTCCACTGAAGATAACAATGAAGAAAAAAACCCTTTTATTTCCATTTCCTGAAGTTCATTTCAATAAATATTATTTTGTATGATCAGAGGAACATAGATATTGTGCTTTTGTGTTCCTTTCCTAAGAATATCCTCACTGTGTTGGAATTTTAAATCTTGCTTCTATTTTTGAAAGAAAATGGGCAACCTGCACTTGTAGGCTTTTCACATGAATATTTAATAAAGTTAGGGAAGGTTAAAGTGACTCAGTTCAGTAGGTAGTTGGTAGCATGTTAAAAAAATCTTGCTTTAATGGAACCAAATTTTCTCTTTAAGATTGTTTATTCTAAAGTATTTAAAGCATTTTCATGCATATTGATTCAAAGTGATGCTTAGTTTTTCCTTTTTTCCCCAATCATTTTTGAATCTCAGTTCCACAGATTTATAACAGAGTTCTTGATAAGGAATATACAGAACCACAGCTGCAGAATTGGACAGTGTTTGCAGAGTTACATCAGGATACATGCAGCTGCTATAAAAAGCCAAAGAAACTCAATTGCAATTTTATTGTCCAGTTTGATAGATTTCCTGCCACCTTTGTAGCAGGGAAGCTGTTTGTCACTGGATGCTGCTTCTCCAACAGCTGGACTAGATTTTATAAGCAGTAATAGGCTAATCTAGTGTAACTGGGCTGGGTGCTGTGTTGGTTACTTTGGTCTCAGGGTTTCAAATGTGTACATAGTAGTAACGGGGTAATTTTGTTGTCCTGTTTGTTATCTAGGTTTCATTCCTTTAATCCGTTTTTTAAAGTACTCAAGATAGACACTGTAATATTGTTAAATAATACCATTTTCACTTTGTATTCCAAAATGCTTTTAGTCTTTTAATTAAAATTTGAATTAAAAGATGAGGTAGTTCATGCCTATCATGTCAAGTAGGCAGGAGGCTGAGATCAGGAAGATTGAACTTCCAGATCAGTCTGGGCAAAATCTTCTCAGGACCCTGTATCAACAGAAAGATCTGCATAGGTATGTGCTTGTCATCCTGGCTATAGCAGGAAGTATAAGTGGAGGGATTATAGTCCATTTTGGCCTACGCAAAACTAAGACTTTATCTAAAAAATAACTGGACAAAAAGGACTGGAGGTGTAGCTCAAGCATAGTATGCCTGGTAGCAAGCATAAAACCTTGACTTCAAGCCCCAGTACTGCCAGAAACGTACAAAACCAAACAAAATAAAGCAAAACAAAGCTGGGTATTGTGGTTCATGTTTGAAATCATGGCATGAGGAGACTGTTTGAGGCCATCCTGGGAGATATATATGAACTCTGTCTTAATAACTCTGTCCGCCAGAAGTGTTAAGTCATTTAAGCTATTTGAATTGTAAGAATTGTCCAGAAATTTCCTTTTTCTAACCTAAAGCTAAAAATATTAGATGCTGTATTTTTTCTAGGCTCATATTGGCATAGGTAGAAGGATCTATGTTAATACTTAACAATACAGTTAGTAACAGTTGAATGAAATTATAATTAGATGTCAGGCACTGGTAGCTCATACCTGTAATCCTAGCTATTCAAGAGGCTGAGATCTGAGGATCATGGTTCAAAACTATGCAGGAAAATCAGTGCAACTCTTATCTTCAATTGACCAACAGAAAAAACTGCAAGTGGAGCTGTGGCTCAAAGTGGTGGAGAACTAGCCTTGAGAAAAAAAGCAAAAAGAAAAAGCTCAGGGACAGTGCCTCAGCCCTGAGTTAAAGCCCTGTAGCCAACAACAGCAACAAACCATAATGAGATTTCCCTGAAAATAGTATAATTATCTTAGACTATTGGAACTATCCGAGATTTTTACTATTGTTTTGAATCTGATGAAGTGGCTTAAATGTGCTTTCCAGTTAGTTTCTAGAGGAAGAAAATTGGGCAAAAGCATGTAGAGATCAGTTTTAAAAATTCTAATGAAATTTAAATGGTTACTTAAAAGCATTAAAAATATCATAAAATATAAACTGGCATATATTCCTGTGTGTGTCTTTATGGGGCCTATATGATAAGATTAAAAGCTACCTATTTTAAATTTCATAAGTCACAAAATTCCCATATTTCATAGGTTGTTAAGCATCTTATATTTAAGTGTTACAGTATCTGTGGTATTAACTTTGAAAAATCAAATAGTACTTTTTATTTTAAGGAAATTTAAAACTCACAGGTTTTTACAGTAGGAAATTGGAATCCAGTATAAATGCCTATATACAAAACTAAAATATCCCTCATTCAGACAGCCATGTATAATTGAATATTAACATTTTGGGGCAAGACCTTTAGTCTTCTGTTCTGTGCATAAGCATATACATAAATATAATTATTAAAAATTTGATTGTATTTATGCTGTTTTGCCATTTTAGTTCATGTAATGATATTATTTTTACATGAATTTTAATGCCTGCATATTATCTGGCTTATATAATTCATTATGGAGAAGTAAAGTTAAGAACAGAGGCTTAGAGGTGACATCTGAAAGCTATCAGACTATTTCTTTTTTTTGCCAGTCCTGGGTCTTGGACTCAGGGCCTGAGCACTGTCCCTGGCTTCTTTTTGCTCAAGGCTAGGTCTCTGCCACTTGAGCCACAGCACCACTTCTGGCCGTTTTCTGTATATGTGGTGCCGGGGAATTGAACCCAGGGCTTCATGTATACGAGGCAAGCATGAGGTCCTTAGGTTGAGGTCCTGAGTTCAAACTCCAGTGTCACCAAAAAGAAAAGTGAACTTCAAGTAAAATGACACCTTTGGTGCTATAGGAGAGAGAGAGAAACAAATCTTCCCTTCTGAAAGAATAATTTTCTTCTTTGTCTTTCATTTTAGGTTCGTTGTCTGGGTTCTTGGAAATTAGACTGATAAAAAAATAAGATTAGGAAGACAAATGCTTGCCAGTTTATTTAATGTAACTTCTTTAAACTCTTCACAAAGACATGGATACCTATAGAAAGTTATTAAACCTGTTTCTAATACTAAGAGTTTCTGAAAGTTGTAAAACCTATGTGATATAATGAAGTGGCCTGAACTGGGGAGCGGAAGACCTGTTCACCCCGACTCCCCGGGTGTCCCAGCTCCCAGAAATACTAGTGAACACCGCTCATGGAGTTTGATGACTTACTTCAGGAATGGAGGATGGGGAAGGCCAGAGGCCCTGAACATGCCATTTCTCAAAATTTTCAGCTTAAAATGTCATTAGCCAAGCCCCATACTTTAGGGCATTTTGTTCTGAAATCTGCAAACTATATACAAACAGACCAACACTTTTTGTGCCCCCAAAAGAAGCAGACACACTAAAAACAAATAGACCAAATGCAATTCCATAAAAGGCCAAAAGGCAGACAACAAACTTGGAAAGCCTTTTAGTACCAAAGTAAAACTAGTAGTCATGGGATGAGATGTAGCTCAGTAGTAGAGTCTTGGCTTAGCATGCACCTGGAGCAAGGTTCCTGGGTTTAACCCCAGCACCGTTCTCCCTCTCCCCTCCAAAATAGAGTTTCTGTTTCTAATTGAAATTGATAGGAAATGCAGTGCAGTAGAAAAACACACAAAGGAGGTGATCAGACACCCCACAGAAAATTGTGTACAGAAGATAAAAAGATGCATCCTATTTATTGTAAAAGAGACTGAAATGAAAACAATCCTGAACTAGATGACCAAGAAACATGAGGTGAAAAAGCTAAAGAATATAGTGGATTTGTTAAAAGTAAGCAGGAAAGTATAAGGCAATACTAGGAAGGATATGTGACAAATCATTAGCTGACTAATTGCCCCTACTTAAAAAAAATCATGGTTTTTAATAGGTGTGAATCAGTGGTAGAGGGATGCTTTTATACTGTGATCTATATTTGATTCATGTGAATATACTTGCTCAATTTTTTAAAACTTCATTACATGAATGAATGTATAGTGCTTATTATGAATGTCACTTGATTTCCTTATGGATTTGTTTCCCTTTGACCTCGAGCTTATAAAAATGTTATTCTCATAATTCATTCCCTTCAGTGGTTTGCTTCTGATACTATAATTGATAGCTTTCCAGGAAGTCTTGTGGAGGGCAATATTTAGCTTTGTATCTGGAGTATCTAAGTTAGTAACCCAGACATTTTGTATAAAGTCCATGCTTAACATTTAAAAAGGGTTAAATTTGTAAACATTTTAGAAATATGAATCAGAGAGACAAACATAATTCATTTCTTTTTCTTATCTTCTATTTAGTAAAGATGGGTGCCAATTAATTGGAAAGTAATGGCAAAAGAAACGTCGTAATTATTAGCTCATAAGTACCTTTAGTGGTTTATAGAAGTTCTTTCCAAACATTACAAACAGCTTATAGATTAACTATCAAATGATTGTGAAGATTAATGACTAGTCTTTTAGCTGGGTAATTTAGAACAATATCTGGTAATTAATTAGGAGTAATCAGTTTTAAAATCACAAATACCTTAAGGAAAACAGTACCAAAATGGATAACAACAGTGATAATTATATAATTGCTTCTTAGATTTCAGACAATTGAATATATTAAGGGAAATTTAAGAACTAATGAAATCTAGAATTTTAGAAGTATTTCATATTCTAAAGGTAAATGCTTTGCAATCTGTGGTTATATAATCTATTAATCAAATATGAATGTAGAATAAATATATTTTCAAATACTTGGAACTCTCAAAAATGTTAGTTCATTTGCTCTTTCTCAAGGTGATTCTGTCGGATACACTGTAGAAAAAGAATAAAACAAAGACATATGAGATTTAAGAACCAGTGCATGCAGCATAGACTATAGATGAGAGGGACCCTCCAGCATCAGAATGGAGAGAGATTCTGGCATGGCTGAGCTGTAGCAGACATAGATGGTAGTCCATCTAGACTGGAGCAATTTGACTCAAAAACCGACATGGGGGCAATTATGAAATGCTAGCAGCTTTTTTTCTCAGTTGTTGGGGCTTGAACTATGGGCATGAGCGCTGTCCCTTAGCTCTTCAGCTCTACCACTTGAGCCACAGTGCCACTTCTGGTTTTCGGGTGGTTAATTGGAGACAAGAGTCTCATGGACTTTCCTGCCCAGGCTGGCTTTGTACTACGATCAGATCTCAGCCTCCTAAGTAACTAGCATGACAGGGATGAGCTGCTAGCAGCTTTTATAACTTGGTTTTTAAAGTCTGAGGATAAATTTCCCACATGAACTGGGCCATAGTGTTAGGGATATTTGGCTTGTGTTGCCCATGTGCTGAGTTCTTTCTCTCCCATGTCTTACTGTCTCAATTCCTGCTGCCTGAGAATTCTCACTCTGCCCCTCCAAAAAAATGCTATTTTGACTTAGTTTTGGGGGTGGAGATTAGCCATGGTGAGCTTACAAATGGCAGGATAGTGATTTCTTTCTGAGGGAGGTGGGGAAGTTAGGGTGGACAGCTTGGGAGGAACCCATAGGGAACTGTGAGATACTGGTAATGTGTTTTTAACATGAGTGGTAGGAACATGGGATTGAAAAAAATACAGTTCTTTAGTCTGCATGTAGGTTGTATGTACTTATTTGTATTGATACATTTTATAAAATTGACAAAAGCCCTTCACTTGAATAAGATAAAGACTATTGAAAACTAATCTCACTCTATAACAGGGGTAGAAACAAATGGTCTATATTAAAAATTAATATAAGATGTAACTTGCCTTTCTTAGTAATGATATCTGTTGTATCAATGAAGAAGTAAATGACTTACCTGAAATCAGTAGTTCAAACAGTAGGTTAAAGGAACTCCCCCCCCGCCCCCCCATTCCCCCCCCGCCCCGCGTCTGTTATGGGGCTTGAACTCAGGCATTGACCCTGAGCCTCTTTTTGCTCAAGGCTAGCACTCTACCACTTGAGCCACAGCACCTTTCAGTTGTTGAGTGGTTAATTGGAGATAAGCGTCTCATGGGGATTTTTCTGCCCAAGTTGGCTTCATACTCAGTCTCCTGAGTAGTTAGGAGTACAGGTGTGAGCCACTGGTGCCGGGTCAATAATATGTTTATATTTTCTGCATTTGTTGTATTTTTTTCTGTTGTGTGTTTGGGGAGTTTGGGAGGGGCGAAATTCCCTTTGAGACAGAGATAGATATCATATAATGATGGCTTTAAGGTAATCTTTGGAGAGTATCGGTATTCTTCCATTTAACATGGGGATATGAGAATGTTCACAGTGTTGAATAAATAGTAGTGAGGTAAAAATAAAGCAAGGGAGTATATTGATGGATTAATTGAGACTCTCAGACCATTAGTGAACAATTCAGACTTGAAGATTATAGGGCCTTTGAGGAAGGTTTGGATTTTTTCTCCATGAGTAAAATAACTTTTATGTGGCTTAGTAAGATAAAGGTTTAGTAAGTATATTCAGTGCTGCTATAATAATGTGCATAATTAATTGATAGGACCTTTTTCCCCTTCTCTCCTGAGGGCAAATCATAAGCAAGTAAGTGTGCAATGCTAAGTGATAGTGTGCAATGCTAAGTGATATGTACGTAGGTCTTGGTTCAAGTTATAGAGACCAGTGTAATAGTGAATTCCTTTCATGTATACCTTTGCAAATAGGCTATGTTCTCTTTGGGATTTCATGCCATGCCATCTGTTATCATTAAAATTACTTGGCTACAATAAGGAAAGTTAAGTTTCATCTTCTTATTTATTGAATGTTTATTTGAAAAATTATTGAAAGTATTTAAATTTTACATTTTATGTGCTGTGCTCATTTTATGTTATACATTTTTCATCTAGGTCACTTTTGAAATATACAAAGAAAACCTTGCAACTATATTTAGGGAACAACAGGGAAAAGCTGATGAAGAAATAGGGCTGTGTTCCTCAAGTCCAGTTCAAACACTCACTGGCCTTAGTAGAGATGCTGATGGTTCAGTGGGGTCCCAGCCATCGGATAAGAAGGATTCTCCTGTCCCTCCTCATTTTACCAGAAATAGTGATGGAAACTTAAGTAGCGAGAAGGCAAGTTCAGCAGAATCCGTGTCCAACATTGAACTGCAAGTGCCTGATACATGTCATGAAGAAGGGAAAATGGGACAGGAAAACCAGGAGTTCCTGCATGAAGTCACTGTGGAAGAGACACCAACAAATGAGACAAATGATGCAAGTGACTTAGAGGCATCTGGTACAGTGGAACCTGTGGCTGTTTCCTCTGATTCTTCCAAGACAGCTGGCAAGGATTCAGTGGCCATCAGTGAACTGACTGTAAGTTCTCCTTCAGAGGAAGATGCTTCAGAGATGCCAGAATTACTGGAAAAGTCCGTGGAAGAAGATGATGATGACTACGTGGAACTGAAGGTGGAAAGCAGCCCTGCTGAGGAAACCAGTCTGCCCGCAGAGCTCCAAGATAATAGTTCAATGCTAGCTGCTTCTGAAGCCAGTGAAACATCA
The DNA here is from genome assembly GCF_023159225.1 of Perognathus longimembris pacificus. NCBI lineage: Eukaryota > Metazoa > Chordata > Mammalia > Rodentia > Heteromyidae > Perognathus > Perognathus longimembris. The sequence continues at coordinate 27,048,457 of NC_063184.1, forward strand.
GACATGGTTAGTAGTGACCACAAATTAATAACTGAAGAGGAAACACCTGTTACTAAACAGCAACCTGATACCGAAACTGGAAGTTCTAGAGATTCTGGGTTTCTGACCATGACAGCATCAGGGTCTTCAGCTACCTCACCAGAAACTTCTGTTTCCCAAACAACTGTACAGTCAGACACTGATCAGGTGCTAGAGGAAGGGAAGGAAGCAACCAACTTGGCTGGAGACACCAAATCAGTTAGTGATAGTCCTAGTCAGATTTTTGAGGCTGCTGCTACTTCTGAGCAAAAGATTGCCAAGTTGGATGTTTCTAGTGTTGCTTCAGATACTGAGAAACTGGAACTAAAGGCCAGTACAAATACAGAAGCACCACAGCCTCATCGACATGTGCATGAGGTAAGTACATGCATCATCTCATTGAGGTGTATTTGCATTAAGTTAATATAGAGCAAATACATTATTTTGGGTTTGGTTGATATCCTATGTATCGTCATGTAAGTATAATGAATGTGAAGATAACATTCCAAATTCTTGCCTGGTACTTGGCAATTAACGTGAATTTATTGTGTTAGTGATCGAACCAGAGCCTCAGGCATGCTAGGCAAGTGCTCTGCCACTAAGCTACAACCCCAATCCCAGTGTGAGTTTATTAAATAGCAACCTTTATTACAGTTCTTAACACAGCAGTATCAGATCTTAACCACTTTAAGCTTTAGGAGTGGTGTAATACTGATTTATAAAGAAAATATTAGAAGCACTTGCATGTTGTTTATTTGACTAACCCAGTTATTCTACATTAATTTTGTAGTAAAATCTAGGAGCACATACATGCCAGAGTATACTTCTTGTTGCCAAGTTTGTGATTTAGCTTGTACCTTGAGATTTGAGATACATATGTGATCTAGAGGTGCAATGTTCTCTTCTGTCAATATCTCTCAGTGATGCTAGAGATAGTGATTGGTTTCATAGTATCATTTTCTCCTTGATTCTTTTTATTTTTTCCCCTCCTTTTATTTTTTTGGTTGATTGGTTTGTTCTTCACTGTATTGTTGTTTCTTTAGTCTTCATTAAGCCAATTAATAATGTACCTTTTACTTGAATTATAAATATTACCTTTCTTTAAACTAAGGTTAAAAAAATGAAACCTCCTTATTTCTTTATGAAAGCTACACAGTGGCGATACTTAACATGGCTCCATTCCAATTACAGTTGCACTGTGATAAACAATTTTGATAACTTTAAATGTACTAAAATATTAATGTTATTAGTCATTGATGATTTTTCTCTGATTTGGTTCTTTAGTGTCTTAAAATCTGAATATTTATTAGGTGAATTTCACAGAACCTACTGAATTTTTTACTTTGCTAATGGTTTTCTTTGAAGGTGAACTTCTTTTATTACTTAAAAATTTTTCTGTATTAGGTATCAAGGCAACAAGAGCAGCCAGGACAGGGAACAGCCTCCGATGCAGTTGGTGGACAAAGGAGGGATTCCAGATCATCCATGTTTCGTATTCCTGAGTTCAAGTGGTCTCCAATGCACCAGCGTCTGCTCACTGATCTCTTATTCTCCATAGAAACAGATATACAGATGTGGAGAAGGTTTGTCCATATGTTTAAAAGAAGACGTTTATAGATTTAAGTTTCTATTTTCAAAGACAGATTTAGGCAAGCATTTTGTAAGTTAACTGCAGACATTGGTTTAAAAGAAATTATTCTGCATAAGAGTTTCACTGAGTTAACTTATTTTCCATTATATGAATGGAAACCCTGTCAAGATTACAAAACATGAAAATTTGAAAGCTTTCTTTTAAAGGATCTGTTGAAAAATTTCATAGCATATTTTGTAACATGAAATTTACCATAAGGTAAGTATGCCAGATGGGGTGTTGACTTGAAGTACTAAAGAATAAAAATTTAAGTATCACCTTTTCTATGACATTAGCATTAGAAATCTTATATATTGTGTTGTTAGAGTTAGAATTTAATACATGCCTAATGTATTTATTTGTATTGGACTCCTAAAATCTATTCAAAATCATTTTAGGCTATTACTAAGGAAACAGTAGTAGATTAGCTGCACATTTAGCACCATTTCCCTCTTTAATTTTTTCCACATGACTTTTCAGTGAAGATGCTCATTCAAATCCCGCCTCCTCCCCCACCCCCCAATTGGGTGGTACTTGGATTTGAAGTAAGCTTTCTATTTGCTAGGCAGATACTCTGTCCCTTTAGCTATGCTACCAGCCCTTTTTGATCTGGTTGTTTTTAGATAGGGTCTTGCTTTTTCCCTCCAGGCTGGTCCAGACAGTGACCCCCAAATTTATACTTTGTGCCATCACTGGGGTAATAGGTGTATACCACCATACCCCAGCTTTTTCTGTTGAGATGGAATAATCTCACAAACCTTTTTTCTTTAGGCTGGCCTAGAACCATGATCTTTCCTAGCTTAGCCTCAGGTGCATGCCATTGCACCTAGCTGTTGGTTTAGATGGGGATCTCATGAACTTCTTTGCCCAGGTTAGCCTCAAACCACAATCCTACTGATCTCTATCTCCTAAGCAGCCAAGATTACAGGAGTAAGCCACCTGTGCCCAGCTTCAAGTTTTTAAATGAGATGCAAGATGATTAGTGCTTATGTTTTAGCTCTGAAGGGGGAGCATGGATAGTAACTGCTGGCATACAGTGGTCTACTTCTGAGGAAATATACACCTCCAAAGTAACCAGTACATCATTGTCTTTCCTCCATTGTGAAGATGAAGCAACAGCACTTTCTTATTCTCCTTCCCTCAAGTAGGCAAATTGTGATTTCCTTTCGTTAGCTTTATCAGTAAACATCATTTGTCTTTGGACAGCCATTCAACAAAGACAGTTATGGACTTCGTGAATAGCAGTGATAATGTCATCTTTGTACACAACACAATTCATCTCATCTCTCAAGTGATGGACAATATGGTCATGGCTTGTGGGGGTATACTGCCATTGCTTTCAGCTGCTACATCGGCTACAGTAAGGACTTAACTACTATATACAATTGGTGTGAACTCAAGAGTACTATGCATTCTTATTGATTAAAACTTGAATTTGGTGGTTTCTGTGTATCACAGCCACTATAGTTCAACATATTCACTATATTCAATTATAATTCACTATAATTCAACAGCAACAGAATCTCTTGCAGTTACCTGAAGGGATTTTAGAATTTGTTCCAGGAATGAAAAGGCTTAGAAAGAATACTGGTTTCTTAGGGATGACTCAGCTAGTGAAAAATGGTTGACAATGTTTTCCTGAATGTTCCCATTGTCCTTGTATTTTATATGAAATAAGTAAATGGCTCAATTGTGTTAAATTTCTGTAAGCGTGACTTTCTGTAAAATTTAGAAATTTGGGGGATATATCTGGTGAAATTAGATTTTTATCACAAAGTAGATGTATAAATATCAAACTTCATTCCTTACAGCATGAGTTGGAGAACATTGAACCTACTCAAGGCCTTTCAATTGAAGCCTCTGTGGCATTTTTGCAGAGGCTAATTAGCCTTGTGGATGTACTTATATTTGCAAGTTCTCTTGGCTTCACTGAAATTGAAGCTGAAAAAAACATGTCATCTGGAGGAATTTTACGACAGTGTCTCCGACTGGGTGAGCTATTAAAAACTATTAGAAATCTAACAGTTTTCAGTCATCCATACATTAAAATGAAAATTGACTTTCTTATTTTCAGGAGCAGGTATGGATACTCGTCAGATTGTCATATGTCTGTTCTTTAGTGGGCTATGCATAGGTTGGGTAATAGGGAAGATATAATTCGAAGAATCTGGCCAATATTTCCTTCTTCTCTTCCAGCTTGTTTTTGTCCCAAAATAATGCTGCTCAAGCTTTTGTGAATCACTAGAGGATCTTTTTAAAAAGGTGGATTACATCATAGGGACCCAGGGGGAGGCTTGAACTTGTATTCCAAGTCCTCTGTGATACTGAGTTTTCTTCTCTTACCAACACACATTGAGTAAAAAGGTTCTAAACTGATATTGCAACTCCGTCTTTATTCAGATAAGCTATGGCAATATTAAAGTACTTAATAAAATCATCAGTCCTCGGTTCCTTTGGAGCATTTCTTCCTTAGGTAAAAGTAGAAGTACTCAAAATTAGTATGAACCAACTTCTTTAGGAAAAGCAAACACATTTTTCTCTGCACAACATTTCCTCCTGTATCTAGTTGTAAGTACTGAGAGAGTTTGTTAAATGATTTGCTTATCAAATGAAGAGAGATGGTGGGAGAGATGGAAGGGTGGGAACCCTTAGGAGTATCACAACTACTGTATAAAAGTCAGATCAGACATAAGGCATCTGTGAAAATGTAACATTGTCAGCAGAAGACCTAAAAAATGATCTATTATTTCCGTACTTAGCAAGAGTATATGTTACATCACTAATAAATATGTATGCTGTATTTTTATGTACAATTACTATTTTTATTCAGGATGCCAGTTAAAACATTTTCAGAGTTAGGATGCTCTAAAAGAACTTGGCAATATAATTTATATAAGTTACTTTTTTTGGTGAGGCTCTTGAAATCAGTCATGTGCTTTCTAGTCATATAAAAAGCTTCTCTATTCAACGTTATTTTGTCCCTAATTTCCCTTTCCACCCTTCTTCATTTCAAGACCTTCAATCTAATGAATTTGAGAATTGGAATTACTATGTAATATCAAGCAAATCATATTTGTTTAAAATCAAATTAATTTCTAAATCTTAAGTGCCTGATTGGAGAACGTATTAAATTCTATTTTCTGTTTCCTACATTCTAGTTCTTTTATTGAAAACCAGTGAATATTAGAACTGGTAAAGATTCCTGTCAGTGCTATATCCTCTTCCAATCAATATTAGTATCCTGTGTCATTGATATAACTTAAGAAAGCCCTGGGGGCTGGGAATAAGGCCTGGTGGCGAGAATGCTTGCCTCGTATACATGAAGCCCTGGGTTCGATTTCCCAGCACCACTTGTATAGAAAATGGCCAGAAGTGGCATTGTGGCTCAAGTGGTGCTATGGCTCAAGTGGCAGAGTGCTAGCCTTGAGCAAAAAGAAGCCAGGGACAGTGCTCACGCCCTGAGTCCAAGGCCGAGGACTGGCCAAAAAAATAAAAAAAAATTAATTAATTAAAAAAAAAGAAAGAAAGCCCTGGGAGCTGAGTGCTAGTTGCCCACACCTGTACCTCTAGCTACTCAGGAAGCTGACATCTGAGCATCCAGATTTGAAGCCAGCCAGGGCAAAGAAATCTGAGAGACTTTTATCTCTGATTACCAGCAGAAAGCTAGAGGAGAAGATATGGCTCAAGTGGTAGACTGACAACAGTGAGCAAGGAAAAGTACAAGTCATTTGAGTTCATATCCTCAAACTGGCAAAAACAAAAAGGAACTTTCTAATTTATTTTCATTTAATGAGGGCAATAGTTTATTTTCCTAAACTAGTGTGTAGAACTGTGAGTTGCCTGCTCCCTGTACTCTTCCTTTTTTTGTTTGTTTTTTACATTTTTTTCTTATTGGTTTCATAATGAAGGGTTGATCTACTTACTATGACATACCTGTGGAACAGCAGTCTACTCTGTTTTTCTGGACTGGGCTGGGAATGCAGCTCCCTGGTAGTGCATTTGCCTAGCTCTTGCTGGGTTCTGTGATTCTGTTCCCTGTATTGTCCTATCTTACTCTCTCCCCCCACCTCCAAATAAAAAGTTAAATAAAACAAGATACCACAATGCTTTCATTTTCTGCTGATCATTAAGCTATACTGCTTCCTGTTTTTACCAGCACCAAACAGGGACAATCAGACAACAAATACCGCGTGATAGTTAGGGGCATTTTAGAATTTGCTGAAGTATTTTGATTACGGTAAAATCTTATGTAAATCTGATTGTGTACGATGATTTATATTAGCTCTATAAGCTTAACTGTATTTTTATATATCATAGTATGTGCAGTGGCCGTAAGGAATTGCTTAGAGTGTCAACAGCATTCACAGTTGAAAGCTAAGGGAGATGCAGCGAAAGGCCTGAAAACAATACACTGCCTGGTTCCCCTGGGGAAATTAGCAGCAAAGGTAAGATACAGAATCATTAATTAAGAAAAAACATCAACACCAAAAACATTCTCATCTTTCCCAATTAAGATCTTAAATTAATTTGTTTATTTCAATGCGAAGTTAAATAACTCTGACAGAGATCCTAAAATAGTTATTTTAGTGAGCAGAACAGTCAAATGTTTGTGTTTAAATATACAGTAAAGATTTGCTTATCTTTAATATTGTCTGCTTTTTCAAATGTTTGCTTTTCTTGATTCTTTGATACCTTTTCCTCCCAAGTATGTCAGTGCTTCTGACAAAACTCTATATTCCTACATCCCCTAAGAAGAAGAATATGTGGAAAAAAGTGGAATAAGGAATGTTATAGCATTCCTTTTTGTTCTTGGGATACTGTGCTTATTTATTTTTCAATACCTGTAATATGTATTTTAATTTTTATTTTAGAGTCCAGTAGACATTGTGACTGGTGGTATATCTCCAGTAAGAGATCTTGACAGGCTCCTGCAAGACATGGATATTAATCGGCTTAGGGCAGTTGTTTTCCGAGATATAGTAAGTTCAATTATTTCTTACTGGTACTCTCTTAGGTCATAGATTTTTTTTTCCTAAGCCAAAAATATGGGGAGTGAGAGTTGTTTATGATCCGAAGTATAAAGTAGTCCTGTAAAAATAGGCCTAGAAACCAATTTCTCCTGAGAATGATTTTAGACTCTCAGAGTACTACTACTGGACAAAATTATCTGTGTAAGTAAGTATATGAGAGTATTCTGTATATTAGAGCGATGTTACTGATAGGAAGAATGCAGTATTACACAGTGAGCAGTGTTTGTCTTTACATGAACTCAAGTCCTGCAACTCTTCACATTGTACATTTTCATTATTCTCATCTATCTTATAGATGAGGAATCTGAGTCACAGAGAGCTTTGGTAACAGGATTCTCACCAGCAGTCTTAACTCTGGGACTGGGTAGTATATTCCTTAGCTGAACATTTAATATTTTCCTTACAAAGATATGTCAATGTAGTAATATGTCTTAGTGATGAAGTGTTGCTCTCAATTTAATGTTTTTCTTTAGTTTTTATAGATGAAAAAATTTTCTTTTAGCTGATTTTGATACAGAATATGACCAATTTTCACATAGAAATTTTAGCATTATATAGAAAAAAATGAAGATATAAAAAATAAAAATTATTTGTAATCTCATTATAGGGAGTATTGTTAGTAAGTACTATAGAATACTTACTGCTCATTTAGTGTCTGGCACAGTCTAGGCCAACTTTTTAATTTTATTCTAAATTTACTATTACTTGAGAAGTCTTTACTTTTTAGGGTTTGACAGGTTGATTTCTTTTGTTTAAAATCATTAGTAAGTCTATTTTGAAAAGTTATTGGAACAGTGGTGTGTATGCAAGCACTTTTGAAGATGAGTAGTTAGATTAAACACAGAGTTCACAGAGATAATCTGTAGAGTCAGAAGGGCCTCTGCTAGAAGGCAGTTCAGTTTGCCCTTTTCCTTGGTGGCAGACAGTATATTTCAATCCTAGACAGGTAGTTGTCTGTGCTTTCTGTTCTGTTTCTGATAGCCTTATAATTCCTCCTGGATATTTGTAGCCTAATTTATGCTGTGATGTTTTATGTATTTAAATTTTGTGGTTGTGAGTAAAAAAACGAGTTATACTCATTTAGTTGTAGTTACTATTGGGTAATGTCAGCATACTTTATATGGCTTGAATTTAGTCACTCAGTTATTAAAGTTCATTTGTGGTTTCTTTTTCTCTGTTTTGAAAGTGTAAGTCCTTTGTTTAAATGCAGATTGTCAAGAGTCATCTTAATCTTTGTTTAGATGAATTTGTTAGTAAATTATCTTACTACAAATAATCTATTAGTTTCTTTTTACACTGAAAGATTATGAACATCTTTGTATTTAACTATTAAGCTTAGTGTGATGGTGCATGCCTGTGACCCTAGCATTCTGAGATGTCAACATTGAGGCAGGAGGATTGTGAAGTCTAGGCCAGCGTGGCCTACATAGTGAGATCCTGTCTCAAACAACAAAGTTAGGATGTGAAATAAGATTAAATGTGTTAGTTAATGATGATGGGAATAATTTCTTCAATTTCTTTCCCAGGAGGATAGTAAACAAGCTCAGTTCTTAGCTTTGGCTGTTGTATACTTCATCTCTGTTCTTATGGTCTCGAAGTATAGAGACATTTTGGAACCCCAGCATGAAAGACGAAGCCAGTCTTTTAAGGAAACGAGTAGTGAAAATGGGAGTGCATCCCTTCCTGGTAAGTTCACATATTTCATTTTGTGGTACCCGAAGTTCAAGTGAAACTTGACAGTGAAAACATTGGTTCTGGGACTTACATCTGATTTTGTATAAAAATGATGCATTTGGTTTTAATGTGTTAATTTTAGGTGTCTTTTAACAGATGTAGGGAAGGCAGTTAGCTAAAAGAGGATTTTTTTTTTTTGAGAGTAGATAAAATCACTAAGGGAATAAATGTAGATAGAAAAATATCAGAAGACTGATAAGGACTGAACTAAAGTTCCTCTAGTCCAATCATTTAGGTGGGAGAGAAGATATTTCATCATGCCATCACTTTTGGTTATAGATGTATTTGCTTAATATATTATGTATATTGTGAAACTTTTCATATATTGTGAAATGCCAGTAGTTTTTGCTTTTGACCATTTAAAAGTACAGGATACCTATTCAGACCAAATATACCTTTTTATTATTAGTTGTGAATATTTTAATTTGCCTTTTTTCCCCCTCTATTTATGGGTAAGATGTAGAAAACATACCAGCAGCATTCAGCTCTCTAACTCTTTCGTCAGTGGAAGAATCCATAGAAAGCACCTCACCTACTCGAAGGAGGGACTCCGGCCTTGGAGAGGAAACTGCTTCTGGCTTGGGCAGCCATGTGTCAGTTGCTCCACCAGCAGGCCCTGCAGGGGTCAGTGCAGGCCCAGATGCCATCAGTGAGGTGCTCTGTACTCTTTCCTTGGAAGTCAATAAGTCTCAGGAAACCAAAAATGATGGTGGAGATGAGTTGGATAACAAGGCAACGGCAGTTCCAGTTTCAAAAAATGTCAACGTGAAGGACATTCTTCGAAGCTTGGTTAACATACCAGCAGATGGAGTCACAGTGGATCCTGCCCTTCTGCCACCAGCCTGCCTTGGTGCCCTTGGTGATTTGTCTGCTGAACAACCTGTACAGTTCAGATCTTTTGACAGGTATATATATACACAAATATATGTAGTCTTTTGTTTTGCTATAATTATATTTGCAAATCATAAAAGATAAATAGGAATTCAGATTGACTTGGAATTTTTTATACCTTCAACATTAAAATGCTTTCCTGAGGGCTGGGAATATGGCCTAGTGGTAGAGTGCTTGCCTCATAAACATGAAGCCCTGGGTTTGATTCCTCAGCACCACATATATAGAAAATGGCTAGAAGTGGCGCTGTGGCTCAAGTGGTAGAGTGCTAGTCTTGAACAAAAAGAAGCCAGGGACAATGCTCAGCCGTGAGTCCAAGGCCCAGGACTGGCAAAAAAAAAAGTTTTCTTGACCCAAATTTTAAAAATATTTTTATTTTGTGGCTTATATGTTGCAGATTTTTATTCTCATACTAGTAAGGTTTTAAAAAATGATTTTGGTTGGGTGTGGTGGCTTGAACCTATAGTCCTAGCTAATACTTTGAAGCCAGCTTAGCATAAAACCTCCTGGGACTCTATCTTGTGCACACTTATCATTCCACTAACTCAGAAAAGTACAGACAGGATGGAGATCAAGGCTAGCCTGGGCATAAAATGCTAATCTGTCTCAAAAAATAACCAACACCAAAATGGCTGGCTGGTAGTGTGTCTGCATAGCAAGTTCAAGGCCCTGAGTTAAATCCTCATTGCTGTCCTCTCTGCCCCCCCCCCCCAAAATTGTATTGATAAGACATGTGTAAAATACCTTTTATTGTTTATTTTGGTTACAACTTACCTATGCTTACAAATGGCTACTGCTACTTCCTTTTTTACCAGTATATGACAGCCTTTGTTAAAAAAAAAAAAAAAATTGGAGCAGGGCGCTCCTGGTAATCCTAGCTACTCAGGAGGCTGAGATCTGAGAATCGAGGTTTGAAGACACCTGGGCAGGAAAATCTGTGTGACTCTTGTCTCCAATTAACCACCAGAAAATTGGAAGTGGAGCTGTAGCTCAAAGTGATACAGTGCTAGCCTGAGCAAAAGAGCTCAAGGACAGTGCTCAGGCCCTGAGTGTTAAACCCCCATGACCGACAAAAATAATTTTAAAAATTGATGAATCTGGATTTTAGTGACTCAGAAATTCAACAAGATATTCAGAATTTTATCAGCTGAAAAGGCTGACAGTAGATTCCTGACTTTGTCGATCCTGCTTCCTTAAGAAACTTTTTGAAAATTTACCTAAGCATTTTCTTTGTGTATTATAAAGAATGTATCCTCACTAAAATACACACTTAAAACATGTTAATTTTAGTGTATCCATATATTGAAATAAAGATTGAAAAGAAAAATATATTAACATTGATAATTGGTATACTACTCCCTTTTAATCTTCAAATATTTTCCGATTTCAATAATGGTTTCAATAACAGTCTTTGTAGTGAAAGAAAAGTGCAAAATTATGGTTTGCATTTAGTTCTTGTGTTTATTGTTTTTTAGTCTAGAAGAGCAATTCCTCAGTCTTTACTTGAATTTAGTAATCCTACAATTTTCAATGAATATAACAGGCAGTTTTAGAAAAATCTCTATTTTAGATTTTCCGAATGTTGCTTTATTATTAGATTTGGATTAATTCATCTTGGCAGTGTCATAGAAATCACACTGAGTATTCTTGTTACATCCTGTCAAGTGGTTTCATTGCTTATGAAACTCTTTCTGATTCCTAATTAAAATAATATTTTTCTATTTTTTTGGTAATGTAAAGATATTCCTTATAAAGAAATACAACAAAACCTATCATCCTCATCACATTTACAGTTCATTCATTTTACGGTCTTATAGCTTCTTGTTTTATTTAGTGGCTTGTAATCATTATATTTTTATTACTTTAGTTGATATTCTATTTCTTTCTTTTTTTTTTTTTTTTGGCCAGTCCTGGGCCTTGGACTCAGGGCCTGAGCACTGTCCCTGGCTTCTTCTTGCTCAAGGCCAGCACTCTGCCACCTGAGCCACAGCGCCCCTTCTGGCCGTTTTCCATATATGTGGTGCTGGGGGATCGAACCGAGAGCTTCATGTGTAGGAGGCAAGCACTCTTGCCACTAGGCCATACTCCCAGCCCCCGATATTCTATTTCTTGATTCTATGTTTTGGCCAGTGGTATTGCCAGTTTAGTTGACCTCAGTTTTCTTTTTGACACATTGCAATAATTTAACCTTTTCTTTGTGAATCTGTTTCATTTTCTTTGGCGTTGTTGTTGGACTGTACAGTGATATCTGTATGTTATTTTAGTCTTTTTCCTGTTTGAAGTTGGCTTTTTCCCTCTTCTCTCTCCTCCCATACCCTCTCTTTCATATTTAGACTTGAGTCATCTCCTCCCTAAGATAACTTCATTTTCTGTGTATGTAAATATTTCCAGATCTAAAATCAGAAAATTTCTAGATTCAAGCATTTCAGTTAAGAGTCACTCATTATTCAGTCATTAAACAGAGAAGGGAAAAGCACGATGTATCAGAATATGATGATAATTTTACACTGTCAGGGTACTGTACAAAATAGTACTGAGCGCCAGTGGCTCACGCTTGTAATCCTGGCTACTCAGGAGGCTGAGATCTGAGGATCGTGTTCAAAGCCATCCCTGGCAGGAAAGTCTGTGAAGCTCTTATCTTCAATTAGCCATGAGAAGACCCGAAGTGGGGCTGTGGCTCAACTGGTAGAGCACTAGCCTTGAGCTGAAGAGCTCAGAGACAGGGGCCCAGGCCCAGAGTTCAAGCCCCATGACACACACACACACACACACACACACACACACACACACACAATGTCATATATGTCATATATATGTATATATATATGGTCTCAAAAATATTTATTCCAATTAATGTATGCTAATAAGAAAACAAGTAGGGGATATGAAACAGGGAATATATACTGAACTGTTTATGACTGTTTATTTTCAAGATGGGATGTAGTATATGTTATATTTAAAATTTTTCTTTGTTTCAAATTATTTAAATTTGTATAAATGGCAAACTGAGTGGCTAGGTTTTTGAAAGTGAATGTATCCTACTAGTAGTAAAATGATTTTTAAATAGGTGACTAAAATTCCATACATTATTTAAAATTTTTTTTGCTGATAAATGTATGATTTATTGGTGCCTGTGTGAAATGTTTATTTAGGAAGCCATTCTTTGGTGTAGTACATTTTAAGGGATTTTATGAAATTGAAAATAGAGGTAATTTTGATGGTGGAATTTTTTGTCAGGATGTTTTGTGGTATTTATCTAACATTGTCTGGTAGAGTGCAAACTGCTCTGTTTTTCCCTTTCCTTTTCATAGCAAGAAACACTTTCTGAAAAACTTTTATGCAGCCTTGGGCCAGTATAGTATCTTTGGGAATTTCAAAGCATCCTTCTGATCATGTATTTATCTCAGGAATGCTGTGTCAGAAATCACAAGTCTCCTCATATCTTAAGAATTATCAACTTCCAAGCCATAGCTGGAAAGTTTAGAGTAACAGCTCCGTGAGTGAAACCTTGCTGAAAGGCTGCCAGGTTGTGGGCCTTTGTGAACAGAAAGGTGTTTGTGTTCATTCCCATGCCAAATTCTTGCTCTTATCTAATTCGGAGATCCTCTGTGGTGATTAGTGGATGCCAGGGATTTATCTTGATAAAGTTCAAGGACCAGTCTGCCTTTTCAACTGAATCCTTAGGGACTATAATAACAGGTTAAAATGTTCTTTTCTCTTGTAGTGAACTATTTGCATGTTAAATAAAATAGAATTTATGTGGAAGTTTGTGATAATTGAATTTCTGAGCCACATTTATCTGGAGGATACTATTGCTATTTATTTATTTGCTAATGGTTAATTGTTAAAAATATATTTTCAAGATCAGTGGTTTAGACTTAAAAAGGAAGAGATTAGTATTTCCATTTAGCATGTGAGCAATGTTAGGAAAAGTACTTTTTTGTCACTGGTTTGATGTGATAACACATTATAGTATTAATGAAATCATTCTTCAGAGTGACTAACACATACTAAGTGCTCATTAAAGTGAATTCATAAAGACTTCCAGGTAAAACATTATAGTTTTAATTCTTGGCTTTAATTGTTAGTTTGGAGAACCAGCTTGCAAAACTGGTTATCTGTCTTTTATGTTTTTTTAATGAAAAAAAAAAGGATTACTTTTTGTTAAAACCGGAAGTATGATTTTAGTTTGTTTCTTCAATAGAAACCTCAGTGCTGGGGGTAGACCTCAGTAGTAACATGTATGTTTAGCATGCACAAGGCTCTGACACCACAAATTAAGTTGGGAGAGGAGGATGTGGAGGAGGATGAAAGGGGGAGGGGAGGAGGAGAAGGGGGAGGTAGGAAGAAAAGGAAAGAAGAAAATGACCACCTTGATTTGTTGTCTAAGATGTCAGAAATATTCAGAACTATTCATAACATATTGCCTGCATATTTCTTCTAATGTATGTTGCATTTTCTTTGTTATTTCCAAAGATAATGTGAAATGCTTAGTTCTCACATGGTCAGTCCTAAGTAGTGTTCAGTTTAAACTCTTGTTTAAATAGTTTAAACTATGGAATTTGCACTTGCTAGTTTAGATGTATACTTAATATAGAAGATGAATATGAAGATGAATATGATAGGTTAAAGATTTCTTCTGTTGAACGTTTTTGTCTTTTACACTGTAACTTTATTAGTAAGGAAAATAGTAAAGGAAATATATCTTAGAATCTTCTTACTAATGTTTTTGTAACTCATCATTGCTTAGATTTTTAAAAAATTTTTATGTAGTCTAAAGCTGACACATTATTGTGTAACTTCTCAGAAGTAATGTTTGAGTCAGTTAATTCAGAAATTTGTAAATTTTTAGTGGTCTTTTATATACTTGTTACAGAGTTAGAATAAAAAATGCAGTTTTTTTCTTTATGAACAGATGTACCACCTAATTTTATATCTTGAGAATATTTATTACTCTTGGGGCTGGGAATATGGCCTAGTGGCAAGAGTACCTGACTCGTATACATGAAGCCCTGGGTTCGATTCCCCAGCACCACATATATAGAAAATGGCCAGAAGTAGCGCTGTGGCTCAAGTGGCAGAGTGCTAGCTTTGAGCAAAGAGAAGCCAGGGACAGTGCTCAGGCCCTGAGTCCAAGGCCCAGGACTGGTAAAAAAAAAAAAGAAAGAAAAGAAGAGAATATTTATTACTCTTGCTTGTAGATGATTATAATGAAAGATTATATTTAAATATTAGTATTGGAATAATATTGGAAAACTGAATTTTCTAAAACTATTGTAAACGTCTATGAATTGTATGGTAGATGCATTATATTTCTATAAACTTAAAAAAAACAACAACCGAAAACACCAATATGAGTCAGGTGCCCGTGGCTCACATCTGAAACCAGGACTGCAGTTGTAGCTTATTTAGCCCTGGCAGAAAAGTCTGAAACTTGCCAGGCACTGGTGACTCATGCCTGTAATCCTAGCTTCTCAAGGAGGTTGAGATCTGAGGATTGCAGCTGAAAGCCAGCTTGGGCAGGAAAGTTTGTCAGACTCTTATCGTCAATAAACCACCACAAAACCAGAAGTACTGCTGTGGCTCAAAGTGCTAGAGCGCTATCCTTGAGCAAAAGAGCTCAGGGCCAGCATCCAGGCCTAGAGAGTTCAGGCCTAGAGTTCAAGCACGCCCCGCCCCGCCCCCCCCACCCCCAAGAAGAACATTCTGAAACTATTTCACTGAAAAAAGCTTAGTGTGATAGTGCCACCTCTGTTATTCCAGCTAGGATAGGGAAGTATCAAATAGTTAGAAAGCAGTCCAGGCACAAAGTGAGACCCTAACTCAAAAATAATTGGTGCAAAAAAGAGCTGGAGGAGTGGCTCAGCAATAGAATGCCTGCTTAGCAAATATGAGGTGCTTAATTCAAACCTGAGTACTGTCCTAAGCTTTCCCCCCAAAAGTCAGTATAAGGAAATAGGTGAAAGAGAGGCTCTGGTTTTAGGCAAATGTAGATTGGCAGGGCAGTTCTATGATTTATTTAGGCAAGTTACTTTACCTTTCTGAGCTTTACTCTTTTTTTTTTTTTGGATTTTTTAAAATTTTTATTATCAAACTGATATACAGAGAAGTTACAGTTTCATATGTTAGGCATTGGATACATTTCTTGTACTGTTTGTTACCTCCTCCCTCATTCCCTCCTTTCCCTTCCTCCCCCATGAGTTGTTCAGTAGATTTACACTAAACAGTTTTGCAAGTATTGCTTTTGTAATCGTTTGTCTTTTTTACCCTGTGTCTCTCGATTTTGGTATTCCCTTTTAGTTTCCTAGTTCTAATACCTGTATACATGGTTTCCAATGTATTCAGATAAGATACAGAGATAGTGCAGGTACAACCACAGAAAGGGGATACAAGAGGATCATCAACAATAGAAGCTACGGTTTCACATCGCATGTTGAAAGTAATTACAACAGTGATATAACAGTCGTTTCCATAACATGGAGTTCATTTCACTTAGCATTATCTTTTGTGTTCATAAGGGTATAGCTATTGGGCTCTTGTGATCCTCTGCTGTGACTTGCCTAAACCTGTGCTAATTATTCCCTATAAGGGAGACCATAGAGTCCATGTTTCTTTGGGTCTGGCTCACTTCACTTAGTATAATTTTTTCCAAGTCCTTCCATTTCCTTACAAATGGGGCAATGTCATTCTTTCTGATAGAGGCATAAAATTCCATTGTGTATATGTACCACACTTTCCTGATCCATTCGTCTACTGAGGGGCATCTGGGTTGGTTCCAAATTCTAGCTATGACAAATTGTGCTGCGATGAACATTGTTGTGCTGGTGGCTTTCGTGTGTTCTTGTTTGTGGTCTGAGCTTTACTTTTTAAAGTTTTAAGATAGAAATCTTATTTATGTTTTGCAAACTGAGTATTTCCTGCCATATTGCCAGTGTTTAATGGGAACAAGCTGCTGCTAGAATTTATAATTTCATATCATATAATAAGATTTTTTTTGTAGGAGAATTTATGAACAGAATAGTGCATTATGAACTTTGACTTGAATCTGGGAAGGCTTACCACAATGCAGGATTTTGAAATGTAAAGTTTATTGCCATGTAGGATAAAGAGGAAGGCATTTTAGCTGAGGAATAGCCTAACGAAGGGTTGGAGTATGTTTAAGAATCATCAGAGCATGTTATAAAAATGTGTGAGGAATGTTTGGTAAAATGTAAATGCAGGTAAAAATATGTGCAAGATTTTAGGGAGTAGTTATTGAACTGAAAAGATTTTTTTATGACAAAAATCATTAATAGCAGTAAGATGAGGATTAGAAGTAGTCAGGTTCTTTTATTGTATTTATTAACTATGCTAGACAAGTAGGGATTGTGCATATTGTGAAGCATTTGTAGTAAATTTTTTCTATTTTCAGTTTTCTAATAAATTATTATGAAAATAGACAAACATACAGCGAAGTTGAAAAAACTGTATATCAAATATCCTTAGAACTATCACTGAGAATCTAGTTACTCTTTAGCTCTATTTCCTTTATCATGTAACTCTTCGTCAATCCTCTTTTTTGGATGCAGTTCAAAGTAAATTGTAGACATCAGTTCACCTCACGCATAAACACTCAACTGCAGTTCTCTAGGTAAAGATCCATATGTCTTTTCAAAGGTAAAATTTATACATAGTGAAAAGCACAACTCTCCAAGTCTCTCTATCTGTTCTTCCTCCCTTCCTCCCACCCCCCCCCTCCCTCTTTTCCTCCTCCTCCTGAACCTAGGACCTGGGACATGTTAGGCAATGTTCTACAATTGAGCTTTATCCCTGAGCCCCAAAGGCAGGAATCGTAAGTGCAGTAGTTGATGAGTTTGACTATTTTATATATTTGTAGACATAAAAGTGGCCATCAAGATATCAGTAGTTTTGACTATTCCTCAAATTCCTGCCCCTGTACCCCAGAAGTTATTATTCAGATTTTTCTATTATAGATTAGTTTCACCTATTCTAGAACTTCGCGTAAAAGTGAACACAGTGTATGAGTTCTTAACATACTGTAAGGGATTTTCCTTTCAAAATAACGTTCAATTCCATTTTGGATCTTTTTTTTTTTTGCTGAATAGTATTGTGCAAATGTATAGTCATTCAAAGTTTTAATTTTTGTGCATAAAGGATGTTTGAAACATTTTCAGTTTTTAGCTCTTTTAAATAAAGTATCAGGGAGCATGATGGTATATGTTTTTTGTAGACAGCATTTTTTTTTAAAAGAGAAAAGTCAAAGGGGTAAAATGTTGAGGTCATAGGGTTGATATTTGCCCAAAACTTTGATTGTAGAAAAAAGCCGTTTTACTATTTTGAGTATTATTTTCCATTGCTTCTGTCAGTATATGTCTATTTTATGAGGAATCTAGATTGTGGTAATCCTTTCTTTTGTAAACAAATGTGAAAATGAATTCTTCATACTTTTCCTTTTTTCTTTCCAAAAGCAGGTTGCTAGAGTATAGGGACTTTTCTTAAAGAGTGGCTTGTAAATTTCTGTTTAGTGTGCGATAGAAAGCACAAATAATATTTTATATTATTTTCTGAATGTACTCCCAGGACGTGTGTATAGAGGAAACACACAGAGACAAAAGTATACATCCCATCTATTTTCCTTCAAGCTGATAATCCTTATCTGATAGATCTACCAGGACCAGTGCACCCTTTTTGAATTAGGGGCTCAGGTGGCTGTTGCTTCTATTTTTTAGTGTATAGTTAACATTGGCAGTCACCCTTATAATGATGTGACTCCAGCTACCCCCAAGTACACTGAATAAGCCATGCCTAGCACAAGAGAACTTGATTTAATTGGCAACAGTATTTGCCCTCATATGATAGTCACTGAGGTAAAACGGAACCTAATTCACTTTGTGTTCTCTTTGAAATAACAACAAAAACGAATATTGGAATTGCATAATTTCCCATTCTGCATGCCTTTATTGGGATCAAGTACCTAAGTAACTTTGTTTAGAAACAGAATACTTTAAAGCTACTGAGGGAATACTTGCTGCTTGCAGTTATAGTATTGTCAACAAAAGCTGTGATTAAATAAATTGAATGTTGAAGACTTTGGGCTTATGGTTAACACCAGGTAATTAAAAGTAAGCGCTGCTGTGGGAGTGTGTTATATATCAGCTGTCCTTTTTACCTCATTAACTAGGTTTTTGCATGTTTATGGAGCCAATTTCAATTAAAAATGCCTTTTAAGTTATGTCTAACAAGGTCTTTTAGTTACTATTTTACTATAAACTATTCTATTTTAATTGAAATTGGTATGTCATAAATACCTATGTTTAAATACACATGATAAACAATTTTGATGATTTGATTTTTTGCATTTTTTTCACTTATGCATTGTTTTATGTATGCAGCATTGTTAAAGGACAGTGTTGGGGGCTTAAGAACAGAAAAATGGAACTATCACAGAAAAATGGAACTATATCCTTTTTTTTTTTTAAAAAAAAGATCTGTTCTCTTTTACTTTAGAAGATTTCTAAGTTTTTAGGATTTCATATTTGCAGTCTATTAAAATCTTTTGAGTTTTCTGTTTTAGTTTTGAGGTTAAAAAAGTTAATTACTTTCTACTTGAGTTCCCCAAATTTTGTTTCTTAGAATGTATTTTTGTTATATTTTATCTATTAGATAATTAAAGATTACCTTCTATAAAAAACATCCTGTGTGGTAAATATAAGTTTAAATGTAAAAAAATTGGTTGTTGTATTTTTATAAGACATTTTCTTATTTCCTTTTTTTTTTTTTTTTTTTTTTTTTTTTTTTGCTAGTCCTGGGGCTTGAACTCTGAGCGTGGGCACTGTCCCTGAGCTTTTGTGCTTGAGGCTAGTCCTCTACCACTTGAGCCACAGGTCCAGTTCCAGATTATTTTTTAAAAATGCTTAAATTAGAGATAGGAGTCTCACAAATTTTTCTGCTCAGGCTGGCTTTGAACTGTGATCCTCAGTTCTCTGCCTCCTGAGTAGCTAGGGTTACAGGTGTGAGCCACCAGTGCCTAGCAACATTATCTTATTTCTAAAACAAATTAGCTGCAAATAAAGTATGACCAACATTGAAGAGATTTCATGTTGGAAAAATATTCTAAATTATACCTCAAAATAGAGATAGAAAAAACTCGAAAGGGCTAGCTTACAGGTTTTATTTTGAAATTTATGCAGTTAACTCAAGTGATTCCTATTTCAAAATATATTTTCTTTCTTCATTATAGAAGTGTGGTAATTGCAACAAAAAAATCAGCAGTCTTACCTTCCACACTTTCTACAAGTGCACTTACCACTGCGCCTACCAATGCTGTCAGTGTGGTTTCTTCAATGGATTCAGCCCAAGCCTCAGATGTGGGTGGAGAGTCCCCAGGTGAGTTAGAAATGAGTGCTTCCCACAAAATGCTTCTAGGTTATATAAAAATCTGGAGAAATTAAAGGTAAGACAACGATCTAATTGTCTAGGGTCTAACATGGTTCTAAATGTTGATTGCTTGTTACTTTTTTTTCAAATATGTTGCCACCATCCTTGAAAGCATAATGACTAAAACAAAATTGAACTAGCTCAGTAAAGGAACTTAGTGCACTGTTTTTCAATAATTTATATGCTGAGTGCTTGCAAGTTTGCAAACTTTAGCAATTTGAGTATTTACTAAAATACTATTTATTTTATTTGAGCTATTTATGTAGCTATCTATTTATTTGAGCTATGACTATTATTAGTAAGTTACTCTTTAATGTTGGCTGGAAATATTTGAGTTGTTTTATATAATATTTAGGCCAAGATTCTTTATTCATCCTATGAAAGTTTTATTTATTTAATAAGGACATTGTATTGTTAATGTAGACCACTTCTTAAAGAACTGTTTCAAGAGACAGGCAGGAAGATAGACACACATGCACACACATATACACAGTGTAGCAAAGTTTAGGGATTAATTGGCATTTGTTTTAGTGATTCTTTATTGCTAAGAACATTAGTTATTTAGATCCTTAGAGACCTTGAATAAACAATTGGCTACTCCCTGGATAGATGCTGGACAGATGATCTATTTGCATTTCCCTTTTTGTTCTTTTGAATCGCTGGAAAACTGTGAGTTTGAAGGAGCCAGTTTATCAGTGCCAAGATAAGGAAAAGATAAGTCAGTATCCTTCCACTGTGGAAACAGTCCCTGCACTTACATATGTGTAATCATTTGATAGAGATATTTAATGTGCGATTAATCAGAAACAATTTATCAACTAACATGTATTTTATGTGAGTTGAAAAAATGCATAATATAGATGGAAATTGCATTTTCTCTCTGGCAGAAATCAAGGACAACTTTTTTTCATGTGAATTTTTTTAAATGATCACTGTTGGTGATTAATGTATCCTTGTTAGCTAAGTAGTTTTATGACCTAAGACAACGACTTTGTAAAAATCTGTTTTTGCAGTGTTCTCTTTTAGGCATGAAAATTGGCATTTCTGAAAAAGTTGCATCACGAAATAATTGCTATTGTTCCATTTGTCAAATTTTTAGTATACATTTCAACTCATTATATTAGGGTCAGAATTATGACCATGAGTTCTGAGTGTGGTGTAAGGCCAGCTTTCAATGAAAACATTTTCTTGTCTGGGACAATGGTTAGAGTTACTGAATACTCATGACTGTGTTTTATTCAGATACATGAAAGCTTTTTTTTTTTTTTTTTAAACCATTTGGCTTTGATTTCTTTTCTTTTTCTCCCCCTCTCCCCCACTAGTACCAAAGTTGGAATTCAGGGAGTTGTACTTGCTTGACTTGCTGGTGCTCTTATCACATAAGATATGCTTCCATGCTGGCCTTTTTTGTTATTTTGGAGATGGAATCTTGTGGACTTTTCTGCTGAAACTGGCTTCTAACCTTCTTGAGCTAACTAGGATGATAGGAATGAGCTGCCAGCAGTAAGCTATTAGTTTTCGTTTTTTTCCCCGTAGTCCTGGGGCTTGGACTCAGGGCCTGAGCACTGTCTCTGGTTCCTTTTTGCTCAAGACTAGCACTCTACCACTTGAGCCACAATGCCATTTCTGGCCTTTTCTATATATGTGGTGCTGAGGAATGGAACCCAGGGCTTCATGTATATGAGGCGAGCACTCTACCGCTAGGGCTAGGCCATATGCTCAGCCCTAAGCTATTAGTTTTCTTTCTTCCCCTTATTTTTGTCTTAAGTGAAATTTTAAAAAGTCACTGTTTAACTTCTATCTCCCGAGCTGGTGTGATCACTTATGCCAGTAATCACAACAATACAGAGGCCAAAGCAGGAGGTTCCCAAGTTGAGTGTTACCCTGGGGTACATAGTGAATTCTAGTGCCCAGAGGCTACACGGTTAGACCTGTCTCAAAAACGATTGTTCACTTGTGTTACTGAAGCAGGCTGTTTTTTGTAGCCTAATATGCTGCTTGCCAATCCCTAGAGTAATGAGTTTTACATTAAACATCTAGTTTCTTCACCGGATGCATTTTGTGAGGACACTGGGCCCCCAGATCTCAAATCTGCTTCCCCAAGGAAGGATTTAGAGGTATTTACTGATAAATAGGGTCATTTGAGGCAGGGAATGCTCATTGAAATAAGGAAAAGCAAAGTAATTAGAGTTCTATATTTGCACAGTCAAGCTTCGTGGCTGTTTTTTTTCCGTCCCTTTGTAATGGGCTTCATCATGTTCATTTTTGAACATATACCTTGTATACTTTGATCATATTCACCTCTCCTTTCCCCCTTCTGCTGGTCCCCTTCCTTTTCCTAAATAGTCCTGTCTGTCTGTCCGTCGTCCTTCCCTCCCTCCCTCTCTCCTTCCCTTCTTTCTTCCTCCCCTCCCTCCCTCCTTCCTTCCTTCCCCCCTCCTCCTCTTTCTCTCTCTCTCTCTCTTCCCTCTTCTTTTTGTCTGTCTCCCTCCTTCCCTGCCAAAACCCAATCTTTATCTTTCTAAATGGGAACTTACTTTGTTTGAGAACTTTAGACATGGGACTCAACAGCACAACTATTTTAAGTGTTATCAGTGTGGAGTTTGATTCAGAGAAGCACTTCAGCATTCATATGACTTTGGCACATATACCTCCAAATGAGTACAATGTATGTAATCTTGGGAGCCATACCGAAAATGACATCAATCAGTTTTCTGGCTTCTACTGCTTAAACCAAAGGCAAATCCCAAACAAACAAAATGAGGGCTAAGAGCAACAGTGCTGAAACTGTTGAGATATTAAGGTCAAAGAAAAAGTGTACATGACAGTCTATCTGATGTGAAATATTGCCATGCTGGAGGCAAGGATGGTCAGGCTGAGAAGTTAGACATGTCATTCTCTTTAAGGAAGCAGCTATTACTTAGAATGACCACTATTCATATTCACAGCAGAATAATACTCCATTGTGTATGTATAACACAAGAAAGTCTATTCATTAGTTCATAGGAACCAAGAATGAGTCATAGCTTGACTGTTGGTGTTAGTTCTTCAGTAAAGGTCTTTTTATTATATGATAACTTAGATTTCTTTAAACATTACCTACGAGTGGCATAACTGGGTGTTAGAGTATATCTGTACTTAGTCTTTTTCTGGAATCTTTATACTTATTTTCCTTGTAGCTGTGTCACCAAGGAAAGGAAAGGGCTGAGAACTCATAGAGAAAAGGATTTGGGGGGAATGGGGGGGGATGGAGGGGCTTTGACTTTGCTACCAATTTTCCATACAAATCCCAAGAACTTCAAATCCACAACGAAATTCATTTCAAGGAATTTCACACAAATGAAAACTAATGAGATAGAATGTTTTGCAAGGATTAACTTAGTAAATAAAGAAAAGTAGTGAAAAATAGAAATAGTGAAAGAAATATCCCCTAACATTCAGGAGATGGGAATAAGAGATTAAGGATGACGACCCTTGTCTTGGATACATTTATACCTGGTTGAGTTAGGTGAGAAGTCTGGGTTGACCTTAGGACTTCATGATTGTTAGGCCAGCAGTCTACCACTGGAGGCACATCTCAATCTTTATCCATTTTTTAGTTCTGAAAGAGTTATTTTTCTGGTGAGTTTCTCTTGTCAGAATATATATATATAATTAAAAAAATTTTTTTTGCCAGTCCTGGGCCTTGGACTCAGGGCCTGAGCACTGTCCCTGGCTTCTTTTTGCTCAAGGCTAGCACTCTACCACTTAAGCCACAGCGCCCCTTCTGGCCGTTTCCTATATATGTGGTGCTGGGGAATCGAACACAGGGCTTCATGTATAGGAGGCAAGCACTCTTGCCACTAGGCCATATTCCCAGCCCCTGTCAGGTAATACTTTTAAACAATTTACTTTTGTTGACAAAGTGAAGATGAATCTTGTATAGGAGAAAATAATTTGAACTTTGTTTACTGTAGCAAGATGAATCAGTCATTTAACAATATGATGTGGATACAAGACTTAAGATAAGGTTATCTGGAAGTATTGGTGGAGAAGACTCATAGGATCACATGGTGGAAATTAATTTTACCCTGTAGTTTGAACAAATATCCCTATGCTTCAGAGATAGATTAGTAAAAGTCTGTATTATAGAAGGGTGTTATAAAAACTAGTGAAACGAGTTAGGCTAGGGAGAGGAGATGGTGGCCAGTAAGGGCCATGATCTCAAGGTGGCAGCTCCTCCACCAGGTAGATGCTAATTAGGTAAGAGGGGTGAAATTTGGGGACTGGGCAGTATGATGTTCCAGTGGAGCAGCCTACCACTTCTTAGTCTTCTAGTGAGTATATTGTGTTCTCCAGATACCTCTGCCATCAAATGCTAAATTTCCTATAAAATTTGTACCTTGCCATTGTCTCCTCTGATGTGAAAAAAATCTATTGGAACATAGGTTGACAAATGTAGTTAGTTCTCTGTTATAATTATAGTGATGACACAATTCATTCCCCTCTGTTCATTGGTTGCTAGTCCAGATCCACGAAGAGTAATATAACTGCTGACAGTGGCAGAGTTACCTGATAACGGAGTGAAAGACCGTTTTCTTATGAATAGATAACTAACTCTGAAGCCAACCTTGGAACTATATGTTTCTGTTTAAAAGAATACTTCTTCTAAATTTCTATTGACAGTTGATGCTAAATAGGAGGAATTGTGAAGCTAATTTTGTCCATGAAAATTTGCTTTGCTATTATGTTTTCATCCCATGGGTGGAAAGATGGCCTCAAATGATAATTGACCTTGTAACTGGGGTTTATATATGAAGAGTCAATAAAAACATTAATTGCTAGACTTTAATGTTATCCAAATGGCAGTGGGTATTAAATGCATAGTAGTATATTTGTGTTGCCAGATGTAAATATCCTATTGGTTTGAATCCTTGTATCTAAAAACAAAATTCCTGTCAATGGTTATTTTTCTTTTATAGGCAGTAGGTCATCTAATGCAAAATTGCCATCCGTTCCGACAGTGGGTTCAGTTCCAGAAGACCCTGTCTCAAATATGAGGTATTTAAGTTATTAAGTTGATACAATATGTATCTTTTGATGACTTTTAAAAATAATGTATTCTTCTTCCCTCCCTCCCTCCTTCCTTCCCTCTTCTCTTCTTTCTTCCCTCCTTCTCATAAATGACATTTATAGGCTTGGGGGTATTTTAGAGGTTGATTTCATTTCAGAAGATTATAAGATGTGAAATGTTTACGAGAAGTGGCTATTTGCAATAATATATGCTGTACACATAACAAATGTATTAGCTATGATTTCTATCTCAAATAATTTTAAAGCTGAGTGCTTGAGTTTTATATATATATTATATATATATATATTTTCTTTTTTGGTGGTACTAGGATTTGAACTCAGACCCCTGTACTTATTAGGCAGGAGTTATGCCATTGAGCCACACTTCCAGCTCAGTATTCTTTTTCTATAAAATATCTAAATAGCATGTAACAGTAAACCAAAGCTACAATATTACTGTAGATAGATTTTTGTTTTCTATGTGATTGGGAGTATTTAAATTTAATTCATTCTGTGAATACATTTCCCATCACTAGAGCCTTAGTGGACACAGTGTTCTTGATTTTTCTTACTGTACTTGGAAAAACCTTTATCAGAATATCAATGTAGGCACTGGAGTATTTTCAGTATAGGCTTGCAGATGTGATATCAGGCAGTCACCAAAACTCATATGAGATACCTAGGAAGGAATAGTATTATGATAGGGCACTACCTTTTAAAAGATGATTACTGATGGCAGAATCTTCAGTGACCTTATGTTGATGGTTTCAGAAATAATTCTTGTTTATGTGAGTGGGAAGTACTCCTGGTTTGAACAGAGATAAATAGTGATTTTGTATTTTTTTTTGGCTTATAAAGGTATGTATATCTCTCTCAATTTCTTGGTATGGGAGGTACTTGTTTTTTCTTTTTTAGACTTGTTTATGTATGTATGAGTTTATGTACAACTATATATTAGGATGTCAGTTGGGAACAAAATGTGCCTATGCAGTATGTAATTTTCAAATGAGAAATAACTTTAATATCATTGGAAAGAAATTGTTGTAGACTTCAGTTTAGGAGAATATGAATTTTTGTGTTTTTTTGTTGTTGTTTTGTTTTGTTTTTGTCAGTCATGGGGCTGGAACTCTGGGCCTGGGCACTGTCCCTGAGCTCTTCAGCTCAAGCTGGTGCTCTACCACTTGAACCATAGTGCCACATGAATTTTTATGTTATGTTTAAAATGATCCTTAAGTAGTTATACAGAGTGGTTTCAATTTAATATATTAACTTATTAGTGCAATGCATCTTGATCAATGTCACCCCTTCATTGTTCTCCCTCATCTCTCCCAACTCAACCCATACATATCCCCAAGTTACCTAGTTCCATTTTCACATATGTACATTAAATATTAGGACTTAGGGAATATACACGTATAATAACCATGTGTACACCGTATGTTCTAGGTAACAACTTGGAAATGAAGGTGTGATTCTTGACCTCAAAGTTGAGTGGTAAATAGCTACATATAATGAAGTATTGATTTGTTTAGATTATAATGGGAATAAAAAGGAAGACTCTTAGTTGGTAAGATAAGATTTCCAATATCAGGATGCCGATATCTGAGGATTGCAGTTCAAAGCCAGCCTGGGAAGGGAAGCCTTTGAGACTTATTTCCAATTAACCACCAAAAAAGCTGAAAGTGGAATTGTTGCTCAAGTGGTGGAGCACTATTCTTGAGCAAAAGAGCTCAGGGACAGCACAAGGGATTACAATCTTAGCTACTCCAGAGGTTGAAATCTGGAAGATTGTGGTTATAGGCATTTGGGCAGAAAAGTCTTTAATACTGTGTATCAAAAATAACCAGGAGGGCTGGGAATATGGCCTTAGTGGCAAGAGTGCTTGCCTCGTATACATGAAGCCCTGGGTTCGATTCCCCAGCACCACATATATAGAAAACGGCCAGAAGTGGCACTGTGGCTCAGTGGCAGAGTGCTAGCCTTGAGCAAAAAGAAGCCAGGGACAGTGCTCAGGCCCTGAGACCAAGGCCCAGGACTGGCAAAAAAAAAAACCCAAAACAACAACAACAACAACCCCGCCCCCCAAAACAAACAAAAAAACCAAACCCAACAACACAGGAAAAGACAGGCTGGAGGAGTGGTTCATATGGGAGAGTGAGTGTGATGAGATCCTGAGTTCAAGCCCTAGTATCACTCCCCCCACCCCCTGAAAAGGAAATATTTTCCCATTCCGATTTCCTAGGTCAGCTTCTGAAATGGATTAAAGTTATCCTGGTATGCTTTGCAAAACTGTTCTTTGTTACACTGTGATCAAATGTAAAAAAAAAAAAGGTTGTTGAATTCTGGATAGTCCATGAAGAAGGACACCTGTGCTTAGCATAATGTCTTTCAGGTCATTTAAAAATATTTCACATAATTTTACATTTCTATGAAGGTGGAGTTGTTTTTTTTTTTTTAAGAACCAGAAAATGGATGAACTCTATTAAGTAATCGAGTAACTGAAGTTTTCCCATTAGTATTACAGAGAGGCTGGAACATGCTTTGGAAAAGGCAGCTCCTCTTCTACGAGAGATTTTTGTGGATTTTGCACCTTTTCTTTCTCGGACACTTTTGGGTAGCCATGGACAAGAACTGCTTATAGAAGGAACAAGTGGGTGTTTGTTCTTTATTTTATTTGTGTTTATTTAGATTTCAAGGTTATACACTTAAATGGACTATAAATTCATGGAGTCTTTTTGTTTATATATTTCCACCTTTGAGAAGGTTTTTTTTATTTTTACATATTTTGTCCTTTGAAGTCTATCACAAGTCTGTTGTAATGTAATAATTTACATCAAATTGGTGTTGAGTGGCCTCAGTTCAGAAGAGACACAAAGTAGCAATGAATTTTTTTGAAAAAGAAAGTTTTGGTTTTAGAAATAATTACCATTTGAATGGCTGTTTATTTTCATCTGTTTGGGATATAATTTACATATCCATGGACTTATCTAATGAAATATTGAAGGAAATTTTTATTAAGTAATAAAATTTGCCAAGACTTTAACTAAAATTTGGAACGTTTATATTGCAGGGATTTCCCTTTTTTAAAAAATGTTGCATATCACACATTATATTTTAAAGTCGCTAAATACGTTCTTTACTTCCAAAGTTATATATTACATACTGTAGAGAGCTTAGTATTAGAGATCTGCTATCAGGTGTCTGTGCCTCCGAAGTCCTTTCTCAGGTAAAATTGAAGACACTATCTAACAAAACTAGCACTTCCCCAAACACATTGTTCAAGTTGAACTGTGAACTGCTCTCTGACTTTTCACTAACAGTGGTTTTTGAGCATTAACTCACTGGTCATTAATTGTTTTTTTTTCCCCCTACTGAATCTTCATATCAACTAGGTTGATACTATTTTACTTAACTTTAGCTTACTAATTAGTTACTTAACTTTGTTATTTGTATGTAAATCTTGTAATGGCTACACATGTGGAATTTTTCCTGAAATACAGAGGTATTACAATATCCTTATTTGTGGTAGATGAAACAAAAGAACATCTATAAATTTTTTTTTTGAATGACAATGTTCTTTTTAAAATTTTTTTGTTGTATCAGTAGTTGTAAAGGTCCCAGATCAGAAGTTACTTGTGGAAATTCTAGTTTTTCTAGAACAGAGGAATAACCATTTATTTCTTAGTTGTGAAAAATTTTGAATTTACTATCTGGAAATAATCGTCTTGAAATGATAATAAAATGGAACTTCTTGTATCTGGGTTACATTTTATGAAAAATGACAAGGTTTCAGACTGGTAGAAGGCCACACTAGCAAAGAAGGCCACACTAGCAAAGAGAGATGGGGTATTGGTTTCATTTAGACTTGGCAGCCTTAGTTTGAGGAGCTGAGTTCAGCTTAGCCTCAAGGAAACTATACTTTGTCTAGTTCATGACCTGCTTGCCTAATGGAACCTACAGACACTTTGTAGCTAATTTTTATGTCAATGCTAACACTATTACCATTGTCATTATACTTGGGAAAAAAGATTCTTTTTTTTTAAGGAGTGGGCTGAACAACCTGTTTCTTTTCAGTGTTATGCCAACCTGTGTTGTTACTGCCTTTGAGGTAGTGTTTGAGGTATTTTTAAAAACAGGAAGAAAAACAAAGAGCAGAGGGAATGGATACCTGGGAGAGACTGAATGGAGGAAAAAAAGGAGTAATATTGTAGAATGTTTAAGGCCAACAGAATTATATTAGATATTAAACCCTGGAACCTAAGCTTGTATTTTCCTAGAAAAATATAGAAATAACTTAAAATTGTTCTGATCATTATAGTGTGATCTAACAATTCAGTCCTTCTAATTAATTATTACCACTCTATTTTAAGGTACTAGCTATATAATGTTCTTTGACAGGACTGCTTTAGATTTTATTGTTAATTAAAACTAGAGAACTTTTTAGATGGGTATCAATGATATAAAGTTGCTTCCTAAGGATATTTTTGTGTGAACCAAAATGAAACATAAAAGAGAACATGTAAATGAATCAATTTATAAGAAATGAGAACTATATAACAGTCTAAGGGCTTGCATTTCTGTTAAGGTTTAGTGTGAGGTCATAGGTCAAGGTACTAATAAGAGTGTTTGGGATGTCTGCTGCCATGAAACAAAATGGAAACTTGATTGATAGCTAGAGGGTTGAAGGGAGAGAGTGTGGTGGAGAAAGCAAAGGTCAGGAGCCATTTCCCTTCCCTGCATGTATAATGATCAACTCTCTCCAAAACAAAATGTAGATGATATTGAGCAATATGGCATGTGTTGTGCACATTTCTGTGAATATTGTGAAATATCATTGTATATGGGATTATAATAAATGTTATAGAATTTTAGAAAGTAAAACAAGAGGTTATGAGACAGTGGTTTTGATGACACAAAGCAACTATGGAATACTTTGTTAGTTATGTGGCCTAATGTGTAGAGGTATGGTTCTTAGCAAGAAGTTAATGGTGTATTTTCAAAACTAATTTGGATAAAACAGTAAAATCTGTCATATTGTGTTTCACTTTGTGATTAAAAAAATCATTTTCTTTAACATAGGTCTGGTTTGCATGAAGTCTAGTAGCTCAGTTGTGGAGTTGGTTATGCTGCTGTGTTCTCAGGTGAGTACCATAACCAATACTGAATTAAAAGTCAGTTCTCATATGAATTTGCTTTGACAAGGGAGTTTTACTTTCATTATCCAAAAGTTGACCAGTAATAATATTTTGAGTTTGCAGCTTAAAAATAACTTTATTTGTGTCTTATAAGGATGCATTATCTTTTATTTATTTTATTATTTATTTTTATTGTAAAGGTGATATACAGAGGAATTACAGTTATGTGATTCAGGCAATGAGAACATTTCTTCTTGAACAGTGTCAGCTCTTTTCTCATTTTCTCCCAGTTTTTTTCCTTCTCTACCCTCTTATCCCCATAAGTTGTAGAGTTCATTTTCAGCATAGTGTCTAGTGAGTATCACTGCTGGATTAGTTCCCTCTTTGTTCCACCATTTCTGTGTTTCCCCTTACCCTCCCCCAAACAGATAAACTTACCTACAAGACAAAAAGTACAGAAATAAAAAAACAGCAACAAGGGGCGGGGGGTGAAAGGCACTGAAAAGTAAACACCAAAAATAAAATAACAAAAAAACTTGGTGTTTCCATTTCTTGGAAATAATAATGTTTTGAGTTTGTTGTTTTAAATAATTTTATTTGTGTCTTAAAAGGATTACTTATCTTTTGTACTAGCAGATGATAAATATTTTTAGAATCACTTCAAAATGTTCAGATCAAATGATCTTGAGGTGACTAAGTTTCTTTGCTCTGTATATTCATGTTACAGAAACAGATTTATTTCTGTGCTTTGTGGAGTGCCACTCTGATTCCATTGGGAATTATGGGTTTACTTCCCTTTTGTGCAGAGGTTATAAAATGAACAATAAATAATTTTAAATCCTTGTCATTGCTAATTATTTTTGACATACACAGTAGACTTGGGAAACATCAACAAAAATGTGGCAGCTATCATAATAAGATGTAGAAAATAAATTCCTGAGAGTAAAATTACTTTCAGTGTTTAGAAGCTGCAGACATCAGTGACCTTTTAAAGATAAAATTTGTGTGTACTGTGATGTTTGTTTTCTGTTTTGTAATTAAACAGATGAATGTTTTTATTGAGAGTTTTCTTTGTAGTCTTTTAAAAGTGATATCTTACTGGTAGTAAATTCCCCTACTTAAAACTTTAAAATAGCCTTTTTTAATAGGAAGAGTATTGCTCCAGAGGTCAAGGGTTTTGACCCATTTCAACACCTTTGACCTTCATTTACAACTCTCATGGTTTACTTGCCTAACAAATAAGGATAATGTAAAATTAATGTTTCTTTGTATCGATTTATTCATTTTAATGTCTATATTGCCAAATTTATTCAGACTGTGCTGATGGACATTTCATGAATACAAATTAAAGAATCATAAAGGTGTGAAAAGTCAATACTATACTTTATCAATAAAATGCAATAAGAACAAGCACTTCTAACGATTACGTATAATGGGTTTTTATAATGAACTTGTTAGAAGTAATTATGTTTCTTAGTGTGCTCATTCTTATATTTAGTTGTCTTTTTATAATTTAATCATCTCCATTACAAAACTTCATTTATTCATATGTTGATCAGGTAAAATTTCTCATTAAGCTCTCCAATTTGAAATAATTACCACATCCTATTTTTAAACCTATATGAAACGATGCTTCCTTTTAGAAGCATTAATATAAAGATTCTTTACCAGACTATGGCTTTGTGTACAGTGGCATATTTGGTTCATGATGTTTTACTTTGTTGTTTTAAGATTAAATGTAAATGTATGTTTGGTACATGAGAGATTCTGTTATAGTACATTACATATTGAAGTGTTAGAATCCCTAAAGATAAAGATTGACATGTTGTAATAGCTATTTGTCATGTGTGTCATAGTGCCGGTTGCTATTTATCCATTCAAATGGGATCTGACGATCCCCTTGGTGCTGTAAGCTTCAAAAGTCAGAAATTCTCAAGGTTTTTATTTGAGTAACATATAGTGTTGGGTATTTGAAGTCTTTAGCATTTTCTTTTATGAGTTCTTCAAAAGTTCCATGCCATCTCTACAAGATGTAGCACAGTGTGAAAAATGATGTGAAAAATGAAGCCAGAATTAGCTCCAGATGTATACAGATTGTTGCAGGGTGATAATTACATTTTTCACTTTGAATTTTCCTAATTCAAAGAGGTCAACTTGGTAATCACAAAAGTGATTTATTTTGTTAAGAAGTGAACTGTCTTTTTCTACATGATAGCTTAAGAGATATGAAATTGAATTTCAAGTTGACATTTTGCAGATATTGGGTGGGGATTTCTGAGTTTGATTGATAATTCTTTTTAGTCCATGATAGAGTGGGAAGTAAAGAGCTACCATCTTGCTAAAATTTTAATTAATTTTTTAAGAGAAGATGGAGAGGATTGGGTGCCAAAGATCAAAAGATCAGGTCAAAAACTTCTTTTTAATCACATAAATAATGGGATATGCTTATGAACTTAACATCTGCAAATTTGATTTAAAACTTTACAAATTAGTTGATGTTAATATCATGACAATCAGGCATGTTCTGATTATTTTTCTTGAATCCATTCAAAAGTTATTTTTTTTTGTATTTTTAAACACTGTTTAGCTGTGATTTATTGCAAATAGTAGAACCTACATTAAAGAAATGAGAAAATGATATTTAATTTGATACCAATAAGACCAAATAGTATAGTGAACACATAGTTCTTTAAACTTCAAATAGAATTGTATTTTTTGTAAATTATATTTTTGTTAATTAGAATTTAGTTTCTTAAAATGTTCAGCACTGTAGTTTTGAGCAGAAATGTTTAGTTAAATTTATTAAATTAGATTTGCTCATACATTGAATGCTATATATTGGGTTTTGTTTTTTGAGAATATACCAGGCTTCTCATGAACTCACAGGGCAGCCCAGGGCAGTCTTGAACTCATTATCCTCCTTCTTCAGCTTCCAGATTACTGAAGCTACAAGTATTCAACAAACACTCTGGCTTAAATCACTTTAGATTTTAAAATAAGGCTGCATGCATTCCTTAGAAAAGTTCATTTTCTTTCATGCTCACAAAGAAGTCAAAGTTCTCAGCTACATTTTAGACTTAGTTTGCCCCAGCATGTAACACATTTGATTTGTACTCCATATTTATTGTGCATGTATATAAACCTGGTAGAAAACTATATGAATTTAAAGAAAATACTAAATAAATGTTTCAAGTACTTCTACGTCTGTGTTGTATGAAGTGTTTGTATCTTGCTCATTTGACATTAATATCATTTTTGAAAGAACTGACATTGCATTCAAGGCCACTTTATAAAAGCATTACGTTGCTCATCCTAATTCAGTCTGACATACATTCCAATAACACTACCTCCCTTCTTGAGTTTAAAGCTAAATTTATGACTGTGCATTGTGAAGTGCATCATTTAAAAATGGTTTCAACCCAAAACATCTAATAAATAAATAATGTGTATTGCTACTCAGTAGTAGACTTTCCAGACTAGAAATCATTCCATCGGATACTCAACAGTCCACTATCGGAGAGGGCTGTCAGATAAATCTTGTGGTAGCGGCATTCATGTCCTGTAAATCACATATTATTGTCTGAGCCTTCTGCCAGGTCATCTGTTCTTTTCCCATTTATCAGAAATGCATACAGTATATAGAAAAACTAGAAGCATCCTGTAGTCTGGCTTGGCATCCTATCTGAGTAATTAATTAGCAACAAAATGTAATTTAAAATGCTTACTCTGATTTTTCTAAAAGAATTTTTTTACCCCAAATTTTAGATTGTAGATATTTGAGGAAATATTTTCCTATTAAATAAGGAAGGGAAAAGGAAGGAAGGAAGAAAAGAAGGATGGAAGGAAAGAAGGGAAGAAGGAAGGAAGGAAAGACAGAAGGAAAGGAGGAAGAGTTCATTTAGCTGGATGTTGGAGACTCACTCCTGTAATCCTAGCTAAAGAGGCTGAGAACCAGTTTGAATCCTCCCCAAGCAAAACAGTCTGAGACATCATCTTTAAAATACCTATATGACATAAATTGCACGGTGAATATTTAAGAGCAAAATCTATCATTAAATTCCTAGTACAATTATAAAATCTCATCTAGCCTTCTTTCCTTAATTTGTCCCTTTTCCATCATTCTATACCTAAGTGAAGTTATTTTCATTGAACTTAGTCACTGGCTCATGTTATATAGTAGTTTCATTCTGCTTCTTGAATATTATAAAATCTAAGTAATTAGTGAGAGAGCATCAGGATTTTTTTAGACCATATTTATATGGAACTCTTCCTCAGTTTAAAGATAATTTGAGGTGCTTTGATTTCAATTAATTATTTGATCATTTCTATAATTGATTGATTGTCCAATATTGTACGCTTTGTTCAAGAGTTACCATGCAGTCTGGAAAGCAAATATATTTATATCAATGGGATATTGTTCCTATTATTTTAAACTCAATTATAGCATTTGCATTTGGCTCTGCACTTAAGAATTTCTAAGACGTTTCAAAGATTATAGATTAATTCATGTTGCTTATCTTAATATGATATGCAATAAATTCTCAGTAGTTTTTAATTAAATAAGTACTATTAGCAATAGATTCTTGTTTTTCAAACGAAAATGTACTCATTACCTCACTTATGTATCTGTAACCCCTCTGTACATCAATCACCTTTACAATAAAACTTTTTTTTAAAAAAAGAAAATGTAATTTGTAGAGAAAATTCGTATGTATTTGATTATCCCAAACTCTGAACAGTGAGTGGAAGGTAGAACTCAATTCAGATTCATCCAGATGTATTTGGAATCATATTTGTTTAGTTTCTCTTCAGATGATCTGAAAAAGTCAACATTTTTTTGAATGGAACAGTACTGAGTTTGAACTCCAGCTCTTGAGAAGCAAATGTTCTAATACTTAAGCCACATCTGCCACTTAAAAAAAAATGTTTTTGTTTGTCTTTTGTGTTTTGGTACTGGGGACTGAACCCAAGACGTTGTACTTGCTAGGCAAGTGCTTTGCCACTGAGCTACATCCCAGCCCTTTTTATGTTTTTAATAAGGAGTTGTACAAAGATGTTACAATTCCCTAAGTCAAGTAATTGAGTACAGTGATTTTTGTACAGTGTCACCTCTTACTTCACTTTCTATTTCTCCTTCCTGTCCTTGTTTGTAAGTTGTTTATAGTTCATTTTTTACATATTGTATATTGAATACCATGTCTGAATTTGTTCGCCCTTCTTCCCTCCATTTCTGTGCTCAAATACCCCTCCCCCTCCCAAAAGAAAAAGAGAACAAGAACAAAAACATTTTTCCGTTTCTTGAAATTTGTTTTGATATGTAGTATTTTAGATATTCAGAGGAGTTTAGTGTAGCCTCTTTTAGTCTGATTGTGTGTTAATGCATAGAACCCTGTATAAGTTGTCATGTCTAGTTAGGTTTTAGATCTAGCTTCTGCATATGGTACAAACATGTACCGTTTGTCTCTCTGAGCTTGAATTACATCACTTGACATGTTTTAAAGGACATATTATCTTTTCTAATGGATGAATATATATGTGTATATATATATATATATGAATGTTAGAGTTAAGGCATAAGAGTTTTGTTACTACTTATACTAATACTATTACAGTTTTTTTGTTTATTTTATTAGACAATAAACCCTTGATGGCAAGATAATATTTCTAATTGTCTTTCATCTCTATTGTATATCAGTGTCAGTAGCATAATAAACATTTAATTGAACTTGTTGAAAAATTGATGGTTTAATAAATTTAGGGAAAGTCCCTTCTTTTATATTATATTCTTGAGTTTTGGACTCATTGAAAAATATTTACTTTAGATAAAGGATGGACTCCATTATATCTGGCAGTTGTTTTACTCAAATTCTATCTTAATCTGAAAGACAACTTAGCCCTTCTCTTGAGGCTTCAAACATGAATTCTGAATTCTTACCTGGAGTTGTTTTGTGTTTTGAAGGAAGGAAATTATACGTTCTAAATCTGCTTTGCCTGATCAGCTTTGGGTCTTAAAAGAGTCACTACTCACAACTTGTTAAGTTTCTCTTTCCAGAAACTTCTGTCACTGTTAAGCCATGTCAAGTACTTAAGGGCAGCACTCATTTCATTCATTACAACCTCTGCTAGCAATGACAGTGTGACCAATGTTGAACTTCTGGCTCCTAAAAAATGGCGTATTTACCAGTGCATATTATGACCAATGTTGAACTTCTGGCTCTTAAAAAAATGACGTATTTACCAGTGTATATTAACACTTGGTTGAATGCCAGTGTTTCAGAAAGGAACAAAGTTATATGAAATTTTAGCAGCTCACCATTTTTTCCCAACATGCCATGAAACCATGTTTTCATGGCAATAAATTTGAAAAATATGATTAAATGATGAAACGTATACTTCAATATGATGGACAATGATTATTCTATTTCATTTTAACCCATTTTTATGCAAGATAAACAGGACTGTATGTGAGGGATTTGTTTTCCTTAAGTCCAGTTCATATGTAGCAGGGTCCAACTAGGATTAATATTTTATGTTTCAATTATGTGTTAATACTTTTACTCTCTGTCCTTTCGATGTTCTCATACTTCTTTTTTTAGGATATACTTTCAGAAAATTAGTGGGTATATATGTTGATGGTCCCTGAGTTTGTTATTGTTAGTACCTGAGGCTTTGTGTTGCTGTGTATGGGATAATAATCAACAGTGCAGATTTATTTTTAAAGCTCATAATATAGCCATATTAAGGCTAAATACTAAATGAGAGCATAGTACCATCTTTTAAAAAGCAAGCAGTTAAACATATTTCCCTTTTTTTGTAGGATACAAAGGGTAGTTTAATAATTGCTCTTCATTTGAATTTGGACATAGACTTTTCTCTATTAATTTAAAGTGCATGTTACAAGCCAAAGGAAGCATAATTTTACTTAAATAAAGAATTTAATCGGAAACACAGGCGTCCAGTTAATTCACCAGCACACTAGGATTTAGAAAACACAACCTTTTAAGGTAAATTTTGTGGAACTGGCAGTACACCCTGTGGCTTGGCAGTCTAGTCAGAAGGATGACACCATGCTGACTATATGACTACGTCTTTGAACGTTATTCTCAAGGGTGGTAAATGGAAAACAAAGTA
Organism: Perognathus longimembris pacificus; assembly: GCF_023159225.1. NCBI lineage: Eukaryota > Metazoa > Chordata > Mammalia > Rodentia > Heteromyidae > Perognathus > Perognathus longimembris. The sequence continues at coordinate 27,085,515 of NC_063184.1, forward strand.
ATATCAACTGGCACTTAATTCTGCAAGTTCCCTGCTGATTGGGGTATTCACTGAAATGGAACTCTTCCTGACAGGAAGCCAGCCTATGAGTATGGAGACTTCTGAAAATAAAGTATGTTTTAATCTGACACCCTACTGTTTTACAACTAGTCTTTTAAATTTGGGATTAAGAAGAGACTTAGGAAAAGAGAGGAATGCACAAATGGGAATCTCCTGAACATAACATTGTTCTTTGGTTTTAATGTAGTTACAAATACTGACCTATAGGTCAGTGTCTCTGTTTCTTGGTGGTTATTGCCTTTTCTGCTTGGCCCATCCCCCGCCCTTTTCCTATCACTTCAAATCAATCTTCTGGGGTTGAGGCATCATAAAAAAGGCTAGGTTTAAAATCATAAAACTTTAGAAAGTCTTTGCTTACTGGCAGACCTGCTGATAATTTTATAAAGGTTTAACTATGTTCTTACATTGAATATTTTTTTTACAACTGTTATATTTGTGGTGCATTAATGGATTTTAGTCAAAGTAGTCAATGTTGCCTTTCTTTTTTATTTATTCTTATTTTTATTGTCAAAGTAATGTACAGAGGGGTTACAGTTACATATGTAAGGCAGTGAGTACATTTCTTATCAAAGTTTTTATGTCCTCCTTTGTTTTTCTTCCATCTTCCCCCCTCCCTGGTTGGTTTACAACATATTGTGTTGTAAATTATGCTGTGGCATCTGTTCACTTTTTACCCTTTGTCTCTCCATTTTGGTGTTCCTCTTCCCTCGTTCTGATAAATGTACATATAGTACCCAGTGTACCAAAGTCAGTTACAGTGACATCAGGGGTAAAGCCATGGGGAAGAAAGACAAAAGAAAAAGGGATAATTTCATAGGGTACATTGGAAATAACAACAGAGATAAACCTCTTATTTCCAAATCTGGTAGTTCATTTTGCTTAGGATCATCTTATGTCATATATGTACATTGCTATTGAGCTATTGTGTTCCTCTGCTAGGACTACCCTAGACAAGTACTAATTGTTTCCAGTGAGTGAAGCCATAGCTTTTGTTTCTTTGGGTCTGTCTCACTTCACTTAGTATGATTTTTTTTCCAAGCCTTTCCATTTCCTCACGAATGGGGCTAAGTCATTCCTTCTAATAGATGCATAGAATTCCTTAATGTTGCCTTTCTAGCTTCCTCAGTCTTTAAATCTTATTTTGTTTTTTAAAAAAGTATTGGCATTGTTTTACTTTGTTGTCTCTGAGGTACCATTATGGTGCTTTGACAAGTACTGTCCGAGTGTAATAGCATCATTTAGGAAAGAACAATTACTATATAAGTAATTATCCAAGTTTTCCATCTTGTTTATTGAGTCTTTTTTTCTTTATTGCCAGTCCTTAAATTTAAATTAAATTTAAATTTAGGCTTAAATTTAGGGCCTGAGCACGGTCCCTGGCTTCCTTTTTGCTCAACGCTGGCACTTTACCACTTGAGCCACAGTGCCACTTCCAGTTTTTTCTGTTTATGTGGTGCTGAGGAATTGGACCCAGAGCTTCATGCATGCCAGGCAAGCACTCTACCGCTAAGTCACATTCCCAGCCCCCTTATTTAGTCATTTTTTAAAATCAGGGCACTATTTCTTAATAGGAAAGTTCAGAAGCATGTTCAGTCTGAACAAAATCTGGAGTTTGATCTTTGATTTAGTTCTGAAGGAAGTAATAATCAGTGATTAGCTTTTTGCTTTACAAATAATAGATTCCTGTGATGCTTAAGGTGGACAATGTAGAAGTACCATGGCTAACAGGAGAAAGGAAAAATGATTGGCAAGTGTGTAAGAAAAGGTTGAGGCCAGGAAAATGCTGTGATGGTAGATTTTGAATTTTAAGAGTCATTTTTTTGTGGACTAATTATGTTATTTTGGGCAAATATACTTGTTTATGCCTTGGTTTCATACATATATATATATACATACATACACTCAGGGTAATTTTTGTATCATACATGTAGGAGGCATGTATATGGGACATATATGTGTGAGGCATATATATACTTAAGGGTTTGTCTCTTAAACATGTATGAGACATGTATAGGGATACACACACATATATGCTCCTTATACATAAGGAACATATTAGGTAATATGTTTAAAAGTGTGTAGAGAAGGTTATAAATTATAGTTACTATTACTGATTTAAAATGTGTTCAAGAACCAAGAAAGTTCCCTTTCATTTTTGTTGTACTGGAGTTTGAACTCAGGTTCTCCCACTTGCTAGGCAGATGCTCTACCACTTGAGCCAGTCTGCTGGTTTCTTTGTACATTGGTCATTTTTGAGATAGGATTTTATTTCAGACCTGGGATTGCCTGGACTGTGATTCTCCTGTTTGTTTTCCCCTTCATCTCTGAGATGACAGACAGTGCATCACTGTGCCCAGCTGTGTCTCTCCCCAGTAGTGTGGGATGACAGGTGTGTGCCACCAGACCCAGCTACTGGTTGAGATGGAATTGTATCCTCAACTTCTATGCCTGAGTGGTCTGAAACCACCATCCCCAATCTCTGCTTCCAAGGAGCTAAGATGACAGACCTGAACCATTGTGCCCAGCCCTAAATCTTTGCTCTGCATTATTTCCATCCACTGCCTCTTGTTTTCTCTTTGTGGAATAGGTATTTCAGATTATTATTGCTCAGATTCATTTTACTATTATTTTCTTAATGTCTTTGATTATCTTTCTGTTTTTTTATAGATACTAGTCCACTCTGTTCTGTTTTTTTTTTTTGGCCAGTCCTGGGCCTTGGACTCAGGGCCTGAGCACTGTCCCTGGCTTCTTTTTGCTCAAGGCTAGCACTCTGCCACTTGAGCCACAGCACCACTTTTGGCCATTTTCTGTATATGTGGTGCTGGGGAATCGAACCCAGGGCTTCATGTATATGAGGCAAGCACTCTTGCCACTAGGCCATATCCCCAGCCACTCTGATCTGTTTTAAAGAATACTAGAATTAGAAGAGATCTCATAGAGTAGTAGTTTTGTTTTTTCATGTTGGTAAAAAAATTACCTTTATTCATATGCTCCCATAGGTAATTGCATAATTTTCTATTTCACCTATTTCTAGGGAACTCTTCTGTTTAGCTTTCTAGGAAATGCAACTAAATATACTTAAGTATAACATTGATGTGATAGGACTTACTGCCCTAATGATTTGTAAAGATCTTCATAAACTTTAGTCACTTGTTTACATTACATTTATTTGAAAATACCTTGCTATGCATACTTGAAAAACATTTTAATAACAGAAAATCAAATTAACCTGGTTTATTTCTACTTATTTGATATGATAATTTTCGTTTGGAGTCCTATCAGAGTGGAACAAGACAGAAAAGAAATATAATTAGAAAAAGCCTGTGTTAAGAATTAGATTTAGACTAAGAGAGGTCTTAAGTATTATTAGCACAAAAATATAAGTACTTGAGGTAATATGTTTATATACATGTATATCAATTACTTGATTTATATATTTACAGTGTATAGATGTATTGAAGAAAAACTTATACATGTAAATATGCACATATGTAAATATGTAAATATGTTCCTGGGTATCATGTGGACATTGATTGACATTTAGGTTTTGGAAGCATTCAATTAAGATTTCAGATTTTCTGATTGGGGTTGTTTGACTTGTATTACTCTTTCAATTAGGTTGCAAACCAAAGAATGGTTTATATCAAGATGTTTATCCATAAAATGTCTTAGGAGTTTTAGGTTATCATTGGTATCAACTAATATCCCATTAAAATAATTGGTAATAATTTATTTAAATAGAGTAATCAAATCATTCCAGATTGCAAGGTCTTGCTCCTTTTTGCCACAAAAATAATTAATCATGTGCCTGGTGTTCTTGACAACTAAAAGAGATTGCTGTAATAAGTAATGTATATACATATATAGTGCATATTTAGTATTAGGAACAGGCTTTATAAGTGGAGGTAATATAATGCTTAGAAAAAGTTAATTTTTGAAAATGTATCATTTCTTAGCATACTCATTAAAAAGTCTTAATTGCTCCTCGTGAATGCTAACTCAGCACAATGTTATTTTATAGTTATTTATTTTAGGTTTAAGTTAAATTGTGAGGACTGAAATTTAAACTGCATTTTATATAATCTTGACCATTTTTTAAAATGAATTACATGGTATCAGTTTACAGTGTCCAGAGTGGAAGACTCCAAATAGTTAAACAGCAGGAAAGTTTTCTGCTTTTAGTTAAAAACTGCTGTTTTCTATAGTCCTTATTTACCATATGTTTAATTCTTAATGCTGCGTGCTGTGGGACTGGGCATGCAAAAGTCAGCAGAAAGAGTTCTGGTTTTTACATCTAGAGCTATTACTTGCTATGCAATAATAAAAGGCACTATTTTATTGGGTTGCTTGTAATTAACTTCAGCACTAGGCATTCATATAAATCATTGGTAATCTGTTTTCTTTAGATTTTTATTCTTTTAAACTGGTTTAATGTACTTTCTTTCTGTTGTCTTTTTACATACGGATTGAGGTTGTAATTTCTTTTTGGAATTAGGCTGTCAGAAAGCAACATATATGTGAATTCAAGAAATGATTGAAGCAAAGTAATTAAGTTTATATAACATTTTTTAAAGATTTGTTAGTGGAATAAATAGGAACATTATTTTGTTGTGAAACATAATGACTGATATTATTCTCAAGCTAAAAATGCCTAAACAAAGTTAAAATGCCAACATTATCCATTAGAAAATATAATTTTGTATTTTTCAAAATCTATGACAAGCAATTTCTTGCAACATTTTAAAATCAACTTACAGATATTTTCTTAAAGTTTGCAGTCTTTGTGTTTTTATTTTTGCATAATATGTGATAAATATTAACATGTTGGGTAAGATAATTTTGTGCTTGCAATAATAATTACTGGTTTAAAATGGAATAAAAATTAAATAAGCAGATTAGTTGATCAAGATACATTGTATTCATAAACTACTTTGGGTAATGGGCAATTCCTTTGTATGACTACTTAATAACTAATAATAATAAAAAGAAAACAAAATAAAATAAAAATACAAAAAAATCAAAATACATACCTCTGTGTAGATGTCTGGCTAAATTTAAGGTCATACCATATGTCATTCCAAGTTATAATTACAAAACAAAAATTTGATCTTAAACTTCATTTGGAAAGTATTTATAGGCATGTGTACAAAGAATTTAGTTATGAGATAATTCTCTCCCATGATAATAAAATCTTGTGTTGATTATTCTTATAAAATGCATGATAAGTGGGAGGTAAAAGACACGAAGGAAACCACTCAAGTAATGAAAGTATTGCTTTAAAAATAATTCAGTTAAATACTTTTTATTACACTATGTACATTAGATGTTTTAAAAAATCTCTTAAAATAATTAGCTGTTTTATGTAGTTTTAATGGAAGTCTTTCATGTTTTCTCTCCAGAAGTCTTTAATGAACACTCCTTGTAATTTCAGTGCAGGCTTTGAGATTCCCTATAGACTTGACTTCAGACCTCAAAGGGCAGTACTTTCCATATGTCTGGGGAACTAGAGTTGCCAAACAGACTGACCATGTATTAATAGGACACATTTATATAGCTCCTGAATGAGGGGCCCTGATAACAGTCATAATGATGATCATCTGTTGAGAACTTGTTGTTGGGAAGGGTTAGAGCAGCTTTTGTCATCCTTAGGAAAAATCATGGTTTTTATATGAATTAGGGCAAGTTTGTAGTTTTTAAGAAGGATTATTATTGGTTAAATATGTTTACTAAAAAATTAAGACAGGTTTTTTCAAAACACCTACAAATATATTAACGTTTTACATACCTAAACATAGCAGAATTTTTACCTGATTATTTTTAAATAGTATATATTTATAGTAATTACTAACTGGTTACACGATATTTTAATCTTTTTAGCTTAAATAGCTTTGTACCTTATATTTTAGACCAAACATAAATATTCTTTAAATATTTAATTCCTTGCTAATTGTTACTTAAGTAGTAATTAGCTATTTGCTAATCAGATTTTAAGTTTATTTTCTTTTAGCTTCATAATTAATTCTAAGTATATTTACTCCACAAGCCATAATATTTGTACAAAGTAGATGTACATTTAGTATGTATTTGTGCACAGAAACAATTTAAACTAGCACTTTCTAAAGGGCAATAACCTATTTTACTTTTTCACTGTACAATTTGTTTTATCATACTAAAGATATAAGGGAATGAAACTTTTTTTTACAATTAGGTTATATTCTTTTCCAGTGTGTGGTTACAGGAGTTCCTGTGAGATATGCTGTTGAGAGAGTGCTGACACAAAGTGCACACAACTGTTGAAAAGTTATGGATAGTTTACTTTGAGCACTTAAGATTACTGTATCTTAACCGTGAAAAAGTTTTGCCTCGTTTTGACCTTTAGTCCTGTGTATAATGTTTCTCAATTTTGTGTTAAAACATTCCCTTCTTCATTTGGTTTCTCTCTGTAGTTTTCCCTTTGCATTCCTAATAGTGTTTCTACCATTTTTCTGGGTCATTGGAACTATAATTATCCAATCTGATTCACTTTACAAAGGTAGAAGGAGTAAAGGATATAGTAAAGGAATAAGGATACGGAATTAAAAAATTGAAGTCCTAGTGAGGCACAGTGGCATATACTTATAATCTCCACTACTCAGGAGTCTAAGTAGGATTTTTGAGTCCATTCTGGGCAACACAACAAGACTGTCTTTAAAACAAAAAGAAAAAGAAAATCAGAAAAAAAAAAAAACTACTGAAGCTTTAAAAAATTTTTTTCTGCTTGTGTAAGGAAAACAAAGTAGTTGACTGTGAGTTCAGACATTTGTTAACTTACTCTTCATTCCTATCTTCAATATAAATTGTTTTCTAAGATCAAAACGTGTATTTGGAGACTGTTTTCATACCAATAGAAGTTAAGATAAAATTAATTTATTTGATAGATTAGAGTACTGACTTTAGTGTTTAGAAAAACACAACTTCCTAATAATTAGTTCATAATTTGTTTGTGTTGTTGATACCAATATTTTTGAAACTCAAATATTCTGTTATTCAGTTTTTTCCAGAGTAATAATAGAAAAATATGTATTTCCAGTTAGAAACATGTGGGTATTTTAAGCAGTCTCATCTACCACCTTCAGCTCTGGAAAGCAGTCAGGCACTCCCATCCACGCACCCTCAGCCCTAGGAAGCAGCTGGCCAGCTGCAGTGTGTGGCTTCACGTCCAAGGCCCGAGAAGGCATCTGAATGGCTACCTGGCACTGACAAGTGACCCACCCTAAACTACTAAGTTTATTGTGTCGGCATGCCTGGCCAACTGGGTGTCGTGTCTGTGCTCTACAAGGCTGACAGAAGCTAAGGAGCATTCTTTCTTTACTGTTGCACCCTGCCCTCAGCTGCCTGAGTGACTCTATTCTCATATAGCTGTGGGAACTTGCACATCTTACATCCTCCATCACAAGTGCCACATCCAGAGCTAATGGTGAACTTGTCCCACTTCATGTAGCTTCATCCTGCCTAGTAGAGCATTTCCATTAACTCAAAGCGCAGGCCACTGATACTTAGGACTGCTGACATTAGTTTTAGATAGCCACAGAAGCTATATGGAGGGCGTGCTAATGTGCCCATCTGGAGCCAAAGTCAGTGTAGCCTACCCAAATGACACGCGAGGCTCTTACACCAACCAAAAATCTTACAAATTTGATAGAGCAAATTAACTCCTTTGTGCACATATACTAATTTAGGGCCACAAGAACCATGAAAAAGCAAGGTAACCCAACACCTCCAAAGTAGTATATTGAATCTAAAGCAACATAACTCAAAGAAATGAAAATTAGTGAATTACCTGAAAAAGAATATTGAAATAAGGACTTTAAGGAAATTCAGTAAGATATAATGTATAGACAACTCAACAAATTAAAAAAAATAGTTCATGATAGGAATGAAATTCAGAACAGGGACAGAGACTATGAAAAAGAGCTAAACAAACCTTGGAGTTAAAAAAAATCAATACATCAAATAAACACAGTACAGTTGGGAATCTTGGCCACAGACTAGGTGATTGTTTTTGCCATTCAGGCTCTATTAGCTTTTTGTTAATGGAACATTATGTTGAATAACTATACAATACAAATTTTTTATGATCATCATGTGCAATATTCTCCAGAAAGTCTACGGATTACACCATGAATGGATCTCAGCATATTTAAAAAAATTGAAATCACAATCATATGCCTTCTCTGACCACTATGTTTGATATATAATATTGTTATATAATTCTATAATATTTGAAATCAACAAGTGTACTGTGAAAGAGTACATATACACAGAAAGTAAACATGCTCTTCACTAAAGTGTCAACACAGAAATTAAATGGAAATTCAAGTTTCTTGAAGTAAAGGAAAATGGAAACACAACATACCAAATCTGTGTAACATACAGCTTGAGCAGTGGCAGCCTCATAGGAAATGACGTTTGTCTAAACTAGGATTATTGTTAATTGAAAGTCCAAATTTATGTGATACGACTCATAGGAAATGATGCTTTTTTGAAATAGAGTTATTGTTCAATTGAAAGCCCAAATTTACGTGATACAGGAAAATCAGTACCAAAAAGGAAGGGTATTGCAATGTGTCTATAAGAAAAAGTAGGAAATCTTGAGTAGTTTAAGAGTGAAACTCAAGTATCTAGAGAAGCAATACACAAATGAGTAAAATCAAAGATAAAACACGAGACATTACATTTGATAACAGACATATCATTGGGGATAATTAATGTACAGTAGCCAACACTTTGGAAAGCCTAGAAAAAATAAATTTCAAGACATAAACTACAAAAACTTTATTGTGAGTACATAGTAATTGACAATCATGTGAGTGAATGTGTATGTGCACATGTGTATGCATGTGTGTGTATGGACAATGTCAATAGTTCAAAATGATTTATAGAGGGCTGGGATGTAGCTCAATGGCAAAGCACTTGCTCAGCAAGTGCAATGTCCTGGGTTCGATCCCCAGTACCAAAAAACAGAAAAGACAAAAAAAAAAAAGATTTATAGATATTTACAGCAATAGAGAAAAACAATCAAAATTCATATAAAAACCTGCAGAGAATGTAATTAGCCAAATCAAAGGACAAAGCTGCAGATTTTAAAATGACTAACCTGAAAAAATATTAATGTATGTATATATACATGTATATTATTGTAACCAGGAAATGTAGTTTCAGCATAGAAATTGACAAGAGACTGATGAAACAGATTCAAGAATTCAGAAATGAAAGTCACCAAACACTGGAGAGAAAGGCATTTTTTTTTCCAGTCAGTTGTGTTGGCAAATTAGATATCCTTTAGCAGAAGAATGAAGACATGTCTTTCCATGTTAAAAAAAAAAAAAGGATCAAATACCTAGACATAAGGTAGGCACTGGTAGTTCCTAACTGTAATTCTTGCTACTTGGGAAGTTGAGATTGTTAAGGTTATGATTCTAGACCATCCAGGGAAGAAAAAAATCATGAGACCCCTTCTTAACCCAGAACTGAGGGCTGTCACCTCCAGCTACATTGGAAGCTGAGACTCAAGACCATGATTCCAAGCTAGCCTGGGGAAAAGTCTGTAATACTGTTATTATGGTGACGAACTCGACAAGGGTGTGCAAGCTGAAGCCTAATGTAGGTAAGATTGTGGCTCAGGCATCTTCCTCATGGAAAATGAGACTAAAAAAAAGAAAGAAAAGAACCAGCAGAAACACAGGACTGGAGACTTGGCTCAAATGATGAGTGCCAGGTAGCAGGCAGGAGGACCTGAGTTCAAACCTTAGTCCTGCTCAGTTGAAGCTAAACGTGGTACTTGACACTGTGAAATTACTGGAAGAAAAGAGGGGAAACCCTTGAAAACATCTGTATAAGGCCTCATGTTTTGAGAAAGACTCTGAAAGGCCACACAACCAAAGGAAACAATAGAGAAATGTAATGACATCAGATTAAGAGGCTTCTGTGTCACTAAAGAAACAGTCAACAAGTGAAGTGGAGGAAAGAAAATATTTACAAATTGTTCATCCAGTAAGGGCTAATACCCATGTGTAATGAACTACATGAAACTCAACATTAGCAACAGAAACAAGTGAAATCCGGTGGGAAAGTATGCAAATAATCTGTATAGAAAATAGAAACTTTCCAATAAATATATGAAACAAATGGTCAGCATCACTAATCATCAAATAACTGCAGGTCAAAGAGGAAGTTTAGAGGTTATCTAGGCCACCAGAAAAATTTCAGCATTTAGTCTTAGACAAATCAATTGCACAAAATAAAATAGTAGAATGGATTTTATGTAGCAATTCTCATTACACTCTAACCTAATATCTGCTTTAGAGCATGTTAATATTTGGAAATTATATTTTCTAGTGTCTTAAAGACACTAAAATGTGTTTTAGGAGACTTGAGTTTGTATAAAACGGAAGTTTACTCAAAGGAGTTAGAATTCCATTGAAATAATTTAAGTGTCAGCTCATGACACCAGTTGTTCTGTTACCTGTGTTTATTTGTGGAAGGTAGAGGGGAGTTAAGCTCATGTTATTAGTGAACATTGGTTGTTTTGGTTTTTTTGGTTATTAGGCATGCACTCGGCCTGGGCATTGCTCTGAGCTCTTTGGTTGAAGGCTGGTGCTCTGCCACTTTGAGTCATAGCTCTGACTCCTGGTTTTCTGTTGGTTAATTGGAAATAAGAGTCTCTCACTTTCCTTCTTGGGCTGGCTTTGAACCTCAATCCTTGTATCTCAGCCTTCTGAGTGGGATTACAGGCATGAGCCACCAGCTCCCAGCTTGCTTGCTCGCCCTCCCTCCCTCCTCCCTCCCTCCTTCCTTCCTCCCTTCTTCTCCCTCTGTCTTTCTCTTTATTTTTTTCTAGCAAACTTTGTCACCAAACATGTTTTTGAATTTTTGTAGAATTCTTTTTGATAGATTTCCCTACAACGTATTATCTTTGTCATTATTGCAGAACTTAAAAGCATTAGTAAGCTGAGATTGTATTTTAGTGAAAATTGACTAGTCAACAATTATGGCCTAAGGAAGTGATAATCAATTAAATACAGCTTAGGAACAGGTATGAAATTATTGACTCTGATGTTTGTTTTTTCTGAGTCCTTCCTTTCCGAAGTGCTGAAATGTATTTTAAAATTACTTAGTTGCATTAGTGGTTAGATTTGAGGCTTTTAACATGTTTTCATCAGTACCTCTGGGGAAAGGATAACCAAGACCTTTAAATGTACTATGCATTTTGCATCACCCTATTCTAGATATTGTGATGAAATATTGAAATGATCATGAAAGATGATGACCATTAAGCTCTTCTTTCAACTATTAAAACTCATTAAAGGTTATATTGAGCTGTGGTTTATGAAATTGTTTAGACCAACGCCTTCTTTGATAATTGTTTCTGAACTAGAGAAATATGCTTTAGGATAGCATGATTAATGAATGTTCTTTTTGGTTTTGACAACTTCCACAAATTACTTTAGAGCATGTTTTATTATGGAAAACACTTGTTGCCTTTGAGCAACATCTGGATTAATGAGAAAATTGAAGAATTTGGGCTTCGATTTTTTTCATAGACATTTTCTTAGTATACATTTATGTACCTAATATTTGTTATTTTCTTAAAAGTTAATAGTTCAGAGTATAGAGAAATGATGAAGAAACCCAATGATGTATTTGAGAATTATGGCATTTTTATAAATAGTAGGCAAAAGTATAACAATTGTACTTCATTGTTCATTTCATCTATTCTGTGTGTGTGCACATGTGTGTGCATGCACGTGTATATATTTGTTTGTTTCATTTCTGTGCTGGTCATGGGGGACTTTAACCCTGTGTCTAGGTGCTGTCCCTGAGCCTTTTTGCTCACGGCTTGTGCTCTACCACTTGAGCCACAGCTCCACTTCTGGCTTTTGGTGGTTAGTTGGAGATAAGAGTCTCACAGACCTTTTTGCCAAGGCTGACTTTGAATTTCAATATTCATATCTCAGTCTCTTGAGCAGCTAGTATTATAGTTGTGACCACCAGCCCCTGGATAACTTTTTTTTTAAGTGCAAATTAGTAAACTAGGACTAGCACATAGCTCAGTGATACTATGCTTGCCTAGCATATGTGAGTCTTTCCATGGGTGTGAGCCCTAGCATTTAGCAATTTTTTTTTGCTAGTACTTGAATTTAGATTCAGCATAACAGCATCTCAAAGAATAGTTTACAACTCTAAAATTCTGTGGTACTGGTTTATTCCTTTTTTCTATCTCTTGCTCATTCAGCATAGTTTTTCCTTTTCCATAATGTTATCTAGTTAGAATCCTACAGTAATACACTTTCTGATTTCTTTCTCTTGGTAATATGTACTTAAGAGTTTCCTTCATGTTTTCTCATTGCTCAGTTGTGCATTTTAGTGCTGGTAATATTCAGTTGGTCATACCATAGTTCATTTGCCTTTTTTTAATTTAAGCTTTCTTTTTTTAAAAAAATTTTTATTGTCAAACTGATGTCATTTGCCTTTTGAAGGATGTCTTTGTTGGTTAAGTTTTGCTTTTGTGAGTAAAACTGCTAGAGATTTCTTTCTTTCTTTCTTTCTTTTTTTTTGGCCAGTCCCGGGGCTTGGACTCTGGGCCTGAGCACTGTCCCTGGCTTCTTTTTGCTCAAGGCTAGCACTCTGCCACTTGAGCCACAGCGCCACTTCTGGACATTTTCTGTATATGTGGTGCTGGGGAATTGAACCCAGGGCCTCATGTATATGAGGCAGGCACTCTTGCCACTAGGCCATATCCCCAGCCCTGCTAGAGATTTCTGTATGTCGGTTACTAAATGAGCATACTTTTAGGACTCCTGTGTGTAAAGTTCATGGATCGTACTTGCTGTATTCTGTGCTGAGTGTATGTATGTGATTTAGTTCAGAACTCCCTCCCGCTCTCTGCTCTCCCGGTTTGTATTTCCTCCAGCAGTGAGTGAGCTTTCCTGTTGCTCTCCCTCCTCACATTTGGTGATGTTCATCTTCTGACATCTGTCTATTTGGATGGATATGAAGCAACATCTCATTGTTGTTTTAATTCACATTTTCCCAATGATATATACTGTGGAAAATCCTCAATATGCTTTCTTACCACCTATATGTCTACTGTAGAGCTGTTACTTTGGTCTTTTGGCTATTGTCTTTTGTTTCTTGTTGACTTTTAAAGAGCTCTTTGTACCTTGTAGGGTCACAGTACTTAATTAGATGTTTTGTGAATATTTTATTCCTATCTTTGCTATATTTTATTCTATTAATGTTGTGTTTTATACAGAAGAAAATTTCAACTTCAACCTTGTGAATTTTTAACTTAGCTGATTAGGTGTTTTTTTCTTCTTGTAGTGTCTTTGGTGTTATATCTAAAGTCATTGCCAAACTCAAATGTATCTAGTTTTTCCTCTACGTGGTCTTATAAAAGTTTTATACTTTACATTTAGGTTTGTGATCCACCTGGACCATATTTTGTGGAAGTTGTGTTTCTAGATGTATTTGTTTGCATGTGGATGTCCAGTTTTTCCAGCACCATTGGTTGAAGACTTTTTCTCACTCACACTATTTTTGGCTGACTATGTATATGTAGGTCTATTTTTGGGTTCTTTAATGTGTTTCTTTGAGCTGTGTATTTTTGAGGGGAGAGGCAATACCACACTTTCTTGATTATTATAGCTTTATAGTAAGTATTGAAGTCAAGTAGGGTTAGTATTCTTGTTCTTCATTATTTGGATTATTTTACGCTTCTGTATAAACTTTAAAATTAGTCTGTTAAGTTCCACAAATAATGGTTAGGATTTACATATAGAGATTACACTGAATCTTTGGATCAATTTGGAAACAATTGAACCTTGACATTACTGTATCTTCTTGTCTGTGAACATAACATATCTTTGTTTATTGTTCTACTTTTGTTTCTTTTGTGAGAATTTTGTAATTTTTCTCATATAGATTTTGTACCTACTTTACTAAATTTATGTCTTCTGTTTCATTTATTTGTCTTAATGTTAATAGGTTGTGTTTTCTCACTTTGAATTTTACAGGAAAGACTTCAGCTTTTATGTAAACTTTGCATTTTATAATCTTGTTATTATTGCTTATTGATTCTAGAGTTCTTTTGGAATTTCTTTGTCAACAGTTCTCTGCAAATAAGTACAGTCTTATGGATTTTCTAATTTTATTTTTTTATTTTGTGGTGCTAGGATCAAACCCAGTTTTGTGAATGCTAAGCAAATATTTCTACTCCTGAGCCCTCCAATCTTTATACTTTGATTTGTCCCCCTTGTATTACCTGCATTACATAGTATTGCCCAAATGATGTTGAAAAACAGTGGTGAGAGGGATATCCCTACATTATTACTGATCGATGTTTTATAAAACAAAATAATTAATGCAATAATTCACCATTTATTCGATTTGTCCCTTTTTTTGTGAGCAGGGGGAGGAGACTAAATTAGGGCCTCATATTCTTCCTTGGCTTTTTCACTCAATGCTGGTACACTGTTACTTGAGGCACACCTCCACTTCTGACTTTTTTGCTGGTTAATGGAGATAAGAGTCTTGGGGACTTTACTGCCTGGCCTGGTTTTGTACTCTGCTATCAGAGCTCAGCCTCCTGAGTAGCTAGAATTACAGGCACGAGTCACCAGTGTTTAGTCCTTTTTTCTTTCTTAGAGCTTTTCTCCTACTTCATATTTTAAGTTCCATTTGAGGATTTTTCTTAAACTGCATGACTTAAATGATAACTCATTCTATTTCAGGTCTTGCCTTCCCATTCTTTTGTGTGCATCAGGTTTGCAAGTGGCTTTGCTAAGAGTGTTATGTTAGATGTAAAAGCTAAGGAGTTAGACTATGCTTCTGTTCTTTGGCCTATGTATCCCTGAGGAGTCACTGATGAAGGGCGCAGTTGTGTTTTCCTCATCCTGTTTGATCCTCAGCTATTTCTACAAAATTTTAAGGCTTCCTGATTGATTATTCCTACAGCATGAAACAGTTTAAGGTTGTTGTATATCCATTTGCCATTAAATTTGTTTTACTTCTTTCTGTCCTTATTACATTTGGGGACCCTTTTGTGGCTTAGATTCCCACTGTGCTGTGCCTGAGAAATGAAGAATAGGATCCTCTGCACTCAGACCATAAAATTTACATGTGGCTTCAGTTTATTTTCATCTCCCTCCTGCTACCTTTTTGAGAAGAGGGGAAGGTGTGACTCATGGGCCCAGTTAGGTAGAGTTTAATATTCCCTTGGATGTGCAGTTGCACCCCTGTAATGTCCACCACAATTATACACATGGTTCCGCAAATTGGCATTTCACAGGTCTAGGTATGTTTCAATTCTTGGAGCCATTTCCTTTGTATTCATGCTTTATATATGTTTTGAAGTAATGGATTGAAGAATTCATTTGAACATACACTGATGATTGATTTCCTTCCTAGGCTTTTTAATGGATGTAATTCTAGTGGATAGTTTAATGGATAAATTTTTAATGGCTAATGAATGTAGTTATACCACTTATTGCTAATTTAGAGGATAGTAAATTATAGTTTTCCTGCTTAATATTGGTTTCTTCCAATTCATTTTTTATCTTTCAATTATTAGTAATTATTTGTGGGAAATACAAAA
Source organism: Perognathus longimembris pacificus (assembly GCF_023159225.1). Lineage (NCBI taxonomy): Eukaryota > Metazoa > Chordata > Mammalia > Rodentia > Heteromyidae > Perognathus > Perognathus longimembris. Next base: position 27,101,209 of record NC_063184.1, read on the forward strand.
TACTCTTTATTTACTCAAGTCTTTGAGCCACTTAATTCTCTTCTGTCAACATTTTGGATGGTAGATCTTTTTTTATTAAAACAAAACCAAAGCAAAATTGGTCTTTGCTCATTTTTGCACCCTTTTACCTAACTCACAGCTATTTCAAGTAAGAACAAATAGGGAAAATTGAATATTGATAGGCTTAGTTTACGTTGAATGAAGTTGTTCACTTGTTTAACTTTTCTGTGTCAGTTTTAGTGTGATTGTAGAGCTCTGCTGGTAGGTAATATGTTTGACACAAGTATGTGTTTAAGGACTTAGGTATGAAATTGATATCACTGATATTTTTCATTACTGGTGTTTTAAAAGAAATAAATGGAGTGAAATCTCTTCAGCTACTTTTTGCTATTTTCTTTTTTTTTAGGAGTGGCAGAATTCTATTCAGAAGAATGCAGGTCTTGCTTTTATTGAACTTGTCAATGAAGGAAGGTAATCTATTTTATATCCATTCATATCTTACTGTAAAAATCTTAAATGTATTAAAAAAGTCTTAAATGTATTTTTCTCATATGAACGGACATGTTGGGATTTTGTATTTATTGTTTTTGTAGTTAGTAATAATTGGAGTTCTTAGGGATTGTTATAAATATGTCAGAATTTGTAATTTTCTTCATAGTTATGCTTATTGGTAAGGTTCTGGTCTTTATTTTTCAGTAAGTGTGGCTTATTAAGTTTGTGAAAGTAGACTGAAGTATGAAGATCAGTCATTTATTTACATTTCCTATAAAATTGTATTATGTTTGTAGAGCCAATAATTATACTTAGTTGTCTGTATTATCCTCCTTATGTTATAGTCTGACTATAGTAGAAGTGGGAGCCTGTTTTGATTTATATTCTGAGATGATGAGCAAGGAGGGAGAATAGATATCTATAGCTCTCTTTTAAAGAGCAGAAACAGACAAATTCAAAGAAAGAAAATTTACTAATATAGATGAAAGAGTGATAAAAAGAGGAAATGAATTTAATAGAGCAAAAAATTCTTAAAAGCCTAAGTAACATGAGAAAATGAGAGTGATAAGTTTCTTTATATCTGTTTTGTGGTAGCTGATTTTTCATGAATGGCATTCAAGATTCAGAGTATAGATTGAAATTGTGGCCGGTTGCCCATCCAAATTGTATCCTATGCACAGGTATTGTTTCAGGGAAGTTTATAGTTTTCTTTTTTTTGGCCTCCATTGCTGGTCTGACTCTATCACTGTTGTCTAGTGACTAGAGATATCTAGGATCTCTTGTGTTATGGGAAAGGAAGAGAAATATATAGAAAACTTTGATTTTATATAATACTAGAATTTTCTCATTCTGAAATAGATTGTAGGTGCTTATAGGCTAGTATTAGAAATGAATTTTCAGTTATAATGCTTGATGTTAAATTTTGTCATTAAATTATGTAATATTAATATTATTACTATAACAGTAAATGATTCTTTAGAAGAATCAGATAAATTAACTGGAATATGTGATTCATGAGAATGCATTAAGGATAGGTATAATTAGTCAATGACACATTAGAAAAGTGGCATTTATGGATAACTTGGAGGGTATTTGTGTGAAAAACATTGAAAATAGAGGAAACAACATGTAAAACCATTTTATGTGAGAATATGTAAGATATCTTACCCTGACTTTGGTAGCCTCCCATGCCTAGAAACTCCTCTTTGCTTCTGTACCTAGTGCTCAGCTTTTATCCATGAATGATCTAGTTGATCTAAACAATGCTGGAAACACAAATAATATTCATTTGAAAAGTAGTCGATTAATAATTGGAAAGGGTTTTCCCTAATTCATTTTGAGTTTTGAGCATACTTAAAGGAATGATTCAGGGATTTATTTTGCTAAAGTCGTTGATTTTTCTTTTAGATGAACCTCAAAGTCTTGAGATTAATTCTATGTAGAACTGAGTGTGTTTGAGAAGTTGTTTAGTGTTTTTACCTAGTAGACAATCACACAGGTAAGAGTAGTAATAAGGATTTCCTTTTACTGCAAAGATCAACCTTTTCTTTTTCTTGTTATGTAAGTCTGACCTACCTTGACCTTCTTTATAGAGTAGCTGCTGTAAATTTAGCCCTTGATTAATGTTTTATTAGTGTAAATAACATGAAGACCTTTATAGACAACTACAGCATAGAGTTTATCAGACTTGAAAGATATCATTAGCAAATCAATTACTTAGGTCAGGCATAAATAGTTGTTTGGAGAAATGTTTTCCTTATCTTATATGTTTAATAATATATGTTGTAAATATATTATGTTCATAGGTTGAATTTAATTACTGGTATTTTTCACGAGAATAACATTTCCTTTTGAATTTATTTATTTATTTAATTTTTAATTTTTTTATTTTCTGTTCAGTCGTGGGCCTTGGACTCAGGGCCTGAGCACTGTCCCTGGCTTCTTTTTGCTCAAGGCTAGCACTCTGCCACTTGAGCAACAGCGCCACTTCTGGCCATTTTCTGTATATGTGGTGCTGGGGAATCGAACCCAGGGCTTCATGTATATAAGGCAAGTACTCTTGCCACTAGGCCATATTCCCAGCCCCTGAATGAATTTATTTTATAGTGCTAAAATAATTACCAATCAAATGGTATACTTTTGGTTTTACAGAACAACTTACAAAAATTTTCTCTCTGCATAAGCAAGAACATTGTAACCTGGATATTTTATTCATGATTATTTTGTGACATCTCAATTATCTCTACATTCATATTTGCAAGTAATTGATGTAAAATTAATTAATTTTTGAAAGGCAAATGATCTGTAGTCTTAGGAAATTTTAAAGCTTTTTTAAGGCCATGGCATACAATGTTTACAGAAAGTAATGTATAGAGCATTAGCACTAGGAACCAAAGCACCACTTCTCATTTTCTTGGGGGTTAATTGGAGATAAGAGTCTCATGGACTTTCCTGCCTAGGCTTGCTTTGAACCATGATCCTCAGATCTCAGCCTCCTGAATAGCTAGGATTACAGGTGTGAGCCACCAGCACCCGGCAAAGAACGAAATCTTTTTTGTTGTTGTTGGTCATGGGGCTTGAATGCAGAGTCTGGGAACTGTTCCTGAGTGCTTTAGCTTAAGGTTGGTGCTCTACCACTTTGAACCACAGTACTACTTCCATAATTTTTTTAATAATAAGAGTCAGGGATGCAATACCTTATGGAGACTAATTTTAAAGGTACAGTATTTGTTTAAAATATTGTAAGATTTAAATACTGGTCTTGAATTTTGTAGTTTATCAAATATGTAATTTAAATGATCTGTAAGTATATTATTGGGTCTAAAAAAATACATTCTGAGAACTTTCATAGTCTCACAAGGCTGTACTATTATGTGTCCTGCTGTGTGGCCATTCTCTTTCCTTCATCCTGGAATGCACAGAAAGGGCACATTATCCCACATACTGTTGGACAGATCCCTTAATTATCCTCTAGGGACAGTCAGTGTCTGCTTATTACAGCAATAACTCTGACTGTATCTGAATATGTAAATAGCCCTCATAAAAGACATAATGTTTCTAGTACACTTGTCTGTCCCTTCAAAATTCAGCTGCTTAGATTGCATTTCTGCTTTCTGAGCATTCATTTAGCAGCTCCAGCATTTTCTTGCCCTTCTCTAAATAGCAGAGATTGCTAACAAATGTCTGTGGAATGATTGAGGAGAAGAATGAATGGACCGGAAAGTAACAAGGGAATAGGAAAGAAGAAAGGCCAAAAGTGTCCATCTTATTCTGACCCTCTCCTTTATCTTTATCATTTGTATAGTGGATCTGGGTTGTACTTTGATAAACAAACAAACAAAAAAGACCAAGATATACTTAAGAAAGCAGTGGGGCTAGAATATATCCTTGTCTACCAATTAAAGACAAAAATCTGAATTGAACTCTAGAGATCTAAACTTTGAAACCCTGCAGTGTTACTTATAGAACCATATGCTTTTTAGTTAAAAATTTAAAATTACAAAAACATTTCAGTCAAATACTTACAAGCAGCTCTTTGGATATATGGTCTTACTTTGGGGTGCATAGCAGATGTCGCTGTTTCAAAAATTAGTTGAATGGGAATTTTCTTCCTTTCTATCTGGTCCAGCCCTGGTTCATAAGGTATACAGCTCTTTCCTCTTAAAAGATTATACTGTTTATTGTTTTCATTTTGTGAAGGTTTAATTGCTTATCAAAGGATGATTAGAATTTTCTCCCCTTATTTGGAATAGACATGTTTTTATTCCTTTCCTTTTGTGTGCAGATTAAAGCAGACATAATGAAATTGTTTTTCACTTTTAGTTTTCTATCTTGGTCAACAATTATAATTAATATAACAGTTTTTAAAGCAGATATCTAGTTACTTTCATATAAGATTTGGATACTTTACCTAGGTTTTTTTTCTGTGCTTACTTTTAAAGACTTTTTTAGTTAATGTAAAACAGCAGCATTGCATTTGTGTTATGTTTTCTTCTAAAAATGTTAGATTCTACATTTTAGGACTTTACTTATTTGCTTGTTTGTTCTAATAAGGTCCTAGTTGGCCTTAAGCTTGCTATAATCCATTTGACCTTGGACTCAAGATTCTCCTGAGATTATAGGTGTGGAATATCACACTTGGCAGATTAAAGTGCTTTAAATGTTTAACAGTATAATTTCTGTTGTTTGACTTTTCTCAGAAGAGCCAAACATATATAACTTTGGAATAAGAAGATTTGTATTCAGCAAGCCTGTATTATGTTTTTTTTACTTGTTTATAAATGTAGTTTTTTAAAATAAATTACACATATGTATTTTTATAGCATGTTTATGTGATATATCTATAAAATAGATCTTTATGTTATCTGTCTATCATTTATGAGCTTAAGTCTGTTTGGAATAATTTCCTAGAATAAATCAAATGAGTCTTAATAGAAAAAATCAAGGATGTGAATTAGGAGAGAAAAGGGAAAAAGAGGTGAATTGGGAACAAAGTTAAATGAAAATAAAGTCAAGATAGAGTCATTTGCTTTAGGCAATGTTCAAGTCAGAGAATATGCAGTGACATTATACTAGTCCATACTCAAGGGCTAGGCGGACAAAGAATAGACAACATGGATATCGGTACTTTCATAGGGTTTAATTTAATTGGTAAATGTAGAAAATTAAAGGTTGCTGGTATACTAGGAGGTGATGTGTACTATATTGAGTGTCAGAACAGCAAATGAGGGAATTAGGTAAAATGTGAAACAGAGAATATTGTAGTTTACAAAAGGATGGGTAGGTTAGAATCTACCAGAATGAGTTCCTGTGAAATGTCAAGGACAGGATGGTGGTATGTTAGGAGGAAGTAGAAAGTAGTTGATATTTAGTAAAACTGAAATCCTAAAATGAATTCCAAAGGAAGAATGAGCAGAATCCTTTTCCTCTTTTTTTCCTTTTCTCCAAGTAACTTCTCTCTCTTTCTCTGCATACCCGAGAGTAAGTGCTTTCATAGTTCTGAGAAATGTTTAGATCTAGAATATGTTAAATTACTAACTGGTCCTTTAGCTTCCATTGTGGCTTCTGTAATTCTATGAGTAGTTTTAAAATTTACATCAGGAGTTACCACACACACAGAAATTTAGAAAAACAGATTAATTAATTTAACTTTGACATTTGTATTAAAGTAATGAATACTCATAATCTCAGGAAGATATAGCTTTATAGAGTATTTGCTATTTGCATTCCAGTTATGGAATATGGATGCACTGTTGAAAGTACTGCTTTCCAGAAAAGTGAATGCCACTCAGGCTAGATCTAAATGGAGAAAGGTATAGGTTGGCCTTAAATATGAATGAAATATGTGCACATTTATTTTTCTTAAATATAAAACGATTTCAACTAGTCTGTTCTTTCTGAGTCAGCAGGCTTGAATTTTATGGGACATTAACACCTTTTGGTTTCTTGTCTTTTTCTTTATATTCTCTGTAAGTAGTTGTACAGAGGATTTGCCATTTAAGAAAGCAGTTTATGAATACAATATATACCTTTTTCAACATTCAAAACCTTTTGGTTTCTTATCCTAAGTTGTTACTAAGAGCTTAAGTCAGAAAGGAGTTGATAAATGTCAATTTATGGATTTTGTGATACTGAATTATTGAATATGCTATAAGAAAAGTGGGGAGAGAAGAGAGAAGGCTGTGTAAGCTAGGAATCAGGTACATGGAGAATTAGGGAATTGTTCTTCTGTATAAGAACTATAATAAAGGCTTATTAATTTATGGAGGTATAGTCTGGGAAGTGCAGCTATTGTCATTTTCATATTACTAAAAGAAGTCTTTGGAAACAATTTTTCCCCTCTCAGTTTTGGTTTATGATCATTCTTTGTAATTAACTCTAAAGACATTACAACATCAGATTGGTTATTGAAACAGGATGATTATTTCCACATTCTTAAATATTTGAGTTTAGGAAAGCAGTATTGTACTTTCCCATCAATGGTTATGTCTAGTAGCAAAAATATGACAGTTGCTGCTAATGGGGGTCAGTGAAAGCCCAGGAAACAGAGCAGTGCTATTGGAAACTCTTGGTAAAAATGTATATATGTGCTTACTCAAGGTCTAGACTAGTATAATCAGATGTGGACAATGGCTGTAATGTAGTTATGGGAGGTGGCTGTCATCATTACTGTTATTTATTGAGGCTACAGCGAGAATCTTTTCTAGTTGGTCACTTGATAGGGCTGTTTGTTTCCTAAGGCTGACACAAGCAGGTTGTTTTTTTTCTTCTTCCTTGCACTGTAGGAATGAATTATACAGTTTTTCTTCTTAATATTAAAATATGTGAATCATTTTGTGCTCTACATACAGACTTAATTTTCTCTATGGTAAACACATTTTGAAATTGCTTATTATAATATAATTAAAACTTTGGTTTTCCTTACCTTTAATTCTTCATTTGAAGGAATTATTTGTATAATTGTTAGATACAGTTACACTTGCTGAAACTGTATAATTGGTATATTTTTTCATGGCATTTAGAAAAAAATTTAGGACAGAGACCAAGTGCTAATTTGTTGGCCTGTTTTGAAACATTATGGAGAAAGTGTTGAGGGCTTTTACTTGTTGCTCCTTTATTAAAATGTTACAATAATTTTTTAAAAATATTTTATCTTATTTCTTATATTTCATAGCCAGAAAAGTAAATAAAACATAGGACAGAAAATTGTATGTGTATCTTATCCATCTATATTAAAATATTTGTATGATTGTCTTAATAAGTAAATGGAAGGAAAGGGCATTTTGCTTCTCTTTACAGTTTCTGTGTGTCACTGCGCGTGTGCGCGCATGTGCACTTGTGTGCACATACACGTCCTGGGGCTTTTGAACTCAGGGCCTGGCTGCTGTTCCTGAGGTTTTTTTTTTTTTTTTTTTTGCCAGTCCTGGGCCTTGGACTCAGGGCCTGAGCACTGTCCCTGGCTTCTTTTTGCTCAAGGCTAGCACTCTGCCATTTGAGCCACAGCGCCACTTCTGGCCGTTTTCTATATATGTGGTGCTGAGGAATCAAACCCAGGGCTTCATGTATATGAGGCAAGCACTCTTGCCACTAGGCCATATTCCCAGCCCTCGAGGTTTTTTTTTGGCTAACAGCTAGAGCGCTACTGCTTGAGCTACCACTCCACTTCCAGCTTTTTGGTCATTAGTTGGAGAGAAGAGTCTCATACACTTTCATGCTTGGGCTGGCTTTGAACCATGATTCTCAGATCTCAACCTCCTGAGTTGCTAGTCTTATGGGTATGAGCCACCTGTGCCTGGCTCACAGTCCTTGTCTTTCCCTTGTGCTCCTCCTTCCTCCCTCTCCTTTTTTCCTCTGTGTTTTTTTTCTTCTTTATATTCTCTGGGGATTTTTTTTCTTATTGTTTTTGCTATTTATATTCTATATTCTTTATATTCTAGTTCTCTTTAGAAACTGTTTTTCAACTTGAGCATTCATAGTGTGTTTTGATTCTACATGGGTATGCTAGCAAATGCATTCTTACATTTTAGGTTTACTTATGTTTTAATCTATAGCTTAATCTATATTCACAAATTTATTTTTGTTTTTCCTTGTCCTTGGGCTTGAACCCTTGGGACCTGGCTATTGTCCCTCTTTGTGCTCAAGGTGAATTCTTTACCACTTGAGCCACAGCACCACTCCTGCCATTTTTGGAGTAGTTTATTGGAGATAAGAGTTTCATGGACTTTTTCTGCCTTTCCTGGCTTCAAACCGCGATCCTCATATCTCAGCCTCTTGAGTAGCTATGATTACAGATAGGACCCACTACTGCCAAGTTCTTTGAGGTCTTTTCACACTCATGTGGTTCTTTGTTTTTGTTTTTGTTTTTTTTTTTTGGCCAGTCCTAGGCCTTGGACTCAGGGCCTGAGCACTGTCCCTGGCTTTTTTTTTTGCTCAAGGCTAGCACTCTGCCACTTGAGCCACAGCGCCACTTCTGGCCGTTTTCTGTATATGTGGTGCTGGGGAATTGAACCCAGAGCCTCATGTATACGAGGCAGGCACTCTTGCCACTAGTCCATATCCCCAGCCATCTCATGTGGTTCTTGACACCCTCCTTTTCATTATGGAACAGAGTCTCCCATTTCTGTGGGAATAGTCCCTGTCATTAGAAGATGCTCACTGCTTTTGTAGGCTGTCCATGTTTATTACCTGAGTAGCTGTCTTCTTCAGGGCTGGCAGGAGAATTCCTCTAGTGTGCTTAGGCAGACCTTTATGATGTAACATAAACACCACAGTGATTGATCCAGTCTCTGCCACCATGTAACCAATTAAGATATGTCAGTCCCATTGTCTGTACCATGTTTTATTTGTAAAAACAAGTGCCAGATTGTGCCTATTTGAACTGAAGAGGTTGCTATTTTTTATAGTCATGACTCACTGGAGGTCAGTTAGAGTATTTCTACTAGAGCACTTAATATTGCAGTTTTGGTGGAAGGTACTTGAGTGTATTCTGTTTCCCCCCATAAAGAAAAGCTGGTTTCTAAGGGGTAATATAGTCTTTATACTGTTGGAATTGTTGAATTGAAGTTTTATAGTTAGTATTCTGAAAGACCAGAGAGACAAAAAAATTAAATACTCAAAAGATGGATGAAATGATGAGGCCTTGATTTTTAGGGTATTGGTTGTGAAAACAGCAGAAGTTAAATCTGGAAGTATCACAAAGGAAATATTGACATGGTTTGGTGATTGATTATGGGCCTGGAGGAAGATGATGGAGAAGAGAGGAGGCCAGGATAACTTAGAGGTTACTTAATTTGGGAATGGGACAATGGTGTGCCATTGACTAATCAATTCAATTAATGCTTGAGTGCTGCAAGGCAATATATTGATGTTAAAATTCACCATGTGGTTTAGCTCTCCAGAGGGAAACTAAGAAGCACAAACTCGTATTTCTCATCTACATCTTGAAAGCCTTTGCTTTCTCTGTCTGTAGACTCATAGGAAGTTATTCATTAGCAGGTTTAAAATTACGCTCAGGATTGTTTTTATTTGTAATATCTGTATACTATTATATACTATACTATTAATAGCACTTAAACTATTAATAGCACTTAAACAGTACTCTCATCATATCACATTGAAATTTCGACAGTATATTTTATTAATTTCTAACATAGCTGTGATAAAGTTTGGAGAGGGGCTCATAGATTTGTAATCAAATTAGACTAGTACAGATATGATTACTAAAAATAAGGTAAAGGTGGCAGGCAATTTTTATATTTTTGTGCCTATCCTGGAGTCTGAACTCATGACCTAGGGGCTCCCTGAGCTTCTTTTGTTCAAGGCTAGATTTCTACCACTTGAGCCACAGTACCCCTTCTGGCTTTTCTGAGTAGTTTATTGGAGATAAGAGTCTCACAGACTTTACTACCTGGATTGGCTTTGAGCTTCAGTTCTCAGATCTCAGCCTCCTCAGTATCTGGATTGCAGGTATGAGTCCCCAGTGTCTGGCTAGGATATCTTTAAGGATTTTCCATTTTTAAAAAGTATTGCTGGCTGTTATTGACCTAACTTTTTAAAATTTGTCCTTTGCAAATTGAGCAGATTAAGCTGGAAGGCCTATTTGTATTTTCAGGATTTTTTCCTTCAATTGTTTTACAGTTTTTATTCTCTCTAGAGATCGTTCTTGTCTAGAGAACATGTTAACTACATTTGTTTTGATATTCAGATATGACGTTTTCTTTCTTGATTTTTTTGAGTGTATTTTTGGTTACTTTTCATTATTGTCTCTTGTTGCAAGTTGTGTTTTAAAAGTGCACAGGTTAATTTAATTCTCTTTGATACTATCTTATTTAGAGAGAGCTTCCTTTTGATTTGTGATTAGCAGTTAGTCTAGTGGCTGACTATATTAATTTAATGACTAAACTTACCATATTTTGGATTACTTTATTTTTGTGTGTGTGAGAATTTTCTATTTCCAGTTTCCTGTTCCTAGTGTATAACCATTTTGTACCCTCCCCAACCCCAGTGCTTTGCTCTAGCCCATCTCCATTGCCATTTGTTATTATTTTCTCTCCATCATGAATAGCTTCAGATTTTGGCTACAAGGTAATCTTGACTCTAGCAGGTATGCCTGGATTTTTGCTGAGAGCCTGGGAGTTACCCTGATCATCCACTTTCCAGGCTGGGTAGCTGTTTTACTCCTTCATGCTATCAGTCTGTGGCCAGTTATTTTTTTTCCTGTGATGTCACTTGGGAATAGCAAATGCCTCAGGGAGAAAAGTCATACTCAATGGCTCCTTAGTACTTTCTACTCTAGGACCTTCGCTCTTTGAATCTTCATTTTCTTAGTGTGTTGCTGTAACAAAAATACCCAAGATGCTCAGTTCATGAGAAAAGATTTATTTTGGTTAGTTTCAAAGGTTTTAAGCTGTGGTTGGTTGGTCTAGTTGCTTCAAGGCCTTTGGGGAGGCAGGACATCAAGATGGAGTGCCACTTCCTTCCTGGTGGCAGGAAGTAAGATTAGAGGGCCACGCCCCCCAGTGACCTCCTTTCCTCCTGCTCATCAGGCCCTCACTCCTCTTAGGAATGAAGGCTTCAACACATGGGCCTTTTGGAAACACTTAGCTAAACAGTAGCATGTGATAACTTTCCATTTTTCCTTAATAGAAATAAATCACAGCGTTGATCTAGAATATTTAGTTGGCTAAACTAGTTGATAACTAGTTCAATATAAGCTAATCCATTATTGCTAGAAGTATAACCTTTTGCTGTTACTTCACTTATTTAGTATGAAATTATAGTATCAATATTGTATATTGAAGAGGAGAATAAACATTCTTTCTCTTTACAATAAAAATATTCTACTTTTGTGCTGTGACTAATTATATAGATTGTGTATATAAATATATTTATTTTGCAATGTTTATCTCTTACAGGTTGCTTAGCCAAACAATGAAGGATCATTTAGTCAGAGTAGCAAATGAAGCTGAGTTTATCCTGAGCAGGCAGAGAGCAGAAGATATTCACAGGCACGCAGAATTTGAGGTATGTTATATATGTTAATGTGAGGAAATAATTGTTTTTTAAATGGTAAATATGAAAAACTGCACAGGTAAAATGACAGTACAAGCTAAGAAAACATGTTTGTGAGAGAATCATGTAGGATTTTGGGAAGATATTATATGTTTCTTCAGCCTTCTCATCTCATCTCCAGAGAAGCTTCTTTCTTTGGTTGACTTGATTTTAATAATGAATGCCAGGTTGCAGCTCTGATGGTTTTCCAATATTGAAATATTGAATATTGAAAATGAGCATAGGACTTTGTCTTTCTCTGGGAAAAACTGAACTAGCTAATCAGAAGTAGAACTCTCTATGGTAAAGATGAGATCATCCAGGTTTCTAGAGAGGGTGGAGAGACTTGATTTTCTTTGCTGAAGAGAGGAGGAAGGGAACCAGGTAATAGACCATCTTGATTCCTCCACTGTTCACGTACCCTGGCTGGTTTTAGCTCATGTCTGTACTCTTAGCCACCCAGGAGGATGAGATCTAAAGATCAAGGTTCCAAGCCAGCCTGGACAGACAAATCCAAGAGACTCTTATCTCCAAGTAACCGGCAAAAACTAGAAGTACTCAAGTAGTAGAGCTCAGCTTTGAGCAAAAAAGCTAAGCAAGAGCACAAGACACTGTGTTCAAGCCCTAGTACTGGCATACACACATGCATGTGCACGCATGCACAAAGACACACACACACACACACGCCACAATTGCCTTAGATAAATGGGCTTAGTTCAGTTGTATTCTTTTTTCCTCCATACGCCTATAATTATGACAGCACTACACTGTTTTTGTTTCTAGAGGTTTGTGCTAAATTCTGAAATTGGGAAGTGTGAATCTTCCTTCCAACTTACTTTTGCTAATTAGGTCAAGTTGCAATTATGAGTTGGAAAATTGACATTTCTGTAGGGATTTTTTTTTTTTTGCCAGTCCATGAACTTAGGGCCTAAACACTTTCTCTGGCTTCTTTTTGCTCAAGGCTAGCACTTGAGCCACAGTGCCACTTCTGGCCTTTTCTGTATATATAGTTCTGAGGAATTGAACCCAGGGCTTCATGTATACGAGGCAAGCATTTTACCACTAGTCCATATTCTCAGGCCCCAACATTTCTGTTTTAAAAATAATTTTTCAAAACCTTGATCTCATTTTTAGGTATAATTTTTCATTTCCACAATAACAATATTTTATCAACTAACTTCTATTTTAGAACTAATATGCTGCTCAAAAACAATAGATAATTAAAGATGCTAACAGCGTTTTAATTTTTTTTTGTTGTTACCACTCTTCTGTTTGATGATGTACAACTACTTTACTATATCAGCATATTGTACTTAACCGTGTACAGTATAAAATAAGAAAAACAATTGGGACTTACTATTAAATATATACAAAGTTAGAATCTCAATAAAGAATATGGGATATTAAATTCACTATAATTTCAAATAAAACTTCAGCTGAATATTATGCCTGGTTGTCTGTGGGCTGATTATCCATCCAAGCCATTAGTATTAAAAAAATGGTAATTGAAGACAACTAAAAATAGCAAGATGTCTCTAGATGTTTATAACTTATTATACAAGACTATGGTACCTATGAAAAGTGTTCCCACAGTAATGGAGAATAATGAGTATAGGATTATAGGCACGATAGCTTCTACAGACAAATGTGGTTTGGTGGTATCAGTAAACATTTTCTTGAAAAACTACATCAAAGAGCACTTCTCTTTTAAGTATAATTCTGTGAAAGGATTCCAAATAAAGTACTGTAAAAGAATAAACCTAGTATTATTTCTATTTAAAATAATTCTGATGTTATAAAAATATTAAGCTCAGTAGTAACTAGCGCATTTTGTAGTTCAACATAACTGCATACATCTACACTCAAAGGGATAATACAGGTGTCTGTAATTACACATATTAAAACAAACCTAAGTTACTTGTAGATATTAAAATTAATATATAAAGTTAATATTTTCCATTCATATTTATGATAGAATAAACAAACCAATTATACTGTGTAACTGCCAGGCCTGGCCTATAAAGTAGTACCCAAAAAGAATTTAAAATATGTGGTTGTCTTACATTTTCCGCATGAGGACACATAAATGAACAGAAAAGGCCAACAAATTTTTCACCAGCTGGAAATGCTAAATTTAATTACTGAAGAGAAATCATGCAGAGAATCTGGCTACTGAACATGATTTACAAAGACTGTGGGATGTTCGGTAAAAGTATCAAGAAATGTTTACTACCCAGTAATAACCATGAAGCCAGGTCCCAAGAATGAATTGATAATACATTGGATCAGATAAAAATACATCATTTTTTTATCCCAGTAAGATCAAATTAAAAAAATACACTTAAGCCTAGAAGATCTGTTAATGCTCAAATAAAGGTTACAATCTCTATGAAATTTTGAAATATAAAATAAGCATTACCAATTGTCTTTAAATAAACCCAATAAAACACTACTGAGGACAAATGAATATTGTGTAATTTTTTTTAAAAACAATATTTGGAAATTTTTTCTCTTCAGAGAGAAATCTGTTGATCTCTAGTATAAGAATTTTTATCACTACTATAATGTTTGATTTGAACTTTTAAATTATTATACCTTCTCTTACCTGAGAAGGCTAGGGGTAAATAGTTGCGCTGACTCTCTAATAATAGTTATACAAACATGTATCATCAATATACCAGCTAACAAACTAATGAATAAAATTTTGATAAAAACTAGTATTACATATAAAAGAAAGAATCCTAAGTGAAAATACAGATCTTTATTATTATTATTATTATTTTATTTTTTGCCAGTCCCGGGGCTTGAACTCAGGGCCTGAGCACTGTCCCTGGCTTCTTTTTGCTCAAGACTAACACTGTACCACTTGAGCAATAGTGCCACTTCCAGCTTTTTCTGTGTATGTGGTGCTGAGGAATCGAACCCAGGATTTCATGCATGCCAGGCAAACACTCTACTGCTAAGTCACATTCCCAGCTCCCAGATCATGATTTTTGTCTTAATTTTTTAAAAATGCATGATTAAAAAAGATAAAATAAGAAAAGTTAATAGAGAAATATAGTTCTACATAATAAAATCAGGATCAAAATACAATCATAAACCTAATAAATAACTTACAAATATCACAGACAAAACACCTGAATGAAAAGCATGAACACACACAAACAAACACCTAAAATTAATTACTGGTGGGGGAAAAAAGCTAAAAATAAAAGCAATTAAGGAAAGACAAACACGTGTAGCATAGGATGAATTTTCCCTTTTTGAATTCATGGTTGTTCAGACTCACAGTAGGGGTAGAATATTTTCATTATTAAATTTGCAGGCTCCTTTCCTACTCAGTACTATTTACAAATAACCAATTCTGGGAGAGGTGGAGAGGAGTTGTATTTCATTGGCCAACTCATGGAGTAAGGGAGTTTCTGTTCCAAAAGCACTTGCTTCCCAATCAGGTCTGGGTTTTCATTTTTTCTGCAGCTTCATCATGAGAGACATGCACGCTGTCATCAGAGCTTTGCTTTGAGAAGGGAGATTTCAGAAATCGTAATGCCATCTCTTTCTTGCCTAGTTGTGCCCATCATTTTTATTTTATTGCCCTGGCACTAGTGTTTTTGTTTTTGTTTTTGTTTTCTTCTAATGAGTCCAAGGTTATCTAGAGTGTCAACCTGGTACCCTAGAGTAGATTGCAGTAATCTGAGCCCCCCATAGCCCCTAGTAGCTCATGGTTATCAGAATCCAGGCTTTCACATTTGTAAGCAGTGGGCTCTGAATTACAGGACAATAGGCTATGGGTAATTCAGTATGGTTTTGATTAAGATTAGGATGATGTTTAATTATTCTTTAGATTAGAAAGGGGTTTTGCCCCTCAACTTTAACCATATTCTTTCATATTTACTATATTATCAGCAGTATGTTGTTGAATCTGAATTGTCTTAAAACTTGGTGACTCATAGCTTTTGTTCCTAAAGGATTATTTCCAAGGTCTGCTGTTCATGGGTATCTAACCATTGAGAACAGAGGTAATAGTAATGAAAGCTGATTTGTTATCTATTATTATGTGTCGGACACTATTTTAAGGCTTTTTCTTACAAAAGCTTATTTAATTTTCCCATAACCTGTGAGCCAAAAGAGTACATTTGGCTTTATTAAACATATAGGGAAAAGACAGAGAAACCAATAAATTGCCCTGTTATTTCAACTAAAAAAAAAAATCCCAGGTTTTGCTTTTAAAATTCCCATGGTATACTGTCATAAAACCAGTGTATAAAAACGATTTCATGGCTGGGAACATGGCCTAGTGGCAAGAGTGCTTGCCTTGTATACTTGGAGCCCTGGGTTCGATTCCTTAGCACCACATATACAGAAAAATGGCCAGAAGCGGCGCTGTGGCTCAAGTGGCAGAGTGCTAGCCTTGAGCGGGAAGAAGCCAGGGATGGTGCTCAGGCCCTGAGTCCAAGGCCCAGGACTGGCAAAAAAAAAAAAAAAAAAAAAAAGAAGCCAGGGACAGCATTCAGGCCCTGAGTCTGAGGCCCAGGACTGGCAAAAAAATAAACAAAAACTCCCACTGATTTCGTATGTAACTGTAACCCCTCTGTACGTCACATTGACAATAAAAATTAAAAAAATATTTCATTGCCTTATTAATAAACAGTGGACTAAAGGAGATTTTTATAATAAATTATGAGCTCTATTAATTAGTGCCTTTACAAACTTTGGTTTGTGAGTAAACTTTGACTTCAGTTGAGAAGTCTTGTTGCTGATATAAGCAATTTCAAATATCTTCTACTCATTATCTCTTGTTTTTCTTTTTCTGGATTGGTTACATTGTACAAATACTTTCTTATATCATGAGTAAAAGTGTTTAAAAGTATTTTTTATAGGTGTTGAACATAAGTGAATTGCCCTTATGATTACTGATTGTATTTATTTTTGGAAGTGTCAGTCTTAACTCTTCTTGTTAATTTGTTTTGTTCTGCCGAGCAAGTGATCTTTCTTTTTCCATCCATTTTGTTTTTCTTTTTGGGTAGCACTAGGGTTTAAATCATGGACTTGCTCTTGCCAGACAAGAGCTATAGTACTTGAACTGTGCCTTTAGCCCCCAAGAATGCTATCTGTAAATGTGGTTGTTGAAGTTAGATTGTGAGCCGGGGCAAGCTCAGGTTTAGTTAAGCCCCTGCCTAGCAAACACTGGCCCTCAGTTCATTGAGTTTACAACATGCTCTTTGTGTGGTGGAACCTCTGTGTAACTATGGAAGGGTCTGACTTTTTGGGCAAATAAATACATATATTACCACTGATCTGTAATTACTAAGATGTTCAAGTAAAGTGATTTTCTACTCATTGGGGCACAGACTAAAAATTTCACATTCTTCACACAGTATTTTCTTACGGTGCTAGGGAGTGAACTGTGCCTCTGCATATGCTTGGGAAGTGTTGTATTGAGCTATACTCTCAGCCCTCTTTTCCATGTAGAACCTATTGGGGAAGTATACTTCTATGGGAATGTTCAGCTCTCAATCAGAGACAACTGGAACATTAGCTTTAGTAACAATGTCAGCTACCTGAGCTGACATGCTGAACTAAGCAGAGACTCAAAGTGCAGCTCTAATAAATAATGGCCCATTTTTCTACTAATTAATGAGTTTACACCTTCCCTCACAATACCCGTATATAAGATAGATTGCTATAGACTGTAAAGTACTTTGTCTCTTACAGCCTTGTTTAGGCTTAAAGTTACTCATGTGTGTGTAATGTATAAGGGTTCACTAATTACCTGAAAAAGAGACAGATAAAGATTGGGCTGTTCTTTTTACTTGAGTCTTCTACCAGCAATGAAGAACTGGGCTAAAATACTTTTTTTTATTATTATTAAGAATGGTGAGTTGTCTTAAGGTATTTTCTTCATCATTTAAAACCATATATATATATATATATATATATATATATATATATATATATAATTTGCTTTGTTCTTTATTGGTACTTTTTTTTTTGCCAGTCCTAGATCTTGAACTCAGGGCCTGAGCACTGTCCCTGGATTCTTTTTGCCCAAGGCTAGCACTCTACCACTTGAGCCACACCACTGTTTACGGCTTTTTCTATGTATGTGGTGCTGAGGAATAGAACCCAGGGCTTCATGTATACAAGGCGAGCACCTTACTACTGGGCCATATTCCTAGCCCCTACTGGTACTTTTGAAAACCACCTTCTGCTATCACATATATCTTATCTCAAGCTCTCTTGAGTTTTATCTCTGGTTTCTCTTTTGAGCTACACACACACACACACACACACACGCACGCACGCACACACACACCTTTTCTTTCTTTTTTTTTCTCATGAGGCTTGAACTTAGGGCCTGGGCACTGTCCCTAAACTCTTTTGCTCTACTACTTGAATTGCAGCTCCACTTCTAGTTTTCTGGTGGTTAACTGGAGATAAAAGTCTCACAGACTTTGCTGCCCAAACTGACTTTGACTTTGAGTCATGATCCACAGATCTCAGCCTCCTAAATAGCTAAGATTACTGGCATGAGCCACCAGTGCCCAGTACACCCACCTTTCATTTCCACTTGAATTCTCTTAAAGTGTGTCCCCCCCTTTTTTGGAAGAGAATGTAACTGTCTTTATTCCATAATCTCCTTGATTTTCTCTCATGTGATTAAATACCTGTCCATGTGCTTTCCTATACAAGTCACCCACTACTTCTTTTTCATAAACTAACGCTTGATAATCATCATCTATCAGATTCTATAGAGTTTCCTCCAAATATTCAGTTATCAATATTTTTTTTTATCTCAACTACTACATATATTGTCCCAGATATCTGAAGTAATCTTTTATCTGGATTATTTTTAGAAGAATCAGAGTATAATTCTGAAACGTTAGTTTATGTAGGTCTGTAATCCCTCAAACTGCTGCTAATGGTTTATATTTACTTCTCTGCTTCTTTCCTGTCCAACTCTCCTGTGTGTTTCATGCGTGGAAGAAGGGAACGCGCCCACAGTGCCTGACACACTGCACACAGTGGGTGCTCAGTAGACAATTGTTCATTAATTATGCTAGTTTTAGGATCAACTATTTTTTTTTTTTTTTTTGGCCAGTCCTGGGCCTTGGACTCAGGGCCTGAGCACTGTCCCTGGCTTCTTCCCGCTCAAGGCTAGCACTCTGCCACTTGAGCCACAGCGCCGCTTCTGGCCATTTTTCTGTATATGTGGTGCTTGGGAATCGAACCTAGGGCCTCATGTATCCGAGGCAGGCACTCTTGCCACTAGGCTATATCCCCAGCCCTAGGATCAACTATTTTTTTAGATTAAGATGGCTGGTTCTCTGTGGAAACCAAGAGTATACTGTAGACTTCTGATCTTTTTATTTTGTTTCATTTGACTGTGGTATATTTTTTAATACCAACACCAAACTATTTTGGCTCTTTTAACTTAGTAGTATATTTTAAATTAGATTGAGTGATACCTTCAGCTTCATTGTTTTCATCCAAGATTCCTTTTTCTCATTGGGGTCTTTTGTGTTCGCATATGAACTTCAAAAATTGTTTTTATATTTCTATGAAGAATGTTATTGATACTTTAGTAAAGATTGCTAGAAATCTGTGATTGCTGATGATAGAACAGATTCTTTATTTTACAGACAGGGTCTTGCTATGTTGTTCAGCATAGATTTGATCTTTTCTCGGTCTTGAGATTATAAATATTCACTACATTGCTGGTTGAACATTTTTTTAACAATGTAATTCTCCCAGTCCATGAATACAAACCATCTTTCCATTCATTTGTGTCTCCAAGATTTTCATCAGTGTTTTATAGTGTTCATTGCAGATGTTGTTTATTTTCCTCATTAAATTTATTCCTAAATAATTTACTGTTTCTATAGATCTTGTTTTCTTGACTTTTTTCCCCCATATACTTCTATACTAGGATTATAGGTCAAAACCCCTGTCATTTGGCAGTCTTGAGAAATGTTATGCTCAGGCTGGCCTCTAAACAAGAGTCCCCAATCTCTATCTGCCAAGTAGCTAGGATCCAGGCTCAAGCCACTACATACACTAAAAGAGGGTTTTGAATGTTTTTGCTACAAAGAAATGACAAATAATTATATGTTAATTACCTTGATTTGACTACCACATGATTGTTGATATGAAGCATCACGTTGTATCCCATAAATATATTCAATTATTTTTTTAAAATTAAAAACTAAGCTAATAAAATAAAAGACCATGATTTAATTGTCATTAGTCCACTACTGACAAGAGTTCCAGACCCTGGGGCCAAGTGTGGAAGCTAACCCCTGTACTTGCATCTACTTGGCAGGCAGAGATAGGAGGACCACAGTTCCAGGTCAGCCCTGGTAACAAACAACAACAACAACTTAGCAAGACATTATCTGTACAAACATGCTGTGTGTGTGTATCCAAGGTCTAAGGCTGATCCTGGGAAAAATTCGTGAGACATTATCTGAAAAACAGCTGAAAGGATTTGGTACATGGCTTAAATAGTAGAATGCATTTCTAGAAAGAATGATGCTCCAGGTTCAGTCCGTAGTACTACCAAAACAAAGCAGCATTAGTTATAACAGTATCTCAAATTGCTGTGATTAGATTGGTGGCTTTCAAACCATAACTTTCTCCTTGATTGATCCACTCAGTGCTTCTGATGTGGTACCCATTTGCTGTAAGAAATACAGAGTAGTACACTTAACATTAAGAAATTCACCTAGCTAGGCATGGGTGGCTCATACCCATAATCCTAGCTACTCAGGAGGCTCATTTTAGGATTGTGGTTTGAAGCCAGCTCAGGTAGGAAAATTCTTGAAACTTAAGATTCTTTTTTTTGGCCAGTCCTGGGCCTTGGACTCAGGGCCTGAGCACCCTCCCTGGCTTTTTCCCGCTCCAGGCTAGCACTCCTGCCACTTGAGCCACAGCGCCCCTTCTGGCCGTTTTCTGTATATGTGGAAACTTGAGAGTCTTATCTTCAACTAACCATAAAAAGTCAGAAGTTGAGTTGTGCTCAAGTGGTATAGCAGTAGTCTTGCACACAAAAACTCAGGGGGACAAAAGCTCTTAAAAAAAAACACAAAATAAGGGCTGGGATATAGCTCAGTGGCAAAGTGCTTGCCTAGCAAGTGCAACGTCCTGGGTTCGATCCCCAGTACCAAAAAAGAAAACACAAGAAAATACAGTTAAAAAAAAAAAACCCAACCAAAAAAACAAAACAAAACTCAGGAACAGTGCCTGGGCCTTTAGTTCAAACCCCAGCCCCAGCGCGCGCGTGCGCACACACATAATCAAAGTGCCTTGTTAGCTATGTTCTTTGAAGTTCTCTGTGGATATCCTAGTTTAAAGACGACAGAAAAAGGGAACCCCAATCATGTTCTAGTTACATGCTTTACAACTTAGTTGACTGTTCATTGAATTTCTATGAATCTTAATTTCTTTAAATAATATATATAAAGAAACTGAAATAAAAATTTGTTGTCGAATAAAATTATATACTGTGGATTAAAACACAAACTTTGTTAGTGCTTATCCTCATTATTATTATTGTAACTACTAGCACAAAGCTTAAAGGTCAAAGCAAATTCAGAATCTTTGAGACAATCTGCATCAAAAGGAAGAGTTTCTGTTAATTTTATTATCATGTGAACATATATGTACGAACACTGTTCTAGGTATTGGATCTAGGGCCTTGTACACGTGAATGCTAGAAGCAAGCTTTCTGCCTCTTAAGTTTGAATTTATGTTCTGAATAACCTTGGTGTTAGATGTGTTTCAACTTACATTAAGAAACTCAGATTCTCAGTAGTTTTGAAACTTCCCCCTTTCCATTTTCCCATTTCTGTTACAAAATGTCAACTGGTTTAGAATACAGATAGAAAACACACTTTGTTCTAAAAACTATTTGTTGGTGCTTTTGAAAAAATGATGTTTTCTAGTATTTTATTTTCTAACACATATTTCACTATAAAGCTATTCAAAGACAAATTAGTTGGAATTTATTTGTGAAATCATAAGTAGCACCTAGTTAATAGTATTTTTGAACTTGGTCTTAAACTATTGGCGATAATAATACAAAGGAATTGAAATTTCATTCTGGTTTACCGAATCTTTAATTCATTGATACCACTTTCTTTGTGTTTAAGAATGATTCATTAAGTCTTTTTATTTAAGTTGTAGAAACCATTTCAGCTGACTTCATAACAGGAGAATAACTGCCGACCCTATATTTATCTCATGATTTCCTCCATCAAAGCATACAGAAGTGAATTATTGAAAAGATAAAAATAAATTTGTTTGCTTTCTGTCAGAGTTCATATCCACAGCTAACCTTGATAGAAGACCAGAGTGATTTAGACAAGTTTGCTTTGGAGATTCATAACATATGCTTGCTGGACAGAATTGAGTTATCTTTGCTCCGGAGAGTAAGTTATTGTAGCAGGAGCTGACAGAGATGAAGATAACTGAGGGAAATTCAATTACCTTTTAGTGTTTTCTTTCTAATAGGATTCTTAATGTGAAAAAGATCCTTAGATGATGCGCCTGTTACTTGTGAGATTTTCCTTGATACCTGTTTCCAGAATACAGTGAACTTTTAGTTCCAGACCTTTGTTAGGTATAAAACAGACAGCTTACTATGAGAAGTCATTTTGATTGAATAATCTATTTTATTCTTATTTGATATCATTTGTAATTTTAATAATTATGGACCATCCCTTTTGGTTTTAACCAAATGTCTGTTATTTTTGAATGAGAGTATTTAATACAAAAGAAATTTTTTTTCTTTTTCTCAAGTGACCTTTCTGGAATTACATTGTAGCTTCCAGGGTTGATGTATTTATGCCTCCACCTAATTATCCTATACCACGTCTTGGCTTGTTAAAATGCTGTCAGAATTCTCAGGCTTCTCTTTACATTCTTCTCATTCTGGCAGACTCTTTCTTGCTAAAATGCTCTATTTCCTCACTCCCTTTTACTTTTCAGGGTCTTACAAAGTGACTTTTTTTTTCTTTTCATCTCCAATCTTAGAACAAATGGGATAAAATTATTCTCTTAAAAAATTAGTAACCTGGGGCTGGGAATATGGCCTAGTGGCAAGAGTGCTTGCCTCATATACATGAAGCCCTGGGTTTGATTCCCCAGCACCACATATATAGAAAATGGCCAGAGGTGGCACTGTGGCTCAAGTGGCAGAGTGCTAGCCTTGAGCAAAAAGAAGCCGGGGACAGTGCTCAGGCCCTGAGTCCAAGGTCCAGAACTGGCCAAAAAAAAAAAAAAAAATTAGTAAGCTAAGAATTTTGCTATCCAGTAATTCTTACTCTTTCTTTGCTTTCCTTGGTGTCTTTAGTATTTGACATTGAATTTTGAATTTCTTGCTTCACTTTTTATATGATTTTTTAAAATAAATTAACTTATTTTTACTAGCTTTCTTTTAGTTTCATTATCTTGCTCCATTTCTTCTGTCATCAAAAAGTATGGGCCTTAGGTTCCATGTTGTAAGATCAAGCAAGGATAAAAGACTCTCAAGAACCTGCCTCAACCAATAAAAAGCTAGACATGGTACACAAGCGTGTGGTCCTAGCTGCATGGAAATGTAAATAGGAGGATTATAGATCATGATCTAGGCTATCCTGGACAAACTAAATTACTTTTTTGAGAAATAGCTTAAGTGCTAGAATGTTTGTCTAGCTTTATTTTATTTTGGTATTGGGTTTGAACTCAGGGCCTCACATTTGCTAAGCAGATACTCTACCACCTGAATCACTCTGCTAGCCTCTTTTTACATTGTTTTTCAAAATTACTGTTTTGTTACTAAGTAGTTGTACAAAGAAAGGGGTTACATACAATTCCATATATCAGGTTGTGAGTACAATGCTTCTTGATCAATGTCACCCCTTCTTCTCTTTACTCCTCTCTCATCCCTACCTTCAAGTAAATTTTTTTTTTTTTTTTGGCCAGTCCTGGGCCTTGGACTCAGGGCCTGAGCACTATCCCTGGCTTCTTCCCGCTCAAGGCTAGCACTCTGCCACTTGAGCCACAGCGCCGCTTCTGGCCGTTTTCTGTATATGTGGTGCTGGGGAATCGAACCTAGGGCCTCGTGTATCCGAGGCAGGCACTCTTGCCACTAGGCTATATCCCCAGCCCCAAGTAAATATTTTTTAACATAATGTACACTGAATATAATGACTACATTTGCTCCCCCTCCACCCCCATTCTGCATTAGATATATTTGAGCTAGGGTCTTGCTTTATGCTTGGGCCGTATTTGTACTATTTGTGCCTCACTCCTTTGTCTCTTAGATGACAGGCATAAGTTCTCTTACATTCAGCCAATTTGATTCCTCAGTAATTTAGGATAACTGGTATATCAATGTGACCAGCATTAGAAGAGGTTGAGTCTGATGAATTTTTGGCCAGGGGGACTAAACTGTAATCCTCCAGTTTTTAACCCCCTAGTCACTAGGATTACAGACTTGTGCCATTGTGGCCAGCTCAAGGTTTTTCTTAATAACTTTTTGAGTAAACTTGTAACTAGGAAATATTGTACAGTAACATTCCTTGGCATTTTCTGTGTAGTTTATTTGAGATAAAAGTCTTAACAGACTTTCCCAAGGCTGGCTCTGAACTGCAACCCTTCTATCTCTGCCTCCTGAGTAGCTAGGATTACAGGCGTGAGCCACCAGTGGCCAGCTGTACAATAATTTTTTTCTGTTGTTTTAAAAATTGTTATTATAAAGGTGATGTACAGAGGGGTTACCGTTTTATAAGTCAGGTTGTACAGTAATTTTAAATGGAACTCCTTTATGCTTTCCTGTTTACAGTTTCTTATTTTTCTCCTTTTTCCTTTATACTTTGTCTCTAGTTGCCCATCTCATCTTAAAAAATGGGAGAGAGGAGTGTCTGAGTCAAGGATAACTTTTCTGAAGTTAAGAATTATGTGAACCATTTTCCCACGATAGTTCTGCATTAATGATTAATGCACCCCTTTGTTTTGCCACATTCCTTTGTGAACCCTTTGCATTGAATGAATATTTAGTGTAGAGATGGTTGATAATAGATTTTTTAGGCAGCATAGCATGATAGCGGAGCATTAAAGTGATGTCATCCCAGCTTTGTATGCACTAATGTTGTGGTTTTGTATATTTTTCTTAACCTCTTTATTTATATTCCTCCCTCTATAGAGCAAGAACAAGGAAATAATAACTTGATTATATATAAGTATATATTTTTGAATTTAAATTTTTTCTCTCATTGTTACTAGATGAGTTAGTTATGCTAGTATTTTATCTTTTTCATGGTTGTAACAAATGTATCTACTCAGCCAATCCTCTAGTTTAGCCTAAGTTTGCTTTTCCAGTCAGATAATGTTCTATGCTAAACTGCCTGTCATTTACTGAACTGTGTGAGATAAGATACCATGGTCCCCTTTTCAACAGGGTAGTAATGATATTTGTGAGTAATCCTGTGAAGACTAACAGAATTAAAAAAAATAAACTATAGTATGCCCTTTACTCTGGGACTGTACTAATATTTAATGATGGAGCCTTTTTTTCCATGTAAATCTTGGGGCTGTTCAAGCAGTACTTCCAGATCTCAGTCATTCTGGAACTTCCTGCTGGATAGGGAGAGGTCAGAGCTCTGGAGAATGCCTCTTACTGTTAGTGGGCTGGCACTCTGGGCAGTAGCTATTTTATGCTTTTCCCTCTTTCCCTTTTCCTCCTGTGCAAGTTGCACAGTGATGGAAGGGCATCACAATGCGGACATGGAAAAGACAGACTTGATACCGGTTTTCCTAGAATTTTTAGGACCAAAGCATCTGTACCTTTGTGGACCCTGCACTTCTTGGCCCATCCCCCTCTTTGCTGGACCTCAAGGCCTAGCTCAGGTTCCCCACAACAAATGTTCCTTTGACCATGTTTACTCTGGAGTTAAGGCCCACCTGTTTCCAGTCCCAGAGAAGGAGCCTAGGTTCTTCCTAGCATCTTTTCCTGCTTCAGGCTGATGGATTGTGTCATGGAACTGTCAGATTCTCTCAAGACAGTTTTTATCCCAGGTGGCTGTACATATCTTGCCTTCCACAGATCTAGACTTTTCAACTGTATCTCAGTTTATTGTCCAAGTCAGGTGTCACTAGTCTGGAGTGTGCTGTTTCTGGAGATTCTTCCAGGATGTGTTTTACTTTCTAATATAGTATGTTTTACCCTCAGTCTTCTGAGTGTAACATTTGAACAAATTACAATCAAATGTGTCCAGGGTGTGTACAAAGCAGTCAGTCATCATTTTTAGAGCCATTTATGAAACTAAAGAAACTATCATTGGTGAAGGAAAGGAAGTCCACTTAAAAGTGAATTATTGAATGTTCTTCTGTTTAAAAATTGTAAGTGGTAGTCTCCCAGCTACAAAAACAGCTGTATTGGTGGACATGCCATAAAAACCTGGGAAGCTTGAAGAAGTAGGTTTATAGCACAGGTAAAGTTGGTTGCATATTAGCTACTCGTGGTGGCACAAAGCTGAAATCCCAGAACTCTAGAGGGTTCTGCAGAAGGATTGAGAGTTCTAGATACCCTGGATTACATAAGACCTTGCCTCACAAAAAGAAGATTACATGCCTATGGGCATTGTTGACATTGTTGATCAAACCCTAATACAAAATATATTCTTGATAGAAAAACCAAATCTATGAATGCTATTGAAAAGCTCTTGTAAGGAGAAGACTATGTTCCTCCTGGGCGAATCAGTCCTCTTGCTTTTTAAGCTTGCAATTTATGATATCTTCGATAATCTTAAATAAACAAGATCTTGTACCAGTGTAGAAATTACTTCGTTAATTTAATTCATCTCTAATGAATGTAAGATGTCAGTATTACATGCAGGCAATATTTTAATCATTCTCTGCATACTCTTAATTTTGTTCTTCTGAAATGCTCATCACATTATTTCCTTTGTTATATGTGGAAACTAAGGCACAGAATTTTATATAACCTGATGAAGCATCCATGGGTCACACCAAGATTTAAAGATATTTGGCCCTACATTCTGTGCTCTTAACTACAGTGTTAGTTACTTTTTTAAAAAAATTGAATTACTGTTTTCTTTCTGGATTTTAGTACTTGAATTTTTTCTTTTCTTTTGGAAGCGCTGTGGTTTGATAAGGCTTTGTACTTGCTAGGCTAGTGCTGCATCATTTGAGCCACACTCCCAGCCCTTTTTGCTCTATTATTTTAGATAGAGTCCCATACCTTTTGCTTGTGCAGGCCTGGACTCAATCCTTCTACTTATGCCTCCTGCATAGCTGGGATTGTAGACATGAACCACTACGTCCAGCTTGTTCATTGAGATGGGGGTTTTCACTATTTGTTTATGCTGGTCTTAAATTTCCTTATCTTAAGACTGGCCTTAAACTTTCTTGAACTACTTTGTTTGGCGCATAAATAGAAGATTTATCTATTTATTATAGTAAATATATTTCGCCATCTACTTGAGACCTTACTAATTTAAC
The DNA here is from genome assembly GCF_023159225.1 of Perognathus longimembris pacificus. Taxonomy (NCBI): domain Eukaryota; kingdom Metazoa; phylum Chordata; class Mammalia; order Rodentia; family Heteromyidae; genus Perognathus; species Perognathus longimembris. Next base: position 27,128,254 of record NC_063184.1, read on the forward strand.
TAAGAGACTAATATATTTTAAGATAACATTTTATGATATGAAAATATTACTTGAATTAAATCCTATCCATTGTTTAAATTCTGTGTTAATTACTGAACAGATGTGTGCATGATGTGGGCATAGTGCCCACATAGAAAAAGTATGTAGATATTTGCATAATAATGTTATTGTTAATAAGTATTCTAATGATGTAATGGAAATAATTAAAAACAATACCATGTGTGAATTGACACATGTCAAAATGGAAATTACAGCCACCTTAAAGTTGGCTATTTCCACTAATACTATATAAAGCATTTTAAAACAAGTTTTTAGTATCAGAAGCCCAAAGTAAAGGATTAAAATATATATTAATCTTGGAATCATTTAAAATTATTGACAGTTGCAGTTTGTAGAGATAAGGCCTTAACACATTGCATGTAGTTCATTAAAACAAGGAGAAATGGGAGAGATACTTTGATAAGTGGTCTGCCTGTTTTAACCTTGAATGCTGTTACGGGGTGGGCTGGGGAGGGGGATGGTGCTATATCTGTTTCATTGGCTCAGGCTTTTTCATGCTGAGAGAAATCAATACTTTGAGGCGTTGCATGACAGAGAAATCACTTCAGAATTAAAGGTGGCTGTCACACATTGTCATTGGGTGACTTTTGTTCGCTGTTGAGGTTTTTAAGGCTTCATTTTTCTAGGTCTTTTTCCGAACTCTACCTAAGGTTTCTGTAGATAACATTAAAAAACATTTTGTTTTAAAGATGAGACTTTAAATCTGAGGTAAGGGATCAAGTACAAAGACCTCTAAAAGTGAAATACTGAAATGTTTCTTCATTTGTTGTCCCTTAGGTGATTTCCCTTGTCAGTGAGACATTGAACTTATTGTTTTCTTTTTTTCCTTTTTGCCAGTGTCCAGGACTGGAACTTAGGTATCTGGTGCTTGCTTCCACTCATTAGCTGGTTACATCACCAACTGGAGACATGGGACTTATAGTGGAACTGATTTTGAGTCCTATTGACAAGTACTCTACTTGGAAGTGAACTTTTATGCTCATGGCTGGTGCTCTACATCTTAAGCTTGCCTCCAGCCTTGATTTCTGATGGGTAATTGGAAATAGAGATGGTGTTCTGGGAACTTTTCTTCCCTGATTGCTTTCAAACCACGGTCCTCAGATTTCAGTCTCCTTAATAGCAAGAATTACAGATATGAAACACTGGTGCCTGGCTAACCTATTCACTTTTTTTTTTTTTTTTTAGTATTTGTTTGCTGGTGGCTTACGTCTGTAATCCTAGCTACTCAGTAAGCTGAGATCTAAGGTCTCAAGATTTGAGCCCAGCCTGGGCAGGCAAATTTGTGACTGGTAGAGCGTTAACCTTGAGTGAAAGAGCTAATGGACATTGCCCAGGTCCTGAGTTCAAGTTTAAGACCATCATAAATTTTTTTTTTTTAAGTAAACTCTCTTGACCTGGAGTTTACATATAATCAAATGTGCCCACTTTCTGGATACAGATTTTTTTTAATTTGTTTGCATTTTAGGAATTGTAACTTAGCCTCAACCCTCTAGGCAGACACTCTATAACTTGAGCCCCTCTCCTTGCCTCCTTTTTGTTTTGCTTTAGTTACTTTTCAGAGTCTCAATGGTTTTGCCTGGGAATGATCTCAAACTGTGATCCTCTTTCCATTTGTGGCTTCTTTTGTAGTAACAGTTACAATACTGATAAATATATTAAAAAATAAGGCCAACTTATCACAGATTTCCCTGAACTTTGTATTGTATTAGACATTCACTGAAAGTAATAATGATAAGTTAAAGGAGTGGAAAAAAACTATTAAAATATGTAAGATAGGTCAATATAGATTATTTTTTGCATATTTTCTATGTAAGGAAATGTGCAGGGGCCACATATCCAAGGATCTGGGAATAACATGTATTTGACCTCAAAACAATCATTCCTCACCTGTACCTGACTGTGAATGATAGAATTTATTATTGGTGTTTAATAGGAACATCTTCAAATCACATTATCAAGGTATTTTTTAAAATAGTTACAAGTTCATTATATCTTCAAGAAACATTCTTGTTTGGTTTCCTTTTATCATGTTTTAAGGTCAAATGTGACTTTAATGTTCCACAAAGAGACAGAGATTGATAATCGGCAAAGAATAGTCTTTTAATGTGATTTATATCTATAGATTTTATGTCAGATATGAAAAGTTGCTGTTCAAATTGTAAAGGAGGATCCATTAAAGAACACTTTAAACCATTTTACTGTGTAGTTTACCTTGAGCCCTTGTTTTTAGAATTATGCCTTTTTAAGTAAACTTCAGTAGCTTCTCAAATAAAATAAAACTTGATACAGTTAAATTATCTTACTACTAATGCAAGGAAAACAATAGGGTATTCTATAGGCTATAATATTCAATAGGCTATAATGTCTACTAGGTGCTTTCTGTGCTGAAGACATGATGTTTTAGGGGACTGCAGTTAACAGTGACTTTTTCCAAATTCCTCAGTCATATGAATTTCCTCTTATTAGGTAAAGATAGAAAAAGACAATATGGATACAGTAGGAAATGTTGAAAGTAGAAATGTCTATCTGTCCTTCTGTACTGTACCTTTCAGTGTATTGTGGGACTAGATTTACCTGTTGAATGCTTCTTAGCTCTTATGTGAATCTCTAAAAAAAAAAATCACCTATCAAGTAATAGTTTTGTTACAAGGAATAATTTCATACATATCTCTACATAAGCTATTTTCCAAAGATAAGTTAAAATCATTTTCCTTCTTTGGGTGTTGAAATCATATTTTTTACCAAATTATACTCTGCTGTAGATATACCATAACACGTGCATTTGATTTGATAGGATATATTTGCTAGTATGCCTTATTTTTTCCTACTTTGATATTTAGATTACATAAAATAGTTTTACTTACCAATGTTTATCTCTCCAAGGTTGTACTCAAGCACTTTGAATTACCCTTTCAGATGGCTGTCCAGCTCTTTAAATTGACAATCTAATAATGCATTAGTAATTGATTAATAATTAATAGTTTATCTAACTATATAATCCCCTCATTTTGCAGATGAGGATATTTAGGCCTAAAGAGATCAGTTTGGTAGTTACCCAGGAGATATTAGCAAGAGAATAGTGTAGTTGTGTAGTTGCTGCTTCTCAACCTTCCCTTCATTTAAAGGAACATTATGATTCCTTATCATTTTTCCTATCTTCACTCTACTTTTCAGAATGTCTTCAATTGATTGCTTTTTCTACCTGTATTTTGTAGCTAGATTATGTACTGTATTGCTCTTAGTCTGCTGAAATTGATTCATAGTTTTTGTCTTGCCTTTGCTTTAAAGGTTTATTTTATTCCCACTCAAAATAATTAACTTCTCAAATTTCTCCATTATTAAGTTCAGTTACTGTTTCTTTACATAATATATTGTACAGACTGAGAGATACTTGATTTCTTATGCAGGTACATCTACATCACATCTGTTGAATTGCTTTTATGTACCATATAGGAACAATAGCTATATTTCTAATATCCAGTGTAGGCTTATATCAGAAGTTGTGTGTGTGTGTGTGTGTGTGCATGTGTGCGTGTGTGTGCTGTATGTGTGCATGTTTTTATGAGCTTACATTGGCCATACTAAGACCAATAGCTCTGCTGAGGATCAACTTTACATCACCTTTTTTTTCTTTGCCAGTCCTGGGGCTTGAACTTGGGGCCTGGGCATCATCCCTGAGCTTCTTTTGCTCAAGGCTAACACTCCACTTGAGCCACAGCGCCACTTCTGGCCTTTTATGTTTATGTGGTACTGAGGAATTGAACCCAGGGCTTTGTGCATGCTAGGCAAGCGCTCTACCACTAAGCCATATTCCCAGCCGTACATCTTTTTATCATTTCCCACCCCCCCCCCCCCCACCTCCCAGGCTTGAACTTAGGGCCTGGGCACTGCCTCTTAACCATTTTTTTTTTTAAACCAAGGCTAGTGCTCTACTACTTGAGCCACATCTCTTTTTGCAACTTCTTGGTGATTACTTGTAGATAAGAGTCTCATGGACTTTCCTACCTGGGCTGGCTTTGAAATGTGATTCTAGGTCTCAGCCTCCTGAGTAGCTAGGATTATAGGTATGACCAACATATATCTGCCTCATCTTTATTTTTTGAAGCATTGTATTCACTCAGGCATCATAAACATGGTGCCACAATTGCCTAAATTTCTAATGAAAAACAATAAACATTTTGGAAACTGGCTGTTATAGATGCCTTTTTTTTTTTTTTTGGTGGTTGTTTTGTTTTGTTTTGTTTGCCAGTCCTGTGGCTTGAACTCAGGTCCTGAGCACTGCCCCTGGCTTCATTTTGCTCAAGGCTAGCGCTCTACTGCTTGAGCCACAGCACCACTTCTGGGTTTTTCTGTTTTATGTGGTACTGAGGAATCGAACCCAGGGCTTCATGCATGCTTGGCAAGCACTCTACCACTAAACCACATTCCCAGCCCTATATCTGCTTATTATTAAAGAATTCTAAGATGTTTTTGGCAGGATGACATCTAAGCTCATATTTTTTTTTTCTTTTGTGGTATTGAGGACTAATTGCTTGCTAGGAAGGTACATGCCACTTGAGCCACGTGTCCAAGTCCCTTTCTGCCTTTGTTTTTCCTAGGTAAGATCTAGTATTTGTGTATGTATGTGTGTATACGCATGCACACATGTCAGTACTGGGGCCTGATGGTATGCAAGAGCCTTAAGCTCTTGTTTGACTTTGATGCTCACAGCTAGTGCATTACCACTTAAACTACACTTCTTGGTTCAGGTCCACTTCTCAAGCAGCTAGGATTACAGGTTGAGCCACTGTGCCTGGCTAAAGGGCTAAGGTAATACTTTTCTAACTTGAGTACTTTTCAAAGTAACTGGGATCTTACTAAAACCTAGATACTAGCTGAATAGCTCTGATTCATTTTTAGCCTAACAGATGATTCTAGTACTGCTGGTCCTTTCTTCATAGCTGGAATTTGAAAGACCAAATTCTTCACTTTCAAATATGTTGATAACTAACTCTATTTTCTATGGTGGACTACTACTTTTGTCTCTTTTTTGAGTTTCTGAAGTGGCTTCATAACTTGTCTCCTCACCTCACTTAAATTGTTTCATTATAGTTTGCTCCAAGAGTGATCATTTTAATAGGTAAATTTTTCCATCATTGCACTGTTTAAAAACTTCTGTTAGGGGCTGGGAATATGGCCTAGTGGCAAGAGTGCTTGCCTCCTACACATGAGGCTCTCCGTTCGATTCCCCAGCACCACATATATGGAAAACAGCCAGAAGGGGCGCTGTGGCTCAGGTGGCAGAGTGCTAGCTTTGAGCAGGAAGAAGCCAGGGATGGTGCTCAGGCCCTGAGTCCAAGGCCCAGGACTGGCCAAAAACAAAACAAAAAAAACTTCTGTTAGCTTTTGAATTTGAATAAAAACTAAACTCTCAGTAATTATGTATTATACATGATGCAGTTCTCTAAATTAATTTCACCTGATTATTTCCCTTATCGACTATATTTCATATTCCTGGTATTTGCTATGAGGGGCCTCTTTCACTGTTTACGAAGACTGGCTCTTTCTCTCTGTTCTGAGCTCTTCTTAAGTGCTAAAAACTTCCCGGTGTATCTTATCAATGATTTCAGAGAAGTAAATCCTTAGGCGATATTGTAATCAAGATAGCAGATTTCTAAGTTGTATTCAGTTAATTTAATGATAGACTATAAAAGCAGCTTTAAAATGCGTGATTCAGTTTTGTTTATACCCTCTCCAAATTTATAATAATTAGTGTTTCTTTTTTTTTTCTATTCAAGTCACTGTGTGCTCAGTATTCTGCAGACAAACGAGAAGAGGAGAAGGTATGTGATCACTTGATCAGAGCAGCTAAGTATCGAGACCATGTGACAGCAACTCAGCTAATTCAGAAAATGATCAACATTCTCACAGACAAGCATGGAGCCTGGGGAAATTCTGCAGTGAGGTAAAGGACACCTTTAGGATTTATCCCTCATTTTGTATAGATGGATGGGTGTAGATAGTGTCTGAATATTTTTAAGGCCAGATGAAGACCTGAATAATTACTTTCACATTTTATCATCTATGGAATTAAAGCAAAGGGGAAAGAGAAAATCAATACAGATACTCCATGACTCCTTCCAGATACATTACTTTCCCCAGTTAACTTCTAAAACATTGCTCGGATATACTTACTCATTGTGAGGGGAATTATTAAGACAAGCACTGAAAATAGTTTGTTGGCTACACTTATAGAATTACTACAAAAACAGTATTTAAAAAAACCTCTTCTCTCTGGGCGCTGGTGGCTCATGCCACTCAGGAGGCTGAGATATGAGGATTGAAGTTTGAAGCCAGCCCTAGCAGGAAAGTCTAAGATTCTTATCTTCAATTGACCACCAGAAAACTGAAAGTGGCACAGTGGCTCAAAGTGGTAGAGCGCAAGCCTACAGCAAATGAGTCCAGGGACATACCCAAGCAAGTTAAACCCCCATGACCAACACCCCTGCCCCCTAAAACCTCAAAACAAAACAAAAAAACTATTCTGTAACGTACTTTTGAATACAGACTTTTCAGGAAGACAAAAAGAAAATACGGTTTTCTTGAATTCTGTCACAAATTATAGGAGTATGATGATGAAATTTGCTCAATGTATTTATCTCTTTAAGGTACGAACATTGATATTTTGTAATTTTGCTTTCTAGAAGCAAAATAATTTAATTATTCTGTTTTTTGGTGCTGGTTCCATGTACTGTGCCTGAGATTTTGTGCTCAAAGCTGGTGCTCTACCACTTGACTTGACCCAAAGCTTTACTTCTGGCTTTTTGGTGGTTAACTGAAGATCAGAATCTTTTGGCTTTTTCGTGCCTGGGCTGGCTTCGAACTATGATCCTCAACTCTTAGTCTCCTGAGTAGCTAGGATTGCTGGTGTGAACCACCAGTGCCAGGCATTAATTTCTTTTTGAGTTAATTATGAAATTCTCCATGGACTGTTTTATGGCATACATCTCAGAAATATACTTTGATTTTTGTCATGTATTGTTAATAAAAAAAGTTTTTATATCCTCCCAGTAGAAGAAAAAAAATAACGTCCTCATTTTCATACAACTTCCTATAGAAGACATTAGTAGTAAAATGTATATTATATAAGTATAACTTTTTACATCCATGTTTTAGTCAACTTAAGTGTCTCAAATACATAAAATTCTAAATTAGAAAATTTGCTATAAAAGTAATTTTTTTTTTTGAAAAGTTACTGTTAAAAATTTGCTGAAAGATACTTAGTTTTTAGTACAAGTGTTCACTGGTTATAAAGAAGAGGGTGATACTCATTGTGAAGAATATTTACCTGTAAAGTATTATGTTACCGGGTGTATAGGTTTGAGTTTTAGGTGTTCCAAGTCAGGAGCATATTTGTTTATCTTAATCCTATTCCAACTCATCTCCAGTGCAATAGTGGTTATGGAATGGCAGTGGTTTGGTGGCTTCTCTTAGAACACCCAAAAGCCTAAAAGAGAGAATGAACAGCAAGAGAGGAAAATGAGATGGAGGAGGAAGAGGTGAGCGGGAAACAGAGGGAGGAAAGAGGGAAGAGAGGGAGAGGAAGAGGCGTCCAGAGGGATTTAGAATTAGATGATGTTTTAATATTAGAGACTTGATGTGGTCCTTCTGATATTAGGGACTAAATAACTTAGGGACACTACTTTGATGCATAATACCTAACACATAGTAGGAGCTAAATAGGTACTTGTATAGGTTTTTAAGTTAGTTTTTCACCTAAAAAAAGTCTTTAAGTTTTTTTTCTTAATGAGGTCCAAATTCTTTCTAGTAGTAGCTATATCTTTACAGCGCATAGTATACATTTGAACATGTTGGTTTTCTGCAGTATTTCTGCTGTAATAAAATACCTTGAAAAAAAAGGACTGTGAAATTTATTTACCTGAAATAATGAATATTTCCATAATGAAGTTGTATAGAGGCATCAATTACCCTATAGAGTCAGAAATTATTGAAGCAAATTCTGAAATTTTAATATTTCTAAAAATTCATGGAAGTATATTTTCTTCCCAAAGAATAGCTAGCATATTTTTTGCTTCTGTCTGCCTTTTAAAAAATTCTGAACAGCAAGAAAGAATATCATTAAGAAGAAAATTAATAGCAAATTGATATTTTTCTCTCTGGGCACCTCAAAGCTTATATTTTGTTAAAAATAGGATAGAGAAAAGCACATTTCCTCCATGTTAATATTCTTTTGTCCATGTATTTAGATCTGTGCCACATTCAGCTGTCGCTTGGATAGAACACCTGATTGCTCTCTAATGCCTTTTATGCAGTTGTCTTAGATTAGTCAGTTTTAGGATTCATTCCCATTGCAGAGCATTCGCAGATCTGATTGCTCCTTTTTAGGGGCTGGTTAACGAAAACAT